>NC_080749.1:2448266-3672400 GCF_020826845.1 Diceros bicornis minor
CTGAAGAAATGCCTGTTTTTATTAAATCAACGAATTTAAATGAGCTTTTTTGTTAATCAAAACTTATTCTAGATCATGTGAACTTGAAAAACATTTGGGTTAGTTTCTAAATTTCTGAGAGTTTTAAGAATACTTAATTTATATAAGTGATTTTTTTTCTTTAATCCAATTAAATAAAACTCTTTACAAAATAATTTTGACAATACCATCGAGAGGTGGGAAAAAATATCACACATCTATTGCATACATGCATAGAGATAACGTAAAAATACAGACAGATGCAAACAGAGATCTTACAGCTTTCATTTTTAGATTTTAGCCATGTCTCAGCAATACAAAACTCAAAAGAATAGTTGGATCCAAATCATGTTTCCTGCTGATGGGGTAAGTTAAGATTACCTGGTCAGATGGCCAAAGTTTTTTACTAAAGACTTTTTATTTGCATGTGGTAAGGATCATTTTAGAGCTACTTTTTTTTTTTTTTGTGAGGAAGATCAGCCCTGAGCTAACATCCGTGCTAATCCTCCTCTTTTTGCTGAGGAAGACCGGTTCTGAGCTAACATCTATTGCCAATCCTCCTCCTCTTTTTCCCCCAAAGCCCCAGTAGATAGTTGTATGTCATAGCTGCACATCCTTCTAGTTGCTGTATGTGGGACGCGGCCTCAGCATGGCCAGAGAAGCAGTGCGTCGGTGCGCGCCCGGGATCCGAACCCTGGCCGCCAGTAGCGGAGCACGCGCTTAACTGCTAAGCCACGGGGCCGGCCCTAGAGCTACTTTTAAGGTCATTTTGTCTTTTAGAAGCTTCTGGGTCCATCAAAGAATGCATTCCATTGTCTCTGAGTGGTTTGGGGTCCTCTTTTTCAATTGTGCTCCTTAAGGTATACTTATCTAAGTTAAAGTTTCCCCAAAGTGGCCACCACAATTGCAAATTATCCTAAAGTTCACCCATTTTCCAAAAAGGCACTGACATGCACTGTGGCCCAGTCCAGCCACGGAGACAGGGGGGTCAGCTCCAGCTCCTTGTGGCCGTTGTTCCCAGGAAAGCACAATTGGGAAGCCAGGCTAAGAACAGGACTGTTGAGCAAAAAGCAAAGAAGTGTTGAGTCTGTCAGGAGACAAGCACAGTCTCTTGACCAGCTTCCAGGAGATACAAGATAAAACCAGGGGCATTTTCCCAAGTGGCTGCCCTGTCCTGGCCAGGCACAAAGTGGCCTCACCTCAAGAATATCCCAAGTGTGAATGAGTGGATTTGTAATCCAGATGAATTAATAATTATTTTTTTGTTCATCAAAAGGAGCTCACAAATCCTGTTAATATTCTTCATTAGAGATAACACTTAGCTGCACCCCTCCATTCCCCAGATTGGGCCCCCACCACCTCCAACCTGGACAAGCACCATCACCTGCTAAGTGTTGGACCTCTCTCCTGCTTTCCCCATCCACAGTGCAATCTCCACACCAATGTAACCTTCCTTAAACTCTAAGTTCTCCTTGTTGCTCCCCAAGATCAAGAACTTTCAATGGATCCCTGTTACCCCTGGAGCCAACCTCAACTTTTCATTATGGCACTCCTGACCACTGATCACAGGCTGTCCCACAGGCACCTCCATGTTCCACACATCCCAACCTGAGCTCAGCGTCCTCACTTCAAACCTGCTATTTTCACTATTCCCTTCTCCTCAACCTCACCTTCCCTGTCTGTCCAAGTTGTTATACCCAGGCTAGTTCTATCAGTTCAGCAATTCTCCCACAAACATTTATCTCCCACTTCACCCCCTGCCTCTGTTGGTCTCTCCAGCACTGCTGTGCTTCAAGACTCTTGTGTTGTCCCTGGACCCTGGTTGCAGCCCTCTGACAGGGCTTCCTGCCTCCGATTCAGCCTCCTTCAGTCCACCCTCCATACTTCAGCTTGAGGGACTTTCTCATTGGTATTGCTCCCCTGAATAGAAACTTTCAACGACTGTCTCTCACCGGACACTGTAATTTTGCATGCTCAGGTTTGGGCCAGCTGTACTAAAATCTTTAGGGTGCACATTAGGAGTCAAGATGCTCAGCCTCACCTGGACTTTCTGGTCAGAACCTTAAGCCAGAGGACCCAGATAGCTATTGATTTAACAAACTGCTCAGGAGGGCCTGTTTCTCAGGCTATTTTTTGTGTGGCCCCCAAGCTAAGATGGCTTTTATATTTTAATATTTTTCCTTTTTATTTGCTATGGATAATTCTTTTTTCCCCCAGCTTTATTGAGATACAATTGACATGTAACATTGTATAACTTTAAGGAGTACGCTCTGTTGATTTGATACACATATATTGCAAAAAGACAACCACCATAGCATTAGCTAACACTTCTATCACATCACGTCATTACCATTTATTTTTTGTGGTGAGAACATTTAGGATCTAGTCTCTTAGCAAGTTTGAAGTACATAATACAGTATTATTAACTATAATCACCATGTTGAACATTAGCTCTCCAGAATTTATTTATTTTATAACTGGAAGTTTGTGCCCTTTGACCAACATCTCCCCATTTCCCCCACCCCCTGGAAACCACCATTCTACTCTCTGTTTCTAGGAGATTGGCTTTTTCAGATTCCACAAATGAGTGAGATCATACAGTATTTGTCTGTCTGTGTCTGACTTATTTCACTTAGCATAATGCCCTCAAGTTTCATCCATGTTGTCACAAATGGCAGGATTTCCTTCTTTCTCAGCTGGATAACATTCCGTTGCATATATATACCATTTCTTTATCCATTCATCCATTGACAGATACTCAGGTTATTTCTGTGTCTTGGCTATAGTGAATAATGCTGCAATGTACATGGAGTGCAAACATCTCTTCAAGATCCTGTTTTCATTTCCTTTGGATATATACCCAGAAGTGGGATTTCTGGATCATATGGTAGTTCCATTTTTAATTTTTGGAGGAACCTCCATACTGTTTTCCATAGTGGCTGCACAGTTTACATTCCCACTAACAGTGCACGAGGGTTTCCTTTTCTCCACATGCTTGCCAACGCTTATCTCTTTTCCTTTTTTTTTTTTTTTTTTTTTTGCTGAGGAAGATTTACCTTAAGCTAACATCCGCCGTCAATCTTCCTCTTTTTGTATGAGAGCCACCGCCACCGCCGCATGGCCACTGACAGACGAGTGCTGTAGGTCCGCACCCGGGAACTGAACCCAGGCTGCCAAAGTGGATCACACCAAACTTAACCACTAGGCCACTGAGGCTGGCCCCTCTCTTTTCTTTTTTAATGATAGCTGTTCGAACAGGTGTGAGGTGATATCTCATTGTGGTTTTGATTTGCATTTCCCTGATGATTAGTGATGTCAACCACTTTCTTGTATACCTGTTGGCCATTTGGATGTCTTCTTTGAAAAAATGTCTATTCAGGTTGTTTGCCCATTTTTATTTGGATTATTTATTTATTCGCTATTGAGTTGTATGAGTCTTTATATATTTTGGATATTAACTGCTTATCAGATATATGATTTGCAAATATTTTCTCGCATTCTGTAGGTTGTCTTTTCATTTGTTGATTTTTTTCTTTTGCTGTACAGAAGCTTTTTAGTTTTATGTAGTCACTTATTAATATCTGCTTTTGTTGCTAGTGCTCTTGGTGTCATATCCAAAAAAAAATCTTCACCAAGACCAATATCAAGAAGATTTTTACCTATTTTTTAAGAGTTTTATGATTTCAGGTCTTATGTTTAAGTCTTTAATCCATTTAATTTTTAATTTTCGTGAGTGACAAGATAGGGGTCCATTCTTTTGGATGTGGTTATCTAGTTTTCCCAACACTATTCATTGATGAGATTAACCTTTCCCTATTGAGTCTTCTTGGCTCCCTTGTCAAATATTAGTTCATGTATATGTAAGGGTTTATTTCTGGGCTCTCTATTCTGTTCCATTGGTCTATGTGTCTATTTTTGTGCTAATACCATACTGTTTTGATAACTATAGCTTTGTAGTATAGTTTGAAATTAGGGAGTGTGATGCCTTCAGCTTTGTTCTTCTTTCTCAGGATTGTTTTGGCTATTCAGGGTTTTTGTGGTTCCATATAAATTTTAGGATTTTTTTTCTATTTCTATGAGAAATGCCATTGGAATTTTGATAGGAGTTGAATTGAATCTGTAGATGGCTTTGGGCACTATGGACATTTTAACAATATTAATTCTTCTCATCCATGAAAATGGGATATCTTTCCATTTATTTGTGTCTTCTTCAATTTCTTTCATCATTGTCTTGTTTTCAGTGTACAGATCTTTCACCTCCTTGGTTAAATTTATTCCTAAGTATTTTATTGTTTTTGATGCTGTCGTGGATGGAATTTTTCTCTTTATTTCTTTTTCAGATATTTCATTGTTAGTGTATAGAAATGCAACTGATTTTTGTATGCTGATTTTGTATCCTGCAAATTTACTGAATTCGTTGATTATTTCTAACCATTTTTTGGTGGAGTCTTAGGGTTTTCTATATATCAAATCATATCATCTGCAAACAAAGGTAGTGTTACTTCTTCCTTTCTGATTTGGATGCCTTTTATTTCTTTTTCTTGTCTGATTGCTGTGGCAAGACTTCCAGTACTACGTTGAATAAAAGTAGAGAGTGAGTACCCTTGTCTTGTTCCTGATCTTAGAGGAAAAGCTTTCAACCTTTCACTGTTGAGTATAATATGAGCTGTGGGCTTGTAAAATATGGCCTTTATTATGTTGAGGTGTTTTCCTGTTATACCCAATTTGTTGAGCGTTTTTATCATGAAAGGATGTTGAATTTTGTCAAATGCTTTTTTTGCATCTGTTGAGGTAATCATATGATTTTTACCTTTCATTCTATTAATGTGGTGTAATACATTTATTGATTTGCCTATGTTGAACCATCCTTGCATCCCAGAGATAAATCCCACTGATCACTGTGTATGATCCTTTTAATATGCTGTTGAATTCAAGATGATTTTTCATTGTTGAAAGTAAGGTATTGAATTCCCCTGCTATTATTGTATTGTTGTCTATTTCTCCCTCCAGATCTGTTAGCATTTGCTCATATGTTTAGGTGCTCTGATGTTGGGTAAATATATATTTACAACTATTATATCTTCTCAATGAATTATTCCCTTTATCATTATATAATGACCTTCTTTGTCTCTTGTTACCATTTTTGGCCTACAATCTATTTTGTCTGATTTAAGTATAGCATATTTTATGGAATATCTTTTCCCATCCCTTCACTGTGAACATACATGTGTCCTTAAAGCTAAAGTGAGTCTCTTACAGGCAGCATATAGTTGGGCCTTGTTTTTTTATCCATTCAGTTACTCTATGCCTTTTGATTGGATAATTCAATTCATTTATGTTTAGAGTAATTATTGATAGGGAAGGACTTACTAATACCACCTTATTAATTGTTTTCTGGCTGTTTTGTAGCTCCCTTGTTCCTTTCCCCCTTTCTTGCTGCCTTCCTTTGTGAACTGTTGATTTTCCATAGTGGTATGCTCTGATTCCCTTCTTGTTATCTTTTGTGACTCTACTGTAGGGTTTTGCTTTGTAGTTACCATGAGGCTTACATCAAACATCTTATAGATATAAGTCTGTTTTATGATAACAATTTAACTTCAATAATGTACCAAACTCTACCCTTTTATGCTTTCAGTGTTACAATTTACATCTTTTTATACATTACATCCGTAACAATTTATTGTAGCTTTAGCTATTTTTAATGCTTTGGTCCTTTAACCTTTATACTAGAGTTAAGTAGTTAACATACCACCATATTACAGTATTCTGAATCTGACTATATGTTTACCTTTACCAGTATGTTGTATATTTTCATGTTAATAATTGGCATCCTTTTGTTTCAGCTTGAAAAACTCCTTTCGGCATTTCTTGTAGGGAAGGTCAAGTTGTGATGAACTCTTTCAGCTTTTGTTTGTTAGGAAAAGTCTTTATCTCGCTTTCATTTCTGAAGGACAGCTTTTCTGGATAACATATTCTTGGTTGGTAGTTTCTTTCTTTCTACATTTTGAATATATCATCCCATTATCTTCTGGTCTGCAAGGCTAAAAAATTCACTAATAGCCTTATGGGGTTGCCTTGTATGAGAGAAATTTTTTTCTTTTGCTGCTTTTAAAATTCTCTTTCATTTTAGACAGTTTCATTATGACATGTCTTGGAGAAGACTGTTTTGGATTGAAATTTTGGGGTGACCTATGAGCTTCATGAACTTGGATGTCTAAATCTCTCCCCAGGTTTGGGAAGTTCTCAGGCATTATTTCTTTAAATAAGCTTTCAGGGCTGGTCTGGTGCCATAGTAGTTAAGTTTGCCTGCTCCAGTTCAGCAACCCGGGGTTCACAGGTTCGAATCCTGGGCACAGACTGACGCACCGCTCATCAAGGCATGCTGTGGCGGCATCCCACATACAAAATAGAGGAAGATGGGCACAGATGTTAGCTCAGAGCCAATCTTCCTCAGCAAAAAGAGGAGGATTGGCAACAGATGTTAGCTCAAGGCTAATCTTCCTCCCCACCCCCCCCCAAAAATAAGCTTTTACCCCTTTCTCCCTCTCTTTTTCTTCTGGGACTCCAGAGATACATACATTGTTTTTCTTAATGGTGTCCCATAAGACCCACAGGATTTCTTTATTCCTTTTCATTCTTTTTTCTCTTTGCTCCTCACATTGGATAATTTCAATTGATCTGTCTTCTAGTTCTCTGATTATTTCTTCTACCTGGTCTTGTTGCTGCTGAAGTTCTCTATTGAATGCTTCAGTTCAGTCATTATTCTTTAGCTCCAAAATTTCTGTTTGGTTCTTTCTTATGTTTTATATCCCTTTGTGTAACTTCTCATTTTGTTCTTATATTGTTTTCCTGATATCATTAAACTGTTCATCTGTACTCTCTTGTAGCTCTCTGAGCATCTGTAGAACAATTATTTTGAATTCTTTGATGGACAATTCCTGAATCTCCATTTCTTTGGGACCAGTTACTGGAGGTTTACTGTATTCTTTTTGTGGAGTCATGTTTCCCTGGTTCTTTTTATCCCTGTAGATTTGTGTAGGTATCTATACATTTGAAGAAGCAGTCACCTCTTCCAGACTTTATAGACTGACTTCAGTAAAAGAAGGTTCACCTGCAGGTGGGGGCATGCTGGAGCATACTGTGACCCTGGTTCTAGTGGTGTAGGGTGCCAAGTGTGGGGGCATGTGATGTCTCTTTGGCTCAGGTCACTGGGGTGCATAGCATTGACAACCATGTGGTCCTTGATGAGCACTGCAGGAGGTCTGCAGTGGCTTTAAGGGCTTTTAGGGTCCTCAGCAGCACCTCCAGTTCCTGTGGGCAGGCAGCACTGGTGGCTAGAGCTAGAGGTGTGCACACACTCAGCTGCAGGTGCCTGTGCAGTGGCAGGGGCTGGATGCAGACACACATGTAGTGTGGGGGAGTGGCCAGGGAATGCAGAAAGGACCAGGACCAACCATGGGATCACTGGAAGCTGCAGGGGCCTTGGCTGTCTGCCTGCTCTCACATAGCTGCACAGTGTTCCCCCAGACATGTGCATGGTAGTGGAGGCTGGTGATGGGAGTTTGGCTGGGGGCATGCAAGTGCACAGCTGGAGGGGTTAGCCCTGAGCACTCGCACAGTGGTGGGGTCAGACTAACCACTTGCTCCCTCTGACCTGTGTTCTCTCCCTCTCACCTGTGTTCTCTCCCTCTCAGATCCCTCACTCTTGGGAACAAGCTTTTATGTTGTGAGTTGTGATATAGAGAGGCCCACATGGCCTAGCACTGCAGGAGACCAACAGACAGAGAGACATGCAGGCCTTCAATCCAAACAGAATTCTGTTGATACCCCCTGAGTGAGCTCAGATCCTGAGTGAAGCAGATCCTGCCTCAGCTGAGACCTGGCCTCCTGAGAGACTCTGGCAGAAGCACCCAGCTGAGCGCTGCTGGACTCCTGGTCCACTGAAACTGTGAGATAATCAATGTTTGTTGGTGAAGCCACTAAGTTTGGGGAAATGTTGCCACACAACAATAGCAATAGATCATTAATACTGTCCTCTTGCCCCAGGGCCTGGCCTCACACCTTCCCTCCCCTACTCTCCTCCCAAGCCCCCTCCAGCCACACTGGACTCCTGTCTAACCTCCTCTCTGGCCAAACTCACTTCTCCCTCCAGGTGTCTGCATTGTTGTGCCTTCTGCCAGGTGAACTATCCCTGGGTTTGTGCAGGGCTGGCTCTTCCCTGTCCTGCTGCTGGAAATACAAATGTCACCTCTGCGCAGCCTTTCCAGAGCCCTCGCATAGTGGAGCCAGGCACTCGACTACAGCACCTGCTTGTTTTCCACGTATAATTTGCTCTTTTCATTCACAGGCCTTTGTCTTTGTGGATGTGTCCATCTTCCCCTCCCGACCATGAGCTCCTGGAGGACAGGGGCCTTGTAGGGTTTTTCCAGCGCTGGCACTGTTTGAGGGCCCAGGGCACAGCTGCTGAGAGAATAGATAAGAGGACCCATCCCATCACTGAGCAGCTCCATTATTAGAGCCAAATTCATTTCTGTCCTTTTCAATGGACTAGATTGATAAAGATTTAAGTTAATCCTGTGATTGAAACTTTTTGTCAGTATATTAGTTTATGATGATTTACCAAATAATTGCCCAAATTTCAGTAGCACATCACTATATATCTTCCCACCTAACAGTGCTGGGTGTGTGTTCAGGTTGGAGAGACCACACTCTTTCCTGTGGTCCTTCAGGAACCCATAGTTCTTCCTTCACGCACCTTCTCCGTCCCTAGGACATCATCCACGTCTGCATCCATCAGCATCAAGGGAAAGGACATAAAGAAATGCACTTGGGCGGATTTTATCAGCCAGGTCTGGAATGGCACACATCAGTTCCTTGCCTCTTCCATTGGCAGAGACATGGTCATATGGCCACCACAGAGGCTGGATAATGTACCTAGCTGTGTGCCCCAAGAAGGGAAGAGTGGATTTTGATGGACAATTAAAGTTCTCGCAACAATGAGTAACTCATATAGATATATTGTGTTCTTTTAATCTTTATTGACTTTTTACCATATGCCAAGCACTGTTGCAAGAGCTGGATGGAGAATGGATTGAGCAGCGTCTTGTTCTGGGAGAAGCTCCCATTCTAGAGAGGGAGACTAGACATGGTGTGAAGTGCCTGCCATCCTAAGAGAAAAGGAAAAAGAGAAAGTGCTCTGGAAGTTCAGTGAATGACTCTAGATTTGGAAGCTTCCTGGGATTCACATCAATTGAACTCCACTTTCAGACATAATCAAGATATGGTTGGTGGTGGAAGGTGACAGCAGGAGCTATAGAAGCAGTTAATTTATGTACAAGATATGATAAGGAACACTATGCAGCCATTGAAATCATATATTCAACAATATTAAAGAGCAGGGATAATTATACCTATTAAATGAAAAGTGACTGGGAATATAGGATGATCCCATTGTTGGAATAACTCTATATATAAATTTAGATGAAAGTATACAAATATGTTGAGTGACAGTTTTCCAATTTTCTAAAATGTTTTATTGTTATTATAATGAAAGGATTCTAAAAATATGCTTTGTTGTGATATACTATTTTCATTAAACCAGACACACAGAGCTGTGATGCAGACCAGTTATTCTCCACACTTTCCCACCCCACCCCCTGCGGGTCCTGGGGGGCAGCGACCTTGTCTCTGTTTTCTGTCCTGGGACCCAGGGCCTGACTCAGGCACTCAACTTCAGGGGCCCTGAAACACTGCACTTGAGAAGAAGCCTATGTTTTCATAGTGTGAAATGACAAGACAATGACTTCCACTAGAAGGCACCCCCAAAACATTTAATTTTACGGAATTTGTTTGATCTACCTGCAATCCTGTGAAGGTGTCTTAGTTTGAATGTGGCCCCTTTTGCTGACAGAACCAGGGAGTCCTGGAGCCCTGTGCCATTTCTCACATGGCCACCAGAGGGCAGTGCGTAGCTGCTCATGACAACAACACTGCCCCACTTCAGCAGTTTACAAGTTACTCTTCTTCAGAACATGTTTTATAACCACAGAGAATTTCTTTAAGGATTATTTATTTGATTTTCCTCTTCAGTTTCATTTGGAAGCTAATGAAAATCCCCTACAAGCAGCAAATATAAAGTAACCCACTGACTGGAAGAAGTTGCTTGTGACGCAGTAAAATTATGTGTCCAACCCCTACTGGCGTCCACCTCCGTCCCTTCCTCTCTCCCGCTATCCAGCTATAAACACCTATCTTTGTAAAACATCTTTTGACCTTAGATGTAATGTATTGGAGATATTTTAAATCATGTTGCTCCTTCTTTGTGATATGAATCTTTGGGTAGCAAGTGTCCTGCTCGTAAGACTGTGGAAATGTCCCTGAGAGCCTGGGAGACGGGAAGCATGTGGTGGACAGGTGATCTCAGGGGAAGTGTGTCACAGTGGGCATCCTGTTCAGCACGGCCAAAGTTGAGGACACAAGGTCGGGGCCCAGCATGAAGTCTCTCTCCTGGGAAATTGGCTAAGTCCTTTATACCCTAAGAGAGCATGAGGGTCAGCACAATGAAACATGATTGTAACAACTGAGAGAGAGAGAAGGTTGTGACTTTAATTATCTGGCACTCTGCCTACAACAGGCCTTCACTCTGTATTATATTAATCATTGCTCAGCCATGTTAGAGCAGAGTTTACACTTGGGTTCTGAGTATATCACAGGCTACTAGACCAGTATGTGCCAAATAATACGTATGAAACACTGCTGAATGAATGAACTTGGGACGTAAGGTCTGACGGAACTGAGAATACGTTTGAAATTGGGACTTTCCTGCACTAGCCTGGATAGGAGGTCATCATAAATAGGCTGCTTCACACTCTGCCAGCCCTTTACCCGCTGGCCATCCCCCAGCACCCGTCAGCCAGGACCAACCTGGTCCCAGGTATGTCCTGGAATCACCACCCTGCTTTGACTTCTCTTGCTTCCTTTGGCCTTCCTGATTGTCTCACTGTGTGGTTCTCCACTCTAGGTCTCAGGGATGCCTCTGACCCCCTTGGGAAGCCTGTTGGATCTCCCTCCTTGGGCCAACCTACTGTCCCCTTGCTCTTGTTCCGGCACTGCCGGGATTGCAGTGTTACCCACAACTCCAGGTGAGACACGCCCCTGCTCTCTGACAGTGGGGGTCCACTGCAGCCAAAGTAGGACCCCTCCACCCAACATGCCCACCAGGGATAGGGTATTCAGATGTCTAGGTATTCAGCAGACGTAGAAAACTGCTCCTTATTCCTGACAAATTAGTAGAAAATAGTACAGTTTATTTGTTCTACTTCCTGGAATAAGAAAACTTGATGACAACAAAATATAAACTACAAAACTCTCACACAAATGACAAAGAACAATCTAGACAATGTGACCATATATAGGCCTTTCATTCATATTTATAACTATTACTTAAAAATATAGAACTTAAGGTAAAGCTACCTCTGCTTTGTAGGGATGGCTGGAATGAGAAAGTTGTGTTATTTGTTTGTTTGCTTTTTTAAAAGATTTTTAACCTATAAGGAACCTTAGAACTCAACTGGTCAAATTCTCAAATTTTACAGGCGAGGCTGCTAAGGCCAGAGAAAGAATATGATTTTTTTTTCCCTTCTTTATCAAGGTATAATTCACATACAACATTATATTAGTTTCAGGTGTATGACATAATGATTCGATATTTGAATATACTGCAAAGTGGTCACCACAGTAAGTCTAGTTAACACCCAGCCCCATACGCAGGGGTACATCTTGTTCAATGCCCTTCGCGGTCAACAATCCCGTCACCTGCCTTGAGAAAATGGACAGTATCTTATTCCACCTAGTATCTCCAGATTCCAGGCCAGTGCTTTTTTAACTGTAGGTTTTCAATAAATCTCATTAATCAGAACTGAACTACGTTTAGCACTTTTAATAATGTTTTGAGATTTCCTTACTAGTAGTTGCAGGTTCACCTTTGGTTTTGTATGAACCACGTCAAAATCAAATTTCTTACTAGTAGTTGTAGGTTCACCTTTGGTTTTGTGTGAACCACATCAAAATCAAATTTCTTACTAGTAGCTGTAGGTTCACCTGTGGTTTTGTATGAACCACGTCAAAATCAAATTTCTTGAGCACACTCATTTGAAATAAACAAGTCCTCTTTTCTGATTCCGAGCAGGGAGGAATTGTACTGACAGGTCTGATTAGCTCTCTGTGTCCTCTCTGAGAAGTCCTGACTGTAATGTTACTCACCAATTAATGGAAGGCACGAAGCCAGGCCTGCCGCCTGCCCCATACACAGCAGAGACTCACAGAGCCTCTTCCCATCACCAGAAAGGCTGAACCCAGGCAGCTCTGAGGCTCACTTTTCCCTCAGTCAGTTTCAAACATAACATTTATGCATATTAAAGAGCTTCATGTCTCTGTTAGAAGGCAAGTCTTTCAGGATATTAGATCCTATGGAACTAAAGCTTAATGAAAGGACTTAATTTACAGGGCAATAATTACATGAACAAATAAAGCTTTATATGGCTGTATCTTAATGGTGTTGTTTTCCTTGAACAATTAATTTTAAATTCTATGGCCTAAAGAAAATAAGTTTTTCTTTGAAATGAGCATGCTTGGTGAATTTTACCATTTCTCTGATGAAGCTCCAAAAGATCTGATGTTCTGGAAGAACAGAAATAAATCATATCAGTATATCATGCTAATTCTGAAAACTGCTATTATCCAATTATGCTACAATAACTTAAAAAACATGGACTATTAGACTTTCACAGTTTCTAATGTTGGTTTTAAAATACGGAAGGTGTTCTAATCTGAACACGCTGCTTGTGCGAGTAACGTCACACTGTATGAATAAGAAAAATCAGCTTACTCTTTCAGGAAAATGAGAATTTATACAGTCACATCTCAAAAATTTAACAAATTATGATCTTTCTCAACCAAAGTTCTTTCTCTGAATCACCAACAGAAAATGAGTAGAGTCTTAGCTCTCCAAGAATAGTACATAACTAGAACCATTCTAGACCAAGGATGCCTTCAGCCATTAGGTCTTAATTCTCTCCAGAAGCCCCAAGTGAGAGAGGCTGATAGATGAAGATGATTTGTCTCATAAATTCAGGGGAAAACCTGACATAATTTAAGACAAAACTTTAATGACTATATTACATGTTTGAGCAGGACTTATCTGTAAGTTTTCTCTGTAACTATTTTAGGATTCTTCTGCAAGGGGCCTGTGATAGGCGGGCTGAAGAAGCACATACTCGCTGTGTCCACAGGCTGAGTCGTCAGGATGGAGGGTCACGCTGTGCCCGTCACCAGCCCTTGCATCGTCATCATCACGGACATGGCCTCAGATCACTGAGCTCCTCCAGTTGTCTCATCCTGACGGGTATCGTTTGATGTGTGTGAGTGGTCGCTGAACGGCATTTAAAACCCTTGAGAGGATACAATGCACTAGAGAGTTTAATATGCTGACTATTAGGAAAATAGTAGCCAAGGGTTGCAAAATTCCCCAGAGCAGAGATTCCCAGGAGCCAAGATTTAACCAATTAAATAACTTGAATGGGTCATAATTAGATTCAGGTTTTACCTTTCTAAGTCAATCCACATTTTTTCCCCGATAATGTGTAACTGGGTTTCAAATTTTTTTCCTGAGTTTTTTACATAGGCAAACAAGATGTATTAACAATCACGTATTGAGCCAGCCCTAGTGGCCTAGTGGTTAAAGTTCAGCACTCACAGCTTTGACAGCCCGGGTTTGCTTCCTGGGCGCAAAACCACACCACCCGTCTGTCAGTTGCCATGCTGTGGCAGCAGCTCACATAGAAGAACTAGAACGACTTACAACCAGGATATACAACTATGTACTGCGGCTTTGTGGAGGAAAACAAAAAAGGAAGATTGGCAACAGATGTTAGCTCAGGGCAATGTTTTCCTGCAAAAAAAAATTAAATAAAAAAAGAAAAACAATCACATATACTCACAATTACTTAGGACAGGGTGAACATGAGGATTTTATTTTAGGAGGCAGTGTTGCAGGTAAGCTTCCACCCAAATTAGGCCTCTATATGAAATAAACAGTAAGTAATTTAATGAGAGGCATTTCTATGGAAACAAAAGAAAAACAAAGGTTAATAGTTTGAGCAAATTAGAAATTTAGTTTCTGAGTTTGGAGAGCAGCCAGCTGAGACAATTCCTAGATTTGAGTTGGAAGCAGCTCCAGATGGTGGAATGAGGATGACAGTTTCAGTCTGATGGATTTTCCTGGCTTGTGGTTTTCTTTGAGATGTCATCAGGTGTTCTGGTGAGCTCTCTTGAGTGGCCTATACAGCAACAGGCATGAAGGCTGTCCATTCATGATCTGTTGTGGTAGTTTCTCTGAAGTTTACAGGAGATAATCAAACCTCAAAGACAATTAACAGACTAAAATCTGATATCCACAAAGGTGTATTACTGAAACATAATTTTTCTCTCTATATTCACTGGTGTTTCTATTAAGTAAGACTAATTTGTTTGCAAATTAAGCTGGTTTCAGTATACTTGGCCTGATTATTTACATAAGTGCAGCAAGAATAGTGATTGACCGTACAGGATCTTTTAAATCCTCTTTGCTGCAACTTTTCATAAGGAATCTCAGATTGGACCTTTAAAGTCTTTTTAGGCTAAAGAATCTAAGCTAAGGACTTGTCCAATTGTGTACTGTTACAAGGAGAACAGATTCTTATTTAACTTATGCAAATAACACTATTGCCATGAAAATAGGAATACTCACTAAAAGTTTCTGAATTCTGAAGGGATTGGGTAGAGAGAAAAAGATAAATGTTTCATCTTTGTTCACAAAACATATTTTATCAAATTGCTGATAGCTTAAGAGAAAAGAGAAGAAGGTTTCCTCTATTTGGAAAAACAAAATATAAAAGAACCAACAATGTTTCACACAAAAAGTCATAAAAATTATAATCATCTTTATCAGTTCATTCAGTCTCTTGTAATTAATTCTTGTTTTGCTTCATCTTGGGTTAGCAGCTTTATGAATCAATCAGTTTTCCATAAAAGTTTTAGAAATTCTTATGCAGTTCAGTGTTACGATCTTAAAGTTATCAGAAACCTGCATTTTAGAGTACTTGTCAGGGTCTTTTCCATGAATCTCTTTGAAGATGAAGCATTTTTGCAGGAATATTGGCAGAAGTGCAAAAAAAGTTGCAGACCAAGATGCAAAAGCATCAGAGTAAAACAATAACTATGAGTAACAAAAGACCTAAAAATAGCCATGATTAAAGATCTGGTGAAAGTTCACACACACACAAAAAAAATATTGCAATTGCTTAGTTATCCATTCAACCAAAAGGACAATTAAAGATTTCAAGGCAAATACAGAAAGTTACATAGTCATAAAAAGCCTTAGCTCTTTTTTTTTTTTTTTTGGTGAGGAGATCAGCCCTGTGCTAACACCCGCCAATCCTCCTCTTTTTTTGCCGAGGAAGACGGCCCTGGGCTAACATCCGTGCCCATCTTCCTCCACTTTATATGGGACACCGCCACAGCATGGCTTGCCAAGGCAGTGCGTCGGTGCGCGCCCGGGATCCGAACCAGCGAACCCTGGGCCGCCGCAGCGGAGCACGCGCACCCAACCGCTTGCGCCACCAGGCCGACCCCAGCCTTAGCTCTTTTAATAAAGAAAACTCAGTTTTCCTAAGTAGTCGAAGATGTGATCAAGACAACATGGAGCACAGGAAATGTTTTCATAAGACACAGGTAAAGAAAAGATTTTGTTTACATGTTTTTTTATTACTAGCAGACCAATAATCTTAAAAAAAAAACTTTATCTTTTTAATAGAGAGGAAACCAAATTCTATTTTTGCACCAGTATACTTTTGATATTAAAGCTCTTTTTTTTTTTTTTTTTCGTGAGCAATATTAGCCCTGAGCTAACATCTGTTGCCAATCCTCCTCTTTTTGCTGAGGAAGATCGGCCCTAGGCTAACATCTGTGCCCATCTTCCTCTAATTTATGTGGGACACCACCACAGCATTGTTTGACACGCAGTGTGTTGGTCCACGCCCAGGATCCGAACCTGCGAACCCAAGGCCACAGAAGCAGAGTATGTGAACTTAACTGCTATACCACTGGGCCGACCCCTAAAGCTCTTTGTTTTAACTCAAATAAATCCGTTACAATCTTAGTCAGCTTGACCACACATAAAATTCCTTTCTTAAAGATTCCTTTTCCATAAACCTTCTACAGCTTTTTTATATCCATTCAGCTTTTGTCCTACCTTTTTCCTTTCTTATTATGGAATAATCATTTTACTTCAGGACAAAATTACTTTCTTTCTTTATAAAAAAAAAAATCCCACGTCTTTTATATCTTTCTTATCCAAGAAACATGCATTCTATTTTCCTTACTTTCCATATACAGTTGTTTTATTTCACTCTTTTATTTCTGGTAGTTTTAATTACATATATTAATTAGAATTCTTAACCCTTAGAATCCTTAATTCCTAATTTAAAACTACGAAGTAAGCAATTGTGAACTGGCAAACTTATAAATACATAATTATAAAAAATTATACCTTTAGAGACATGTTTTTTATAGTACAAGTTTTTAATATGGTAAAAGACATTTATTAATAGACCCAAATATCTTTTGTCTCTCTAAAAAGATTAAGCCAAAAGTGGATAAATTTATGTTTAGCAATCAATGTCTCAGTTTAGTATCTTATTTGGAAATGATCTAGATATTCAATAAATATCCACTATTTAGTTTAACTTAGTATAAACTTTCATCTTATTTACATTTATTTAAATTACTTGTTTTTAAAAATTATGCTTAGATCAGACATGAAACTGCTAATCATCATCTTAAGTTATTTTTCTTATTGACAAATTTTGTAACAGAAATAGCATGAGCTTATTTGAGTAGTAAACCCAGGCAGAAAGTAGTTGTATGTCTGCATTACATATATGTATGTTGACAACCCTGAAGAAATGCCTGTTTTTATTAAATCAACGAATTTAAATGAGCTTTTTTGTTAATCAAAACTTATTCTAGATCATGTGAACTTGAAAAACATTTGGGTTAGTTTCTAAATTTCTGAGAGTTTTAAGAATACTTAATTTATATAAGTGATTTTTTTTCTTTAATCCAATTAAATAAAACTCTTTACAAAATAATTTTGACAATACCATCGAGAGGTGGGAAAAAATATCACACATCTATTGCATACATGCATAGAGATAACGTAAAAATACAGACAGATGCAAACAGAGATCTTACAGCTTTCATTTTTAGATTTTAGCCATGTCTCAGCAATACAAAACTCAAAAGAATAGTTGGATCCAAATCATGTTTCCTGCTGATGGGGTAAGTTAAGATTACCTGGTCAGATGGCCAAAGTTTTTTACTAAAGACTTTTTATTTGCATGTGGTAAGGATCATTTTAGAGCTACTTTTTTTTTTTTTTGTGAGGAAGATCAGCCCTGAGCTAACATCCGTGCTAATCCTCCTCTTTTTGCTGAGGAAGACCGGTTCTGAGCTAACATCTATTGCCAATCCTCCTCCTCTTTTTCCCCCAAAGCCCCAGTAGATAGTTGTATGTCATAGCTGCACATCCTTCTAGTTGCTGTATGTGGGACGCGGCCTCAGCATGGCCAGAGAAGCAGTGCGTCGGTGCGCGCCCGGGATCCGAACCCTGGCCGCCAGTAGCGGAGCACGCGCTTAACTGCTAAGCCACGGGGCCGGCCCTAGAGCTACTTTTAAGGTCATTTTGTCTTTTAGAAGCTTCTGGGTCCATCAAAGAATGCATTCCATTGTCTCTGAGTGGTTTGGGGTCCTCTTTTTCAATTGTGCTCCTTAAGGTATACTTATCTAAGTTAAAGTTTCCCCAAAGTGGCCACCACAATTGCAAATTATCCTAAAGTTCACCCATTTTCCAAAAAGGCACTAGATCCTGGTCCATAGTGAGTATACATATAGGAAGCAGAGTTTCTTGAGAGGAGTGGAGAGAGTTTTAGGCCAGATGGAACCCATCTTTGCCTTTAGATTCCCTAAGACATCATAACTATGAGGGGCCCTGGTTCTTAGCAGCTGTTCCAAAACACAGGGAATCATGTGTTTTCCCCCTTTGGAACAGAATATGCTGACTTGCCAAGAAACATCAACAAACAAAATATAGGTATGCACAATAAAGTTGGAGAGCTCAAAATGCAAAGTGAGCAGAGCTCAGATCCAAGAGACTGACCTGCAAATTCCAGGATCCGTAGGAAAGCAGTGGGCTCAGTGGGCTCTGTGGATACCAGTGCCTGGCTGCTCATTGCCCTCGTTGTCCTTGTAGTTCTTTGGAACCCACTTCTGACACCATGAAATGTCAACAGTTCAGATAGAGCAAGGTAAAACCAGTGAATCACTGAAGTAGTAATTAGTAAAAGTTAATCGTGCACAGACCATGAACCAGGAGAACTCAAACGAAAATACAGAATGAGGCTCACAGGTATATTGTTATAAAGCAGCTGATGCAGTGAGAAGGCAGTGACGATTTATTCTTCACAGGGATTGGTTATAATATAATTTCTTTATATAATAGGGAATTAGTGAGTGGTTACCTCCTATCAATTTTGGGAAATCTTAAGATTTTCTTGTAATTTCCAGAGGCGTAAGTAAGAAATGACCCAGGTCAAGTTAGTCTCACTTGTCTTGCAAAATAAACTAAATTAAGCTTTGCTTGTATGACTAAACTGGTTTTGTCTGCTCTGGGAATTTTCAAGTTTGGTCTTCATGTTTAATTTTAACACAAAACTTGGGGGAACTCAAAACTCTTGCCAGAATGGGGTGGAGAGGAGCTGGCTGGGCCTTCCTCTGATAGAGACATATCGGGAGCCCTGCTTGTGTGGAGGTGGCGGTTGAGGAGCCCTGGGGCAGGAGAGTGAACTGCACATGCAGGTCCTGCCCAGCTCCCCGGAACAGGTGAAATACTACCCAGCCTGGCACACAGTTCAGGAGAGGCTGGGTCACTTTCTGGGGGTCTTGGGGGTAACCGGGCATCTCCAATGTCCACGCCCACACCTGCTCAGAGGCTCTTCTTCACCCTGAAACCAGATCTCGTGGGAACTCTGAAGTCTTGATAGGTGAGCTCAGGTCGCTCTGGAATGGGAGACACCTGAGGTTCTTGGGTCCTAGAGGTGACTAGGAGCCCACCAGCATCACCATCAAATGGGGGCTATTGCACCCTTTGCAGCTCCAGTTTCCGATTGTATTGTGGAGGACGACCCCTCCACCCAGGACAATATCCAGAGAGTTTAGACAGACCACAGCCCTACAATCCTGGAGGGCCCTGGGTGCCCAAGGCCTGCTGAAGAGGTGTGCACTATGTATGCACAAAGCATGCAGTTCAGGACAACAAGGGATCAGGAAGAGTTCAAGGGTCATGAGGGGTCAGATCACTTCGGTGGGTTCATGGGGTACCCCACGTATCTGCCTATTTCCTACTCCTATCTTACCTAATGTCAGTTATTCTCAATGAAGGCAGAGCTGGGGGGACTCAAAAGTCTTGCCAGGGTAGGGTGGGGAGGGGCTGGCTGAGGAGTCTCCCAATAAGAGGCACCTGGAAGTCCTGTTTGCAGGGGAGGATGCAGCTGCTTGAGGCCTGTGGCAGGAAAGCAAACGTGCAGGCATGTCCTGCACAGCTCTCTGGAGATGAGACCCTGCCCAGGACCTGGTCCCAGGCCAGGACCTGGTATAGGAGAGGCCAGGTCCTTCTCAGGGGCTCTTGGGGGAAACCAGGCAACTGCTAATGTCGAGCCTACAGATGCACAGAGGTTCTTATTCAACCTGATGGCAGATATCTCAGGAACACTGAAACCTTGATTAGTGAGACCCACCTGTCATTGAATGAGAGACACCTGAGAGTCCTGGTTCATGGCGAGGCATCAACCCTATCAGCAGCACGATCAAATGGGGACTGTCACAACCTTTGCAGCCCCAGTATCAGATTGCATTGTGTGGGGTCCCCCTCCACCCAGGACAGTATCCAGGTGGTTTGGTCAGGCCATGACCCCATAGGCCAGGAGGGCCCTGTAGCCCAAGGCCTGCTGAAGGGATGCATCCTGCCCATGTGTGTGCCATGCAGTTCATGGTAGCTAGGGATCTGGAAGAGTTCAAGGATCATGAGTGGCCAGTACTGGCACAGTTTCTAGGGGGACCCAAAGCGTCTAATTCCAAGCCCTATCCTACATAATGGCGCCTATTCCCCTGAAGGCAGAGCTGGGGGGAACTCAAAAGTCATGCCAAGGAGGGGTGGGGAGGGCCTGGCAGGCTACCATCCAATAGGAAACATGCTGGAGCCCTGGTTGCTGGAGAGACTGAGACTGCTGGAGGCCTGGGATGAGAGAGCAAACTGCACATGAGGGCCCTGAGCAGCTCTCTAGAGCATGCGGAAATAAGGTCCAGGCCAGGACCCAGTTCAGGAGAGGCCGAGTCATTCTCACGGCCTCTTGGGGGAAACCGTCTGCCAATGTCCAAGCCCCCACCTACACAGAAGCTCCTATTACCCTGAAGCTAGATATGGGGGGACTCTGAAGCCTTGATTGGTGAGACCTGGGTGTCCTGGTTCCTGGAGAGTTCTGAGACCCATCAGCCCTACGTCCACATGGGGACTGACTGAGGCCATCTTTGCACCCACGGACTCAGATTGTATTGTGGGGGGACCCACTCCACCCAGAAGAATATCCAATTGGTTTGGACAGGTGATGGATCCACAGGCTTTTAGGGCCCCAGGTACCCAAGGTTTGCTGAAGAGGTGCCTACTGAACATGTGGTTCAGGATAGCCAGGGATCTGAACACTTCAAAGGCATGAGATGCAGGATCACTGGAACCTGCTCTTGGGGGACTCAAGGCATCTGCCTAATTCTAAACCCTAATCTACCAAAAGGCACCTCCTCCTCCTGAAGACCTATCTGGGGGGAACTTGAAAGCTTGCCAGGGCAATGTAGGGCATTGCTGGCCAGGGTTGCCCCAATAAGAGACCCCTGGGAGCCTTTGTTCCTGGAGAAGCCCTGGTCTGAATATCATGACCAAGTGGAGACTCTCATCACCTTTGCAGCCACAATATCAGATCATATTGTGGTGGGCTCCCTCTACCCACGAGGATATCCAGGTGGTTCAGTCTGGCCACAGGCCTGGATGGCCCCGCTGCCCAAGGCTTGATGGAGGGGCGTTTATTTCTTATGTGCATGCAGCATGTTTCAGGGTAGCCAGGGATCTGGAACAGGTCACAGGTCAGCAAATGCCTGGTTACCAGATTAGGCACTTGAGGGAACAGGGTGTCTGCATAATTCCAAGCTCAAATCTACCTGATGATGCCTATTCCCTCAAAGGCCGATCTGGTGGGAACTCAAAAACCTTGCCAGGGCAGGGTGGGAAAGGCCTGGTAAGGGTATCCTCCACTAAGAGACACCTAGGACCCCCGGTTACCGGAGAAGCCCTGGGTCCCCATCAGGCTGCATGACCAAATGGAAACAGACTGTCACCAATTTGCAGCCTCAGATTCAGATTGTATTGCAGGGGGGCCCTCTCCTTTCAGAAGGGTATCCAAGTGATTTGGTCTGGCCATGGCCCCATTTGCCCTAGGCCAGGCCCGGTTGAGGGGTGGGTACTGTGCATGCCCATGCCGTGCCATTCAGGGTAGCCAGGGAACTTGAACAGGTCAAGGTTTGCGAGATGATGGACCACCAGTCTGGGTTTTTAGGATACACATGTTGTCTGCCTAATTCCAAGCCCTAAACTAACCCACGGCTTCTATTCACCCTGAAGCCAGATCTTCCCGGGACTTGAAAGTCTTGTCAGGCTGGACTGGGAAATGGCTGGCCAGAGTATCCTCCAATAAGAGACCCCTGGGAGCCCTGGTTGCTGGAGAAGCCCTGGGTCTCCACCAGGCAGCATGACTAAATGGAGACTGTCATGTTTGCAGGCTCCACATGAGAGAGTAGGGCAGGAGTGAGCCCTCTCCCCAGGAGGATGACCAGACAGACACAAACAGAGACATTTAAAAATTGTAGTCATGTCTCAGATACAAAACTCAAAAGGATAGTTGGATCCAAATTGTGTTTCTGGCAGATGGAGTAACTTAAGGTTAGTCAAACGGCTGAAGATTTTTACTAGAGATTTTTTTTTGCATGCTGTAAGGATCCTTTTTAGAGCTGTTTTTGAAGTCATTTTATCTTTTAGAAGATTCTGAATACCAACCAAAAAATGCATTCCAATGTCTCTGAGAGGTTTGGAATCCTCTCTTCTAAGGGGGACCCTTAAGGTGGACTTATCTGAAACAAAGTTTCCCCAGAATGGCCATTACAATTCCAAATTATTTCAAAAGTTCACCCACTTCCACTTGCTTAGTTTTAGACCTCTTATTTTCTGACCATGCATGCAAATAAACTAATTTAGGTATTTCAAATGAGCCCCACCGGGGCCAAGCAAGTTTTAAGTCATCCTTGGGTAATATGGGTCCATCGAGGTAAAATTTTACAAGAGGAGAGACCATATTCTTTAAACATAAATCCAGCTGAGGTTCCTGAAGGAGGTTGACCATTTATGGCTGTTCTAGAACAATTGTTCCCCACAACTTAGAGAGGGCTGTTGTCAGATGACCATGGCAGGAGAGCATATGTTCTGGGTCTGGTATGTGCTGCTAGTGAGGACCACCCCCTGAGTGTCACCACTGGGCTGTTGGTCTCTCTTTTATGTGTCTCAGAGATTCCTGAGCACCACGTAGTGTCAGGTTGCTCAAGGTACTAGGATGAGCAGTCCTTTATGTGTACCTTCCGGACAAGCTTATGAAGTTCCTTCAGACCCAGGAACGGGGTAGGTTCTTCTGTTGGGAGGGCCTGTGAGACTGAGGCATGTCATAGACAGAGTCCCAACACTTCGCTAGGTTTCTAGTCACCTAGAAACAACCCAAAAAGGGTCAAGAAGGAGCAATGTCTCATCTTTGGAGTCAGAGGACCCTTATTTGGATAATAGGAGAAACTAAGAGTCTGCGTTGGTTATCGAGAACAGCTGAATTTCTAATTGTAAGAGAATGTGGGCACTTGAATAAAATGAAAAACTACTAGAGCTACAATCACACTCATCAAGAAAAGTCCTTAAACCCGAATCCTCTGCCTAGTTAAGATAAGGATGGAATCCTACCCTCCAAAGGAGTGAGGCCAGAAAAGAAATCCCTGAACCCGAATCCTCCACCTAGTTAAGGTGACAATGGACTCCTCCCCTCCAAGGGAGTGAGGACAGAACCAGTTAGTCCTCTCAAATAAAATCTGGTCTGAACCTCAACTGAAAATAGGCAGTTTGGATCCAGGAGAACTTACCGTCGGAACTCTGAGGTTTGCTCATGGAAATGCTGGGCAACAGGAGTTTCTTGGAGGTACCTTCCTCATGTCCACGGAGGTGCCAGGGGTCAAGGGTCAGCTGCTCTGGATCCTGCCAACTATGCCAAGAAATGCTGCAGGAGGAAAAATCACTACAATTTAAATGTCAGATATTTATTTGGGCAATTAGAATTGCAATTTGGGAGACGCAGAGTCAGTGAAAAACCCAAAATGTGTCCAAGGAAGACAGAGGAGGCAAGGGTTTATAAGGCAAAAGGAGGTAAATCACACAGGTTGTTTTGTAAGAGTTGTGATTGGTGCTGGCAACAGCTGTTACTTCTTGGCTCTATGTGATTGGTTGCTAAGGCCATCTCTAAGGCAGAAAGTTCTCTACGGGAGTAAGCATATTTCTTGTCATATGACAACAGTGACACACAGTTCAAAAGTTACATTCCATCGGGGTAGAGACATGGTGTGCATGCATAAACCCCGCTTCCTCAGTGGCCTCCCAGCTCCATTTTAGAAGCCTTGACTTATGTTACTCCATTTTGTTATTGCTGTCCACACAGTCTATATGGAAGAAGTGCTCCTGGATATTTCCACTTTCTAGACAGAAAAATGCAACAGATCTGACTGGACGAGCTAAGGTCTACATCCCTGACTGCTGCCTATGATGAACTTTCCATCCAGAGATGTTACACTTGCCAGGTTTCAAATGTTGCCCACATGCTCCACACCTTGAAAATCACTCTCCCAAAGCTCCAACAGAAGTCTGTTTCTGAAGGATCAGGGTCACCACTTGTGTCTCTGAGAAACTGACCAGTCAGGCCTGAGCTGAGATTAGGCTGATTAAAGGTGTAAAAGACTTAAACCATTATCATCTGAAGGTTGATTTTTTGGAGGCCTCTCCACTTAAATGAGTTGGTGAAAATGGCCTCCTAGATACCAGTTTGGGAATTGGGGCTGTCAACAACTAGGTGCCTTGAGAAACTCAAAGGTAGATTTGGAAGCAACTGTTTTTCCAAGTTGTTTCTTTTACTTTTGTGTTTTAAGGAGATGTAACCACCAGCCATCCTGAAACTGACCAAGCCTCGCCACAAGAGCTATACCCATGACCTTTACCTTGCTTTTAATGCAAAGATCTCTCCAGGAGGAGCTCAGGCCTCATTATGAGGAAGCATGTTCTCCAACTGAGCCTGTACAAGTGAATCCTCACCTCTCCCTTTTGAATATTTATTCCCCAACCAAATAAAAGTTCCTGCTTCCCTTTGTTTGAGGACATGACTTTGGAAATGATTCCTCATGGTCTCCTATTTGCTGCAGATACACTTTACTTTGTGAGACAACTTCCACTGGTGTAGAGCCTTATTTAACTTACCAGGAAGTAAGCCCACTTGGTTCAGTAACAGAATTGGTGACCCAGAGGGGACATACCCCTTTGTGGTGCCCGTGCTGCCAGCTTGACGTCGCTGCCCCATCAGGATACCCAGCAGCTGCACTGAGTGCTTTGCTTGGAGGATCTCTCCACATAGGTGAGTGGTGCCAACCCCAAGCCACAGCTATAAGATTTATTTTCTTAAGTTGTTTCACAAAGCCTGCTTGTTGTGGCCTGGCTTTGGGGTTCGAGTCCCCACCCAGAGGTAGCCTGGCTCAGGGGAATGAGAATCCCGTTTAGAAGAATTGCACAACCTGGCCATTCCAGTTCTGGTGAAACGGGAGCAATCCCTGGTGACTGGTCAGGGGTCAAACCCCATCTGGAGATTGAGTCTCATCTGGCGTGACGAGGTGGGCGTTCAATGCCCCTAGAGGTCAGTGAGTCTGTCTTTGTGTTGTGCCTGTGATCGGAGGAGGGGTCCTCTTGCATGGGGTTAAACCCCTCTGGAGTTGCTGAGCCTGTTTTTTGTTTGTGTGTTTTTGTTGAGGACGTTCAAAATCAATTCTGTTTTTCCAGTCTGGTTTTTCTGGACTCCTAGGTTTTTTTCTTCCCTTGCCCTCCCTATCAGTGGTCGCTGGGTGAAACCCAGCATCCACCCATTTTATTTTCCCTTGAAGGATTTAGTTAACGTGGTCTGGGTCTGGTTTCAGGCTATTAGGGCGCTAAACCTCCTCTGGGCACAACCTGGTGGCATCTGCATCACCACTGTTACAAGTAGCTCCTAGGAGGTTGGGAACAGATCATGAGAGAAGGTGCTAGAATATGGGGAGAACAAGCTCCATCCCAGAGGAGAGACCATTGGTCTGCATCCTTTGGAATTGGAAGGTCTTCGGGTATTCTCCATTGACCCAAGAGCAGATGATCTTTCTCTTTTTTTAAGATTTTATTTATTTATTTTTCCCCCCAAAGCCCCAGTAGATAGTTGTATGTCATAGCTGCACATCCTTCTAGTTGCTGTATGTAGGACTCGGCCTCAGCATGGCCAGAGAAGCAGTGTCTCGGTGCATGCCTGGGATCCGAACCCAGGCCACCAGCAGCAGAGCACGCGCATCCAACCGCCAAGCCACGGGGCCAGCCCCAGATGATCTTTTTACATAACACAGCCTGGCCACAATATTCACTGCAAGATGGGGAAAGATGGCCAGAAAAGGGGACCCTAGATGTTAAATGGGAAGAAATCCCTTCATCCAGTGCTTCATGGCTCTACGTCTCTGATGAGGAGGACTTGCTCCTCCAAATCAGGAACCATGGGACTGAGGGAAGCCCACCTCAGAGTCCACCTCGCTCAGATACTCCAGCTTCAGACCAGCTGGTGAGCCCCAAGAGACTCTGGAGGCTGTAACAGGGCCAAATCTTTTACTATCCCCCCAAGCAATCCCTCTACAGGAAATTGGACTCTCCAACAACCCAAGACCCTTCACCCTCCTCTTCCAGATAGCACAACTAGATTAGGAACCAGTTTCAAACCTGGGATATATCCCCTAAGACAAGTGCCAGATGTTGAGGGGAGATTTATTAATGTGCACGTCCCCTTGTCCACCTCTGATCTGTATAATTGGAAGGCACACACTAAAGGATTGAGGGCTGACCCAGAGGAATTCATAAACCTGAGAAAGGGAATCTTCTCCACTCATAATCCAACCTGCACAGATATTCAAAGCCTGTTAACTACACTCCTCATGGCTGAGGGAGAGTCATCTGTTCTGTTAAAAGCTCTGGAACAAGCAGATGATGAATATGAGCCAGGACCAGACACTCACAAGCCTAGTGAACAGGCTGTGCCAGGGACTGACCCTGGTGGAATCCCAGTGATCCTGATGATCAAGGAAAGCTAGGATATTTTTGGGGTTTGCTTTTGAAAGCCATGAATATAGGAAGCCAGCTACACATCAACTGGTCTCAATTAAGAGAGGTCCAACAAGGCCCTGAGGAAAACCCTTCTGCTTTTTTTCAGAGGCTGTGGGACTGCCTCAGGAGATATACAAATTGGAACCCCGAGGCCCAGGGCAGTACAGTGGTTCTTAATACCTATTTCATATCTCCAAGTGCTCCAGACATCTGTAGAAAACTCCAAAAGTTGGCCATAGGTCCTGATACTAACCCTGCACAACTAGCAGAGGCTGCATCTAGGGTGTTCAGTAACTGGGATGAAGCTGAGGATGAGAAGGAAGACAAGGAGACGGAAAGGCAAGCTGCCCTGTTAGCTGTGGCCCTCCAGTCCACTCAAGGGAACCTGAGGGAGAGAAGGAAGACGCCATGGGTGAGTGACTTGGCCCCCACCGAGGGACCAAAAAGCCACCAACAGAGTTGGGGGCTAATTGGTGCACGTACTACAAACAGGAAGGGCATTGGCGGCAGGACTGTCCAAACCACCCCCATAGAGGAAGGAGATTGAACAAGACCAAGATGTGGCAAGTTCCCTTAACTACAGATGAGATGTGACGGGGCTGTGGGGCTCCCCAATTAACTCTAGGAGCCCTGGGTGACCTTGGCAGTAGGAGGAGAACATAATAAAAATTCTTGCTCAATACTGGAGCCATATTCTCGGTGCTGAATGCCCAAAATGGAAACCTTTCAAAAGAAAGTGTGACATAAAAGAGGTATGAGGAAAAGGAGAGATCAAAAGGTTTCTGGAGCCCTTGACCTGTGAAATAGGATAAAAAAATGCTGGAGCATTCTTTTCTATGTGTAGCAGAATGCCCTGTTCCCCTTCTAGGAAAGGATATGCTATCTAAAGTTAGGGCTCTCCATAAGCTGGGAACAAGATAGAGATCTAAGTTCCCAAAAGTCAGGGAGTTAAGCTTATGACCCTATTACAGGATACATCAGCACCTAAGAAGGAAGAGATTCCCCTAAATGTTTTAAGCCAAGCTAACTCAAAATTATGGGCACAAGGACAGGTGGGGTGAGCAGCTGGTGCCACGCCAGTAAAGGTAAAATTGAAGCAGATGGATCACCGGCTCTGGGTAAAACGGTACCCCTTGAAACCAAAAGCTGCAAAGAGAAATCTTTCCTGTAATCAATGGGCTTTTAGAACAGGGGAATATAGATTTGTAAAAGGCTGGGAACAGGAGAATATAAATTTTTTCAAAAACTTAGTGCTGTCAATGCTATACCATACTGGGTATACAATAGTAGATATCAAGTGACGTCAGCATCATGGTGGAGTGAGCTTCCCCCAGTGAACACTCCCCCTCTAAAACACAACAAAAAGGATATTCATATTCCAACAGAAGCTATTCACACAATGCAGGGGACATCTGAGGCACCCACGCAGCCGTACACCAGAGGACCAAGGTGCTAGAATCCCCAGAGTAAGTAGAAGGAGGTAAAAGAAGCTCTCTTCCTTCCTCAAGGACTAGGACACTGAGACTGAGACCATATGGCTCTCAGAGAGAGGGGGAGAGGCGGCTCTCTGTGGGAAAACTGGCGCTTTCCAAGACCCCTCACAGCCCATGGGGAATCCCCCTACAGAGGGAGCAGAACTGTTGCAAGGGTACTTTTGCCAAGCTAGCCCCCCAGGAGAGCAGAGACTAACAGCAAGGCAAGGGACTTTTGAGATGGGGGAGGCGAAAGTAAGTGTCCCTCCCCCACCTGGCCCACATGCCTGGCGCTTCAGCACAGCAGTGCTTCAGCTCGGCCCTGCCCCCAGATGAGCGGCCCCCAGGGGCCTGGGCCCCCACCAGTGGTGTGGCATGCCCATGCCCTGCCCCCAGAGGCAGTGGCCCCCAGGCACCTGGGCCCCACCACCAGCAGCGTGGTGTGCTGGTGTCCCACCCCCAGAGGCAGCAGGCTCCAGGTGCCTAGGCCCCACCAGTGGTGTGGCATGCCCATGCCCTGCCCCCAGAGGCAGTGGCCCCCAGGCACCTTGGCCCCACCACCAGCAGCATGCCCGTGCCCCACCCCCAGAGGCAGCAGGCCCCAGGTGCCTGGGCCCCACCAGTTGCACGGTGTGCCTGTACCCTCACACCAGACGCAGCGGCAGCTCAGGCCCCACCATCCCACAGCCCCAGCTGCCCCGGCTCCACCGTGCCACAGCCCCAGCTCCTTTGGCTCGACTGTGCCTGTGCCCCAGCTGCATCAGCTTGACTGTGCCCCATCCCAGCTCCTTCAGCTCACCGACCCACCCGACCCACCCCCCCACCCCCCCCCCCACCCCCCCGCTCCAGCTGCTTTGGCTTGGCCATGCTCAGGTCCCAGCTGACTTGGCACCAGCAACTTCGACCCAGCCACATTCCAGTTCCAGCTTCTTTAGCCCAGCAGCACTCCAGCTCCTGCTTCTTCAGCCCAGTGGTGCTTCAGCGGCAGCTGCAGCTGCTTCAACCCACCTGCACCTGAGCCCAGCTGCTTCAGCCTAGCTGCGCTCCAGTCCCAGCTGTTCCTACACTCCAGCTCCAGCTGTTCCCACACTTCACCCCCAACAGCCTCTGCTCACCAGCACTTAGCCATGCCTCAGCTCAGCCAGGGGCCAACCAGAGCATGGATTGAGGCAGGCTAGAATACACAGCCTTTGACCCCCACCCAGTGGTGGCAAGAGGAAACTGCGACCAGATATTTTCACTGTGAGGAAAAATAAGCCAACATTGACAGGCATTATGCAAAAATACATTAAATCTCCAGACCAAAAGGAAAATGACAAGTGCCCAGAAGCCAACCCAGAAAGCACAGAAATGTATAACCATAGTGATAGAATTCAAAATAGCCATCATAAAAAAGCTTAATGAAATACAAGAAAACACAGATAGACAATTCAATGAAATCAAGAGTTTCTTCACAAAAGAGATTGAAACTATAAAGAAAAACCAATTGGAAATCTTAGAGATGAAAAACACAGTGGAGGAGATAAAGACAAATCTGGAAGCCTCGAGCATCAGAACTGAAAATATGGAGGAAAGAATTAGCAATATTGAGGACAGCAATGCAGACATGCTCCAGATTGAGGAGGAAAGAGAACTAAGACTAAAAAGAAATGAAGAAACTCTCCAAGAAATATCCGACTCAATTAGGAAATCCAACCTAAGGATTATAGGTATTCCAGAGGGAGAAGAGAGGGGAAAAAGGAGTAGAGAACTTGTTCAAAGAAATAATATCTGAGAACTTCCAAACCTGGGGAAGGAGCTAGAAATACCAGTGAATGAAATAAATAGATCTCCTAAATACATCAACATGAAAAGACCCTCTCCAAGGCATATAGTAGTAAAGCTGGCAAAAGTCAACAACAAAGGAAAAATATTAAGGGCAGCTAGACAAAAAAAAAAAATAACATACAAAGGATTTCCTATCAGGCTCTCCACCAATTTCTCGACAGAAACTTTACAGGCTAGGCAAGAGTGGAATTATATATTCAAAATTCTGAAAGACAAAAACTTTCAGCCAAGAATACTCTATCCAGTGAAAATATCCTTCAGATATGATGGAGAAATAATAACTTTCCCAGATAAACCAAAGCTAAGGGAGTTCACTGCCACAAGACCCCCACTACAAGAAGTGCTCAAGAAGGCTCAGAAGAGACTATAAAGGATTTGGCTTCATGAAAGACAGGGAATGCTGTGGGTTAGACAGGGAGTGCTAACCCAAATGTTGGGACCCCTAAAAAGAGTGGTAGCCCATTTCTCAAAGCAGCCTACACTGTGGGCGAAAGGATGGCCCCATGCTTCAGAGCTGTAGCTGCCACCTGCCTCTTAATCAAGAAAGCAGAAAAACTGACTATGGGCCAACGTATGACAGTGTGGACCCCCATCAAGTTTCTAGCCTACTAGAGACTAGAGGACATCTACGGCTATCCCAGAATAGCAAGCCATGCTGCTAGATTCCCCTCAGATTTCCTTAAAGCCCTGTCATACCTTAAACCCAACTACCCTGCTCCCTGATTCCAATGGGCCTATTACCCATGCTTGCCCAGAGGTGATTGATCAGGTTTACACTAGCCACAGAGATCTCCAGAGCGAATCATTGCCTAATGCAGAGGAAGTATGGTTTGTAGATGGGAGCAGCTTCATGAATAATGGACAAAGAAGAGCAGGTTATGCAGCAGCGTCTCTGCATGCAACCATAGAGGCCAAGGGGCTGACAACAGGCACCTTGGCCCAAAAGGCAGAAATAATTGCATTAACCAGAGTGTTGGAATTGGGAAAAGAAAAAATAATAACAATATACACAGACTCTAAATATGCTTTCTCTGTAATTCACGCTCATGGAGCCATTTGGAAAGAAAGAGGACTCCTTAATAGCAGCAGTAAAGAAATTAAACATGGGCCAGAGATCCTTAAACTGCTGGAAGCAGTACAGGGCCCCAAGGAAGTAGCCGTGGTCCATTGTAGAGGCCATCAGAGTGGGGAATCAGGCTATAAAAGGGAATAACTTGGCAGATGCAGCTGCCAAAAGGGCCGCTATATCGGGAGAGCATCTCTAACTGCCATTAATTCCCACTCTACCCTTCTATGAGTTTACACCAGTGTATTCCCTTGATGAAGTAAAGGTTATCAGTGGTCCCTAATAGTTAAGGGCTGGATGATAAACCCACGAGGTAAGATTTGGGTCCCAAAACAAACAGCTTGGGGGCTCCTTAAGAGTGCTCATGATTCTACCCATTATGGAGAAAAGACCTTATACCTATGGCTGACAAAGGTCATAAGCACCCCAGGTATAAAAAACTTATTGAAAAAAATAACTGGACAATGCATTTATTGCCAGAAGAATAATGTACAAACCAGACCTCCTGGTACCTCCTGTACCACCCCTGGCCAAAGCAACTCAAATTCAGGGAACTTTACCAGGGGAAGACTGGCAAGTTGATGTTACTGTTATGCCCACATTTACTGGATGGATTGAAGCCTTTCCTTGTAGGTCAGAAAGGGCAAATGAAGTAAAAAAAGTGTTTGTAAAAGAAATAATTCCCCTGTTTGGGTTGCCTAGATCAATTCACAGTGACAATGGGTCAGCTTTTATATCAAAAATAACCTCTGAAGTAGCCAGAGTTTTAAAAATTAAATGGCAGCTACATGCCTTATGGAGATCACAGTCGTATGGAAAAACTGAACAGGCAAATCAAACTTTAAAGAAAACCCTGGCTAAATTGTGCCGAGAGACACAGGAAAATTGGCTAAAACTACTGCCAATAGCCCTCATTCGGATAAGGGCAGCTCCAAAAGGCAAACTGAAGCCTAGCCCCTTTAAAATGACCTATGGGAGGCCATTCCCTAAAGACTCAGATTTGCTCACAAACCCAGACCCAGAGGTTTCCATGGCAATCAAACACACAATCAATCTGAAGCAGGTGGTAGATGCACTCAATAAGTATGGAAACATCTGTCTTCCCTTGACGACAGAGGTCAAATTCCACCCATATAAACCAGGAGATTGGGTCTAACTTAAAACTTGGAAAAGCTGTTTGTCCCAAGATCAGCTAATGCCTATTTGGGTAGGGCCTCACTTGATGTTACTAACCACACACTCTTCCCTAAAATTAGAAGGAGTCACCCTTGGATCCACCACACAAGGGTAAAAAAGGCGCCCATGGCTGAACATCAGGAGAGATCATCACAGATAATTGATGACTCCAAGTTCTCCTGCAAACCACTCTCTGATTTGAAACTCTTGTTTCCAGGACCCCATGTAGATAAGTAATGACTGGTTATCCACCCCAGACTCTGCCCTGGATCCTAACCAACCCCATACCATTTAGGCACAGTATGCTTCCAAGGAGGTTGCATGTTCCTGGCCAGCAGGACTAGGTCCATCAGAGAAATGGGCAACCCGGTATCTAGACTATAAAGAGCTGGTGGAATTTGGAGGGCAGGGCAAGTATGCCCAGATCCTAACTACATTGAGGCAATAAGATTACAGATGGTTGTTACGAACAACTTGGTGCTATGCCTCTGGTGACTCACAAACCTATTTGAGATTAGCTGGAAATTCTGCTCCTCTACTGGTCCCTATGACAACGTCCGTGCTCAGCAGGAAGCAGTTACAGAAGATGGACCTTCGACCTGTGCCCCTCAAGCATGAGGAGCAGGATAAAACCAGAGGGGGGACGGGGCCAGCCCCGGCCCAGTGGCGCAAGCGGTTAAGTGCACGTGCTCCGCTGCGGTGGCCCAGGGTTCGCTGGTTCGGATCCCGGGCACGCACCTACGCACTGCTTGGCAAGCCATGCTGTGGCGGCGTCCCACATAAAGTGGAGGAAGATGGGCACGGATGTTAGCCCAGGGCCAGTCTTCCGCCCCAAAAAAAGAGGAGGATTGGCAGATGTTAGCACAGGGCTGATCTCCTCACCAAAAAAAAAAAAAAACTAGAGGGGCAATTTGTGACAAGTAGGTGCCTCAAGAAACTCAAAGGTGGGTTTGGAAGCAATTAAACTGTTTTTCCAAGTTATTTCTTTTCCTTTTGTATGTTAAGGAGATGTAACCAGCAGCCATCCTGAAACTGGCAAAGCCAGGATGTAACCACCAACCACTGCGAAACTGCCCAAGCCTCCCCACAAGAGCTGTGCCCATGACCTTTGCCTTACCTTTAATACAAAGATCTCTCCAGGAGCAGCTTAGGCCTCATTATGTGGAAGCATGTTCTCCAGCTGAGCCTTCTCAAGCCAATACCCACCTCTCCCTTTTGAACATTCATTGCCCAACCAAATAAAAGTTCCTGCTTCCCTTTGTTCAGAGATGCCATGACTTTGGAAATGATTCCTCATGGCCTCCTATTTGCTGCAAATACACTTTACTTTGTGAGGCAACTTCCACTGGTGTAGCGTCTTATTTAACTCACCAGGAGCCCAGCCCACTTGGTTCAGTAACAGGGCTACTTGTCTTGGCTCTCAGCAGATGCTGGGTAAACCAGTAATTAACCTCACAGATGCCTCAACATGAACATCTTCCAAAAAGGCTCTCTGAGAGCATGATATTTTCCAGGAGCAACAGCCAATGTCCTCCCTGCCCCAACCACTTAAATTATGCCCTGCAGCAGGGCCACAGCACGAATACCTCCTAGAAGCTACCAAAATGGCACACTTTGGCTGGAGAAAGAAGAGGGCAGTTTCTGAAAGTTTCTCAGATATCAAACCAGTTCCCATAAACAGTTTAGAAAAAAAGTAGTTTCCTGGGCCTGGACTAGTCCTGACGCTCCAGAAAGATCCCCAGGCATGCAGACGGCGAAGGAACCAAGCCCCGGAGAGAGACGGCGGTGGGGAAGGCGCGCGAGTGAGGCCCTGAAGCTGGGCGCAGCGAGCTGCTCGCGGGGCGCGGCCTCAGCTCCCTCCTGACTCCGTCCTCCCGCGGCCCTCACGACCCTCCCCACGGCTCACCGGCCCGCGGCGGGCGCGGGGCCGAGTCGGCAGCCAGCGCTCCGCCCCGCGCCGCGCCCCGGGGGCTGGAGTCCGCAGCCCCACCGGCCACGGGCGGCAGGGGAGACCCCCGCTCCCCCAACGCGCGGAGGGGCCGCCGCCCGCCCCGAGAGAGCGGGGTCTTCCCCTGCCTCCCCCGCCCGCGGAGGCCCCCGGGCGGCCGGCCTCGGCCGTGACGAGTGCCGCTCCGCGAGGTCCCGGCGGCCGGGCTGCTCGCGGCCCAGGTGCCTTTCTCGCAGACCAGCGAGTGGGCCGGGGCCCCTCGCGGCCAGAGCGCGACAGCCCGCCGCCGCCCCGGCCCCCCGCCCCCCAGCCCCGTCCTCCGCGCGCGCCGCCGCGCCCCGCGCATGTTAAGGCCGTTGGCGGCGTCCGCGGGGCTGGTGGTTGGTTGCTTAGCCTTCTTAGCACTCCCGCTGGACGGTCCCGAGTGGGTGTCTGAGACAGTAAATTCGCCGCCTGAGTTGGAAATGCCCGGTACTTGGGAACCTGGAACCTGCCTTTTTGAAAGCCAGCTTTCCCTCCGTCCCCTCTATCCCTCTGGGCCGCCCTGAGCCCTCCCTCTGAACCCCTGGTATTCTGAGCGCCTCTCGGACCCTCAGGCTGGCTCAGCGGACCTTCAGGTCTTTTAGAAGGACTGCACCTGCCATGCTATAAACAGGAGAAAAACAGCACAGTGGAGGGGCGCTAATCCTGCGTTCTACAGACACGAAACGCAGCTGCACAGGTAAGTGACTCCCTGAGCCGCTTTAGGAATCCACACCCACGCCACATGTCTGGCTCCGACCAGGTCTGGTTCACGGGACTTGCCCGTCCTAGTGTGGCCCTCTGGCTTTAATTAACATGTAGGCCCACAGGACCAGAAGTTCTCTTTGGTCCTTCCCACAACGGTAGAAAAGTTTATGTAGGAAGAGAAAACACAATTTCTGCCCTACAATAGGGTGTCTTTGGAACCACCTTTAATGTCCTTTTTTAAACATCTCTTCGGAACCACTTTTGCTAATTTGTTTCTGTTGGTGATTACACCGATGGTATTGATTCTCCTACGTCATTTTTCCATTTAGTTTTTCTGATTGAGTACATTACATGCTTCTCAAACTGGACTATGCACAGCCCCAATTCTGTGCAGGGTGGATGCAAAACAGCAGAATATCTGTGGTACATCTTTCTAGAGCATCAATTTTACTACAAGATTTGGAAGAAGCAAAGTTAATTATTTCCAAGGTAAGTAATTAAAAATTTAAGAGTAAAACAAGGCTGGAAAATCATTTGCCATTAGTAACTCAATTTGTGCCTGAAATCTCAGACTTTCTCACAGAAAAACCTTTAAAGAGAACCTATTTCCCATTATTTTAAATAGGAAAAATTATAAGGCAAGCAAGCAAGTCAGTTGAAAAATCCTATCAATTTCTTAAGTTGCAGTAGGGCACCTAGATAAAAGTTACAAAAATCATGTTAGGATGTAAAATGCTTAGAACCTTGCTCTTGGTCACCTCCCGTTGAATATGCTTGCTAGCATAGGTTTCTTTCTGTGCAGTAGCAGTGGCCTCTCACAGACCAGCAACAGCACTTGTGGACGTCTCCTTTGCCCACAAGCCAAAGCTTTGTAAAGTGACTAGCAAGATCGATGGTCTACCTGCTGTGTTTGGAAATGACATGAAATTTCTCTAGCAAACCATTTAGTTTAAAATGTTGTATTTTTTGAAGACTCAATGTAAACTTTATCTATATAAATATCAAGAGAAAGATGTTTTGAGAGATAAATAGCTGCTATGCTGTCTGGGTATTGAAAACTAACGTGTTCTTCCAGGAAAACATTAGTTGGGGATGTGTTCTGTGGGATACGCCTGTTTTATAAAATAGATGGCCAAAATCTCATTTATTTTAAAGATTTTAAAGATTAAAGCTGTAACTTTGAATAAACTTGGGGCTAAGGAATTCTTTCAGGCGACAACCCAGAGTTCTGCGTCTGTAATGACCCCTTGCTAGTATCAGGATATAAACATGCCCTAATATTGTGCATTAAACAGACCTCTTTGACCCCAGATTCCTCCCCATTTACCATTCTGTTTCTCTGCTCCGTTCAAGCCGCCTCTCCTCACATTCTCTCCTGAACCCACTCCATTCCAGCTTTCCTCCACACCACTTCACTGAAATGGCTGTTATCCAGGTCGCCAATAATTTCCTTTTTCTAAATTCAAGGTTAAGTTTTTGTTGTTATCTCACTCAGCCTTTCAGCTGCATTTCTCACAGATGATAAAATGGAGCATTTCCTCCTTCTTGAAACACTTTCCTTTGGATTTTTGAGACCCCTCCTCTCCTGCATTCCCTCCCCCCTCACTCTGTCTTCCTCCTCCTGCTTCTCCTCCTCCACCAGATCTCTAGTAATCCTCAGCCCCCTTTTCTTTGCTGTGTGCTCTCTCTTTTTGGAGAGATCCCACCCAGTCTCCCAGCTCTGAATACCATCTGCTGATCACCCCCCGACCTGGGTCCTCTTCTCTGAGGGGAGCACCCAGGAGTCATGCTTGACCCTTCCCTTCACCACATGCAGTCCCACAGCAAGTCCTGGTGGCTCTGCCTGCAACGCACGTCCTGATGGCAGCCTCTTCTCCATTTCTACAGTGAGGTTCATCACCTTCCTCTCTTTCTGGTTCTTAAAGAAAAAGCAGAGCATTCCAGACCTAGGCCCCAAACTGGCAGTGTCATACCCACTGCATTCTAATGGCTGGAGCCAATAAGCCCAGCCTAAATCCAACATTTAGGGGAACGGATTCTGCCTCTTGATAGAGTAGCTGTAAAATCACATTGTAAAGGGCATGGGTGCAGGAGGGATGGAGAATCACTGCCATTTTTGCAATCAGCTATTGTCTTTTCTCGCAGATAAGTGTTATATAATATTCCAAGTCAAGTAACTTCTTCAAAGCCACAGCTTCTAAGTGGCTGGGCCAGGCCGCAATGTCAACTCCACCTGACTCCAGAGCCACCCACAGCCAGCACCCTGCACTCCTCCTGCAGCTGCCCTGGTGACCCCTGGTTCTGGAGAGGGACGCTTCTGCAACAGGAGCAGGGTTCCCTTGAGATTCATGTCCACCTAGTACTCTTCACCGTTGGGAATTATCCCCTTGGGAGAATGGTGAAATATTTTGGAAGGACTTGAATAATTTAGGAAAAGGTCCGAATTAAGGAAATCAAAGCCAACGATATATTTTTCATTTCAAATCAGCAGAAATTTGAAAACACATATGATGCGCTCCACATTTGCAAGTTCTCTTTACCCTTTTTTGGTATTTGTAGGCTATTTATGATTTTCAAAATAGACTAAAACTACTGTTCGTGAAAAAAACCTCTTCCTCTGAAAGCAAGTGAGATAAAGATAGGTCTGCTGAGAAGACGTTTCCTTCTGCTGCAGTTTAGCCAAACAGCTAAGTCTCGAAGTAGTCCTTTGAGTTTAGGCAAAGCTATTTTCTAAAACCCCAAACTGAAATGCTGCAGTGAGGTAAATCCTCACAGCACGCATGGAAATCACTTGAGCTAATGTATCCTGGACCCTGAATCAGTGGTTCTCACCCCTAGCCGTAATTAGAATCACTTGGGGGGCTTCTAAAATTCCCAAAACCCAAATTGCAACAGACCAATTAGAATCCCTCGAGTGGGACCCCAACATCAGAATTTTTTGGAGTTCTTCAGGTGATTATAGTGTGTGGCCAAGACTGCTTTAAACCAGCATCTTTTGGTGAACTAGTTGCAAGTGGTTTCTCAAATAAATGTAAAAACCTTTACTGTTGAGCTGTAGCCTTCAGTATCACCTGCGTTACCTACTTACTACCCTTTGCGCAAACCAGCCTCTACTCCTTGTTTTGTTCCTGAGTCAACCCAGTCCCACAAGTATTGGGAGCACACTATGTGCAAGGCACTGTGCTAGGTGTCGTGGTCCTGGTGAGCATCATTTGGGGAGGGGGCTTTGCTGGGAAAAAATTGCGTCATAAAAAGTCAAAACATTGCCACTTAGCAGATTGAGGCAAAAATGGAAAGACTTGGAGGTCACCCAAGGGTTAGGACGTTAATAGATACTTTGGAATATTAAAACCCATCTGATGATGCCATGAGTGAACATGTTCCACTTTTAAAGAAAACAAAACACTGCTGTTATTTTGAGATATTGAGTTAGGATTTTTGTGCAAATATGTAATATTTAAATTTTTTATTGATGTGTATAACATGCACGCAGAAATCATTCATGTAAAGCTCGATGAGTTATTACAGACTGAATACATTTGTGTCACCAAGAACTAGAACCAGCTTCACTCAAGCTCCCTGACACACTCTTTCTCCCTCCTTCTTTCCCACAGGTAACCTTAACAGCTAACATTGTAGGCCAATTTTGTCTTTTTATATGTGTCTTATTACAGAAAATTTTAAACATATACAAAATAAGTAGAATAATATAGTAAACCTGTCACCCAGCTTAACAGCTACTAATCCTCTGCTGGTTTTGTTTCTTAAACCTTTTCCCCACGCCTCATTGTATATTTTTTAGTTCTTTTTCCTTCGTGACGTAAGATGTACATACATTGAAAGGCACAAACCTTAACTGTACAGTTTGACAAATAAATATGCCCATGTAACCTTCACTCCTTCTAAGAATATAATATTTCCATCATTCCCAGAACATCCTCTCATGTTCCTTCCCAGGCAATTTTTTCCTCTCCCAGAGGCAACCACTGTTCTGATTTTTTCACCGTAGGGTCATTTTGGTTGAAATCATACAATATGTATTATTTTATGTCCAGCTTGCCTTCCTCAGCGTGACATTGATGGCACTCACCCACCACATGTGTTTCAGTGCTTTGCATCTGTGAGTTGCTAAGGAGTTGCTGCTTCTGTTGTGTGACTGTACTGCAGTGTGTTCTTTATTTTCCTGTTGGTGGGCGTGTGGGTTATTTTCTCTATTAACGTTCTTGTATAAGTGCTTTTTTATATTCTGTTTAATTCCTTTATTGGCATTTAAGTGACACACCTTTGTGTGTTTTAGTGGTTGGTCCAGGGATTATGATATGCATCTTTAACATAATCACACTTTACTTAGAGTTAATAGTGTACTATTTTAATAAATGTAAAATATAAAAGCCTTGCTACAGAAGAGTTCTATTTACCTCCTTCTATCCTTGGTGCTGCTATCATAAATTTTATATCTACCTATATTATAAGTCCCACAATACAGTGTTATTTTTTGTTTAAATAGTCATAGATCTTTTAAAGAAATTAAGAGACGAAAGTTATCAATAAATATTTGGAGGAAAATACTTTGAGGCTACGCAAATACACTCTTTCTCTAAGTTTCACCCATAATTTTCGCATTCATCAGCGAATCTTGCCTACAGTAATTATTACTGCAGCATTCTAGTGGAGATTTTCTATTTCACGTTATCTGTCTACATTTATTATTTGGAATTCTTCTCTAAGGGAAATTTGTTCCTTTCTTCCATTGTTCCTTCCTTTGTGATTTACTTAATCTTGTTTATATCAGTAGGGACCTATGGGTATTTATTTTATTCTCTGGGTTATAATTCAATGCTATCATTTTATTGCTCATGTTGTTCCAGCTTGGGCCATTGGGAGCTGTTTCAAGTTGGCTCCTTTTGCACGTCCCCATCCTTTGGTTTTTGTTTTTTTTTAAAGCACTTCCTTATTTTCTGGCGCTACAAGATGCTCCAGGCTCATCTTGCATTTTCCATCCCCAACCCTAGAAGTAGCCATTTCTCTAAGCGCCCTAGTTCTTTTTCTTGGAGAATGGTATTTAGAAACCAAGATCTAGGAGCAAGGTGTGCTCATTGATACTGGGGTGTCATTGCATAGGCCCAGCAGATAGAATTTGGAAATGTGTCTATGAATATAAACTCAGGCATACACACATCTATATTTATTTCTCTCTCTCTACCTACCTACCTATCTGGATAGATATATGAAAACAGAGACATGGGTTGATCCTGATATTTCCAACTCCAACCCAATGCCAAAGGTCCATTCTAGCATTCTCCCTTTGCTTATTTGTAACTTGTTTCACCTACAGTGAGAAACTGGGCTGTAATTATCTACAGTATATTTACTAACATGTAAAGTAGTTTCAGAATTGCTAATCCATACCCTTACGAGAAACAAATTTACCACCTAGCGTACTGTGTTTGTGTCCAGTACTTGAGTCTTACAGTATCCCATCAGAACACTGTGTTCCAAAGTTACTTAGGACAGGACCTTTCGTCCCCACCCCGTCTGTGCAGTTATGTCACATGTTTATAATACAGTTGGATCCACCTGTCACTGTATTCCATCTGAGTTCCCCCAACATCCTTGTTGATTTTTTAAAAATTTGCATAGAGTAAAATTCACTCTTTGTAGCGTACAGTTCTGTGGGTTTTGATGACTATATAGAGTCTCTTCTACAGAGCTGTTTCATCGTGCCGGAAGTTCTCTCATGCTGCCCCTTGTAGTGGCATTGTGATGTGTCAGTGTAGGTGCATCATGTCGAACAAATGCAACACTCTGGTGAGGGATGTTGATAATGGGGGAGGCTATGCGTATGTGGGGGCAGAGGGTATATGGAAAATACTTATTATACGTTCCTCCTAATTTTGCTGTAAACCTAAAACTACTGTAAAAAAAAATGAAGTATTTTAAAAGGTATTTATTTTTTAAGATAACTGTAGAATATACATAACATAAAAATTTCTATTTTAACCATCTTTCAAATGTCCAGTTCAGTGGCATTAAGTACATTCACATTGTTGTTCAACCATCATCTCTATCTTTCCGCAGAAATGTGTTTAATCTTGCAAAACTGACACTCTGTACCCAGTAAAGAACTCCCTGTTATCCCTCCGGCTAAGCCCTGGGAACCACCATTATACTTTGTCTCTTTGAATACTCAAACTATTCATAAAAGTGGAATCATACAGTATTTATCCTTTTGTGAGTGGCTTATTTCACTTAGCATAATGCCTTCAAGGTTCATCCGTGTTGTAGCGTGTGTCAGAAGTTCCTTCCTTTTTAAGAGTGAATAATCCACTGTATGTATAAGCCACATTTTGTTTATCCATTCATCTGTTGATGGACACTTGGATTGCTTCCACCTTTTGGTTTTTGTGAGTAATGCTGCTATGAACATGGGTATACAAATATGTCTTTGGATCTTTGCTTTCATTTCTTTTGGGTCCAAACCCGGAAGTGGAATTGTTGGATCATAGGGTAATTCTATGTATAATTTTTTGAGGAACAACCATACTGCTTTCCATAGGGGCTGGACCACTTTACGTTCCCACCAGCAGTGCGGAGCATTCCAATTTCTCCACATGCTCCTCAGCACCTGTTATTTTTTGGTTCTTTTATGGTAGCTACGCTGATGGGTGTGAAGTGGTGATTTGCCTTTCTCTAATGATTTGTGATGTTGAGCATCTTTTGATGTGCTTGCTGGCCATTTTATATCTTCTTTAGAGAAATGACTGTTCAACTCTTTGCCCATTTTTTAAATTGGATTGTTTTTGTTGTTGAGTTGTAGTTCTTTATGTATTGGATATTAATCTTTTATCATATATGTGATTTGCAAGTATTTCTCCCATGCCATGGGTTGCCTTTTTACTCTGTTGATAATGTCTTTTGATGCAAAAAGCTTTTTCTTTCTTTTTTTATAGAACACCTTCAAACATTTATTTGAGATATAGATTTTCTCTTTTATGGCTGATGACTCATAACTTTTGCCCTTGGAGAGAAGTCATTATTTGTCATTTTCTTATTTACTCGTAGCTGTTCTTTGCATATTCTGCATAATAATCTTTTGTCTGTTCTGAGTCTTGCAAGTATATTCTTTTGATTTGTGGTTTTTCTCTTTATGGGTTCTGCTGATATTAATATTATCATTTATCAATATTAATATTAATATCTAATTTATTAATATTTTTCTTTGTGGCTTGTGCCATTTAAATATGGTTTAAAAATGCCTTCTCTGCCAACATAAGAAAGATACTTTTTCATATTTCCTTCCAAAAGATTTTTAGAGTTTGCTTTAAGTTTTTAAGTACTTACATCTGGAATCAATTTTGTATATGGTGTGACGAAGATATCCAATTTTGTTTTTTCCACATGGATAACGCTTGTCCCGGCACTATTGCTTTTTTTTTTTTTTTTTTGCTTTTTTACCTTTGCTCACTGCTATTCAATGCAACCATTTTCAAATATCAAAGTTCTATAAATGCATGGGCCTCTTTCTGGTGTATTTTATTCCATGGATCAGCTTGTCTAGCTCTGTGCTGATGACATCCTATAATAATTATTATGGCTTTTTGTAAATCTTCATGTCTGTTAGGGGAAGTACCATCACATTATTCCTCTGCTTCACTAGTATCTTAGCTGTTCTTGACCATTTCTTCTCACATGTGGAATTTTTTTGTTTTTTTACAAGAGAGCCTAATTTAGGATTTGAGGTATTTGTTTTTCCAAACTTATGGAAAGTTATGAACAAACTAGATTAAAGGTATTAGAGTCAGACATAACCATTTTTTTAAGCATGTTTCAAACTAGTGGCATGTCAATTAGTATTTGACCTGGCATTTATCATCTGTTTTGTTAGTATACTTAATACAAACTACCTATATTTGAAAAGAACTTGATTTTCTAGCTTTCCTTTTAGGTTGTTATTCTCATCCTCTTTTTTCTTTCTTTTTTTTTTTGGTGTATATTTGATGTATACACATTATACTAGTTTCAGATGTATAGCATAATGATTCAATATTTGTATGTATTGTGAAATGATCACCACAATCAGTCTAGTTAATATCTGTTGTGATACAGTTACAGTTTTTTTTTCTTGTGATGGGAGCTTTTAAGATCTATTCTCTTAGCAACGTTCAAATATGCTATACAGTATTATTAACTATAGTCATCATGCTGTACTTTACATCCCCATGACTTATTTGTTTTAAAACTGGAAGTTTGTATTGTGGAAATAATTAAAAGAAACCTTAACTAAATTGAAGTCGGAAAGGCCTCTAGGGAGAGCTCTCACGCTGTATCACACATCATCACTTAGACCAAACAGGAAGAGAGATGAGCTTGCAGCTCGGACAGGAAGTAAAACTACTTTACTACTGAAGAAAGATGTTTCTCCCCACCCAGCAACAGCCAGCCAATGAGAAGCACCACAGATCAGCCAGTGAGAAACACCACAGCTCAGCCAATGAGAAGCTGTTGCTGCCCTGAAATGTTACTTCCTCTAATGGACTTTCCTTAGAACTGCTCTTCTCTACTTTCTCTTTTTCTCTATAAAAGCAACTCCCCTCCTTTGTTTTCTGGATTTCTCTCTATTTTGCCATAGTATGCACATTCCAAATTGCACTTCTTTTGGCTATTCTCAAATAACTGATTTTGAGATAAAATAACAGGCAAATTTGCTTTTTAAGTTGACATATATGATGTCAAAAGAGGGGGTTCTAAAGGAGGTAGCCCCAGAGAGATGGTGACCCTGGAGAGACGGTGACTCCCAGAATCGAGCAAGCTACCCACATCAACCACCTTGTGCTCACTGCTTCTGTGAATTGCTGCCTGCTTTGGGTTTGGGGAGTCTGCTCATGCGTTTTGAGCTCTGCTCCCTTTGCATTCTGGGCTCTCAGACTTTATTTGGGTTCTGGAGAGGCTTGTCCTCTCAGAGGAGGGACTTTGTCCTCCTGATGCAACTCTCTGTCCTTGGGTTCAAGGTGTCAACCTTGGTGACTACTCATTTTCTGAAGGTAGCGCGGTTCCTGTTGGGGCTCAGACTCACTGAAAATCCAGGAGTTTTTCTTTGGTTTCCAGCTTCCTTTTGGAATCAGGGCTGGAAGTCCAGCAACTTTCTTGGGTTTTCAGAGGAAATTTCAGAAATGGAATCCCAGTCATCTAAATGTTCTGAGGGAAACCCTCCTTCAGGGATTCTGGTTGGGTTTATCTTTAAGAACCTTGGGCTCCCTACATGCACATTTTTAACTAAGTGGGTCAAACAGACCAAAAGCAGTCCAGAATTGCAATGGCCATTATGGGGAACTTTTGATCTCCCCAAACTAGCTTTTCTTAAAACCAAATGGGAAAACTGTGGCTCTAAAATTAAGCAAAATGGATGGTATGCCTATTTTCATTGGTACCTGGAGGCTTCTGGATACACACAAAGCTCTAAAATCACCTCACTACTACAAGACACCTTGTCTTAATTAACCAAAACAACTAAAACAGTGAGGGAGAACAAAATGGCATCTGAAGCCTCATGTTTCCCTCCCCCTTCTTTGTTGCAGGTGCCATTTTGTTTGTCTTCCTAGAATCCTTTGTCTTAGGCTTCACCCCTGCAGCCATCTTGTGCCCAGATCTTGTGCCCTGATCTAGTAAGATGCCTCAATGCCATCTTCCTCTCTTCTCTGCAAAAACTTGCCCTCTTTAAAATCAGACCTTCTGAGGATTCAAATGCTAGATCCCTAATTACTATTTCTGAGTTAACTGGAGCAAATAAACAACTAGAAGGAAAAATTTAAACAACAATTACCCTAGACTTTTGATAATAGACAAAATGACTCCAAAAACAGCTCTAAAAGGATCCTTACAGCATGCAAACAAAAATCTTTAGTGAAAGACTTTGGCCATCTGAACAAGTAACCTTACCTTAGTCCATCTGCCAGAAATACAATTTGGATCCAACTGTTTTCTTGGGTTTTGTACCTGGGACACGGCTAAATGTTTTAAAATGAAAGCTATGAGATCTCTGTCTGTGTATGTATTTATGTTACAGAGATGTGGTATTTTTCTACCTCCAGATGGTGTTGCTAGAATTGATTTGTAAAAAGCTCTATTTAATTGGCTCAAAAATAAGCACTTATAAATTAAGTATTCCTAAATTTCAGAAATATAATAACTAATTTCAGTGCTTTTTAGGTTCACATGATCTAAGATTAATCTTCAGTAAATAAAAGCTAGTTTAAGGCTGTTGGTGTAAGTAAAAAACAGGCATGTCTTCAGAGTTGTTAGTATTGGGTATAACGCAAATGTGCAACTTTTTTTTTTCTTTTTTTTTTTTTTTTTTTTTGAGGAAGATCAGCCCTGAGCTAACATCTGTGCTAATCCTCCTCTTTTTGCTGAGGAAGACCGGCTCTGAACTAACATCTATTGCCAATCCTCCTCCTTTTTTTTCCCCAAAGCCCCAGTAGATAGTTGTATGTCATAGCTGCACATCCTTCTAGTTGCTGTGTGTGGGACGCGGCCTCAGCATGGCCGGAGAAGCAGTGCGTCGGTGGGCGCCTGGGATCTGATCCCAGGCTGCCAGTAGTAGAGCGCACGCACTTAACTGCTAAGCCACGGGGCCAGCCCCAAATGTGCAACTTATTTGTCTGCCTGGGTTAACTAGTCAAGTAGGCTCATGCTGTCTCTGTTACAAAATTTGTCAACAAGAAAGTAATTTTGGATGATGGTTGCCTTTTTAATGTCTAATCCAAGTGTGATTGTTAAAAGCAAGTAATTAAAATAAATGTAAAGATCAAAGTTTATACTAAGTTAAACTAAGTAATGGACCATGATTAAATACCTACATCATTTACCAAACAAGGTAAAATACTAAAAGCATTAATTACTGAAATAGGTTTATCTACTTTTGGCTTCCTATGGCAAAGAAACTAAAAAATAAATTTGGGTCTGTTGGTAACCAGGTCTTGTGCCACGTTGAAAGACTGCACTATTCAAAGGTCATATACACCTAGAAATTATTAAGTGTAGTTAAAAATCCATGCCAATCCACGATTGCTTACTTCTTAGTTTTTACCAGGAATTAGAGACTCTAAGAGTTAAGAATTCTAATATATGTAACTAAAGCTACTAGAAATAAAAGGGAAACATCTCTGTACACAAGGAAAGTAGGATGTGTGTTTTGGCAAAAGAAGGTATGAGGAATGGAAATGCATTGTGTTCAGGAAAAAGAATTTTATGAGTGGTCAGGACTGGCTAAGATTGGAATGAATAAATTTTAATATCAAAAGAAGCTGATGCAAAATTAAAATTTGGCTTGCTTTTCTGTTGAGAGGACAAGATTTTCTTGGGCTGTTGGTCTACTGGCAAAACAGATTGTGAAAGCTTCTTTACCTTTAATCAGTATGCCTAGAAAATAGAGATTTTGTGTTTTTCAAAATAATTTCCTGTGTTGTTTCTATCGGGTCTTTAATTACGTAAGAGAACTGAGTTTTCTTGGTATTGAAGGAGTTAAGCTTTGCTTGTTTACCTTTGAAACCTGTTATTGTTACTTGGGCCAAATAGATACTTAAGTATTATTTCACAATGATCTGTGATCCTATTTGGTCAAGTATCCAAACCTTGTGATATCTTTGACAAGCTTCCCAAAATATTCAAATTCTAAATGAGATTTTTTTTTTGACCAGGATGTAACTTCGGGATCTTTCTGAGGGCAGTGGGACATCTCAAAAGATTTGTTCCCTCTCCTTATAAAAAGAGAGATATTACACTAATTAGGCTTCTTTGGTATGTCAAATTACATGTGAAGCGTGGTTGAATAAGTGATAATAAACCTTTTTAAGTTAAATTGTATAAAATTTCTAAACATCTGATATGTCCTAGTATAATGTTATCACCTGTAATTCTAGTTACTATCTAAAATGTATGTCACAAAAATACTCACATTTTCTTGTCAATTGCATTTACTCATTGACTTTTTTTTTTAGTCTTTTTTTCAGTTACAGACAGTTATTATTTTACTCTGATGCTTTTACAAATATGTTTTATTTTTAAAAAGATTCATGGAAAAGACTTTGACAAGTGCTCTGGAATACAGGTTTTGATAACTTGAAGATCATAACACTGAACTGGGTGGAGTTTCTGCAAGTTGAGTGGAGGACTGATTGCTTTGATGTTTTGTTTTCTAGACATAAAGCACGCCTTTTTCTCCTCTCCTTTAAGCTGTCTGTAACTGACGGCAATTTGGTAAAGTGTATCTTGGCAACAGGGTTGAAACGGTTATCTTTTTCTCTCTGCCTGATCCTTCCAGAATTCAGAAACTCGTAAGTATTCTTTTCATGACAGTATATGTATTTGCATGGGTTCAGTGAAGGTCTGTTCTGCTTGTACCAGGACAACTGAAAGTATTGGCTACATTACCAAGGCTTTCACTAGAATGTTATATTCAAGAAAGATGTACATCAACTCAGATATGACCAGACAGCTTTAAGGAACTGCTTGAAAAATCAGCCTAGTTCTTTGCTCACAAGGTTTCAGCAAAGCAATCTTTAAAAAAAAAGCTTATTTGGTCAATCACTGTTTTTGCTGCATTTATATAAATAATCAGGCCAAGTTTAATACAAACAAATTAGTTTTACTATGACTATCTTTAATAAAAATAGGGATAATTGTGGAGAGAGAAATTGTTTGTACCTTTGTAGATATTAAATTCTAGTCCTATTAATTATCTTTAATGTTTGGTTATATGCCTGAAACTGGACTGGATCCTAAATACATCTAGTTTCCTTAAATGGCTATGATAAGCCAAACTGACGTTTCTAATTTTACTGCCCTTGAAATCTCCTTGGAAGGGACTGTCCTAGGTCCTCCTCACTACCCAGATGGCAACCTAACTTGAGGGACTCAAGCCTTGGGTACACACCTCACAGCTAAAGAAGGCTCCACCTGACATCTGGTCCTGAGCAAACACTGGAGACCTCCAAATCAAATTGGGTAGGAAGAGAAGCAGCTGACATCTGAGGCAGACAGCTTTCCCAAGATGGCGGGGGCCAGGCCTGTATTCCCTCTTCCCGCTGTTGTGTCTTGCTTTGTTTTCCCCATCTCTTTCCTGGAAGGACAATGTTCTTGTTCACATTACCCAATCCCTCAGAAAAGGGGGAAACCTCTCTGACTGCTGGATTTGCCATCAGAAACCTTGGTCTGTCCAAGAGAGTAATGACCCCTTAGTTCACCCAATTAGTAATTTCACTGAGATTCCAGATACTGCTCTTTGTCTAAATTGATCTGCTGCCCTGTTTTACCGTGTCAGGGTGCTAAGCCCACCTAAATGTGTTACTTATTTTAATTTGACTCAGGCTTGGTAAGGAAAAACAAGATCTTTTGAATATTTATATGAAAAATTCTGTGGGGCCACCAGTGTAACTCAGGCCATCTGTAAATTGCTTGATGTACCCATGTATTTAGGCAACCTCTCAGTATGTAACAACATAGTATCTGAGCCTTGGTGATATAATGCTAATGCCTATATGCCGATGAGTGAGTCTATAGGTGATATCACTTATGTGGGGGCCTTGTGTACACCCCCTGGTTACATCTTCGTCTGTGGAGGTTTTAGTAGTGGCCTCTATTCTTGGGCAACTCATTGCCTTGACAGCTGGGGAATACAAGGACAGTGTGCCCTTGCCGTATTCACTGTGCTGTTCTCTGCATAACCAGAGACTTCTCATTGGTGTCTCTCATTGAATCTCCATAGTCGCTCTAAATAAGAACTTCTAGGAGGCATATGTGACCCTGGATCTGCCTCCATGGGGAGAACTTTTTTCCTGTGGATCAGAGTGAGTGCCAACAAACAAATGATCAGGAATCTCTCCCTGACTCTAGAACAGTTGGCCAACTCCACAGCCAAAGCAGTTTCAGCTCAGCATTGGTCACTTAACTCATTGCCCAAGGTAGTTTTAAATAATCATGTGGACCTGGATTATCTGCCTGCTGTGCAAGGAGGTACCTGTGAAGTGGCGAACACCTCCTGTTGCACACGGATGAATGCTTCTGGAGAAATCGAAACCCATTTACATAAGATTAGAGAGCAAGCACATTGGCTACAACTGATTTCACCTAACAATCCACTGTCTTTTGATTTGTTCACCTGGTTACCTTCAGGCCTAGGCTCCTGGTTTAGAACCATCCTACAAACTGGGCTTGTTGTATTGTTCTTAATCTTACTCTGTATACTTGTTGTGAAGTTCTGTACATATTGCCCGTCGAACCTCTGTAGAAATGATGTGCCCAATGAGGTGATGCTGGCTCAGCACTTTGAGATGATCTCCAAGGCCTGTGACCTTGGAGAAATATAGACTTTAGATGGGAAATGCCTGAGGGTTCTCCCTCCTAACCTTCCTTCTAACTCAAACGTGGCCTAAGTGGTTTCCAACCACTGTGCACCTTCCCTCCAACATGGGACATGATAATGAGGAAAGGTCCTTTCTGGCGCTGAGGGACATGACCACTATGTGCAGAGAACCTGACTGTTGATCAGCGATTTTTGGAGAGAAAGATCTTGACCAAAAGAGGAAAATGTGCAAATTAATAAACGAAATGTTAACTAAATTGGAGTCAGGAAGGCCTGTAGGGGAAGCTCTCACGCCCTATCACACATCTGCAATGACACCAAACAGGAAGATACAGATGCTTGCATCTTGGACAGGAAGTAAAACTAGTTTACTACTGAAGGGAGGTGTTTCTCCCCACCCAGCAGCAGCTAGCAATGAGAAACACCGCAGCTCAGCCAATGAGAAGCCGTTGCTGCTCTGAACTGTTACTTTCTCCCAATGGATTTTTGTTTAAACAGCCCCTCCCTGCTCCCTCTTTTTCTCCATAAAAGAAGCTCCCCTCCTTTATTCTTTGGATTTGCCTATGGTTCACCACAGCGTGCACATCTCAAATTGCAGTTCTTTTGGCTATTCCCAAATAAACTCATTTTGAGATAAAATAACAGACAAATTTGCTTTTTAAGTTGACAGTAATTTTGACCCTCTTCACCCGTTTCACCCACTCCCTGCTCCTGCAACCACCAATCTGTTCTCTGTATCTATGAGCTCATTTTTTTTTTTTTTTTAGATTCCACATATAAAGGAGATCATATGGTACTTTTCCTTTCTCTGGCTGACTTATTTCACTCAGCATAGTGCCCTGAGAGTCCATTCATGTTGCAAATGGAAACATTTCCTTCTTTTTTATGGCTGAATAAAAATATAATGGAATATTATATATATTATAATATATATCTATACACCAAATTTTCTTTATCCATTCATCCATCAATGGACACTTATGTTGTGTCTGTATCTTGGCTATTGTAAATAATGCTGCAATGCACATGTGGGTGCATTATTCTTTTCAAGTTAGTGTTTTTGTTTTCTTCGGATAAATACCCAGAAGTAGAATAGCTAGCTCATGTTTTTAATGGTAGTTCTATTTTTAATTTTTTGCGGAACCTTCATGCTGTTTTCTATGGTGGCTGTACCAATTTACATCCCTTCCAACAGTGCACAAGGCTTCTCTTTTCTCCACATCCTCTCCAACGCTTGTTATTTGTTGTTTTTTTTGATAATAGCTATTGTAACAGGTGTGAGGTGATATCTCTTTGTTTTGATTTGCATTTCCCTGATTAATGATGTTGAGCCTCTTCATGTACTTCTTGGCCATCTGTATGTCATCTTTGGGAAAATGTCTATTCAGATCCTCTGCCCATTTTTTAATTGGATAGTTTGGTTTTTTGCTATTGAGTTGTATGAGTTCTTTATATATTTTGGATTTTAACCCCTTATCAGATATATGATTTGCAAATATTTTCTCCCATTTGGTAGGTTGCCTATTCTTTGTTTTGTTGATGGTTTCTTTTTCTGTGCAGAAACTTTTTAGTTTGATATTGTCCCATTTGTTTATTTTTGCTTTTGTTACCTTTGCTTTTGGTGTCAGATTAAAAAAATCATCTCCAAGACTGATGTCAAAGAGCGTACTGCCTATTTTTTCTTCTAAGAGTTTTATGGTTTCAAGTCTTACATTAAAGTCTTTAACGCATTTTGAGTTAATTTTTGTGTATAGTGTAAGATAGTGGTCTACTTTCATTCTTTTACACGTGGCTGTCCAGTTTTCCCAGCACCATTTATTGAAAAGACTGTCCTTTCCCCATTGTATATTCTTGGCTCCTTTGTGGTAAATTAATTGACCATATATGAGTAGGTTTATTTCTGGGCTTTCTATTCTGTTCCATTGATCTGTGTGTCTGTTTTTATGCCAATACCATACTGTTTTAATTACTCTATAGCTTTGTAATATAGTTTGAAATCAGGAAGTGTGATGCCTCCAGCTCTGTTCTTCTTTCTCAAGATTGCTTTGGCTATTCAGACTCTTTTGTGGTTCCATTCAAATTTTAGGATTGTTTGTTCTATTTCTGTGAAAAATGCCATTGGAATTTTGATAGGTATTGCATTGAATCTGTAGATTTCTTTGGGTAGTATGGACATTTTAACAATATTAATTCTTTCAGTTCATGGGCATGGAATATCTTTTCATTTATTTGAGTCTTCTTCAGTGTCTTTCTTCAGTGTCTTACAGTTTTCAGTGTACAGGTCTTTCACCTTGTTAAGTTTATTCCTAGATATTTTATTCTTTTTGATGCAGTTGTAAATGGAATGGTTTTCTTATTTTCTCTTTCTGATAGTTCATTATTAGTGTATAGAATCACAACTGATTTTTTTGTCATATCCAGAAATCATTGCCAAATCCAATGTCATGAAGCTTTTCTGCTATGTTTTCTTCTAAGAGTTTTATATTTTTAGCTCTTACATTTAGATCTTTGATCCACTTTGAGTTAAGTTTTGTATATGGTGTAAGGTAAGGTTCCAACTTCATTCTTTTACGTGTAGATATCCAGTTTTCCCAGCACCATTTGTTGAAAAGACTCTCCTTTTCCCATTGAATGGTCTTTGCACCCTTGTTGAAAATCATTCGATCACATATGCAATGGTTTATTTCTTGGATCTCTATATTATTGCATTAGTCTATATAATGTGTCTTTATGCCAGTACCACACTGTTTTGATTACTATAGCTTTGTAGTACATTTGAAATCAGGAAGTGTGAGTCCTCCAACTTTGTTCTTCTATTGTTTTGGCTATTCATTGTCCCTTGAGATTCCATATGAATTTTAGGATGGACTTTTCTATTTCTGCAAAAATCGTTATAGGGGTTTTTACCTCCTTGGTTAAGTTAATTCCTAAGTATTTTATTATTTTTGATGCTATTGTAAATGGGATTGTTTTATTACTTTCCTTTTCAGGATATTCCTTATTAGTATATAGAAACACAACTGTTTTTGTGTGTTGATTTTGTATTCTACTACTCTGCTGAATTTATTTATTGTAACAGTCTTTTGTGGAATGTTAGGATTTTCTACATATAAAATCATATCTGTCAACAGAGATAATTTTACTTCTTCTCTTTCAGTGTGGATCCTGTTTATTTCTTTTTCTTGACTAAGAGCTCTGGCAAGAATTTCCAATACTGTGTTGAATAAAAGTGGTGAAAGTGGGCATCCTTGCCTTGTTCCTGATCTTAGAGGAAAAGATTTCAGTCTGATGTTCCATTGTGGGTTTCTCATATATGAATTTTGTTATGTTGAAGTAGTTTTATTCTGTTCCTAGTTTCTTGAGTGTTTTTATCATGAAAGGGTATTGAATTTTGTCAAATGCTTTTTCTGCTTCCATTGAGATCATCATGTTTTTTTTTTCTTGCTTCTGATGTGGTGTTTTGCATTGATCAATTTTTGCATGTTGAAATATCCTTGCGTTCCAGGAATAAATCCCTCTTAGTCGTGGTGTATAATTCCTTTTAACATGCTGATGAATTTGGTTTGCTAGTATTTTGTTGAAGATTTTTGCATCAATATTCTTAAGGGATATTAATCTTATAGAATGAGTTTGGAGGTGTTCTCTCCTTTTCCATTTTTTGAAAGAGTTTGGAAAGGATTGTTTATTCTTCTTTAAATGTTTAGTAGAATTCACCAGTGAAGCCATCGGGTCAAGAGTTTTTTTTTGTTAGGAGGTTTTTGATTACTGATTTGATCTCCTTACTAGTTATGGGTCTATTCAGATTTTCCATTTCTTAGTGATCCAGTCTTGGGAGGTTTCTAGGAATGTATCTAGGAATTTGTTCATTTTATCTAGGTTGTCCCATTTGTTGGCATACAATTGTTCATAGTATGCTCTTATGATCCTTTTTATTTCTATAGAGTCAGTAGTGCCTACACTTTTATTTCTGATTTTAGCACTTTGAGTCTTCTTTTTTCGTTAGTCAATCTAGCTAAAGGTTTGATAATTTTGTTAATGATTTTGAAGAACAAACTTTTGGTTGTGTTGCTTTTCTGTTTTTTCATTCTCTATTTTATTTATCTCTACTCTAGTTTTTATTATTTCTTTTCTTCTACTAGCTTTGCATTTAGTTTGTTCTTCTTTAAAGTTCCTTAAATTGTAAAGTTAGGCTGTTGATTTTTCTTAACTGAAATATAGTTGACATATAACATTGTGGAAGTTTAACACCATGTTGATCTGACACATTTATATATTACAATATGATTGTAGCCTAAGCTAACACCTCTATTGTGTCACATAATTATCATTTCTTTTTTGTGGTGGGAATAATTAAGATCTAGTCTCTTGCATATTAGATGTTTATAAGAAAATATTGTTGTTTATAATCACTATATTGTGCATTAGATCTCCAGGACTTATTTATTTACTAGTTGCAAGTGTACCTTTAAACGACATCTCTTCTATTCCTCCACCTGGGGGTTAGTCCCTGGTAACCACCATATCCTTCTTTATCTAGTTTCTTAAGTTGTAAACTTAGAACTGTTGAACTTAAATAACTATTGTTGATTTAAGATCTTTCTCCTTTTTTAATGTAAATATTTATAGCTATAAATTTCCCCTTAACACTGCTTTCACTGTGTCTCTTAAGTTTTGATATGTTGCGTTTTTATTTTCTTTAGTGTCTAAGTATTTTTTCTTTTCTCTTGTGATTTCTTCTTTGAATTAGTGGTTGCTTAAGAGTGTATTGTTTAATTTGCACAAATTTTTGAATTTTCCAGTTTCCCTTCTGTTATTGATTTCTAACTTTATCGCATTGTGATAAGAGAACATACTTTGTATGGTAGCCATCTTTAAAAATGTATTGAGACTTAAATTTGTGGCCTAACATATGGTCTACCCTAGAGAATGTCCCAAGTGCACTGGAGAAGAATGTGCATTCTGTTGTTGAGTAGAGTATTCTGTATGTGTCTGTTAGATCTAGTTGGTTTATTGTGTTAAGTTGTCTGTTTCCTTACTTCTTTCTTGTTCTATCCATTATTAAGAGTAAAGTATTGAAGTCTCCAACTATTATTGTAGAACCATCAATTTCTGTCTTTAATTCTGTCCATTTTTCCTTCATTTATGTTGATAGTCTATTATTAGGTACATAAATGTTTATGATTGTTATATCTTCTTGCTACATAAACCTTTTATTAATATATAATGTCCTTTTTTATTTATAACCTTTCTTGATTTATTTATTTATTTATTTATTTACTTATTTGTGAGGAAGATCAGCCCTGAGCTAACATCCATGCTAATCCTCCTCTTTTTGCTGAGGAAGACCGGCTCTGAGCTAACATCTATTGCCAATCCTCCTCCTTTTTTTTTCCCCCCAAAATCCCAGTAGATAGTTGTATGTCATAGTTGCACATCCTTCTAGTTGCTGTATGTGGGACACGGCCTCAACATGGCCAGAGAAGCAGTGCGTTGGTGCACGCCCAGGATCCGAACCTGGGCCGCCAGTAGCGGAGCGTGCGCACTTAACCACTAAGCCACCAGGCCGGCCCACCTTTCTTGATTTAAAGTCTTTTTTTGTATGATATTAGTAGAGCCATCTCTGCTCTCTTTTGCTTATTAATTACATGGAATATCTTTTTCCATTCTTTCACTTTCAACTTATTTTATTCAAGCTCAAGTTAGTTTCTTGTAGACAGCATATAGTTGAATCATGTTTTTAAGTCTATTCTGATAATCTCTGTCTTTTGATTGGAGAGTTTAATTCATTTACATTTAGAGTAATTGCTGATAAAGAAGGACTGACTTCTATCGTTTTGTTATTTTCTGTATGCCTTGTACGTTTTTTGTCCCTCATTTCTTGCATTACTGTCTTCTTTTGTGTTTAGCTGACATTTAAACATCTGTTTAGATGTTTAGTGAAACATCTTAATTAATTCCCTTCTCGTTTCCTCTTCTGTATATTCCATAGCTGTTTTTTTGTGTGGTTAACCACCATGGGGATTACATTTAATGTCAATTTATTCATTTTAACTGCTGTGTAGTATTCTGTTATATAAATGTACTGTAAATTATTTATCTATATATATTCTATCTATTCTATTCTTATCTATTCTACTCTTTGTGGTCATCATTTGGATGTTTTTTTAATTAATAGTCTTTATTTTTTAGAGTAGTTTTAGGTTTACATAAAAATTGAATGGAAAGTACAGCGAGTTCCCTTATATCTCCTTCCCCTCTCCAGCTTCCCTATTATTAACATCTTGCATTAGTGTGGTATATGTGTTATTATAGTTGATTAGCCAATATAGAAACATTATTGTTAACTAAAGTCCATAATTTACATTAGGGTTCACTGTGTGTTGTATATTCTGTGGGTTTTGACAAATCCATAATGAAATGACATGTATTCATTATTACAGTATCATGCAGAATAGTTCCACTGTTTTAAAATATTTCCTGTTCTCTCCCATGTATTCCTCACCACCCTCCAACCCCTGGCAACCACTGATCTTTTTACTGTCTCCATAGTAAAAATATTGGCCTTTTACAGAATGTCATATAGTTGGAATCATATAGTATGTAGCCTTTTCAGACTGACTCCTTTTACTTAGCAATATACATTTAAGGTTCCTCCATGTCTTTTCATGGTTTGATAGCTCATTTCTTTTTATCAGTGAATAATATTCCATTGTATGGGTATACTACAGTTTATCCATCACCTATTTAAGGGCATCTTGGTTGCTTCGAAGTTTTCACAGTTATTAATTAAGCTACTGTAAACGTTTGTGTGCAGGTTTTTATGTGGATGCAAGTTTTTGACTCCTTTGGGTGAATACCAAGGATGTGATTGCTGGATTGTAAGACAAATGTATATTTAGCTTTGTGAAAAACTGGAAAACTGTCTTCCAAAGTGGCTATACCATTTTGCATTTCCACCAGCAATGAATGAGAGTTCTTCCTCTTCCACATCCTCACCAGCATTTGGTGTTATCAGTGTTTTGAATTTCAGCCTTTCTAATAGGTGTGTAGTGGTATCTCATTGTTTTAATTTGCAATTCCCTAATGACATGGGATGTTGACCATCTTTTCATATACTTATTTGCCATCCACATATCTTCTTTGGTAAGGTATCTGTTGAGATCTTTTACCTATTTTGTTACCAGGGTTTTTTTCTTATTGTTGAGTTTTAATAGTTTTTGTCTATTTTGGATACCAGTCCTTTTTCAAATTTGTGTTTTGCGAATATTTTCTCCCACTCTGTGGCTTGTCTTTTCATTCTCTTAACTGTTTTTTATAGAGCAGAAGTTTTAATTTTAATGCACCCCAACTTATCAATTTTTTCTTTCATGGATTGTGCTTTTGGTGTTTATCTAAGAAGTCATTGCCAAACCCAAGGTCATCTAGATCCTTTCCTATATTATCTCCTAGGAGTTTTATAGTTTTACATTTTGCACTATGATCTATTTTGAGTTAATTTCGTTGAAAGATGTAAGGTCTGTGTCTAGATTCTTTTTTCTTTTCTTTCTTTTTCTTCTTTTTTTCGAATGTGGATGTTCAATTGTTCCAGCACCATTTGTTGAAAATTACCTTTTCACCATTGTTGAAAACTGAATGCTTTGCTCCTTTGTCAAAGAGTAGTTGACTGTATTTGTAAGAGTGCATTTCTGGGCTCTCTATTCTATTCCATTTATCTCTTTTTCTTTCTGTCACCAATACCCCATGTCTTGGTTACTATAGCTTTATAGTAATTCTTGAACTTGAGTAGTGGTATTCCTCTGACTTTGTTCTTTAGTATTTTCTTGGCTATTCTGGATCTTTTGCCTTCATATAAACTTTAGAATCAATTTGTCAGTATCTACAAAATAACTGATTGGGATTTTGATTTGGATTGGAATGAATCTGTAGATCAAGTCAGGAAGTACTGCCATCTTGACAATGTTGAGTCCTATTCATGAATGTGGATTATCCATTTATTTAGATCTTCTTTGATTTATTTCATCAGTTTTGTTGTTTTCTTCATATAGATCTTGTACTTATTTTGTTAGATATGTACCTAAGTATTTCATTTTTTAGTCCTAATGTAAATGACACGTTTTTAATTTCAAATTCTATTAATGGAATGTAGAAAAGCAATTGAATTTTATATATTGATCTTGTATCCTGCAAACTTGCTGTAACTTCTTATTATAATTGGTTATTCCAGGAGTTTTTTTTTATTGATCCTTTGGGATTTCTACATAGATAATCATGTCATCTGTGAAAAAATATAATTGTATTTCTTCCTTCCCAATCTATGTACCTTTTATTTCCTTTTCTTGTCTTCTTGCATTTCCTAGGACTGTTAGTACAGTGTTGCATAGGAATGGTAATAAGGGACATTTTTTCCTTTCTCCTGATCTTATCAGGAAAGCATCTATTTTCTCAATGTAAGTATTAGGTTTCTTTGTACATGTTCTTTATAAAATTGAGAAAGTTGCTCTCTATTGCCAGTTTGTGGAGAGTTTTTATCATGAATTGGTTTTGTGCTTTTTCACAGCTATTTATATGATTATATGATTTTTCTGTAGCCTGATGATGTGATGAATTACATTAATTGATTTTCAGATGTTGAACCAGCCTCGCATACCTGGAATAGATCTCACTAGGTTGTGGAATATAGTTCTATCTATACATTTTTGGAGTCAATTTACTAAAATTTTATTGAGGACTTGATGTTCATGTGTGATATTGGTCTATAGTTTTCTTTTCCTGTAATGTCTTTGTCTGATTTGGGTATTCTGGTAATGTTGGCCTCATAGAATGAGTTAGGAAGTATTTGCTCTGCTTCCATTTTCTGGAAGAGATTGTAGAGAACTGGTAGAATTTCTTCCTTAAATGTTTAGTGGGATTTACCAGTGAACCCATCTGGGCCTGGCACTTTCTGTTTGGGAAGGTCATTGATTATTGATTCCATTTCTTTAATAGATATAGGACTATTCAAATTATCTATTTCTTCTAGTGTGAGTTTTGGTAGGTTGTGTCTTTTAAGGAATTGGTCCATTTCGTTTAGGTTCTCAAATTTGTGGGCATAGAGTTGTTTATAATATTCCTTTATTATCCTTTTCATTTCTATGGAATAAGTAATGATGGCTCCTCTTTCATTTCTAATATGAGTATTGTCTCCTCTCTGTCTCTCTCCTTTTTTGTTTTTGTTTTGTTTTGTTTTTTGTTTTTGGCCTGACTAGAGTTTTATCAATTTTATTGATCTTTTCAAGGAATCAGCTTTTGGTTTCACTGGTTTTCTCTATTGATTTCCTGTTTTCAATTCCGTTAATTTCTGCTCTAATTTTTTTCTGCTTATTTTGGATTTAATTTGCTTCTCTTTTCCTAGTTTCCTAAGGTACAAGCTTAGATTATTGATATTATATCTTTCTTCTTTTCTAATATATGCATGCAATGTTATAATTTCCCTTTAAGCACTGCTTTCACTGCACCTCACAAATTTTGATGTGTTGCATTTTTATTTTCATTTAGTTCAAAAAATTTTTAAATTTCTCTTGAAACTTCTTCTTTGACCTGTGTTTTATTTAGTAGTGTGTTTTTTAATCTCCAAGTATGTGAAGATTTTCCAGCTGTCTTTCTCTTGTTTATTTCTACTTTAATTCAGTTGTACTCTGAGAACGTTCTTCATATGATTTCTATTCTTTTCAAGTTGTTAAGGTGTGTTTTATTGGGCCAGAATATGATTTATCTTGTTGAATGTTCCATGTGAGTTTGAGAAGAATGTGTACTCTGTTGTCATTGGATGAAGTATTCTATAATGTCAGTTAGATCTAGTTGATTGATGATGCTGTTCCTTTCAGCTGTATCCTTAATGATACTCTGCCTGCTGGATTTGTCCATTATTGATAGAATGTTGTTGAAGTCTCCAACTATAATAGTGGATTCATCTATTTCTCTTTGCAGTTCTATCACTTCTTGCCTCACATATTTTGATGCTTTGTTGTTAGGTGCATATACATTAAGAATTGTTATGTCTTCTTAGAGAATTGATCCCTTTATTACTGTGATATTGCCTGTGACCCAGCTTGAGAAACATAGCTTCTTATTTGGACATATAACACTGAGCCATGTGGTGCTGCTCATGCAGAAGTAGTATAAGATACATTTCCTACCCTCATGGGGTTTAAAACCTATTTCAGAATATTAAACAGAAAAAGAAATCAATGAGCGTGACAGTGCCTAATGAAGTAGGTCCCAGAGACATTCAAAGAAAGGGAAATCACAGAAGCAGGAAAGTGAGACCTTAATGGATGGATAAGATTCAGTCAAGTACAGGACTCAGTGTACCTCAACTGTGGCAGCGCAATGAGCAAAGTCAATTCAGAGACACTGGTGAATTCATTCTTGGTTTCACTCACATTCATAATTTTCAGCCATCACTCTGATGTCGAGAGAAATTGAGCTAAGGTAAAGCACGTGACTTATTTGATAAATCAGTATACTACAGGAACTTGAAACTATTATACCGGGTGGTCTATCCCAAATTATAAAAGAATTACCTTCTATCAACTTGTTTATGAATTGGTTGGCAATCACACAATTTTTATAGAAACAATGTTCAGCAGAGTGTATGGAAATCAATCAGGCCATAGTGTAACTGAAACACTATGTTGCTACAGAACCTACCCACCGCAAAGAACAGGACCATTTCAGAAAGGTAAGTTTTGACATTGCATCCCTGATAGTAGCACTAGTGACTTCATCTCCCTGTAACTTCTCAGCCAGAGCACTGCCTCTGTTCAAGGCCAAGAGTAGTGAATTTCTTCATGGCTGCCCTCCACAACAGAAGTTGGCTGGTGAAGGTTTACATGGTCATGTCCAGGGGCACAGGTGGAGAAAGAAGGGCATGTTAGCGCAAAACTGAGCTCATCTACTGGAAGTAAACTTCTCCAAGTCATTCTTACTACAGTAGGATTTCTAACTCAACATATGCCATAATATCTTGAAAGCCGAGAAGGATAAAATAGGAGGCACCAGGATACCATAAATATGCCACCATCATCTATGATTTAAAACTACAAAGTAACACTGGTGAAAAGATGTAGATTTAGTATATTTCAGAGGTGTGATGGACCAGAAAAATCAGCTTAGGAAATTGAGGCAGAGATTGCCCTTTGTCATATGAGAACTCCTGGGAACAGAGCTTCGCCAGAACCTGGGTCTCCTGAATCTCAAGCTGTTAATCTTTCATGACATGACATTGCCAATAAAGAGGCTGATTCAAGGCCCCTAGTGTTTGAAAAAAATAAAACGAGAAAAAAAGGGCCTCCTTCCTTTATATTATTCATGCTCAAAACTCATGGGGCAGCAGGTCTGCTCTGTGAGAGTACATCATTATTCTTTAGACTGTCATTCTCAAATAACTATGCCCATAGTGGATTCAGGGGAGAGGGAGTATGAGTGAGGGGGATTGGGCAGTCTCCTGTTAAATTAGAATATTTTCCTACATCCTTAAAACAAAGCTAATCAGAAGACTATTCCCAATTATTATCCCACAATTCAAGGTGGGGTGCTTGCATTTAATGTGGGTCTGTACTAGAATTTAGTATAAATGGATGTCTAATTTAACAGCAACAAAAATGAAAGGTATACATTTAGTTATAGAAGATGGGAGCTATCACTGTGAAATGATGGTACTAATCCAGAATAATCCGGATTTTAATTAATGACAGAGGAGTTTAATCAGATGCCTAGGAAGACTCACTTGAAAACCAAACTCTCATCATCATCCCTGGAAGCATTTTTGGAACTTTCCCTTTGTACACACATTTTTGTCTTCAAACATAACAGAAAAAAAAGAAACAGCAGCCAAAGGAGGATGAATCCTGCTTAGGCACGCACCGAAAGGGAATTAGTGCCCGTACGCCACATCTCCAGGAGCCCCACTGTGTGAGGGCTTTCCCCAGGACCACACTTTTCCGCTCAGCAAGGAGAGTCCTGAGGGGCCTTCACCTTACTCTCTACCCCATCAAAACCAAAATGAAACAACCCAAAGAGAGAGCAAGAATCCATGTTAAGGCTTGAGTTCCTCATTTAAAGCAGGCAAAGCATGTATTTTTTCAAGTTACAAATTCAAACAATGGAAAAACAAATCTACTTTCCTCCTGGCAGAAACATTACCCTTTAATGAGAACATGCTCTGTGCTTTCTAATCTCATCACTAGGGATAGCCATTGCTCAGTGTGGTATATAATCAATATTCCTATACACAGGCAAACATGCATTTGTTTTTATAAATAGAGATTATACTATACACTTTTATATCCCACTTTTAAAATATCCAGAGTTGTTATAATAATTTTACAATTATTTAAAACAATTGTAATGGCTACATAATATTAAAAGAACATATCATAATTTATTTCACCATTTTCCTGTTGTCATTTAGGTTGCTTCCCATGTAAATGCATATTTATGTTGTTATTTAATGAATATTAGTCTCCCTCACCAGGTTGTAAATCCTTGAGTTTGTTTTTGGTCACCAAGATATTCTTATTCCATAGAAGTACCTGAAACTTAGTAGGTATTCTATGGCATCTGTGGAATGAATGAACTTATCTTTTGATTCTTGGCTCAAATCAGCGTTATCCACAAAGCATCCCTGATCCTCACCTCACCTGTACTCTGTACATAGTTGTCTCTTTCTCTTCTAAAACTTCTCTATAATTCATTTTTTCTAATTCTCTTGCAGGGAAAAGAAGTGAATGCTATTTATCGAGCACTATTATGTGCCAGGCACTGTGCTAGATACATTCAAGAAGTCCTGTGCCAAAAAGGTTGAAGCTCAGCCTAGAGAATACGCCAAAAAGGCTGCCATGAAATTTTCAATCAAGGACCCTTCCAGAACTCTTCAATGACCTCACCAAGCATTCTGACTCTAAGAATAAAGCTCAAGAGTCCCACCCTAAATGAGATCTCTGTCCCCTATGCCTGGGGATGGCCTGAGAGGACAGAAGCCCAGAGCAAACTGCAGCTCAGGGAATCTTCTTTCCATGGCACCCGATCCCTGGGCAAGGAGACGCGACCCAGCAGCTCAGGAGTGGGTGCACTAAAGTGAGTTCCAAACAGCTCTGGTTATCAAAGAGGCTGTTAGCAGAACTTTGTGACATCATCTGCAAAAAGAGGGAAAAATGCAAAGGAGAAATGGTATTGGTAAGTCATTAGTCCATTTTGGATAAAGGGAGTAGAAAGTAGTATTCTGAGACTTTCTTGCCTTGTTAACATATTGTACTTATTCTCAGAAATACTTGCCTAGAATAAAAACATCATTCTTCCACCGCCACACCTTCAAATTGCAAGCGAGAGACACAGGTGTGAGTTATCACTCACTAAAGTGAACAGAGGTGTCTATTTTCTTCCCCTTTAAATGACATGAAACTCATGAGTTTCTCAAATATTTTGCCTCACACATAGAAGACTCAAAAACCACAATGCTTCAACATCAAGTTAGCTGAAAATAGTGTAAGACACTTTCCTGCACACCATGAATTTTGAGTAGCCCTATTTTTTGTGTGTCATAACACACATGTTTAAGCAGCTGAGCAAGTATCTAGTTAATCTTTACTAATAAATCCAGGATAAGGCTACTTCACTTCCTAAGGTTAGTCAATGTATATGATACATTATGTGAGGGAGGTGAGGGTGGTAACCGGAGGCTCCAACATTTGACCAGATTCTAGAGACAGCATAACCTTTCAAAAATTAAGCAATTTGAATAAACCAGTCACAAAAGGACAAATACTCTATGATTCCACTTAAATGAGTTATTTAGAATAGTCAAAATCATAAAGACAGAAAGTATAATGATGGTTGCCAGGGTCTGGAGGGAGGGGATAATGGGGAGATATTGTTTAATAGGTATAGAGTTTGTTTTACAAGATGAGAAGTTATGGGGGTGTATGGTGGTGATGGCTGCACAGCAGAGTGAATGTATTTAATACCACTGAACAGTACACTTTAAAATGGCTGATGGTAAATTTTATGTTATGTGTATTTTAATACAATTAAAAAATAAGCAATTTATATGATGTCTATATGGATGAAAAATTCTTTCTAGACTGTAAACTAAACATAGAAGACACCTGTCCCAGTACAACAGATACAAGTAGATACAACCAAGCTTAGTACAAAATTTTGCTTTCTGTGCATTTCCCTGTCAGAACTCACTCACCCACCACCCTGCGCTGTCCTAACCTTGGCTCCTTCAAGGAACAGAGGCCACAATCAGTTATGATAAGAGGGAAAGATAAACAAACACAAGTACTCTGCCCCTCAGCACGTCCCACGTTCCCATCTCCATCTCTGCTCTCACTGTGCCCTCCCCTCTTCTCATGTCCAAGTTCTCCCCATCCTCTAGACGCACCTTATTAAGGCTACGTCCACAAACAAGTGAAGAGCACATCAAGCCCAATGCACTACCTTACATGACCTTTTTCTCTGTAGGATTTTAACAGCCTCTGAGCATCATGAAAAATACAAAGCTTATTGAAATTTGTCACTTGTGAGATGCATGCTGACATCAGGAGAGTAACTGGGGCAGTGATCACTTTGTACAGGTGACCAAGAGCATATGCCCTATGGAATCAGGAGAAATCTATTACTTTCTTTTCCTTTAATGTCCAGGAGTACGTCAGTCCTCTCTGAATGATCAGCCCTCACAAATAACCCTGGTATTTCCAATGTAGATGAGAGAACTCTTATATGCTTTCTTTTTAAAAATTTAGCTAGCTACCTTTGACTCTGAAAAACAGAATTCCTAGCACAGTTTTCTCAAATGTCAAGGGACCAAAATTATTGGTCAAATTATTCCCCAGTCAATCTTTCATATCCCTATCAAGAATTCCTGCTTTCTGTCAACCAATATTCCAGCTGTAAAAATAGCTGTTGACGTTAACATCCACACAAGCCACTGTACTTCCTTAAGAGGTTAGAAAATGCAAAAAAGTAAGAGGAAAAAGGAGCAAATGCTTTTCAGCTATAGCAGGAAGCCGGCACTTTGTAGAGCTGAAGGACTTAGAGTACCCAGCACAGAGGAGCAGTGGGTTAAGTTGCAAGTCAGTCAGCTGGACAACTGCTTTCACGCTCCTTTTTTGGGTCTTCCCATCATCAATGCGTCTGCAGCCACATCCCTCCAGCCTGCTCTAACTTGGTTGATCTCTCAGAAGAGCAGTGTGTCTTTGTGGAGAATTGGACCTAGGAGACCAGTCAGGTATGCATCCGTGCAACATGAGTGCTAACACCGCATTTTGCAACCTGCACTCCGAGTACCAATTTCTTAAGATGCTTCAGTGGAAAGCTGCCCAAACCTGGAAAACTGTGAACTTTTCCCCCGCTTAAGATTCACAATGGACTTTTGCATTTTCTGAACAAATTTGACCCTGGGACCTATTTATCAAGTGCCATTTATTAATATCCCTTGCATCTTGTGTTCTACAGAACATCTTCTGGAAAGCATTGAGTTTGTGCATCTGAAATCTTAATTAAGATCTATGTTCTAGGCAATTCAGTAAAGTGGGTGAAGTGTGCCTTCAACCTCTGCTGGCCTCCAACAGCCCAGAACTTATTCCTCTGTCCTACATTTTCACGTGAAAGGAGTGCTGTTTTCGCCACACACGCAGCCCCACGTTCACTGCTGAAATTTGCCCTCTTCTATCGTTCTTGAAGGTCTGCCCAGCCCTCATCCTTCCTTAGCCAGCTAACTTCCAGCCATCCTTTAAGGCCATTCAGTCATCACTTCCTTTAGGATGTCTAACCTTCCCTCCATTTCCCTCCAGCCTAACCTCCCGCCTCCTGGGCTGGGTGAAGTGTCCTCCTCTATACTTATCACCACTGTTCAACAAATAGCTACTTCTTTATCACTTTCTTGGTGCTGGGCACTTAAAGGTGCTGAATAAATACTTGTGAATGAATCTCCAACTAGTATGTTTGCTCCTTGAGGACAAGTATTATATTTCAGTCATCTTTCTAGCTCCAGCACCATGCAAGCATGTAGTAGTTGCCCAATAAATACGTTTGTTTGACCAACACTTATTATATACACATCGAGCTCCTAACATCTCAGGGTCAAAATATTAACTACTTGAATTAATATGTACATTAATAGAAAAGGATTAGAACAGGGAAGAGGCTCTTTAGTCTCATAAGTGGATTTTAAATACACAAGAGTAGTCTCTCATGAAGAGATCACTCCACATTTGCTGTCTGGCTCATGAGATGTTGACATGAAGCAGGAGAGGAGCAGAGTGGCCACTCGGCCAGCCACCACTCTCCCACTCAGCTCAGATCAGGCTCCTCCTGAAGCTGTAACACCATGAGGGCCAACTTGTATGCCCGCAAGGCACCATCCCTCGGGCTAGTGTTCCAGACAGCCTTAACCTTTCCAGTCCTCTGGAGAGCTTCATTTTCCTTTTGTATTTTTGAGGTAGAATTTGTACTCAGGACTTGGTCCTGCTTGTGCAGAGAAGGATGTGAGGAACTCAGACAAATTAATTCCCAAGGAGCTTTGAAGGGTGCGACACAAAGTGGTTGGTTGTCTCCTCTCTCATGTGACTGAACTGTCCATTTAAGAGACACAGCATAACCAACATCAAAAGGATGCCAGAAACCAGGATCTTAGAGGCCACAGACCTGAGCCAAGGGAGGCTGTATGGCACTGGGGCTGTGAGCAGAAGCTAACGACATGAGCTCTGCCACTCATGAGCTCAGTGGCTCTACAAACTACTTAACCTCCCTAAGCATTCCTTTCCCAGTCTGGTAAATGGGCATTTGTAGCTAATAGGAATTGAAATGGTATAGAAAGGCTTTGACCACTAGTAAATGCTATTGTTGTTTGTTAGTGCTAATATCACTGTTATATGACCTGCTCAAGGAAGTGACAACTCTGTGTTCTCTAAGACAAACATAATTGAGAACCATCCAAATTAGTAATCACTTCCCACAAATCATCATTAAAAGCCCCTCAGAAAATAAGATATTAAATGCTTACCCATTAAATTTTTTGTATTGTTTGTTTATTTCTTCAGAACCGTCTCCCCTCCTCCACAAACACAGAAGAAAGAAGAAGAGCAGGAGAGGGGCGAAGTGCCCCAGGGACAACAGTCCAGTCTCTGAAGTTTCGCCCAGGTCAGGGTGGAAGGACTGGCCTGCAGCCAGGGCCGACCTCTCCTCTTGGCTCCCAGGCAGCTCCAAGCCCTCCTTTAAGCCCAGCAGTTATTTTGGATGTGACGCTTTTGAATGCCATGGAGGTACCAAATACGCTCTTAATTTGAACACTGAGCAGAGAACACTGGGACAGTCTGCACACCTCCAGCCTCCACTACGTGAAGTCCTCTCAGCCGGGCATGCCATGCACACAGCAGTATGTACTTCTTGCCCTGCTCCACCTGCCGCTATTTGAGTCCAGCTCTTGGCCCACCTCCCACACTATGTCCTTGGCTCCATGAAACTCATGATCGTAAGTGCTTGTTCCGTTCTTGAGCTTGAATGAGAGCTGTGGTTTGAGCCTGCTCTGAGTCTAGAATTATGTATTTGTTTTAGCTCTTGAAATTGAGTGAGAGCTCTGGCTTGAGCCTGCTCTTCCTCTGAAGCTGGAGATGGTGCAGGTGGTTGTTCTAGGGCTTTACCTTGAACAAGAGCTATGGTTTGAATCTGCACTTGCATGAAGTTGAAGCTGGTGTAGTTGCTTTCTCTGGCTCTTGAGCTTGAATGAGAGCTGTGGCTTGAGCCTGCTCTGGCTCTGGAATTGTAGCTGGCATACATGCTAATTCTATCTCTTGAGCGTGCACGAGCTCTGACTTTAGCCTGCTCTTGCTCTGAAGCTGGAGATAAGTGCAGGTGATTGTTCTAGCTCCTGAGCTTGAATGAGAGCTGTGGTTTGAGCCTGCTCTGGCTTTGAATCTAAAGCTGGTGTAGCTGCTTGTTCTAGCTCTTGAGCCTGAATTAAAGCTGTGGCTTGAGCATGCTCTGATTCTAAAGCTGAAGCTGGTGTAGTTGCTTGTTTAATTTTTAAGCTTAAATGAGAGCTGTTGCCTGAGCTTGCTCTGGCTCTTTATGTGGCACTGGCGTAAGTGCTTGTTCTAGCTCTTGAGATTGAACAAGAGCTGTAGCTTGAGCCTATTCTTTCTCTGAAGCTGGAGATAGCGTAGATGCTTGTTCTAGCTCTTAAGCTTGAACAGGAGCTATGGCATGGGTTTGCTCTCCTTCTGGAGCTGTAGCTGGCACTACAGTTGGAGCTGGCATTAGCTCTTCAGGTGGCTCTTGATTTTGCTCTGGAGCTGGTGCTGTAGCTCCAAGAAGAGAAAATGTCATCAATATGACTGCCTTCCATGTACCTTGCAAAGACATGAAACCTCTCTTACCAATCAGTGAAGTCTCAGTCCAAGAACCCACCCCTAGAAAATCTTTCCAGACTGTAATCCATGGCCACAGATCTGAGCGTACTCATTGCTCCTGGCCTAACCCCAGCCTCTGGAGGTTTTGTTCATTGTGGTCCCGGCCCCATCCCCTCCACACATGCCTACCACCCACTCCACGTCCTCCTCACCTTCCGTCTCTGCCTCAGTGGACTCTGGGTGCTCCAGCTGTGCCAAGAGAAGATGGGCATGGCGCTTCAGGTCCGAGCCTGGCACATTGAGCTGCATATAGGCCAACAGCATCTTCAGACAGGAAAATTCTAGGGGCTGGAAATAATCTTCAGAGTACTGGTCCAGCCAGGTGCCCAGGATAGAGGATACAGTCCTGGGCATAGACAGATGGACAGCAGAGTCGGAGGCCTGGCCTTTCCTTCCACATGGCCCTCCCAAGGCACCCCTGAGGGGGCCTCGGCTCCTATGCCTCCTCCTGCTCCTGGCTGTCCAGAGGCCAGTCTTACTCCTCTCCACTTCCAATCTGGCCATCCTACAGAGACAGGCCTGGTCACCAAGGAGGGGCTGGCAAAAAGCCAGCCCTTTGTAAGGGAGAGCCCTTGGTCAATGGTGTGATCACCTCTCCTTTTCCTCAGGGAAGCCTGACATACTCCTCTGTGTGTCTCCTGGCCCACTGCCCATTGGAATGTCAACTCCATGAGGGCAGGGAGCAGTGGAGTCTGCTCTGTTCATTGCCCTCACTGGCACACAGTGGGTGCTTTATGGATATCTGACCAATGAGGGAACAGACGGACTTTTTCTCCTGCCCAGGCTTCCCAGGGCCTGCCTCATACCTCAAACTTTAGCGCCTATGCCTACGTGCTGCCTAGTTGACTAGGTGCCCCACGTGGGTCACCCTCCACTGTAATCTTTAACAGGGAGGGGGTCATTTGGCCCCTGAGCACTCACTGAGGCCCCTGAGCACCAGCTGAGCACCCACTGTTGAGGTTCTACCAGATTAGTGAGCAGGATGCTCCCCACACCTCCTGTTCTGAGTCCCAGGATGGGAGTGGAGACAGGGCTGGGAGGGGCAGGGGACAGATATGGATTCTCTTAAGGACTGACTCTGTCCTCCAGCCCCCCTCTGCTCTCCCACAGCCCCCACAGCCCCATCCGCAGCTCTCGAGGAGTGCTTTCTTCTCTTCTAGGAGAATCCCTGAGACCTCTGCCCTCCTGTAGCCATCACAAGATGTGTGGGATGCCGGGTTCTGCCTGCATCCCCAATTCACAGGCCCCACACTCCCCTCACAGCGTGGAGAGGGGAGCACCTCTGACTCGATCCAAAGCCCACTCACCGTTTCACTTGGTCCAGGGGCCCGCCGTCCTCACTGGAGTATGGGAGGATGTACCCATATCTAGAAGAGACAGAAGGACATGACATCGACTGTACTGTGGACAGTCCTTGCCTGAGAAGTCTAGTGTGACTGTCTGACTCCGGACTAGAATGGAGCCCGGGAGGGCAGGGGTGTTGTCTGCTCTGTGCCCTGGATTACGGCCGGTGCCTAGACAAGTGTCTGTACCTAGCGGGGCCTCTTCTCTGTGTGATGAATGAGTGAGCTCCAACCAGCTGCATCACAGATGTTTGAGTGGGCCTGGGGCCCCCAGCTCGCCCGAGGGATCCCTGCTCTGGCTTAACCCAGAACAGGGACCCCTAAATGGAATCTCAAATCTCCTTTTCAAATGGGAAAACTACTCAGCCCAAGGCCACAGGGACAGTAAGGGATGAGGTAGAAGCTTCATTATGTGGAAGAGGAAAATGATTAATTAGCACAACCATGGCCCCTCCAGCAGACCTTTCCACAGGGCCAGGCATCAGAAAGCACTTTCCATGAGGACTCCATTGAGCCCTTACAGTATCCCTCTGAGGTTGATCCTTTATTCACCCACTGTTCAAAGGAGCAAACTGAGGTTTAGAGAGGTGTAGTGACGTTCTGAAGACTCACAGCTAGTAGGTGGCCAAATCAACACTGGGCTGTGGGGGGTAGTGCGCTTATCTTTTAAACAGCAGGTCTAGCACCTGTAGGGTGGTAGCCAAAGTTCTGTATGTACATAGGAAGGTGTGGATGTAAGTGGTATCACTGCCCAGGAAGGTGGGCACCAGGTGCTCCACCAGCTTCTCCAGCATGCCAGCCTGGACAGTCCACACCGTGTGTGTCTCGTCCTTGTTGACTATTGATGGATTTTCACCCTGGGGTGGGACAGAGGAGGGACATGTGGTCAGAGGCAGCACCATGGGTAGCAGGAGGGTTGGGGGCTGGAGCTCAGACCGAACTCCCAAGCCCTCAGTGACTTGTGGTAAGAGGTGGGACATGAGTGCCCATAGCAGGAAAAAGTTCTTGGCATTAAAAGTAGAATTTGAGGAGAAGAATGGTTAAACATTGTTAGCTGAATATTGACAGCAACTCTCTGTGTGAACAGCATCAGCCCTGTGATTTCTGACAAAACAGCCTGTTGTGGAGATGAGAACAGAGAGACTTTTCCTGGGGTGGGAGGGATTGGGATGGTAGGACATGCAGGGTGTTCAGTGCAGCACTGTTGAAATGGCCACCAAACGTCCCACGTCAGGGAAGGGCTGAATCACTGTGGTGACCAGTCTCCCTTCCGGAATGTTGTGCAGCCTAGTGAGGCCTCAGCACCTGACCTGGAGGGGCCACAGGGATGTGTTCCTTGGGACAGCAAATTGCAGAGCAACAGACATAATACCTGGAGCCCCATGGCCTTTTGGGTAAAAGCATCCCTACTAAATCTGATGATGTGTAAGACCTGGAGAAGGTGTAGAAGGATTATTGAGTCAACATGGACACCTGGGGGCAGGAGTTAAGAGAGGAAAATCTGTAGAAAAAGGCAAAAATATTCTTGATTGAATGTGAGGTGAAATGTTATAAAAGTCTCTTTTCTGATGTTCCTACAAATATGTGGACAGTGACTTTGCATCTGGCCAGGGCAGGGGCTGGGCACTGGGGGAATGTTGGGGGAAGAGATGGATCCAAATTCCTTTGGGAGCAAGGCTCTAGGAGGCACCTCAGGGGAGTATCGGGTGTTCTAGGACCTGGGGTCCTCTTTGGCTGTGTTGGGGCCCAGGGTGTTGGGTCCCTCAGCACCTGCACTCACCCTAAGCCAGCACTGGACTCTGTTGGCGGTGTTGGGCATCTTCTTCTCCTGTAGGGAGATGGAGTAGAGGACCCCGTTAGTTAGCTCCTGTCCCAGCTCCTGTGGGGAGCTCTGTAAAGACAGTACCCAGCAGCCAGGTGGAAAGCCTCAGGGCCCTGTCTGGCTATCTTTGCCAGCTCTCACACCCATGTGACTCTCTCCACTCCAGACACACACATGCCACAGTCTGCACAGACCTCCACCAAGGAGGGAAATAGATGACAGCCTGAGGGCCTCGGATTAACATTGGCACAGATAAGAGGCACCTTAGGAATCTTCTTTCCACCCTACCAGCCCTGTCCTGGGGTGTGAACATGACAGAACCACCAGGTTATCAACCACCCACCGACCTGTTCCTGGCAAGAGTGGGCCACATGTCCCCACATGTCCCTGCTCTCCCCACACTGAAAATGAGGAGATGGGGGCTGCTCAGGGAGGGCTCACAGAGGTGGCCTGGCGTGGATTGGCCTGGCCCTAGGCTGCCTTGTGTTACCTTAGGGGACCTCCTGGAAAATGGCTAGAGGCGTCAGGGATGAGGGTTGAGCCAATGTCTGCCAGTGTCTGAAAAGGCTCTCACTCAGGAGTTTCCTGAAGCCAGAGCCCTAGGAAGTCAGGGTACAGCAGGAGAACATCTTTCATTATTGAGTGTCTCTGGCCAAGTGAGCTGGGTATGAGGCTGTCACTAGAATGTGGGTGTCTGCTTATGGGGGTTCCAAGTTCTATTGGGGTCTATTGTCAAAGAAGTGACTTCACTTCCTGGGGTTCCCTTACCCTAGTCCCCTCCTTGGATAACATCTATCCAAACAGTCCTCTGTGCTGCTGACTGCTCACCTCCCTTCTCTATGCAACACTATGTCTGTGCAGTTACACCAACACACCCCACTCCACAGGGCCCTGGGAAGGTCTGGGTACAGCCAGAGTCCCAGCTTTGAGACAGACCTGGGTTCAGACACAACTCCTCATTCTTACCTGTTCTTGATGCTGGATAAGCCATTGTGCCTCTCAGGGCCTGTCTGCCTCCTGTCTGCACATAGGGATTATTCTAGCATGTACTTCCTAGGGACGTCCTCAGGCATGTGTGGGATAATACCTATAAAATTGGAGGAGTGGTGTCACCTGTAGGTAATGCCTCCAACCTCTTTTTTCTTCCTCTTGTCACTTCCCCTGTGTCTGCTTCTCTTCTGATCCCACCCCATAGTCCGTCCTTACATCTAATGTCACTGTGTTTGTGTGTGTGTGTGTGTGTGTGTTAGTGCTCATGTTCTGGATGCTCAGAAGAAAACGGCCCCCACATAGGGAGGGATGGGCAAGAGCTTCCCAGGGGCTTAGGGTTTTTAATTCCCAAAGCAAACCCTATGGGAATGGTTTGAGCTTTGGCCTAGAAGGTCAGAACACACGCTTACCTTTGCACTCTGCCTACAGTGTGCCCTGGGCAAGCCCCTGCCTCTTTATGGGCCTCAGTTTCCCAATTATCCAAGGAGGGATTAAATTCAGAACTGCATAAGCATGCTCAGCGTAAAGGCTGCCCTGGGCCCCTTCATCCTGGTGGGGGTTGTGGACAGAGCTGCACTCAGGGATTCCCCTGACCTGGGCTCCTCCTCAGACAAGAACTGGCCAAATGCCCATCTAGGCTATCAAATGCTCACCCTCACCCCATGCCATCACAGTTACAGCGACACAGCATTTTCCAGAGCCCCTGGAAAAAGCCTGGGTGCAGCCAAGACCCAAAAATTGACACAGGGCTGGGTTCATACTTAGTTCGTACTTAGACCCCTCATGGGGTCTTCCCCTTACTCCCTCAATGACTCCCCACAGTCCCCACCTCCTGGTCTACACATCCTCTTGTAATCACCTCCCTTTGAGTGTAGATTGGACTTAGTGACTCCATGGAAGATTGCAAAGTAATGTAATGTCACCTTTAAGATTTGGTTATAGAGTCAGTGCCTGCAGAGGTCTAGGCTGTCCTCTTGTCCTCCTGCAGCCACAGAGGCCTCAGGTGTCTCCTTTGCAGCTCCCAGGCTCTGGGAGTGGGGGGAGGAGGAAGCAGCGGGGACGTAGGTGTTTGTGTGTCTGCAAGCACAGACACTTGTGCGAAGAAGCTGGTGAAATCTGCAGGGGCACCAGTAGCTGTGCTGGCTGTTTGTTTCTTCAGTGGCAAAATCTGCGGTTTGTCTGCAGAACAGGTCACTGTGAAGCACAGCTGCTCCGGCAGTGTGGCTGCTGTCGGCAGCCCCTGCTTTTCTTCCTTGTTCCTCGCTGTCTCCATACTCAGCTTTGCCCATCCGGGTTGGGTGAAGCTAAAGTGGGAACTTGGCACAGTTGCTCATGCTCCAAAAGCTGGGAATGCTGGTGTCCACTCCCCTCTGCCCTTCCTGGTGGGAGGAACTCTTTCTAGCGAGAAAGTTCCTCCTTGGGGCTGAGCAATGCCGACGCAGGGGGAGGGGATGATGCAACAAAATGAAGCTGTCTTCCTTCTCTTCTTGTGCAGTTATTCTCAGGTCTTTTGTTCCACTGTGTTGCTCAAGTTTCTTAAGTGGGCTCCAGAGCCCTCCCAGAGCTGCTTATGTGAGTGGGTAGCTGTCTAATTGTTGATCTTTGTGGGGGCATAGAAGCTGGAATCTCCCACGTCACCATTTTGATAAGATCACTTGGATTTTATATTTTTAAATGATTGAAAAAATAAAAAGAATCCTTTCTTGACCTGTGAAATTATATAAAATTTAAGTTTTAGAGTCCATAATAAAGTTTTATTGGACACAGTCATGCCCATTCGTTGACATTCTCTATGGCTCCTTTCAAGTTACAACAGCAGAGTTGAGTATTTACAACATAGACCATAACACCTGAAAAACCTAAAATATTTACTATCTGGCTCTTTACAGAAAAAGATTGTTTACCACTGACCTAGAGGATGAAGTCCAAACTCCTATGTTTTAAGTGAGATTCAGCACAAGTATTCAACACAACACTGGCCACACAGGAGTTCCCGGTCAGGGGAGCAGAATGAATCCCATCCCAGCAGCATCCCTTGCCCCAGCCATGCTCTCCCTTAAGCATCTCCACTCACTGCCTTAATCCCAGCGCCACCCCATTTCCCATCTATCAAAAACTTTCTCCTCCACTAAGCCTTCCTGGTTCCTCTCAATCCAAACTCACCCCCAGCTGCAGCTCCAATAGCATTTTGTTTATGGCTGATTGCAGGTAGTTACCATCTGCTTCACATAGTTATTATGTACTGTTGTGTGTACATATCTCTGAGCTCCCTGAGGGACAGGTAAAGTGTCCTTCAACTCCTGGCAGTGCTCCTGGCTTATAGTACCAAGCTGAGATGGTGCCCAGGAAACGGATGTTGGATGTCTGGATGTATGTCTGGGTGGATACATGGATGGATGGATGGTATTAGAGAAATCAAACCTGCATTCCTTGAGTATACCCACCAGAAACACAACTAGATAGACCCCTGCCCAGTCCTCAGGATTCCTGGCACTTTACTCACACATATTTTTCTCCCATCAGTGAGATAAGAATGAGTTGCACTGGCCTTCTAGGCGTTCCAAGCTACTCCAAGAGGTCTCTCGCAATTCCTGCCATCCTCAGGCTGCTAGATCATGATAGCGGTGGGGACTCAGGGCAAGAGTGACAGGGAAGAAGACATAGGAAGTAATTCATCCCATAAGTTGCTGTCTTTCCTTCCACATGGGTCCCTTGAGCTTTTGGAGTGCTATGCAAACTTGATTAATTTAAGTCTGATCACCAACATCCACTGCTATAGAAGGGGTCACAATCCAGGGGCAAATGATCAAGGATCAGACGGAAACAAAATGGAAAGGAGCTGGTGCTGAGGGAGGGAAGAAGTGCAAAAGCACACGACTTCACAGTTCACTGGACCAGCTGGTCCCTTGAAGCCCTGGAACAGGGCCAGCCTTCTCCAGTTTCCTCCACACACTGCTTGATCTGCTTGAGGGCAGAGAAGATGGAACTTGAGAGTGAAGGTTGAGAAGACTGAGGAGGTGTGTTTTTATGGAAAACCTGGTCTAAGAATAACTACCACCACCTCTTGTATTGAGCAGCCTGCATCTGTCTGGCCCAGAGTGTGTTTGCTCTGTTAACAACTGCAAGTGAGCTGTGCTTATCTGCATTTCAAGCCCAGAAAGGTTGACTGACCCGGGTCAGAGGTCCGACACCTGGCCCTTCCTCTAGCAGAGGAATGCACCAGCTGGTCACTCGGCCACGTGGTTCAGCCCCTGCTTGGTGCCACAAGGAATCAGGTAGAGGCCTGGACCTGACCGTGCCTGAGCTTAGGTAGCCCAGGAGAAAGGTCCTCATAGGAGCCCATGCCCACCGTCTGGGAGTGCTGAGGAGGTGAGCCTGTGGTGTGCTGGCTCCTCATAGCTTCCTCTGGGGCTCAGAGGGGGAAACACCAGGCCTCAGGGAAGCTGGCACTATGGTAAATCCCCAGCACCATTGCTCGAGGTGGCACATAACGCTGTGGAGGCAGGTGACGCTTGTCCTGTCATGGTTAAAAGCCAGCAGACAGATAATGCACAGCAGGTGAAGCCACAGGAAACTGGGCAATGAGCAGGTCCCTGCTGGACAACAGACTCTGACCATCAATCAAGGCAAAGCTCCCTGTTGAGGAATTCCCCAGGCCATGAGTTGGCAGTGAATGTTGACCACCACTTACACTCCTTAGCAGTCACCTTCAACCATAGGAGCCTGTTTACTAACGGGGGGGGTAAAGTCAAGGCAAACACGCTGTTGGTCAGGAGGCATTAATCACCCAATTGTCACGTCCACCCGAAATGTGCCTGCTGACATCTGGGTTGCCTCAGCAAGAGAAAACACAGCAGACAGCTGGGTCTGAGGCCAGGCCTCGTGGAGCACCTACACCTGCCCTATGCCCTCTTGGGCTGCTGCACTGGCAGCTCATTTTTTTTGTAGCAGCTTGGAGATATGGTTTATATACCATAAAATTCACCCTTTTAAAGTGGACAACTCCATGGTTTTTAGTATATTCATAGAATTGTGCAACCTTCACATAGTTGTTCTAATTTTAGAACATTTTCATCCTCTCTGAAAAAAGCCCTATATTTGTTAGCAATCACTTTCTGTCCTCTTTTCTCCCCAGCCCCTGGCAATCACCAATCTATTTTCTGTCTCTACGGAAAATGAAGATTTTCCTATTCTGGACATTTCAATAGCATCATACAATATGTGGTCTTTTGTGAGCAGCTTCCATCAGTCCATCAGTTAGCATCATGTTCTCAAGATTCATCCATGGTGTCACATGTGTCAGTATTTCATTCCTTTTTATGACTGCATCATATTCTACTCTATGGACATACCACATTTTATTTATCCGTTCATAAACTGATGGACATTTGAGTAGTTTTCACTTTTTTGATTCTTATGAATAATGTTGCTATGAATATTCATGTACAAGTTTTTGTTTGGACATATGTCTTCATTTTTCTTAAGTATATACCTAGGAGTGGAATTTCTAGACTATATGGCAACTCAGTGTGTAACATTTTGAGGAAATGCCAAATTGTTTTCCAAAACGCTACACCACTGTACATTCCCACTAGTGATGTATGAAGATTCCAGTTTCTCCACATCCTTGCCAACACTTGTTATTGTAGCCATCCTAATGGGTATAAAATGGTATATCATTGTAGTTTTGATTTGCATTTTCCTGATGACTAATGACGTTGAGCATCCTTTCATGTGCATCTTGGCCACTTGGAGAAATGTCTATTAAAATCTTTGCCCTTTTAAAATTGAGATTTTGTCTTTTTATTTTTGTTGTAGTTCTTTACATATTTTGGATACTAGACCCTTATCAGATATATATTTTGCAAATATTTTCTCTCATTCTGCAGGTTGTCTTGTTACACTTTTGATAGTGTACTTTGAAGCACAAACATTTTTCATTTTGATGATGTCCAGTTTATCTATTTTTTCTTTTATCCATTATGCTTTTGTTGTCATATAAAAGAAACTGTTGCCTAACCCAAGTTTATGAAGATTTGCTGCTGTGCTTCCTTGTAAGAGTTTTATAGTTTTTGCTCTTGCATTTATGTCTATGATCCATTTAGAGTTAATTTTTGTATACAATAAAAGGTAGGGGTCCAACTTCATTCTTTTTCATGTGAATATCCAGTTGTCCCAGCACCATTTGTTGAAAAGACTATTCTTTTCCCCGTTGAATTATCTTGGCATACTTGTCAAAAACCAATTGACCATAAATTAAGGGTTTATTTCTGTCCTCAATTGAATTCCACTTATCTATGTATCTCTCCTTATACCAGTGCCATGCTGTCTTGATTACCATAGCTTTGTAGTAGGTTTTGGAATCAGGCAGTGTGAGTTCTCCAAATTTATTATTCTCCTTTAAGATTGTTTTGGCTATCCTGGGTCCCTGAATTTCCATATGAACTTTAGGATCAGCTTGTTAATTTCTGCCAAAAAAAAAAAGTTAGCTGAGATTTTGATAGGGATTATGTTGAATCTGTAGATCATTTGGGGAGGTATTGCCATCTTAACAATATTAAGTGTTCCAATCCGTGAGCATAGGATGCCTTTCCATTTATTTAGGTCTTTAATTTCTTTCAACAGTGTTTTGTAGTTGTCAGTGCACAAATCTTGCACTTCTTTTGTTAAATTTATTCCAAAAAGAAGAAGTATTTTCTTCATTTTGATGCTAGACAGCTAATTTTTAAGGAAACGAAGCAGATAGAGACAAAATGAGTCCCCAAAACCCAAAATGTAAAAGAAAGGACGAGAAGAGAGGAGATTCATCTCTATAGTCGTCGGAGTTTCTGGCTGCGGACCAGCCGCAGGGTGGGTTCTGGAGTCCAGGTTGCCTGTGCCCCCATCCTGCCCTCATCACTCACCATCTTTTCAGGTAATGGGGGGTCAATTACCTGTGTCCTCCACCATATTGTTTATAATCTTACTCTCAAGTCAGGAGATGGGAGCTCATTCACCCTGTAATGTCAATGACATGAATGATTGATTTTTTAAGAGCATTTTAATTCCATTTCTTCATCATCTGGTGCATACTGTGTGTCTTTTCTGTGCCAGGAGTTGATGACACAGCAAATAACCTCTAGATAGTCCCTGTTCTCAGGGAGTTAGGTCAGTGGGAAGACCAGCACACAGACAGTAATATACAGGGAGGAAAGGGACTTGATAGAGGTGTGCTCAGGGATCCTGGATCCCCAGAAGGGCACTATTGGTGATACTCTTCAGGAGAAGTTCCCAGGAGGCCCCAACTCCATCTTGAGGGGTGAGGATAAGGACACTGGATGCAGGCACAAGGAGGACAGCTCGTGAGCAGAAGCATGGAGCCTGGGGCAGGCGTGCAGGTGGGGCTCAGAAGTCACGAGGAGTTCAGTGCAGAGGAGATGGGCACCTGGGGAACGGCAGGCAGTGCGCTGGGAACGTCCCATTGTTTCTGCCTCAGCAGAGGGTCTCCTTCCTGTTTTCTTGAGGGGGTGGTGCCTGCATGTTCCCCAAAACCTCATCCTCTCATCCCAGGGTGGAAGGAGTTGATCAGCTGTTCACACCTCAGTGTGAAAAACTGGTAAATCTCCCACAAGAGAATTTTATTTATTTAGTACCATTAAAGAGACACCAAAGATATCAAGACCACACAATGGATACCCATGTGCCCACCACTCCCTTAAGAAATAAAACGTTGCTCCCATACCCCTCTTCCCAATTGCCTACACCTCCTTCCACCCAGAAGCAACCACTGTCCTGAATTGGGTATTTATTCTTAGCCCCACACATCCCTTCATACTTGTAGTCAATATATACTAATCCCTAAACTCTATACAGTCCTTGTGCCCTGCAGTTTTTGTATTTTGCATACATGGCATCATTCTGTAGAGCAGCTGGCTTTTCTCACTCAGCTGTAGGTCTCGGCCCACACCCACGCCCTAGCTGCCCTTCTGGTGCACTCATCTCCCTGCAGAAACCCCACTGTTAGGATATCCCACAGTCCATTCTCCTGTTTCTCAGCCTTTCATTTGTTTACAATTTTTTGTTCTTCCAAGCACAGCAATGAATAATCATGGCTGATTCTCCCGATGCACGGACAATAGTTTCTCTAGGGAAGAGGCTTCCAGACAGTCTTTTACTGTGCTCTGCAGGGAAAAATTGATTTTATATTGTAACCCAGTACACATATGTTTCCAAGAGTTCTATGAAATAATGCTCGCTCTAACTGCCCGCAGTGTACTCTTGATATTTCAATTCTAGTCTATTATCATTTTTGAATGCTGGCCTTGACCCACTGAACTAGCTTCGTGGCTCACAATGACTCCCACCAGCCATGGAAAGCCCTATTCTCACCTTTCTACTTGTTGGACTGGAATCGCTGGTGTGAGGAAGTGTACCCCCACTTCACTCCCCCTGCCGAACTGCTCTCTTCTTGGCAGTGAGGGACCCTTCCTCCGGCAGAGAACAGAACTTCTCACACTGTCAGAAACTTTCATTTTGGGCCATCTATTGGGTATAAAATAATATTTCACTGTGATTTTTCTTGGCATTTCTCTGTGATTAATGAGGCAAAGCATCTTTTCATGTGCTTCTGGGCCATCCACACTTCCTCTCCTGTGAAATGCCTTTTCATGTCTTTTACCTATTTTTCTATATTTTTTCTTATTGATTTGTGCAACTTCATTGTGCATTCTGAATACTAATCTGCTATTTTCTCCCTGTCTATGAGTGGTCTTTTTGTTTTTATTGCTGTTTTTTGATGATGTCATCAAGTTCCTACATGATTTGTGCTTTTGTGTTTTGTTTATGAAATCATTACAGCAAATTCAAAAATATAGTCTCTTGTAGATTTTTCTAACAGTTTTAAATTTTTGATTTTTTTAGATTTAGGTCTTTAACCCATTTGCAATTTATTTTTGTTTATTGTTTAAAACAAAGATACAATTCTATTTTGTCTTTCGTATGGATAACAAATGGTTCTAGCAAATTGATTTCTCAGCCCATGGTTTGCTCACTCGCCTGCGAGCTCTGTCATAAACCCGGTGTCCACTCGTGGGGAGGACTGCTGCTGGGCGCTCTGTGTGATTGCCCAGTCAGCTTCTATTTCTCTGTACCAGTGCCACCCTGTCTGAGTTGTTGCAGCTTTATGGCATCTTGAAGGTCTGCTGGGCAATCCTCCTACCTTGTTCTTCGTCTTCGTGATGTCCTAGCTCACTGCTCCTCCATACAGATTATAGAAGCAGTTTGACAAATCCCTCCCCCAAGAAAGCTGCTCAGATTGTGTTAGTATTGCAGTGAGTCTACATGAATTTGAGGAGAATTGACATTTTCACATATATTGTTCCATTTATTTAGATTTTCTTTAATGTCTTTCCAAAAGTTTTGCAATTTGCTCTGAGACCATATACATTTTACTTTTATTCATAAGGACCCTATATATTTTGTTGCTATTATAAATGAAATCTTTTTTTAATACATATCCTAAGCTTTTGTTGCTAGGGCATTTTCATTTTAATAGGGCTCAAGCCCTACAGTGTGCAGAAGAGCGCCCTGGTGTGTATGGCTCAGGCAGCTTTGCCTCCTCACAGTGGGAGCCACGGGGCCAGGCCTCCTCTGTGCCAGCTGCCATCCTCCACGCCTGCTCAGCAACCAGTGGCACCTTCCCCACAGCCTCACTGTTGACCCCTCTGAGCTGAGACTGATTCAACTCGTTGTGGGGTCACTGATTCAGCATGAGGACTGCACCATAATCAAGGGGTGAAAGGCAGGTTTCCCAATCGCGGGGCAGGTTCAGGAAAGAGAGCGTCAGGGCTATCAGGGTGGAGCCCCACAGGCCGTGGGCTGGAGCTGGGGTGCTGTGGATCAAGGCTTCTGCAGCTGCATGCCCTCCTCACCTTTTCTGAGCAGAGGGCTAGCGTCATAACTGTCCTGGTTTGCCCGAGAATGAGGGTTTCCTGGGACATAGGACTTTCAGTGCTAAAACTGGGGAACTCCAGGCAAACTGGGACAGGCTGGCACCCCCAGAGGGACATGAGCTGAACAAGACAGAGTCCACAGGACTGGCTACCACATTTGTGCAAAGCCTTGCAAACTGCAACCCTTTGTGACTGCCCAGGTTGCACCCCATAAAGTCAGCCCTGCATGATCGGGTTCTCTAAAAGCGTGCCAGATCCTGGGTGGCACATGGGGCCGTGTAAGCCCCGCACTGGGATGAAGGGAGCAGGAACTCAGGGAGGGCAGGTCCAGCACAAGCACTCCTCACAAGGACGGCCCATAGGCAGCTGCAGCATCCCTCTCTGGAACCATCGCTGGCTCCTCATTCCCGCAGTCCTGCTGTTAGTCTACCCTTCTCTCCCAAGTCCTTCCCACAGGGTCCAGGGCCATCTCTTCATTTTTTAGGCCAGTGGTTCTCATACTTTAGCAAGCATCAGAATCAGAAGAATATACGGCAGAGGCTGTATGTGGCCCCCAAAGCCTAGAATATTTACTTTCTGGCCCTTCGCAGAAAGTCTACTGACCCTGGCCTAGAGCAGTGATTCAACCTTCAGTGCATCAGCATCTGCCGCAGGGCTTTCACAACACCCTTGTCAGCCCCACCCAGAGCTGGGAGTGATCCAGGCTGCCGAGTGCAAAGCCTCAGGCCACAACACACTGCCCATGGCCATCAGAGCAGCCTCCTGCACTAGAGCCTCGCTGGTCACGGTACTTCTCCCTCACCGGTCCGTGAGGATTGCGTGGGTGAACAGGGGCAGCCCTGGGCCCGCACACGGCAGGCTCTCCATGAGTACCCTGTCAGGCCTGGTCTGTGGTGAGGCCGCGGGGCAGCTCCTGTGGGTGGAGCATCCTTTGGTCCTGGCATGGGATGGGAATGGCCTACTCCAACCGTCAGCATGACCTCCAGGCTCCATATCTTCTATGTGGAAAACACGTCAAAGAGCAGGAGCAGTGACTTAGCTGGAGAGCATCCCAGTAGGAGGAGAAGAAAAATCGTGTTTCTTCCCCAGGAACACCGCATGCCCGGGAGTAAGCCGCATTCTTCTGTAACAGTGATATCAGGAATGCCCGAAACTCCAGCACACTGTTAACGTGTTTGAAACCAGGTCTGTTTCTTGTTTTATATTTTCTCTCTGGAAATTGCAAGGAGATGGTCTTTAAAGAAATAAACAAAAATAGGCAGAAACAAAAACAAACAAACCTGGGTTTGGGGCCCAGGTGGGCCCACAGTGAATTATGTTGGCCATCATCCCTGGAAGAGCCTGCCGTCTTGAGGCATCTAGGTCCACACCCCCGCTCAGTGCACGGGGGTCGGCAGCCAGGTACTTGCTCAGACCAGGGTGGACTCAGAGGGTCAACTCCTCCTCGCTGAAGCCCACTCCGTGCACAGCACCCCTGAGCCCCATGCCCCTGTCCCACAAAAGGGTGGCCAGGCTCCGTCACAGCTCTCAGGAATACAGGCTGTTCAGACCCAGGAAGGGTTCCCACTGCTCCCGCCCCTAGGGTCGCCACATGTGCGTGGGGTGGGACTGCTGGCCACGGGCTGCTGTCCTCCCATGGGGGCTGCCTTCTGCTGTCTCCAACCAAGGTGCCCACAGGGAAAAATGGACCTGCAGGGCCAGCCCAGGCCACCGTGTGGTGCCTTCCTGCCCAGGCTATGGCTGCCTTTGGAGCGGGAGACCCTCCTGCCTCATCTGCCCCTGGCCCCTGCTGCTGTGCCAGCTCCCACAACTGCACGGTGCCAGGAACCCACCCGGTGAGGGGTCTTGCTGGAGCGGGCCCCCTGGGGCAGTGGTCATTGCAGCAGAGGGACCCAGGGCCACAGGGCAGAGCCTGGCCAAGAGCAGGGACTTCCCACATCCTAGCTACCAGGGAAGCTGCACGTGCCCCACACCAGCAGGGTGTGGTTCAGACATGGTTGAAGGCAAGGATTTCCTCCCACAAGCTCAGCCAGCACCCCTCCTTCCTGTGGTGGTCTCTGTGGGGCAGCCATTTGCCTACTTAGCTGGAGGGCTGGTTAAGACACAAATCACTGAGCGGGTCTGAGGGGGCTGGAGGACCTGCTTCTCTCACATTTCTGTCAGGAGGGGCCTCCGAAAGCCTTGCTCTCAGGGTGCTCACCGAGGGCCTGGAGGTCCCCAGACTGACACGTCCAAGTGATGCCACCAGAGCCACTGGATCCTGGGCGTTGCTTCCCAAAGTGCCACTCCCAGCTTTGTGGAGCACACAGAGAGGCCGCCTCTCTGAGGGGCTGCTGGGCACTCTGCTCAGCCCACAGGCTGCTGGGATGGATTCACGGAGAGAGAGGGAGGTGGACGTACGTCCCTCCCAGACTTGGGCTGGGCCCTTTTCTCAAAGGACTGCTGTGCCTCCTCACAATTCCAGAAGGAAGGGATTCTGATTCCAGTTTTACGAATAAGGAAATTGAAGCTCCAAGGTCCTGATGCTGTTATTAGCAGAGCAATGATTCAAACTGGGGTCTGCATCAAAATCCTCTGCCTTCCATGCAGGTCCTCCACCTGCCTTTGCAGTCTGCCCCCACTCCCTGCCCTGCATCCTCCACATGGGAAGTCGCTGGTGGGACAGGAGTGACTGGCCCGATGGGCCCCTGACAGGGGTGGATTTTAATTTATTGACCTGTCTGCCAGGGACCCAGGATAAGTTGATTTGCTACTGCGTGTCACAGACCTGCTTCCTTTGAAGGCTCTTTGTGAGGATGGGGTGCCAGTGAAGCCCCTTACCATGGGAATGTATAGAATTGTCCACAGAGGCCCAGATTTTCTGCCAAGCTCTCAGTGTGCTGCAGGAACCGGGCAGGGTGGATGGGAAGTGGGTCTCTTGCTGCCTCTCAGCTGACACAAGGCTAGGCCAGGTGCACTGCTGGTGGTCAGGGAGCCCCTGCCCCACACTTCATGGATACAATGCCTCTGCAACTTGGGGAGGGTGGGGCTGGGCTGGAGATGTGGAGTCCCAGACTTTGCAGGGTTAGAGATTCATGAGTTCTGGGGATGAACTCTGAACTCACCATCAGGTGAGGCCACGAGCCCAGGGGCCGTTCCCTCCCGCACATAGTGCTCTCCCAACATAACGGTCAAGATGCAGATGCTCAAGAGTGCCAGGGGGACATGTGATGGCTTTTGGTCATTTCTCTTATTACTAAATGTAATAAACATCAGACTTTTGAAATAATTTCTAATAGTCCTTCCGTAAAATTAACAGCAGCTGCGTTTACTGAGCACTTGCCTGGTGAGGGCCCTGTGGGTTTCTCCATTTTAAGATGAGGAAACCCCTGCAGGGAGGGATTACTTGGCTTATCCATGGTCACACATAGTGAGGCGTCGCTGGGGGCGGGTGGATTCCAGAGCCTGGGACTCTCGTGCCGGCAGCAGGGCACCCAGCACCCGCCGTCTCCAAAGATGGCCTTGGCCTCGTTGTACAATTGGCTCATGACGTCGTGAGCATAACTCAGGCTCAGCACCCACCACCTGCCAGACCATCACACGAAGCTTCTCTTGTGGGCTTTGTGATCTCACTGAAGACTGGATTCTGCTTTCCAGAAGCCATGGGGAGGCTGTGCCAGTGGCCTGACACTCACACCTTTAGGCCTGAATCCTGCCGGGTTGGGTTCACTGAGCCCCCTCGTGGCTGCTCTGCTCTTGTGGATACAACGCAAGGTCGTTCCAAGGTGGCCCCAACACCTTCAGTCTGGCAGACAATGAGCACTGACTGAGTCCAGTTGGGCGGCCTCCCCAGACACACCTCACACAATCTGCCCCTGGGGTCACCCTGGAAGGAGCATCAGGAAAACAGCCAAGGCCATGGGAGACAACATGCTGTTCCTTTTAGTGCCTCAAGAGGGAGGTGTGGTCTCACAGAAATGAAAGGAGAAAGTTCACTTAGGATTAAGTAGGGAGGGGGCCAGGGTAGAGGGAGGCCGAATGAGGGTTCAGTGCTGGACACAGAGCAGAACAATGGCAATGGTTGGTCAGAATTTTAATTTTTAAAAAATGGCCCCACTATGACAGAGACAGAAAATAGGGAAGGGGCACCTTGCTGTGGCCAAAGCCACCTCACTCTGATGCAGTTGATATTGCCACGACTTCAAATGTCCCTGGTAGGATGTGTCAGAGCCAAATGCACCATAGCCGCCAGCTCCAGCATCCTCCTCCTGAACGTGTTCAGACACCTGCTTCCTCCTCAGTGACCTTATTTGGGACAGAGATCATGCCACTGCCCTCCTAACCACACTGTCTCATACGATGGGGTCACAGGGATAGGGATCCTTGAGGCGACCAGTCTCTCACTCTGCACCTTCCAAGGACTGCACATATCCCACTTTAAAAGAGGACATTCTGAGTCCTATTTCCACATCTTCAAAATGGTGTGACAATGTGGATGGGACTTTGCCTGAGCTTTGGCTGAGAACATACCCATTTCAAAGAAAGCTGCTAGACACACATGCCCTGGTCTCCCACCATCAACCTCTAGTCCTGCCTCCCCAACATGACCCTGGAGAGGGGGTCTGTCACTGGGAAATGGACTTCCAGCACTGGGGGGAGGTCTGCTGAGTTCCTGCACCCACAGGCTCATTTCTGCTACAAGGGAACAGACACATAGCATCCCTGAGAGAAATGGATAGCACCCCATCTGTCTCAGGGATTCAAGAGATGTGGACAGCCCTGCCTAGAGACGCTGGGAAGAGACAGAAGAAGAGCTGGTGACTGGCAGTGCTGGGCAGAGGAGAGACTGTATGTGCAGAATGTGGAAAGGTAAAGATGTATGAATTTTCCCAAAACCAAGTGACACTGGCCCCCAAGGTATCAGTTGTGAGTCGTCCTAAAAAGACCCTGCCTAAGAGGGTGGCCTGCCAGGTGAGGCACCCCCGGGGGCACAGCAAGGCTGGGAGCTGATGAGAAGGAAGAAGTCAGACAGAAAATGTGGGATCCAGCTTAGGGACCGTGCAGAGGGGCAGTCCGTGTACGTCCTCAAAGAAGACCACAGATACGCCCTCCCTCACTCCCCACCTCCCACCTGTGGCAAGGTCGCCATGAGAAATGACATTGGACACCCAAGAGAGATGCACCCCCAGCATCTGCTAAACAGGGCTGGGATTTTCTCTGTCACCTTGTGTCCCACTGCACTTCCTCCCTCATCTGCACCAGCCTGGCTGGATCAACTCTTGAGTGTGAAGGCACAGACCCCATGATCCCTTCCCAGCCTGGCCTGAGCTGGTGAGGGCAGGAGCTTTGGCTTTACAACAGGATATACATTCATATTGTGATTTAAACTGGACTTCACTTCTTTGTATGTTTGGTTTTCCCAAATTTATGTTAATAGTTTTCAAACATACAGACAAGCTAGGATAATAGTACAATAAGCACTAGAATACCCTCCCCTTTTAAGAAAGTGAAAGGCTTGTACACTAAAAATTACAAAACATTGCTGAAAGAAATTTTAAAAGACCTAAATAAATGGAAAGACATTCTATGTTCATGGATTGGAAGACATAAAACTATTAAGATGACACTGGAATCCAAGGTGATCTGCAGATTCAATGGAATCCCCTTCAAAACTCCAACAGCCTTTTTTACATAAATGAAAAAGTAGATTCTCAAATTCATACAAAATTACAAGGGCCCTGAATAGTGAAAATAATCTTGAAAAAGAAAAATAAAGTTGGAAGACTCACATTTTCCAATTTCAAAACTTACCACAAAGCCACAGTGATCAAAACAGTGTGGCACTGGCATAAGGACAGAGATATAGATCAATGGAGTAGATTGAGAGTCCAGAAATAAAACTATATATATGACCAACTGATCTTCAATAAGGGTGCCAAGTCCATTCAATGGGGGAAAGAATAGTCTCTTCAACAAATGGTGCCAGACAACTGGATATCTACATGCAAAAGAATGAAGTTGGACCCCCTACTTCATACCATATACAAAAATTAACTCAAAATGGATCAGCAATGTAAATATGAGAGATAAAGCCATAAAACTCAAAAAAGAAAACATTTAAATCTCCATGACCTTGGGTTTGGCAATGGATCCTTACATATGACACCAAAAGCATAAGCAACAAAAGAAAAAGTAGATAAATTGGACTTTAACAAAATTAAAAACTTTTGTGCATCAAAGGACATTATTAAGAAAGTAAAGATTGAGTGACATCAGTGTCATGGTGTCATGAGCTGCTCCCTTTGTCTCCTTCTAAGTTACAACTGGTAGGACATCCATAGACCAGCAAAGGATCCTCTGCACAGGATACCAGAATGCCTGAGAGATCCATACGTCAGTATATCTGAAGGCGAGTGGACTGGACCTCATAGAGGTGACGGAATCAGGAGAGCAGTGGCAGCGGCTCCCAAAACCAAAGGCACCAGGAACCACAGCAACACCCACAAACAGAGGCTCCAGAAACTGAGGTGATGCACATGACTGGAGGCTCCAGGAACCACAGGAATGCCCTCGAACAGAGACTCCAGGAATTGAGGAGGCACCCACAAATGGAGACTAACTGTGGCACACATGACTGGAGGCTCCAGGAACTGCTGCAGTGCCTGAGACTGGAGGCTTCAGGAACTATGGTGGCGCATGTGAGCCACCCCTCCCCAAGTAGTAGTGGTTGTGCCTGTGACCCCAGCCCTCCTGGAAGTGGGGGCTGCTTTCAAGACCTCAGTGTCCCCAGCATCAATGGCAGTGCTGCGACCTGAGGTTTCAGGAACCATAGAAGCACCTGTGATCAGAGGCTCCAGGAATCAAGGCAGCACTTGAGACTCAGCCTCTCCCTTTCCCCCAGCAGTGGCAGCTGCACCCGTGACCTGAGGCCCCAGGATCTGCAGTGGTGCCTGAGACCGGAGGCTCCAGGAACTGTGGTGGTGCCCATGACCAAGGTACCTCCTCCCCTGCAGCAGTGGTGGTGGCACCCATGACCCTGGCCAACCCAGAAGCAGCAGCAATGCCCACAAACCCAGTGCCCCCAGCAGCAGAAATGCCAGTGCCTCCAGAAAACCCAGTAGCAGCAGCAGCAGAGGCAGTGCACGTGACTCTGGCCACCTGGCCACAGCAGTGCCCAGTGCCACAGGGAACAGGGCAAGAGAAGAAGTGGAGCCCACAACCTCAGTCACCCCCCCCAGCCACAGCAGGGCTCACAAAGCTGGCCCCCCCACCCCAGTGGAAAATAAGAATACTCCAGAAAACAAACTTTAAGTCATGCAATCTAACTGATAGAGAATTCAAAATAGCTATCATGAAGAAACTCAGTGAGCTACAAGATCTCTCAGAAAGACAGTTCGAGGAGCTCAGGAATAAAATTAATGAACAAAAGGTGTACTTTATCAAAGAGATTGAAACTCTAAAAAAAAACAAACAGAAATTCTGAAAATGAAGAATTCAATAAATGAGATGAAGAATACAGTAGAAAGCATTGGAAATAAAACAACATGGAAGAGAGAATTAGCGAGCTTGAAGATAGAAATCTAGAAATGATTCAGGTGGAAGATGAAAGAGAACTAAGATTTTTAAAAAATGAAGAAATTCTATGAGCAATATCTGAATCCATTAGAAAAATCAACATGAGGATAATGGGTATCTCAGAAAGAGAAGAGAGGGAGAAGGGAGCAGAGACTTTATTCAAAGAAATAATAGCTGAGAACTTCCCAAATTGGGTCAGAACTGGATATACAAGTATATGAAGATAATAAAACTCCTAATTATCTCAATCCAAAAAGACCTTTTCCAAGACACGTGATAATAAAACTGTCGAAAGTCAGGGACAAAGAAAGAATTTCAAAGTCAGCCAGAGAGAAAAGACAGTAACCTACAAAGGAACCCCCATTAGGCTATCAGTAGATTTCTCAGCAGGAGAGAGAGGAAGGACAGGCCAGGAGAGAGCAGAAAGACATATTCAAAATATTGAAAGATAAAATACTTTATCTTAGATAACCCAAGAATACTCTATCCAACAAAGTTATCCTTCAGATATGAAGGAGAAATAAAGGATTTCCAGACAAACAAAAGCTGAGGGAGTTCTCCACCACTAGATCTGTCTTACAAGAAATGTTGAAAGGAGCTCTTCTACCAGAAACAAAAAGGCAAAAGTGCACAAAACTTTGAGTAAGGTGATAAATAGACAGAACTATAAAATTGCAAAGCAATAGCTATTAATAGGGTGTTAAATATAGCCTAAAGTTTAAAGGTGGAAAAAAAGCATGAAAAATAACTCAAGTTACTTCAATATGGTAATGAATTCACAACATAAAAAGGGATAATTTGTGATAACAAAAACATAAAATGGAGGAGGAAAAGGATAGAATCTGTATAAGCAAATGAAGATGAGATGCTATCAGCAGAAAAAAGACTATTTTGTCTATGAGATGTATACAATCCTCATGGTAACCACAAAACAAAAATCTAGAGCAGAGACATAAAACATGAAAAAAGACGAAAGTGAAAAAACATTATAGAAAATCACCAAACTAAAATGGCAGACAGAAACACAAGGGAAAAAAAACAATGGAAATATAGAACAACCAGAAAAAAAAAGATAAAATGGCAGTATTAAGCCCTCATATATCAATAATCACACCAAATGTAAATGGATTGCACTTACCAATCAAAAGGCACAGAGTGGTGGGATGGATTAAAAAACAAGACTCAGAGCCAAGAACATACAATGGGGAAAAGAAAGTCTCTTCAACAAATGGTGTTGGGAAAACTGGATAGCCACATGCAAAAAAATGAAAGTAGACCCTTACCTTACACCATACACAAAAATTAACTCCAAATGGATTAAAGACTTGAATGTAAGACCTGAAACTGTGAAACTTCTAGAAGAAAACATAGGCAGTACGCTCTTCGACATCGGTCTTAGCAACATCTTTTCAAACACCATGTCTGACTGGGCAAGAGAAACAATAGAAAAAATAAACAAATGGGACTACATCAAACTAAAAAGCTTCTGCACAGCAAAGGAAACCATCAACAAAACCAAAAGACAACCTAACAATTGGGAGAAGATATTTGCAAACCATACATCTGATAAGGGCTTAATCTCCAAAATATATAAAGAACTCATGCATCTCAACAACAAAAAAACTAACAACCCAATTAAAAAATGGGCAAAAGACCTGAACAGACATTTCTCCAAAGAAGATATACAGATGGCCAGCAGACACATGAAAAGATGTTCAAAATCACTAACTATCAGGGAAATGCAAATCAAAACTACAATGAGGTCGGGCCGGCCCCATGGCTTAGTGGTTAGGTGCGCGCCCTCCACTGCTGGCAGCCGGAGTTCGGAACCCCGGGCGCGCACCGACGCACTGCTTCTCCGGCCATGCTGAGACCACGTCCCACATACAGCAACTAGAAGGCTGTGCAACTATGACATACAACTATCTACTGGGGCTTTGGGGGAAAAATAAAAAATAAAATAAAATAAATAAATAAAATAAATAAATAAATAAATAAAACTACAATGAGATATCACCTCACGCCCGTCAGAATGGCTATAATTAACAAGACAGGAAATAACATGTGTTGGAGAGGATGTGGAGAGAAGGGAACTCTCATACACTGCTGGTGGGAGTGCAAACTGGTTCAGCCACTATGGAAAACAGTATGGAGATTCCTCAAAAAATCAAGGCTAGAACTACCATATGATCCAGCTATTCCACTGTTGGGTATTTATCCAAAGAACTTGAAAACACCAATATGTAAAGGTACATGCACCCCTGTGTTCATTGCAGCGTTATTCACAATAGCCAAGACTTGGAAGCAACCTAAGTGCCCATCAAGGGACGAATGGATAAAGACGGTGTGGTATATATACACAATGGAATACTACTCAGCCATAAGACACAATGAAATCCAGTCATTTGTGACAACATGGATGGACACTGAGGGTATAATGCAAAGTGAAATAAGTCAGAGGGAGAAGGTCAAATACCGTATGATTTCCTGCATTAAGTAGTAGATAATAACAACAATAAACAAACACTTAGGGACAGAGATAGGATTGGTGGTTACCAGAGGGGAAGGGGGGAGGGAGAGGGTGAAAGGGATAATTCGGTACATGTGTGTGGTGATGGGTTGTAATTAGTAATTTGGGTGGTGAACATGATGTAATCTATGCAGAAATAGAAGTATAATGATGTACACCTGAAATTTTTACAATGTTATAAACCAGTGTTACTGCAATAAACAAAAAATTAAAAAATAAATAATAAAAAAATAAAAAATAAAAAACAAGACTCAAATATATGCTGCCTCCAGGAGACTCATCTCAGCTCTAAACACAAACATAGGCTCAAGGTGAAGAGGTGGAAGGTGATACTCCAAGTAAATGGTAGCCAAAAGAAAGTGGGTGTAGCCATTCTTATATCAGACAAAATAGACTTCAAGCCAAAAAAGGTAACAAGAGATAAAGATGGACATTATATAACAATAAAGGGGACAATCAATCAAGAAGACATAACATTTATTAATATATATGCATCCAACATAGGAGCACCAAAATATATAAAGCAACTATTAACAGGCCTAAAGGGAGAAATTGACAGCAATATAATAATAGTAGGGGAATTTAACACCCCACTTATGTCAATGGATAGTTCATCCAGACAGAAAGTAAACAAGGAAACATTGGCATTAAATGACACATTATTAGGCCAGATGGACTTAACAGATACATACAGAACATTCCATCCAAAAGCAACAGAATATACATTCTTCTCAGGTGCACATGGAACATTCTTGAGGATAAACCATATGTTGGGACACAAATCAAGTCTCAATAAATTTCAGAGATTGAAGTCATATCAAGCATCTTTTCCAAACACAACAGGATGAAACTGGAAATCAGCTATAAGAAGAAAACTGGAAAAATCACAAATATGTGGAGATTAAACAACATGCTACTGAAAAACTATTGGTTCAATGAAGAAATCAAAGGAGAATTAAAAAATATATGGAGACAAATGGAAATGAAGATACAACATACCAAAATCTATGGTATGAAGGAAAGCAGTATTAAAAAGGAAATTTATAGCAATACAGGCGTACATAAACAAAGAAGGAAAATCTCAAATAAACAATCTAACCTTACACCTAAAGGAATTAGAAAATGAAGAAAAAATGAGGCCCAAAATCAGTAGAAGGAAGGAAATAATAAAAATCAGAGCAGAAATAAGTAAAATACGGACTGAAAAGACAATAGAAGTGATCAATGAAACTAAGAGCTAGTTCTTTGAAAAACTAAACAAAATTGACAAACCTTTAACTAGACTCAGTAAGAAAAGAGAAGGCTCAAATAAAGAAAATCAGAAACAAAAGAGAAGTTACCATGGATATCACAGAAATACAAAGGATCATGAGAGAATATTACAAACAGCTATATGCCAGCAATTTAGAAAATCTAAAAGAAACGGATAAATTCTTAGAATTATACAACCTTCCAAGATTGAACCATTAAGAAATAGAAAATCTAAATAGCATGATCACTAGTAAGGAGATTGAAACAATAATCAAAAACCTGCCAAAAAACAAAAGTCCAGGACCAGACCACTTCTCTGGTGAATTCTACCAAACATTCAAAGAAGACTTAAATACCTATCCTTCTCAAACTCTTCCAAAAAATTGCAGAGGAGGGGACACTTCCTACCTCATTTTACGAGGCCAACATTACCGTGATAACAAAACCAGATAAGGAAAACAAAAAAAAAGAAAATTACAGGCCAACATCTCTGATGAACATACATGCAAAAATTCTCAACAAAATATTAGCAAATTGAATACAACAATACATTAAAAGGATCATACACCATGGTCATGTAGGATTTATTCCAGGGATGCAAAGATGATTCAACATCTGCAAATCAATCAACATGATACACCACATTAACAAATTAAATGATAAAAATGATATGATCATCTCAATACAAGCAGAAAAAACATTTCACAAGATTCAACACCCTTTTATGATAAAAACTCTCAATAAAATGGGTATAGAAGGAAAGCATCTCAATATAATAAAGGTCACATATGACAAACCCACAGCTAACGCCATACTCAATGGTGAAAAACTGAAAGCTTTTCCTCTAAGATCAGGAACATGACAATAATGCCCACTCTTGCCACTTTTATTCAACATAGTACTAGAAGTCCTAGCCAGAGCAATTAGGCAAGAAAAATAAACTAAAGGCATACAAATTAGAAAGGAAGAAGTAAAACTGTCACTATTTGTGGGCAACATAATATTATATGTAGAAAACCCAAAAGACTCCACCAAAAAGCCGTTAGAACTAATAAACAAATATAGTAAAGTTGCAGGGTACAAAATCAACATACAAAAATCTGTAGCATTTCTCTACAATAACAACAAACTATCAGAAAGAGAAATTAAGAAAACAGTCTCATTTACAATAACAACAAAAAGAATAAAATACCTAGGAATAAATTTAACCAAGGAGGTAAAAGACCTGTACACTGAAAACTATAAGACGTTACTGAAAGTAATTGAAGAAGATACAAAGAAATGGAAAGATATTTTGTGCTCATGGATTAGAAGAATTAACATTGTTAAAATGTCCATATTACCTACAGCAATCTACAGATTCAATGTGATTCCTATCAAAACCCAATGGCATTTTTCACAGAAATAAAATAAAAAATCCTAAAATTTGTATGAAACCATAAAAGATCTTGAACTGCCAAAGCAATTCTGATAAAAAAGAACAAAGCCAGAGGTATCACACTCCCTGATTTCAAAGTATACTACAAGCTATAGTAACCAAAACAGCATGGTACTGGCAGAAAACAGACACACAGATCAATGGAACAGAATTGAGAGCCCAGAAATAAACTCACACATCTATGGGCAGCTAATTTATGACAAAGGAGCCAAGAACATACAACGGAGAAAGGAAAGGCTCTTCAATAAATGGTGCTGGGAAAACTGGACAGCCACGTGCAAAAGAATGAAAGTAGACCATTATCTTACACCATACGCAAAAATTAACTCAAAGTGGATTAAAGACTTGAATGTAAGACCTGAAACCATAAAACTCCTAGAAGAAAACACAGGCAGTATGCTCTTTGACATCAGTCTTAGCAGCATCTTTTTGAATATGTCTCCTAGGCAAGGGAAATAAAAGCAAAAATAAGCAAATGGGACTACATCAAACTAAAAACTTCTGCACAGCAAAGGAAACCATCGACAAAACAAGACAACCCACCAACTGGGAGAAAATATTTGCAAATCATATATCCAATAAGGGGTTAATTTCCAAAATATAAAAAGAACTCATACAACTCAACAACAAAAAACCAAACACCCTGATTAAAAAATGGGGGCCGGCCCGGTGGCACAAGAGATTAAGTGCACGTGCTCCGCTGTAGTGGCACAGGGTTTGCCGGTTCGGATGCTGGGCGCGCACCAACGCACCGCTTGTCAAGCCATGCTGTGGCAGCGTCCCATATAAAATAGAGGTGGATGGGCACAGATGTTAGCCCAGGGCCAGTCTTCCTCAGCAAAAAGAGGAGGATTGGCAGATGTTAGCTCAGGGCCGATCTTCCTCACAAAAAGAAAAAATATGGGCAGAGACATTTTTCCAAAGAAAATATACAGATGGCCAAGAGGCACAGGAAAAGATGTTCAACACCACTAATTATTAGGGAAATGCAAATCAAAACTACAATGAGATATCACCTCGTATCTGTCAGAATGGCTATTATTAAAAAGCAAGAAGTAATAAGTGTTGGAGAGGATGTGGAGAGAAGGGAACCCTCATACACTGCTGGTGGGAATGCAAACTGGTGCAACCACCATGGAAAACAGTATGGAGATTCCTCAAAAAATTAAAAATAGAACTACCCTATTATCCAGCTATTCCACTTCTGGATATTTATCCAAAAAACATGAAAACACTAATTCAAAAAGATATGTGTGTTTTTCAGTACAGTGACCATCAAGGTATTCAGGATGGCATGAGCGAGGAGGGGAGAAGGCTGTGCCCCAAGGGAAGTCAGAAAGTGGCCAGGCCTGGCAGACTTGCAGCCCCAGCACAGGGACTGGGAGGGCAGGGCTCCACATGGGGCACTGCACACAGCCTTGTAGTGTAGGCATAGAGCCCTGTGACTTGGGCAGCCTTAGGGAAGGTGCCTGGGCAACCATGATACAGGAGCCTTCAGAAGAGCTGTCCACAAGGGCCTGCACATTCCGGAAACTGTGCAGTACAACACACTCTCACAATATGGCCTGGCTAAGCCTCAGGGTCCCAGTATAGGCCAGAAAGAGCAAAGAGGCCAGAAGAATGATGGCCATCGGTTCCTCACTACTCTGGTGAGCAAGCACACAGATTGCCTTACTGTGCAGTCTTTCTTGCACCTGCATTTCCTAAAACAGCTCTCGCCTATCACAGCTATGGTGGCCTAGGAATAAAACTCAGAGGGGTAAGGAAATTTTGTTCTAGTTTGCCATTTTTAAAAAGCAAATTCATAACCCTTTAAATTCTTAGTCATACAAGTGAAGCATCTGCAAGGACATGTGTGCTGGACTCAGAACCACCACCACCACACCATCAACAGCATCATCATCATCAACACCCAGCACTTACACAGCAGTGCCGAGAAGTAGCCACTGATCTTTCACTTGACATGCTTCATCTCATTCAGTCCTCATGGCAGTCCGTCACAGAATATTGTTTACCCCATCTCACAATTGAAGAGACTGAAGTTCAGACAGCTAATTGACACACCTAAGGTCACAGGTCCACTAAAAGTTCATTTTGGTCTCTCCAACTCCATAAAAGACCAGTGTATGTGTTTTAGGTCTAGACTACTTTAGGAAGTTACTTATTCTGCCCAGTTTCTAAACTTGTGCCTTTTGATTTAGTAATTCCAACCCAAAGAATCCATGCTAAGGAAGTAACCCAGATGACCGATAAAGCTTTATCCAGAGAGATATGTACCAGGGTTATTCATGTGACAGCAAAAACAATTTGTTACGTGAAATTTCTCTTCTTACTTCTACCCCCAAGAAGGCTGGAGCTACAGAAAATCATTTGTTTTGTTGGGTTGGGTGACAGGCTGGCACGCAAGCTGAAGAGTCTGAGAGGGATAAATTGCTGTACAAGAAAAGAAGGCAGACTTCCAGAATGGCGGTGTGGGGAGCTCGGGAAGTCTCTCCCCCAAAGAGAGGCTTATTAGGCTGGGTGACACTAGCCACGACAATCATTCAAAGTCTCTGGAGATTGATCAAAGGGCTTACAACAAATTGAGGAACATTTATTAGCAAAATCTACAGCAGCTACAATAACAACAGTGAGAGGGAGTGGCATCTGAGCCCAGGACTGTGCCCCTCCTCCCTGTCTCAACAGGTTAGGCAGTCTCCATCTCACCTGGCTCCCTGGGGAGTAGCCAACAAATTAGATAATTTAAATGAAATGAACAAGTTCCTAAAAAGACACAAACTACTGAAACTGACTAATTCAAGAAGATAGAGAAAATTTGAATAAGTGCATAAGATGTAAAGATATTGAATTAATAATTTTTAAACTTAGTACAAAGAAAAGCCCAGGCCCAGGTGGCTTCACTGATAAATTCTACCAAACATTTAAAGAAGAATTAATAACAATCTTTCACAGAAGAAGGGATCCAGAATAGTAAAAATGATCTTGAAGAAGAAGAATAAAGTTGGAGGATTCACACTTCCTGATTTCAAAAGTTAATACAAAGCTACAGTAATAAAGACAGTATGGTACTGGCATCAGGATAGACTATATGTTAATGGAATTGAATAGAAAGTCTAGAAAAAATCCTTTCATTTACGGTCAATTGATCAACAAGTGTACCAGGACAATTCACTGGGGAAAGAATAGCCTTTTCAACAAATGGTGCTGGAACTAATGGATATCCACATGCAAAAGGATAAAGTTGAACCCCTCCCTACACCTTATACAAAAATTAACTCTAAATGCATCATAGACCTAAGTAAATATATAGGCTAAAACTATAACGGTCCTAGAAGACAAGAGTAAATCTTTGTGATCTTGAGGTAGGCAGTGGCTTCTTAGACGTGGCACAAAAGGCAAAAGTGACAAAAAAAATAGATATATCAGACTTCATCAAAATTAAAAGCTTTTATGCCTCAAAAGATACTATCAAGAAAGTGAAGTGACAACCCAAAGAATGAGAAAATATATTTATACAGCACGGTGTGATCCAGTAAAGGAAGGAGAAATGAAGACTTTCCCAATAAAAAAAAACCTGAGGGAGTTATCACCAGTAGACCTACACTACAAGAAATGCTGATAGGATTCCTTCCAACTGAAATGAAAGAATGCTAGACAGCAACATGAAAGAGTTCAAAATTATAAAGCTCTCTGGTAAAGAAAAATATAGAATCCTATAGTATTGCAATGTTGGTGTGTAAATCATATTTAATTTTGGTATAGAATTTAAAAGGAAAAAGCATAAAAATAACTATAAATCTATGTTAATGGATATATAATATTAAAAATGTAATTTATGTGTGACATTGTGATTTATAGTAAGAAATATATTTTTGCTCTTCATCCCTGGTCCAGGCACAGAGCTCCTAAAACCCCTGGAATTTACTGTGAGGAGAGTCATAAAGGTGTCTCTTGTTATGTTAATGAGGTGACTTTTGGACCACACCTAAGAATGGCAGCTGGTTGCCGGAAGAACCAACCATATGATGGGAGGTTTGGAAATTTCAGTCTCATCCCCCTGACCTCTGGGACGGGAGAGGGGTTGGAGGTAGAATCAATCGCCAACAGCCAATGATTTAATCAACCATTGCTATGCAATAAAATAGCCATAAAAACCCAAAAGGATAGGGTTTGGAGAGCTTCCAGGTTGGTGAACACACGGGGATTTGGGAAGAGTGGCTGCACTCAGAGAGAGAGTGGAAGCTCTGTGCCCTTTCCCCATACCCCTATGCATCTCTTCCATCTGGCTGTTCTTGAGTTATATGTTTTTATAATAAACTAGTAATCTAGTAAATAAAATGTTTCTCTAAATTCTGTGAGCTGCCCTATAAATTAATCAAACCCAAGGAGGGGGGTCACTGGAACCTCCAATCTGTAGTCAGTTTGTCAGAAGTACAGGTGACAACCTGGGCTTGCAACTGGCATCTGAAGTGGGGCAGAGGGCAGTGTTGTGGGACTGAGCCCTTAATCTGTAGCATCTGACACTGTCTCCAGGTAGATAGTGTCAGAATTGAGTTGAATTGTAGGATACACAGCTGGTGTCTGAGAATTGCTTGCTGTTGTTGGTGTGGAACCCCCCCACCCCACATATTGTAACTGGGTGCAGAATGGAGAACTGATTGGAGGTATGAGGGAGAATCCACAAAGACACATTGGAATTTTTGACCAGAACCATTTTTTTGAGATATCAATAACATAGAGTGTAGAGGAGGGCAGAGATGTAAAGGAGTAGAGATTTTGTATGTGATTGAAGTTAAGTTGTTATCAACTTAAAATAGATTGTTATAACTTCAAGATGTTTTATGTAATCCCATGGCAACTACAAAGAAAACTCCTATAGATGAAACACAAAAGGAAATGAGAAAGGAATCAAAGCATATCACTACAAAAAAAAAATCAATGAAACACAAAGGAAGGCAGCAAGAGAGGAAATGAGGTATCAAATAGCTACAAGACATACAGAAAACAACTAACAAAATGGCAATAGTGAGTCCTTCCTTGTCATTAATTAATTTAAATATGAAACTCCTCAATAAAAAGACATAACTGGCAGAATGGATTGGAAAGAAAAAAAGACCCATCTATATTCTGTCTAAAAGAGACTCACTTTAGATCTAAGGGCACACCTAGGCTGAAAAGGAAAGGATGGAAAAAGATCTATGCAAATGATAACCAAAAGACAGCAGGGGAGGCCATACTTATATCACACAAAATAGACTTTAAGTCAAAAACTGTCACAAGAGACAAAGAAGGACATCATATAATGATAAAAAGGTCAATTCTCCAGGAAGATGTAACAATTATAACTATATATATGCACCAAACATCAGGGGTCCCAAATGAATGAAGCAAATATTCATAGAATTGAAGGGAGAAATAAACAGCAACACAATAATAGTAGGAGGCTTAAATACCCCACTTTCAATAATGGATAGAAAAACCAGACAGAAAATCAATAAGGAAAGAGAGGACTTGACCAGTGGACATAACAGACATCAACAAAACACTCCATCTAACAACAGCAGACTACACATTCTTCTCAAGTATACATGGAACTTTAGCCAAGAAAAACCACGTTAGACCACAAAACAAGTCTTAATTTAAGAAGATTGAAATCATACCAAGTATTTTTTCTGAGTGCAATGCAATGAAACTAGAAATCAATAGCAGAAGGGAGACTAGAAAATTTACAAATATGTCAAAATTAAACAACACACTCTTAAACAACCAATGAGTCAAAGAAGAAATCACAAGAAAAATTAGAAAATTTATTATCGTTGTTATGTGCCATCAAGTCAGCTCTGATTCCTGGCAACCCTATGAATGAGTGATGTCCACAATGTCCTGTCCTCAACAGCCCTACTCAGCTCCTGTAGACTCTTGCCTACGGCTTCCTTTATGGAGTCAATCCATCTCACATTTGGTCTTCCTCTTTTCCTGCTGCCTTCTACTTTTCCCATCATTTTTCTTTCCCAAAGAATCCTGCCTTCTCATGATGTGCCCAAAGTAGGACAGCCTCAGTTTTATCATTTTTGCCTCCAGCGATAGTTCAGGCTTAATTTGCTCTAGGACCCACTTGTTCGTCCTTTTGGCAGTCCAGAGTTATCCGTAGCACTCTCCTCCTACACCATATTTCAAATGAATCTATTTTTTCCTCTCAGCCTTCTTCACTGTCCAGCTTTCACACCCGTACATAGTAATTGGAAAGACGGGGGGTATAGATAATCTTGGCCGTGGTCTCTAATGACACTTCCTTACGCTAGATGATCTCTCCTAATTCTTTCATTGCTGCCCTTCCGAGTCTCAGTCTTCTCTTGGTTTCTTGGCTGCAGTCTCCACTTAAAGTGATGACTGACCCAAGATAAACAAAATCTTTAACAATTTCAATGTCGTCGTTGTCTATATTTAAGTTGTGTAGTTCTTCTGTAGTCGTGATTTTTGTCTTCTTGATGTTCAAATGCAGCCCTGCTTTGGCACTTTCTTCTTCCACTTTCACGGAAGTCGTTTCCAGTCTTTGCTGCTTTCTTCTAGTAAGATGGTGTCACCTGCATATCTCAAGATTGTTGATATTTCTTCCACCAATTTTCACTCCTCCTTCATCTGAGTCTAGCCCAGTTTTTCATATTATGTGTTCTGCATACAGATTAAACAGATAGGGGGATAAAATGCACCCTGATCTGATACCTTTGCCTACAGAAACCATTCTGTCTGTCCATATTCTGGCCTGACTGTGGCTTCTTTGTTCGCAATACAGGCTGCTCATCAGGACAGTCAAGTGCTGAGGCACACCCATTTCCTTCAGAGCAGCCCAGAGCTTTTCAAGATCCACTCAGTCAAAGGCTTTACTGTAGTCTATAAAACACAGACTAACCTTCTTCTGAAATTCTTTGCAGCACTCCAGTAGCCAACGAATAATCACAATTAGATCTTGTGTGCCTCTCCCTTTGCAAAACCCAGCTTGGACCTCAGGCACTTCTTGCTCCATATAAGGCAAAAGCCTTTGTTGCAGCACTTTGAGCATCACTTTACTGGCATGGGAAATTAGAGCAATGGTCCTGTAGTTACTGCACTCCTTGGCATCTCCTTTCTTGGGGATTGGGATGTATTTTGAGTGTTTCCAGTCTGTAGGCCATTGTTCTGTTTTTCATATTTGTTGGCATATTCTTGTTTAGGATTTTGACAGATTCAGTATCTGTTGCTTGAAATAATTCTGTCGATATCCCATCTACCCCTGGTGATTTATTTCTTCCCAGTATTTTCTGGCAGCTTTCACTTCACTTTCTAGAATTACGGGTTCTTCCTCATAGAAATCTTCTTCAAAGGAATCTGTCATCCTTTTGTTTCTTCTTTATAGATCTTCAGTATGCTGTTTTTACCTTCCTTTTATTTTCTCCTGATCAGATAGTGTGCTCCGCGGCTGGTCATTCAGCATTCCTAATCTAGGTTTAAATTTCCCTTTGATTTCTTGAATCTTCTGGAAGAGACTTCTTGTTCTTCCTTTTTGTTGTTTTCTTCTATTTCTTTGCATTGGCCATTAGAGTGGTTCTCTTTATCTCTATGTGACAGTCACCAAAAAACTGCATTCAGGATTCTAACCCTACTTTTGTCACCTTTTAATTTTGCTTCTCACCTGTCCTTAACAACTTTTAGTGTTTCTTGTCATCCATCTTGATTTTTCTATTCTTTTTACTTCACACATTGTCTTTTTGCATTCTTCCTTAATATTTCTGGTTTCAGTTCATAGTTCTTCTGGTTCTCGGTCAATTAAGTTTAACAACGCATATCTGGTTTTTTGTGTGGACTTTAAATTCATCAGGAATGTTGTTTACATTATATTTTGGCACTATGATTCTTTAATGCTCTTCCTCAGCTCTACTCTGTTGTTTGATATTAACAGCTTGTGGTCAGTTCCACCATCTGCCCCTAGTCTTATTCTGGCAGACAGAATACAGCTTCTCTATATCCTGCTTCCAATTACATAGTCTATTTGATTTGTATATTAGCCATCTGGTGATGTCCATGTAGACAGTCATCTGTTCAGTTGCTTGAAGTATGGATTTGCAACGGACAGATTGTGGACCTTGCAGAAATCCACAAGCCAGTCTCTTGCTTCATTTCAGACTCCTAGTCCAAATTTTCTGACAACGTTTGATTGTATGTTATTTCCTACTTTTGTGTTCCAGTCACCTATAATTATCAGCATGTCTTGTTTTGGTGTATGGTTAATTTCTTCTTGGATTGTTGCGTAAAAACTTTCACTTTCATCTTCTTCAGCATCTGTAGTTGGAGCATAGATTTGGATGATGTTTATGTTAATAGGTTTTCCCAGAAGTCTGATTGATATTATTTGTCAGACCTTCCATTATAGTCCCTAACTGCCTGTGCTACATCTTGCCTCAATATTAGAGTCACTCTCTTCCTGCTGAGTTTGTCCTTTCCAGAGTAGAACGCCTTGTATGTCTGACTGAAAGTGTTCCATTCCAGTCCATTTTAGTTTGCTAATGCCAAGCACTGCAATATTTAATTGTTCCATTTTTTGCTTTACAATTTACAGTTTACCTTGGTCCCTGCTTCTCACATTCCATGTTCCAGTTGTGTGTATGGTACAGACAGGACTTTCCTTTCACTTTTGTGCACTTCAGCCACTAGACGTCCTTCTGGCTTTAGTATGGTTGTGTCATTAGCAACAGCGCTATTCATACTGGTTCTTTGCTCTTCCTCTAGTAACTGTCTTCCAGTCTGGGGGTCTCATCTTCCAGCACTATCTCATATTTCATTTTGGACTGTGTCATTATAGAGTTTTCAAGGTAAAAAAAAGTTTAAAATAAAAAAATTAAAAATATCTTGAGACAAATGAAAATGAAAATGTGACATGCCAACACTTACAGGGATGCAGTGAAAGCAGTACTAAGAGGGAAGTGTATACAGTTGGCCCTCTGTACCCAGGGGTTCCACATCCACCGATTCAACCAACCACGGATGGAAAGGCCTATGATGGTTGTGTCTGTGCTGAACATGTACAGACTTTTTTCTTGTCATTATTCTCTAAACAATACAGTATAACAACTATTTACATAGCACTTACATTGTACTAGATATTGTAAGTAATCTAGAGATGATTTAAAGTTCATGGAAGGATACACATAGGTTGTATGCAAATACTTTGCCATTTGATATAAAGGACTCCAGCATCAGCAGATTTTGGTATCCACGGGGGTGCTGGAGCCAATCCCCCACAGATACCGAGGGGCAACTGCAGTGGTAAAAACTCAGATTAAGAAGAAAGATCTCAGGTCCACAACTTAACTTTACACCTCAAGGAACTGGAAAAAGAAGAGAAAACTAAACACAAAGATAGCAGGAGGAAGGAAATAATAAAGATTAGAGCAGAAATAAATGAAATAGAGAAAAAAAGAATAGAAAAAATCAATGAAATGGGTTTTTTAAAAGATCGACAAAATTGACAAAACTTTAGCTAAATTAACCAAGGAAAAAAGGAAGAAGACTCAAATAACTAAAATCAGAAATGGAAGAGGGGACATTATAAGTGATAATACAGAAATAAAAAGGATTATAAGGACAGCCATGGACAATTATATGCTAACAAATTGGATAACCTAGAAGAAATGAATAAATTCCTACATACGTATAGCCTACTGAGACTTAACTAGTAGGGATATTAAATCAGTAATCAAAAATCTCCTAACAAGGAAAAGCCTAGGACCAGACAGCTTCACTGGAGAATTTTACCAAACATTTAAAGAAACATTAGCACCAGTTCTCCTCAAACTCTTCCAGAAAATTGAAGAGGAGGGAATACTTCCAAACTCATTATGCGAGGTCAACATTTCCTGATATCAAAGCCTGGCAAAGATACTACAAGAAAAGAAAACTACAGACCAATATCCTGGATGAATATAGATGAAAAAATCCTCAACAAAATATTAGCAAACTGAATTCAACAGTATATTAAAAGGATTATACACCATGACTAGTTTGGATTAATTCTTGGATTAATATGATCATCTCAATAGGTGCTGAAGAAGCATTTGACAAATTTTAACACTGTTCCTTGATAAAAAGACTCAACAAACTAGGAATAGAAGGAAACTACCTCAACATAATAAAGGCCATATCTGCAAAGTTCACAGCTAACACCGTACTCAGTGGTGAAAAACTGAAAGCTTTTCCTCTAAGATCAAGAGCAAGACAAGGAAGGCCAGTCTCACCACTTCTATTCAGTATGTACTGGAAATCCTAGCCAGAGCAGTTGGGCAAGTAAAGGAAATAAAAGGCATCCAATTTGTAAAGGAAGAAGTCAAAGTATCTCTGTTCACAGATGACGTGATCTCACATGTAGAAAACCCTGAAGATTCCACAAAAAAAACCTGTTAGAACTAATAAACAAATTCAGCAAAGTTGCAGGCTACAAAATTAAGATTCAAAAACTCAGTTGCATTTCTATACAGTAGTAATGAATAATCCAAAAAGGAAACTAAGAAAACAATCCGATTTACAATAGCATCAGAAAGAATAAAATAATTAGGAATACGCTTAACCAAGTAGGTGAAAGACTTGTACACTGAAAACTACAAAACATTGAAGAAAGAAATTAAAGAAGACACAAACAAAAGTAAAGACATCATGTGCTCATGGAGTGGAAGAATTAACGTTGTTAAATTGTCCATGCTCCCCAAAATGATCTACAGGTACAACATAAGCCCTCTCAAAATCTCAATGGCATTTTTTGCAGAAATAGAAAAAAAATCCTGAAATTCATATGGAATCTCAAGGGGCCCCCAAGAGCCCAAAAAATCTTTAAATAAGAAAACAGTGGGAGGCCCACACTTCCTGATTTCAAAACACGTTACAAAGCTACAGTAATCAAAACAGTGTGGTACTGGAATAACGACAGACATACAGACCATTGGAATTGAATATAGAAATAAACCCTCATATATACGGCCAAGTAATCTTTGACAATGATGCCAAGGCAACTCAATGGGAAAAGTTTCTTCAACTAATGGTGATGAGACAACTGGATATCCACATGCAAAAGAATAAAGTTGTACACTTACCTTACACCATCTACAAAAATAAAATCAAAATAGATTAAATATTTAAACATAAGACCTAAAGCTGTAAAATTCTAAAAGAAAACATCAGGGAAAACCTTCACGACATTAGATTTGGCAATGATTGCTTAGATATGACACCAAAAGCACAGGCAATAAAAACAAACATTGACAAATGGAACTACATTAAACTTAAAAACTTTGTGTGAAAGGAAACAATCAACAGAGTGAAAGGGAAACCTACAAAATGGGAGCATATCATATATCTGATAAGGGGTTGATATGCAAAATATATGAAGAATTTGTACAACTCAGTAGCAAAAAAACCCAAACAATCTGATTTAAAAATGGACAGAGGAACTAAATAGACATTTTTCCAAAGAAGATATGCAAATAACCAACAGGTACATGAGAAAGTGGTTGGCATCACTAATCACTAGGGAAATGCAAATCAAAACCACAAAGAGATATCACCTCACACCCATTAGGATGGCTACTATCAATAAAACAGGAAATTAGGAGTATTGGTGAGGATGTGGAGAATTGGAACCCTTGTTCATTGTTGGTAAGAATGTAAAATGGTGCAGCCACTTGTGGAAAGCAATATGGAGGTTCCTCAAAAAATTAGAATTATTATATGATCCAGCAATCCCACTTCTGGGTGTTTATCCAAAAGAATTGAAAGCTGGATCTCCAAAAGATATTTGCACACCCATGTACATTGCAGCAGTACTCACAAATAGCCAAGAGGTGGAAGCACTTAACCTCCACCGACAAATAAATGGATAAAGAAAATGTGGTGTATATATACAATGGAATATTATTCAACCTTAAAAAAGAAGGAAATCCTGTCACACACAACAGCATGGATGATCTTTGAGGATGTTATGCTAAGTGAAATAAGCCAGTCACAAAAAGACAAATACTGTATGATTCCACTGATATGAGGTACCTAGAGTAGTCAAACTCATAGAAAGTAGAATGGTGGTTACCAGGGGCTGGGGGGAGGTGGGGAATAGGAAGTTGTTGTTCACTGGGTATAGAGTTTCAGTTTTGCAAGACGAAAAAGTTCTAGAAATCTGTTGAACAATACTGTGAATATAGTTAATACTAACTGTACACTTAAAAGTGGTTAAGATGGTAATTTTGTGGGGTTTTTTTTTACCACAATTTAAAATTTTTTTAGAAGACCACATATTGTATGATTCCATTTACGTGAAATGTCCAGAACAGGCAAGTCCATAAAGACAGAAAGCAGATTACTGGTTTCTTGAGGCTGAGGGGGAGGGGATTTGAAGTGACTGCTATGGAGTATGGAGTTTTTTTCTGGGAGGGGGAATGAAAATGTTCTAAAATTAGATTATGGTGATGGTTGCATAACTGTGAATATACTAAAGATCGTTGGATTGTACACTTTAAATAGGTGAATTGTGTGGTATGTTAATTATATCTCGATAAAGCCATCTAAAAGAGGTGGAGTGTGAATAGAAAGGCCCAGAAAATGGAAGCCAGTGGAATGCGGAGGAGGTGGGAGGGGGAACTGTGAAGAGAGAGAAGAGCTGGTGGGATCACGGCAAGTGCCAGAGAGAGTGGAATTTATTAAAACTGACATTTACAAATTTTGCTTTTGATGTGTGGTATAATCTACTCTTCTGCTTCCTTATAGAAACTTCAGTAAAATCCACATGATTTGCAAATGCTTTAGGAGTTGCATCTGCAGGTGTGTTTTGGATGAAACCACAGCTGCGTGTGACCCCTAGGAGACCCAGGGATCCTCTGGTCCAGTGCTGGCCAGTGCAGCGTCTGGCATGTTGTAGGCACTGCGTCCTGTGGGTTAGTTGGAAGACTGAAGAAATGAATGAATACACAGACCCAATGACGTCTCAATTTCTCCCATATGTCCTCCAGAGTCTGCTTGTAGGAGAGCAGGCTTCCTTGAGCAAGATTAAAATAGAGAAATTTCAACCTTTCCTCTGCCATGGCACTTTCCTTGCCTGCCTGCCTGCCCCAAATCATCTTCTGCTGGTTTCTGACAATGGCTGATGTCACCTTTCTCAGGGACCTTGCATTCTAATGGGAAGGGCATACCTATTCATCAAGCACCTGCCTGTGCTAAACACCTTGCTAGATGCTATTTTCCTCATTTAATACTCACAATAATAAGATAGTAACTATTATTACCTCATTTTACGGATTAAGAGAGCTTAACTGACTTGCCCAAGGCCACACGTGAGTAAGTGGGATATCCAGAATCTGAACCCACATCTCTCTGCTCCAGAACTCTCCCTCCCCTTTAATTCCTTGAAAACCTCAAATCCTTCAAGTTTCAATGTATTCAAGTCTCTACTAGTGGAATTCTGGGCACTGGCGGGTGATGGTAGTGCAGGGAGAGTCTTTGGGGAAGTAGTTCTCCTACCATGAACCACATCTCATCAGGTGTTTCACAGTGAAGACCAGTGGAAGTACTGAGAGCATTGGTTGAATATTAAAAGTGTGGAGAAGAAGAGAAAACGTGTAACCTCCGGAGAGGACAGGTCTAGTCAGTCTCTGGGGAAGGAGCCTAGAGGCAGAGCACTAAGCCAGACCTTGGCCTCACCCAGACACACTGAACTCAGCCAGCACAGGCTCATGGCCAAGGAGGCTGTGGCTGACTGCAGTGATGGAGGCTGCCCCCTCTCAGGCGGGGCTAGTGATGAGAGAAGTCCCTCGTGGTACACCTCCCTGGCCCTGGGACCCAGGATCTGGGCTTTCATGGTTGGTGCACAGGAATCTCCCGCTTCCCTTCCCTCCAAGCCCCCCGGGCTTACTCCCACACCTAGACAAGCCCCACCCCCTACATACACAGGAGACACTGCTAAGAGCACACACCATCACCCCCACACTCATGCATGTAACCAACCTGCACTCATCTGTCCACATGTGCACTCACACACATGCACACACACGCAGATGGCTACTGTCTTAGGCTTGGATTGATGGTTGCAAAGAGTAAAAATCAACTGAAACCATCGCAAGAAAAGTAAGAGTTTGATGGCACCTGAGTGTGATGGCCCCTGACAGTGAACACCCAGGTTGCAGGAGCCCCACCTGTGAGGGAAATGCCACAACCACACACTTGTACTAGGCTGGGATCTGGAAAAGAGGAGGAAGGCAGAAAGAGAACCAGGGGGTGGGGCGGAAGGCAGCACCAAGCGCAAACTGTGCCCACTTTGCACTTGAGAGAGGAGCGCTCTGGCTGGTTCTGTGCAGAATCTGCGGTCCCAGCTGTGACTTCCCCCCGGAAGGGAGAACCCCACTTGGGCAAGTAGGGATGACCTCCAGGAAAGCTTGTCCTCCCCACACTCAACACTGACACATCCACCTCCTCTCTGCACCCAGATGATGCGCTGCCAGCCATAGTGAGCCTGTTTCCAGTGGGTTCAAAGAAAGGTTGAGAACAGTGGATTAGAATCATAACCCACAATTCCTAGCAGTTTTCTGAAAGATTCTGGAATGTGTTTCTCTCTGGTGCCTCTCAGCTCTCAGTTTTGTTTTGCTCCCATGTGTTTTCTCTGGTAGCCCCTCATTGGCCTTAAACTTGTCCCTAGCCCCCACTACCCTCCTAGCTGCTGGCCCTTCTGCAGTTCATAACCCACCACCAACTCAATTCAGAACCAGCCTGCTCTCTGTGCATCATGCCTGGAGAAGATGGCGGGCAGTTCTTCAAAATATTGAACACAGACTTACCATATGGCTAGCATTTTTACTTCTGGGGATATACCCAAGAAAAATAAAACATGTCCATACAAAAACTTGTACACAAATGTTCGTTGCAGCATTAATCAAAATAGTCGAAGGGTGGAAACAACCCAAATGTCCATCAAATGATGAATGGATAAAGAAAATGTGGTACATCCAAACACCGGAATATTATTCAGCAATAGAAAGAAATGAAGTTCTGACACATGCTACAACATGGATGAACCTTGAAAACATTATGCTCAGTGAAAGAAGCCAGTCACAAAAGAGTACATGTTGTAGGATCCCATTTATGTGAAATATCCAGAATTGGCAAATCCATAGAGACAGAAAGATTGGTGGTTGCCAGGAACTGGAAGAGGAGGGTAAAGGGGTTCTTTGGGAAGTGTTGAAAATTAGATAGTGGTGATGGTTGCACAACTCTGTGAATATACTAAAAATATTGACTTGTACACTTTAAAAAAGCAATGTACGGATGTGAATTGTATCTCAATAAAACTCAATAATATATACATACATACAATAAAATATATATACGTATGTGTGTGTGTCTATATACATTAGATCACTGCTCGTTTCAAAACCCTTCAAGATCTCTCTGTCTCAGGGTGAAGACCAAGCTTTGCAATCCTATAACTCCTTACACCCTCTGTCAGAACTGCCGCTTGGACATCTCACACTGCCCACCACAGGCAAACTGGCCATGCTAGGCATGTCCTGACACCAGGACTCCTTCACTAGCTAGCCCTCTGCCTAGAATGTTCTCCTGGGATCTTCATGACTCACCCTCTCACCTCCCATGTGGAGAAAAGTACAGTTGGTCCTTCCTTCACCTGCTCTGCAGCACCTCTCCATGTAGGGGTGAAGGCAAAAATAGATGGAATAAACATATAAAAATATAAAATATTTATAAAAATATTATGGAATGAACAAAAATTTAAAATATACAGAATAAACAACATCTAAAAAATAAATGGAATATTTATTTCATTTATTGGAAAAATATATGGAAATAATACATGGAAAATAAATATATGGAATAAATACATACTATATGGAACAGACAATATGTTCAAAGCACAAATTTGTAATGTCAGTAATTGGGGAAGATGACTAAATTAAATCAATCCATTAGTGCACTGAATCCCTTTATCCCTCACCAAATTTGTTTTTGTAAATCTACAAACCTATGTACCTAAAGAGAACATATTTTAAATATATGAGATTAGTTGCCTATGAGCTGAGGGAAGGAGAGTAAGTATTGAGGAAAAAGGGGGGAAATAATAAATAAAATAATTTATAATAAGTTAAAATAAGTTAAAATTAAGATTATATTTGAAGAACAATATTTGAAGAGATAAAGTCTAAAAATTTTCCAAAATTCATGAATAATATAAATCCTTAGATTCAAGAAGCTTAATGAATATGAAGCAGGATAAATAAAGAGAATATCATACCTAGACACATCATAGTGAAACCTCAGAAAACCAAGGCCAAAATAACTTTAAAAGAAAACAGATAAAAAAAGACAGATGACCTTCAAGGATTAACCTGACAGACAGTGGAGTGGTGCCTGTAATGTACAGAAAGGATGTAACTGCCAACTTCAAATTCTATACCAGTGAAAACAGTCTTTAAGAATGAAAGTGAAATAGAGATATTTTCAGATACACAAAAACAGAAAATTCTCCACCAGCAGCACACACTATTAGAAATCCAGAAAGTATTTTTTTGGCAGAAAGAAATGATCCCAGATGGAAGGTCAGAGGTGCAGAAAGGAATGAAGGGCAGTGAGAATGGCATGTGTGTATCCATCTAAATGAAAGTGGACTGTATAAAACAATAATAATAGTGTCTGTGGCATTTAAAACATACAAAGAATTAACATACATGACAACAATAGCATATTGGTGGCAGGGGAGTAAACAGAGTTAACTGTTCTAAGATCCTTGTGTTGTCCAGGAGGAGAGCAAAGTTATCAGTTAACATTAGATTTTGATGATTCAAAAATGTATGTTATAATTTTTAGTATAACAACTAAAAATAAAAGAATATATAAGAGAAGAAAGAAACTAACTTACTACATTAAATGTAAACGGATTAAATGGTTCACTTAAAAGACAAAAATGACGCTGTGGGAGATCAAAATTGACCACCCTGAAATAAGTCTCTTTACCTTGATTACCTTCTCTGATGGACATTTGACCTCCCCCAAACTACCTAAAGAATTTAACACAGAAGGCCTGTTCCAGGAAGGAGCCACTACCATATGATGGCTGTAATATCACGTAAAATAGATGTTACAATAGGAAAGGCACCAACAAACCCATCTTATCAAAAATTCTGTCTCTCCCCAGCCACATTCTCTAGGTGGCCCTGTAAAGAGTTGTCAGAAAAACATTCACATTTATAAGGGAAATCTCCATTTGTAAAGGTATCTCCCTCTCTGTATTGGGAAGAGGGGGGGATGACCTCATCTCTAGAAACTTATCAATGTGGAAGGTGAGGCCTTAAATCTGCATAATAATCTTACTCTTGTTTACTGTGCTTTTCTGGTAATCTCCTGTAGCTGACTCCCCACCCCCAACATCCTCCTTTGTCTTTAGCTGAAGACAGTATTTAAGATGAGAACCTCCACCATTTTGTTGAGAAACTCAGTTTCCCTGGTTTCTCCCATGTATACATGTTATTAAACTTTGATTTTCTCCTGCTAACCTGTCTTGTTAATGATTTGGCCAGCCATAACAACCTTAAGGGAAAGGGCAGAAGGGGATTTTCCCTCTTCCCCAACAACAGAAACCGTCAGGCTAGATTTTTTAAAGGAAAACCACTATAAGCTGCTTATAAGAGGCACATCTAAAATCTAACCCAAGGATTCAGAAAGCTTGAAAGTAAGATGGGGGAGGGTATACACACCTTGTAGGCCTACTCTAAACCCCATCTTTGTGTGGTGTGCAGAAGTTGGAGGCATCCCCTTAAGACTGGACAGGAGGTCACCTCTGCTATAAAGCAGAACCTGGAGCCTCCCAGCTCAACATCACAAGAATCTTCTGGTGGGAGAAGCACGAGCGTGGCCCCGGCTCCATGTCTGTGATCTGCCTCTTGCTGGGCTCTGCTGCCTCCTCCTGTGGGCCTCTGGGGTTGCTGCTGCTTTGTGAATGCCCTAAATGCTTTGTCACTGCCAGAGCAACAAGGCCTCTAGGCCCTCCCCTTGATTCCCTGCCGGAGAGGCTGGAAGATTTCACAGCACTTGACTGGGGCTCAGGGAAATTAGCATAGGAGCCTGCATGGGCCCCTGAGCTCTGGCCTCCTCATCCACACAGTCTGCACCCCTTCTCTCAGCTCCTGGCCTGCCCCTCCTGAGCCAGCACTTAGAAATCTGAAGTCAGAGGAGGAGGAAGGATTGAGGCCTTTCTTCCACCCATTGCGCACTGCTTGCCTGGTTTGGGATTCCACGGGGACAACACGACACAATTCTACCAGGACAACAGGGCCGGGGTTTGGGCCTCACACACTCAGACTCGGAACCTATTGGTGTGAATGTCTCTGTTACTGTGGAAACATTTTTGGTGGCTTCCCATTCCATGCAAGCCGCAGATGTGGCCTAACACCTGGTAGGGCTACTACGGCCCTGATACTGGCTTATCCTCTTCTAAGGAGCAACAGCCCTCCTCCTCACAGACATGCAGAATCTCAGATATAAAAGAGTGTTATTAGAAGCTGTCTTCTTTTGTGGAGAAGACTGGGGGTGGCTATCCGGGATGTTTTGTAGAAGGAAGGAGCAAACCCCCTGGAGTATCAGCAGGAGGACCACCCCCTGAGGACTGCAAGGGAGAAGCTTTGTTCTCTCTCTGATACTGGCCCTGATATCAGTTCCCCTACTTTAAACCCAGAATATATGGGGTTAAAACCAAAAGCACTCATCCTCTTTCCCTGCTTCTCTAAGTTACATTCGTATGTAACTATTGGGTTTTTTTGTATCCCTGAACTTCACAAGGCAGAGGGAAGTTACCAACTGTTAAAAGCCCAGGTGGCCTCAAGCTGGGCTCACACTGATGTTTCGGCTGATTACTGGTTCTTGAGGTTTGTTACAGGGAAACTGACATCAAGAAGCTAAAGCTTCTCAGACCTCTTTGGCTTCCTGCAGCAGAAATCCACCATCCACCAGGGAGACGGAGATGGTTGAAGGACACCCACCTGTGATTCCCTTATGTCGCCTTCCTCCTCTCTGCCAGTAGCCTCACGAGGCCAAATGCAGGCTGGTGGGAAAGCGCTGACGAGCAAGGCCACAGGCTTCCCCTCCCTACAAGCAGCCACATCCCTCACAACCTTTAAAATCTCTTGCCTCCCAACTTTGGGGAGACGGGACAAATTTGAGAGCTGTCGCCTCCCGGCTGACGTCACCCGAAAAAAAAAACTCTTTCCTTGCCATAAGCCTGGCATTCTAGTTTTATTTGGCCCCTCTTGTGTGGCGGGTAAAGAACCTAGGTATGTATCCGGTAACACCTCCACACTCTACTCACACTTAGAACACTCCATGTCTGCTCACCATATGTGTGGGGTTTCCACACATCAAACAGTTCTCTGTGACACCAGCTGGGCGTCCTACGATTCATCCATTCTGACACCGTCTACCTGGAGTTAGTGCAGGCTCCACAGGTTAAGGACTCAGTCCCACAAGACTGTGCCCCCCACTTCAGACCCCAATCACAAGTCCAGGTTGTCACCTGGGCTTCTAACCAACTAGCTATAAGCAGAGGTTTCTGACTCCCTCCTCAAGTTCAGTCATCTGCTGAAGGGGCTCACGGGGGCTGACTAGACTCCCAGTTTATAACAAAAGGACACAACTCAGGAACAGAGGATGGAAGAGATGTATAGGATGGTTGTGGGAAGTGTCGCAGAGCTTCTGTGCCCTCTCTGGGCACAAGCACCCCAGTTCCTCCTGAAATTCACCAACCCAGCAACTCCCCAAACCTTCTGAATCTTTCAGGATTTTTTTTTTTGGAAGCATCATTATGTGGGCATTATTGATAAAATCATTGGCCATTGGCAGTTAATTCAACCTCCAGCCCCTTTCCCCTCCCCAGAGGTCACAGAAATGTTGAATAAATCAGTGCAAATGCTCTACATCACCTTTCCCCATGCACCCTCCCAACCATTTCTGAAGTGATGTGCTGTCCCCATTTTGAAGGTGTGGAAACTGCTCAATGGGGAGCTGGGACTCCAGCCCAGGGCTGTCTGGCTCCACAGCCTGGCCCTTCCCACCTGGCCCTTCTGGAGGGCTTCAAGGTCAGGGACAGGGGCTGGGATGTCTGGTGCTGGGCAGTGGTCAGTGCCTAAGGACAGCACTGGTGCTCCTTCTGCCCTCTTTGGAAGCACCCGGGTCAGCCCAAGGTGGAGCCACGTGTACTGGGAAGGCCCCTGAAACAGCAGGTGTCCACTTCATGCCCTCCTGGTCTCTACCTGCAGGGGCACAGAAAAGCTCAGGGTGAAGCAGGATCCAGAGCAAGGAGGCGGCCCCATGGCTCCATCTCCATCTAGCCACCACCCTGGAGCCTCTCCAGTTCCTGTGTACATGGCACAGACAACGTGGCAGCTCCTTGCCACCATGGGAGATCCAGACCAGAGCTGGCATGAGGGTCTGGGGACCAACGAGCCAGAGTGAGGTGACCTTGGCACTTCCTGACACCTGCCCCCGCCTGGACCTCAACTGTCTGGGTCTGGGCAGAGCAGGCTGGGGGACTCAGGCCGGCCAGATCACCTCAGCCGTCTGCCAGGTGACTGGTGCTGGCCCAGCACCTGGGGCTGCTGTGGGCTGCTGCCGGCAGGAAGCGTCTAGACCCAGCCCTCAGTCCTCAGTCGGTTGAAATGTTCAGAAAACCTTCTAATCACAACTGGACTAGGGAAGTAAACTCGTTATTGCCCTTTCCCCCTCTGCTCAACAGCTGACAGCCTGCACACTCGCAGAAAAGCATGCCCAACGCGGAAAAACCGGTGTTCTTCCCGGGAGCTGTGGAGTGAACAGGCCCCTTTCCTCGCCCCCCAGGTGGATAAGACTTTCCTCAGCAGGGGAAGGAATCTGGCCTGGGGTCACCACTTATGATGACAAATTTGCTCCCAGAGGGTAAAACAAAGCATGTTCAGCCTGGAGCTTCACATTGAGTTCTCCAGAAGTTGAGGAGGCATTTACCGCCGTGTCAGAAAAGGCGCTCTCCGAGAGACAGCAGGCACCGGCTCCGGGGCTGGGGAGGCTCCTTCACAGACTTTTCAACCTGGGATCTGTTATAAATCCCAGGCCCTTAGTGAGGTCCTCCTGAGCAACCTGAGGGACCCTCTCCCAGTGTGCAGTGCCCAGCACAACTGGAGACTTAGGAAAAGATTGTTCAATCAAATGAAATTAAGTAATAGTGCAGCTAACGTACACAGAGCTTGTGTTTTAAAGCCACTGTCTATTTTAATCCTCACAACAGCCCTATAACAGAGGTATTGCTATTATCCCTATTTCACGGGTAAGGAAATTGAAACACAGAGAGGTTTAGCCACTTGCTTCAGGTCTAGCCCATTCTTAATATCATTTAGTGAAATGACACAAATAGAGCAATGAAATTCCTGGCTCTTGAGGCTCTCACATCCGCAGCAGAGAGGAAAGACTCCTGCTACAGAAAGAGCTGACTCTCAATTCAACTGAAATTTGAATCTGAAGTTGATTCCTGACCGTATCCCAAAATGGATTACTAAATGCTGAGGATTTCAGGGCGGGGACCTCTCTGTGCTGAGACGGTCTGGAACATGAGGCCTGATCCACAAGCTGATGTCTAGCAGGACAAATGTGAGGTCCCAAATCTGAGGTCTCAAAACACCATCTGCCTGAGCGTGGTCGGTGGTTGGAGACACTGCCCCAAGGAGCCACGTCACAGGTATGTGGTTCCCACTGGAGTTAGGGGGGTCCCTGCAGCCCAGCTTAAGCTGGCAGAGGGGATGGAGGGAAACTCAAGCATGTCTAGAAGGTCGAGAGGCCTGGGCAGGACGCATGGGGAGGGTGGGAGAGGAGCGTGGGCACAGCCGCACCTGCACTGCTTAGCGTGGCAGGGACAGCGTGTGGCCAGCTGAACCTGGCTTGAGTCAGAGGCAGGGCTGGGACCTCTGGGTGCATTGGAGCCTACTGGGGCTTTGTGTGTGGGGGTGGGTGAACTCACTCACACGTGGACGTCACCCAAGCCAAGCAAGCAGAACCACTTGGGATGACGTATACTCAGGGCTTCATTTTAGGCATTTGATCCTGCATGGTGTGGAACTGGCAATGGGCGTGTGGAAGGCTCTTGTCTTTGCCCCTTGGGCTGGGGGCTGAGGTCAGCAGGGAAGGAGGATGTGGACGTGCAGGGGAGTACAGGAAGAGCAGAGACCCATGGGAAGCCCCAGGACCAGCTGGAACAAAAGCCTCCAACTTGGATGATGGGCATCCTGCAGGCGAAGCTAGGGCCCTTCTCCAGGAGCTGAACATACTCTGGCCCAAGGTGAGGGAGGGTCCAACAGGGGCTGGCAGAGCTGTGGCCAGGCTGCTGCCCACACCAAGAAGGCGAGCCAACAGGGGAGCACTGGTGTTTGTGAGACCTTGCCTAACGTCCTGAGTGTGAAAAGAATGTGGCACTGCTTTGCTTCCACATCCCAAATCTCATGCAAAATGTCTCTCGTGACTGTTAAAACACAGGTGGCTCTTATGGCCCCACTCACCCTGAATGCTGTGCTGTGCAGCCATCGGCATCCAGCAGCATGGGTGGGTGCATGGTGTCTCCCCATGGCCATATCTCTTCACCCCAACCCAGGCTTCCTGTATCCAGGTCTCCCCAAGTCCAGCTGGATTACCCCATCTCCTTTGGCCAAAGCTAGAACTTGACCCTCTCTCCAGGGAGAGTCAAGACCCCCTCACCACTTTTCTCATTGGTGTCCTCTCTCCACAAGCACCCAGCCTCCCTCTGCCATTAGCCACAGTCTGAAGGCCTGTGTGCATCCCAGCTCTCCGGAATTCTCACTGGGAGGCAGCCAGTGCTGTGCTCTAGCGTGGGAGCCCCTCTCCACCTTCAGGGGCAGGCTGAGCACCCAGAAGGGTGGTTTCCATCAAATGGCTTGACGTTGCAGGGTGGCTGAGGCTGAACCCAGCAGCTCCTGAGGACTGGATCCGATTCCTGAGCACCACTGAAGGCATAGCCCTGGTGCCCAGCAGGCTCTCATCCTAACTAACTGCTCCAGCTCAGCCTTGGCCCCTGTGCCTGCTGCAGGGAGGCAGAGAAGGGAGAGTTCAGGAAGGCAGTAAGAGGGCTCTGCCATGCTCTGCATTGGGTGCACCATCTCTTCAGGGGCCACAGCAACTGCAGAAAGAGCCTCCCTGTTCCCACTGAATGACGTGGAAAGTGAGGGGGAGAGCACTTGAGAGACCTGTTCACAAGGCAGTAAGGAGGTCGGGAGGCCCGCACATCTCTCCATTGCTCCCTCCCCTCTCTGATGCTCTGCTCGTCTGTGGAGGGGAATGTCACCAATCCCCAGGCTGTGCTGAGCTCAGCTGGGGGCTGGGGTAACTCAGGAGAAGAAGCAAGCTCTTTGCTCCTGAAAGACACACCTGGCTGGGGAGTGAGAGCCCCACCTGTGGCTGAAGGCCTGTGGAGGTAGCTGCAGGTGTCACGGAGTCAAGACCATCTGTGCCGGGTGGATGCCAAGCTGACAGAGAGGAGCTGAGCAGGCCACGTCCACCTCAGCCTCTTCCTCACCCTGGCTTGTGTGGCAAAAATGACCCGGCTACCTGCCTCACAAGCTGTGAGAGGAGCTGGGGACAAGCACAAGCAAGAGCAGCCAACCTTGTTCACGTGGGAGGAGCCCTGGTTCCCCGACACCCACTCCTGGGGTAAGGACGAGGAAATGGGACGGACACACAGGTGAAATAATACAAAATGCATATATCCATCTCTGCCCCTGGCTCCTCACACCAAGCTCCTAACACCTTTGTCATTTCCTGCGTGGTAGGAGTGTCTTTTGTTCTAATGGGTGACTCTGGGTGGGCTCCTGGATGGGGTGCTGGTCACCAGAAAGCCCGAGCCATGATTAGAAGCTTGGAACTTTCATCTCCACCCCCTATTCTCCAAAGAGGGCAGAGGGGCTGTAAATAGAGTTAATAATGGGTCACTCCTCCATAAAAATCCCACAAGTGCAGATTCAGGGAGCCTCCGGGGTGGCAAACACACAAAGGGGCTGGGAGAGGGATGCCCCAGGAGAGGGCGTGAACGCTCGGCACCCTTCCCCAGCCCTTGCCCCGCGTACCGCTTCAACTGTATCCCTTATCATATCCTTTATAACAAACTGGTAAAAATAGAAAGTGTCCCCTGAGCTCTGTGAGCCGCTCTAGCACATTCTCCAACCCAAGGAGGGGGTTGTGGGAACCTCAGTTTACAGCCAGTCGGTCAGAAGTAGTGGGGCAACCTAGAGTGGAGGGGCAGTCTTGTGGGACTGATCCTTAATTGGTGGGATGGAACACTAGGTAGAGAGTGTCAGAATGGAATTAAATTGTGGGATTAAATTAAATTGCTGGTGTTGCAGAGAATTGCTTGATGTGTGGAAAACTGACACACCTGCTGTCAGGAGTGTATTGAGTGGTGAGTGAAGGAAACACAGGAGTGTTTTCCTAAACAGTGCTCTCTGGGGCACCCATGGCCACCTGACTGGGCCCAAACACAGAGCGGAATCTGGAAACCAACAGAGAAACACAACAACTACTCACGGCAGTGTTTGTGCACTTTCAAAATAACTTCACATGGAAAACAAGACACTTGGTTCGCAGGACACACTCCAAAAGCTGGCAGTAGTGAGGGAGGGATGGGGAGGAGTGTAGGGGAAGAGAGAATAAAGGAAGGGAGGGAGGGAGGCAGAGAGGAAGGGTTAGGAGGGGAGGGAGGGAGGAGAGAGAGAGGGAAGCAGAGGGAGCGAGGGCGAGGGAAGGGAGGGAGAGGAATTCTGCTGTTGTTGGAAAATTAACTGTCATAGATCACTGCATTCACTAAGAGTTACTAGGTGCTGAGCGAGCGTCTCTCTTCACTGGGCCATGTGCCCCATGTTCCCAGCACACTCCTGGTGGACATCTTGGTCCCAGTTCGGCAAAAGCATGTTTGTCCCTGCTCCACCCCCTCGAGGGCTATGGCTCCAGCAGATCTGTCAGAGACTCCAGCTGGAGGAAAGCCGTTTACTCTGAGAGGTCCCTGCCAAGCTGTGAGGCTGCCCCACCACCGCTATCCCCCTGCTGGGGACGGGAAGGAGCGTAGAGCTGACCTCCTCCATGAGCTCCTGCCAGGCCAAGCTGCTCTTGAGGGGACGGAGGCCCACGTGTTTCAGCCAGGCCACTACCTTCCTGCTGGCTGCCAACTCCACCTTCAGGTCTCAGCTCCTGGGTGGGAGGGCCACCCCTGCCCATCCTATATCAAGGAGAGGTCCTGTCCTTTCTGGGGCAGAACAGCTGCGAAGCGCCTTTGTAGCATCTCCCAGGCTGATCACATCCTCCAGTGTCCATGGGTGTAAGGCCCGCCCCCTCCACACACTCTCCGTGCCTTGTCAGCCCTGGTGGCTGGATGCAGGGATGGCTCCAGGGCAGGCACACTGAGTTTGGGGGTGGAGTCGAGGAGCGGATTTACTGTCAGGGGTCAGGGGAGCAGGGAGAGGCCAGGAAGGGTTGGCCAGGCCGGCTCCTGCATCAAGTTGGTCCCGCTGGAATCTGTGTGCCTAGAAGGCATGGAGACTGCTCCTTGGAGAATGCAGCTGCTGATGGGGGTGGGAGAGATAGGTAGGAGTGGGGGCGGCCCTGAGGCCAGTTGCTGACACTTGAGCGGGAATTTGTTAACCATCAGCCTGGAGCTTTTAGTGGGCAGGCCATTTGGGCCATCCTGCCCCAGGAGACTCTGGGGTCTGGCTCCCTCTGAGCCGTCTCTGTAGTTGGCCTGTGCAGGACCGACAGTGCACCTGCTATCACCTCATTTCCAGGCGAAGATGTCTGTGGGTAAAGCTGTCTCAGCACACCTCAGCGCTGGGCAGTGTCGGCTGCTTCTGGCTCAGATGGCCCCGTGCTCACGTTTCCTGGCCGTGAGGACTTAGCCAGCTGGCCAGCAGCCCCTGGACAACTGCAGGGCACGGTACTGGGGCAAGGACTCAGCCAAATAGCCCAGGTGCCCTATTTCATGTTTGTTCCCTCATGCATTCATTCAAGTCCCTGCCCCTCAGGGACCCTCTGAGGCCACGTGGGAGGCCTGTGGCCTCCAGTTCCCAGGTGAGGAATCTGGTGCCCACAGAGGCTGGAACTTTCCTGAGGCCACAGGAGACTAAAGTTGGAAGCACACACTGTCCCCAGCCCTGCTGTCCCCCTGCTCTCTCTGGCAGACTTTCCCAGAGCCAGGGGTAAGGGGACCTGCCCAGAGCCAGCTGCACCCTGGCCCCATGCACACTGAGGCCCTGCCATGCCCCTGTGACTTGGCTGCATCCCCAGGGAACCCCCCGCAATGAACCCAGTGGATTCAGGACATACCCACCCCCCCCATCCCCTCCTCAAGCAGTAGAAAGTCAGCCAGACCTGGGATAGAATCTTGACTCTGCCGCTCCCACACTGGAGGGGATGACTTTGGGAAATCATGACTTCTGAGCCTCTGTTTCCTCATCTGTGAAATGGGCTCCTGATGTGGGTGAAGTGCCTGCTCTGTGTGGGTCTGGGCACTGGGGAGAGCAGCCATTACAAGGCCGACAGGCTAGCCCAAATCCTGCCTCAATGCGGCACAGCACCTGGCCATCTGCTGGGGGCTGGCACACAGCCACAGAGGCAGGATTCTGAGCAGCCAATAACATGACCACCTGGGTCATTTCTTCACACTAAACCCAAAGGTTCTTGCGAACTCCACCTAAACTGCTTTCTTTTTTGAAAATTGAGATTGTTTCTGTGTAAGAGAATTGATTCACAAAGACACAAATGCACACTGTGCAGAAGCTTCTAAATCTCTTCTCAGTCTCCCGCTTTGCATGGGAGGATGAGTCACCAAGACTCTCAGATGCCCCCCCAGATGGTAAATGAGGGTGAAGGACCCTCATTCAGTCTTTCTGTTCTGCTTGAGCTCGTGGTCTCATGTGTAAGCAGGAATGATACACACACACTGCCTCTCTGTAAAGGCATCTCACACAAGCACACAATCGTGGTGGCCAGCAGCCAGGCACAGCCTGAATTATGACCAGATTTCTCCCTGTGCTCCCTGTTGCTGAGAGCAGCCTTGGCCTGGCTCCCACACACAGGGGCCCAGTGCTCCATGCACCCCCCGCCCCCGCCAGCACGGGACACAGGGACGGAGCAGGGCAACGTGGTGGGAGCACCATAAGGACAGCGGAGGCATGGCGAGTGGGCAGTAGTGCAGGGTTGCCCTGGCTCTGGCACCTGCCTGGCCATGCCCTGCCCACAGGTTCCCAGGGCTGGTTCCCACGGCTGCTTCATGGAAGTGCTCAGCTCATGATCAGCTGCTGGCCTAGCCTAGAGGGGAGGTGGGACTGGGGACAGCCACCCAGTGCAGCAGAACATGAGCCCTTCACTCAGGTCTGAGTGAAATCCTAGAGACCTCTGAGGAGGTACCCCCTTTCCCAGGCTCCTCAGCCCCTCCTTTCAGAGAGCAGGTCTATGTGGGTGTGAGGTCAGAGGGCACGGATGCTCCCCCAGCTGCAGAGTCCTCCTCAAAGGAACACCCGGTTCCACATTGTCCACCTGTGAGATGGCGCCCCACCCACACTGGGGTGGCTGCCCCTTGCAGCACAGGCACAGTGAGGCCAGGGCCAGGCAGAGAAGTAGGGCTGCGCCCCAGGGGTCACCCCATGTGACTGTCAGGGAAGAGGGAGAATCCCCCTCTGCCCTTTCCCTTAAGGTTCTTATGGCTGGCCAAATAATTAAAAGACAGGTTAGCAGGAGAAAATAATACCAAGTTTAATAACATGTATACATGGGAGAAACCAGGGAAACAGTCTCTCCACACAATAGCAGAGATTCTCATCTTAAATACTATCTTCAGCTAAAGACATAGGAGGATGTTGGGGGTGGGGAGGGAGACAGAAGGGGAAGAAGACAATTTACATGAAGAGGGAAATGTAAATGTTTGTCAGACAATGCTTTGCAGGGCCACCTAGAGAGAATGTGACCAGAGAGACAGAAATCACAGTAATCAAGAGTATGTAGATTTAAGTCCTTTCCTTCCGTACTGATAAGAGTTTCCAGAGACAAGGCCATCCCCTCCCTCTTCCCAGCACACAGAGGGAGATACGTTTACAAAGGGAGATTTTCCTTGTAAATGTAAATGTTTGTCTGGCAACTCCTAGCAGGGCCACCTAGAGAATGTGGCCGGGAAGAGATAGAATTTTGATAAGAGGGGCTTCTTGGTGCCTTTCCTATTGTAACATCTATTTTGCATTATAGTAAAGCCATCATATGATAGTAACTCCTTCCTGGGACAGGTCTTCTATGTTAAATTCTTTAGGCAGTTTGGGGGAGGTCAAACGTCCATCAGAGAAAATAATCAAGGTAAAGAGATATATTGCAGAGTGGCCAATTTTGATCTCCCACAAGACCAATGCTTCTCTCAGGGCCAGGCCTGCTCCTGAGACAGGAGACAGAAGTCAAAGCCTGGGAAGACCCATTGAAGGCGTGAAGCTACCGCTCAGAGAACTTAGGCTTCTGGCTCTGGTTTATTCTTCCTGCTGTTACCGCCCAACGTGGGGCCTTCTGCTCACTGCAAGACATGCCAATAGTCAAGAGGCAAGGTGGTAGGAGAAAAAGGACTTTTTTTTTTTTTTTTTTGGTGAGGAGATCAGCTCTGAGCTAACATCTGCCAATCCTCCTCTTTTTTTGCTGAGGAAGACTGGCCATGGGCTAACATCCGTGCCCATCTTCCTCCACTTTATATGGGATGCTGCCACAGCACGGCTTGCCAAGCACTGCATCGGTGCGTGCCCGGGATCTGAACTGGCAAACCCCGGGCCGCAGCAGCAGAGCGTACGCACGTAACCGTTTGCGCCACCAGGCAGGCCCCAAAAAGGACTTTTTATTACAGCTTGCTAGCAAGAGGGAAGATGGCTGACTCATGTCCAAAAGAACCATCTTAGGGGGGCATGAAATCTTACAGTAGTTATATACGTCATTGTGTTATTGGGGAGGGGGTTAGGAATGTTGACCTTCTGGTGTTACAGACTGGAAGTGCCACACCAGATCTTTCAGTTTTCACTGATGATGGCTATCAGCATAGATTCTCTGTTCAGGGGTCACCACACTCCTAAGGAACTCAAAAAAACGAAGTTATCATCTTATCACAGCTGGGAGGTACATGCACAAGCAGGGGTCGTAAAATCTACAGAGCAGTTAGATCTCCTGGAGGGTGCATATCCAGCTGGGTTGGTTTGTCAGAGGTCATTCAAAGTTACAACAGAGTTTTTCTTTTCTACAACATAGCTTCCCTCATGTCAACCTTGTCTTGAGCTGGTATCACTCCCACTAACCCTGGGTGTCCTGTTGGCCCTCATGGAGGAGGAGGAAGGCCCTGCCACGGGAACAAGGCCACTTGGCTTGCACTGTGCCTGCAGCCCGGCCCCCTCCAGACAGGCCAGGCTGAGCCCTCTCCATTCTGAACGGGGGCTTCTCTCAGAGCCCCCAGCCAGGCCCCTATTCAAAGAATGCAGCCCCCTGGCCTTCTGGGCCTGGAAGAAAAGCTATGTGTTGCCTAGCGAGGGCACAAGGTGAGCATCTTTGCCATGTTTTACAGCCCCTTTCTTTCCCGCAGCCATCTCCTCCCTCCGCCCACTTCTCCCCATGAGGCCTGGGAACACCTCCCCATCTGCTGCACACAAAAGCCCATTCTGGCCTCTCTGCGAGAGCAGGCAGCGCAGCGTCACCCTGGAGACTGGCCCCATGCTGGCCCAACTCAGCCCCAAGTAAGCTCCCAGCAGCACGGGCCCTGCCTGCTGCCCCCACTTCAGCTGCTCTGGTTCCTCTCTCGTGAGGCCAGGGATCCAACGTGCTCCCCTATCTCTCTGGGGGCCCTGCTGGCACCAGATCAGGGTCCACTTCCTTTGCTACCGTCACTCTGCTCTTGCCTGTGGCCCTGTGCTGTGCCCTCACGCCTGTTCTTCCCACCTCTAGAGTCCAGCTCAGGCCCCTCCCACAGCACCCTTGGAGTTGCTCCACACTCGCACCCCCTCTTCTCGAGCCATGACCTGCGCATGTGCCAGGGTGCACAGGCAGCGGAGGCAGATATCACCCCTTCCTTAAGCGTCGCACACACAGTGGTGGTAACTTACGATGCAGTGGCAGAGGGTAGAGGCAGACACGGCTACGCTGGGGGCAGAGACTGAGGCCGGTGTAGACACTGCCCCTTGCCGGGCCTCACTTCAACAGCGGGAGGCAGGCAGCACCCCAAAACGTCAGGGCTTAACGCAATCTTTTATTATTACCATTCACAGTTCTGCAGGTTGACACGGCTCAGCTGGGAGGCTCTCAGGGAATGGAGGAGGGTCTGCGTGAGAGGGGCCCAGGCCCAGCGAGCTCAACTGCTCGGGAAGGGAAACCCCACTTCCTCTATCATTAAAGCAGTAATAAAGAGATTGCCTGTCATTCCTCTTCTCATCAACACCCATTCACTGGCCAGGCGCCAGGCCCAGGGTCTCAGCTTGGCGGAACATGTTTGCCTCACAGAAGGCTGGTGCTGCCGCCTCCTTCACTCAGTCGGGCTCACAGCAGCCCTGGGAGGCAGTGCAATGACTGCCCCTGTTTTACAGATGAGGAAATAGAGGCACAGAAGAGTCAAGTAACTCACCTCAAGTCGCCCAGCGCCCCTGTTCTCGGCTGCTCTCTGCAGCTCCCCAGGCCACCTCTGACATAGCACCCAGCGTGGCCAACTCACTCCCGCACCTGAGGGACCCCGCACAGGGCATCCCCAGCCAGGCTCTGTCTCAGAATTCTGAAGTCGTTGGCTCCTCGTCACACACAAATTTTGGCTCGAAGGGAAGCTCCCAGAATCACCTTCCGATGGTCCTCCTGTTCCCCTCCTCACTCCATCCTCCTTCATTGTTGTCCTCCCTCCCTGCTAAATCAACTGTGTCCTTGGACTGAGAAAAGTGACACCCAGCTGTGACACGGCATCCACATCAGTGGCACACATGGCCCCTGCTCCAGGAGTTCAGGGGCATGGAGTGGGGGAAGCCGAGGGTGGGCTCAGACAAGGACAGGAGAAGTCCTCCTGGCATGTGAGGGGTGTTGAAATGCAGGGCGGGAGGGCAGGAAGGCGCAGGGGAGGGGAGTTGGGGTTGGGAGGAGGGGCTGTGAGTGACAGTCCTGACCCTGCGTCTGAGGCTCCTGCATGCCCAGGTTCCAGCAGACCCCCATCTGCCCACCTCTGCCTTTCCTTGGGGTGTGCCCAGGGAGCAGCGCCCTGAGGAGGAATGTCACTCCCTTCACGTCCCAGCTCAGCCCCCAGAAACCTGTCCTCAGCCCTGTCCAGCCATCTGGGCCCTCCTCCACGGGCCTGACCCCAGTGATTTCCCTGGGGGTGCAGAAGGCCGTGAGCAAGACCTGCTCAGAGGAGGTCCGGGGGTTTCTCGGAGACATGCTCACTCTGCTCCCAGCTTGAGGGTTCCAACAGCAAAGATAGAAAAAGAAGGTTCCCATTGTTCCCAAATAAAGACTGCTGATTCTTTCTTCCTTTTCTTTTCTTTTCCTTTTCTTTCTGTTTGTAATAAACCGTCCGCGGCATTGGCCAGAGACACTATGGATTCTTTTCTTTGTCCTGCACAGAACATGCTTCATGAGTCATGACCTCAGGGTTGCAAGTTGAGTTTTCTCACGCTTGGAGTGAGAGACAGGAGAGGGTTGTTTGTTAATGCACTGAACTGGTCATGTTGTTGCCAAATCCTCCACTTCTCTGGGCTCAAAATGCCCCAGCTTCTCCCGCGTTGGAGTCAGCCCTGTCCTGGCTCCTCTGGGGAGTCCAGTGACCATCCACGCCAAAGGGGCGGGAGCCATGGTCTGAACCTGGGTCATTCCCCCAGAGCTCCACCTCCAGCCCTCGGTCCTGCTGCAGGGCCCAGGCCCAGCTTTTCCTGGGGCACCAGCGATCCATCTGTGTGGAATGTGACAGTTGACGGTCCTTCCTGAAATGCTCTCCTGTCTGAAGGTCCCCGAGCCCCCAATCCCACCACTGGAGAGACATGCTGGGGACCAGGCCCTGCCCCTTCTCTCTGAAAAGTAGCCCCAGGAAGGCACACACATGAAGTCCCTCAGCAGAAATGAGCTGGAAACACTGGTGCCCTTCCAGACAGAGGAGTGACGCTGCAGGAGGGAGGCGAGGCCCCAGAGGCACAGTTTCCAGGCTGCCTTCCTGCTGGGGCTGCTAGGAGACTCGGTGCAGATCCAAGCAGGCTGAACAGAGCCAGCAGTTACTAGAGACCAGAAAATGCCAAACATGCTGGCCAGGGGCTCGTGGAAGGGTGTGTGTGTCCTGCTCGTGCACACTGGATGTGTCTGTGTCTCATTGCATGTCTGTGTGGGTGCAAGTCACCTCCTCCAGGAAGCTGGCCCAGGCTCCGCACAGTGCCTGCCTGCCCCGCTCAACTGGGAACCCCCTGAGGGCGAAAGCAGACGCCCCCCAGATGGCAGGCCTTAGGGACAACTCAGCCCATCCGGTGGTCACGTGGTGATGGGTACAGTAGGGCGCTGGGACCCGCACGCAGCCGCTGGTGGGTGAGGTCACACAGAGACTTGCCCAGGAGGCAGGTGCAGCTGCTCCAGAATCAGTGCCTGTCTGCCCACGGGTGGAGGGGCTCCTGCCACCAGACCAGGTGCTTACGAAAGGCTGATATAAGAATCAGCCTCAAGCGTTTCTCTGACATGGCCCCTTCCTCCTCCTGGGCACCAGCCTTCCCTTTGCCCATGGGGGCCCCTGCTCTGTTTAAACAGGGCTTCTGAGGAACTGTGACATGAGGCCTCCTCAGGCAGCAAGGTTAGGGCCTCATTAAAGACAAGATCGCTAATTCTAGGAACAAAGAATGCCGCTCGCTCCTCCCTGACTGGTATCAGCATTCACCAGCCCTGAGGCCTCCACTCACTCTCCCAGGCAGCAGACACGGGAAACTGCTGGGGGACCCAGGGCTCAGCATGTCCATGACTCCATCTCATCCTGCACCCAGGGAGCCCTATCCTTCAAGAGGCAGCAGAGGCAGCTCTGAGAGGGGGCAGCCCGGGTCTCGGGGCTGGAGTTGGGCAAAGTGTTCTTTAAGAGGTGGGGCTTGATTGGAGCCTGGACACCGAGAAGAGGCTGCCATGACACAGGGGAGCTGGGGTGTGGGGCAGGGACATCCCAGGAGCAGAGAACAGCATGGCCAGATGTGAGGCATCCCAACAAGGGTAAGCACCGTGAGAAGGGGAGAGGACAGGGCCACGTGCCTCTGGCCAGGGTCGGGCAAGACGGGACTCAGGCCTGGACACAGGTGAGCGCTCACAGGACACCTTCTGCTCAGGCCTCTCACGCAGCCACCGCAGGCCAACGGTCCCCGCATGGCAGTCCTCTGTCTCCCCCGACTGTGCGCTCCCGGACGGCAGGCACCCTGCTCTCCTGCCCTCTGAATCCCAGGAGTAGACCCAGAGTAGCACCCAAACAGAATTCTTGCCCCCATGCCCGCCCAAGTGGCACCTTCCCCAGGGCTCCTCCCATCTGGGTCTCAAAGGTCTGCTTCCCTCTGCACCCAATGCAGTGGCTTGCCACTGCCCTTAGGATATCCACACCCCTCCCTCTGGCCTCCAGGGCCCTCTTGTTCTGTTCTCACACCTGGGCTCCCACCTCATCTCCACCCACTTTCCTCTCTGCTCCCTGAGGTAAGGCTGCTTGGGCTTCCTTCTGCCTCTCCCACCAAACTCGTTGTGACCTCAGGGCCTTTGCGCTTATCCCCTCTTCAAGGACCCTCTTTCTCTGGACCTTCACGTGACTGGCTCTTCTCAGCCTCCAGGGCTCAGAGAGGACTTCCTGGGCCACCCACATCATTTTTCCCTCCCCTGCCCCCGCACTTCTTACCTCAATGGGACTTCATCAATTCTGATTTTCTCTTGTTTCCAAGGGTCCTCTCAGGGCAGGCAAACCAGACTGTTCCTAACGCCTGAAACATGCATGCGTCCATCTGTCAGGTGCTCAGTAAATAGTTATTGAACTGCGTTGATCTGAAATAACTATAAACTGTAGGTGGGACATGGAAGGAGATCTGACCCTACCCCCGAGGGGCTGGCAGTCTCGTTAGGGCGCTCGGCAGCTGCACACAGGTGCCACATCAGAACCTCTGGGGAAAGAGGCCCGGGCCGCGGCTCCCATCCTCCCTTCCTAAGGGAGGGCGCTCACGTCTATGCCTTCGGCTGCTTGATAGCCATGCTCACACCCCTCTCAGCCACCTCGGGAGGGGTGGGTCGTTCCCCCTCAAGTGCTGATAAAAACAGCTGGTCCTCTTCCTGACTTCAGGGTGGAGGGGGTTGCATGATCATGACACTGAACGTCAGGCTGTGAGGACAACAGCCCCGAGAGCTGGTCCTATCATCCCCCATCTCACAGAGGAGCACACCAAGGACAAGGGGCTGGGTGACCGGCTCAAGCACAAAAGCCAGGCGCTCGGGCTCGGGGGCCTTCCACCTTCACCCCAGCCTGGAGCACGCATAGGTGTGGTGGGGGACAGAGGGCACAGTAAGGTGGGGTCCTGGCTACAGTGAGTGAGGGAAGGTACCACCCCCGAGGGCCAGCTGTCTGCCTGAGCCCACGCCCTTCCTGCCACCCCAGGGCCGCTCGGCATCTGGTGCAGGGTTTTCTCTCTGACCACTTGATTCACAACCCCTGCCCCCCCAGGGGCTGAACCTGCTTAACTGCAGGTTAATTCTGTGACAGGAGCACAGAATTTAAACACAGCAAGCTTAGCTGATTAGAATCTGTGTTGCAAAAGAGCCCATGAAGGCCAAAAACAAGGAAACCATGTTGTGCGAATTCTTCTGCAAATCTAACAGGTCTGTCTTTCTTTTTAATATACTATTTTTAGAGCAGTTTTAGGTTCACAACAAAATTGAGAGGAAGATACAGAGATTTCCCATATACCCCCACTCCCACACATGCGCAGCCTCCCCCATGCATTTATTGTAATTGATGAACCTACATTAATGCATTATTGTCACCTGAAGTCCACAGTGTACATTAATGAGGGTTCACTCTCGGTGTTGCACCATCTGTGGTTTTGGACTAACGTATAATGACATGTACCCACCATCAGAGTATCATACAGAGGATTTTCACTGCCCTAGAAATCCCCCGTGCTCCACCTCATCATCCCTTCCTCACTCTAATCCCTGGCAACCACTGATCTTTTTCCTTTTATCTTTTAATAACAAAAGAGAGAGCATACCTTTAACTCCGCAATGAGGTCAACTTCTAAAATCGTGTTCTCCAGAAGAAAACTCAGACACAAGACCACATTTCACTTACTTCCCCTTGAGCATTCGGTGTTGTCACTTCCCCCAGGACTGCTGAGAGAGTGAAGGGCATAAACTATGGCAAGGACCTGGTCCCAGTGGGGCTGGGACACAGTAGGTGCTTGGCAAATGGAACCGTTCTGAAGGTTATTCTCTTACCTGAGGTCTGCCCCAGGCCCCACTTCCTGAACCAGGGATTCTCCAAATGTGGTCTCTGGACCAGCAGCAGCACTGTCACTTGGGAACTTGTTAAAACGCAAATACTCAGGCTCCGCCCTGGACCTACTCTCCAGAAACTCTGGGTGGGCCTGGAGCCTGTGCTCTAACCTACCCACCAGCTGGTCCTGACACCTGCTCAAGTCTGAGAACCCATGATCCAGGACCTCCTCCACAGTACAGATCAAGAAGTCCACAGAACTGTAACCTGTGGCCAGGGGTTTGTGTATTTCCTCTGGGTCTCCGGGGGCTTTGCCACTTTAAGGCCTCAAAGAAGGGGGAGGTAACATTTGCTGAGCACCTGTGACATTTAATTTCTCCTTCAACAGCCCCGGCAACCCCATCAGGCAGATCTTCCTCTCTCATGCTAAAGAAATGGGTTTAGAGGGGGAGACCAAGATGACACAATTCATGTGCAGCACAGCCAGGCATCCAAACGCAAAATCCACGCCTTTCCTCCCACCACCATGGGCCTCGGGGACATGCTTCTAGCGAGGCCGGTGGACGCTGGGTAATGGAGAGTGGAGTTGGGGACACAGGGCTTTCAGGTGATCTCATGGCTGCCTCCTCTGCTCCCAGACCCCACAAACTCCAGGCATTTACCTCCCAGGTCCCTCTTTCTGTCCTGCCCTGGCTGCTCTGAGGGCCTGGGGAGCAGCAGAGATAGGTGGGGTGTAGGGATAAAATACTCTACCAGGCCACACTGGACATGTTGCTGCTGACCAGGAACAGCACTCAATGGGGCCGGGAACTGGACGCGGGGTGTGGGCATGGGCAGGGGTGTGCAAATCCAGTCTGGGCAGATGGTGGCCCCGAGAGACTCGTGACCCAGACATGTGGGCTGGGAGCAGGACTCGGTGTGACGTACATGGGCCCTTGGCACTTTTCTTTCGTGAGCCCCTTCCAGCATAAAAAATTATATATATTTAAAGTTATTTTTTAGAACTGTGCTTATATAAAGATGAGTATAATCCAGGCTGGATGATGATGAGGATGATGATTCTACTCAGTTTTTTTCTTTTGATTTTAAAAGAAATTAAAATTAAAAAATTTTTATTGGTCCATAAAAATATTGTTCCCTAGTGGCCAGTGGGAGTGTGTCTCCTGTGCAGGCCTCATTTCCTTAAACCCCACGAAGAGAACAACCAGGACTTCCCTTTGTCCCTTCGCAGAAAACAGCTCTCCTGCCCCAAGCAACAGTCTCCACCTATATCCTGTCTGCAGGAGCATGCCTGGACGGACAGGGAGGGAGCAGAGGGCGCTGTGGACCGGGAACTAGATCCTAGGGATTCGTGTCCATCCTGCCTCTCACCAGAAGCGTGAGCGCAGACGCGCTGCTTAGCCTCTTGGCCTCAGTTTCCTCAACTGACAAACGAGAATGCTGGGCAAATGCTCTGACAGTTCTGGAAGTTTGAAAAGCACAGCTCTCAGTCAGAAAGAGAGGCCACTCGTCCCCTGAGGTGGGCAGAGACAGAGTCGGGACGAGGGTATGATCCGGCTGCTGGGGTGGCAGTTCTAGGGGATCTGGCTGCTGGGGTGGATGTGCGCCTGTGTGTGGTGTGTGCCGATGTGCAAGGCGCGAGTTCTCTTGTTCTTTCTCAGAAAACACTCCGGGCTCCCAGTCCGCCGGGGAACTCCGCTGGGCACGGGGAAAGTGGCAGGAAGGAGCGACTTCTCGGCCCCTGGTTCGTGTCTGTGGACGGCTCCAGCGTGCGTCTGTGGGTCTCCGGTTCCGCGGGCGACCGAAGCTCGGGGCAGGCGGGGCGGGCCTGGGCGCGTCCCCGGACCCGCACGTGCCCTGAGCGGCCGAGCGCGGGAAGGCGGGCCGGGCGGGCGGGCGAGGCGCGCGGTGGCGTCCGGAGCCGGCCCGGCCCTCGCTCTCGGTCCTCCGGGAGCTCCAGGCGCCGCGCCCCGCGGCACCATGCTCGGCGTCGTGCGCTTCCTCCGGAGCCTGTTCAAGGTGAGAGACGGCGATCCGGGACCCGGGGGCGGGCTCGGCAGCGTCTGGCCGCGCGTGGGGAGCAGGAGAGCCGGCGCCGCCGCTGCGCCCCGCCGACCGCTGGGCAGCGGTGGCTGGGGCACCCCGGGCGCTCCCTGCCGCCCCCAACTTTCCGACGTGCCAACCGGCAGACCGAGTGTGGCCGCCCCGACCGCGGGGAAGGAGAGGTGCCGCGTCCGAGGGGCGCTGGACAGCGGCCCGGGCCAGTCTCGGCGAGGGCGACCGCCCCGGGCCGGCCTCCCGGCCACCTGCTCGCCCTCGGACGCAGGGCATTCGGCAGCCTCGGGCCCTCCGCGCAGGACCGCCAGTCCCCGGAAGGACGGCTTGTGCCTGGCTCAGGAGATGCCCAGGAAGTGGTTGACATTGTTATTACGCGGACTGAGGGTACCGAGGGAGGGTACGCGATGGGGTTGGGGCACGATTTTGAGGAAGGGATGTCTAAACCGAGGGAAGGAAACAGTAATCTGGGGAAATGTTAGACTTCTGCACGAGGCGCCCCCCTGCCCAAGCCCAAATTCCTGGACTGCTCACAAGCGGCCATGGGGACCCACACGTCTGGGGCGCCTCTACCTACCCTGCCCCCAAGTGAACAGTAGGCTCCAGGGCACTGTCAGAGGGGTGGCCAGCTGCAGATTGCCAAACTCCACCTTCCCAGGTGAGCAATGTGGGAGGGAAGGCGGGAGGCAGGATGGGGATGACTGACTGAGGCAGAGTCTGCATAAAAAGAGCCGCAGGGAAGTGCTGCCAGAGGACGGGCGGGGGGGCAGCTGTGAGAGGCTGTCCCAGGTGGAGGAGCTGCTGTACTGGCTGTGAGGCTACCTTCTCGAGGTGGAGACTGAGGGGGGGTAGAGTTCTCTGGTTCTGAGAGCTCTGGGGAAAGAGGCAAGAAGCCAGGTGACCCAGGACCGGCCTGCAGGAGCCTTGCCCTCAGCCTGTTCCTCAGCACGTCTGGAAGAGCAGCCTATGAATCAGCTCGCACCCCCAGGGACAATCCCACTATACAAACCTTGGGAGGAGGGGATGGAGCCTTGCAGGAAGCTACACTACTGAGTGCAGGAGGTGCCTTTGAAGAGCAGGGGAAGCTGGCTGGTGTGGACCTGTGACTCTGAGCACACAGATCCCCCACTGAATTCTGATTCTGTCACTGACAAGCTATACAATCTTGGGACACTCACTTAACTACTTTGATCTTTCTTTTCTCATTTGAAAAACGTCAACAATAATTTCACACCTTTCAGGGTGGGTGTGAGGATCTCATTACAAACCTTATGTGTGTTTATAGAGTAGTGAGCCCTGACCTTGGTCCTTCCTGTCCATGGCAGTAGTGGCAGCAGGTCACCTGGGTGAGGGGAAGTTGGCCCGGTAGAATCTGAGATGCCTCCCTGGCCGCAAGAGCTCCTGGAGCAGGCACGGATGGCTGGGAGAGAGATCCCTGGACCTCCCAGGGCAGCTCCCTTGCGTGCCCACTGACGGGGAGCCTCCTCGGAAGGGGGGCCTTTGGGAAAATATTTTCATGGGACACCCTGTCCTCACATTCCCAACCTGTTCTGAGAGGCCTTTCCACCTCTCCTTGTCCCCAGCCCCCAGTGCCTACCCTCAGGCCCCTGGAGGACCTGAGACACCTCAGGCCTCTCTCTGTGCACATCACAGGGACAGTCAGGTGTGCCTCTCAGAGGATCTCCGTTTGTGCTGTCCTTCAGAGCCACCCCTGGGAGGGGCCCTGAATGCCATGGCAGTCTACTTCTGGCTGTGCAGGTATGTCTTGCAAAGCTACCTGTAGATCCAGTTCACATACGTTCTTCCTCAGACCCTGGTCGTAAGGAATGCCTCATGAGGCCACAGGTGTGGGAGGTGAAGGGAACCACCTACTTGAGTCACCTCTTGCTCCCTCCTGGGCCTGGTCCTGTACTGACCACCTGATGATGGGTGCCTGACTTGGTTGCTTGGTTGATCAGCAATGCTGCTTCCTCCTAGGAAGTTCGGATGGTTGGGGTCCCATAGTCAGACTCTGGTAGCCGAGACAGTCAGTCTCTAGCAAGGCCCAGGAGCAAGAACAGTCTTGGAAACCCCAGGCCCCAAGCAGGACTACTGTTGAGATTTGCTGCAGACTCTACACAGCATCCAGCTGTGCTGTCGGCACTCTGGGCGTGGGGCCCACGGCCACGAAGACCATGTGACAGAGCCCCTCGCAGTGCAAGTGGACCAGAGAGCCTGCACTTGTGTGGGTCTCACGCAAAGCCCACTGCCTTTGGGATCACCCAGCAGAAGAGTCGGAGCAGCACACCAAGGAGGAAATACGTTGCTTCAAAAACCCACCCAGCTTTGTGCATCTTTCTTGGTGGTAGGGGGCCATTGTCCAGTAACATGTCTTTCACTTTCAAGGGGCTATCCCAAAATGTTCAAGGCAACTGAATGCCTCTGCCGCCTGCCTGGAGCCTTCAGTGAAGTGGAAGGTCCCTGTATGTTCATGGAATTTATGTCCCACACTCTGGTACACATAACTGTACCTTGCTGCTTGGTATTCTCCAAGTGTTTCAGTGTGATGCTTTAGACCAGCATGAGGTCCTTTGGGGTAGAAAGGTCAAGGTCTCTGCTAACTAAATTGTGGCACAGAATCAGTGAGCTGGTGAAGGCCTGAGACAAGGTGGTGAAGTTATGCTGCTGTTACTGTCATGGGGAAAGCAACCTACTTCTGCTGATTCCTGAATGTGAGACAGGAAACATGCACACACACACACGATACATGTACAGGCGCACACAGACACAGTTTTCACCAAATCAGTGGTCGAGGACCATAACAGATTTGTTCCATTTAAGGAGATCACATGTGGGACAGCACAGGAGAATCCACACGATTGAACCTAACACAGTCCACTGGCATTCTTCGAGGCCCCATGTCTTCTGTACAAGCCAAGCTGGGAAGTTGAATAGGGATGCAGTAGGGATCTCCACTCCTAGATTGGCGATTTCTTAGTCACCAGAGATGAATTATTGCTTATGATTCCCTGTTTTGGAGGGGACAGTGTATTCCAGAGGCTTCCAGTTAGCCTTTCCTACCACAGAGGTCTCCACATCATGGGTAAAGGAGCCAGGGTGGAGTTTCTACCAGGAATTGGGCATGTCTCTGCCAAGTGAACACTCAGGAGCTGGGGAAATCGGCACAGGACAGATTCAGGATCCCAATGGGCTACCACTAGGTGGGTGCTTGGCAAGGCTCCATTTATGACCTGACGGGCCTCCCACCTCCAAAGGGCCCTCATTCCTGGTGATGGGCTATAGTGACATCCCGAGCTCCCAGGAACTGTTAGTTCAGGGCCAGTGTTCAGTACTTTCTGAAAGGTCTAGGCATTTCTCTGTATAGGAGCCTTCAGAAGATTCACAGTATATGTTTAGGATGTTATTGCAGGAAACCAGCCGCCCCTTCATTGAAGGAGCTTTGGTTCTATTGACTCAAATCTGGGAATTAGGCAAGGGGCAGTGGAGTTTAATCAACGAATATTTATTGAATACCTACTGTCTGCCAGACACTGTTCTAGGCACTCATGGAGCCTTCTGTCTACCAGACCTAGTTAAAATTTTTTTTAACATTTTTATCAATATTACACAAGTCCAATAGGACCCCGTTGGTGTTTCCCATCCATTTCAGTCCTGGCAGTCCCCATGATCAATGCCAAAGAGCCCCTGGCATCAGAACATTCTGATAACTGCTTTGGCTTCTGGCACTTAAATGCTGCTTCTCATCCTTTGTCATGCCAGCTCCTGCCATTCCCATGTGTAGAATTCCCACCAAAGGTAGCATCTCTCATCAGCATCTCCATCAGCTAATAGAGAACAGCGTTTATGGCAATTTTCCAAGATGTTGACATTTTCCTTGCCCAAGTGTTTCTCTAGGGCATGTCTTTTTGGCGTTCCAGAGAATATGGTTAGGGGATAGTGAGCAGGTTGTTCTTGATAAATCCATTCCAACACTCTATTTCTTCAGATATTTGGATTCCTTCAAGGAATTTCTGGCTTTTCAGTTTCATTTCATGGGGGACCAATATCAAGCCGAGGTTTTAGTCAACCAGCAGATCACCTGCTGGAACACATCCTGGCTGTTGGAGCTAGCATGCTGACTCCAGAATGGGTGAGTGCACCCACGTCAGTGCATTCATCCTGATCCAGAATAATGTTATTCCTTCATTGGTCCGATACTCTCAGAATTCATTCCCACCCATTTCCACAGGTTTTTGCCAGTACATCTTGGCAAAATCATAATTTGCCTTTGTAATGACTTTGTAATTGTTCCCACAGCCATGCTGAGATCTGACTCTACTTTTTGTTCCGGAAGGAGAGAAGGGGACAGGGGTGGACATGAGGAGAACTGGCCTCACTTTACATGACAAGGCTCTTGGAACAGCCAGAGCAGGGAGCAAGGGCTCAGGGGGTTATGAATCCCCTAATGGATCCCCATTCCTGAAGCTGGGGGTCCTACTCTCCTAAATGATGCTCTTTCACTCAAGGAGCAGGAAGCAATCCATTCAGTTGGCTTTGTAATTCACCAGTCCACAGATGGATGGGATCAGGCTGTTTTTGGTTCAGGGATGTCTCCAGCCTGTGGCTGCAAGAGAGAAGGGGCACCTTATGTATAGTCGTAGAGAGTCCCTGGGGGTTCAGGGAGTTGAGTTTGTTATTCCCTCTCTCTGTAAACTGGCCAGCGTAGTTAGAAGCAACAACCTCGCTGCATAGCACTTGAATTCTTCATGCCTTTCACTCAGGTTTTGCAGCAAGAGTTACTTTTCCCCCAAAAGACACTTGGCCATAGCTGATTTAATTAGGGGTTCGCCATGCACACAATGAGATCCCAGTGTGTTCCATAACTTAATCCCCGATATATTTTCACTGCCTTTCATGTCAACCAGGTGGAATAACCAATCCCAAACCCCTCTTCCCCTTTCCTGAAGGGTCTGTTATCTGTAATTGTCCTGGTACCAATTTCTTTACTAGTGAAGGCTTTTGGTTGGATGAAAATTGACTCTAGTTAAGTGAAAAAAAAAAAAGTAACTGACTTGGCAGGGTGTGGGGTAGCTCACAGGAGCCAGCCTGGGCCGGGATCAAGAGAGGGGAGCACAGTAGGTCCTACTAGACGGACCAGCTGTTTAGGATGCCCCTGGGGCCTGCTTCTGGATGCTGGCTCTACTGCTCCTCACTGGGACCGCTCTCTAGCTCCCTCCTTAGACATTCAGGTCTGTCCTCAGATTCAGGGTCTAGCTGGAGCTGAGCTGAGCTTAACTGCCCTCTGGAGGGTGGGAAGAGAGGATATCTGCCCCCTTTCTATTTCCAAGATGGGTGGGGCCCAGTTTCTCAATTATCTTGAGATCTCTCCTCCCCCCAGTCAGGACTGCTGTTCAGATGCTGGGCAGGAGAGCAGCCAACACCCACCATGGCACACAGTTAAGGAGAACTCACCAGGACTCACTCGAAGTCTTGGAGAGGCTATCCCCTTGAGTCCTAAAGAGGCTGGGCCCTCTGGATGACAAAGAGAGGAGAGGGCAGAGTGAGCAGGACAGACTAGGCATGAAAATCAGCTGTCTGCCAAGAGGCCCTCGGTACCTCCCCAGGGCTGCTGTGGCCCTGACACCCTGGACTCCACCATCCCTGTGCTGTATTGCTGCTCAGGGTCCCAGTGCTTCCTCCCTGCCCTGGGGCCTTCTCTCCCACAGTGCCCATCACACGCCTCAGCTGTGGCCAGAGACCAGAGGCCCGGGGCATGGTCCCCACCTGTGCTTCTGCTCCAGATCCTCGCTCTGCTCCCTCTGCCAACTCGGGGAACAGCCATGACCTCGCCAGTTCGTCTCTCTCCAGCTGTTCCACACACATTTCTTGAGCACCTCCATATTCTGGGTCTTGGTCTCTCCCTCCAGGCTGTAGGCTAGTTGCACGTGTGTCCTAGGACACTGTGCCCAGCCCATGCATGAATGCACCGGCAGGAGCAAGACCTTGGCCAGGTTAGAGCCCCGGGGGTGCCCTTAGTCCAGAGGGCCTGAGCAGGCTGGCCGGGGTTGATGGTTCTCAAGACATGGACTCCTGCCACCTTCTCTCCAAACCTGGGCTGACTGAGCCCTGCTGCTCAGGCTCGAGGCGCCTGCTCTGCTCTGGGTGCCTGCCTCACAGCAGTCCCACTGCCTGCGGTGGCCTGGCCCTCCACAGGCCAGCCTGATGCTCCAGCACCGTTCCTGCCCCCAGGAGGTGCTGGGTTTGGATTCTCTCTGGGTGTTGTGTAGGGCTGGCTGCCCCAAGTGTTGAGTGCTTCTTATGCTGGGGGAGCAGCGGGGCAGCATCTCTGTGGTCTGGCTCCCCGGAAGTGCTCTGTCTTTTGGGAGCCCTGTCATGGTTTCTTCATCTCTGAGATGGGCAGTCTGCCCCTTGCCAGTTGTAAGGCTGTGAAGTTTAAAAATTATATACGGAACATTCCATCCAAAAACTGTAGAATACATGTTCTTTTCAAATGCACAGGAAAATTCTCCAGGATAGATCACATATTAGGCCACAAAACAAGTCCCCATAAATTTAAGAAGATTGAAATAATACCAAGCATCTTTTCTGACCACAATGGTATAAAACTAGAAATCAATTACAGGAAGAAAATTGGAAAAGCCACAAATATGTGGAGATTAAACAAAATACCACTGAACAACAGTTGGGTCAATGAAGAAATCAAAGGAGAAATAAAAAAATACCTGGAGACAAATGAAAATGAAAATACGACATGCCAGAATTTATGGGATACAGCAAAAGCAGTTCTAAGAGGGAAGATAATAGCAATATAGGCCTACCTCAACAAACAAGAAAAATCTCAAATAAACAATCTAACAGTGCAACTAAAGGAACTGGAAAAAGAAGAAAAAACAAAGCCCAAAATCAATAGATGGAAGGAAATAATAAAAATCAGAGTAGAAATAAATGAAACAGAGACTAAAAAAAAAAAAAAAAAATCAATGAAACTAAAAGCTGGTTCTTTGAAAAGATAAACAAAATTGACAAACCTTTAGCTAGACTCACCAAGAAAAAAAAGAGAGAAGGCTCAAATAAATAAAATCAGATGCAAATACATAAATATATTGAAAGTTAGGGTGGAAAAATATATGGTGAAAACAACATGAACTGGATGACTATACAAATATCAGCCTAAACAGACGTTAAAACAAAAATTTGGGGTCTAGGGCCATGGTGTAGTGGTTAAGTTCAGTGTGCTCTGCTTCAGCAGCCCAGGTTTGCAGGTTCGGATCCTGGGCACAGACCTACACCTCTCATCAGCCGTGCTGAGGCAGTGACCTACGTACAAAGTAGAGGAAGTTTGGCACAGATGTTAGCTCAGGGCTGATCTTCCTCAAGCAAAAAAACAAAAAAGAAAAAAAGAGGCAGATTGGCAACAGATTTTACCTCAGGGTGAATCTTCTTCACCAAAAAAAAAAAAAAATTTACTGCAGATAAAGAGGGACATTTTAAAACAATAAAAGTGTTGATCTGTCCTTATGATATAACAGTCATAAACATATATGCACCAACTAATGGAATCCCAAAATTCATGAAGCAAAAATAGGCAGAATTGAAGGGAGAAATGAACAACTTAATAATAATAATTGGAGACTTCAATATCACACTTTCATTAATTGATAGAACAACTAGGCAGAAGATCAACAAAGATACAGAAGACTTGAACAACACTATAAACCACTTAGACCTTACAGACATCTATAGAACATTCCCCCAAACAAAAGTAGAATATGCCTTTCCTCAAATGCATTTGGAACATTCTCCAGAATAGACCACATGTTAGGCCATAAAACAAGCCTCAAAAATATAAAAGGATTGAAATAATACAAAGTATATTCTCCAATCAAGATGGAATTAAATTAGAAACCAATGACTGAAAGTCATTGGGAAATTCACAAATATGTAGAAATTAAACAGTGTAGCCATAAATAACCAATGGGTCAAGAAAAAATCACAAAGAAAATTAGCAAATACTTTGAGGTGAATGAAAACAAAATACAACATACCAAAACTTATGGGGTGCAGCTAAAGCAGTGCTTTAGGGAACTTTATAGCTATAAATGTCTACATTAGAAAAAGAAGAAAAAATGAACAATCTAAAAAGGAAATTAAAACAATTCCATTTAGCATTAAAAAGAGTAAAAACTTAGGAATAAACTTAACCAAGGAGGCAAAAGTCTTATACACTGAAAACTACAATATTGCTGAAAGAAATTAAACAAGAAAAAAATAAATGGAAAGACATCCTATGTTCATGGACTGACAGACTTAATATTGTTATTAAGTTTGGCAGTACTACCCAAAGTGATCTACAGTTTCAATTCCCTATCAAAATCCCAAGGACATTTTTTGCAGAAGTAGAAAAACTCATTCTAAAATTCATATGGAGGGGCTGGCCTGGTGGCACAGCGGTTAAGTGCACGTGCTCCACTGTGGCAGCCCGGGGTTTGCAGGTTCAGATCCCGGGCGCACACCAATGCACCACTTGTCAAGCCATGCTGTGGTGGCTTCCCATATAAAGTAGAGGAAGATGGGCATGGATGTCAGCCCAGGGCCAATCTTCCTCAGCAAAAAAAGAGGAGGATTGGCGTCGGATGTTAGCTCAGGGCTAGTCTTCCTCACAAAAAAATAATTAAATAAAATAAAATTCATATGGAATCTCAAGCAACCCTTAATAGCCAAAACAATTTTGAAAAAGAAGAGCAAGTTCAGAGCAGAAAATATAGGAGTCAATCTTCATATCTTGGGTTAGGCATTGGTTTCTTAGCTAAAACACCAAAAGCAGAAATGACAATGGAAACATTACATAAATTTGGTATTCATCCAAAAAAAACTTTGTGCTGCAAACAAAAAATACCATCAAGAAAGTTAAAAGACAGTCCACAGAACGGGAGAAAATATTTGCAAATCTGATAAGAGATTTGTATCTAGGATATATATAAATAACCTTTACAATTCAATAATAAAAACACATAATCCAAATTTAAAAGTAGGCAAAGGAGGGGCCGGCCCGGTGGTGCAAGCGGTTAAATGCGCGTGCTCCGCTGCGGCGGCCTGGGGTTCGCTGGTTCGGATCCCGGGCGCGCACCGACGCACTGCTTGGTAAGCCATGCTGTGGCGGCGTCCCGTATAAAGTGGAGGAAGATGGGCACCGATGTTAGCCCAGGGCCGTCTTCCTCAGCAAAAAAAAGAGGAGGATTGGCGGATGTTAGCTCAGGGCTGATCTCCTCACAAAAAAAAAAAAAAAAAAAAAGTAGGCAAAGGATTTGAATAGACATTTCTCCAAAGACAATATACAAATATACAATATACAACTCTGGAGGACAGAAGCCCCAAATCAGCATCACTGGGCGAAAGTCAAGGGGTCCTCCAGGCTGGTTCCTTCTGAAGGCTGTGAGGGGAGAATCCACCTCCTTGCCGTTTTCAGCGTCTAGGGGATGCTTTTATCCTCAGCTTATGGCTCGCTCCATCTTCAAAGGCATCACTTCAATCTCTGCTTCCAGCATCATATGATCTTCTCCTCTGACTCTGATGCTGCCCTCATCCCCCTGATAACGACCCTGGTGATTGCATTGGGCCCACTTGGATAATCTGGGATAATCTCCCCATCTCAGTATCCTGAAATAATCACCTCTGCAGAGTCCCTTTTGCCATAAAAGGTAACATTCACAGGTCCTGGAGATTAGAACATGAACATCCAGCCTACATGGAGAGTATTTCACAGATTTTTCATTGGAGGGGATGATGTGATAAACTATCTTAATTTATGGTTTAGAACGACCTGTCTGGCAACAGAGTAAGGAGAGTAAGGCTGGAGGCCTGCAGAGTAGTTTGGAAGCTGCAGAAATAATCTATGCCAGTAATGAGAAGGCACAACTGGACCTGTGGCAATGGGGGAGGAGAGGATTTACCTAGAGCTCTCCGGAGGAATACTCCACAGGGCTTGGAGCTGGCTGGGATGTGAGATGAGTGAGAGAGGAAGTCTAGAAGGGCTCAGGGTTTCCGCCCTCATCAATTGGTTCCATGGTGGTATCACTGATAAATAGGGAGTCCAGGAGTGGTGGAGAGACACTAGTTTTGTCTGGAATCTGGCTTTGAGGTATCTATGAGATAAGCAGTGAGTCCTGTAGGCAGTTAGGTCCACAAGTCTGGAGAGGAAGGCTGGCGATAGCTATTTGGTGGTGCTGAGCACACAGGCAGCACTTGAAGCCACGGTAGACCGAGATGACCCAGGGACTGTGTCTGGAATTAGAAAGAGCATAAAAGCTGCCTACAGGACCAGTGACCTTTACAGCTAGGGAGAAATAAGGGTGTGGAAGGAAGCCAGAGAGGCAGGGGGAGCACAGGAGAGTGACCTGTGTCGGAGCAGCCACAGCAGAGCAGGGAGCGGACACATTTGCATTCAAACAGAGCCCTTCCTCTCCTGGGGAGTGGCCACTTCTTATCAAGTCAAACCATGGAGGAAAAGGGTAGAGAATGGTTTTGTGCTTTTGCTTGTTCATCTTGGGGACCAGAGGCTCCGGCTGGGAACTGAGTTGTTTCTTGGATGTTAGCTGCATGCACAAATAGAAGGAGCTGAGTGAGGCCACCTCACTGGAACTGATCGTGGCAAATGGGACCCAAGCTCCCAGGCTGGCCCTGGCAGCAGCTGAAAAGCTCTATTGTCTGCCTTTCTGGGCACATTCACTGAAGAGGCTCAAGGTTTTGGTGCAATGCAGAAGTCCTCCTGCCCCTGAGAACAATAGTCATCCTCTGCTGTCATTCCCATACAAGGGCCTTGTAGAATTACACTTCTGCTGGAGAGATGAGAGGCCTGCAAGACTGTCTTCCATAAGTATTGCTGCTTTTCCCTCTTGTGGCTTCCTCCCCAGTCCTAGAAGAAGTAGGAGATAAGAGGATGGGGCAGGTGAATGTTGGCTAAACATGTAAGGACAAGGTTTAAGGGGAGAGTAGAGACTTGACTTGGCCCCTGGAGCAGGGTAGAACTTTTGGTAGAATTGGATAGCCAGGAGGGGGTGTGTTACAGATGATGGGATGGGCATGTCGAGATGGAAAAGCAGAAATGGGCATGAAGTGTATAGGGGCAGGGCTCAGAGACTGGCTCAGCCAGAGGGAGCACATCCTAGGTCCATGAGCTGCCAGAACACTAACCCAGAGAGGAGACAGGGAACGGGCTCTCTGGCCCTCCTCCTTCCTCTAGAACAGAGCATCACTTTGTGTCTAAATGGTCCTTATTTTCCTGCATCCATTCCCATGTAAGTCTCTCAGAATTGTGTACATTATGGTGAGCAAGGGTCAGAGAATTAAACAACTCCCTAAAGTCATGACAGTCAGGGCTAGAGCTGAGATGGAAACTGAGGGGCAGGGAGCTAACTTTCTGAGTGCTACTTATGTGCCAAGTGTCTGAGTACATGTTGTCATCACTCCTCAGCTCTCCTAGACCTAAGTGCTCTCAGCCTTATTTCACAGATGAGGGATGGTGCTTGAGGAGGAAGCACTGGTCCTAGGTAATGCTGCAGTAAGCGTTAGGGGGAGGACAGGTCCCCCAGAAGCCTGTCTGCAGTTGTGGAACATCATAATAGAGGAGCTCGGAAGAGACGACTGCACGACAGTCACTTCACTTTGCTGATGAAAGGCCATGGTTTGTAAAGGGGCATGATGGGCTGAAGGTGCCCGGCCAACCGGGTGGGAGAGCTGGGGTGCAGGCCAGCTCTCCCAATTGCGTGCTGACCTGGGACAAGGGACTTTTCTAAACCCCACTTTCCTACACCTGGAGCTTTAAAATGCCCACAGATATACAAATGTTTTCAGAAGTCTATAGGAAAAAATCTAATTTTATGGCATTTTCCAAAATTATCTGACTGCCAATCTCATCATTTGTTATGTCTTCTAAATCCTGTGGACTCTACTTCAGGAAATGCTTCATGCCAGCTATCTGGGAAACTCGAGTCCACCACCCCAGGTCCTGGGAAGACCTTCCAACTCTTTGTTAATTAAAAACCACACACCTTGACTCACTCCCTTATGGGTCTGCTGCCAGTGGAGCAAGAAACATGGAGGGCCCCTGTCTTCCTGGCTTTGATGTGAATTCCTCCCACATAGATCCACCAGACAGGGTGGTGGCAGGAGCTGGTGAAGTGCGATCTCAGATCTGGCGTGTCAGCTGTTGGCTGTGTCACCTTAGGTGAGCGTTAACCTAGCAGAGCCCAAAGTGCGTGTCCGTTAAGTGGAGCAGCAGCGCCTGGCAGGGCTGCCACAGTTCAGATAAGAGTGGGCAGCGTGCCCAGCAGGGAGGGGAACTGCTGGTTCCTTCCTCTGCAGGGAACAGGCTTAGCCCTCTAAAATTGACTTTAAGCCTATTTCAGATTGTTCACCTTGTCAGTAAAGGGGCTTAACTCTTCCTCTGCTGGTTTTCAAAACACAGAGCTCAAGCTTCAGGAAGAAGCCAGAGAGGGTGTGTGTGGAGAGACACCAGCCCCATACCAGGCACATCCCGGTGTGCTTTCAAAGACTTCCTTGATCTAGAACCTGCCCCGGACGATCACCATAGTTTTGTACTAAAACTGGGAGTGTGTGATTGATGGCAGATGAAATTTTGAAATTGAGATTGTCTTAGAAAACCTGGCACTATTATCTTTTGCACGCGCAGGCCCTTCAGTCCTAAAGCAGGGCCCCTCTGGTTCCCACCCAGGCCTCTTGTCAGCAGACACTACTCCAGGGTTGGCTCTTAGCTCCCAGCTTTCCTTCGAGTCTCCTCTTTGGGCTGAATCATACCAGTTGTGTGTCCCTTCCCCGTGACCACTGGGTACAACTGCAAACCTTACTGTAGGCAAGTTCTTTTGTCGACATCTGCAAGGCTCTGGACAGGGTTCTAATGGAGTCACTCAGAAAGGAGACTGTCTTCCTGCCAGTTTGTCATGAGAGGGGAGAATTTCCCTGTCATCTGGGGACTGTGGGTGCAGGGGTGCAAAAGCGTGGAGGAGAAATAATGGGCCAGGACATCAGCATCACTTGTGTAAAACAGGCCCGGCACCTCACAGGCTGTTGTGAAGTTCGGTGGGATGGGGTCTGGCCCATCAGATTGGTGGTGGTGGCCCACCTGTGAGGGGCCGGGAGCCTCTGCTAGGCTGCCCAGGGGTACCTCCCGGCCTGCAGCTGGCCCCACACATGCCGCCTGCTCCACATCCATGCGCTCATCTCTGGGCACACTGCACACACTCAGTGTTGGCTTGTAGAGCACATTTTAAAGGCTCCAAAGGCTGCACAGCTCCTCATCGGACTGCTGATGCAGGGCCCTGGGGGCGCTGACTTTCTTTTATCACCTTCCTGCATCCACAGAGGAATGGCTGCTCACAGGCTTCGAGCCAAACTGCCTGGGTTTACATTCCAACTCCTCACTCCCTGCTGCTGTGGCCAGGCCAAGTTACTTGATCTCTCTGTACCCTGCTTTTATTATCTGTAAAATGAGGATATAGGGCCTGCCTCATACGACTGTCATGAGACTCGTGTATCATAAGGGTTCAGTAAATATTATCGTCGTCATTACTCCCATTTTATGAAAGAAGAAAATGAGACTCAGAGGTTAACACTGGTCATTTTTTACTTAGCTCCTAGTGGCAGAACTAACTAGGACATATACCTCATTCCAGTTACAGTCCTCTTTTTAGTATACCAGCTGCCTTTCATGATCAAAGAAATGAATCCCAAGTGGTAGGATATGAGAAACTGTCTAGAGTAAAATGGGGGGCGGGGGGAAGAGTGCTCCCTGGGGGTGGTATTTGGCTCAGGTTACACTGCCCTGCATTTCTAGAAGATACCCCCAAGTTCTCTGGATAACCTGATTTGGTCAAGGCTGCTTTGCAGTGAAATGACAGCTATTTTGGATTCCTTGGTGCCCCCTGGTGGTAACAGATTTCTTCTGGAGCTTTCCTTGAGAGATAAAGGCAGAAAGAGGCTATTTTGAAATTGGCTCTCCAGATTAATGAAGGATGTTGAACCTTCTGTTTGCCTCTGTTTTAGCCTTCCTACCACCTCTGGCCCAGCAGCGTAAATCAAGTTCTGAATTTTCTCCTTTTACAAATTAGCGAATAGCTTACTAACTGCTCGACTCCAGCAAGCTACTAGCCTCTTGGGAATCTCCCCATCTTGTCAAACGAGCAGCTCGGTCCCACTCAGACATTCCATAGTCTGTTCCATTCTGTTCTTTCTTATTTTCAACAGACAAACCACGAGGTGGCAGTACAAGAGTTTGTCCTATTGTTTTCTCCCCAAGTGGCAGGAAGTAGGTCAGGGGAGTCGTGTTGGGTGCAAGTTGGCTCAGAGCAGTACGCTAGACTGAAAGTTGGTGTTTGACCCCCAAGTCATGTTTCTGACATGGCCAGGCTCTATGCTCAGGCCGGATCTTCCTCAGTGCACTTTGCCTCTGCCTGTGTGTGCCTTTTCTTTCTTAGTGGCCAATGGAGACAAAATCTGCTCAAGTTTCCTTAAAGGGTACTCGGAGGATTCACATTAGCTACTGCGTAGGAATACGGTTTTTTAATAATTAAGGTAAACTTTTTTGAAGTAATTATAGATTCACATGCAGTTATAAGAAATAGTACAGAGAGCTGCCATGTACCTTTCAACCAGTTTTCCCCAATGATAGCGTCTTACAAAACTATAGCACAATATCACAACCAGGATATTGACATTGATACCGTCAAGATACATAGTTCCATCACCACAAGGATCTTTCATGTTGCTCTTTTATAGCCACACCCATGTCCTCCCCATCTTTAACCACTAACAACCACTAACCTGTTCTCCATTTCTGTAATTTTGTCGTGTCAAGAATATTATGGGGCCCGCCTTGTGGCGTAGCGGTTGGGTGCACGTGCTCTGCTGCTGGTTGGGTGCACGTGCTCTGCTGCTGGCGGCCTGGTTCAGGTGCTGGGCATGCACCGTCGCACCACGTGTCAAGCCATGCTGTGGCAGCGTCCCACGTAGAGTGGAGGAAGATGGGCATGGATGTTGGCTCAGGGCCAGTCTTCCTCAGCAGAAAGAGGAGGATTGGCATGGATGTTAACTCTGGGCTAATCTTCCTCACCAAAAAAAACAAAAGAATATTATATAAATGGATTCATACGGAATGTAACACTTTGGGTTTGGATTTTATCATTCAGCATAATTCTCTGGAGATTCATCCAAGTTGTGTGTATATCAATATTATGTTCTTTTTTACAGCTAGTATTCCACAGTATGAACGCACCATAGTTTGTCTAACTGTTCACTTGTTAAAGGACATCTCAGCCATTTCCAGTTTTCAGCTATTACGAATATTGAGCGATTTTGAATTTGAGCAACTTTGAATAAAGTTGCTATGGATGTTCATGTACATGTTTTTGTGTAAACATAAGTTTTCATTTCTCTTGGATAGATGCCTGGAAGTGCAATTGCTGGGTTGTATGGTAGTTTCTGTTTTTTGATGGGTGGGTCCATTTATCTAAGTTGTCAAATGTATGTGTAGAGAGTTACCTGTAGTATTCTCTTACTATCCTTCTGATGCTTGCAGGGTCTGTAGTCATGTCCCCTGTTTCATTCCTGACATTGCTAACTTGTGTCTTCTCTCTTTTTTTCTTTGTCAGTCTTGCTAGAGTTTTGTCAATTTTATTAATCTTTTAAAAGAATCAGCTCTGTATTTCACTGATTTTTCTCCATTGGTTTTGTTTTCCACTTTGATTTCTGCGGTTATCTTTATTATTTCCTTCCTTCTGCTTGTTTTAGATTTAGTTTGTTCTTCTTTAACTTGGTTCTTGAGATGAGCTTAGATTATACATTGAGACTTTCATTTTTACTAATGTATGCATTCAGTGCTATACCTTTCCCTCTTGGCATGGCTCTAGCTGTGTCCCATAATCTTTGATATGTTGCATTTTCATTTTCATTAGGTTAATTTTTTTTTTTACATTTCCCTTGAGACTTCCCCTTTGACCATGGATTATTTAGACATGTGTTGTTTAGTTTCCAAGTGTTTGTAGATTTTCCTGTTCTTTCTATTACTGATTTCTAGTTTGATTCTGTTACAGCCCGACAACATACTCTGTATGATTTCAGTTCTTTTAAATGTATTAAGGTTTGTTTTATGGCTAGGATGTAATCTCTCTTGATTTATGTTTTGTGGACTTTTGAAAAGAATGGCTGCTTTTGGGTGGAGTGCTCTATAAATTTCAATTAAATTCTGTTGGTTGGTGGTGTTGTTGAGCTCTTCCTTGTCTTTGTTGATTATCCATCTAGTTCTTCTATCAATTGTTAACAGAGGGGTGTTGAACTTTTCAACTATATTGCAGATCTATTTCTCCTTTAAGTTCTGTCAGTTTTTGCTTCACGTATTGTGCAGCTTTGTTTATTTGTGCATATACAATTAAGATTGCTATGCCTTCTTGGGGGACTGGCTCTTTAATCATTATGTAATATCTCTTTCTATCTGGTCATTTTCTTTGCTCTGAAGTCTCATTTTTCTGATTATAAAGTAGCCGTTCTTGCTTTCTTTTCACTAACGTTTGCATGATATATCTTTTTCCACTTGTCCATTTTCAACCTATCTGTATAGTTACATTTGGAAAGAATTTCTTGTAGACAGCATGTATCTGGGTCATGTTTTTTAATTCACTCTGCCAATCTCTGTCTGTTCATTGTTATATTTAGACCATTCACATTTAATGTAAATATTGATATGGTAGGGCTAAGTCTTCTGTTTGATTTTTATTTTCTTCTTGTTCTCTCTTCCTCCCTGCCCCCCTCTTATTTCTCTGTTTTATTTTTCCTGACTTTCTGTGGGTTGCTTGGGTTAATTAGGTTAATTAATTAACCTAAAAAATTAGGTTAATTTTTTATATACCTTATTTTTTTAGAGAAGTTTTAGGTTTACATAAAAACTGAACAGAAAGTACAGAGAGTTCACACATATTCCTCTCCCTATCCCCCACTGACAGTTTCTCCTGTTATTAACATCTTGCATTGATGTGGTACATTTGTTACATTGATGAACCAATATTAATACATTATTATTAACTAAAGTCCATATTTTACATTATAGTTAACTCTTTGTGTTGTGCAGTTTGGGAGGTGGTTGAAACTTACATAATATCATGTATCCACCATTACAGTATTACACAGAATAGTTTCACTGCCCTAAAAATCCCCTGTGCTCCACTTCCCTCCCTGCAAACCCTTACAACCACTGATCTTTTTCTTGTCTCTAGAGTTGTGTTTTTTCTAGAATGTCATATAGTTGGAATCATAGAGTGTGTAGCCTTTTAAGACTGGCTTCTTTCACTTAGCAGTATGCATTAAGATTCCTCCATGTCTTTTTGTGGCTTGATAGTTCATTTCTTTTTATCACTTAATAATATTCTGTTGTATGGGTGTACCACAGTTGGTTTATCCATTCACCAGTGGAAGAACATCTTGGCTTTCAAGTTTTGGCAATTATGAATAAAGTTGCTTACAAACATCCATCTGCAGATTTTTTGTGGATATAAGTTTTCAAATCATTTGGATAAATACCACTGAGTGTAATTACTGGAGTATATTTGGTTTTGTAAGAAACTGCCAAACTGTCTTCCAAAGTGGCTGCACTGTTTTTCATTCCAACCAGGAATGAATGAGAGTTCCTGTTGTTCCACATCCTTGTCAGCATTTGGTGTTGTCAGTGTTTTGGATTTTAGCCACTCTAACAGGTGTGCAGTGATATCTTACTGTTGTTTTAATTTGCAATTTCTTAATGACATATGATGTTGAGCATCTTTTCATAACCTGTCTGCCATCTGTATATCTTCCTGGTAAGGTGTCTTCAGATCTTTTGTCCGCTTTTTAATTGGGTTATTTGTTTTCTTACTGTTGAGTTTTAAGAGTTCTTTTTATATTTCAGATATAAGTCCTTTATCAAATATGTGTTTTGCAAATATTTTCTACCAGTCTGTAGCTTGTCTTCTTATTCTCTTAACAGTGCCTTTCACAGAGTGGAAGTTTTTAATTTTAATAAACTCCAATTTATCAGTTTTTTCTTTCAAGGGTTGTGCTTTTGCTGTTATATCTAAAAACACATTTCCAAATCCAAGGTCACCTAGATTTTCTCCTATGTATCTTGTAGAAGTTTTATAGTTTTGCATTTTACACTTGGGTGTGTGATCCATTTTTAGTTATTTTTTTGTGAAAGGTATAAGGTCTGTGTCTAGATTCATTTTTTTGGACATGTATGTCCAGTTGTTCCAGCACCATTTGTTGAAAAAACTATTCTTTCCTTACTTTATTGACTTTTGCTCCTTTGTCAAAGATCATTTAAATATATTTGTGTGGATTTATTTTTAGGCTCTCTATTCCATTCCATTGATCTGTCTATTCTTTCACGAATTCCACAATGCCTTGATTACTGTAGATTTGAATTAAATAACACTGTAGATAAATATAACTATATAATCTTAAAAAATAGCTATAGTATGAAAAGTAGATATATAGTTTTATAGTTGGCCAATGTCTAGGCCTCTGAATTTATTCCTCTTTTTAATATTGCGTTGGCTCTTCTGGATCTTTTGCTTTTCTATATGAACTTTAGACTCAGTTTATATGCCTTTCCATATAAACTTTAGAATCATAAACAGCTTAGAATCAGTCCACAAAGTAACTTATGGGAATTTTTATTGGAATTGCATTGAATCTATAAATCAAGTTGGGGAGAACTTAATCTTAACAATATTGACTCTTCCTATCCATGAACATGGAATATGTCTCCATTTATTTAGTTCTTTGATTTCATTTATCAGAGTTTTGTAGTTTCCCTCATATAGATCTTGTACATATTTTGTTATATTTATACCTAACTATCTCACTTAGGTAGTTAATTAGGTGCTAGTGTAAATGGTGTTTGTGTTTTCAACACAAATTCCAATTGCTCATTGCTGTTATATAGGAAAGCAATTGACTTTTGTATATTAACCTTGTATCCTGAAATCTTGCTATAATCACTTATTAGTTCTGGGAGTTATTATTATTATTATTATTATTATTGATTCTTTGGGATTTTATACATAGACAGTCGTCATCTGTGGACAAAGACAGTTTTATTTCTTCCTTCCGTATCTGTATACCTTTTATTTCCTTTTCTTGTCTTATCACATTAGCTAGGACTTCCAAACAATATTGAATAGGATTGGTGAGAAGGAACATTCTTGGCTTTTTCCATTTCCTTAGAGGGAAAACGTCTAGTTTTTGACTGTTAATTGTGATGTTAGTTATAGGTTTTTTGAAGATGTTGTTTATTAAGTTGAGGAAGTTCCCCTCTATTCCTAGTTTACTGAGATTTTTTTTTTATCATGAATTGTTTTGGGTTTTGTCAAATATTTTTTTCTGAATCTATTGATATGGTCATATTATCTGTCTTCTTTAGTCTCTTGATGTAATGGATTACATTAATTGATTTTAGAATATTAAACCAGCCATGCCTACCTAGGTCCTGCTTGATTGTAGTATATAATTCTTTTTATACATTGTTGGATTTGAGTTGCTAATAATTTGTTGAGGATTTTTGCATCTATGTTCATGAGAGATATGGGTCTGTAATTTTTTTTCTTGTAATGTCTTTTTTGTCAGGTTTTAGTATTAGGTTAATGCTGCTATAATAGGATTAATTAGGAAATGTTCCCTCTACTTCTATTTTCTGGAAGATATTGTAGAAAATTGTTACCATTTGTTCCTTAAATGTTTGGTAGCATTCACCAGTGAACCTATCTGGGCATGGTGCTTTCTATTTTGGAAGGTTATTAATTACTGATTTAATTTGTTTAATAGATATAGATCTATTCAGATTATTTCTTCTTGTATGAGTTTTGGTATAGGTCCATTCACCTTGTGTATTTCAAGGAATTGGTTCATTTTGTCTAAGTTATCAAATTTGTGGGCATAGAGTTGTTTATACTAGTCCTTTATTATTCTTTTAAGGTTCATAAGATCAGTAGTGATGGCTGCTGTTTCATTTCTGATACTAGTAATTTGTATTTTCTCTCTTTTATTCTTGGTTAGCCTAGCTAGAAGTTTATTAATTTCATTATGCTTTCAAAGAACCAGCTTTTAGTTTCCTTGAGTTTTTGTATTGTTTTCCTATTTTCAATTTCATTAATTTCTACTCTGATTTTTATTATTTCTTTTCTTTTACATATTTTGAAATTAATTTGCTCTTCTTTTCCTAGTTTCTTAAGGTAGAAGCTTAAATTGTTGATTTTTTATCTTTCTTCTTTTCTAATATATACACTCAATGCCATAAATTTTCCTCTAAGCACTGCTTTTGCTGCATCCCACAAATTTTGATGAGTTGTATTTTCATTTTGTTCAAAATATTTTAAATATCTCTTGCACTTCTTTGACCCATGTATTATTTAGAAGTATGCTGTTTAGTCTTCAAATATTTTGAGATTTTCCAACTATCTTTCTGTTATTGATTTAGGCTTATATCAATTGTGGTCTGAAAGAATACTTTGTATGATTTCCATTTTTTAAATTGTTAAGATGTGTTTTATGGTCCAGACCTATGGGCTATCTTGGTGAATGTTCTGTGTGGGCTTGAGAAAAATTGCATTGTGCTACTGTGGGATGATGTAACTCATAAATGTGAATAGATCCAGTTGATTGATGGTGCTGTTTAGTTCAATTATATCCTTACTGCCTACTGGGTCTGTCAATTACTAATAGAAGGATGCTGAAGTCTCCAACTATAGTAGTGGATTTGTCTATTTCTCCTTGTCCCTCTATCAGTTTTTGCCTCACATATTTTGATTCTGTATTTAGGTGCATACGCATTCGTAATTATTATGTGTTCTTGGGGAATTGACCTCTTTATCATTATGTAATGCCCTCTATATCCCTGATAAATTTCCTTACTCTGCAGTCAGCTTTGTCTGAAATTATGATAGCTACTCCAGTTTTCTTTTGATTAGTGTTGGCAGAATATACCTTTCCTGATCTCTTTACTCTTTTTTCTTTTCTTATCATAATAAAATATACATAACATAAAACTTACCATTTTAACCATTCTTAAGTGTACAGTTCAGTGGCATTACATGCCCTCACGTTGTTGTGCAACCATCACCATCATCCATCTCCAAAGTATTTTTCCTCTCCCCAAACTAAAACTCTATACCCATTAAACAACAACTCCCCATTCCCTCCTCCCCCAAGCCCCTGACAACCACCATTTTATTTCTGTCTCTGTGAAATTAGCTACTTTATGTATATCATGTAAGTGGAATCATACAGTATTTGTCCTTTTGCAACTGGCTTATTTCACTTAGCATAATTCTTGTGTGTATGTGTGAGGAAGATCAGCCCTGAGCTAACATCCACGCTAATCCTCCTCTTTTTGCTGAGAAGACTGGCCCTGGGCTAACATCTGTGCCCATCTTCCTCCACTTTATATGGTACGCCACCACAGCATGGCCTGACAAGCAGTGCATCCGTGCACACTCAGGATCCAAACCCAGGCTGCCAGCAGCAGAGCTTGTGCCCTTAACCGCTACGCCACCGGGCCAGCCCCAGCATAATGTTTTTACAGTTCATCCATGTGGTAACGTGCCAGAATTTCCTTCCTTTTTAAGGCTGAATATACCAGATTTAGTTTGTCCATTCATCCATTGATGAACACTTGAATTGCTTCTCTTTTTTGCCTATTGTGAATAATGCAGCTATGAACATTGGTGTACGAATACCTGTTTGAGTCCCTGCTTTCAATTATTTCAGATATATACCCAGTAGTGGAATTGGTGGATCATATGGTAATTCTATGTTTAATTTTGTGAGTAACACCATATTGTTTTCCATAGCAGCTGTATCATTTTACATTCCCATCGGCAATGCATAATTGTTCCAATTTCTCCACGTGCTTGCCAATATTCATTATTTTCTGTTTTTTTAATAATAGCCATCCTAATGGGTGTGAAGTAGCATATCACTGTGGTTTTGATTTGCCTTTCCCTAATGGCTAATGATGTTGAAATTTTTTAATGTGCTTATTGGCCATCTCTATATCTTCTTTGGAGAAATGTCCATTCAAGTCTTTTGCCCATTTTTAAATTGGTTTGCTTTTTTTGTTCTTGTTGAGTTGTATAAGTTGTTCATATATTCGGGAAATTAATATTTTATGAGATATATGATTTGCAAATATTTTCTCTCATTCCATGGGTTGCTTCTTCACTCTGTTGATAGTGTCCAGTGATGCACAAAAGTTTTTAATTGTGATAAAAGTCCAGTTACCTATTTTTTCTTTTATCAGTTGTGCTGTTGGTGTTATATGCAAGAAATCATAGCCTAATTCAATGTCATGCCGTCTTCCCCCTATATTTCTTCTAAAAGTTTTATAGTTTTTTAGCCTCTACATTTAGTTCTTTGATTTTTTTTGAGTTAGTTTTTATATATGGTGTAAAATAAGGGTCGAACTTCATTCTTTTACATGTGGATATCCAGTTTCCCAGCACCATTGGTTGAAAAAACTGTTCTTTCTTGGCACCCCTGTCAAAAATCATTTGATTGCATATGTGAGAGCTTATTTCTGGGCTCTTTATTCTATTCCTTTGGTTTGTCTGTCTGTCTTTCTGCCAGTACCACACTGTTTTGATTACTGTAGCTTTAAGGTAAGTTTTGAAATCAGGAAGTGTGAGAGCTCCAGCTTTGTTCTTTTTCAAGATTGTTTTGGTTGTTTGAAGTCCCTTGAGATTCTATATGAATTTTAGGATGAGTTTTTCTATTTCTGAAAAGGTACCATTGGGGATTTGATATGGATTGCATTTAATCTGTAGGTCATTTTATGTAATATTGTCATCTTAGCAATATTGAATCTTCGAATCTATCAACATAGGATATCTTTCTATTTATTGGTGTCTCCCTTAATTTCTTTCAGCAACATTATGTAGTTGTCAGTGTACTATCTTTTGCCCTGTTGCTTAAGTTTATTCCTAGGTATTTTATTTATTTATTTATTTTGCTATTGTAAATAGAATTGTTTTCTTAATTTCCTTTTGGATTTTTCATTGCTAGTATATAGAAATGTAGCTGAATTTTGTGTATGGATTTTGTATCCCACAAAATTGGTTTATTTTTTGCTGAGTTGCTGAATTCATTTATTAGCTTTAACAGGTTTTTGTGTGTGTGTGCACGTGGAATCTTTAGGGCTTTCTATATATAAGGTTATGTCATCTGCAAACAAAGATAATTTTATTTCTCCCTTTTCAATTTGGAGTCTTTTATTTCTTCTTCTTGCCTATTTGCTCTTGCGAGGACTTCCAGGACTATGTTGAATAGAAATGGAGAAAGTGGGAATCCTTGTTTTGTTCCTATCTTAGGGGAAAAACTTTGAATTTTTGACCATGGTGTATGTTAGCTGTGAGTTTTTCATATTTGGCCTTTATCATTTTGGGGAAATTTCCTTCTATTACTGGTTTATTGAGTGTTTTTATCAAGAAAGGGTGTCAAATTTTGTTAAATACTTTTTCTGTATCAGTTGAGATAATTATGTGATTTTTCCCTTTCATGCTAGTAATTGATTTTACTGAATCAGTTTTCATGTGTTGAACCATTATTACATTCTGGGAATAAATTTCATTTGGTCATGATACATAATCTTTTTAATATGCTGCTGAATGCAGTTGGCTTCACTTTTACGAAAGACCTACATTGGTACCTGTTTTTGCTAATTGAAAGAAATCTGAAGAGGATTTTCACTTTTACCAAAAAAAGGTGAAAAGCAAAAATAGCACCCAGCATTTGTTTTGCAGCGAGCCATTATAGAGGCAGCAGGCACCCTGAGCAGCGAGAGTGACACCACCAAGCTCCTTCCCCAGAAACCACACCAGCATTTCAGTATAAAAACCATGCTTAGCTTGCAGGCTGTACAAAAAGAGATCGTATGCTGGATTTGGCCCACAAGCCATAGTTTGCTGACTCCAGAGATAATAAATTAGCCCATTACTGTTTCATGGATGCTGGAAGAAAACACAAGACACCTGCATTACAGACAAAGGACTTTATTACTCATGGCACCACAAGCAGCAATAGCATCATGTTTGTGCTAGTTCTTTTTGCCCCTCAAGTCCCGGGGGTCAATGCAGAGGGCCCAAGTGGATGCTACGCAAGCAGTGGATTTGTGTCACAGCTGAGGAACACTGAGCTTGGGCAATCTCTTCCTTTATAGCAAGCCTACTCTTTGTCCTGGAAGGAGACATTACTTCATCCCTCAAGGTTGCTTGCTGCAAACACAATCCTGACAAATGCATAGAGATGGAGTTGCATTCTTGTCTTACCCAGTAAGTATGTGCAGGAATGTTCAGGGCCCATGGCGAATTGCCTCCCTCAATAGTGTTTTCATTCCTTTGTGTGTTGAATTGAATTGAATAGAATTTAGTATGCACCAGGAGATATGCATGGAACTAATGATACAAAGAGAAATAAAACATAGTCCCCATCCTCAGGGAGCTCACAAGCTGTTAACAACCATAAGTGTTCACAGCAGAGGCATAAACATTGCTCTGGTAGTACAGAGAGGTACATGGTAAACTTTTGGGCATCTTGGGAACATGTAAGAGAGAAGGGGCTTTTGAATTGGACATTCAAAGATGCCCAGGTGAGGCAGCGTAGGAGTGGAAGGGATTTTCAGGTAGAGGATCCAGATCAGACAAAGGTAAAGAGGTATGTTGAGCAATTCTGAATAGTTGGGTATGACTGAAGTATAGTATATATGGGAGAGGTCGATGGGGAATGAGGTAGGGAGAGAAGGAATAAGGAAGGAAACTAGCATTTTCCAAGAGTCTGTTACTTTGATACTAACTCATCTAGTCCTCACAGCCTGTCAGGTGAGCTATTGAGCATGTACTGTGTGCAGATCTTCTTAGGCTTTATGTACACTATCTCATTAACTCCTCATAACTACCTGTGCAACCTTTCGGCAGATGAGAAATCTGACACTTAACTAACTTGCTCAAGGTCATGGCTGGTGGCACATTTGGGATTTGAATATGAGTTGGCCTGATCCCACAGCCTGTGCTCTTCAGCACAACTCTCTGTTGCCTCAGAAACTAAGGCTCTGGAAGGTCATGTGGTTTTCCAAAGTTATCAAGAAATAGTGAAACATTAATAGTGGAGCTGGGATTTGCACCCATGTTCATCTGCCTGCAAAACTAGTCCTGCTTTCCCAGATTATAGGGGCCCTTTATGCCAACAAGCTTCTACATAGTTGAAGGAGTTACCTAACAGTAGAAGGCAATAACTTGAATTCTATGCATTAAAGAAGACCGGGAACGGCAATAGAAGTGAAAAGGAAATCCCCAAACCCTCTCTTCCATTTGTGTTAGTTGTCCTCAGCTCCTTCAAAGAAAAGGTAGATGTTTTTCTAATAGTGGTGAGGTAACACAGCATAGCAGTTAGGAACACAGGCTTTATAATATGAGCAGCTGGGTTTGAATCCCAACTTCACTAAATAGCTGTGCAGAATTAGGCCAACTGCTTACTTTCTCCAACTCCCACTTTCCTCCTTTGAGAAATGAGTTGTTGTGAAAATTAAATGAGATATTATTTGTAAAGCACTAAATACAGAGCTTGACACAGAGGACAGTCTAGGAGGATATTGAAAATGCCAAAAACTAGGACAAGGTTAATGTTGAAGAGAGTTGACAGTGAGTCAGAAAACAAAATCTTGAAAGGATGAGGCAGTGGGATCCAGGGGTCAGGAGATGCCTGCAATAAGAGTGGTCATGGGTGGCACAGTCCAAATATCTGATATTCAAGGCTAAGAGACTTAAGACATTGGGCTTCTGCCTTTGTTGGTGGGAGCTGATCAAACTAAGAGACTACAACTGTGCACGAACTGTCTTTGGAAGGCATCCTCCTCTTATCCAAGGTTTTTGCTATAGTGAATGTTAACAGAGCTTCTGAGGAGGGAGAGGTAAGTGTGAACCAGAGTCTCTAGACTTGGAGGGTGGCCCTGGAGTGTGGGCAAGTTGAAGATAAGGGGCAGATGGTGAGGCAGAGTGCAGACAGCAAGGGTTCCACAGGCCCGGTGTATTTGATGGGGAGGGTTTGGTTGGAGCAGGTGTGCTGTAAGAGAGTGACCTGGGCCATAAAAGGTGGTTTGAGGTCAAGGCTGAGCTGGCTGGCCAAAGAAAGTGCCCACTTCTCTGGTTTGTCTGCATGGCTGGTACTCAGGCTGGATTCACAGGAGTCAAGAACGGTTGGGGTGTGGGGGTCAAAAATGCCAGTGTGGGGCCGGCCCGGTGGCGCAAGCGGTTAAGTGCGCGCGCTCCGCTGCGGCGGCCCGGGGTTCGCTGGTTCGGATCCCGGGCGCGCACCGACGCACTGCTTGGTAAGCCATGCTGTGGCGGCGTCCCATATAAAGTGGAGGAAGATAGGCACAGATGTTAGCCCAGGGCCGTCTTCCTCAGCAAAAAAAGAGGAGAATTGGCGGATGTTAGCTCAGGGCTGATCTCCTCACAAAAAAAAAAAAAAAATGCCAGTGTGAGCTGGATGTAGAGAATGGCCAGTGAGAAGGAAAGCTCACTGCTCAGGACAGAGAGGAGATCATTCATGACGATATAGGCTGAAGTAGCAAGTGGTTAGGCCAGGCTTCAGGAGGAGAGGGTCCTTCTCTTGGTTCTCAGTCCTCCTGCTTCCTGCCCTCAGGCCTGAAGTCCACACCCTCTCTCTGCTCACTGAGGCTCCCAACTCTAAAGCAAAATGCACAAACTAATGCAAATCAAGGCAATGGTGACTTCACATGTATCCTCTCCCAAAGATACTCACATTTTAAAAGAAGACATACAGAAAATGAAATTTCTGCTGGTGCAGCCAAGAGTTCCAGGTGCTGGGCAAGCATTGGGAGCAATTGCCCTGATTTCTCAGGTTGCACTGCACAGAGCAGCTCCTCCTCCATCCACATTCTGGGCCAGGTCCTCTGGGGTGAGGGGGTGCATAGGCTGGGCATCCTGTCTAGGAATTTTGCTTTTGTGCCTTTTAGCTTCTGTTTGTATTTTAATTTCTTTTTGGCTTGCTTTAAAAGACTTGGGCTTCCCCTTTCACCCCAAAGTTTAATTAGCTGACTGCCCTTCACCCCAAGTTGGGGTGAAGCTTCTCTTATTCCTTCTCTGCCTCTAACCCTAAGAGTTATTCCCAGGATGCCATTGAGAAATTGAGATCTTTCAGGAGCAAGCTAGAACCTTTGTGCTCTCCCTGATGGCACCCTGTGCTCACCCCTCAGTTAGAATTGCCTGTTGCATATCTGTCTTCCCTATAAGATTTGAATGAGATTTCAGAATTGAATTGATTAAATGAGATTTCTGAAATCTCATTTATCTTTGTATTATCAATGCCTAGAACATAGTAGGCAGTCAGTAAGTATTTGTTGAACTGAAATGAGGTAGACACCATGTCATCTTCTCATACAGGGCTTACAAAGGAGGCTTATGGGACCCGGGACCTGGGCGGGTCCTTCTCCTCTAACGAGGCTTCTCCTCTCCTGCTGTTACTGAGCACAGTCAGGTGAGCGGGCACTCCATGAATGATGAAGGCACCTTGATATCTCAGTGATGCCAGAGCTTCCTCTTTTTTCTTTGGAATGCTGGGCTAGTAAGGTAGGCAGTCACTGTGTGATCAAGCAAATTTTTTTTTCAAGTAAAACAGTAAAACAGTCCGACTCAAGGATACATGGATTTCTCAAATGCCACCTTCCCTCCTCTCTCCCCCTGAAAATACTGTATTCTCTTATTTACAATACTTTTCTAAATTCCCTGCATGAGTGTTGACTCAGTTGCTCAGACCTGGGGAAACGAGAGACAAGTGTGGCCCACCTAGCCCTGACGCAGTCACAGAGCTGGTGGTAGGGCCCATGCATGTCTACAGGAGGCAGGGGAGCATGACAGGCAGAGGCTGCTGTGAAATGGCTGCATGTATCTGGGCTCCCTCTCTGACGTGTCTGACAGCAGTGGGCAGGATAGTTTTCCAAGAGGCCCTAGGAGATCAGTCTCCTAGTAATCTGTAGGCAGAGGGCCTGGGCTGGCCGCTTGGTTCTGTCATTAACTGTGTGGCCTTGGGTGAACCGATTAGACTCTGAGCCTCAGTGTCCTCATCTGTGAAATATGGAATAATAGTGTATGTTTCTGGGGTAGTTGTGACAATTAATTGAGTTGATTCATGTAAATTCCATAGAATAATGGATAGCTCATATTAAGTGCTCAACAAATGTTAGCTATTATCATCACCATCATCATCATTGTCATCATTATTTCTTCTCTTACAGATATAATACAATGTGATTTTACATTGTGAAAGCGAAAACTGATATGGGAATTCTGAAAAGGATGTAAGGATTTCACCAAATAGTTTGGAAAGTCTTTTTGGAAGCAGGAAATGAGCTGACCCTGAAGAAATATAAGCAAGGCAGATGAATAGACAGAAGAGCATTCAGAGAAACTCAGTTTAATTTAGTTTAATGGTTAAAGAATACAGACCCCGGAACCAGATTGCAATTGTTAAGATTACTAGTTTTACCATTTACCAGCTACATAACATCCCGTAAGTTACTCAACTTCTCTATGCCTCAGTGTATTCCTTTGTAAAATGGGGATGATTATAATGATCTACCACAAAAGTTATGATTATGATTAAAAGCATTCAATAGTGTTAGCTGACATCATTAACTATGTACCTAATATGTGGTGTCTGGCATGATTTTTGATACTTTGAGGACTAAAAGGCAGGTTGCAATATCTGTTCTGAGCTGTCCATTGTCTAATGAGAAAGGTAACAGGTAACCATAATACAAAGCAACGTCTGAAAGTGCCCCAAGAGACAGAGAGATTCAAGAAATATTGTTGATGGACTAGGACCTGTGTTGCTATTTTCCCAGGACCAGCAGGAAGTGGCTGGGGGGCCCTTGAACCGAAGCCGTGCTGCCTCCCATAGAACAGCATCTGATTGCAGGCCGCCCCAGGATCTGTCTTAACCTCTAGGCCCTCTTTGGTTTCCTCATCAGTAATATGAGGACAAAATCCATCATCTTACAGTGCTATAGGAGAAAATTAAATGAGGTACCATATTTGAAAGTACATACTATGAAAAGCTAAGTGAAGTGGTTTAAAAGTTTATGATGCTGTTACTAATTCACTTAACACTTGTACCTTTCTCCCTAGCACCAGCATCACTTTCTTTTAATCTATGTCAGGTCTCAAATAATGTCTGTCTGCCCTTCTTCTGCACCCCATTACAGGCTCATCTCTCTTCACTGGTACAGCTCTGAGCTCAGGGTGTTTGTTAGATGGAGGCTTTGAGGATGTGCTATCGTGTTTACCTCTGAGTTATGGCCTGCTTGCCCAAGGTTCTGAGGAAAGTCAATGGGGCCGGAAATTTAGAAAGGTGATAGGAAGCTGAACAGGAAGCAAAGGACAAAAGAAGTTTTATTTTCTGAGCCTCGTATGTTCCTACTACATACACATGCACACACACACACACTCCTTTCTTCTTTTATCGTGTAATTTAACATACCCAAAACTGCATAAGACACGTGTACAGTTTAAATAGTTGTGAAGCAAACGCGTGCATAATCACCATGTGGGCCAGGACAAGGGCACTGCCCCCACTACAGGAGCCCCTGTTAGCTTCTTCCCAGTCCATTGTGATTGGATGTTTGGTTTGATCAAGAGGTTTTTCTGTCTGCATCTGTTGGTGTGATTGTAGGATTTTTCTCTTTTAATGTTATGTTCAATTACTTTAATTGTTTTTCTCATGTTTAGTCAACCTTGCCTTCTTGATATTAATCCAACTTGGTCAATATGTTTTTTTCTCACTATATTGCTGGATTTGGTATGATGATACTTTGTTTTAGATTTATGCATCTTTGTTCATGAGATTGGTCAGTAATTTTTCATTCTTATTAAGGTTTTTGCTAAGTTTTGAGATCAGGGATGTATTCGCCTTATAAAATGAATTGACAAGTGTTGCCTTTTTAAAAATTTTTCTGAAAGAGATTGTATACAATTTTGATTACTTATCCCTTGAATATCTTGTAAAAATTTCTAAGGAAGTTTCCTTTGTGGAAAATAATTTAGTACTGATTCAATTCCTTTAATGGTTCTTGATCTATTCACAATTTCTTTTTCATGTTGAATCACTTTTGGCGAGTTATTTTCTCTTTGTGGATATGTTTGAGAGTCTAGGGAGACTCTCAAACATATACATATATTTCATATTCACAGTTTCTCCCCAATGCACAGAGTTCTCTACCACAGGTTCATTTCTTGCACTTAGCCTCCTCCAGCTCAGAGCCAGCAAAGGAGTGTCAGAGCCTTGTCACATTTAGAATCTCCCTGACTTCTGCCCCACCTCACTGCCTTCCTCTTCTGCTGTTAAGCATATGATTACTTTGAGCCTGCCCAGATGATCCAGGGCAATCCCTTTATCTTATTGTCAACTGATCAGTAATCTTAATTATATCTGCAAAATCCTTTGCGTCATGTAACATAACATATTCATTGACATAATACAGAGGCCTGGGGACCAAAAGTCTGCCTACCGCTCTGCTCTTGCTTTCAGCTCTAATGGGGAATCAGAATTGATAACAGGCAACTATATCGCAGTCTAATGAATGCCATAGGAAGAGTAAACACACTGTGCTGAGGAGTACTCAGGAGGTCTCTAACTGAAGAAGGGGCAGCTTCCTGAAAGAAGACTATCTAAAAGTTGAGCCTGATATGATGAGTAGAATTTAACAAGGGGGGGGGGGGGAAGGTCCCAGGCAGAAAGATTAGCATCTACTGTGCAGTGGTTCATTACTGTTGGCCTGTAGAATTCACTTCAGGGAGCCAGAGAGACAAGGGGCAGTGGAAAGACAGATGAGACAGCCACCAAAGGTTCTAAGCAGGGAGCTGGAATGATCATATTTTTATTTTAGAGAGATTATCTGATGGCACTATGGGAATGAAGAGGATTCTGTCTAAACAGGAGAGTTGCACACTAATTAGGAGGCTGTTCTGGTAATCCAAGCAAGATGATGGTGCCTTAAAAAGTGGAAATACTAGTGGGAGGGAGAGAGGTGAATGTGATACAATTTGGGATTGAGCATGAAAGGGTAACAAGTTAAGGGTGATTCCCAGGTTCCTGGCTTGGACGACTAAATGCAAAATGGTACCATTCACAGAGACTGGAAAAGAAACAGAGCAATGGGCGACATGCGTTTATTTTTAGATATGTTTAATAATTTGAGGTGGGTGTGAGACACCGAGTGGTGATGCGCTCTAGGCAGATCTAGGATAGTCATAGAGGTTTGGAAATCATCAGTGAGTTATTGAGATCACCTTCCAGAACTTATGTGTGAGAAGACCAGAGGACCTGAAATGCAATATTTAGGCAGTTGGAGGGAGGAAGAGGAGCCAGCAAAAGGGTAAGAAGCAGCAGGCATGGAAGAAAGAAATCCAGGTAGGTGTGGCGGCTCAGAGCCAGAAGAAAAGAATTTCGAGAGAGAAGTTGAAGTCAAGTGCTTTTGAGAGGTCAGGTTAGATGAGGACCAAAAATGTCCATTGGATTTAGCACCAGCAAGGTCACTGGTGACATGTTAGGGTAATTCCCCGGGTAGTGGGTGGGATCAGGTGTCGGTGCATTAAGAAGTGACATGTGAGGTGAGGGTGGTAGCTGGAGGGAACCAGGGTCAAGAAAGTTGGGAGGAGGGTTTTATTTTAAATGAAAGAACGAAGATTTTGTTTAAGTGCTATTGGGAAGAAGCCACTGGAAAAGTGAACATACAGAAAAGAGAGGCCCTAGATAAGCAGAAGATGTGACGTGGAACACCTGCCCCAGGAAGGGGACAGGACTAACATTGTACTAGGAAGGAGAAAGCGATGAGTAAACCTGCAGGAAAATGGGAAGGATTGGAGATAATGATTTGAAGGTATCACTGAGTGACACCTTTGCAGTCTCTGTGAAGGAGGGGTAAGTCATCTTCTGGAAGAGAGGAGGAGCAGAGGTGGAGTGGGAGGAGTGGGTAGAGTGAAGGTCTGAAGTAGCCTTGTGGAGAACGGGGGCAGTGCTTGTGAGGGAAATGGAGAAGAATTGCAGAGCAGCGGTGAGCACCCAGCTCTGCACAGCCCCAAAGTTCTGTTTCTTCACACTCTGTCTGCTTAGGTACACTCAACCAAGTGGGCCTGGGGAGAATGGAAAACATTTTCTTTAGTGCAATACAAACATATGTTCAAGAAAGTTTCAGTGTAATCCACGTAAGCAATATATTTTTCCCCTTGGTGAATAGTTTTAATAGAGCGAGGGCAGGGGCAGGGGTGGACAACTCCCTCTTCCTTTGCCCCGCAGACCTTGCTAAGTGAGTGCGGCACTCAACCGATTCAGGCCCAGAAGCAGCCTCAGCTCCCTCTCAGCATTGTGCTTCTGCAGCCAGTACCAGTCGCTGAGAGCTGAGGTGTCACATGAAATCAAATCTGCTCTCCTTAGGCTGATGCGTACCCAATACGTGCACTTACTTAGTAATCAAACCTGCATTTCCTCAGTCTAGATAATTTTAAGCAATAATAGATGTGTTATTTGGAATTCGAAGAGGCATGATTATTCAGTTCATTCATGAAGGTTTTCTTGAGTGCCTTCTATTTGCAGACACAGCATATTACAGACTAAAACAATGAACTAGAAATAGACCTTTCAGGAAAGAATTTATGGGGACAGAATATATACGATAAATGAAATAACCATTAAAGGTCATTAACAATATAACCAAAAACAGATGCCCTATATTGGTGCATAATTTAAGCTGTATAGTGGTATAATTTATACATATGTTCAAAGGAGAAAGGGATCATGTGAGTCTCTTGGGATTTGTATAAACTAGTCTGGGCTCTGTAGAAAAGACACAATTTTTAAAGGAACTTCATAAAAACATGGTGAATTTTATAGATATCTAAACAAGAATAGTCTCCCAGTATGAGGATCAAATATTGTTGAAGGGTCACTCCTTCTGATTCACCTCTATTGTTTCTTCTACACCTTTAGTGACGTTCTGGAACCCTGCCATTCACAGAAATGGGGAAATGGCTCACAGTGTTACTAATTCATCACATTAAAATCATGAATCAGTGCTCTAGGGCCTTCTAGGCATGGGCAAAGTGTTAAGATTCATAAGTATAGCATATCTCTCCATTTATATGTCTTCCCGAGTGTCTTTACTTACTCTTCATTCTCGAAAGATATTTTCACTGGACGTAGAATTTTAAGTTGACAGGTTTTTTTCTTTCAGTACTTGGAAAAAACCCACTTCCTTCTCACCTCCATAGTTTTAGATGATAAATCTACTGTCATTCAAATTGTGTTTGACACACTATAAAAAGTATGTCATTTCTCTCTGGCTGCTTTCAGGATTTTTTCTTTGTCTTTAGTTTTCATAAGCACCCCAACAAAAACAGAGCACTGACTGGCATTGCCTCCTTACTGGAAGGGCAGGGAAAGCAGAGGGCTGAGTCATACTGCTCTGCTGCCACAGGAGGGGTGTAAGCTCAGCTCCCAGCTGGGCCAGGCTGACACCGGGGAGAGAGGGGACGGCAGAGGGGCAGGGGAAGCAGAGTGCCAGCAAGCAGCCCTTCACCACCCCTCCACCTCACTGATGCTGGGTAAGGGTAGAGGCCTGGTCGCAGGGTGGGAGGGAGGCAGTGGTGAAACATCGTGCCTCCTCATACTGCCTTGTTAAGTTTGATTGCTACTGGTTTGTGGTCGAGGTTCAGCTCCCCACTGCACCCTGCCGGCACTCCACTGGCAGAGGAATCAGAGCAACACTTGCTTCCACTGAGCAGGAGATCTGCTTCCTGCTGGGGCCACTGACACTGCCTGCTGGGGGTGATGCCCCAGGAGAGGGAATTGGAACACCGCCTGCTTCCTGGGAGCAGGTGGAACATCAACTGGGCACTGGCCCTGCTGAAACCATGAAGTGGGGGATTGCAGTTTTCATTGCTGTCTGGCTAATGTAGGGCTGGTATTGCCAAAAAGGTGTGTTGTGAGGCTGCCCTTTTCCTGGACCTGTGACTAGGAGGAACAGACTTTTCTCAGGACTTCTTTTGTTTGAGCCTGTTGTTGGTTCAGTGTTGGAGGTTCTCTAATGTGTGGGAGGCAACAAGGAAACCAATCATGTCATTCCTCACATCCAGAGGTTCCCAAGCAGCCGCCTTCTTCCTCCCACTTTTCAGAGACTTCCTATGCTTGTTTGCTGTGCTGTGCCTACAGTTGTTTAGTTGTCAGGCGGGGGATGTAGGAGGAATGGGGCCGCTCCATCTTTGGCAGAACCAGAAGTCCTTTAATGTCTTTCAATAAAGTTTTAAATCAAAATTGAAATTTTACATTTAAAGTTTAAATTTTTTTTCCATAAAGATCTTGGACATATTTATATATATATTGATATATATCTATATAAACACAGTTGATAATATTGATCTTTTTAATGCTTATAATTTGTCTAAAGATTCTTTTGGAATTTCCCTGAGAACATATGTGAATGATGATAACTTCATTTCTTCCTTTGCAATTCTTATATATTTTATTGCTTCTTTCTTTTGTGCAGGGTAGGATCCTTAGTACAATGTTGAAAGAGTAGCATCCATCCTTGTCTTGTTCCTAATTTGAAAAGCTGCTGTCAAAGGTTAACTGAGTGTGATATTTTCTGTAGGCTTTTTAAAATATCCTTCATCAGATCTCCAAGTTTCTTTCTCTTTCTCTTTTGATGTGAGGAATGGATGTTGAATATTTTCAATTCTTTTTCTGAAATTGAGATGACATAATTTTCCCCCCTTTAATCTATTTTTGTGGTAAACTTTATTTATATGGGAATAATTCCAACAATTGGTCATGAAGTACTATTTTTTTTACATCATTGGATCCGTTTTGCTACTATTTTGTCTGGAAATGTTGCATCTATGTTTGTGGGTGAGATTAATGTGTTTTGTGCTGTCCCTGTTGACTTTTTGTGTCACTGTTACACCGTCTTCATTAAATGAGCTGAGGAATGATCTCTCTTCTTCAGTTGTTTGGTGAGACTGGAATTATCTGTTCCTAGAATGTTTGGTAGAATGTTCCTTTAAAACCATTTGGGTGTGGTACTTTCTTTGTAGGATTTTTTTTTCTTTTAAGAAAGGAATTTAACATGTTACTGAGTGCCTGTGAGTTCTCAGGAATTATATTAGATTCTTACACATGAGCTTGTTAAATCTGCACATCAGCCCCATAAGGAATCATCCCTGTTATTGAAGATGAAGAAAGGGAGACACAAAGAGGGTCTGCCATTTCTCAGGGTCCCTCAGCCAGAGAATGATGGACCAGGAATGTGTCAAATTCCAGATGTCAAAAAAATGTTAATCATTCTTGTTACACATTGCCAGAGAGACTTTATAAGAGACAAAAATGACTTGTACTATCATCATATCCTCACAGCCTGGGCTCAGGGATCTGAAAAAGTATGGTTACATGCTGTTAGAGCCTTCTCTATTTGTACATCTTTAATTGATGGTGAAGCTGTGTTTCTCAACATTTTCTTTCTCTCTTAATATTTTAGTTTTGAGTGTTTATTACCTTTGCTTTTAATAGAATTTATTTAAGTGTAAGTTTATATAATTTAAACTTATAGCTATTTTGAGGTAATTGTAGATTCACATGCAGTTGTAGAAATAATAGAGAGATTCCACAGACACTACCCAATTTCCCTCAATAATAGCATCTTGCAAAACTATAGTAAAATATTACAACCAGGGAATTGACATTGATACATCCCCCTGATCTTGAGCAGATCTCTCCAATGTTACTTGTACTTATTCGTGTTTGTGTATATTTAGTTCTATGCAATTTTATCAGATGTAGATTAGTATACCCACCACCACAATCAAAATACAGAACAGTTCTGTCAGCAAAAGGATTCTTCAATGTCCTTTATAACCACACTCACATCCCTCCAGCACCCTCTCCCTCTCCTCATCTTTAACCACTGGCAATCACTAATCTGTTCTTCATTTGCATGATTTTATCATTGTAAGAATGTTATACAAATAGATTCTTATAGTATGCAATCTTTCAGGATTGGCTTTTTTCACTCGAGGTAATTCTCTGGAGATTCATCCAATTTATTCCATGTATCAATAGTCCATTCTTTTTACTGCTGAGAAGTATTTCACGTTATGATGTACCACAATTTGTTTAATCATTCGCCTGTTGAAGGACATTTGGGTTATTTCTAGTTTTTGGCTATTAGAAATAAATCTGCTTTTAATATTTGTGTTCAGGTTTTTATATGAATGCAACTGCTGGGTCATATGTTAGAAGTGTGTATAGTTTTATGAGTATAGTTGCCAAGCATTTTTCAGAGTGGTTGTACCATTTAACATTCCCACCAGCAATGTACAAGTGATCCAGTTTCTCCACATTCTCACTAGCATTTGATGCTGTCACAATTTTTTATTTTAGCTATTCTGATAGATTCTTTTCATGTGCTTACTTCCCATCTTCATTCATCTTCAATGAAATGTTAGTGCATCTCACTTCCTAACTGAATTTTTTTTTTTTTGCTATTGAGTTTTGAGTGTTCTTTGTATATTCTAGATATTCTAGTCCTTTGTCATACATGTGGATTGCAAATATTTTCTCCCAGTCTGTAGCTTGTCTTTTCATCCTCTTAGCAGAGTCTTTCACAGAGCAAAAGTTTTAAATGTTGATGACATCCAATTTATCCGTTTTTCTTTTTATGGATGGGGCTTTTGGTGTCAAGTCTAAGAACTATTTGCTTAGCCCTAGGTCCCAAAGATTTTCTCCTATTTTTTTCTAATGGTTTTATGTTTTACATTTTAGTACATGATCTATTTTTAGTTAATTTTTGTATAGGGTATGAAGCTTAGTTCATGGGTTTTTTTTGTTTTGTTTTGTTTGTTTTTGTTTTTTGTTTTTGCCTATGGGTGTCCAATTCCAGGGCCATTTGTTGAAAAAGCTATGATTCTTCCTTTGAATTGCTTTTGCACCTTTGTCAAAAAACAGTTTAGTATATTTATATGAATCTGTTTCTGGTTTCTCTCTTTTGTTCTATTGATCTACATGTCTATTCCTCTGCAAATACCACACTGTCTTGATTACTATAGCACTAAGTAAGACTTAATATAGGGCAGGGTAATTCCTCCAACTTTATTCTTTCTCAAGATTTTTTTTTAACTATTCTAGGTCTTGTCCCTTTCCATATAAATTTTAGAATAATTTTGTCAATGTCTAAAAAAAAAACTTTGCTGGGATTTTAATAGAAATTGTACTAAACCAATAAATTAATCTTGGGAGAAATGACATCATTATTATATTTAGTCTTCCAATCCCTGAACACAGTATGTCTCTCCATTTTGTTAGGTCTTCTTTGATTTCTTTCATCAGCATTTTGTAATTTTCAGCATATAGATTCTGTATATGTTTTGTTAAGTTTATTCTTAAGTAGCTCATTTTCTTTGGAGCAATTATCAGTAGTATTATTTTTAATTGCTATTTGTACGTGTTCACTGTAATATATAGAAATGTGATTGATTTTCGCATGTTGATATTGTATGTTCCAACTTTGCTAAACTCACTTCTTAGTTCTAGGAATGTTTTGTAGATTCCTTGGGATTTTCTAGGAGATAATCAAGTCATCTGCAAATAAGGACAGTTTTATTTCTTCCTTTCCAATCTGTATGCCCCTTCTTTCTTTCTTTCTTTCTCTTTTTTTTTTTTTTTTTTTGAGGAAGATCAGTCCTGAGCTAACATCCATGCTAATCCTCCTCTTTTGGCTGAGGAAGACCGGCTCTGAGCTAACATCCACTGCCAATCCTCCTCCTTTTTTTCCCCAAAGCCCCAGTAGATAGTTGTATGTCATAGCTGCACATGCTTCTAGTTGCTGTATGTGGGACGCGGCCTCAGCTTGGCCAGAGAAGCGGTGCATCGGTGCGCGCCTGGGATCCAAACCCGGGCCGCCGGTAGCGGAGCGCACGCACTTAACCGCTAAGCCATGGGGCCGGCCCTGCCCCTTCTTTCTTTGTTGCACACGTGTGTGTGTGTGTTTGGGGTGGAGGGAAACTGGCTAGAACTTCTAGTATTATGTTGAATAGGAGTAGCAAGAGTGGATATCTTTGCGTTGGACACAATCTTAGAGGTAATACATTGTCTTTCACCATTAAGAGTGATGTTATCTAAGTTTTCTGTAGATGTTTGTATTAGTCAAGGTTCTCTAGAGAAACAGAACCAATAGGATATATATATAGATATATATAAAAGAGGAGATTTATTACAGGTATTGGCTCACAGGATTATGGAGGCTGAGAAGTCCCATAATCCGCCCTCTGCAAGCTGGAGAATCAGGAAAGCCAGTAGGTGGTGTAATTCAGTCCAAGTCCAAAGGTCTGAGAACCAGAGGGCCACTGGTGTAAGCCCTAGAATCCAAAGGCCCAAGAATTGGGGCTGTGATGTCCAAGGGCAGGAGAAGATGGACATCTCAGCTCAAGAGAGCAAATTTGCCTTTCCTTCACTTTTTTGTTCTATTCAGGCCCTCAAGGAATTGGATGATGCCTGCCCCCATTGGTGAGGGTGGATCTTCTTTTCTCAGTCTATTGAATCAAATGCTAATCTCTTCCAGAAACACCCTCACAGACACACCTAGAGATGTTTTACCAACTCTCTGGGCATTCCTTAGCTTAGACAAGTTGACACATAAAATTAACCTCACAATGCTCTTTATCAAGTTGAGGTAATTCTCTGCTATTTCTAACTTGCTGAGAGTTTTTATCATGAATGGGTGTTGGATTTTTGTCAAATAATTTTACTTCATCAATTAATATGATTTTTTTTCTTAGCCTGTTGATATATTGAATTATATTGATTTTTGGATGTTGAATCATACCTAGAATAAATCCTTCTTGGTCATGATGTGTAACTCTTTTTGCATGTTACTGAAATCTATTTGTTAATATTTTGTTGAGGATTTTTTAATCTAAGTTCATGAGAGATATCAGTCTGTAGTGTTCTCTTTTTGTACTTTCCCTGTCTAGGTTGGTTCAAGGTAGTATCAGTCTCATAAAATGAGTTGGCAACTGTTCCTTTCTATTCCTTTTTCTGGAAGACATTATATAAAACCAGTGCTAATTCTTCTTTAAATGTTTAGTAGAATGCTCCAGTGAACCATCTGGGCCTGAAGATCTTTTCCAGGATATTTATAATAAAAATTCAATTTCCTTAATGGTTTAGGATGATTTAATTTATCTAATCTTGGTTGAGTTTTGGTAGTTTTTTTTTTTTTGAGGAATTGGTCCATGTTGTTGAATTTATGAGCGTAAAATTGAGCGTAAAATAATATTCTGTTATTAGTCCTTTTGTAATTGCAGGATATGTCATGATATTCCTTGTTTCATTCTGGAATTTGTTTTTTTGTGTGTGTCTTCTCTCTTATCTTTGTTGTTCTTGCTAGAAGCTTAACAATTTTTTTTTCCCCAAAGAAGCAATTTTTTTGTTTCATTGAATTTCTCCACTTTTGTCCTGTTTTTAATTTTATTGATTTCTATTTTTGTTTTTATTACTTCCTTTTGCTTGCTTTAAGTTATTTTGCTGTTATTTTCCCTGGTTTCTTAAGGTAGGAACTTACAGATTTGAGAACTTTCCTCGTTTCTAATGTGAGAATCTAGTGCTATAAATTTCCCTCTCAGCACTGCTTTAGCTTTTCGTATAAATCCAATTTTTATTTGGACCTCAAAGAAAAAAATTACCAGGGGCAAAGGATGAAATTTAACAATGATAAAAGAGTCAATCCAACAGGAAGTCCTTACAATCATAAACATGTATGCACCAAACAGAGTCTCAAGCTACATGAAACAAAAATAGATAGAGCTCAAAAAAAATAGTCCATTTTTATTTTCATTCAGTTCTGTGTATTTTTTTTTAAGTTCCCTTGAGATTTCCTCTTTGACCCATGGAAATGTGTTGTTTAATTTCCAACAGTTAGAGCATTGTCTTTTTTTTCTGTTGTTGTTTTCCAGTTTTATTCTAATATGCCAAGAGAATATACTCTGTGATAGCAGTTGTTTCAGATTTGTTGAGGTTTGTTTTGTGACCCAGGAGAAGGTGTGTCTTCATGAATGTTCCATGGGTGTTTGAAAAAAATGTGTATTCTACTGACGTTGGCTGGAGTGTTTTATAAATGTCAGTTAGGTCTGGCTGATCCATTGTGCCATTCAGTTCCTCTACATCTTTGCTAATTTTCTGTCTGGTAGTTCTATCAGTTGCTGATAGTGGGTTTTGTAGTTCCCAACTATAATTATGGATTTTTCTTTCTCTTCTTTGAGTTATATCTGTTTTTGTTACATGTAGCTTGAAATTCTGTTCTTTGGTACATACATGTTTACGATTATTAGGTCTTCCTGTTGAGTAGATTCTTTTATCATTATTAAATTTCATCCTTTGTCCTTGGTAATTTTTTTCTCTGAAGTTTACTTTACCTGATAGTAATACAGCCACTCCTGCCTTTTTTTAAATTAATGTTAGCATGATATATCTTTTTCCATCCTTTTACTTTTAACCTTCCTATATTGTTGTGTTTGAAGTGACTATTTTTCTAGACAGCATATAGTTGGATCATGTTTTTTCATCCACTATGCTAATCTGTCTTTTAAATTGTATATTTAGACTACTTCCAGTTAAAAATAATTATTGATATGTTAGGACTTAAATCTGCTACTTTATTATTTGTTTTCTGTTTCTTGTTTCTCTGTTTTGCTTTTTTTTTGCCTTCCTAGGGGTTACTTGAACATTTTGTAAGATTTCATCTCATTTTATTTATACCATTGTTGAGCATACCTCTTTATATAGTTTTCTTAGTGGTTGCTCTAGGTATTACAATATACACATGTAACTAACAACCATCTACTGGTATAGATGTTTTACCACTTCTAGTGGAGTATTGCAACTTTATTTCCATTTAGGTCCCTTTACCATCCTGTCTTTTAAAATATAGTTGTCTCAAGTATTTCCTCAATATACATTGAGCACCACAACAGGTAATATTATAATTTTTGCTTCAACCATCAAATATGCCATAAGAAACTCATGAGGGCAAGGATAGTCTATTATATGTACCTCTATTTTTGCCCATTCTGTTGTTCTTTCCTTTATGAAGCCTCAAGCCTCCTTTTATAATTATTTTCTTTCTATTGGAGAGTTTCCTTTGGCCATTCTTTAAGATCTGCTAGAAACAAATTCCCTTAATCTTCCTTCTTCTGAGATTATCTTGATTGCCCCTTCATTACTGATGGTGTTTCAATGGAGGTTGAATTTGCAGTTGAATGTTCCTTTAGCAGCACTTGAAAAATAGACCACTTTCTTCTGGCCTCCAGGTTTCAGATGAGGAAAAGTTGTCTTTCACACTGGTGTTCCTCTATAAGTAATGCCTTGTTCCTCTCTGGTTGCTTTTAAGATTTTTTTTCCTTTGGTTTTAGTTTTCAGAAGCATAATTATGATATATTTTGGCATAGGTTTATTTGGATTTACCCTAGTTGGAATTCATTCAGCTTCTCAAATCTATAGTTTATGTCTTTTGCCAAATTTGAGAACTATTCAGCCATTATTTGTTTAAAAACTGTTTCAGTCCTTCTTCGAGAAATCCTCTGTTCCCAAGACTTCAATGACACAAATATCCCTGAGGCTATGATAATTTTTTTCAGTCTGTTTTCTCTCCGTTGTTCAGAATTCTATTGACTTGTCCTCAAGTTCACTGATTCTATCTCTGTCCCCTTCGTTCTGCTGTCAAATCCATCCATTCAGTTTTATTTCAGTTATTATACTTTTCATTTCTATGATTTCCATTTGGTTCTTTTATATAAATTCTTTTTTTTTGAGGTTTTATATTTTTTCATTTGTTTCAAGTATATTCATAATTATTTGTTAAAGCAGTTTTATGGTGGCTGCTTCAAATCTGTCATACTCTCCTATCTGATTCTTCTCAGTATTAGCATCAACTGAACATGTTTCTCATTCAAGTTGTGATTTCTTCTTTCTGTTGTGGTTCTTGGAATGAAAAGTGATTTTCTATTGTATCTTAGACATTCTGGATATTATGTTAAGAAACTCTCGATCCTATTGAAATCTTCTCTTTTAGCAAGCATTTGCCCTATTTAGATTTGCCATGTAGGTCTGGCCTGTTTTATTGGCTGCAATTCTAATGACAATTGAGTTTTCTCAGCTTTTGCAATACTATTCAGGTTTGCTTTATTCTTCTGCTTGAGCTATCCTTTGATTCTTGTTGGTGCTGTCTGCAGGGTCAGAAATGGCTTCCCTGGATTGTCTGGCATTATTAGATGGGGTGTGGGAATCCCAATCCACAGGACAGACAGCACTTCCCCTAGCCTGCTCACTAACTACCCAGTGCTGGTGGGCTTCCCACTCTATCTCTGCCATTGCCACTGGGGGAGAGAAGTGCCTACCTGGGCCACCTTTTACCACTGGGAAGGGCCAGCAGCCATGGGGTCTGGGTGGTTCTCTGCTGTTGGGTGGAGGACCAGGAGACACCAGGATTGCTGACACTGCCTGGGCAGGCAGAGGGTCCACCTGCGCCAGGTAGGTGTGCTGCAGGAGTACTTAGGCTTGCCCAGGTTCTGCTGTTGGCACATAGGCCTGCTCCTGCTGACAGTTGTGGGGTGGGGGATGGGGGACATGGCTTGGCCTACCTAGGATCTGTTGTTGCTGCTATTGTGGGCAGGTCAGGCCACTGCTGCCACTGGGACTGGAACTTCCTGCTAAGTCCTTGCTGGGCTTTCCATTTCCTGGAACTTTGGACAGAGAAAGTTTCTAACTGTGTTTTCTTAGATTCTGGATTTTTCTATTTGGCATCCGTTAATTACAGGGCCAAACTAATGGCCAAAGTTGCTTATACCTCCCCTGAGATCCAGAGCCCATACTCTGAACCTCCTCCTTATCAAATTCTCACACACCAAGCCAGTATTCCCAGGGCCAGTCCCTATACCTAGAGCCCACTATAGTTATTCAAACTTGCCAGTCCTAAGCTGTTTACCGTGCCCTGCCTTGTCTTTCTCCGGGAAATCCCAGTAAAGGCTCTGGCCTAGGCTTTCCCCTCACTCCTTCTGCCTCCTGACTGACACCAGGGCTCCCCTGTGGCCCTGTGTGGCGTGGCATGCCCCTTTCTCTTGGAAACTGTAAGTAATTTAAATCTTCCTTCAGTAGCTTTAGCCTGTCTGTGTCATCATTCAGTCACCTCCATAAATTAAAATTCTGTGCATACAAATGAAACAGAGAGCAAGCTTTTCTTCCTTCCTCCCTCCCTTCTACCCTCCCCCTTTCTTCCTCCCTTTCTTTCTGCCTGTTGATGGTTCCAGGTTGCAGTTCTCTCTGGCTCCCAGTCCAGAATATCCAGGAGATAAAAAGAAAACTCAAGGAACAAACTGTTCTGTAGTTTTTAGTATATAAGTCCTGCACATGTACTTATCACAGTCCATTGCTGCTGGCATTTCACCACTTGGAGGGAAATGTAAAACTTTACTTCCCTTTCCATACCCTTATTCTCCTTCATTCATAATTGTCTTTAATATTTCCTCTACACATACACTGAGAACCATATCTGACAGTGTTATAATTTTTGCTTTGAAGAGTCAAACATAACTTTAAAAACTCAAGAGGATAAGGAAAATCTATGTTTCCCAGATGTTATATCTTTTGCTATAGTCCCACAGGTCCTGAAGGCTCTGTTCTTTTTTTTTTTTTTTTGGCCATTTTCTCTCTGGTGTTCAGATTATGGAATTTTTATTGTTCCATCTTCAAGTTCTCTGATTATTTCCTCTGCCTTCTCTATACTGCTTTCAAACCCATCCATTGAGGTTTTTATTTCAGTTATTGTATATTTCAGTTCTAAAATTTCCCTTTGGCTCTTCTTTATAGCTTCTTGTTTTTAGCTGAGTCTTTTTCTTTGACTTATTTCAAGCATGTTTACAGTTGCATTTTTATGGTGGCTGCTTTAAAGTTCTTGTCAGATAATTCTAATGTCTCTGTGGATTGTGTGTTCTCATTCCAGGAGAGATTTTCCTGCTTCTTGATATGATGAGTAATTTTCTATTTTATTATGGACATTTTTCGTACTATATTTTGAGACACTGGACCTTATTTAAATCTTGTGACCTAGCAGCCTCCTTTGGCACTACTCTGACAGTGGATGGGGAGCACCACTTCATTACTGCCAGGTGGGGTTGAGAGTCGTTTCCCCACTGATGAAATAAAAGTTGTCATTTGAAGAGAAACAAGCACTACACCTTCTTAACGGGACAGCTATAGCTATGAATATTGAAAATCAATCAGTATGCAAATTTGATTGAGATCACTCTGCATATCAAGACTTGCAACTAAGCACTATGGGGAATAGAAAGAAGTCATTGACATGGCCCTTTCTCCTGGAGCTGAAGGTCTATTTGAATTATTAACACAATTACCTACAATTCATATATGTGTATATATATACACATATATATGCATACGTATATTCACATGTATATATATATAAAAGGAATCAAATTATTTCCAAATATTTTTAAATTATAAAGGTAATTTAACCATTTTATGTGGCAAATAGAAAAGAGGAAATCATTTTGACTATAACAAAAACATTGTTTCTTTGGTATATTTCATTTCCAGTTTTTCGTACTTTTAAAATATTTTACGATCATAGAACACGTAAAATTCTCTATCCCACATTATTATATATTTTCTTTACTATTATTTTCAGGTGTACATCATTATGTTTCAATTTCTATGTAGACTACATCATGTTCACCACCCAAAGACTAATTACCATCTGTCACTGTACACGTGTTCTTTACTATTAAATAGCTTTTGTAAATTAAATTTTTAATGGCTGTCTGATTTTCCATTGAGTGCATATGTCTTAATTTGCTTAATCATTTTCCCATTGTTGAACACAAATTATTTCCCTTTTTTAATATTGCAAATAGCACTTCACTGAGCATGTCACATTACAGAATCTTTCCTTAGGTTAGAACACTCCAGTGAGATTACTCCGTCAGAGTAGGAACCTTTTGATCACCCTTTACACATAGTTTTAGCACTCACTGGTAGGTCTTCCCTGAAGCAATTCTTACTGTGGTGTTCCAATGATGATTTCCTACTTCCCTCATTCTTTCCATATTTATTAATTGTAATTTTTCTGTAAGGAAGAGTTGTCTCTTCTCCCCCATTTTTTGTTTAGTCATTTATTCATATCAGTATGGGCTTATGGTTAATTATTTTATTCTTTGGGTTATAATTCAATAACGTGTTTGTTTATTTTGTTACTCAAATCTTTCCAAATTGGAGAGACTTAGCTTCTTAGTAATATTAGGTAATAGTAAGATTACTTAAAATTAAGTAATTACATTAAGTAATTATACTAAGTAATATTAAGTCTTTTAATCCATAAACACCATAGTCTCTTCATTTATTTAGGTCTTCTTTGATGTCTTTCATCAGTGCTGATTACAAAGCCATGCTGATGAAATACCAGCATATAGATCCTGAATATATTTCATTAGATTTATACCTAGAGATATAATTTTTGGCTACTATGGTAAATGCTATTTTTTATTTCAAATTCTAATTGCTCACCCCTAGTATATAGAAATGCAATTTATTTGTTTATTTTTTCTTAACCTCTGTGTCTTGGAAACTTGCTAAACTCACCTGTAAATTCTAGGAGGGTTTTTAGTTTCTTTGGGGTTTGCTATATAGAAAATCACACATAGACTGTTTAGTTTCTTCCATTTTAATCTGTATTGCTTTTATTTCTTTTTATTGTCTTATTACACTGGCTAAGACCTCAAAATTTTTGTTGAATAGTAGTAGTGAGAGGAAACACCCAGTGCTTACTGAGGTCTTAGGGAGAAAGCACTCCGTCTTCCCTATTAAGTGTGATGATGACCTCGGTGGTTTACCTTTATCAGAGAAAGAACATTCTCTTCCACTCCTGGTCTGAACTCTTCATTTCTTTGCGTAATCTGAGTTTCAGTCTACTATCATATTCCTTCTGCCTGAAAAACTTGTTGGGGAAGAGGGAGAATCCCCCTCTGCCCTTTCCCTTAAGGTTCTTATGGCTGGCCAAATAATTAAAAGACAAGTTAACAGGAGAAAATAATACCAAGTTTAATAACATGTATACATGGGAGAAACCAGGGACACTGTGTTTCTCAACACAATAGCAGAAATTCTCGTCTTAAATACCATCTTCAGCTAAAGGCAAAGGAGGATGTTGGGGGTGGGGGAAGTCAGTTACAGGAGATTACCACTAAAGCACAATAAACAAGAGTAAGGTTATTATGCAGATTTAAGGCCTCACCTTCCACATTGATAAGTTTCTAGAAATGAGGCCATCCTCCCTCTTCCCAATACAGAGAGGGAGATACCTTTACAAATGGAGATTTCCCTTATAAATGTAAATGTTTGTCTGGCAACTCCTTGCAGGGCCATCTAGAGAATGTAGCCAGAGAGACAGAATTTTTCATAAGATGGGCTTGTTGGTGGGCTTATTGTAACATCTATTTTATATTATATTACAGCCATCAGATAGACGATCTGTTCCAGGAAGGAGTTACTATGTCAAATTCTTTAGGCAGTTAGCGGGGGAGGTCAAATATCCATCAGAGAAACTAATCAAGGTAAAGAGACGTATTTCAGGGTGGCCAATGTTTGATCTCCCACAAACTTTTAACATTTCTTTTGCAGTGGGTCTGCTGGAAATTAATTCTCTCAGTTTTTGTTAGTCTGAGAAGGTCTTTATTTCTCCTTCATGTTTGAAATATTCCTTTGCTGGGTATATTTTTTCTTTCAGTTCTTTAAAGATGTCACTGCATTGTCCTCTGGCTGGCATGGTTTCTGATAAGATTTCTGCTCTAATTCTTATCCTTTTTCTCTATGTATTGTTTCTTTGTACTCTAGCTGTTTTCAAGGTTTTCCCTTTGTCTTTTGTTTTCAGCAGTGTGAGTATGCTATGCCCGGGTGTGAGCTTTTTTCTTTTGTATTTATCCTTCTTGAACTTTATAGAACCATGGTTAATATCTGCCACTAATTTGGGGAAATTCTTGGACTTATTGCTTCAAATGTTTCTTCTTCCCTATTCTCTCTACTCCTTCCAGGAGTCCAATTATGCCTATGTTAGATCATTTGATATTGGTCTTGGAGGTTTGAGTTTCCTCTTTCCTTGCAGATGCCTTTCTCTCCTCATATTTTGGGCCAGAAGTTTGCTCTGCACCCTCAGCTCTCTGATTGCTCAAAAAAAAGTTGTGAATTTTAAGCTAATTTGGCTTTTTCATTGTAAGGGTGAGGGTGGTCCTGTGAGCTCACTTACAGACCAGGGAAGAAGCTGAAGTCAGAGTGCATTTCTTAAAACTGCTAATCCAGTCACTTGCCTTCCTTGACAAATGAGGATCTGAGGTGCAGCAAGGAGCAGTAAGTTACTAAATTCACCCAGGAGGTCGGTGGCAGTAGTTTGGCACAACTTCAAATTCTCATCACAAGGAGAGTCACTAATCTTTTGCCTCTCAAAGCTGTGGTTAAATGCCCAGTTCCCACTGGGGAGAGATTCAGGCTTGTTTCTCAGGTGGCCTAAGTCAAAGCCTGGAGTAGTCAGTGGGGAACGGGTTGTAGGGACCAAGCTGCGAGCACGTAGCCAGGTGATAGCCTGTCTCTGGTAGGTGCCTACCAGTGAGACATTAGAGTCTAATAGAGAAGAAAAGTAAACCTCTGTAGTAGCTTCCTGACTGGCCTCCAATGCTGCTCCTCACAGCAGCCAGGGGGACTCTGTGAAAATATAACACATGATGCTACTCCCCATTTTAAACTCTTTATTGGCTTCCTCTTTGAACTCAGAATAAGATTCAACTCCTCGACCCACCTACAAGTCCCCACAATGTCTGGCCTCTGCCCCCTTTTCCCTTTACCCACGAAGTTACAGTGGCGCATCATTTTGGTTCACACAAGCCAAGGTCTCTAGGCCGTAGAGTCTTCACAGATGCCCTTCCCTCAACCTAGAATGCTCTCTTCCCTAACCATCCCCATGGGTAGCCCCTGCCTAGCTTCCATGTCTCAGCTTAAACTCCTCCTAGAGATCCCTTCCCTAACCACTCATTGCCCCTTGGCTTTTTACCTTCATAACCCTCATCTCAATTTGTAGTTACATCTGCACCTGTCCTCATTTGTGGTTTTGTGTGTCTTTGGGGGCAATGATGAGGTCTGCTTGGTTCACCTGTGCACTCCAGCCTTCAATTTTATTAAATGATACTTATTATTGCAATGTAATGTGTTAAGACAGAGGTGTGGTAGCAAAGATGGGTACAAAGTAGGTAAACACTCACTGACTTGACTTGGAAGAAGAAATGGAGAGAACTGAGGACCAGTTTTTGCTACTTCACTCCACGTTGGTCTCACCTACTCACTAACTCCCACTTTCACACTTCTCCACCCTGGTGCCCATGACAATTCATCTCCCATATCACAGCTCAAATGCATAGCCCTTTGAAACCTTCCTCACCCTGAAATCGCTCATTCTCCCGTGTGTGTAATTTTTGTTGATACCATTAGTGGAGTGTAGAGCACATTCTACTCTTGCTAGTTGGGTAGGTACCTGTTCCCTTGTTAGTTCACAGCTGCTCTGGCAGAAGGGGCTTTGTTTTATGTGTCTTTTGTTTGATACAGTTTCTGGCACATAACAGTTCCCGGTAAATGGCAACTTCTTGAGTGACTCTATCCAGGATTTTGGCAAACGCATCTGTGCCCTCCCAGAAAAATCAGATGAAGTAGCAGATAACTACAGGGCCATTGAAAATAGAAAGTGTCTAGTATATGTGGGAATCCAGCCTGAGAGGATAGAATTGAGGCTAATTAAGGGGGAAGACCAATCAGGATTCTAGAATCTTCTTAAATAAACATAATAGTAATACTTCCAGGATCATATTGTAACTCACATTGACTTCCCAAAAGGGCTTTCCAGGTAGAAGTCCTGTCACTTTGTCTAATAAATGGGTGAGAGGTCAGTGCATTAGGTGCAGTGAGGTGGAAACTCCTTGAGTTTTTGGACAGTGTAAGGAATACATCCTCCTTGTAACCCTGTCATTTGGAATAACTGACCTGGAAACCCATATCTTTCAGACAGTGAAAAGATAAATATGATCAGCTCAGCTTCAAATGTCAGGAATCTGTGGGGAGTGAGGTTAGCTAAGTGAGCAAATATGACTGTAGGTAATATGGAAGCTTGCTCTGAAATTAAGGCAAGAAAGAAGCTTCTGGGCTTCCTCTGACCTCCTCAACTTTCTTCCGGTTCTGCTTCAGCCTCTTCCCACCCCGCACCAGGTAACTGCCACTGCCTTCTATGCACTAATTCACTTGTCAGATGCTTACTGGAAACAACTCAGCAGCATGACCCATGCCCTGAGCCGTGACTCTGGAGGGATCACCAGGAGAGACAGACCAGAGTGAGGTCACCTCTGCCTCGTCTGAGGCCTCAGGAGGAGCTGCAGTTTAACTCCAATTATTTGAATAAAACTTTCCTTTTTTAAAAAACTTCTTTACTCAAGTAGAATAGTAAAATATTTCATTGCAGTAGTAAAATATATTCACAATTGGAAAACTCAAAAAACAAGAAGATACTTCTGCCTCTGTTGACACAGGTCTAAGGCACACAGTAAGTGGAAAATGTACATCTAAATCTGAACATGGGGCCAACTTGGTGGCGTAGTGGTTAACGCACTCTGCTTTGGCGGCCTGGGTTTGCAGGTTCAGATCTCAGGCGTGGACCTGCACCACTCGCCAGCCATGCTGTGGCGGCAACCCACATACAAAATAGAGGAAGATTGACACAGATGTTAGCTCAGGGCCAATCTTCCTCACCAAAAAAATTAAAAATTAAATAAATAAATAAACCTGAATGTACCTTGAATATCATGTTTGGGAAAAACGTCCTGTGAATATAAGATGTTGGCCACAGAGTTAACAATAATCATCCATGGCAATGTGATCCTGTATAGTTCTACATTCCTCGGACATTTATTCTGTGTTTACTCTGGACCAAACCCTGCACTAGATACCATGGGAGATAACAAGGTATATGACATAATTTCTGTCCCCAAGGTATTTGTGACCGAGCTAGTTGTGAAAAGAACTGAAAGAATGCATGTTTAATCTCCATGTTTAACAGGAAGAAATCAATCTAACTTAGAGTGGAAGGTAGGAGAATATTTAGAATTTTCAGAGGGCTCTGATATCCTTACTTCATCTTCCCAAACTCCAGTGAGATAAGCACACTTGACCTGTGGCAGCCACTGACAGAAAAGCAGACTAAGGCAGTGAGAAAACAGGCCTATGACCCAGACTCCCCCACACTGTAAAGACCAGGGCCTTTCTCTGCAAGGCGTCAGGGTTCAATGTTACATAGTCCTTGTCTTCATGCCAGTGTTGCTGCACTTTCCCACTGTCAGACAGTCAAGGAAAACTCTCACTTAGGCTAAAATCAAGGTGTCAGCAGGGCTGTGTTCCTTTCTGGACGCCCTTTCCAGCTTCTGGAGGCTGCCCACATTCCTTGGCTCATGGCCCTGCCTTGAATCACTCTGAGTTCTGCTTCCATCATCACATCTCCTTCTCTGACTCTCCTGCCTCCGTTTTTCCCTTAAAAGGACCTTTCTGATCACAATGGGCCCACCCACATAGTCCAGGATAATATCCTACTCAAGATCTTTAACATAATCACATCTGCCAAGTCTCTTTTGCCAAAAAAAGGCAACATTCACAGGTTCCAGGGATTAGGATATGGACATCTTGGGGGAGAGGGGCATCATTCTGTGTACCATAGCCTAGAAGAAACCATAGGAAAAAGTCTTAGTTACCTTAGGTTGGAAAGAGCTTTTTAAATTTGACACACAAGAAACATGACCTCAAAAATCAATGAAGTGGGCTTCATCAAAATTAAAATCTTTTGCTGTTCAAATTAAAAAAAATTGTTAATAAAATGAAAAGGCAAGCCACAGACTGGATGAAACTATTTGCACAACATATATCCAACAAAAGACTTATATCTAGCATATATAAAGAGGTCTTACAACTCAATAATAAGAACACAACCCAATTTTTTTAAATGGGCAAAATATTTGAACTGACACTTCACCAAACAAGATCTACAGATGGAAAAAAAGCATATGAAAAAGTGCTCATTATCGTATGTCATTAGGAAAATACAAACTAAGACTGCAATGAGATACCACTTCACACCCACTAGGATGGCTAACATTAACAAAACTGACCATACCAGATGTGGGTGAGGCTGGGGAGCATCTGGACTCTCAGACATTGCTGGGGGGAGTCTAAAAGGGAATGGAAAACAGTCTGTAGTTTCTTAGGAAATTAATCATATACCCCTACCACATGACCCAGTCACTCCACTCCTCCATACTTACGCAAGAGAAATGAAAGCACACATCCATACAAAGACCTGTCCACAAACGTTCATTGCAGCTTCATGTGAAAAGCCAGACACTGGGAATAACTCAAATGTCCACCAGCAGGTAGATGGATAAACACATTGTGGCATATCTACACAATGGAACACTGCTTGGCAATGAAATAAATGAATTATTGACACATGCAACATAGAGCAACCTCAAAGTAATTGTGCTGAGTGAAAAAAAACAGACAAAAAATACATACTGTATGATTCCATTTATATGGAATTCTAAAAAATGCAAATTAATCTATAGTGGCAGCAAGCAGATAAAGATTGCCTGGGGATGCAGGAGGGTGGCCAGGGAGAGACAAGGGTGCCGGAGGGAGGGATTACAGAGAAGCATGAGGTAACTTTTGGAAGCAAGAGAAATGTTCATTATCTTGATTGTGGTCATAGTTTCACAGATGTATGTAAAAACTTTAATTGTACACTTGAAATATATGTGGTTTATTTTATGTCACTTATACCTCAATAAAGTTGTAAAAAATTAAATAGTCAGAAAAAAAGAAAGAAAACTCAGAGCCTTGGATCTGGCAGTGCAGAGGTCACAGGGGCCTGTGCCAGGGACTCAGTGAGAGCGGAGGGACAGCAGACTGTGCGAGCGCAGAGACAACAACCGCTGGTTCTAGAATGACTGCAGACTGTATTTCCCAAAATGCTCACTGCACCAAAAACGCATAGAAATAAAGTATAACATTAAACAAACCACAGTTGGGTTCACCATAAGAAAGGGAAATTCCCAGGGGGACAAAAAAGGAGCTAAAAAAGAATGAAACAGCTGGCAGATATATCAGTGATCACAATAAATGCTCGATGGTTAAACTCTCTATTAAAAGTGATTGAAATGTTGGATTTTGAAAACCCAGCTATACGTTGGTTATGAGAAACACACCTAAGGAATATAGAAAGATTGAAAATAAAAGAATGGAAAAATATATCCTAGGCAAATACCCAAAGAAAGCTGGTGTAGTTATATTAATATTAGAGAAGACAGCCTTTAAAGTAAAAAATCTTCATTAGGGATAAAGAGGGTCACTACGTAATAATACAAAGACCACTCACCAGGAAGATGTATCACTTCTAAACTTGTCCATGCACCTGCTAACATGACACTGAAATACCTAAGTCAAAAGACGAGAGGATTAGAAGAGAAAATTGACAAATGCGCCACTGCAGTGGGTGATTTCAACACACTTCTCTTAATAGCAGATGAAAAACTAGCCAAATTACTGAGGATTTCAATACAATTGATCTAATGAGTTCTTAAACCCTGCATGGGCGATTAGAGAATACACATTCTTTCCAACACCCAAGCAACATTTATGAAATAGGACCTCGTATTATGCCATAAAGCTAGTTTCAACTAATTTCAAAGAATCAATATCATACAGACCACACTCTCTGATTACAATGTAATTAAATAGAAATCAGAAACAAAAGGATAACTAAAACATACTTATAAATAAATCATGGATCAAAGAGCATATCCTAATTTTAGAAAAAATTAGAATTGCAAAATAATGCAAATACCGCATATTAAAACTAATGGCATCCAATGGAAGTTGTATTTAGAAGGGATATTATGTCCTGTCCTCAAATACTAATGTTTTTTAAAAAAGTGAATGGGCGATGAGGGAGCATGGAGATTAAATGTCAACTGTGTTAGTGCGGATCTGAGAAGGAAGAAGATGGGGAGGGTAGGAACCCTGTCTGTTGCAGTGACAGCAGGTAGGACAGAAGTGAAAACCAGGAGGGCTGGGGTGGGAGGCTGGAGCCTGTTGGTCAACACCATTCTCATCTCCCTAATGTACTGTGTCACCAGTTCACTCATCTGTGCAAAAACCCACTGCAGCTCTGTTTCCTACAGGAGAAAGTCCAAACATGTTACCCTAGTGTTTGGAGCCTCATATAGCTACAGAAATAAGACAATCAGGAAGTGCTGGGCCTGGAACAAATAGAGCTTTTCTGCTTACAAATGTTCAAATTTGAGCCCACCCCCACCCCACCCCCCACAAAAAACTCTGAGCTTCAGCGAAAAGAATACTTTTGCTACTAGATTCTGCACCCTGGCCATCCCTCAGGGATAACCCAAGAATTATATGGATTTATGCTGAAAAACTGAGGATTACTCCTGCATCAACTCAGGAAGAAAATATTCTTTCTTCATACGATTTAGGATCTAATATTCAACCAAAGCAAATGCTTTTTTAAAAAAAGTACTCTTCATATTTCAGCATTAATACACTTGAAGGAATATTCAAACCTGCTACTCCAGTGCTCTTGCATAGACTACACCAATTTTGTAATCTGGGAGAGTTATTTTAAACTTTTTTTCCCCAAAGCCTTTTATTTTCATTGAGACAGAGTGAGACCTCTTGCCAAAATACCTGGAACTCAAAGAAAGGCTCCACCCTCAGCAGGACCCAGCCAGGGAGTCCAGTCTCTCATGTAGCCCCTCTCCATATTGGCAGCGTCCTGGGTCTTGATGCTGAGCAGGGGCAGGGAACAGGAATGAGCCCTCTGGCATTTTGGCATAGTCAATGTCCAGATCATTGGTCATTTGGAACTTGGGGCTTTGAAATTCTCTGGGCTTGAAGCCTGTGAATACTGATGCCAACATGAGTCTGTAAAGTGACACCAAGCTGTGACAATGTTGAAAGGACTGCTCAAATGCTCCACAGGCAGGAGATCAGTTCTCGGTTTAATAACAGTTGGCGAGATGATGGAATAGGGGTGCTCTTAAAGGCAGGAATTACTGAGCAGGAGTGCTCTGCAGGGCCTGTAGCTGGCCGTCTCCGTTCACTTGTTCGTGACAATACAAACTTGCCGTTGCACAGTCCTCTGTGCTTGCCAAGGCATGTTCACACCCGTAACTTACTCGCCTTTGCCATGACGTGGGAGGTCTGTAGACCAAAGGCTGTTATTCCTGCTGTGCAGCCGAGGTGCCTGGCATCTGGGAGTTGCGCGATTGGAGCAAGTTCCTGCAGTGGACTTGTGGGAGACCCTGGCTCCTTAACTCCTCTCTCCTCACGGACATCATAACAACCACAGCCCTCCTTCCAAATGGTTTGATTTATCTTTTGTTTGTTTGTTTGTTTTTGTGAAGAAGATTAGCCCTGAGCTAACAATCTGTTGCCAATCCTCCTCTTTTGCTGAGGACGATTGGCCCTGGGCTAACATCCGTGCCCATCCTCCTCTACTTTATATGTGGGACACCTGCCACAGCATGGCTTGACAAGTGGTGCATAGGTCCATGCCCAGGATCTAAACCTGCGAACCCCAGGCCACCAAAGCAGAGCGTGGGAACTCAACCACTACACCACCAGGCCGCCCCCTAATGGTTTGATTTTTAATGTTTCCTTTCTTATTCCCACCTCCTTCCTGCTTTGCAATATATTTGAAACTATAGTATCATATTATTCCTGATTTTCTGAATCTACTCTGCTTCTTAAAAGCCTCAAACATCACATGCTTTGGTGTGTGTTTGTTTTTCTCCTCTCAGTTAGGGAGGACTAAAAGCAATTTTACTTGGAGAAATCTCTTATGACAATTCTTGAGAAACGTACTTGAGAAGGGCTGGTTGAGTGGCTTCTGCACACAATTTGTGTGAAGGAGCCTTAGCTAGAAGAGGGGCTGTGCTTGCCCCATTCCTGGCCTGGGGAATCTTTGGGGAGTTTGATAGTTGAATGTTGAGTACAGCATTATCACAAACCTCAAGGCGTTGTATGACTAATACATGCTACGACCACGATACATGGATGAATCTCTAAACTAGTATGCTGAGAGAAAGAAGCCAGACCCCAAAGAATACATCCTGCATATGCTGTCATCTGAAACTCTGCAAAAGACAAATCTAGACTGTGACAGAAAATAGGTCACTGTTGGGGGAGGAGAAGAAGGGAGGTGAGAATTGTCTGGGAAGGGGCAAGGACTTTTTGGGGAAATGGAAATATTCTAGATTTTATCATGGTGGTAGTTACACGGGTGTACACATTTGTTAAAATGCATAGGTCTGTACACTTTAAATGGATGCATATAAATATATATCTCAACAAGTTGATTAAGAAATGTGTAAAGAGAGAAGGAAAATCTGCAAATACTTGCACAGTTCTCTTTTTTTTTTTTCCTGTCTCAAAGCTGTCATGGGCATTTATATAACATCTCATAATGTGACTGCAATTTCAATAATTCCTGTTTTTGTTTTTGTTTTTTTGGGTCCAGCAAACGTAACTCAGAAAACACTTCTAAGTGTAAGACCTTGACTTCAATCCATTTGGTTACATAAGAACATACAGAACACAAAGCAAACATATATTAATTTTTCTTTCTTGCTGAAAATATTAGGCAGAAATCTACTTCCCGCCATGACTCATACAACACATTTATACTGACAAACTCCTTTGGCCTCTTCTGATTTTTTAACAGAGTTGCTTTAACTATGTCCTACATTTTCTCCCTGCTGTTTGGGTTTGGCTTCCTCACTTATCTCTGTTAATAAAAGGCAGCTCTTCCTAGTGACCTCCTTCCTAGGGACACGGGGAACTAAGGAGGCGTTTCAGAGCCTTCCTCCTCCGAACACAGGCAGCGAGGTGTGAACGTGTGTGCTGACGTCCTCAGGCCCCGTCTCTGACTCCTCTCTTCTTCCTCCAGACTCCAGAGCCAGGTGCACACCAGCCAGGTGAAGGTGAGATTGAAGATAAGCAGCTCCCCGCTTCTGCAGAACCAGAGCAACAGGGATGGAGCCAGGAAACAGACCATGAGGATTTTGAGACACTATCTCACCAGAGTGAAAGTCAATCAGACACAAAAACTGACCCCTTTGAGAGTGCTTCAGACACAGAGTCCCTGCCTGGTGACCTCACAGGGGGACTCTGCCTCCCTCCAAGAGGTGTCTCCATGGACAGAGAAGCTCCCTGGGGATGCCCTGACATCCCAACAGCCAGACCTCCTCAGGAGCAGCATTCAACTGGTGTCCCTGGGCTTGTCCCAAAGGAAGAACGAGACGTGTCCCTTGACCTCAAGGAAGCATCTTACAAGAGTGGGTCCCGAGCCTTGCCTGCAGTTGCTGGAGAAAGGAAGGCAGGACACCTCTGGGACAGCATGGCCAGCCTGGAGCAAAAGTCTTTGCTGGCAGGGGCTCCTCACCACACAGAGGGCTGCTCGCAGGGTGCCACAGGCAGCTACAGTCTCCAGCCACCAAAGGGGGTGACTGTACAAGACCCAAGGTGGTTTTCTGTTTTTTCTCTTCAGAAATCCAGGTCTGAGAGTTGTCTGGGCATCCCAGGGACTTGGCCCTTCCTTCTCTGGTGCTGTGACCTGTGCCGGAGCTGGCCACACATCCACAACAGAGTCGGGGAAACAGGGCTGCCTCTCAGAGGCCCACTGGACAGCAAAGCCCCTCTGGGAGCCAGGACAAAGAAGGCAGGTACTCCAGGGCCTGCAGTGGACACAGACTTGCTCTGCTCCCAGCCTTGCCTTGATGCCCCCTACCAGCTTCCTTTAGGGACATCTTGCCTCCTACACACTAAGCTCTGCCATAGTGACCCAGAAAATATTGCTGACAAGGGCAGGGCATCCCCAGGGCACTACTGTCAGCACATGAGGACATTGACCACAGTCCACTCCACAGCAGGGCTTCCCTTAAGATACCCTGAGGATCCTCCAGGGAAGAACTTGGTGAAGTTTGGGACCCATTTGAAGGAAAGGACAGAAACAGAACAAGATCCAAGAACACAAAACCCTCTTCACCCTGTTCCCACCCTACTGTCTCATTTGCTTCCTGCTTCCCAAAGGAGGGCTCCTTATTTGCAGAATCAGTACAAACCCAGTGCTCTTAGCTGGAAAAGGGCCTCTCAGGACACGCCATCTGAATATCTCCAGCCGGAAAGCCAGTTGGGACAGGACTCTAGGTCCTGCCCAGTCTCTTCATGCCTTGCTGAGGAGGTGGTGAGCCTCCGTGCAGAGGAAGTGCCAATGCCTGCAGAGTGCAAGTCGGAACGCAGCCCAGAAATCAGGCCAGAGGAACCCCGAGGCTCTGCACCAAACTCGGCTGATGTGAGTGATAAACAAAAGCACCTTCAGGACATTACCGTTGAGGCAGGAAACCAAACCAGCAATTACACATTCAAGTATGCTCTCAGTGAGAAAAGAAAGCCCCTTGCTAGGGCCAAGTTCCCACATCATTCTAGCTATAGCCGGTCACAGGTGTGGAACAGAGCCTGGACAGGTTGCACCAGAGTGAGTGAGTGTTCAGACGCTCCGGAGACCACCCTGAAATCAAGTGCAACAGACACTTCAAAGGAAGCAGAAGACGTGATGGTTCTAGACCCCAACTGCACGGAAATTGCCTTGCAGGGTTTTTCAGAAATAACAGCAGCCACCGTGTCTCAGTGGGGGGATGAGGAGTGTGACCAGGGGCCTGAGGGTGGTGCCACGCCCTTGGCTGAGGGCCTGCAGCTGGAGCCCAAAGCAGACACATCTTCTAGGGGTAGGTGCACGCTCATCACTGTAGCTGTTGAGCAGACGGGTCTGCAGGCCACCAGGAGTAAAGTGGGTCCTCTTCCAGAAACGCAGTCCTGTGAGTTTCTGGAGGAAAGACCAGAATCTTCCCGCAGTGCCGGCGCGACCCCTTCTGAGTCTCCCAGGGCTGGGAAACCACAAACTGACGGCAATGAGTGTGAGCCGCCAGCAGCCCGCGGACTGGGAAATGATGCCCCAGCCGCAGAGCCTGGGGTAGTTCAGATCCCCCAAGCTGCTTCAGAAGAGAGGACCCTGGGCAGAAGAGAGACTTGTTCCCAGGAGCGCGATGGTGGCGTGCTGAGCACAGAGGGGTCTGCGGGAGAGAAGCCGCCTGGGGCGGGCCAGAGCCCTGGGACTGGGGCCGACAACGGGAAAGCTGCTAGCCCCCAGCACGAGGACGCTCACGAGGCCCGGGGCCCGCCCCGCGCCCCCGCGCTCCCGCCGGGCGCACGTCCCCGCCCGTTCGGCGAGGCTTCTCGGGAGCCGGGCCGCCGCCTGGCGCTCCCTGGGGCGACCTCCCTCCGGAAGGGCGAGCCGTCGGCTGCCGCGGGCCAGGGAGGGGGCGCCGGCGCCCTGGGACCCGGGCGTCTGCCACCTGCCCGCCCCGCCGCGGAGGCCCTCGCTGTGGCCTCCCCAGGCCCCGAGGAGCTCCACGCCAAGGGTCGGACCGCTGCGGCCGGCAGGCAGGGGGCGGCCGGCCGGAACGGGACCCCTCCACACCCGGTGGCCGCGAGCGCCTCTCGGAAGATGGCCCTCCAGGGCGCAGGCGAAGGAGCTGCAGGACTGAGAGAAGGGGGCCATGTGGAGACGCCAGGGGACCTCGGTAGCAGAAGACGGTCCTCAGAAAGCTGCGACGCCAAGAGATTCAAAAATACAGAGAAAAGGCTCAGGGCAAGGTTGTCCTTAGCTCATAAGCCCTTTGCAAATTTTTTTGAGTCAAAACTTTTAGAAAAAGAGAACACTGATGAATGTTCTCCAGGTTCTGTCAAGGGCCAGAAGGAGAGGAGCAGGCTGCGCCAGAGTTCCTGGCGCGCATTTCTGAAAAGAAAAGATGCAGAAGGCCCAAAAAGGCCTTCCTCAGTGAGTCTGGTTCCAGGACGGGAAATGCCGAATCCCCCCCGACCTTCCCCACCAGGGACCAACAGCCACTGCGAGGAGCAGGCAGGGGACAAGGAGAGCTATGTTTTTAGAGATCACTGGGCACCCCCTCAGTCCCCCACACCTTTGTCATCCAGCAGTTTGGTGTCTCCAGATAACAGGAGAAAAAGTGAACCAACCATCAAATGTACAAGCCCCCAGGAAAGTGGTAGGTACCTACCTTCAGGTATCTTTCCTGCCAAGTCCTGGCTGATCTCACCCATCAACCCTCGTGCCCAGCAGGCTGGGATCAGCTGCACCCTCCCCTCCAGCTCTGCCTGTTGCTTGGCATATGAAAGCCAAGGCATGCCCTGCAAACCCATGAGCCCCAAGCCCTGGAGCCCCAGGCCTGCTGCTTGGTGGGCGGAGTTCCACTACCCTGGCAGGGGCAGTGCCATCTCCATGGTTTCTCTTGGAAGCTACCACAATGTGGATAGCAGCTCGGCGACTCCTGAAAGACCCAAGACGCCCAAGGCCAGGACAAGCCTCCTGCATTCTCTGCAGACTCTAGACCAGGATAACCAGAAGGAAGCAAGGGGGGAAAGCGGCCAGCATCACTGTGGCCTGAGCACAGCCCCCTGGCTCAGGGACCTTCCTGGCAGTGAGGTGAGTTATCTGTGACTGGCACCAACCTGTGTATCTACCTCTCGAGGCAAGAAAAGGAGAGAACCATGTGGGAACCTGTCCTAAGTGAGGGGAGAGGGGAGGGCGGAAGGCCACTCTGCCTTCCACGGAGATTGCCCAGCTACCCTCCCAGAGTGCCCCACCCTGATCTACACAGTGTGACCAACTTCTTGGAGCTGCCCAACTAACAAGTGGGAATTGGCATTTCATTATAATTTTATTTTGTGTTTCTCTTTTTTTCCTGCATAATTCAAGCTATTTGAATTCCCTTGTCTATTAACTGCCTGTTATCCTTTTCCCCATTTTCCATTGGGTGGTTGATGCCGGCTTTTTCGTGTCGGCTTTCATCCTTCCCCACTGTGAAATTTAAAACAGAAATTTCCCCATGTTGTCTTCTATGTTGTCTTTTATGGGTTTATTTTTTAAATTTAAATCTGACCCAACTGAACTTGTTTTAGTAGAAGGAGGGGGATAAGAGTTGTTGGTGCTTCTGAAATTCTTAGTAAAATAAAATGGTCTCTCCCCGAGGGCAAAGGCATCCTCCAGGACAGGGTACCATGGTGCTGGGTCAGGCACAGGAAAGGATACACAAGCTTGGGATTTCTCACACGTCAGGCTGCTCTCGGAAGGAGGTAGCTTTTTGGAAATTCCAGAAAGAATACTGTTGGGACTGTGAAAGTAAACCTCCCTTTGTCCTGTCTATTCCTGCATCCATGGGCCCTCGCCCCTTTGCTTCTTTAGACAAATAGGTATGGTGCCTCCCATGTGCCCAGCGCTGGGCTGGTGTGGAAGGACCTCAAGTCCAGTGTGAGTCCCCAAGCAGGGTCCTGGTGAGCCCCTCCCTTTAGCGAGCCATCCGTCTGGCAGTCCCTGACCCAGCAGCACTGGGCTGAAGCTGACCTCAGGCTGTGCACTCCCTCCTGCAGGCGTCAGCCACCCGGGGCTCCCGTGGGCCTCCTGTCTCAGAGCACACGCACTTTCCCTGTGTTCACGTGTCTGCTCTTCATGTAGCTGCTGCTCTCTTTGCACGTGTTCTGATGTGCAAGCATACTGGGCCTTCCCTCTCTGCTGATAAGATTTTAAAGAGAAAGAGGACTAGGAACTAAACATTTATCAAGCACCCACTTCATGCCTGGCCGTGTCCTGGGCACTTACAATCACCTCATGCTTGGTAAAGCCCATGCAGGCTGTCCAGGTGTTTGCCTGAGGCCCACCACACCTGCTCCTTCCGATGTACACCTGAAAAGTTTGCTCTCTGGCTGAAGCCCTGGGCAATACTGGAACGGGAGACTCAACTTGGTGATACGAAGCTCCATCTTGTGGCTGCTCCTGGGAGAGCAGGCTTTGATTGTCGGAGTAATTTGCAAGGAATTCAGTCCTCATTCTCATGTTTTCCTTCCACGTTGCTACTCCAGTACCCTAAAACAACCATTCTTAATATTTCTTTTTAATTTTCTTCCAGCTTTTTTCTATAAACAAGTTTTGTATGTTTAACATGGTTACCATCATGCCATCTCTAGAGGCTTTCCTTTTCCATGATTTTGCATCCAGTAGTTTGTTTCTTTAAAGACATTCCATTATCGGCCTTCTTTTGCTCTATTATGTCAAGACTCACCCTTGTGCTGTGTACCTAACGCTCTTTCACTTTCATTGTTCTCTAATTACTTAGAGTCTGCACACCACAAGTGGTTATCAGCCAGCCTATTTTCTTCTGTTGTGTATGTGGGATGCCACCATAGCAGGGCTTGATGAGTGGTGTGTAGGTCCACGCCCAGGATCTGAACCTGTGATCCCTGGGCTGCTGAAGTGGAGGGCACGAACTTAACCACTACACCACCAGGCCAGCCCCTAAAACCCTTTTTTAAATTAATTATTTTTTTATTGATGTCTTAATAATTTATAACATTGTGAAATTTTGGTTGTACATTATTGTTTGTCAGTCACCATATACGTGCATCCCTTCACCCCTTGTGCCCCAACCTCCTTCCCCCTGGTAGCCACCATACAGTTCTCTCTGTCCATGTGTTGGTTTATATTCCATATATGAGTGAAATCACGTGGTGTTTGTCTTTCTCTCTCTGGCTTATTTCACTTAACATAATACTCTCCAGGTCCATCCATGTTGTTGCAAATGGGACAATTTTGTCTTTTTATGGCTGAGTAGTATTCCATTGTATATATATACACCACATCTTCTTGATCCAATCATCAGTCTAGGGACGCTTGGGTTACTTCCACTTCTTGGCTATAGTGAATAATGCTGCAGTGAACATAGGGGTGCAAAAGCCTCTTTGGGTTGTTGATTTCAGGTTCGTTGGATAGATTCCCAGTAGTGGGATAGCTGGCTCATAGGGTATTTCTATTTTTAATTTTTTGAGGAATTTCCATACTGTTTTCCATAGAGGCTGTGCCAGTTTGCACTCCCACCAGCAGTGGATTAGTGTTCCCATTTCTCCACAGCCTCTCCAACATTTGTTGTTTTTTGTCTTGGTGATTATAGCCATTCTAATGGGTGTAAGATGATATCTTAGTGTAGTTTTGATTTGCATTTACCTGATGATTAGTGATGTTGAACATCTTTTCATGTGCCTACTGGCCATCTGTATATCTTCTTTAGATAAGTGTCTGTTCATTTCTTCTGCCCATTTTTTGATCAGGTTATTTGTTTTTTTGTTGTTCAGTTGTGTGAGTTCTTTATATTTTATGGAGATTACCCCCTTGTTGGACATATGATTTGCAAAGATTTTCTCCCAGCTGGTGGGTTGTCTATTCATTTTGATCCTGGTTTCATTTGCCTTGTAGAACCTCTTTAATCTGATGAATTCCCACTTGTTGATTTTTTTCTTTAGTGTCTCTTGTCCAAGTAGACATGGTATCTGACAGGATTCCTTTATGACCAATGTCAGATAGTTTATTGCCTATATTTTCTTCTAGGAGTTTTATAGTTTCAGGTCTCACCTTCAGGTCTTTGATCCGTTTTGAGTTAATTTTTGTGAATGGCAAAAGCAGATGGTCCACTTTCATTCTTTTGCAAGTGGCTGTCCAGTTTTCCCAGCACCATTTATTGAAGAGGCTTTCTTTTCTCCATTGTATGTTCCTAGCTCCTTTGTCCAGGGTTAGCTGTCCATAGATGTGTGGTTTTATTTCTGGACTTTCAATTCTGTTCCATTGATCTGTGTGTCTGTTTTTGTACCAGTACCATGCTGTTTTGATTACTATTGCTTTGTAGTGTGTTTTGAAGTCAGGGATTGTGATGTCTCCAGCTTTGTTCTTTTTTCTCAGGATTGCTTTAGCTATTCGGGGTCTTTTGTTGCCCCATATGAATTTTAGTATTCTTTGTTCTATTTCTGTGAAGAATGTCATTGGGATTCTGATTGGGATTACCTTGAATCTGTAGATTGCTTTAGGTAATACAGACATTTTAACTATGTTTATTCTTCCAATCCATGTGCATGGGATATCTTTCCATTTCTTTATGTCATCATCGATTTCTTTCAATAATGTCTTATAGTTTTCATTGTAGGTCTTTCACTGCCTTGGTTAGATTTATTCCTAGATATTTTATTCTTTTTGTTGCAATTGTAAATGGAATTATCTTTTTGAGTTCTCTTTCTGTTAGTTCGTTGTTAGCATACAGAAATGCAAGTGACTTTTCTAAGTTGATTTTGTACTCTGTAACTTTGCTGTAGTTGTTGATTATTTCTAATAGTTTTTCAATGGATTCTTTATGGTTTTCTATATATAAAATCATGTCATCTGCAAATAGTGAGAGTTTCACTTCTTCGTTGCCTATTTGGATTCTTTTTATTCTTTTTTCTTGCCTAATTGCTCAGGCCAAAACGTCCAGTAGTATGTTGAATAAGATTGGCGAGAGTGGGCACCCTTGTCTTGTTCTCAGAGGAATGGCTTTCAGACTTTTCAGTGTGATGTTGGCTGTGGGTTTGTCATATATGGCCTTTATTATGTTGAGGTACTTTCCTTCTATACCCACATTGTTGAGAGTTTTTATCATAAATGTATTTTGGATCTTGTCACATGCCTTCTCTGTATCTATTGAGGTGATCATGTGGTTTTTATTCCTTGTTTTGTTAATGTGGTGTGTCACGTTGATTGATTTGCTGATGTTGAACCATCCCTGCATCCCTGGTATAAATCCCACTTGGTTAGGGTGTATGATCTTTTTAACATATTGCTATATTCGGTTTGCCAATATTTTGTTGAGTATTTTTGCATCTATGTTCATCAGCAATATTGGCCTTTAGTTTTCCTTCTTTGTATCATCCTTGTCTGGCTTTGGTATCAGGGTGATGTTGGCCTTGTAGAATGTGTTAGGAAGTGTTCTATCTTTCTCTATTTTTTGGAATAGTTTGAGAAGGATAGGTCTTAAACCTTCTTTGAATGTTTGGTAAAATTCTCTGGAGAAACCATCTGGTCCTGGACTTTTATTTATTGGGAGGTTTTTGATTACTATTTCAATCTCTTTACTTGTGATTGGTCTATTCAGATTCTCCATTTCTTCTTGGTTCAGTTTTGGGAGGTTGTATGAGTCTAAGAATTTATCCATTTCTTCTAGATTGTCCAATTTGTTGGCATATAGCTTCTCATAGTATTCTCTTACAATCCTTTGTATTTTTGTGGTATCCATTGTAATTTCTCCTCTTTCATTTCTAATTTTATTTATTTGAGCCTTTTCTCTTTTTTTCTTAGTGAGTCTGGCTAAGGGTTTGTCAATTTTGTTTATTTTCTCAAAGAACCAACTCTTTGTTGCATTGATTCTTTCTACTGTTTTTCTGGTTTCAATTCCAATTTCAGTTCTGCTCTGATTTTTATTATTTCCCTCCTTCTGCTGACTTTGGACTTTGTTTTTTCTTCTTTTTCTAGTTCTTTAGGCGTAGTTTAAGGTTGCTTATTTGGGATTTTTCTTGTTTGTTAAGGTTGGCCTGTATTGCTATGAGTTTCCCTCTCAGGACTGCTTTTGCTGCATCCCATATGTGTTGGTACGGTGTGTTTTCATTTTCATTTGTCTCCAGACATTTTTTGATTTCTCTCTTTTTTTTCCCCCTTAAAGCCCCAGAAGATAGTTGTATGTCATAGTTGCACATCCTTCTAGTTGCTTGATTTCTCCTTTAATTTCATCAGTCATCCATTGGTTGTTCAGTAGCATGTTGTTTAATCTCCACATCTTTGTCACTTCCCCAGTTATTTTCTTGTGGTAGATTTCTAGTTTCATAGCACTATGGTCAGAAAAGATACTTGTTATGATTTCAATCTTCTTAAATTTATAGAGGCTTGCCTTGTTTCCCAACATTTGGTCTATCCTTGAGAATGTTCCATGTGCACTTGAGAAGAATGTGTGATCTGCTGTGTTTGGATGGAGTGCTCTCTGTATGTCTATTAAATTCATCTGGTCTAGTTTTTCATTTAAGTCCACTATTTCCTTAGTGACTTTCTGTCTGGCTGATCTATCCATTGATGTAAGTGGGGTGTTAAGATCCCATACTCTTATTGTGTTGTTGTTAGTGTCTCCTTTTAAGTTTGCCAATAGTTGCTTTATGTACTTTGGTGCTCCTGTGTTGGGTGCATATATATTTATAAGTGATACGTCTTCTTGGTGGAGTGTCCTTTTTATCATTATATATTGCTCCTCTTTGTCTCTCATTATCTGTTTTATCTTGAAGACTACTTTGTCTGATATAAGTATGGCAACACCTACTTTCTTTTGTTTGCCATTAGCTTGGAGTATTATCTTCCATCCTTTCACTCTGAGCCTGTGTTTGTCTTTAGAGCTGAGATGTGTTTCCTGGAGGCAGCATATTATTGTGTCTTGCTTTTTAATCCATCCTGCCACTCTGTGCCTTTTGATTGGAGAATTCAATCCATTTACATTTAGAGTGATTATTGATATATGAGGGCTTATTGTTGCTATTTTATCACTCATTTTACAGTTCTTTTGCATTTCCTTTGTTTCTTGTCCTGTGTGTTTTGGACTACCAACTCATTTTGGTAGTTCTGTATGATAACTCTTTTAGTTTTCTCTTTATTTATCATATGTGGTTCTGTTCTGATTATTTGTTTAGTGGTCACCTTCAAGTTTCTATAAAAAATCTCGTGGATGAGATAGTCCATTATCTGATGACCTCTTATTTCCTGAGACTAAGTTGATTCGATGCCTTTCCTCTTGCTCCTCTCAGTTATTATTGTCACAACTTATTCCATATTCAGTTGTGAGTGTATGTTTAAAGTGATGAGGTTATATTTATTTTTGGTGTTTTCCTTCCTTTAATCTTTGATTTTGGTATTTAAGTGTTTGCTGATCTATTTTGATAGAGAGCTACTAATTTTCTGATTTTGTCTACCTATTTTTCTCCTTGCTCGAAGCTTTGTATCCCCTGTTTGTTTGTTTTTTTTTTTCAGGAATGAGGACCTTCTTGAGAATTTCTTATAGTGGGGGTCTCGTGGCGATGAACTCCCTTAGCTTTTGTTTATCTGGGAGAGTTATTATTTCTCCATCATATTTGAAAGATATTTTTGCTGGATAGAGTATTCTTGGCTGAAATTTTTTGTCTTTCAGAATTTTGAATATATTATTCCAGTCTCTCCTAGCCTGTAAAGTTTCTGTTGAGAAATCTGCTGAGATCCTGATGGGAATTTCTTTGTACGTTATTTTTTGTTTTTGTCTAGGTGCCTTTAATGTTGTTTCTTTGTCATTGACTTTGCCAGCTTTACTGCTAGATGCCTTCGAGAGGGCCTTTTCCTGTTTATATATTTAGGTGGTCTATTGGCTTCTTTTACTGGCATTTCCAGCTCCTTCACCAGATTTGGGAAATTCTCAGCTATTATTTCTTGAATAAGCTCTCTGTTCCTTCTTCCCTCTCTTCTCCCTCAGGAATTCCTATAATCCTTATATTACATTTCCTAATTGAGTCAGATATTTCTTGGATAATTTCTTCATTTCTTTTTAGTCTTAGTTCTCTCTCCTCCTCCATCCAGAGTATATCTGTATTCCTATCCTCAATAATGCTAATTCTTTCCTCCATATTGTCAGCTCTGTTCTTTAAAGATTCCAGATTTTCGTTTATCTCCCCATTGTGTTTTTCATCTCCAACAATTCTGATTGGTTTTTCTTTATGGTTTCAATCTCTTCTGTGAAGAAATTCCTGATATCATTGAATTATCTGTGTTTTCTTGTAATTCATTGAGCTTTTTTATGATAGCTGTTTTGAATTCTCTGTGGTTTAGATTATAAATTTCTGTGCTTTCAGGGTTGATTTCTGGGTGCTTGTCATTTTTCTTCTGGTCTGGAGATTTAATATATTTTTGCATCATGGTTGCTGAAGTTGACTTGTTTTTCCTTATCCTAACAATATCTGGTTGCAGTTTCCACCTGCCGCCACTGGGTGGGAGTCAAGGGCTGTGCATTCTGAGCCCACTGTGATCTGTGACTGCTCCACGGCTGCTCCGCCACTGCTCTGACCGGCTGAGCTGCAGTGTGTGGAGGGGAGGGTCTCTCTCTTTCGCCTGCCCAATCACGGGGGGCTTCTTGTTCTTCCCTTGCTATCTGCTCTCCTGGGGTGCTCAGATGTTGACGGCACCCCGGCTACAGTTCAGACTCCTCCCTATGGGATTTTCCCACAGGCTGTAAGAGGGCTCCCAGAGCGATGGTTTTCCTGCAGAGAGCTGCCCCTCCCCCCTCTCTGGGAGCCACGTGGACCCTGGAGACACCAAACATGCCAATCAGGTGGGGAGGGGAAGGATTTCCTTGCCTCTCCCCACTTCCTCTAGGGGCTCCAGCACACCCACTCTCAGATGTGTGGCTGCATGGGTCTCTCAGATGTCCTCTTAGGTTGTGTGAATGTCCTTTCTTGGCATGTGAATGTCGTTTTTGTTTTATCTTATGCAGGGAGAGTTTACGGGAAAGCTCACACTGCCATGATGCTGACATCACTCCAACCTTTTTTATTTTTTAAACTTCATACTTGATGGATAGTTGGCCTTTGTATAGAATTCTGGGTTGAAATTACCCTTCAAAGACTTGAAAGGATTGCTCCACTGTGTTGTAGTACCAAATGCTGCTGGTGAGAAGGGTGATGACATTGTTAGTCCAGCTGTTTGTGTGTGGCTTGATTTTTTTTTTTCTTCTTCAGAAGCTTTCGGGGTCCTCTCCTTTATCCCTGGTGTTGTGAAATTTCTTAGTGATAATCTTGGATGTGAGTTTCTTCTTCTTCATTTTTCTAAACATTCAATGTGCCCTTTCAATCTGGAGACTCTTAACCTTCAGTACTGGGGAAAAATATGTACTATTGGATAATTTCCTTCTCTCCTTTTTCCCTGGAACTCCTGTTAGAGAGGTTGTAACTCCTTGATGATGCTCTAATATTCTTGCCATTTCTATGTTCTATCTCTTCATTTTTGTTTCATATCTTTTGGAGCAATTTTCTCAAATTTATTTCCAACCCTCCTATTGAATTTTCCCTTATTCATTGCTCTCTAATTTTATTTTGTCATAAAAATGGCTTTTTTATGATTAGATGAATAATATATGCTCATTATAAAGAATTCCAACAATACATAAAAATATAGAGAACATAAAAAGTTCCCTGTAATCCTACCTCTTTGTGGTAATCATCCTAACATTTTGATGACCATAATTGTATTCTTCCTTTTATACACACACACTCAAACTAAGCCACGCATACAATTTAATATAAACAGGATGTCATTCATGTCATTTTTATCACAGATGCTATCCCTGTCCCTCTTCCCACCTCTGCATCACCTCATTGTGGTCCCTCATTAACCTGTGGTGACAACCCAGTGAATGGCATTCCATATTTTCCCCATGCTCTTATAATCATATAGAGATGCCAATATATGTATACATGTGTACACACCTACACAAACATCCAAACACCCTTCCTGTGTCTTACACTTATCACTTAAAAACATTCATGGAAATATCTCTAAGGTACTTGTAATTCTAAGTAATGGCTGCATAATATTCCACGGTGTGAGTGTATTAAAATTTGCTCTTCCTCTCACCTATAGAGAGCTACACACTGTTTCCAGTTTCTGGCAGCTACAAATATTGATTTGATAAACGCCACTTTATATATAACCTCATATATTTGTACATTTTAGTGGATAGAGTCTCAGGGGTGGAACTGTCAAAGAGTATAAGCATTTTTATATTTTAATAGATTTCATATTGTCTTCCATAAAGGCTGTAATATTTCATATTTCCAGTAGCATTTTATATTTCTCTACATCTCCAGTAATGAGCATTATAATCTTATAATTCTTTTTTTGGTTTGATATTGTTGCTATTGTTTTAAATTTTTATTTTGTTTTAACTTTCATTAGCACATATAACTAGAGTTGCTTTTTCTTGTTCCCTCTTGCTCTTTTTTAAACTTTATATTTTAAAATAATCATGGATTTACAGGAAGTTGAAAAATAATACAGAGAGGTGCAGTGTACCCTTCATCCAATTTCCAAGGTAACATCTTACATACGTGTAGAACAATGCCAAAGCCAGGGACTGACACAGGAAGGACACGTGTCTTCCTCTGCCATTCCCTCACATGTGGAGATGCGTGATGACCACCATCGCAGGAAGAGACTCTTCCGTCACCCTCGTGCTGTGCTGTTCACACTCACACTCCACCCCCTGCCCCGACTACTTTCAACCACTAATCTGATCTCCATCTCGATGATTTTGTCATTTCAAAAATGTTACCTTTTGACATTGGCTTTTTTCACTCAGCATAAATCCATTGATTTCCATTGAGTTGTTGTGTGTATCCATAGTTCATTCCTTTTTATTGCTAAGTACTATTCCATGGTATGGCTTTACCACATCTTCCCTAACCAATTACCTATTAAAGGACATTTAGGTTGTTTCCAGTTTGGGGCTATTGCAAATAAAGCTCCTGTAAACATTCACCAACAGGTTTTTGGGTGAAAAAAGTTTTCATTCCTCTGGGATAAATGCCCATCAGTGTGACTGCTGAGTTGTATGGTAAGTGTGCATTTAGGTTTTTAAGAAAGTCCCAAATGTTTTCCAGAGTGGCTGTACCATTTTACATCCCACCATCAGTTTGTGAGCAACCTAGTTCTCTACATCCTCACCAACATTTGGAATTTTAGATGTTTTTATTTTACCGGTACTAATAAGCCTATGGTGATGTTGTGATAATGATTTACATTTCCTTAAGTGATGTTGAATATTTTTCATGTGCTTATTTGCTGCTTAGTCTGCTCAGGCTGCTATAACAAAATACCACAGACGGGGTAGCTTCAAAAACAACAGAAATTTGTTTCTCACAGTTTGGAAGGCCAGGAAGTCTAAGATCAAGGTGCCGGCTGATTCGGTGTCTGGTGAGAGCTCTCTTCTTAGCCATCTTCACTGTAATGTCACATGGCAAGAGGGGCAAGGGAGCTCTCTGGGGCCTCTTTTATAAGGGCACTAATCCCATTCAAGCAGGCTCTTCCCTTATGGCCTAATCACCTCAAAGGCCCCACCTCCCTATGCCACAACCTTGGGGATTAGGATCTCAACATATGAATTTGGAGGGAATACAAACATTCAGCCTATAGCATTTGCCATATGTATGTGTCTTCTTCAGTGAAATCTCTCCATGTCTTTTGCTCATTCTCTAATTGGATTCTTGCTTTTTACAGTGGAGTTTTGAGAGTTCTTTTTTTTTTTTTAATGAGATATACCTGACAGTATATAAACTAACATTCTGTAAGTTTAAGGTGTCCAACATGTTGATTTGATAGAACTATTTATTGCAATATGATTATAACTGTTAGCTAACACCTCTATCATCTCACATAATTTTCATTTCTTTTTTGTGGTGAGAACATTTGAGATCTAGTCTCTTAGCAACTTTGAAGTTTATAATACAGTATTGTTGACTATAATCACTATGCTATGATTATCTCCAAGACTTATTCTTCTTCTAGTTACAAGTTTATGCCCTTAAACAACCTGATCCAATTCCCCAACTCTCCAGCCCCTGGTAACCACCATTGTACTCGCTGATTCTAAGTTCAGCTTTTTTAGATTCCACATATGACTTCATACAGTACTTTTTTCCTCTGTCTGACTTATCTCACTTAGCATAATACCTTCAAGGTCCATCCCAGTTGTCGCAAATGGCAGGATGTCCTTCTTTCTCATGGCTGAATAATATTCCACTGTGCGCGCGCGCGTATATATATATATATATATATATATACGCGCGCGCGCACACACACACACACACTCTCTACATCTTCTTTATCCGTTCATCCCTTGACAGACACTTAGGTTGTTTCCATATCTTGGCTATATTAAATAATGCTGCAATACACATAGGAGTGCAGATATCTCGTCAATATCCTGTTTCCATTTCCTTTGGATATATAGCTGCAAGTGGAATTGCTGGATCATATGGTAGTTCTACTTTTAATTTTTTGAGGAACCTCCACACTATTTTCCATAGTGGCTGCTCCAATTTACATTCCCACCAACAGTGCACAAGGGTTCCCTTTTCTCCATATCCTCGCCAACATTTGTCACCTCTTATCTTCTTGATGAAAACCATCCTGACAGGTGTGAGGTGATATCTCATTGTGGTTTGATTTGCATTTCCCTGATTATTAGTGATGTTGAGCATCTTTTCATGTACCTCTTGGCTATTTGTATGTCTTCTTTGGAAAAACGTTCAGTTTCTCTGCCCTTTTTTTTTTTTTTTTTTGCTTCTTTCAATGGATTTATTCATATTCAATTACCTATGTTTTATTTATTTATTTATTTAATTTTTTGTTTATTGCAGTAACATTGGTTTATAACATTGTAAAAATTTCAGGTGTACATCATTATACTTCTATTTCTGCATAGATTACATCATGTTCACCACCCAAATACTAATTACAACCCATCACCACACACATGTACCGAATTATCCCTTTCACCCTCCTCCCTACCCCCTTCCCCTCTGGTAACCACCAATCCAATCTCTGTCTCTATGTGTTTGTTTATTGTTGTTATTATCTACTACTTAATGAAGGAAATCATATGGTATTTGACCCTCTTCCTCTGACTTATTTCACTTTGCATTATACCCTCAATGTCCATCCATGTTGTCACAAACGCCTGGATTTCATTGTTTCTTATAGCTGAGTAGTATTCCATTGTGTATATAGACCACATCTTCTTTATCCATTCGTCCCTTGATGGGTACTTAGGTTGCTTCCAAGTCTTGGCTATTGTGAATAACGCTGCAATGAACACAGGGGTGCATGTGTTTTTTTTATACATTTTTTTACACACTTTACAAATTGGTGTTTTCAAGTTCTTTGGATAAATACCCAACAGTGGAATAGCTGGATCATATGGTAGTTCTATCCTTGATTTTTTGAGGAATCTCCATACTGTTTTCCATAGTGGCTGCACCAGTTTGCACTCCCACCAGCAGTGTATGAGAGTTCCCTTCTCTCCACATCCTCTCCAACACATGTCGTTTCCTGTCTTGTTAATTATAGCCACTCTGACGGGCATGAGGTGATATCTCATTGTAGTTTTGATTTGCATTTCCCTGATAGTTAGTGATTTTGAACATCTTTTCAGGTGTCTGTTGGCCATCTCTATATCTTCTTTGGAGAAATGTCTGTTCAGGTCTTTTGCCCATTTTTTAATTGGGTTGTTAGTTTTGTTGTTGTTGAGATGCATGAGTTCTTTATATATTTTGGAGATTAAGCCCTTATCAGATGTATGGTTTGCAAATATCTTCTCCCAATTGTTAGGTTGTCTTTTCGTTTTGTTGATGGTTTCCTTTGCTGTACAGAAGCTTTTTAGTGTGATGTAGTCCCATTTGTTTATTTTTTCTATTGTTTCTCTTGCCTGGTCAGACACGGTGCTTGACAAGATGTTGCTGAGACCGATGTCGAAGAGCATACTGCCTATGTTTTCTTCTAGAAGTTTCATAGTTTCAGGTCTTACATTCAAGTCTTTAATCCATTTGGAGTTAATTTTTGTGTATGGTGTAAGGTAAGGGTCTACTTTCATTTTTTTGCATGTGGCTATCCCGTTTTCCCAACACCATTTGTTGAAGAGACTTTCTTTTCCCCATTGTATGTTCTTGGCACCTTTGTTGAAGACTAGCTGTCCATAGATGTGTGGGTTTATTTCTGGGCTTTTGATTCTATTCCATTGATCTGTGTGTCTGTTTTTGTGCCGGTACCATGCTGTTTTGGTTACTATAGCTTTGTAGTATATTTTGAAATCAGGGAGTATGATACCTCCAGCTTTGTTCTTTTTTCTCAGGATTCCTTTAGCTATTCGGGGTCCTTTGTTGTTCCATATAAATTTTAGGATTCTTTGTTCTATTTCTGTGAAAAATGTTGTTGGAACTTTGATAGGGATTGCATTGAATCTATAGATTGCTTTAGGAAGTATGGACATCTTAACTATGTTAATTCTTCCAATCCAAGAGCACGGAATATCTTTCCACTTCTTTGTGTCTTCTTCAATTTCTTTCAGAAATGTTTTATAGTTTTCGGTGTACAGATCTTTCACCTCTTTGGTTAACTTTATTCCTAGGTATTTTATTCTTTTTGTTGCAATTGTAAATGGGATGGTATTCTTAATTTCTCTTTCTGCTACTTCCTTGTTAGTGTACAGAAATGCAACTGATTTTTGTATGTTGATTTTGTATCCTGCAACTTTACCATATTCGTTTATTACTTCTAAAAGTTTTCTGGTGGATTCTTTAGGGTTTTCTATATCTAAAATTATGTCATCTGCAAATAGTGACAGTTTCACTTCTTCCTTTCCAATTTGGATCCATTTTATTTCTTTCTCTTGCCTGATTGCTCTGGCTAGGACTTCCAGTACTATGTTAAATAGGAGTGGTGACAGTGGGCATCCTTGTCTGGTTCCTGTTCTTAGAGGGATAGCTTTCAGTTTTTCACCATTGAGGATGATATTAGCTGTGGGTTTGTCATATATGGTCTTTATTATGTTGAGGTACTTTCCTTCTATACCAATTTTATTCAGAGTTTTTATCATAAATGGATGCTGTATCTTGTTAAATGCTTTCTCTGCATTTGTTGAGATGATCATGTGATTTTTATTCTTCATTTTATTACTGTGGTGTACTACGTTGATTGATTTGTGAATGTTGAACCACGCCTGCATCCCTGGAATAAATCCCACTTGATCATGGTGTATAATCTTTTTGACGTATTGTTGTATTCGATTTGCTAGTATTTTGTTGAGGATTTTTGCATCGATGTTCATCAGTGATGTTGGCCAGTAATTTTCTTTTTTGTGTTGTCCTTGTCTGGTTTTGGTATCAGGGTAATGTCACTTCATAGAATGAGTTAAGGAGCGTCCCCCCTCCTCAATTTTTTTGGAAGAGTTTGAGAAGCATAGGTATTAAGTCTTCTTTGAAAGTTTGGTAGAATTCACCAGGGAAGCCGTCTGGTCCTGGACTTTTATTTTTGGGGAGGTTTATGATTACTGTTTGGATCTCCTTACTGGTGATTGGTCCATTCAAATTCTCTACTTCTTCTTGATCCAGTTTTGGAAGGTTGTATGATTCTAAGAATTTGTCCATTTCTTCCAGATTGTCGAATTGGTTGGCATATAGCTTTTCATAGTATTCTCTTATAATCTTTTGTATTTCTGAGGTGTCTGTTGTAACCTCTCCTCTTTCATTTCTGATTTTACTTATTTGTGCCTTCTCTCTTTTTTTCTTGCTGAGTCTAGATAAAGGTTTGTCAATTTTGTTTATCTTTTCAAAAAACCAGCTCTTGGTTTTATTAATTTTTTCTATTTTTTTTTTTAGTCTCTATTTCATTTATTTCTGCTCTGATTTTTATTATTTCCCTTCTTCTACTGATTTTGGGCTTTGTTTGTTTTTCTTTTTCCAGTTCCTTTAGGTGCATTGTTAGATTGTTTATTTGAGATTTTTCTTGTTTGTTGAGATAGGCCTGTATTGCTATAAACTTCCCTCTTAGAACCGCTTTTGCTGTATCCCATAAGTTCTGGCATGTCATAATTTCATTTGTCTCCAGGTATTTTTTGATTTATTCATTAACCCAGTCGTTGTTCAGTAGCATTTTGTTTAATCTCCACGTATTTGTGGCTTTTCTGATTTTCTTCCTATAGTTGATTTCTAGTTTCATACCGTTGTGGTCAGAAAAGATGCTTGGTATTATTTCAATCTTCTTAAATTTATGGAGACTTGTTTTGTGGCCTAATATGTGATCAATCCTGGAGAATGTTCCATGTGCATTTGAAAAGAACGTGTATTCTTCAGTTTTTGGGTGGAATACTCGGTATACATCTACTAGGTCCATCTGATCTAGTGTGTCGTTTAAGGCCAATGTTTCCTTATTGATCTTCTGTTTGGATGATCTATCCGTTGGTGTAAGTGGAGTGTTAAAGTCCCCTACTATTATTGTGTTACTGTCTATTTCTCTTTTTATGTCTGTTAATAATTGCGTTATATATTTAGGCGCACCTACATTGGGTGCGTAGATATTTACAAGTGTTATATCCTCTTGTTGGATTGTTCCCTTGATCATTATGTAATGCCCTTCTTTGTCTCTTTTTACAGTTTTTGTTTTAAAGTCTATTTTGTCTGATATGAGTACTGCTACCCCAGCTTTCTTTTCATTGTCATTTGCGTGGAGTATCTTTTTCCATCCCTTCACTTTCAGTTTGTGTCTTTAGGTCTGAAGTGTGTCTCTTGTATGCAGCATATATATGGGTCTTGTTTTTTTATCCAATCAGCCACCCTGTGCCTTTTAATTGGAGCATTTAGTCCATTGACGTTTAAAGTAGCTATTGATAAGTATGTACTTACTGCCATTTTTTAACTTTTTTTTTTCTCAGTGTTTTAGTAGTCCTTCTCTGTTCCTTTCTTCTTCTATACAGAATTGATGGTCACTTTAGTTTGACCTCTGTCTGAAAGCTGTACTCTTTAACTCCCCTCCTTCCTCATGTTTTTGATATCATATCTAACCTCTTTTTTGTACATTTGTATCCATTGCCCTCTTATCATGGAAATAGATAATTTTTCCTATTTGTGGTCTTCTCTTTTCCCCTTAAATCAGTCCCTTTAACATTTCTTGTAGCACTGGTTTCTTGGTGACAAACTCCTTTAATTTTTGCTTGTCTGGGAAATTTTTGATCTCTCCTTCCATTTTGAATGATAACCTTGCTGGCTAGAGTATTCTTGGCTGTACATTTTTTCCTTTTAGCACTTTAAATATATCGTGCCATTCTCTTCTAGCCTGTAAGGTTTCTGCTGAGAAGTCAGCTGATGGCCTTATGGGGTTTCCTTTGTATGTAACTTGACATTCTCTTGCGGCTTTTAGGATTCTCTCTTTATCTTTAATTCTGGACATTTTGATTATGATGTGTCTTGGTGTGGGCCTCTTTGGGTTTATCTTGTTTGGGGCTCTCTGTGCTTCCTGTACCTGGATGTCTGTTTCCTTCCTTAGGTTAGGGAAGTTTTCATCTATTATTTCTTGAAATAGATTCTCTACCCCCTTGTCTTGCTGTACTCCTTCCAGGACACCTATAACACGGATGTTAGTGCACTTGATGTTGTCCCAGAGGTCCCTTAGACTGTCCTCATTCTTTTTAATTCTTTTCTCTTTTACCTGTTCACTTTGGGTAATTTCTTCTAGTCTTTCTTCCAGCTCACAGATCCGTTCTTCTGTATCCTCTACTCTGCTTTTGAGTCCCTCTAATGAATTTTTCATTTCCAGTATTGTATTCTTCATTTCTGATTGGTTCTTTTTTATATCTTTCATTTCTTTGTTGACATTCTCACTGAGTTCATCTATTCTTCTCCCCAGATCAGTGAGCATCCTTTACACTCTTAGTTTGAACTCTCTGTCGGGTAGGTTGCTCATTTCTGTTTCACTTAGTTCCTTTTCTGGGGTTTTGTCCTGTTCCCTTACTTGGAATGTATTCTTTTGCCTCCTCATTTTGCCTCTTTTCCTGTGCTTGTGTCTACATATTAGGTAGGTCAGCTACGTCTCCTGCTCTTGGATAGGTGACCTTATGTAAGTGATGCCTTAGGAGGCCTGCAGTGTGCTTCCCTCAGTTCTCAATGTTCCAGGGGTGACCCCTATGTGGGCTATGTGTGTCCTTCTGTTGTGGCCTGTTTGCTCTCCCTGTAGGCACCCAGGGAGGCCGAGTTACGCTCCTGGCCAGCTGTTGTAATGCTCAGCTGCTTGTAGTTGTTGTGGGCCCTTCAGTCTCTTTATCAGGTGTGGGGAGCCCCAGCACAGTTGGCTGCAAGTTCTAATACCACATTTGTGTTGCAGTATTTCTTTTAAGTGAGTACGCCCCCAGTGTGGCAGGTTGTTAGGCTCAGGACCTTACAAGTGCTATAAGCCTCTAGCCTATTAGGTCTCTTGTCAGCTCTCTGAGGATTGCAGCTGGGTGGGGCTGGCCTCAGGCACAGGAGCACCCAATTGTTTCAGACTTTGGACGGTGGGGCAAACCCCTTATGTGGGTCTTTGAGAAGCACAAGTCTTCTGCAGCTGACAAGCCCTGCCACCCACAGGTCCACACACACAGTCAACACAGTCCTGCCCCGTGTGCGCGCCCCGACCTCCCGAAGCGGACCCAGTGTCTCCACGGCAGGAGCCCCACACACTCCACCACCGCCCCACACTCTCCACCTGCTCCTTGTGCACACCCTGCCCCGCCAAAGTCGGCTCAGTTGCCAGGCTGCAGAGAATCCAGTCACCAATCTATGCAGGCCCACAAGTTGCCTGAGGGCTTGTTGTTGGGTGGGGCCAGTCTCTAGGGTGGGCTGCCTGCCCTGGCTGAGCTGGATTAAATCGGTGCTCTAGCGGGTGGGGCAGACCCTGGGCTAGCAGGCCTCAGGGAGAACTCCAATGGCGTCTGTGTCAGCACGCCCACACCAGGCCACAACAATGGCTGCCGCCAATGTCCCAGTCCCTTGAGAGGTCTCACCTCTCACAGAGGTGCACTCAGGGCCTATTAGGTGAGTCTCTTTTCACCACAGCACTGTGCACCTTTCTTTCTGGTGATTTTAGGATGCTTTCTGAAACGGGTGAGTTTGCATGTGGGCCCTTTAAGAGCCGGTTTTAGTTTCTTTGTGAACCAGCTTTTCTTGGGGTACTCCCCAATGTTTTAGTAGCAGGCAAAGTCAAATATTATGCCGCTGGTCTCGATTGTGCTGGGTCCACAAAATGCCCACAGCGGGGGCGCTCCCCAGCTCTGGGCCCCGCGCCTCCAGGGAGGGCTGCGTACCTGTGGGCTGCTCCCGGGGGGCCGTGAGGCACTGCAGCTTGTGAAGGCGGCGTTTTTTCTCTCCAGAAGGGAGTCTCTGCCTCTTCCACCTCAATTAGGATTGTCCGTTGTTGCAGGAGTTCCTCTTATCCAGTTTTCAGTTCTGTCTCAGGGGTAATTTTTCCACAAGTAGTTGTAAATTGGCTGTGTCCACGGGAGGAGGTGAGTTCCGAGTCTGCTTACGCCGCCATCTTGAGTTCGCCCCCCCTCTCTGCCCATTTTTAATCAGATTGTTTGGTTCTTTTGTTATTGAGTTATATGAGTTCTTTATATATTTTGCATATTAACCTTTCATCTAATATATGGTTTGCAAATATTTTCTCCCATTTTGTGGGTTGTCTTTTCATTTAGTTGATTGTTTCCTTTGCTGTGCAAAAGCTTTTTAGTTTAATGTAGTCCCACTTGTTGATTTTTGCCTTTGTTGCTTGTGCTTTCGGTATCATATCCAAAAAATCACTGCCAAGGCCAATGTCAAGGAGCCTCTTCCTTATGTTTTCTCCTAGGAGTTTTACTGTACTAGGTCTTATGTTTACGTGTTTAATCCATTTCAAGTTACTTTTGTGAGTGGTGTAAATTTCTGCATGTGGTTGTCCAGTTTTCCCAACACTATTTGTTGAAGAGATTATCCTTTCCTCACTGGATGTTCTTGGCTGCCTTGTCAAATATTAGTTGACCATATATGTGGGGTTTTTTTCTGGGCTCTCTATTCTGTTACACTGATCTATGTATCTGTTTTGATGCCAGTACCATCTGGTTTTATTCCTATAGCTTCATAGTATAGTTTGAAATCAGAAAGTGTGATCTCTCCAGTTTTGTTCTTCTTTCTCAGGATAGCTTTAGCTATTCGGGATATTTTGTGATTCCATACAAATTTTAGGATTGTTTTTTCTATTTCTGTAAAGAATGCTATGGGAATTTTGAAAGTGAATCTCTAGATGGCCTTGGGTAGTATGGCTATTTTAATAATATTAATTATTCTGATCCATGAGCATGGGATATCTTTCCATCTGTTTGTGTCAAAGTTCTTCAATTCTTTCATCAGTTTTGTGGTTTACATTGTACAGATCTTGCACTTCCTTGGTTAAATTTATTCCTAGGTATTTTATTGGTTTTGATGCTACTGTGAATGGGATAGTTTTCTTTGATTCTTTTTCTTCTTCTTGATTTCATTATTAGTGTGTAGAAATGCAACTCATTTCTGTATGTTGATATTATGTCCTGCAACTTGACTGAAATCGTTGTTTAGTTCCAACAGTTTTTTGGTTGAGTCTTTGGGATTTTCTATATACAAAATCGTATCATCTGCAAATACCAACAATTTTACTTCTTCCTTTCCAATTTGGATGACTTTTATTTCTTTATCTTGCCTAACTGCTCTAGCTAGGGCTTCAAGTACTATACTGAATATGAGCAGTGAGAGTGGGCATCCTTGTCTTGTTCCTGATCTCAGAGGAAAAGCGTTCAGTTTTTCACCACTGAGTACAATGTTAGCTGTGAGTTTGTCATATATGGCCTTTATTATGTTGAGGTATGTTCCTTCTATACTCAATCTGTTGAGAGTTTTTATCATGAAAGTATGTCGTATTTTGTCAAATGCTTTTTATGTATCCATGGAAATAATCGTATGATTTTTATCTTTCATTCTATTAATATGGTTTACCACATTTATTAAATTGTGTATGTTGAACCATTCTTGCATCTCAGGGATAAATCCCACTTGATCATGGTGTATGATCCTTTTATGTGTCGTTGAATTCAGTTTGCTAATATTCTGTTGAGAAATTTTGCATCTATATTCATCAGGCATATAGGTCTGTAGTTTTCTTTTCCTGTAGTGCCCTTATCTGGCTTGGTATCAGGGTAATACTGGCCTGGCAAAATGAGTTTGGAAGTGTTCCCTCCTCTTCTATTTTTTGGAAAGTGAGAGAGGAATTGGTGTTTATCTTCTGTAAATGTTTGGTAGACTTCACCACTGAAACCATCTGGTCCTAGGATTTTCTGTGTTGGGATATTTTTTATTTGGTATCTTCAGATTTTCTATTTCTTCATGATTCAGTCTTGGTAGGTTGTATGTTTCTAGGAATTTATTCATTTCTTCTAGATTATTCAATTTGTTGGCATATAACTGCTCATATAGTCTCTTATGACCCTTTGTATTTCTGTGATATCACCTGTAATGTCAACTCTTTCATTTCTGATTTTATTTGAGTCCTTGTTCTTTTTTTACTTAGTGTAGCTAAACGTTTGTCAATTTTATTTATCTTTTCCAAAACATAACTCTTAGTTTCATTATCTTTTCTATTGTTTCTCTTGTCTCAATTTCATTTATTTCTGCTTTGATTATTATTTCCTTCCTTTTGCTAACTTGGGCTCAGTTTATTCTTCTTTTTCTAGTTCCTTGAGGTGTAAAGTTAGGTTGTTCATTTTAGATCTTTCTTTTTTCTTATTGTAGGCATTTATTGCTGTAAACTTCCCTCTAAGAAATGCTTTGGCTGCATCCCATAGGTTTTGGTGTTTTGTGTTTCCAATTTCATTTCTTTCAAGATATTTTTTGTTTTTCCTTTCGATTTCTTCTTTGACCCATTGGTTGTTCAGGAGTGTGTTGTTTAATTTCCACATATTTCTGAATTTTCCAGCTTTCCTTCTGTTATTGATTTCTAGTCATACTATTGTCAGAAAAGATACTTGGTATGATTTCAGTCTTCTTAAATTTGCTAAGACTTTTTTTTGTGACTTATCATATGATCCATCCTGGAGAATGTTCTGTGTGTGCTTGAGAGGAATGTGTGTTCTGCTACTGCTGAATGGAATGTTCTGAATATGTCTATCTGGTACATTTGGTCTAAAGTATAGTTCAAGTCCAACATTTTCTTGTTGACTTTCTGGCTGGATGACCTATCCATTGTTTAAAGTGGGGTATTGGAGTCCTCTATTATTATTGTGTTATTTTCTATTTCTCTCTTCAGGTACATTACTTATTGCTTTAATACATTTAGCTACTCCAATGTTGGGTGCATATATATTTATGACTGTTATATCTTCTTCATCAATTGACCCCTTTATTGTTATATAATGACCTTCTTTGTCTCTTGTTACTATTTTTAGCTTAAAGTTTATTTTGCCTGATATAAGTATAGCTACCTCTGCTCTCTTTTGATTTCCACTTGCATGGAATATCTTTTTCCATCTCTTCTCTTTGAGCCTATATGTGTCCTTAAATCTGAATGAGTCTCTGGTAGGCAGCATATATTTGTGTCTCGTTTGTTTTTTTTTAATCTATACAGCCACTCTCTGCCTTTTGATTAGAGAATTTAATCCATTTACATTTGGAGTACTTATTGATAGGGACTTTCTAATACCGTCTTATTAATTGATTTCTAGCTGTTTTGTGGTTCCTTTGTTCCTTTCTCTCTTGCTGCCTTTCTTCTGGAATGGATGATTTTGCATAATTTTATGTTTTGATTCCCTTCTCTTTATTTTTTGTGAATCTACTGTAGGTTTTCACTCTGTGGTTAACATGAGCCTTACATAAAACATCCTATAACTTTTTTAATGCTGATAACAACTTAACTTTGATCACATACAAAAACTCTGCCCTTTTACTCTTCTGTTTTTGATGTCACAATTTACCTCTTTTTATATTGTGTATTCATTAATAAATTATTGTAGCTATAGTTATTTTTAATACTCGTCCTTTAACTTTTATACTGGAGTTAAGTGGCTAATACACCCCAATATTACAGTGTTAGAATATTCTGAATTTGATGCTATTGTTACCTTTACCAATGTGTTCTACACTTGCATGTTACTAATTAGCATCCTTTCATTTCAGCTTGAGGCATTCCTTTCTACATTTCTTGTAAGGCAGGTCTGGTGGTGATGAATTCCCTCAGCTTTTGTTTGGGAAAGTCTTTATCTCTTCTTCATTCCTAAAGAAGAACTTTGCTGGATTGAGTATTCTTGGTTGGCAGTTTTTTACTTTCAATACTTTGAATATATCATCCTACTCTCTTCTGACTTATAAAGTTTCTGCTGAGAATCTACTGGTCACCTTCTGGGGGTTCCCTTGTCAGTTACAAACTTCTTTTCTCTTTTTGCTGCCTTTATGATTCTCTCTCTAATTTTTGACAGTTTTAATTATAATGTGTCTTGGAGAGGATCTATTTAAGTTGATTTTGTTTGGTGACTCATGAGCTTCATGAACATGGCTATCCAAATATCTCCCCATATTTTTGGCATTCTTGGCCCTTTTTTCTTTCTTTTTTTTGTTTTTTGTGAGGAGGACCAGCCCTGAGCTAACATCCAATGCCAATCCTCCTCTTTTTTGCTGAGGAAGACTGGCCCTGGGCTAACATCCGTGCCCATCTTTCTCCACTTTATATGGGACGCCACCACAGCATGGCTTGCCAAGCAGTGCGTTGGTGCACGTCCGGGACCCGAACCGGTGAACCTTGGGCCACCGCAGCGAAGCACGCGCACTTAACTGCCTGCACCACTGGGCCAGCCCCAGCCCTTTTTTCTTTAAATAAGCTTTCTGCCCCCTGCTCCCTATTCTCCTTCTGGAACTCCAGTAATTCCAAATTGGATCTTTTGATGGTATTCTATAGATCACATAGGCTTTCTTCACTCTTTTTCATTCTTTTTTCTTTGTTCTCTGCTAACTGGATACTTGCAAAATTCCTGTCTTCTCTCTCACAGATTCTTTGTTCTGCTTGATCCATTCTGCTGTTGATGCATTCTATTGTATTTTTCATTTCATTCATTGTATTTTCCACTCCAGAATTTCTATTTGTTTTTTGGGGTATAATTGACATACAACATTAAATTAGTTTCAGATGTACAACATAATGATTTGATATTTTGTATATATTTAGAAATGATCAACAGAGTAAATCTAGTTAACATCTGTCACCATACATACAGAATTTCTTAATTATGATAAGAACTTTTAAGATCTACTCTTTTAGCAACTTTCAAATATGCAATACAGTATTATTAACTGTAGTCACCATGCTGTACATTACATTCTCATGATTTATTTATTTTATAAGTGGAAGTTTGTATCTTTTGGTGACTCCCTTTACAAGCATTTCACCCATCTTCTGACCCCCACCTCTAGCAACTACCAATATGTTCTATCTATGAGCTTTTTTTTTTTTTTTTAGATTCCACATGTAAGTGAGATCATATGGTATTTGTCTTTCTCTGTCTGACTTATCTCACTTAGCATAATGCCCTCAAGATCCCTCTAGTTGCCACAAATGGGAAGATTTTATTCTTTTTTATGGCTGAATAGTATTCCATTGTGTGTGTGTGTCTGTGTGTACATACCACATTTTCTTTACTCATTCATCCATCAAGGGACACTTAGGTTGTTTCTATATCTTGGCTATTGTAAATAATGCTGCAGTGAACATGGAGGTGCATATATCTTTTCAAGTTAGTGATTTCATTTTCTTTGGATAGATACTCAGAAGTGGAATTGCTGGATCATATGGTAGTCCTATTTTTAATTTTTGAGGAACTTCCATACTGTTTTCCATAGTAGGCGCACCAATTTACATTCCCACCAACAATGCACAAGGGTTCCTTTTTCTCCACATCTTAACCAACTCTTGTTATTTCTTGTCTTTTTGATAACAGCCATTCCAACAGGTGTGCAGTGATATCTCATTGTGGTTTTGATTTATATTTCCCTGATAATTAGGGATGTTGAGCATCTTTTAATGTACCTCTTCACCATCTGTATATCTTCTTTACATAAATGTCTATTCAGATCCTCTGCCCACTTTTTAATCAGATTGTTGGAATTTTTTGCTACTGAGCTGTATGAGTGCTTTATATATTTTGGATATTAACCACTTATTAGATATATGGTTTGCAAATATTTTCTCTCATTCAGTAGGGTGCCTTTTTCATTTTGCTGATGGTTTCTTTTGCTTTTGGTGTCAAATCCAAACAATCATTGCCAAGACCAATGTCAAGGAGCTTACTGCCTATGTTTTCTTCTAGGCGTTTTATGGTTTCAGGTCTTACATTCAAGCCTTTAATCCACTTTGAGTGAACTTTTGTGTATAGTGTAAGATAGTGGTCCAGTTTCATTCTTTTTGCATGTGGCTGTCCAGTTTCCCAACACCATTTATTTAAGAGACTGTCCTTTCCCCAATGTATATTCTTGGTTCCTTTGTCATAAATTAATTGGCCATATATGTGTGGGTTTATTTCTGGGCTCTCTATTCTGTTTCATTCATCTTTTTTTTATGTCTATGCTATACTTTTTTGATTGCTATAGCTTTGTAATACAGTTTGAAATCAGGGAGCATGATGCCTCCAGCTTTGTTCTTCTTTCTCAAGATTGCTTTGGTTATTCAGGGTCTTTTGTGGTTCCGTTCAAATTTTAGGTTTGTTCATTCTATTTCTGTGAAAAATTCCATTGGAATTTTGATAGAGATTGCATTGAATCTATAGATGGCTTTGAGTATTATAGACATTTTAACAATATTAAGTCTTCTAATCCATGAGCATGGAATATCTTTCCATTTATTTCTGTTTTCTTCAATTTCTTTCATGAATGTCATGTAGTTTTCAGTGTACAGGTCATTCACCTCCTTAGTTAAGTTTATTCCTAGGTATTTTATTCTTTTTGATACAATTATAAATGGGACTGTTTTGTTAATTTCTCTTTCTGATAGTTTGTTATCTGTGTATAGAAATGCAAGAGATTTCTATATATTGATTTTGTATCTTACAACTTTATTGAATTCATTTATTACTTCTAAAAGTTTTTTGGTGGAGTGTTTGAGGTTTTCTATATAATATGTCATCTGCAAATAGCAATGGTTTTACTTCTTCCTTTTCAATTTGGATGCCTTTTATAGTCATGTGCCACATAACAATGTTTTGGTGAACAGTGGACCACATATACAACAGTGGTCCCATAAGATTATAATGGAGCTGAAAAACTCCTATCACCAAGTGACACTGTAACCATCATAATGTCATAGCACAATACATTACTCACATATCTGTGGTGATGCTGGTGTAAACAAATCTACTACACTGCCAGCTGTATAAAAGTAGAGTGCATACGATTATGTATAGTACATAATGCTTGATAATGATAATAAATAGCTATGTTACCAGTTTATGTATTAACTATACTATTCTTTTTGTCATTATTTTAGAGTGTACTTTCTACTTACCAAAAAAGAGGTTACTGTAAAATAGTATGCCATGTTACGCCAGCAACAACTCATACATCTTGTGTTTACTGCATTTCTTGCATCATTTTCTCTCGTGTTTGATTTAATCTCATGTTGTCTTGTTCATCATGGCCCCTAAGCATGCAAAATCCACTGCTAACATTGCCAGTAAGAGGCCACATTGAGTGATTGACCTGGAAATGAAATTAAAAGTGATTAAGGACTACGAAGGTGGAAAATCAGTGATGGTTATTTCTTGCCCATCAGGCATGTCCCATTCCACCATAGCTACAACCTTGAAGAACAAAAACAAAGTGACAGAAGCTGTTAAAGGATCTGCTTCATTGAAGGCAACAAGACTAACAAAAACTCAAGAAGGGCCTATATCAGACATGGAGAAACTTCTAGTGACCTGGATTGAAGACCAGGAACAGAAGCATGTCCCTCTCAGCACCATGATGGCCATGGCCAAAGGAAAAAGTTTGTTTGCGATGTTGAAAGAAAAGGCTTGCCACAACTATGATGTTGAATTTACTGCTAGCTCTGGGTGGTTTAAATAATTCAAGAATCATTATTCATTACATAGAGTGAAAGTGAGTGGTGAGTCTGTGAGTGCTGATGTGAAGGCAGCTGAAGAATTTTTGGAAACTCTAGATAAGCTGATTGTGGAGGAAAATTACTTGCCAGAGAAAATATTAAATATGTATGAAAACTCCCTATTCTGAAAACAGATCCTTTGATCCATAAGGAGGCCAGGTCAATGCCAGGTTTCAAGGCTTTAAGGGCAGGATAACAGTCTTGCTTGGGGGCAGTGTTGCAGGCTACAAATTGAAACCTTTTGGGATCTGGCACAGTGAGAACCCCAGGGCCCTCAAGCATATCAGTAAGCACACACTGCCAGTGTACCACAGGAACAATAAGTCATGGATGACCCAGCTCCTCTCCCAAGATGCCCTCCTGAATTGCTATACCAGCGAGTAGAGAAGTATTGCTTCCAGAATAACACCTTTTAAGATTTCGCTTATTGTTGATAATGCTCCCAGACTTCCTCCTTTTGTTGGTGATCTTCATCCCAATATCAAAGCGGTGTTTCTCCATCCAAACACCACCTCTTTGATCCAATCAATGAATCAAAGAGTTATACCAGCTTTTAAGGCCTACTACCTGAGGAGGACCTTTCCCCAGGCTATTGCTGCAACTGAGGAAGACACTGATACAATTCTGGAAGGATTACATCTATGTCTGCATCAAGAACCTTGCTTGGGCTTGGGGTGATGTCATCAAGGAGTATATGACTGGCATTTGGAAAAAGACATTCAAGAGGTTCGTGCATGACTTCAAAGGATTTGCCAAGGATGAGGAGGCTGCAAAAATTAACAAGGCTGTGGTTGAGATGGCAAACAACTTTAACCTGGGTGTGGATGAGGATGACATTGAGGAGTTTCTAGAGGTTCCTAAGGATTTAACTAATGAGGAGTTGTTGGAACTGGAACAGGAACACATAGCTGAAGAAGAGCCAAGAGAAAAAAATGAAGGAGAAGAAAAAGAAGAAGAAAATTCACAGTGAAAGGTGTAGCAGAAGTTTTTGCAGACCTCAACAAGCTTCTTAGAAAGTTTGAAAACATGGACCCCAATACTGAAACGTTTTCATTAATAGAGAGAATTGTTCATGGTGCATTATCTGCTTACAAGCAAATCTATGATGAAAAAAGAAACAAACCAAGCAAACCACCATGGACATATTTCTGAAAAGAGTGACACCTCCTCAAGAAGAGCCTCAGGTAGGTTCTTCAGGAGGTATTGCAGAAGAAGGCATTGTTATCCTAGTGGGACAAGATGTGGAGGTGGAAGACAGTGATACTAATGATCTTGACCCTGTGTAGGCCTAGGTTAATGTATGTGTTTTTGTCTTAATTTTAACAAAAAAATTTTAAAACTTTTAAGTGTTTTTACAAAACACTTTTGTAAAAACACTTAAAAATGTTAGTAAGTGTTAAATAAGTGTTATTAAAAAAGAGTTAAAAAGTTAAAAACATTTAAGAGTTTATCAAGTATAAAAGTTACAGTAAGCTAAAGTTAATTTATTATTGAAGAAAGAAAAATATTTTTTTTATAAACTTGAGGATCCTAAGTGTCCAGTGTTTATGAAGTCTACAGTAGTGTACAGTAACGTCCTAGGCCTTCACATTCACTCACGACCCACTCACTGAATCACCCAGAGCAACCTCCAGTCCTGCAAGCTCCAATCACATAAGTGCCCTATTACAGGTGTATCATTCTTTATCTTTCATACCATATTTTTACTGTACTTTTTCTATGTTTAGATACACAAATGCCATTGTGTTACAACTGCCTACAGTATTCAGTACAGTAACATGTACAGGTTTGTAGCCCAGGAGCAATAAGCTATAACTTAGGTGCGTACAGGCTATACTATCTAGGTTTGTGTAAGTGCACTCTATGATGTTCACACATTGATGAAATTGACTAATGACACATTTCTCAGAATGTATATCTGTCATTAAGTGACACATGACTGTATTTCTTTTTCTTGCCTAATTGCTCTGGCTAGGACTTTCGATACTATGTTAAATAAAAGTGGTGAGAGTGGGCATGTTGCTGATCTTAGAGGAAAAGATTTCAGCTTTTCACCATTGAGTAGGATGTTGGCTGTGGGCTTGTCATATATGGCCTTTATTATGTTGAGGTACATTCCCTCTAAACTCACTTTGTTGAAAGTTGTTTGGTTCTTTTCTTAATGATTTTTATCTCTGTTAAACTTCTCTTTTTTTTCATGTATTGTTTTCTTGATTTCATTGAATTGTGTTTCTGTGTTTTCTTGTAGTTCTTTGAGTTGCCTTAAAACAGCTATTTTGAATCTTTATCAGGTAAATTGCAGATTTCCGTGTCTTGGTGGTACGTTACTGGAATATTACTGTGATCTTTGGTGGCGTCATGTTCCTTGATTTTTCATGTCCTTGAAGTTTTGCATTGCTGCCTTGGAATCTGGAGTGGCAGTCACCTCCTCTAGTCTTTACTAACTGCCTTTGGGAGAGGAATACCTGCTGTCAGCCCTGCTAGTGATTCTGCAGCTTTCTCAGATCTTCTATGAATACACCTGTTCCACACTTCTTATTCCCTCTTCTGGCAGATTTCCTAAGTTTGTGTGCCTTCTACTGATCCTGCAAAGCACCAGGCTGGGTGTGACAGTCTCCCTTTTGGTTTTCAAAAGGTGGCACTAAAACAAGTTTGTGTTCTCTCCCTGGCCCACAGATTCAGGCTGGTTTTCTGCACATGCTCACTAGCCGCTTTTTACATCCTTTTTATTTCAGCCTACCTATATCATTATATTTGAAATGAGTTTCTTATAGCCAGCATATAGTTCATTGTGTTTTTTAATCCACTCTGCTCTTCTGTTTTTAATTGGTCTTTTTACCATATAATATGTACCATTTATATTTAAAGTAATTATTAGGGCTTAAGTCTGCCTTTGTATTTTTATTTTTTGTTTTATTTTTATCATTTCTGTGTTCTTTTTCCTGCAGTCTTGAATATTGGGTTACTTGAATATGGGTTACTTGAATATTTTGAGAATTCCATTTTTTGAAATCTTCTATTTTAATTTTTTAGTGGTGCTCTAGGTATTACATTGTATATGCAACTTATCACAGTCTGCTGGTGTGGACAATTTACCAGTTCAAGTGAAGTGCAGAAACTTTACCTCCCTTTAAATTCCTTTACCCTCCCTTGTTTATAATATAATTATCTTAAATATTTCCTCTAAATACACTGAGAACCACATCAGACAATATTATAATTTTTGCTTCAAATATCAAACATAATTTAGAAATCTCAAGAAGAGAAGGAATGTCACTTATATTTACCCATATTTTTACTCTCTTTACATTGTTCTTTTTTCTTTCCTGATGTTTGTTGTAAGATTCTTTCATTATGTTTCAAAACTTCCTTTAGCCATTTGTAAAGGGTATATATCTGATGACAATAAATTCTCTCAGTTTTCATTCCTCTGAGAATGTCTTGATTTTTCCTTCATACCTGAAGAATATTTTCACTCGATATAGGATTCTACATTAACAATTGTTTTATTGAAAAGTGTTGTGCCACTTCCTTCTGGCTTCCATTGTTTCTGATGATGCCATTTAAATTGGTTTCCCCTTACAGGGAAATTCTGTTTCTATCTCAGTGCTTTCAAGATTTTTTCTTTGCCCTTAGATTTCAGAAGTTTAATTATGATGTTTCTTCATGTGGATTTCTTTGGGTTTATCCAATTTTGGATTTGCTCAACTTCTTAAATCTGTAGCTTTGTCTTTTGCCAAATTTTGGAAAATTTTAGCCATTATTTCTTTGAATACATTTTCATCCCCACCTACTTTCTTTTCTCTTTTTTGACTCCAATTATTCTAGTGTTTGATCTTTCTTTCTAGTCTCACAGGTCCTTAAGCTTCTGTTTATTTTTTCAGTTTATTTTCTCTTTGTTGTTCAGATTATGTCATTTCTATTGTTCTATCTTCAAGTTCAGTGATCTGTGTTCTCCATTCTCCCATGAGCCCATCCATTGTATTTTTTATTTTGGTTATTGTATTTTTCAATTCTGTTATTTCATTTAGTTATTCTTTATTTCATATCTTTGTTAAGATTTTCTATTTTCTGAGATTTTTTCATTTCTTTCAAGAGCATTTGTATTGCTTGTTGAAGCATTTTTATGATGGCTGCTTTAAAATCTTTGCCAGATAGTTCTAGCATCTGTGTCTTCTCAGTGTTGGTATTTGTTAACTGTTTTTTTCTTATTCAAGTGGAGATTTTCTCCATTCCTTGTATGACAAGTGAGTTTCAGTGTTATTCTGGGCATTTTGGGTAGTATGTTTTGAGTCTCTGTATCTCATTTAAATCTTCTGTTTTGCAGACCACCTCTAACACCACTCCAGTGTTCAGGGAAAGTGGGCACTGCCTCATTACTGCCAGGTGTGGTGAAATCCCAGGTTCCTTATTTGGCCTCTTGACAACCTGATACAGGGATGGATGTCTCATTACTGATGGATAGGGATGGGAGTTAAGATTCTCCACTAGGACTCCACTGACACCACCCTGGTTGAGAGGGAGACTTGTTAAAACTCTCTAGAGGGTCAGGAGGCTTTGTTAATGCTGGGTGATGGTGAAAGTCCTGGCTCTCGTGAAAGTCCTGGCTCTCTACTAGGCCTTCTCCATCACCCCAGCAGGGCAGGAGAGGGATGTCTCAGTGCCACCAGGAAGGGATGGAGGAAACCATGGGAGAGAGCCTCAGTACCACTGGGAGGGGATCAAAGCCCCAGCTTCCCACTGGGCCTTCTCAACACCATTTGGCTAGGGGAGAATTGTGCCTCATTATAGCTTGGTGAGGGTGGAAGTTCCCCACTCATGCTTTGCTGAGGGCAGGGAATGAGGGGATATTGTATGGTTTTTACCATGCTAGACTAGGGCAGTTCTTGTCTAAAAGTTTTCTGTCTTGCTAGGCTGGTTCTCTGGGGATGGAGAACACAGGCTTTTGTTGGGGCTCTTACATCTGTGCCTAGTGGCATTTCCAAGTAGCAGGTTTCTCCAGCACCATATATGAGGCATATATAAATGGAATACATGATGCAAAAGAAAACCCAGGGAACTCACTGGTGTGTTGTTTCTTGCATTCTGGGATCCCTAGCTGGTGTACTTTCTTCTCTCTACTATTCAGAGTCTTCATATTTTTGTTTTATATATAATGTCTCAAGTTTTTCTCTGTACTTAGTGGGATGAATAGGGAGAAGTCTGTCTATGCCATCTTGTCCAGAACTGGAAGAGCCCTGGGTTTTGCTTTTGTTTTTGATTTCTTTTATAGCATCATGCTCTTGTTTCATGGTTATAGTATCTTCCTCTTTCTTTTTGAGGTTATTAATTTTAGCTCTTTTGAAGTTTTCTTCTATCCCCCATATTTTCTATTTCCTGGGTTTTTTTCTTTTCCTATTTGTTTATTTTGGTCTTCTTAGTGTGCTAAAGATTCTTCCTAAATGTCTGGCAATCTTTGGCTACATTTCATATTTATTAAAAGTAAGGTACCAAACATCTGTTTGGTTCTATGGGCATGTTTGGGGCTAATCAACTAGTGGGCTTCACTATAGGATGATTAAGTGAGAAGTTGCTTATTTTATAAATCAGTATTTGGAAGTCTTTTCTCTAAGGTGGGTAAATTTTGCCAGACAGGTGTCTTCCAATCTCCCACCTGGGAACTACAGGCTTATTCTGGGAATGCAGCAGGAAGCTGAATAACCCACAGTTCACTATGCACATTTTTCTGTTATCTTTTTTTTCATCCCAAACTGCTTCATTGCTTTCACCAATATGTCTGCTATCCCAGAACGTGGACCCTCTTGTTCAATTATTCCAAACCATAAGTCTGCTGTTTTAACTTGGCTGGCAATTTGAGGAAGAGAGAGGGGAAATGAAAAGGGGAGTATGCATAGTCACTAGGCTGACTGGCCTAGGCGAGGTTACCTGAAGGCCACAGTTTCACAGACTTTAAACCAAAACCTCTGTGTGCTTCTGCAAGACTTGCCCCTGTCCTGCAGAGTCCAATAACTTTTTTCCTTTAGATAGCTACCTGCGCTCAGCTAAATCATTTACCTTCCTACGTCCACTTGCTATTTTCCAGATTTTGTTCAAATTCCTCATCTGCCATTGTCTCATCTTAATTTTTCTCTTTTGGGATTACAAAGATGGATAGTAGGGACTTAATTAATGATAGCTTCTACCACTCTTAGCTGCTCTAGTGTTTAAATCAGCAGCTAAGAATAAAGGAGCTATTGTTGGCTTAGTGCCTACTGTCTCCCATCTATGTTGGTTTTTTTCAATTACTTTATTGCGGTCTTATTGGTTTATAACATTGTGTAATTTCAGCTGTACATTATATATCAGTTTCTGTACAGACTACATTGTGCTCACCACCAATATTCTAATTTTTATCCATCACCATACATATGTGCCCCTTTACCCATTTCACCCACCTCTCCAACCCCTTCCCCTCTGGTAACCACTAATCTGTTCTCTTTATCCATGTATTTGTTTATCTTCCATATATGAGCGAAATGATACAGTGTTTGTCTTTCTCTGTCTGGATTATTTCACTTAACATCATACCCTCAAGGTTCATCCATGTTGTTGCAAATGGGACAATTTTGTCTTTTTTTATGGCTGAGTAGTATTCCATTGTGTATATATATATATATATCACATCTTCTTTATCCATTCATCAGTTGATGGGCACTTGGGTTGCTTCCACATCTTGACTATTGTCAATAATGCTGCAGTGAACATAGGGGTGCATAGATCTCTTTATGTTGTTTATTTCATGTTCTTTGGATAAATACCTGGTAGTGGGATAGCTGGATCATATGGTACTTCTATTTTTAATTCTTTGAGGAATCTCCATACTGTTTTCCATAGTGGCTGCACCAGTTTGCATTCCCATCAGCAGTGTATGAGGGTTCCCTTTTCTCCATATCCTCTCCAACATTTGTTATTTTTTGTCCTGGTAATTACAGCCATTTTGACAGCTGTAATGTGATATATTATTGTAGTTTGATTTGCATTTCCCTAATGATTAGTGATGCTGAACATCTTCTCTTGTGCCTTTTGGCCACCTGCATGTCTTCTTTGGAAAAATGTCTGCTGATATCCTCTGCCCATTTTTTGATTTTGTTGTTTGTTTTTTGTTGTTGAGTTGTATGAGTTCATTACATATTTTGGAAATTAACCCCCTGTCAGATATGTGATTTGAAAATATTTTCTCCTAGCTGGTGGGTTTTTTCATTTTGTTCCTGGTTTCCTTTGCTGTGCAGAAGTTTTTTAGTCTGATGTAGTCCCATTTGTTTGTTTTTTCTTTTGTTTCCCTTGCCTAAGTAGACATAGTATTTGAAAAGAAGCTGGTAAGACCAATGTCAAAGAGTGTACTGCCTATATTTTCTTCTAGGAGTTTCATGTCTTACATTCAAGTCTTTAATCCATTTTGAGTTAATTTTTGTGTATTGTGTAAGGTACTGGTCTACTTTCATTCTTTTGCATGTGGCTAAGTTTTCCCAAAATCATTTATTGAAGAGACTTTCATTTCTCCCTTGTATGTTCTTGGCTCCTTTGTCGAAGATTAGCTGTGCATCGGTGTGGGGTTTTACTTCTGTGCTTTCAATTCTATTCCACTGATCTGTGTGTCTGTTTTTGTGCCAGTACCATGCTGTTTTGATCACTATAGCTTTGTAGTATATTTTGAAGTCAGGGATTGTGATACTTCCAGCTTTGTTCTTTTTTCTCAGGATTGCTTTTGCTCTTTGGGGTCTTTTGTTGTTCCATATAAATTTTAGTATTCTTTGTTCTATTTCCATGAAGAATGTCATTGGGATTCTGATTGGGATTGCACTGAATCTGTAGATTGCTTTAGTTAATATGGACATTTTAACTATGTTTATTCTTCTCATCCATAAGCATGGAATACCTTTCCATTTCTTTATGTCTTCTTCAATTTCTATTAATAATGTCTTATAGTTTTCAGTGTATAAATTTAACCACCTCCTTGGTTAAATTTATCCTAGATATTTTATTCTTTTTGCTGCAATTGTAAACGGGATTGTATTCTTGACGTCTCTTTCTGCTGGCTTCTTCTTAGCGTACAGAAATGCAACTGATTTTTCTAAGTTGATTTTGTACCCTGCAACTTTGCTTGTAGTTGTTGATTATTTCTGATAGTTTTCTGATGGATTCTTTAGAGTTGTCTATATATAGAATCATGTCATCCACAAACAGCGCGAGTTTCACTTCTTCATTGCCAATTTGGTTATTCTTTATTTCTTTTTCTTGCCTAACTGCTCTGGCCAAACTCTCCAGTACCATGTTGAATAAAAGTGGTGAGAGTGAGCACCCTTGTCTTGTTCCTGTTCTCAGAGGGATGGCTTTCAGTTTTTCACCATTGAGTATGATGTTGGCTGTGGGTTTGTCATATATGGCCTTTATTATGTTGGGGTACTTTCCTTTATTACCTCATTTTATTCAGAGTTTTTATCATAAATGGATGTTGGATCTTTTCAAATGCTTTCTCCGCATCTATTGAGATGATCATCTGATTTTTATCTCTCATTTTGCTAATGTGGTGTATCACATTGATTTGTGGATGTTGAACCATCCCTGTGTCCCTGGTATAAATCCCCCTTGATCATGGTGTGTGATCCTTTTAATGTATTGCTGTATTTGGTTTGCCAATATTTTGTTGAGGATTTTTGCATCTATATTCGTCAGCGATATTGGTCTGTAATTTTCCTTCTTTGTTTTGTCCTTGTCTGGCTTTGGTATCAGGGCAATGTTGGCCTCATAGAAAGAGTCAGGAAGTGTTCTGTCTTCTTAAATTTTTTGGAATAGTTTAAGAAGGATAGGTATTAAATCTTCTTTGAATGTTTGGTAGAATTCTCCAGGGAAGCCATCTAGTCCTGGACTGTTGTTTTTTGGGTGGATTTTGGTTATTGTTTAAATTTCTCTACTTGTGATTGGTCTATTCAGAGTCTGTATTTCTTCTTGATTCAGTTTTGGGAGGTTGTATGAGTCTAAGAATTTATCCATTTCTTCTAGGATATTCAATTGTTGGCATACAGCTTCTCATAGTATTCTCTTACAATCCTTTGTATTTTTGTGGTATCCATTGTAATTTCTCCTCTTTCATTTTTAATTCTATTTATTTGTGCCTCCCCCCTTTTGCCTTAGTGAGTCTGGCTAGGGCTTGGTCAATTTGTTTCTCTTTTCAAAGAACCAGCTCTTAGTTTCATTGATCCTTTCTACTCTTTTTTTTTTTTTTTTTTAGCCTCTATTTCATTTATTTCTGCTCTAATTTTTATTATTTCCCTCTTTCTGCTTACTTTGGGCTTTGTTTGTTCTTCTTTTTCTAATTCTGTTAGGTGTAGTTTAAGATTACTTATTTGAGATTTTTCTTGTTTGCTGAGGTGGGCCTATATTGCTATGGATTTCCTCATTAGGACTGCTTTTGCTGCATCCCGTAAGAGTTGGTATGATGTATTTTCATTTTTATTTGTCTCCATTTATTTTTTGATTTCTCCTTTGATTTCTTCATTGATCCAATGGTTGTACAGTAGCATGTTGTTTTGTCTCCACATATTTGTGACTTTCACAGCTTTTTTCCTGTAGTTGATTTCTAGTTTCATAGCATTGTGGTTGGAAAAGATGCTTGATATGATTTCAATCTTCTTAAATTTATAGAGGCTTGCCTTGTTTCCCAGCATATGGTCTATCTTTGAGAATGTTCCATGTGCACTTGAGAAGAATGTGTATTCTGTTGATTTTGGATGGAGTGTTCCATATATATCTATTAAGTCCATCTGGTCTAGTTTTTCTTTTAAGTCCGCTATTTCCTTGTTGACTTTCTGTCTGGATGATCTATCCATTGATGTAAGTGGGGTTTTGAGGTCCCCTACTATTATTGTTTTATTGTTAATATCTCCATTTAGGTCTGTTAATAGTTGCTTTATGTATTTTGGTGCTCCTGTGTTGAGTGCATATATATTCATACGCGTTATGTCCTCTTGGTGGAATGTCCCTTTTATCATTACATACTGCCCCCCTTTGTCTCTCTTTGCCTTTTTTATCTTGAAGTCTTCCTTTTCTTATACAAGTATGGCAACACCTGCTTTTTTTGTTTGCCATTAGCTTGGAGTATCGTCTTCCATCCCTTCACTCTGAGACTGTGTTTGTCTTTAGAGCTGAGATGTGTCTCCTGGAGGCAGCATATTGTTGGTTCTTGTTTTTTAATCCATTGCACCACTCTGTGTCTTTTGATTGGAGAATTCAATCCATTTACATTTAGAGTGATTATTGATATATGAGGGCTTAACACTGCCATTTTATCTCTGGTTTTCTGGTTGTTCTATATTTTCCTTGTTTCTCTTCCTTTGTATGTCGGACTGCCATTTCTCTTTGGTGATTTTCTATGATGCTTTTCTCAGTTTTCTCTTTATTTATCATTTGTGTCTCTGTTCTGATTTTTGTTTAGTGGCTACTGTGAGGTTTGTATAAAAGATCTCGTAGGTGAGATAGTCCATTTTCTTTCTTTCTTTTTTTTTTTTGAGGAAGATTGGCCCTGAGCTAACATCTGTTGCTGATCTTCCTCATTCTTTTCTTTTTTCTCCCCGAAGCCCCAGTACACAGTTGTATATCCTAGTTCTAGGTCCTTCTAGTTCTTCTATGTGGGATGCCACCTCCGCATGGCTTGAGGAGCGATGAGTAGGTCCGTGCCCAGGACCTGAACCAGCAAACCCCAGGCCGCCAAAGCAGAATATGCAAATTTAACCACTACGCCACCAGGCCGGCCCTGAGATAGTCCATTTTCTGATGGTCTTTTATCTCTGTTAGCCTAAGCAAGTTCCATCCTGTTCCTCTTCCCCTCCTGAGTTACTGTTGTCATGAATTATTCTCTTTTGTGTTGCGAGTTTGTGACTAAATTGAAGTGTTTATAGTTATTTTTGATGCTTTCCTTCCCGTTGTCTTTTATGTTATAATTAAGTGTTTGCTAACCTGTTCTGAGAAAGACCTGCAATTTTCTGGTTTTATCTGTCTGCCTATCTCCTTGCTGAAAGCTTTGTAAACCATTCCTTTTTGTTTCAGGATGGAGGGCTTCCTTCATTTCTTATAAGGGAGGTCTAGTGGCAATGAACTCCCTCAGCTTTTGTTTGTCTGGGAATGCTTTTATTTCTCCTTCGTATCTGAAGAATAGTTTCACTGGATAGAATATTCTTGGCTGAAAGTTTTTGTCTTTCAGTATTTTGAATATATCATTACATTCTCTCCTAACCTGTAAGGTTTCTGCTGAGAATCCACTGAATGCCTGATAGGGGTTCCTTTGTAGATTATTTTCTTCTGCCTTGCTGCCCTCAATATTTTTTCTTTGTCATTGACTTTTGCCAGTTTTACTATTATATGCCTTGGAGAAGATCTTTTAGCAATGATGTAATTAGGAGTTCTCTTGGCTTCATGTACTTGTAAGTCCAATTCCTTCCCCAGGGTTGGGAAGTTCTCAGCTATTAGTTCTTTGAACAAGCTCTCTGTTCGTTTCTCCCTCTCTTCTCCCTCTGGAATACCTATAATCCTTAGTTGCTTTTCCTAATTGATTCAGCTATTTCTTGAAGAATTTCTTCATTTTTTAAAAATTTTAGTTCTCTCTCCTCCTCCACCTGAAGCCTTTCTATATATCTATCCTGTAAATCACTAATTATGTCCTCCATAACATCAGCTTTATTTTTTAAGCATTCTCAATTATTTTTTATCTCATTAATTGTGTTCTTCACATCTAGAATTTCTGTTTGTTTTTTTTTAGAGTTTCAGTCTCTTTGGGGAAATATTCCTTCTGCTCATTAATTTTATTCCTGAGCTCATTGAACTTTCTTTCTTGTAACTTGTTGAGTTTCTTTATGGCAACTATTTTGAATTCTCTGTCATTTAGATTGTAAGTTTCTGTGAGTTCAGGATTGATTTCTGGAGACTTGTCATTTTCCTTCTGCTCTGAATTGTTGCTGTAGTTTTTCATGGTGTTGATGAACTGATCTTTTGCCAGCACATTTTTGTTAATATCAGGTCACAGATTCTACTGCCACCACTGGGAGGAAGCAGGAGTGATCCTGTCCCATCTGCTGGAAGTTGTATGGTTACAGCTGCTCTGTGTTTTCACAGGTTGGCCACAGCCACTCTGCAGGTCGCTCTCGTGGGGGTGGAGCCTCTGTGCTCAGCTGGTGTGTTGTGTGGGTATGGGCCAGCACTGTGATCACTGGTCGTTTGGCTGAGCCACTGTGCTTGGTGGGCAGGGCTCCTACATGGGGGCTGAGTTGCAGCCACTCAGTGGGGAGTGTTTCCACTGGTGAGCTACTGCAGCACAGTGGGTGCTCCTGTAGGCCCACCTACCCCTTCAAGAGCATTTGCACACAGGCTGGGCTGTCCTCCATCCCCTCTTACAGTCACGCCAGCTGCTGTTAAGGATCCTCGATCTGGCTCACTGCTGCCTGGGAGGGGGTGGGGTGCGGTCACCTAGTTCCACTGCTTCCCGGGTATCCAGTCCCCCACTGTTAGATGTATAGCTGCATGGGTCTATCAGGCATCCTGTTGTGCTGTCTGGGTATCCTCTGTTGGTTAATCAATGTCCATTTAGTTGTAATTTATAAGAGGAGAGGCAAAGGGACAGCTCACTCAGTCATGTTGCTGACATCACTCCATCTACTTTTAATCTATATAAAGAAAGCTCATGCATTTATATGTCTCTATTGCCCACTATATTTTGAGTGCCTGGAGAGCTGGGACTCTGTCCATCTTTGTGTTCCCATTGCTTAAGACACTCCATGGCAGCAAACTTTGTTCTGTTCCCTGCAGAATTTCTAGCATCTGCAATGCTGTCTGGCACATACTGTGTACTCAAGAAAGGCTTGTTGAATGACCACAGAAAGTCAGGAAGTTGTCTACCTGTTGGAACATTTCTTTATTCTGTAAAATTCTAGTTTCATAAGATAATGTATATGTACCTTGCACTGTGTGGTGATGGATTTTGATCTGCCTTGCTTGTGTTGGCTGGTGGCATATCTGATATTAAACAGACAGACAATAGGAGAGCTCCTTGTTCATTTGTGGATAACAAGGTTACTGGGATGAAAACTGAAAAACTGAATCCATACTGCCCAATACTACAAGGAGAATTAGAGATTTGTGCTAGAAATTTCTCTGAATAAAAATTAAAAAGCAGAGAGTAAGTTTAATGCTAAGTAGCATTTTTGTAGTGAAGTTCTCAGGCAGGACCTGAAAATAAGTCATTCCAGAGGGAGAGGACTCTATCACCACCACAGCCATCTCAGCCCTGTCTACTTATTAACAAAGACAATAACACTGGCTACCATATATTGATGTATTGAATGAGTGACAGGCATTTCGCTAAGTGCTTTATGTGTACTATCTCATTTATTCTTATAACATTTCTGAGAGGCATTAGTATTCCCATTTTATAGATGAAGAAACAGAGAGGGGGTTAAGGAAACTTGCCCAAAGTCACACTGCAGGAAAGAGCCAGAGCCAGGATTCAAACTCAGTTTATCTAAACCCAGGGTCTGCTCTCTGATTTTCCACCCTAGGACACATGAGGAGCACTTGAACAGCCTGATCTGCCTTGCCTCTCCCTTATTTGCCTGTCTCTTCAGTACAGTGATTCTCAAACTAACCTTGCATCAGAATCCCCTCAAGAGCATTTTAAACACATATTTCTGGCCCCACTCCCAGAATTTCTAATTCAGGAAGTCTTGATGGGGATTGAATATTTGTCTTTCTAACAAGTTCCCTGGAATACAAGTTATCTATTGCTGCATAATGGGCTTTTCTGGGTGCCTTGGGCTCAGGGTCCTTCACAAGGCTGTACTCATGGTGTTGGCAGGGGCTGCACTCATCTCAAGGCTGGACTGCACAATGTCTTGCTTCCACATTCACTCATGTGGCTGTTGGCAGGCCTCAGATCCTTGCTGACTGTGGGCTGGAGACATCAGTTCCTTGCCATGTGAGGCAAGCACCATAGTACTACTCACAATATGTCATCTGGCTTCCCCTAGAGCAAGGGATCCATGAGAGGCCCGCCAAAATGGAAGCCACAGCCTTTTTATAACCTAATCTTGGAAGTGACATCCCATCACTTCTGCCATATTCTGTTCATTAGAAGTAAGTCACTAAGTCCATCCCATACTCAAGTTGAAGAGCTCAGACAAGGGCCTGCATCAAGGAGATGAGGTCTTTGGGGGCCATCTTAGAGGCCGCCCACCATACCAGATGCTGCTGCTGGTCTAGGGCCACACTTTGAAAACTACTGCTCTAATTAATGGCTTCATAACACAGACCTTTGTTCCTGAGGAGATCAAAGCTCTTAGTAAGTAAATGGATGTATGACCCTAGCAGCCTCACAGGGTGGGGAGAGGGGTAGGAGGGGAGTTAACTCTTTTCCATTAAGCTTATGGAAAAAATAAAAGAAAGTTTTGCATTTAAGACACCCAGTCTCCAGCCAACATTCTCTCTAAAGGCCTATAACCAAGCTGTGAAAGTGATCATGTTCTAAAGTTTTGATAAAACAGAAGTTGAAGATAAAACCATCACTGATGTCCTCAAGGGGTTCCAGCCAACAACTCAGGGACAGGCTGGTAGAAGGCTAGGGGATGGTGTATTGGAAAAATCCAAATTTTCTTCTACTTTGAAATAAGTGAGCTCATCTCTAGCAGCAGTAAGCGGCATTCTTGCGGAAGCCCCAGGGTAAGAGTGGCTTGCCTTCCTTCCAGATGACTTTATGTCACTTATTCACTAAATGGCCCCAGAAGGACCCAGCTTCCCTATCTAGTGACATAAAATGTGTAACAGGGAGCTTTGCATAAAAATGTGCTCAATTAATATCCCTTCCCTTTTGGGGGACTTCAAGAGTTAAAGAGTCTGAGGTGTGGTCCTTGCTTAGTTATGTAGATGTTATTTCCAGCTATGAAACAACAGGAAATTATACAATGTAGAATAGTGAATGGACATGGGATTTAGAATCAGAAGAATATAATGACACACAGAGCTGTGTGAACTCAGGTAATCACTTAGGCTCTCTGAGTTTCTATTACTCTATTTGTAGGATGTGGATAATATATCAGCTGTTTCTAGCCCACAGTGGAGTTGGGGAGAGACAACTAAGTGAAAGCACTTTTTAAACTTAAAGCAATATTTGGGAAATTAAAAAAAACCCACAGTGGTTGTCAACCTTGGGTGCATATTAGAATCACCTAGAGAGCTTTGAAAAGTCCCCAGTCCCAGGCTGTACCCCAAAAGCATTATGCAACAATTATGCCTCCTCCTCCTCCTCCCTCTCCTACTCCTCCTCTACCTTCTTCTCTCTCCCCATATGTTATGTATATATGTGTACAGTCATGCGCTGCATAACTGTGGTCAACGATGGACCCCATATATGATGGTGGTCCCATAAGATTAGTACCATATAGCCTAGGTGTGTAGTAGGCTGTACCATCTAGGTTTGTGTGAGTACACTCTACGACATTTTCACAATGACAGAATCACCTAACAATGCATTTCTCAGAACATATGCCCATTGTTAAGCAATGCATGACTATATATGTATGTATATATACGTATGTACATACATACGTATATATACATACGCGTATGTAAACATTTTTAAAGGCAGACTCTTGAAATAGTTAAAAGAAATTTCACCTTTTTCTTTCTACCAAATAGTATATACAAAGTGCTTGGGGATGACATTCCAAAGAGATGCTGTGAAGGAGGTGTCCACTGGTATGAGGGTGGGGGTGGACTGACTTGAAGAACACATGGGAAGAAAAGGGGTTCTTCTTCCAGTGGCCATAGGTTGATTCCAAAGAACAGAGAGGATGGCCGTGTCCACACAAAGCCAAAGTGTTCTGTTAATGTGGACAAACTTTATTTACAAATTCAGTTAGGGAGCCTGAGTGGGTAAGTGGATCCTGGGACAAAGGGATGGCAGCATAGGTAAGGTGCAGCGGTGCATACATTTAGTTAATGTCTGTGCCAAGAAAGAAGTAATGAGTGCCTGAGAGTGTTTCTGTTCAATTCTGCTCTCAGGGGATACTGTTCAAACAACAGCTTTTGCCCCAACTGCTGACCTTTAAAAAGTATTCTGATGAGCATGCCAAGTTCAGTAACTACTTTCAAGTCCCAATTCTTTGATCAATGTTGAAGACTTGATTTTTTTAAAGTCTTCAGAGAAGAAATTTTAACAGAAAAGATCTGTTTTGTTCCTAATCTTCACATTTTCCAAAATTACTGTGAATGAAGTATTTCACTGGAATCTGTATTTTGGGGATGAATCAAAACATGGGGTTATACCCAAAAAAAACTGAACAGAGAAAAGACACTGTGTGCCCAGTTGATATGTTCTCCTTTCTGCTCTCCAGAACCACATGCCTTGGGAAGAACAACCAGGAAAGAAGCCCAGTTGCTCCCTTGGTCAGAAAGCTTTTCACATTGAGCCAGCCCAGAGGCCATTCTCTACCACTGAGATGGTAACATGGACCCTCCCCTCCGTCTCTGCAGAGAACGTCCCCAGGGAGACTCCTCCACAACGCAGGAGCATGCCTCAGCACTCACACAGTTTAGATGACCTGTGGCTGGAGAAGACGCAGAGGAGGAAGCTGAAGAAGCAGGCCCAGGTTGAAAGGAAGATGCATGGAGGGACAGCACATAAAGATGGAGTCCAAGTAAGCTGCTCCCGCGCCTGCGTCATCAGACTCAGCCTGATAGCCCCTCCCTCGGCAGCTGCTTGCATTTCCTGAGCTTTCCCCGACTCTCCTGTGCTGTAGCTTGTCACCCTTGGGCCCTCTGGATACAGCATGGTGCTGCCCTAACGCCCTGCCTCTGCCCCAGTACAACCTGCAGGAGACACTTCATGATGGTGTGTCTCAGAGCCACAGAGGTTGTGGCTCCCTCTTCCCTCTCTGCAGTGTGTCTCTGCCTGTATCTGGGCCCATGCAAGGCAAGGAGCAGAACTGAAGGAGGCAGGCCTGCCCTCAAGCCCTTTCAGTAGTAATTACCATTTACTGAGGATCTACTCTGTGTCAAACACTGTGTTAGGCACTGGACAGCATAATACTCATAAAGGTGCATGACATTCTGATATAACAATCTTAATTAAATGAATTAAACAAATTATATTAAGTCAATTAAATTTTGTCTCTAGGGACATTTTGATAACATGATTTTTGCATGAAACTATCAGCCTATTAAAAATTGACTTCATAGTGCATACAGCATACCTTTACCCAATCCCTGGCTCCCTTTCTTGTTCTTTCCCTTTATAAAACAGCAGTGCTTTTTATTATCAAGTATTTGTGAAGTACATATCCCTGAGTCTCACCTCATCCCTGTATACCCACTTTTTTTTTTAATGTGGGCTTTACTGAGTTGAATATAACTTTTTTTTTTTTTGGTGAGGAAGATTGGCCCCGAGCTAACATCTGTTGCCAATCTTCTTTTTTGCTGAGAAAGATTGTCCCTGAGCTAACATCTGTGCCCATCTTCCTCCATTTTGTATGTGGGACGCCACCTCAGCATGGCTTGATGAGCAGTGTGTAGGTCCATGCCCAGGATCCAATCCCACAAACCCTGGGCTGCCAAAGCAGAGCACATGAACTTTACCACTATGCCACTAGGCTGGCCCCCCTACTTTTAAATCGAGGTGAAATTCACATAACATAAAATTAACCATGTTAAAGTGTACAATTCAGTGGCATTTAGTAGATTCACAAAGTTTTGCAAGCATCACCTCTGTCTAGTTCCAAGACATTTTCATCATCTCAAAAGGAAACTCCATACCCATTAAGCAGTCATTTCCCATTTCCTCTCCCCAGACCCTGGCAAGCACTAATCTGCTTTCTGTCCCTATGGATTTACCTATTCTGGATATCTCATGTAAATGGAATCATACAATACGTGACCTTTTGTGTCTGGCTTCTTTCACTTAGCATAATGTTTTTGAGTTTCATCTATATTACAGCATATATCAGTATTTCATTCCTTTCTATGACTGAATAATATTCCATTGTATGGATATATTTGTTTGATTTTGTATATCCATTTGCCCATTAATAGAAATTTGGGTTCTCTTTACCTTTTGGCTATTGTAAATAGTTCTGACAGGAACATTTGTGTACAAGCTTCTGTTTGAATACATGTTTTCTATTCTTTTGGGTATATACCTAGGAGTGGAATTGCTGGGACATACGGTAATTCTATGATTAACTTTTTGAGGAACTGCCAAACTGTTTTCCCCACTGGCCACATCATTTAACATTCCCACTAGCAATCTATGAGGATTGCAAGTTCTGCACACCTTTGCCAACACTTATTGTTTTGCTTAAATTACACCACCCTGGTGGGTCTGAATGGTACCTCATCATTGTTTGATTTACATATTCCTAATGACTAATGTTGAGCATATTTTCATATGCTTTTTGGGCATTTGTATATCTTCTTTGGAGAAATGTCTATTCAAGTCCTTTGCCCATTTTTTAATTGGGTTTTCTTTTTGTTCTTGAGTTGTAAGAGTTCTTTATACATGCAGATACTAGACCCTTATCAAATAAGTTATTTGCAAATATTTTCTCCCATCTCTGGGTTGCCTTTTGCTTTCTTGATTGTGTCTACTGATGCACAAAAGTACTTAATTTTGACAGAATCCAATTTATCTATTTTTTCTTTTGTTGCTTGTGATTTTATTGTCGTGTCTCAGTATCCATTGCCAAATGCAAGGTAATGAAGATTTACTTCTATGCTTTCTTCTAAGAGCTTTTATACCTTTTGCTCTTACATTTAGGTTTTTGGTTCATTTTGAATTAATTTTGTGTTTTGTGCGAGGTAGAGGTTTAACTTCAGTCTTTTCTATGTAGATATCTCATCATTTTAGCACCATTTGTTGAAGAGACTATTCTTTCCCTCATTCAATGGTCTTGGCATCCTTGTGAAAAATCAAATGACCTTAGACGTGTAGGTTTATTTCTGGACTCTCAATTCTATTCCATTGGTCTATATATCTATCCTTATGCCAGTGCCATACTGTTTTAATTACTGTAGCTTTGTATTAAGTTTTGAAGTTGGGATTTATGAGTCCTCTTTGTTATTTTTCAAGACATTTTCTGGGAAAAAAAAAAAAGGGCCCTTGGGATTTTCTTAGGATTACATTGAATCTGTAGATCACTTTGGAGAGTATTGCCTTCTTAACAATATTAACTCTTTGAATCCATGAACATAGTGTGTTGTTCCATTTCTCAGGTGTTCTTTAACTGCTTTGAGCAGTGTTTTGTAGTTTTCACCATACAAGTCTTACCCATCCTTGGTTAAAATGTTTCCTAAGTATTTTATGCTTTTTGATGATATTGTAAATGGAATTGTTTTCTTAATTTCATTTTTGGATTGTTCACTGCTAGTGTATAGAAATACAATGGATATTTGTATACTGGTCTTGTACCCTGCAACTTTGCTGAATTTATTAGCTCTAAGAGTATTTTTGTCTATTTAGAAATTTCCCTATATAAGATACAGATCCTATACATTTTTAAAATTTATACCTTTGTATTTAATTTTCTTAGAAATTATTAGAAATGGTATTGTATTTTTAATTTCATTTTCCACAAGTTGATTCTTAGTATATTGAAATATTATTGATTTTTATGTGTTGATCCTGTGACCTTGCTGAATTCACTGACTAGTTCCAGGAATATTTTTTAAAGACTCCTTGGGATTTTCTATATAGACAGCTATATCATCTGCAGGTGGGGTGAGTTTTATTTCTTCCTTTCTAACTCGTATGCCTTTTTTTCCTCCTTGTCTTATTGCAGTTGCTATGAATCCCAGTAGTGTGTTGAATAAGAGTGGAAAAAGTGGATATCCTTGCCGTATTCCCTGTCTTAATGAGAGAGGATTCAATCTTTCATGACTAAGTATGATATTAGCTATAGTGTTTTTATAGAATCTCTATCAAATTGAGGAATTTCCCCTCTATTCCTAGTTTGCTGAGTTTTTTTTTTTTTAAATCATGAATGTGTGTTGGATTTTTTTCAGAAACTTTTTCTGTGTCAATTGATGTGATTATTTTATGTTCTCTTCTTTAGCCTCTTGATATGGTAGATTATATTAACTGATTTTTGTATGTTGAATCAGCCTTGTATACCTGGAATAAATCTCACTTGGTGATGGAGTTTACGTGGAATGTCTAATTTTATACACTCCTGGATTAATTTGCTAATATTTTGTTGAGATCTTTTGCATCTAAGCTCATGAGAGATATTGAGCTGGGGTTTTCCTGTTTGTACTGCCTGTATAGTTTTGGTATCAGGGCAATATGGACCTCATAAAATGAGTTGGGAAGTATTCTGTCCTCTTCTATATTCTAGAACAGATTGTGTAAAATTGGTTTTCTTTGCTGTGAAGCCTACTTTGATATTAATATAACCACTTTTTTGATTAATGTTTACATGTTGTACCTTTTTTTATCCTTTTACTTTCAACCTGTCGTTGATTTGAAGTGAATTTCTTATAGGCAGCATTGTTAAATCTTTTTATTTTATCCCCTCTGCTTATCACTGTCTTTTAATTGGTGTATTTTGACCATTAATATTTGAAATAATTATCGTGTTAAGACTTAAATCTGCCATTTTATTGTTTGTTTCCTGATTGTTTCTTCTGTTTTCCAATACTCTTTTCTTACTTTTCTGTGTGTTACATGAACATTTTTTAGGATCCCATCATAATTTATTTGTAGTGTTGTTGAATATATTGTTCTGTATGGTTTTCTTAGTGGTTGCTAAAAGTATTAGTATATACATACATAACTTATTACAGTCTACTGTTATCAGTGTTTTACCACTTTCAGTGAACTGTAGTAATCTTACTTCCATTTAGGTTCATTTTTCTTCCCCACTTTTAAAATATTATTGTCTTAAGTGCTTTCGATACATATATTGAGAATCATATCGAATGGTTTTAAAATTTTTGTTTCAATCATCAAAAACGATTTAAGACATTCATGAGAAATAGGATAGTCTATTAAATTTACCTTAATTTTTACCCATTCCAATGTTCTTTCTTTATGAAGGTCCAAGCCTTTTTTTTGCCATCATTTCCTGTTTAGAGAACTTTTCCTTCAATTAAAAACGTCTTTATTTTCCCTTCCTCCTAAAGGAAAAAAGATATAAGCTTGGCAATTGACAGTTCTTTTGTTTCAGCACTTAAGAAGTGTTGAGGGCCAGCCCCATGGCTTAGCAGTTAAGTGCGCGCACTGCGCTGCTGGCGGCCCGGGTTCAGATCCTGGGCGCGCACCTACGCACCACTTGTCTGGCCATGCTGAGGCCGTGTCCCACATACAGCAACTGGAAGGACATGCAGCTATGACATACAACTATCTACTGGGGCTTTGGGGGAAAAAATAAATAAAATTAAAAAAAAAAAAAAAAAAGAAGTGTTGAGCCACTTCCTCCTGGCCTGTGTGGTTTCAGATGACAAATCCATTGTCATTAGAATTGATATTACCATATAAGTAATGTAACTTTGCTGATTGCTTTCAAGATTTTTTTTCAGAGACTTAATTATGATGTTTCTGAGAAAGCACTTCTTTGGGTTTACCCTACTTGTGGTCCACTCAGTGTCTTAGTCAGCATGGGCTGCTATAACAAATTATAGACTGAGGGGCTTAAACAACAAACATTTATTTCCCAGAGTTCTAGAGCCTGAAGTCCAAAATCAAGGTGCTGGCGTCTGGTGAGATTTGGTGTCTGGTGAGAGCCCTCTTCCTGGTTTCCAGACAGCCGCCGTCTTGTTATGTCCTCACATGGCAAAAGAGAGATCATCTCTCTCATGTCTCTTCTTAAAAGACACTCATCCCATTTATGAGGGCTTCACCCTCATGACCTAATTACCTCCGCCAAATACTACCACACAGGGGATTAGGGTTTCAACATGAATTGAGGGGGGACACAAACATTCAGTCTACAGCACTAAGCTTTTTGAATTTGTAGTTTTATGTCTTTCACCAAATGTGGGAAGTGTTCAGCCATTATTTCTTTAAATATTGTTTAAGTCCCTTTCTCTCTCCCCTCTCCTTCTAGGACTCTGCTCTTATGTTATTATCCCACAGGTCTCTGGGACTCTGTTCATTTTATTTCAGTCTATTTTTCTCTCTGTTGTTCAGAATGGGCAAATTATATTGATCTGTCCTCGGATTCAATAATTTTATCCTATGTCATCTCCACTCTATTACTGAGCCTATTCAGTAGCTTTTTTGTATCAGTTATTTAATTTACTTTGCATTTCTGTGAGTTCCATTTGGTTCTTTGTACAAATTCTTTTTCTATTTTTCATTTGTTCCAAGAAAACATGTAATTGGTTGTTCAAGTATTTTTATAATGATTGCTTTACCTTGTCAGATAATCCAGCATCTGATTCATCCCAGTGTTGGCATGTTGATTGTCTTTTCTCATTCATGTTGTTATTTTCCTGTTTCTTGGTATAATGAGTAATTTTCTATTATATCCTGGATATTATGTTATGAGACTCTGAATCCGATCTTATCTTCTTCTCTTTTTTTTGGCAGTCAGTCCCCCTGAGAAAAGTTGGACACTAACTTGCTGCTTCATTGCAGTTGGGTGAAGTGGAAGTTCAGCTCCCCTCTCAGCCTTGCTGATAACTCCCTGGTGAAAGTGGGGCACCAACCCTACCACCTCATCACTTTCAACATGTAAGATCTACTCCCTGCTGGGCCCTGCTGACACTAGGAGAGGGGGTACAAAGTGGAGTGCTAATTAGTCCTGCCTCTCATCACTTTGTTCTGCCTCACTGCTGCCCAGCAGGTGTGGAAGTTCATCTCTCCTATCTTTCTGACACTAGGGTAGGTGATATTGGAGTGGTGACTAGTCCTGATTTGCATGACATCATTCAGTCTCGTGAATGCCAGCTGTGGTAGAGTATCACCCTGGCTGTACCCCACTAACACTGGAGTGAAGGTGGTGAAACCTAGTGGTGACTCATCCCACCTCCCATTGCCTCGTTAAGTCTGGTTCCTGCTGGGTGGGGGTGGAAGCTCAGCTCTCCCCTGGATTCACTGACACTACCCTGGCAGGTGAATTGGATCACCACTGCTTGCTTCTCCCAGGCAAGGAGTGGAAGATCAGCTCCCTGCCTGGCCTGATAATACCACCTAATGGGGAAATTGGTGTGCCACCTGCTTCTGCCTGGCAAGGAATGGAAACTCCCCCCTCACTTCCATAAACACCACTGAGTGGGAGAATTGGAGCACTACCTGCTTCTGCTAGGTGGAGGATGGGAGATCAGCTCCCTGTTCAGCCCCACCAAACTTCCTGAGAGGGAAATTGGAGCATGCTACCTGTTTCTGCCAGGCAGGAAGGTGGAGTGAAATGTTAATTCTCTACTTGGCCCCACTTTCATTTCATGCTTTCTCTCCCTTTTGGTCCAAGAGGGCAGTGATTTTGCTGATATAAAATTCTCAAGAAACTTGTGGGTCTCCCATGTATGTCATGGGGATTCACTCCATTAAACGAGAGACTTTTCCACAGATCTTTCCTAAATAATCCTGTCTCTATTTTTGGCTTCTTCTAAGATGGCTAAGGGGATCTGTGAGTTACATGCTTAGTGTCTTCAAAGATCCTTTTTTATGACAGAATACTCTGACTTTTGATCTTTCTGAGGTATTAGCAAATGGTTGTCTAGCCACACTCTCAGCTTTTTCTCTAGACTTAGTTTTCTGAAAGTGAAATTCTTAATTTTAATATCTTTTGCCATTTGGACAAGCTGAGAATTTCCCAAATCATCATGTCCCAGTTCCTTGTTATTTAACAGTTCTTCCCTCAATTTCTCTCTTTCTTCCTGCATTTTACTACAAGCAGCAAGAAGAAACCAGGCAGTGCCTTCAACACTTTGCTTGGAAATCTCCTCAGCTAAATACCAAGTTCATCATATACCAGTTCTGCTTTCCACATAACTGCAGGGCAAAATTCTGCTAAGCTCCCTACACTAAATGACAAGGACTCTCTTTCCTCTATTTTCCAAAAAAAAAGTTCCTCATTTCCTTCTCAGCCCTCACTAGAAGCACCTTTAATGTCCATATTTCTACTAGCAGTCTGTTTGCGACAATTTAGTTGTTCTCTAGGGCAATTTGTGTTTTCCCTACCATGCTCCTCACTTCCTTCTGAGCCCTCACTGGCAGGCATCACTTTAACATCCATAATCCTACTAACAGTCTGCTCAAGGCAGTCTAGGTTTTTTCTATCATGCTTTTCTAAATTCTTCCAGCCTCTAACCGTTGCCCAATTCCAAAGTCACTTCCACATTGTTAGGTGTTTGTTACAGTCACACTCCACTTCCAGGTACCAAAATCTCTATTAGTTTCCTATTTCTGCTATAACAAGTTACCACAAATCTACTGGCCTATACCAACACAAATATATTACCTTACATTTCTGTAGATTAGAAGACTGGCATGGCTCTCACTGAGTTAAAATCATGGTATCAGTAAGGCTGTGTTCCCTTCTTGAGGCACTAGAGGAGAATCCATTTCTTGCCTTTTCCAGCCTCTAGAGGCTGCTCACATTCTTTGACTCCTGACCCCTCCTGCATCTTGAAAGTCAGCAATGTGGCATCTCTCTGACCATTCTTCTGTAGTTATATCTCCATCTAACCTTGACCTCAGCTGGGAAAGGTTCTTTTAACAACTCATGATTAGGTTGGGCCCACCTGGGTAATCTCCCTATCTCAAGATCCTTAACCTTAATCACATCTGCAAGGTCACTTTGCCACGTAAGATAACAGGCAGGGATTAGGTTGTGTATACAAGGAGCATTATTCTGCCTATCACAGCCACCCTTTTCCTAGTGTTTTAGCTGGGGAAAACAAGCTTTTCTTGGAGATTTTTTATTTGTGTTTGTTGTCGGTTCTGAGTTGGAGCCTTCTGCAGTGCCTTGTCTGGGATATATGAGGCAATAAGGAAATCCAGGTCACTCAGCACCCTATTGTTTCTCGAGTCCTGAGGTCTCTAGGAAGCCCACCTTTCAGAGTCTTCCTATGCTTGTTTGTTATGTTATAGCTGGAGTTTTTAGTTGAAAGAGGAAGGACCTTGTAAGAATGGGGATGATCCATCCTAGCAGAATTGGAAGTCTCCAAAAGTTCAGTTTTTAAGAACTAAGATTTTTTGGGGGGAGGCAGGGAGTCTCCAAGACCATGCACACATTCAGTGATTTGCTAGGAAGACTCAAGAGACTCAGCATAAAATCATACTTATGGATAAGGCTTTATTACAGTGAAAGGATGGATGGCAGGATCAGCATGGGAAAAGACAAAGGTGAAGTCTGAATAAGTAATCCATGCAGTCTTCTTTATGCTTCCTCCCTTCTGTGAGGGAGAACACTGAACATGCTTCTTTCTCCAGCAGAAAAAAAAAAATGCAGTAACATATACCCAATGCTTCTGTCCAGGGAAGCCCATTAGTCACTGAGAGCTCAAGGTTTTTATTGGCAGGCTAATCATGTAGGCACTCCCTGCTTAAGCATGTACCAAAATAGAAGGAAAGCAGGTGTGTGGCATAAAGCACATTATACAATTGAGAACTGTAAGTTCTCATTTTAATTAGCTGATATGTAAAAATTGTACAGACAGTCTAGGCACAGTGAACCATCCTTATCAGTTACGGAACAGTTTGAGTGCCAAGTTTCCAGAAGCCAGCCAAGAGCCAGTCTTACACACAGGCCCTTCTAAAGATAACAGCCTCAGATCTGCTATGTTAGCTCTTTTCTGCATACAATTAACAAACTTACTTGAGATATTATCAAACAATACATCCAGACAACAACATAAATGGAGTAGCCAAATAGTTGAGGGCCTCGCCAAATCCCACATCAGGGAAATACAAACCTATAGCTGGGACTAGAATGAAGAATGGGGTGAGATTCAGAAATGGGGATCGCGCACAATTATTAGGTCATTTTTCACAAAGTACTTTTTGCCTTCTGACTATAACTCTCAAGGAGGGGTGTGAGAGGACAGGGGACAATTATAAATCAATAAAGGTCAGAGATATAAGCTGAACATACTACTTGTAAATTAAAAGTATTGTTTTATATTTTGAAGTGACTGTTTTGATGCACCTGCCATTGCAAAATGGCCATGTCAAAAGAGTCTGTCACAAAGGTTGCAATAAGTCATCCCATGAATATATCCAGTTTTGTTATCATAACAACCCTGTGAGTCAGTTATACCTTATATTACAGATGAGGAAGCTGAGATTCAGAGACATTAAGAAATTTGCAAAATTTTAAGGCAACACATTGGTGGAGACTGGATTTGAATCTGTGTCTCCAAAGCCCAGTTCTACTTGCACTGTTTTATGTAGGTTATGGACTGATGGGATGAAACTACACATTTTTTACTGTTAATATTATTCTCATTTTTCTAGTGAGAAAATCAAGGCATAAAGAAGATAATTAATTTGCCAAGGCCACATAACTAGTAGGTAGCAGCAGTAGGATTCAAGCCTAGGAAGCCTGGCCCCCCAGGGTCCATGTTTTAACCACCACATGATACATTCTAGGAGAAGGTTGGAGACATGTTTAAAAGAAAATCTATGGGATTTGGTTATTATTGGATGTGGGAGGTGATAGAAAGAGAAGAGTCTAATGTTTCCTTGGATTTCAGCTAACAACTGGGTAAATGAATGATGATGATAACATTCCCTGAGATGGGGAGCACAGGAGGACATGAAGTGTGGAGAAAGGGGTAAAACGATCAATTCAGTCTTGCACTTGTTGAGTCAGAGGTGGCTGTCGTTCATCCAAATGGATATATCCAAAAATTAGTGTTGGAATTATGAGGTCAGGGCTAAAAATGGAGATTAAAGAAGCCTGGAAAGTCCATATTCTAGCAGAAGAGGAGGAAGCTGAACCCAGAACATGAAGAAGAGTCACTAAAAAGGAAGGAAAACCAGAAGAGAAGGCCAAGGAGTAGAGCAGAAATGGTGGCCTGTTCAGCAATGTCAAATGCAGCAGAAAGCACTGAAAGTGACTCACTGGACTTCACAACATGAACTTGATTACTGAGCTTTGTGAAAGCAGTGTGGGTCCAGAGGCGTGGACAGAACGAGTACAGCTGAGTGGGGAAGAAGTGAGGAAAGTGGAGGAAGTGAAGCAATAGAAACGGAAGCATAATTTACTCTTTCTAAAAGGCTGGCACAGAAAATAAAGAGATTTGGAGCAAGTTAGGTTACTTAACCTCTCTAAGCTCAGTTTCCTCATCTGTAAAATGGAGATGTTAATAACTTTCTACCTTCTTGGGTTGTTGTGGGAATTAAATGAGAAACGATGAACAAACTGTACAGTACATACGAGACACACAGAAAGGGCTAAATGAAACCTAGGTCCTTTCCCTTCCTCTATATCAGCCCCTCCCTGAAAAATGAGCTTGACTAAAGCCTATGGGAGGGATAAAATATGAAGACAGTCACTTTCCTCAAGGAGCTTACAGTCTAGCTAGAGGGACAACACAATAATAAAATGTATATTGTAATTCAATATACATAAAACTGTACAGTAACTATACTGCAACACAGGTGCTGTAGTGATACCAACAAAACACTGTTAATAAGAGAAGAGGTGTGGGTAATTCTGTGTAGAGGGAGCATGGGGAAGACTTTGCAGAGAAGGAGATACTTCCCTGAAGAATGGATAAAATTTCACCAGGGAAGGGCATTTCAAGTAGAGGGACTAGCAAGATCAAGGGCATGGTAGTATGGAATTCATGGAGTATCAAGGGAGTAGTGAGTAGTGAGTAGTGAGTGGTAGGTGCTTGGTGGTAGAGAGGCAGATAACAAGTCATTGCAGTTGTCAGAAAACAATATGTGAGAATTCGGCCCAATGTCAATAAATCTTGACTTTATCCTATAACAATGGGCAGCCTTTTAGGGCTTAAAGCCTTTAACAGGGGAGTGACAAGACAAATATGGTATGGAGCAAGGAGAGAAGATTTAGTGATCTATGTGAGAGATGACAATAAAAAGTTTTATGAAAATGATATAGTCACTAGCTTACATGGCTATTTTTTAAAAATCAGATGTTATTTTGGACTGCATGAATGCATGTATATACAGGGTCCAGTTCCCCCTAAACCAAGATTAAAGTCGATTTCTAGAGAATTCCAAATCTCAGATTCTATGATTGTAAAAAGTTTCAGGGCATAAGAGAGAATTCTGATAATTTAATAGGAAATGGAGATTATATACTGGTTGAGTCAAATAATGGTCTGGTAGTTTCTTCTAAACATAAAAAGAAATATTACAAGTATGATTACCAAAAGAGCATGACAAAGAATAATACAGTGTAGCTTGAAAGAGTCAGAACACCAGGAATAATAGAGCATATGTTGAAGGAATCAGAACACTAGATCACTGTTCTCAGAACAATCCACTACCATAGATTACTTCCAAGTGTGCTGCTTAATTTCTAAGTAGGTGGAGACTTCCCAATTACCTTTCTATTTCTGATTTCTAATTTAATTCCATTATGGTCAGAGAAGCATACTTTGTATGATTTCAATCTTTTTAAATTTAAGTTGTTGTTGTTGTTATCATCACCAAGGATACGGTCTCTCTTGGTGAATATTCCATGCGCACTTGAAAACAATGTGTATTCTGCTATTGTTGGGTGGACTATTCTACAAATGTCAGTTAATTCCAGTTGGTTGATGGTGTTGTTCACTTCCTCTATTCCCTTGCTATGTTTCTGTTCATTTGTTCGATTGATTACTGAGATAGAAGTGTTGAAGTATCCAAACATAATTGTGGATTTTCCATTTCTCCTTTAAATTGTATCAGTTTTTGCTTCATATATTTTGAAGGTCTGTGGTTAGGTGCATACACATTTAGGACTGTTATGTCTTCTTGGTGAATTCAGCCTGTTGTTAGGTAATATACCTCTGTATCCCTGGTAATTTTCCTTACTCTGAAGTCTGTTTTGTCTGATATTAATATAACCACTCAAATTTCCTTTAGATTAGTGTCTGTGTGGCATATGTTTTTCCATCCTTTTACTTTTTATCTACCTTTATCATTATTTTGAAAGTGGGTTTCTTGTGATAGCATATTATAAGGGGTGTTTTTTTTTCATTAATCCATTTTGAAAATCTTTTAATTATGTGTTCTGAGTATTTACATTTAATGTAATTATGGATGTGTTTGGATTTAGATCTACCATGTTCTCTGTTTCTTCTTCTGATTTTCATTGCTCTGTTTCCTTTTACTGTCTTCTTTTGGATTACTTAGATATTTTTTAGTTTTCAATTTAACTTATCCATTGAGTTTTTTAAACTATTTTTCTTTGTGTATTTTTTTAATACTCACTCTAGGGATTAGCATATATCCTTAACTTTTCACACTCTACTTAGAATTAATGTTTACCACTTCGAGTGGAATGTAGAAATCTTCCACCATATCAGTCCCGTTAATCTCCCCCTTTATGCTGTAGTTGTCACATATCATCTACGTATATTGAACACCTCTCAGACAGTATTATAATTTTTGCTTTTCAGGGTCATACTTGAAAGAACTTAGGGAGAATAACAGTCTGTTGTATTTACCATTTCTGTTGCTCTTCCTTCAATTCCTGAAGTGTGAAGTTTCCCTCTGGTATCGTTGCCCTTTTCTAGGAAGATCTTCCTTTAAAGTTTCTTTAGAGCAGGTTTGCTGGCTATGAATTCTCTTAGCTTTATTCATGCAAAGATATATTTATTTCACCTTCTTTCCTAAAGTATTTTTTGCTGGATATAGAATTCTGGGTTGCCAGTTGGTTCAGCATTTTAAAAATATTGTTCCACTTTTTTCTGGCGTTGATAAAAAATCTGTACTCATTTAAATGATTGTTCCCTTTAATATGATCTGGATAGTGTATGGATGCTTTCAAGATTTTTTCATTGTCTCTAGTTTTCAGTAGTTTAATTATGATGTTTTGGGCCTTGATTTCCTTGGGTTTCCCTGTTTGAAGTTTGCTGAGTTTCTTGTTCTGTAACTTAAGGTTTTTTACCATATTTGGGATCTTTTCAGAAATTATTTCTTGATATTGTTCTGCACCACAGTTTCTCTTCACCTTCTGCTACTCTGATGTCAGAATGTTAGGCCTTTGTTGTTGTCCCACAGGTCCCTGAGGCTCTGTTTATTTTTTCCAATCTTTTTTTCTCTCTGTTCTTCAGATTGGGTAATTTCTATTGAGCTATTTAGAAGTTTACTGATTCTTTCCTCTATCATCTCATCTTGTGATTGAACTGTGCCCAAGAATTTATTATTTGTGATTACATTTTTCAGTTCTAGTATTTCCATTTCATTCTTTTTTGCATCTATTTCCCTGCTGTCATTTTCCATTCATTTCAAGAGTGTTCACCCTTACTTCTTAGATCATGGTTATATAAGCTGCTTTAAAGTATTTGATAATTCCAACAACTGTGTCATCTTGGTATTGAGATATGTTGTCTTTTCCCTTACAAGTTATTGAGATTTTCATAGTTATTGGTATATCAAGTAGTTTTTGGATTGCATCTTAGACATTTTGAATATTATGAGACTCTGGGCCTTGTTTAGTTCCTATGGAGATTATTCTAATAAGTTTTTAAGACTATTAAGTTGTTCAGGAAACAGATCTAGTTTAGGCTACAAGTTCTGATTGGCCTTCAGAGACTATGTCTCTTATGTCAGTTCAGTTTTCAAGGTGTTTTCAGTGTTATTTGGATAATGTGGATCACCCAGTAGACAGTCTGGGACCTATAAAATGTTCTACCTCATAGTTCTATTCTCCAAGACTTTAGTATTCTGTTTAGGCTCAAATCCACCCATGGATAGTTTGGGCACAAGTCCAGGAGTTCATAGACAATTTTATGGGATCATTTTCTTTAGCTCCCTCCTCTCTGCATGTTTCCAGACACTTCCTGGTTTCCAGGAGCTCCCTCTTCCTGATCTTTTTGCTAGAAAGCTGAGGTTTCATTTTCCCACTCTCCCATACACTTCCTGCAACTGCTTCTGCCTCTGGAGCCAAGTGGCAGGAGGCAGAGAGAGGAAAAAAAAAACAGAGATTTTCCCCCCATGCTCTTGGTACCACAGTTCCTCTGGTCATAGAGGATTCCCCTCCCTCAGAGTTTTAGCTGCCTGCCTGGCCATCACTGCCATACTACAATGGGATTTCCTGGGAGTCTTGGGGGGAGGAAACAACATAGAGGATCCTCCCCCATTTGTTCATACCTGTAGGGGCCCCTTTTCCCTCTCTTCAGACCAGAGAGGGGTTCTTTTGGAGTGCTTTTTGTTCACACCCAGTTTCAAGCTGCTGTTGAGTTCAGGCCAGGGGATACCACAGGAACAACAAAACAGGAAACTTACCACAGGATCAGTGTAACTTCAAATTCTGGTTTCCTTCCCCAAATGACCTGTTACCATTTACTTTCAGAGTCTTCAGATAACTGATCTATACATCTGTCCAAGGTTTTTAGTTGCATTCAAATGGAAGAGATGGGTTGGAGTATGCTACTCCATCTTAAGTATATTTATGTTTCCAGAAATCACTAGAAGAATTTTCTAAGCACTATTACTTAATAGTATGAAGGATACAAAAGAAAAGGAAAGGGAACAAACATTTATTTGAATGCATACCACAACTTTTAGGTTAATACAATGACCTTATAAAATAGACAAAACTGGGAGGGGCCAAGTTTATCTCTGGACAGTGGGATGATAAAGAAAGGGATAATATCCCTTGCCTTCCCAAGATCCATACAACACTGGTCCTTACTGTCTAAAGGGTAAGGTCTGTCTCATCACTATGACCCTATGAGTCAGGGACTTGATGAGTTGCATTTTAAGTACTCCTAAAAGAATATGCCTTAGCTCAAACTATAACAGTTTTGCTTTTGGAGAAATGTCAGGCTGTGTGGCTGACCAGCTGGGAGAGATCCAGTGGTTTGGAGACCTCAGCAGGCCTCATTTCACACTGTGAATGACAACCTATTCTGCCGTGGTTGCCACATATGGCCACACAGGTTACAGACTACTGGCTCCAGGAGAAGCTTTGTTTTTCCTCATGGATTTCACGGTGAAGGACACCTCCTAGAGCTGTGTGCATTGTGGCTGTGTGCTCTGCTCACAGCAAAGGTCCTGGACAATTAAAAATTAGGATGTTGCATGTCATCTCATTTCTTCATTTACTCTCTGCCTCTTTCCTCCTCTCCCAGTGTTGGAGGAAGATGACTGTTACCTCTTCAGAGTCTTTGAATTTCCCTAGAAGAAGCCATCCCTTCTCCCACAGTGCTCCGACTGGACTGAACCACCTGTGCTGGCCAGAGTACCTACCTGACACTGGTGAGTGATATGCCTCTCTCTTTTGTTTTATACGCTGGTGTCCTGGAAAGAAGGACAAGATGTAAGAGTGTTGTAGACTGCTGTATTTACTTGGTGGCAGAAGTAGATTTGAAGGTGAGAGAAATAAACCATTGTCTCTTATCCCTTCAATTAGCACCCAGAGAAAGGGAATTCTTGGCTGGGGGAAGATTCCATTATTGAATCCCCAAACCTGGCTCCATTCATTTATTTTGAGCAGAACTAGTGACCTTCTCTTGGGCCTTGTAATAGGATATAACTTGCAGAAGAAATAACCACATAGAGTTGTCTCTCATCTAGTGATGCAACTTAAGTGTTTTCCCTTCTGAGGGACCAGCCTCTTCCTTGAGTTTTATGGCAGCCTCTCTGAGTCCCTTTCCCAAAACTATGGCAAACAGCATCACATCACATATTTGTCCATAAAAAGGCTAGCTTTTGTACCAGAAGGAAACTGGGCCCCAATGATAGCCAGGATGAGGCCTCCCCATGCACAGCCACTGCCTTTCCTAGACCTAATCCAGGAGGGGCTGGACATGCTGAAAATGCTCAACGGCTCCTGGTGGAAGGACAGATGTTGGGTCCCAGGTCTTGAGCAGGTGCAGATTATGTTAGATGGCAACCTTACAGTCTAAAACGATCCAGCTGGCTGGAAGGAGAGGCCAAATCTGGTGCTTAAGAAGGATAAAGAAGGGTAAAGCCCTAGACAGGGTTGAAACAACAAAATAGCTACACCTGTCAAATATGTACTTTCTCTAGACTTGGGGAGTGGAAATGGGACTGGTATTCAAGGCTGCCCATAGTTTGGTCCTGTTGGAGCTAAAGACCTGTGAAAAGCCAGTGAGGCTAGCAAAAGATGACATGGAGAGTAGTGGTTGGGCTCGGAGCATTGAAGTGTGGCAGATGCCATGCTAAAGAGTCAGCTGTGAGGCAGCCCTGGGTCTTGAGCTCTGAATCTGACTCAATGCCTACTGGGTGCCGGTCCTGGGGGAGCTGGCCGCTCAGATTAGCTGCTGGACATGACTGTTTTCCATTAGCCAAATGTATGTGCTTATACCGCATCGTGCAGTGGACTTTTCTTCTTTTCCAGATATGGTTGTGATCTTAAATTCACAGTAAGCAAAATCATGAAAAGGTGTTTGACAACTACTGAAAGAATCTTTTCAAGGGAAACAATATTTCTAACATAAGCTCTTCATTAAGTCATGGAATTATTTAGAGGCTTGTGGGAGGGGCAGTAAACAGTAAGAGTAGCACTCTTCCAGCAGTAATTCTCAAGGCTGATTGTGGCCCTTGAAGTTAGAACCTTCTTACAAATTTAAAGCTTAATAATCATATATTCCTATTATTTCATAGCCTCATTTGAATTAATTGGCAGGTGAATTTACTGCAGAATAATAAATAAAAAAACTTCAGTGACACATGTGCCCCAGCATGACTACACACCAAGAATACTGCCCTGGAAGTCAGGGGTCAGGCTCCAGCTGCACTTCACACAGGGTGGGAACTGGGCACCTCCCTCCATTTCTCTGCAGCTCAGATTCCTTTTTATTCAAAAAAGGAGTGATAATTCCTGCCTTCCCATTTCATCATGTTAACATGAGGGTCAAGTTAATGTGAGCTTGGGTCTCCATATTTAGCTTAGAACTTTCTTTTCTTTCTTTATTTATTGCTTCTACTCCAACTGTTCCAAACTTCTGGGATTTCTACTTTCTACAGATTGTATTTCCAGTTTCTATCCCTGGAACCTCTAATCATTTTCCCTTTTTTTTATCTTTTTCCTCTCAGTTCTGGGAGAATTTCTCAGTTTTATCTTCCTTTTTGTTTTTTTGGTTCTCTCTCACCTGTTGATTGCCTTCACTGGAATGTGTGATTCAGTGATCATGTTTTTAATCTCCAATAAATCTTTCCAAGGTCCTCTTCAAACTTGTTAAAAACAGAAAATTGGGAATTTTCTAAAATTTTCTCTTGTTCATGTTTTATAAATTCATTTCCAAATTCATCTGCTTTTCTTTTGACTAGTGTTTTTCATAGGTGAAATTTCTCTATTTGCTTATCTTTACAGACATCAATCCTTCCCCAGCAATGGCTTGTTATCAAGTAGCATTGGAGACAACATCCTTTCAGAGATTGTTACAGGTTCCTGTCAAAATCCTTCAAACACAGCTTCCTATAGAAGTAGGAAGTGAAAAGTTAAGCTTTCCTGTAATGTGTATCAGGAGGGAGGGAGCTGTAAGCAGTCCCAGCAGGAAGCTTTGCCTCATTCCAGCATTTCTTCTCTATGTTTGGAGGAGTAGCCAAGAATTAGCCTGAAATGGGAGCATGCCACTCTGCCCTGCAAATCAGTGCCCAGGATAAACTCCACCACATCCACTCCTCTCTGAGTGCAGCCAGTAGGGCCAGATACCACTCTGTGAGTTCCCAGCACAGCAGATGCACAGCATCATGTAAAGCCCTCTGCACCTCCAGAGCCCATACCTGTGACTTAGGAAGGGTTTGCAGGGTTTTACCAGGAATTTCCCTACTTGCCTTCTGGTTGTATTGTTATTTCAAAGCTATGGGTCACTTCTTTCTTCAAGCCCATTATATCTTTATTGTAGATTGTGGCTGATTAGTGGCTGATAACCTTCCCCAGTTTCTAATGCTGGTAAAGGAATTTCTCTATTTTTTTAACAGCTTTATTGACATATAGTCACATACCAAAAAATTCACCCCTTTAACATGTACAATTCAGTGTTGTTTTAGTATATTCACAGATATGTGCAACCATTACCACAGATGCTTGATATGATTTCAATCTTCTTAAATTTATAGAGGCTTGCATTGTTTCCCAACATATAGTCTATCTTTGAGAATGTTCCATGTGCACCTGAGAAGAAAGTGTATTCTGTTGATTTTGGATGGAGTGTTCCATATATATCTATTAAGTCCATCTGGTCTAGTTTTTCTTTTAAGTCCGCTATTTCCTTGTTGACTTTCTGTCTGGATGATTTATGATTTCATTTATGATGATTTCTTTCAATAATCTCTTATAGAGGTGTATAGATCTTTCGCTTCGTTGGTTACATTTATTCCTAGATATTTTATTCTTTTTGTTGCAATTATAAATGGGATTGTATTCCTGAGTTCTCTTTCTGCTAGCTCATTATTAGAGTATAGAAACACAACTGATCTTTTTAAGTTGATTTTGTACCCTGCAAATTTGCTATATTTGTTGATTATCTCTAATAGTTTTCTGATGGATTCTTTACGGTTTCTATATATAGAATCATGTCATCTGCAAACAGTGAGAGTTTCACTTCTTCCTTTCCAATTTGGATCCCTTTTGTTTCTTTTTCTTGCCTAATTGCTCTGGCCCAAACCTCCAGTATTATGTTGAATAGAAGTGGTGAGAGTGGGCACCCTTGTCTTGTTCCTGTTCTCAGAGGGATGGCTTTCAGTTTTTCCCCATTGAGTATGTTGTTGGCTGTGGGTTTGTCATATATGGCCTTTATTATGTTGAAGTATTTTCCTTCAGTACCTCATTTTATTCAGTTTTTATCATAAATGGATATTGGATCTTGTCAAATGCTTTCTCTGCATCTATTGAGATGATCATGTGGTTTTTATTCCTCATTCTGTTAATGTGGTGTATCACTTTGATTTACAGATGGTGAACCATCCCTGTGACCCTGGTATAAATCTCACTTTATCATGGTGTATGATCTTTTTAATGTATTGCTGTGTTTTGAGAGGTTTGGTGGATTTGATCAGAGACATAAAGAAACTTTTTAACCCAGATGAATGGATTGAATATATAGGAAGGGTAAAGGCAAAGGCAGCAAACAGATCCAAATAGGTCAAATAATAAGAGGGAAAAACATCAGGTCAATTGAAAAGGGAAACATCAGATTGACCGAAAAGAGAAAATGTCAGATCGGGTACTTACAACATACACGCCCTTATGCCAGGGAGAGTCCCTTGAATTGACACGGCTAGGTGGGAGTTCCGGTCGACAGTGGTCCTGGGTAGCGCATCCCCTCCACAGGCGAGACTCTCGCCCAAGCAGAATTGTGAGTGGCTTTTATGTATGTTTTTACTTAGAGACCATCTCTATGGGAACTTTTGGTATTTTTCCTTCTCACTGTTATCACGTGTGTACGTGCACTGTAACTCCCAGTACTTATCTCAGACCGGCACAGATGGCCAGTCTGTGCCTGTCCTTGACATCCCACGAGATTTATAACCTAAATAATTGCAGCTAGTATTGTGGGAGAAAGGCTGGTTCCCACCACAAGCAGCTGTTCTATATTCTTTTAGTGTGGCAGATTTCCTAGGGTCACCAAGCAGACAAACATGGCGATACTTATGTTAAGTCATGCTATATTCAGTTTTCCAATATTTTACTGAGGATTTTTGCATCTATGTTCATCAGCAATATTGGCCTGTAATTTTCCTTCTTTGTGTTGTCCTTGTCTAGTTTTGGGATCAGGGTGATGTTGGCCTCAAAGAATGAGTTAGGAAGCATTGCATCTTGTTCTATTTTTTGGAATAGTTTGAGAAGGATAGGTATTAAATCTTCTTGGAATGTTTGGTAGAATTCTCCAGAGAAGCCATCTGGTCCTAGACTTTTGTTTTTTAAAAGGTTTTTGATTCTGGTTCAATCTCTTGTGATCAGTCTACACAGATTCTCTAATTCTTCTTGATTCACTTTTGGGAGGCTGCATGAGTCTAAGAATTTATCCATTTCCTACAGGTTATCCAATTTGTTGGCATATAGTTTTTCATAGTATTCTCTTATAATTCTTTGTATTTCTGTGGTATCTGTTGTAATTTCTCCTCTTTCAATTCTAATTTTATTTATTTGAGCCTTCTCTCTTTTTGTTGTAGTGAATCTGCCTAAGGGCTTGTCAATTTTGTTTCTCTTCTCAAAGAGCCTGCTCTTCGTTTCATTGATCCTTTCTACTGTTTTTTTGTGTTTGTTTCAATTTCATTTATTTCTGCTCTAATTTTTATTGTTTCCTTCCTTCTGCTAACTTTGGGCTTTATTTCTTCTTTTTCTAGTCTTATTAGGTGTAGTTTAAGATCACTTATTTGAGATTTTTCTTGTTTGTTGAGGTGGACCTGTATTGCTATGAATTTCCCTCTTAGAACCGCTTTTGCTCCATCCTGTAAGAGTTAGTATGATGTATTTTCATTTTCATTTGTCTCCAGGTATTTTCTGATTTCTCCTTTGATTTCTTCATCCATCCAATGGTTGTTCAGTAACGTGTTGTTTAGTCTCCACATATTTGTGACTTTCACAGCTTTTTTCTTGTAGTTGATTTCTAGTTTCATAGCATTATGTTCAGAAAAGATGCTCGATGTGATTTCAATCTTCTTAAAGTTATTGAGGCTTGCATTGTTTCCCAGCATATGGTCTATCTTTGAGAATGTTCCATGTGCACCTGAGAAGAATGTGTATTCTGTTGATTTTGGATGGAGTGTTCCATATATATCTATTAAGTCCATCTGGTCTAGTTTTTCTTTTAAGTCCGCTATTTCCTTGTTGACTTTCTGTCTGGATGATTTATCCATTGATGTAAATGGGGTATTGAGGTCCCCTATTATTGTGTTGCTGTTAATTTCTCCCTTTAGGTCTGTTAATAGTTGCTTTACGTACTTTGGTGCTCCTATGTTAAGTGCATATATATTCATACGTGTTATGTCCTCTTGGTGGAGTGTCCCTTTTATCATTATATACTGCCCCTCTTTGTCGCTCATTGCCTTTTTTATCTAGAAGTCTACTTTGACTAATATAACTATGGCAATGCCTGTTTTCTTTTGTTTGACATTAGCTTGGAGTATCGTCTTCCATCCCTTCACTCTGAGCCTGTGTTTGTCTTTAGAGCTGAGATGTGTCTCCTGGAGGCAGCATATTGTTGGTTCCTGTTTTTTAATCCATCCAGCCACTCTATGTCTTTTGATTCGAGAATTCAACCCATTTACATTTAGAGTGATTATTGATATATGTGGGCTTAATACTGCCTTTTTATCTCTGGTTTTATGGTTGTTCTATATTTCCCTTATTTCTCTTCCCATGTATTTCTGACTGCCATTTTAGTTTGGTTATTTTTTCTGATGGTTTTCTCTTTATTTATCATTTGTGTCTCTGCTCTGATTTTTTGTTTAGTGGTTACTGTGAAGTTCATATAAAAGATCTCATAGATGAGACAGTCCATTTCCTGATAGCCTTTTATCTCCATTAGCCTAAGCAGGTTCCATCCCTTTCCTCTTCCTCTTCTGAGATATTGTTGTCACAAATTATTCTGTTTTGTGTTGTGAGTTTGTGACTAAATTGAGGTGTTTATAGTTATATTTGATGCTTTCCTTCCCTTTGTCTTTTATGTTATGATGCTTTGCTAACCTGTTCTGATAGAGAGCTGCAATTTTCTGGTTTTATCTGTCTGTCTATCTCCTTGTTCAAAGCTTTGTAAACCATTGCCTTTTTGTGTCAGGATGGAGGGCTTCCTTCTCATTTCTTGTAAGGGAGATCTATTGGTGATGAACTTGTCAGCTTTTGTTTATCTGGGAATGCTTTTATTTCTCCTTCATATCTGAAGGATAGTTTTGCTGGATAGAATATTCTTGGCTGAAAGTTTTGTCTTTCAGTATTTTGAATATATCATTCCATTCTCTCTTACCCTGTATGGTTTCTGCTGAGAAATCCACTGAAAGCCTGATAGGGGTTCCTTTGTAGGTTATTCTCTTCTGCCTTGCTGCCCTTAATATTTTTTCTTTGTCATTGACTTTTGCCAGTTTTACTAATATATGTCTTGGAGAAGATCTTTTTGCATTGATGTAATTCGGAGTTTTACTAGCTTCATTTACTTGTAATTCCAACGACTTCCCCAGGTTTGGGAAGTTCTCAGCTATTATTTCTTTGAACAAGCTCTCTGCTCCTTTCTCCCTCTCTTCTCCCTCTGCAATACCTATAATCCTTATGTTGCATTTCCTAATTGAGTCAGATATTTCTCAGAGAATTTCTTCATTTTTTTTAAGTCTTGGTTTTCTCTCCTCCTCCACCTGTGGCCTTTCTATATTTGTGTCCTCTAAAAATTACTAATTCTGTCCTCCATAATGTCAGTTGTTTTTTAAGGTTTTAGATTGTTTTTTATCTCATTAATTGTGTTCTTCACATCCAGCATTCCTGTCTGGTTTTTTTTTTTTTAGAGTTTCAATCTCTTTTGTGAAGAATTGCTTCTACTTATTAATTTTACTCCTGAGTTTACTGAACTGTCTTTCTGAGTTTTCTGTAACTCATTGAGTTTCTTTATGATAACTATTTTGAGTTCTCTGTCATTTATATTGTAAATTTCTGTGACTTCAGGATTATTTTCTGGATACTTGTCATTTCCCTTCTGATCTGTAGTGTGAATGTATTTCTTCAGGGTGTTTGATGAAGTGAACCTTTGCTGGTGCAGAGTAGTAGTGTCTGGTTGCAGAGCCCACCTGCCACCACTGGGTGGGGGGGGCAGGAGCTGTGTTTCCTGAACCTGCCATTGTTGGGCCTGTCCACTGGAAGTTGTGCCGAGAGGGCTTGTCTCGCCTGCCCACTGGCTGCCACTGCCTGGCGGGTCACACATGCAAGCGCAGGCACTCTGGTGTGGATCCACTGCCCTGGCTGATCAGCTGAGTTGGTGCGCCAGGTGGGAGAGGCGCAGAGAGGCACTTTCTTTTGTGTGCTCAAGCCCACTCTTCACTCACTCACAGCCTGCCGGGGCTGCTGGGCTTGGTGGGAGTGCCCACATGGTGGCTCAGCTGCCTCAGTGTGGAGCGTTCCTGCAGGCTGGGATGGCACTCTGAAAGTATAAATGTTCATAGGAGGCCTGCCTGTTCCCACACCTCCTCTTGGAGTCATGCACTGGCTGCTGCATGCAGACTGCAACCTAGGTCACTGCCACTGGGGAGTGGGAGGAGATCCACTCACCTACTTCCACTTCTTCCTGGGCATCCAGTACCACACCTTCAAACGTATGGATGCGTGAATCTCTCAGACGTCCTATTGTGCTGTGTGGGTATCTTCTGTTGGTTAATGAATGTCATTTTGGTTGTATTTTAGGGAGGACAGACCAAGGGAACAGCTCACTCTGCTGTGATGCTGACGTCACTCCCTTCTTTATTAATATAGACATTTGCACCTATAAATTTCCCTCTAAGCACTGTTTTAGCTGTCTCCTATAAGTTTTCACACATTTGGTCATCATTTTCATTTATCTCAAAGTATTTGCTGATTTTAATTTTTACTTCTTTGATCCATTGGTTATTTAGGAGTGTGTTTTTTTAATTTCCACATATTTGTGAGTTTCCCATATTTCCCCTGTTACTGATTTCTAATTTCATTCCACTGTGGTAAAAGAACACACTTTGTATTATTTCTATCCTTTTAAATTTATTAAAGTTTGTTTTATGGACTAACATATGGTCTATCCTGGAGAATGTTCCATGTGCACTTGAGAAGAATGTATACTCTGTTGTTAGGTGGTGTGTTCTATAGATGTCTACTAGGTCTAGTGGGTTTATACTGTTGTTCAAGTCTTTTATTTCTCTGATCTCCTGTCTAGTTTTTCTATCTATTATTGAAAGTTGAGTATTGAAAACTCCAACTATTATTGTTGAATTATCTATTTCTCCCTTCATTTCTGTCAGTTTTTGTTTTATGTATTTTGGTGCTCTGTTATTAGGTGTATATATGTTTGTAACTGTTATATCTTCCTGATGGATTGACCTTTTATTATTATAAAATGCCCCTCTTTATCTCTAGTAACTTTTTTTTGTTTTAAAGGCTATTTTATCTGATATCAGTATAGCCACTCCATATTTCTGTGTTGCTGTTTACGTGATATATCTCTTTCCATCTTTTTGCTTTCAATCTATTTGTGTCTTTGAATCTAAGGTGTGTCTCCTGTAGACAACATATAGGTGGATCATGTTTTTATCCAGCCTGACATTCTCTGTCTTTTGATTGGATTGTTTAATCCATTTACATTTAGTGTTATTATTGATATAGTTGGATTTAAATCTGCCAGTTTACTTTTTGTTTTCTATATGTCTCATCTTTTTTGTTCCTCTAGTCCTCCTTTACTGCTTTCTTTTGCAGAGTGAATGATTTTTAATGTAGCATTTTAATTTCATTAATGATTCTTGCACTGTATTTTTTTGAGTATTTCTAATGGTTGCTCTAGTGTTTAACACATACCTCTTAACGTATCAGAATCAACTTCAGGTGTATACTAGCTTCATTTCAGTAACATACAGAAATATTACTCCTATATAGCTCTCTTCCCTTTCCCCCATTTGTGGTATTGTTGTTATATATATTACATCTATTAATGTTACAGACCTAGCAATGCATTTTTAAAATTGTTACCGTACCATCTGTCATTTTCCTAGCCATTACAGCTTTGCTCCCACCCACCTCCTTTGTGCTATTATTGGCAGATATATTCCATATATATTACAATTCTATATGTTATAGGCCAAATAATACGTTATATATGTATTAAATTAAATTATTATTTATATTATAAAATAAAATTATTTTATACAATTACTTCTTAAATCAGTAAAGAAAGGAGAAAATAGGAATTTATAGTATCTTTTATAATTACATAATTAGCTTTACCAGTGCTCTGTTTTTGTTCATGTGAATTTAAGTTACTATCATTGCTTTCAGTCTGAAGAACTTGGTATTTCTTCAAAGTTGGGTCTGCTAGCAACAAACTTGCTCAAAGTTTGTTTATCTGAGAAAGTCTTTACTTTGCCTTCGTTTTTGAAAAATAGCTTTGCTAGATATAGGATTCTTGGTTGATAGGGTTTTTTTCCTTTTAGCACTTTTAATATGTTATCCCACTTCCTCTGGCTGCCACAGTTTCTGCTGTGAAGTCAGCTGTTAATCTTACAGGGGTTCCCTTGTAAATTATGCATCATTTTTCTTTTGCTGCTTTCAGGTTTTCTTCTTGTCTTTGACTTTCTATGAGTGTCTGTTTGTGGGTCTCTTTCCATTTATCTACTTGGAATTTGCTGAGCTTCCTAGATACGTAGATTATTGTTTTCAATAAATTTTGGAAGTTTTCAGCCATTATTTCTTTGAGTATTTTTTCCTTCTCCTTTCTCTCTTCTCCTTCTGGTACTCCCATTGCACATGTTGGTGCAGTTAATGGTGTCCCATATTTCTCTAAGGCTCTGTTCATTTTTCTTTATTTTTTTTTCTCTCTGTTCTTCAGCTTGCATAATCTCTCTCAATCTCTCTTCAAGTATGCTAACTCTTTTTCCTGCCAGTTCAAACCTACTGTTGAGACTCTCTAGTGAATTTTGTAATTTCAGTTATTGTACTTTTTAACTCCAGAATTTCAATCTTTTTAAATAATTTCTATTTATTCATGTTCTCTATTTGATGCACCGTGTCATCACACCTTCCTTCACTTCTTTAATCAGGGTTTCCTTTAGTTCTGTGACCCTGTTTATAATGACAATTTGAAGTCTTTTTCTGATAAATCTGACAACTGGTCACTCTCACAGGCAGTTTCTCTTGCCTGCTTTTTTCCCAGTGTATAGGTCATACTTTCTTGTTTCTTTGTATGTCTCATAATTTTGGGTTGGCAACTGGATGTTTTAGATAATATATTATAGCAACTCAGAGTATGGTCCCCACTCTGGGCTTGTTATTGTTATTGGCTGTTTGTTTAGTAACCAGGTGAGTCATTTTAGTGAAATCTGCTTCCTCTCCCACAGTGTGAAGCCTGTGTTGCTCCTCAGGGGGTGCAGCTTTGGGTATGCCTACGGTCATCCTTGGACGACAGTGGTTTGGTAGGGCTCTGTTCTTCTCTCTCCCTGACCACACTCAGCTGTTTAACTCCAGTAACTGGCAGCTAATTGCTCTACTGTTTTCAGTAATGCCCTGGGGCATAAATTGCTCTACCAACTAATTCAAACAGATTCTGGCTCCTTTGAAGGACTAGTTTCAAAAGTCTGTGTTTGGTATTTGTTTTGATTGCAGGAGGGCTCCTCCAAAATGTCTTATTTTTGGTTCTTTCCTGCAAACTAATAGGGTTACAATCTAGGCTGTATCTTGATTAGATCCATTAATCTCTTCCCAGATGCCTTTCTCCACAACCTCCGGTGTTCTTGTGAGCACCTCTGGGTTTAAACTTGTCCATGCTCTATTACAAATGAGGCCAGTTCCTTTGGGAAGAGCTTAGTAGCTATCTATTTTACAGCCTGCCTACAGTCAAAATTTCGCCCCAAGGCAAAATCTTTGAGCAGTGGCAGGCTTCTCTCTGAGTGACACTCTGTGAAGGAGAGTGCAGTAGCCTGCAGTCCCTTCAGCTTGCCTCTCCTGGCATGGAATCACACCCTTATGAGCAGGGAGAAAGGCTATCGAAGCCCCAATATTCTCACTGTGTTAAAGAAGGGATCCCCCACTGCTCAACCATTCTCACCCAGGACTTCGCCTTGGCAACAGGAATTTTGGGACAGGTTGAGAAAAACTGCTCCTCCAGGGAAGTAAGCTCTCCAACTGGGAGCTGCGGAGAGATGGAGCCCTATGACTTGGCATCAGCCATCTGGAGTAGAATCTCTGCCTCGCCAAATAGGGAAGCAGGGAGAAGGAGTGGTCTTGGTTCGGATACCACAGACTCTCACCATTCTTACTGAATTTTCACTGATTTTCTTAAATAGATGTTTCTTTATTTTCTGTTTGCCCTTAGGACCATTTCCAGAGGTTTTAAATGGTTATTTTTAAATAATTCTCACCAATTTCACTGGGGAGTGGGTCAGTGGAGCTTGCCATATTGTCTTGCCTGAAGTCGATCTCAATATTCCCCATGCTTATAACCCATTGGTCATTTCATGAGAGTCTTAGAGGAGATAAGTTGGATAACTGAGCTCATGTCATAGTTACTTGATATCAAGATCCATCGCTTACACTTCCTCATTATCTCCCCCACAGCTAGCATTATGCTCTGCACAAAGTAGGCTCACTTACCAAGGACACTAATGATATTCCAGCAATAACTGTCTGGAGAATCTTCAAAATGGTGAGGAAGGGAATTCACAGTTACACAGGGGCTCAAAGCATGGTGGTGAGCAGTGGAACCAATTCACCTAGGTGTGTGGCCTTGGATTATTCAGAGCTTGTTATTTTCAACTGAAAAATGGGGCTAATAATAGTACCTATCAGTAAAAGTTTTTGTGGAAGTAAAATAATATATGCAAAGTAATTAACACTTAATATATGCTTAATAAATAGTAGCTAATATTTCAGACATTGCTAGACACTGTTGCATATTTACATATCACTTCATTTAGTGTTCACAATAATCCTGCAAAAATAGTTGTTAATATTGTTATTTGATGGGTGAGGAAAGAAAGACTCAAGAAGGTTAAATCATTTGCCCAAGGTCACAAGTTGTAAGAGACAAAACCAGGATTTGAACCCAGATTTCTCTGGCTTTAAGCTTCTTTCCATCCAACACTGTTGTAGAAACTGAAGTCCAGGGTTAGTAAGGAGAGGCTGGACAGAAGCCGATCTCTAGGCTTCGACCACCTTCAGTCCCATTCCATGTCTGTTTCTACATGTGCAGTTGCATTGCAGCTCCTGTTTCCACAGCACTGACCCAGCCTCAAGAAACACTGGTCCTTCTGTGCTGACCTTTCTGATAAAGACATTGTATCACTGTTAATTCATATCTGTGTGTATATATATATACACACACACACAGATACATGTAATTATTTATAATTATAAACCTACCATGTGATGGTAAGAGAATCAAAATCTGCTCTCTCTCTTAATAGTATCAGAAATGGAGCCTATAAGTTTTATGGAGAAAGAAACTTCCCCTGGTGAGGGACGAAGCCGCTAAGTCTCACTGCACCAACTTCTGTCCCCCAAGGCCCCCTGAAGCTTGGGTGGTAAGCATTAATTTCAGCTGCCATCACTCTATGGTCTTAAGAAATATGGATCCCTTTTTCACACCAGAGCTCAAATGAGGACACTCTAGTCATCCCTGCAGTACAGCTGAGACCAGGATAGCTGATTCAAATAAGACTTGACTGAAGTCTCGGGAAGACTTAAAAGAGAAATGGACTCAGAAGAAGCATGGCGCGTGGCTGTCTAGCTGACACGGGCTCACACAGGCTAGCTCGGCCAGGCTGCTGCCATCTGGAGGCGCCACCTTTGCACTCTCCACTGAGGATCACGCATCCTCTTCTCAAAGTCCTGACTCCAAAGAGCAAGAACACTCCCTTCCTGCCTCACTGGCCTGCTCATAACACTGGGACACAGCAGTGGGCAAGGAACCGCTGCCCTCACAGTGCACGTGGTCTATGGGGGGCAGACAACAGATAAACAACAAGCCACTGACAGATGGGTCATAAGTGCTGGGAAGGAATAAATGAAGTCTCACTGAGGAGGCATCATTTACTGAGACCTGAAGGCCGAGAAGCAGCCAGTACCTTGAAAAGCAAAGAGCATTCCAGGTAAAAGGAACAGTACATGCAAAGGCCCTGAGGCAAGAAGGAGAAACAGCAAGATGGCCACAGTAGCTGGAGTGCAGAGAGCAAGGGACAGCGAGAGATGAGAAGAGGTAGAGAAACAGTCAGGCCAGAACACACAACGTCTTGCTAACTGGCAAGAGAAGCCTTTTCAAGGTTTGAAGCAGGAGGCTGACATGGTGAGATTTCTATTGTAGAGCTTCCTCAGGCTGCTCTGTGGAACAGGTTAAGAGACTAAAGCTGTCTTCCAAGCACAGTATGGCAGTGGTAGCAGTAAAATAAGAGAGAGACATGGACAACTTTGACACTTATTTTGGAGGTAGAACCCACAGACCTGCTGATGAATTGGGAGGGGTGTCTCTTGATCTGTGGCTCATGCTGCAAATGGCCATCTCCTCCCTGAGCAGCTCTTCCCACCCATAGGGCTCAGCTCGAAGTCCTCAACAGGACGACAGGAGGAGACATACATGGTGACTCCCCCACACTCAGAACAGAGGAGGGAAGGGCTGCTCTTCCTGAGGACAGGAAAGAATGGAGTGGGTGGGAAAGGAGCACAGGTTCCCCAGATGAGTAAGGTAAACGGAGGGAGGGGCCTTCAAGAGCAGATTTGGCTGAGTCATCCCCAATGCCCATCAACTGAACACCCAACAACACTGGTATTACCTTAGGCTTGTACAGAGCTTTGTACTTCACGGAAACGTCTGCAATGCCCTTGTCCCCAGCCCCTGAGGCTCTTAATACCAGTAGGTATTAATATAATCATCTGACGAGATAACGGAGGGCCTGCAAGGAGAGGAGAGAGATCTCTGAGGATGCATGGTATCTTTTGGTACAGAGCCAGGAGTACATATTGCTTAGGAAGCAGATAGGCTACAGGACATGAACCCCGAATGGAGGGAAAAGGAGAGAACGACCACTTTTCCCGCATCCACCCAATACCAGCTGGTGTGCTGGGGTGTGCCAAGGACCTCTCATTTCATCTTCTTCATTTTACACTAGAACCAGCTCCCGAGGGCTTGGAGGAGTAATGATGCTTGGGGAGAAGGGAGAGAGGTCAGCAGCCCTGATCAGCCGTTATCAGTCCATATTAGGACTCTCCCTCACACATCTCATCTCCAAGGGGAGACCAAGTCTCCCGCTGTTTTCACCTCCCAGGTTTTGTATTTCATCTAAGTACTTCTTGACTATCGCGCTTGTTTGGAGCAGTGGAGGTACCTTACCCTCTGGGCACACTCCAAGAACCTACAGAACGCTCAAGAGCATGTGGGAGGGTCAGAGGCAACAGCCTTGCCCTTACCCTTACCCTTACCCCCCCGCCCCCCCCCCCAAAAAACCTGGAATCCCTAGCTCTATGTCATGTGCTTTGTGGCTCCCATTTTCATTTGTGCCTGTCACTGGACTTTTCCAGACACCTTCTAAAATCGTTCGACGCATTCTGTGCCTCTACTTTTTACAGCCTCTTCATCACTGCAGAGCACGGGGCCGGCGTACCCTGCGCGGGGCACGCTCCTGCCAGCCGGCTGTCGGCAGGGTGGCGGGTGCCGTGTGTTCCCCGCGCACCGCCTGCGTGGCAGGGCCGGGGACGCGGGCAAGTCCTGGCCTGGCGCGCTCCCCGGACCCGGTGTGCAGGGCTGCCTGCCGGGGTCTCTGCCCCCGGGCTGAGCGTGGCCTCCGCCTGCGTTCCCGCCCCAGATGGGCCAGTCTGAGCTGGGTCCTTGTGGAAGAAAAGCGAGCGCCCGCCGGCTCCACTCACCAGCACGGCCGCGGGGAGTCGGGGCGTCCCCGCCGCAGGACGACCCAGTCCTAGCACACGCCAGCGAACACGGGCGGGGGTGCGCAGCCCTGCGCGGACCCAGGACGGCTGGGGCCCCGCGCCCGCGCCCGTCGCCGCCCAGGTCTGCGTGCGCGCGTGCGTGAGCGCGTGCCGGCCGGGCCCGCGACCTGCACCGGGGTACCCGCCGCGGCTTAGCGCTCGCAGGCGGCCAGCGGAGGCGGCGCGCCCTGTCCGGTGGGCGCCTGGCCTCCCCGAGCCGCGCCCCGCGCCCCGCGCCCGCAGAAGATCCCCGCCGCACGGCCGCAGAGCCAAGCGGGCAGCGGCCGGCCGAGAGCCTCCTTAGCGGAGCCCCATGATGTCAGCGGGCCCGGAGCGGCGGCCGCGCGGCGGCGGGGATGGGGCCGAGGACGCCGCGCGGCCGCCCGCACGCCCCTCGCCCTCCGACGGTGGTGCCGGCCTCGGCTCGCTCGCCCCGCCGCCCGGCTGCCCCGCCGACACCGCCGCCGCGCCCCCCACGCTCTGGCCCGCGCCGCCGCTCGCGGCCCAGCCGCCCGCGAGCCTGTGGCTGGAGCTCGGGCCCCCCTGCATGAGGGCGCAGCAATGCCCGAGCGAGTCGAGCGGGCAGACGAGCGGTGACCTCGGCACTAGCAGCAGCAGCGGCGGCAGCAGCGCCGGGCTGTCCCCGGGCTCCGACTCGGACAGCAGCGGCGTGGTGTGCGGCGGCCGCGGGGGCATGCGCGGCGCCCTGTCCCGCTCCTGGAGCCTGGAGAGCCTGCGCTCAGCCACCGCCGGTAAGGGCGCCGCCGCCGCCCTCCGCGCGCCCGCGCCCGTCCGCTCCCCGCGTCGGTCCGCCCGGGCTCCTGCTGTCCTCTCCCTCGAGCCTGTCTTTTCCCCTTCCCTCCCCCCACTTTTTCTGTTTCTCGTTTCAATCTTTTGATTTCTTGCTTTCCTTTCCTTTTCTGCTTTTCTTGTGATTTCCTTCCACCGCCCACCATTCTGTCCCTTCTTGCACCCATTTCTGCCAGTGGGTTACCTGTTAGAGCCAGGATCCTGTTGGCCCCCGTAGCGGGGCGCGTCGTTACCTGGGAAACGGTGTTCAAGGTGAGGATGGGATTCGGTCCCTTGATGCGCTGTTCCCTTCCCCAGATAGTTCTTGACCAATGGCACGTGTCTGGCTTTCGGAGCTGCAGCTCCTTGATCTCTGTAAAACAGAGGAGATGGGAGAGGGCTCGCCGGCCCAGGGGGGAGTGGATGCCGTTTGTTTCGTCCTGGCTGCAGGACTGAGGCCTCCAGCCCAGAGGAGGGGCTGGTCCTGGACCCTCTGAAACAAGCATGCAGTTTCCCTGAGATGGGATTGCTCTGGTGTCCCCTGGGACCGTGTGCTCCCGTTAGTGCCCCCCCTTTCCACCTGGAGGACAGAATTCTGGGTACAGATTGAGAGGAAGACCTTGACCCTAAATATTAGTTAAGCGAGGAAGTCCAGAGTGGTTTTATGAGTGGTGACCGCCTACCCTTGGTTAGTTGCTAAACTGGATTCTTTATATTTTACTAATTGCAAATACTCAACAAGTGATTTTTGAGCCCCTGCATTGGGAGCTGTAAAGGAAGACGTGTGCTGCCCGGAAGTCGCGGAGATCATGCACCCGTTATGCGTATGCGTGGGAGTGGGGGAGGCGGCCTGTGAAAGCCGCAGGGCTGGGCAGAAGCGGTGGAGGCGAGGCTCTGAGTGTGCCCTGGTCGGAAAACCAAAGCTGGAGAGGAGCAGGGGGGCCATGCAGACAGCAGGAAAAAGCATGAAAAAGTTTTTCAGGATTCTGCGGCTCTGACTCCCTCTCATCCCCATTCCCTTGAAACTTTCCTTTCCCTCCTCTCTGGGGTGCTTAAATAGAACCCAGTTTGAGAAAACCAAACTAGATAATACTGTAAGTGGGACTTGAAGCTAACTGGCAAAGAACCCCTTCCTTCTCTTTGCCCAAATGGCTTTCCTTCCACTTCCAGTGTCGGAAGGCATACCTACTCCACCTCAGTGATGGCAGACAGGACCAGAGAGGCTCCGGGAGGTGGCCCTGGTGCCCCCAAGGATTCCCTTGCCATTTCTTCCTTCTGCACCAGGGCAGGGTGAGGCAGATGGAGATGGCAGAGACCTGAGATCCAGGGCCTCCCCAGACCAGACCAGGGGCACTGAGGCAACCTGGATGAATTTCAGAGATAACAGCTGTATGTGCATGAAGGTCTGGGATACTGTGTATGTGTGTGTGTGTGTGTGAGGGTGGGGTGGTGGGGACCAACGTAAAAGCTTAGGCCTGGAAGGCTGTTCCTTGAGGGGCTCAGAGCTGCCCCTGTAATGGCAAGGCAGGGTTTAAAGCAACATAATGCTGGAAGAGTTGACATGAGACCCAAAATTGAATGTGATGCCCTCACAGAAACTGGACCACTGAGGGTGGGCTCTGGCTATTGCTAGGCACATAGGCAGCACACTACCTGTGCTCAGGGAGTGCTGTCAGCAACCAACCACAGAGACCCCAGGGAAGGCATTTTAAAACCCCTCTTCATCCTCTGCTCCTATTTCTAGCCCTCAACCCTCTACTTCCTACCTTGTTTGGGGGGCCCTGTATCAGTAGTGTCCGATACTAGATGTGTCAGAGAGTGCTGCTGTGAACCCTGTAGAGCCGTGTGAGTCCAGGAAGCCATCTCTCAGCTGGATTTGTAGAGAGAATTAAGCCCTTACATCCTAAGACATCCACTCTATGCAATGAATGAACTGTCTTCTAGAATGGTACTAGCCATTTGCCATCCTTGGGAGGAATTGAGAAAATAGGCACTCAAATAATTCTCTTTGGATTTATGGTTCTGATAAGGAAGTCTAGTTGGAAAGGCTGCCATGGAGGAAGACCTGATGAGAAGAGCAAAGGGAAAGTTCATTTGTTGAGCATCTTCTATATGCCAGGCATGATGCTCCATGTTACCTCATTAACCACATAAAATCCAGTGAGGTAAGCGTTATTATCCTACAATCCAGATACGAAAACAGGTTCAGAGGGATGCAGTAACTTACTCAAGGTTGTCCACCTAGGTCATGTCTGACCAGAGCTTCAGGCCTGGATCGGTGTGATCTGATGGGTCCCTTTGCAGGTTTGGAGTGGAGACTGTGCCAGGCCCAGTGAGGAAAGGCAGCGTGCTTGGGGGTTGGCACGTTGAAGTAATGTTTTGGCACATTTTTTTTGGGTGCCAGCTACTCCATTTTCAGAATGAGAGCATTGAAATCAAAGATCTGAGCTCTTTTCTAATCAACTCTAAAATTCCATGATTCTAGTCATAGCTAGTGATTTGGGGTGGGATGGCATTTATTGCATATTGTATTTCTCTTTGGTCTGTGGCTCTAAGACAAAGCACATGTATGTTTAATTGAACTGTGTTTATCTTGTAAGAAAGATTAAGAATTACCAGTAAAAGACCTTTAGCAAAACTTAAATATTGTGTTGTGATTTTTTTGATGGAGTATATTGCTAAACATTTTTGATAATGTCAGCAAGAACCAGAAAGGCTAGAACTTGAGGCTGGGCTTGCAGCTTACGTGCGGGGCAGAGCATTAGCCAGGGAATCCAGCGGAGAACTGTAGACACTGCTTGTTTCCAGAAGACTCCTTGAATTTTAAATGTCCAATCTTGGAATTTTCCATTGAAATCTCACTTATCCTGCTGTGGAGATGGCTTTCCTTAAAGGCAGAATCTGAAAATAAAATGTAGTTGACAGGGTGGAATTTCCGTGGCCCTTCTTTCTGCCCCACTGTTCTCGTCTCCCACTAAGCACCTGTGGCCTGCATAGCCCTCCGCTGTGCTGTCACACTGCTGTTACTTGGCTAAGGGCTTTTAAATTCGTATTCTGGACGTGTTGTCTGACAGGCTTAATTCTCAATCAGGCTTCTGGGGTTGACAGTTTTCCCTTCCTGTGTTTTGCGTGGTGATGTCATCTGATTTCTTCTTGGGAGAGAACCCAGGCTACTTCCATATTCCTCTGCAAGCCCCCGAGGCATTTTTCTGACTCGGGGAATCAGACGTAAGAGAAGGGTAGGCCTCACTTGGCAATCAGACATTTATTTAACACTTATCATGTTCTAGGCATGGCATTCAGTGCTAGAGATGGTGGACAAATCATACAAGGTTCTTTCCCTTAAATCACAGCACAGAGAGACTGGCAGTGACAATTCATTATGAAAAGTGCTCTGATAGAAGTAAACCCAGGGGGAAGATGTGTCAGGAATGCCCAGGGCACTGTGAGTGGATGATCCTCTGGAAGGACTCAGAGAGCTCAGAAAAGCTGTTACAGCCAGTTCCAGTTTATGACGGTGAAAGCATACAGATTAAAATCAACCAAGGCAAAAAGCACCTAGGGAAAACAGAGTCCAGGAGAAACCAGGCACAAGCTTCCAGTTGTCCCCTCCCCTGGAATCCCATGGATCTTGCTTAATTCTCCCAGCAAGAGTGTGTGGCAACATGTAGGAAATATTGCCAACCAGGGACGTTCACCCAAGCCTTGGTGTCCAGGGTTTTTATTGGAGGTCAGTTACTTAGGCACATGGCGCCCACAAGACTGATCTTAGTTACTTAGTCTCCAGGCCCTCCAGAGGTCACCCTGAAGCAGTGTAGCTCAAGGATCGCACTATAAATCACATTGTTAGTATAAACTGTCTGGCATGGCCCAAGGCCCCAGGTATACAAAGACATCTTATCAGGCAGGATATTTCAGGGACTTAGAGGTGATCTCCCAGGAGCCAGTTGAAGGCCAATCCTTTCTTCAAATGTGTGAGGTTTGAACATCCCCAAGCCTTCACCGCACAGATGAGGAAGCTCAGAAGAGGGGCACCAAACCCAGCCTAGGGCAGAGACAAGGAGGCAGTGCTTCAGAGAAACCCCTCAGGAGAAGGTATTGCCTGAGTCTTAATGCCTGTAAGTTAGCTGCGGTGCAGAGTAGAGAGAGCTTTCAAGAGAGAGGGTAACATGCACAAATGCAGAAAGAGGTCTGCAGGAAGGGCCCCGTGTTCACTGAGCGCCTGTGCTAGGTGCTGTGTCAGGGCCTCTAAATATGCAGGAATTGCAAGTAGTATGGAATGAGGAGCACAGTAAGAGATGAGGTTTGAGACAGGAAGACCAGGCTGAGGCTCCATACTAAGAAATGTGAACTAACAATTATCGGAGCCATGGGAAAGTTTTAAGCAGGAGATTGGTATGGCCAAATTACTTACATACTTTGTTCTTTCTTCGTATTTATTTTTAAAGTTAGACACAGTAAAAGTTACTGTTTTGGATGTACAGTTCTAAGAGTTTTGACAAATGTATACAGTCATGTAACCGCCAACATAATCAAAATACAGAAGAGTTTCATCACTCTAAAAATCAATGTCCCTTTGTAGTCAACCCCTTTGCCCACCTTCAGTCCCTAACTAGTCTATTCTCCATCCCTATGGATTTGCCTATTCCAAATGTCATATAAATGGAGTCATTTCATGTTACCTTTGAGTCTGGCTTCTTTCACCTGGCATAATGCATTTGAGGTTCATCTGTGTTTTTGCATGTATCAGTAGTTTTTTTCTTTTTAATTGCTGAATAGTATTCCACTGAATGAATGTACCACAGTTTATTTATTAGATCACTAATTGAAGGACATTTCGATTGTTTCCAGTTTTTGTGTATTACAAATAAAGCTGCTACAAATATTAGTGTATGAGTCTTTGTGTGGACATAAGTTTTCATTTCTCCTGGGTAAATACCTCAGAATGAATTGTTGGGTCATTTTGTAAGTATATGTTTAACTTTATAAGAAACTACCAAACTCTCTTTCAAAGTAGCCATACCAATTTACATTCTCACCATCAAAATGTGACAGTTCTCGTTGCTCTTGTATCCTCATCAGCACTTAGTATTGCTAGATTTTTTAAGCCATTCTATTAGGTATGTAATATCTTATTTGGTTTTAATTTGCATTTCCCTAATGACTACTGATGTTGAACATTTTTCATATGCTTATTTGCCATATGTATATCTTCTTTGGTGAAGTGCCCGAATTTTTTGCCCAGTTTTTTTGTTTTTTTTTTTTTGTGAGGAAGATCAGCCCTGAGCTAACATCCATGCTAGTCCTCCTCTATTTGCTGAGGAAGACTGGCTCTGAGCTAACATTTATTGCCAGTCCTCCTCCTTTTTTTCCTCAAAACCCCAATAGATAGTTGTATGTCATAGTTGCACATCCTTCTAGTTGCTGTATGTGGGACACGGCCTCAGCATGGCCAGAGAAGTGGTGCGTCGGTGTGCGCCCGGGATCTGAACCCCGGGCTGCTGGTAGCAGAGCGTGCGCGCTTAGCCACTAAGCCACAGGGCTGGCCCCTGCCCAGTTTTTATTAGTTTTTTTGTTTTCTTATTTTTGGGTTTTGAGAATTCTTTATATATTCTGAGTTTAAGTACTTTGTCCAACACATGATTTTCAAAAATTTTTTCCAATCTGTGGCTTGTATTTTAATTCTCTAGTATTGTCTTTTGCAGAGCAAAAGTTAGTAATTTCAATGGAATCCAATTTTTTTTCCCTATGTGATAGAGGTCTTTTTTTTTTTATGTTTTCAACATTGTTTTAATGGCTTCATAGTGTCCTATAGTCTTTATTTTTTTATTGAGGTCATATTGGCTTATAAGATTGTATAAATTTCAGGTGTACATTATTACTTATCAGGCTCTGTACAGGCTGCATAGTGTTCACCACCAATAGTCTAGCTTTTATCCGTCACCATACATATGTGCCCCTTTACCCCTTTCGCCCTCCCCCTAGCCCCTTCCCCTCTGGTAACCACCAATCTCTTCTCCATATCTATGTGTGTGTCTGTCATTGGTGTTTTATCTTCCACTTACAAGTGAAATCATACAGTAATTGGCTTTCTCCATCTGACTTTTCTCGCTTAGCGTAATATCCTCAAGGTCCATCCGTGTTGTTGCAAATGGCAAGATTTTGTCTTTTTTATGGCTGAGTAGTATTCCATTGTGTATACCTATACATCACATCTTCTTTATTCCTTCGTCCACTGATGGGTGCTTAGGTTGCTTCCAAGTCTTGGCTATTGTGAATAATGCTGCAATGAACGTTGGGGTGCATGTATCTTTTCGAATTAGTATTTTCATGTTCTTTGGATACATACCCAGAAGTGGAATAGCTGGATCATATGGGATTTCTATTGTCAATTCTTGAGAAATCTCTGTACTGTTTTCTGTAGTGGCTGCACCAGTTTACATTCTCACCAGCAGTGTACAAGGGTTCCCTTTTCCCTACATCCTCTCCAACGCTTGTTATTTCTTGTCTTTTTAATTATAGCCATTCTTACAGGTGTGAAGTGGTATCTCATTGTGGTTTTGATTTGCATTTCCCTAATAATTAGTGATGTTGAACATTTTTCATGTGCCTGTTGTTTTCTTTGGAAAAATGTCTGTTCGTATCATCTGCTCATTTTTTAATTGGGTTGTTTTTGTGTTGTTGAGTTGTATGAGTTCTTTATATATTTTGGAGATTAATCCCTTATCAGATATATGATTTGCAAATATTTTCTCCCAGTTAGTGGGTTGTTTTTTCAGTTTGTTGATGGTTTTCTTTGCCTTGCAGAAGCTTTTTAGTTTGATATAATCCCATTTGTTTATTTTTTCTTTTGTTTCCCTTGCCTGAGGAAACATGGTATTGGAAAAGATACTGCTAAGTCTGATGTCAAAGAGCATACTGCCTATTTTTTCCTCTAGGAGTTTTATGGTTTGAAGTCTTACATTCAAGTCTTTAATCCATTTTGAGTTAATTTTTGTGTATGGTGTAAGATAATAGTCTACTTTCCTTCTTTTGCACGTGGCTATCCAGTTTTCCCAGCACCATTTATTGAAGAGACTTTCCCTTCTTCATTGTATGTTCTTGGCTTCTTTGTCGAAAATTAACTTTCCTGGAATCCAGTTTATAATTTTTATTTTATGGATCATACTTTTGTTGTATCCAGGAACCCTCACTGAACCTAAGTACACAGAGTTTCTCCTATGTGTTCTTCTAGAAGGTTTTATAGTTTTACATTTTGTACTCAGATCTTTGATCTACTTTGAGTTAATTTTAATATGGTTTGAGATGAGGGTCAAGGTGCATTATTTTTGTGTGTGCATGTTCAGCTGTTGCAGCACCATTTGTTAAAAAGACTACCCTTTCTCCATTGAATTGTGTTTTGTACCTTTGTCGAAAATCACCTGTCTCAATTCTTGTGGCCCAGTTTCTGGACTCTGTTCTGTCCCATTGATCTAAGGGTCTGTGCTTTTGCCCATCCCATGTCGTCTTGATTGCTGTAGCTTTGTAGTATGTTATGAAATCAGGTATAGGAATCTTCTAATTTTTTTCTTCTTTTTCAATATTGCTTTAGTTATTCTATTTTTTTTTTTGCCTTTCCATATACATTTTAGAATAAACTTGTCAATATCTACAAAATAGCCTCCTGCAATTTTTATGTGGATTCTGTTAAATCCTACATCAATTTGGGGAGAATTGAAATCTCGACAATATGGAGTCTTCCAATTTATGAATGTTGAACATCTGCAGCTAGGAAGCCAAGCCAGGAACTCCCCACCAGAACTCACCTGTAGTATCTATAGATTTGGGTGAATTCCTCCCTTCTAAAAGTTTTCAAAATATCCCAGAATTCCTGGGCTTGCCAGAAAGTGGCCTCCTTCGCTGCCCCATCAGACTGGAAACCCTGTGAGCCTGGGATCAGGCCAGTGTTTCCAAGAAGGCTTTGTAAGCATTGGCTCTATGAAGTCAACCTCAGCTCCTTAATAGTGTCTGCTCGAATTTGATTAAATCAGGATCATTCTCAAACATGACATTCCAGGCAAGGCTGTGGTTGCATAGCCATTGTTTCCAAGTATTCCTCCAGCTGACAAGGAGGGCAGATTCATATTAAACCTATGCAACTAATTAGATTGCTTTGAAAATAAGAATACTCAGTAAGAGCTTCCAAATTCTGGAGGGCAGGCATGGAGAAAAATGTATCAATTTCAAATGTTTCATTTCACTTTCCGAAAGCATAGTCTACTAAATGGCTAGTTAGGAGTTAAAGATGACTTAAGGGGAACAAAGGGGGTTCCTTATATATCCAGAAAACAGAACATTAAAGTATCAACAATGTTCCAAACAAAACCCACATTCATCCATCATCAGCTCATTCGGTTTTATGCAGTTAATTCTTGCTCCAGGCTGCCTTGCGTTCACAGTATCTTGAACCCATCTGCTTCTCTTCTAGAGTTTTAGAAATCCTGACTCGTCCACTGTTGTCTCAGAGTTGTTTATGTGACATCATCAGAACCCTGAACCTGGAAGTACCTGCCGTAGTCCTCTCCCAGGGCTCTGAGACAGGCCTTTGTTAAAGAAGACGAAGCACTCAGGCTGGTAGCTGAAGCGTCAGAATAAAACAAAGAACTATCTATAAAAGACAAAGTGGCTGCAGTTAAATTATTACTAATAATTTTAAAAGTGAAAGATCTGAGAATTTATAACAAGAATAGTGCAATGGACAAGGAAATTTGGTGTTTCTGCAGTATATAAAACAAGATAATAAAGTCAGTGAGAAGTTTCAGACGTCGTTATAAACATGATTAACCCTATTTTCAACATTACATTCAACAGTTAATATTACATCTAATTTACAAAAATGGATGAACATAATCTTTACAGAGAAAAATCTTCAGATATAACATATGAAAATCCTGCCAAAATTATATTATGAATATACCAAGCATACAGTTAGAATATACCAAGAATATTTATAAAAAGATTCAGTACGTCTGGGGCAGGTCCTAAACATCTGTATAAAACTCCATAGGTAATTGATATGAATCCCCAATTGAAAACCTCTGGCCTACAAGGTGCTAGATTCAAATTATAGAAGTAAAGTTGCAACCAAGTTAGCATTTTAAAAATGAATGAAATTATGACTGATAGCACTATTATATTGCTGTATGATATCAGGCAATGTAGCACCAGGACTCTGATAAATAGAAACACATCATGAACAGCAAGGGCATTGGCAGTTCTCTAGAAACTTCCATATAGCATACAATTTCTGAAATATTTGTGTTCACATTTTACCCATTCAGACTTAACCTAGGGAACGCTAAGCAACTCTTCCAACTTGACAGCGCTTCCCATTCAACTCATCGGGATCAAATAAACCTAGATAATTCTAGTACTGAAGGAGAAAGAACAAATGCTTTATGATTTTCCAGGAGCCCTCTGGGAAATCCCAAAGACAGTTTCAGGTGCAAAATCGTTTAGGATTTAATTTTGAAAAGGCAAAATATCAAAAGTTGTCAGCAGATTTGAACACTGATTAAGATAGGATCATGAGTTACTGAGAACAAAACTTAGCTAGCTATTTAACCAAAGTAACTATAAAATATTTCTAAAATGAACATAATTGTAAAGAACCTTAGCTCTTTCCTAACTAAGAAAGTTTTGTTTTCTTAAATAAGCAAGGACATTAAAAAGTCAACATAAAGCACAAGGCATGATTTTGATAATACACAAAATCTCTGCAATCTAGGCAGATTACACAGAAAGCAATGAATAACCTTTTACAACCTCTTATTAGGAGCAGACCAATAGTCCAAGAAAATTTTAACAGCAAACCAAATTCTTTTTTTTTATTTTGCATCAGTATAATAGGTGATACTAAAGCCCTTTTTGAAAATCTTATTTAAAAACCTATCAACTCTTAGACAGCTCTGACCAGAATTCCCCTACAATTTTCTGTTTCTGTCTACATCCCTTATAGTACACCTTCTCGAAGTGGAAAAGCCAAGCTATTCATTACCAGACCCAACTATACATAGCCTCTTTGTAACATATAAAAATAAAAAGCAGGCATACATAAACTTAAATTATGTTTAGCAACCAATGATTCACTATTCTCTTTTATTGAAATGATCTAGATATCTATTGAATATCCATTAATTAACTCAAGGTTGTTACCTAAAAATCTTAGAAATTATCTTCAAGCTGACATACTTCCTGTTGAAAGAAAGTTTGTCAGAATAGTGATTCAATTTGGTTAAGCACAAATGTACATTTTTCATAATCTTAAACATTCAGTAGAAGTGTGTAAGCCTGTATAAGTTTAGGAAGAACATACCCAAGTAGAATAAAAATCTACACATATATTGTTTAACACTGATAATTATTTGACACAGCGAAGACATAGTTCTGTTTATTAAACCAAATATTAAACTAGTTTTGTTTGTCAAAGATTTACCTAAATTATGTGAACTTGAATACTTTCTGAGTGAGTTTCTATAAGAATACTTCTGTTTTTTCACATTAAAAGTATTTGAGATCCAATTTCCTTAACTTCTGGTAATTTTAGGAATATTTAATTTATATAAATGCTCATGTATTTCTAAGCCAATCAGAGCTCCTTTAAGAGATTTATCATCTAATTTGGTAATACTGTCTGGAGTTAGGAAAATATTACACACGCACACAGTGATAGGGAAAGGCCTTTCTGAATTACAGACATGGAAACACACAGGCACACAGAGAGAGCTTACAGCTTCAATTATAAAATTTCAGCCATGGGTCGAGCATAAACACAGAAATACAAAACTTGCCAGTCCAATTTCCACTTCCTAGTGGGCATGAAATTCTTTTATTTATTTATTTTTATATTATTGAGGTCACATTGGCTTTTAACATGGTGTAACCTTTTTTATTTATTTATTTATTTTTATATTATGGGCATGGAATTCTTAATTGATTTGAGCTTGATAGTCAAATAGACAAACAGAGATGACTGACTAACCAGATTCTCTGTCATCTTCCACTCAGTGGAAACGAGATCTCTATAAATTAATCTGTTTACGTAGATCACCAAATGTTAACGCCATGAAACCAAAAGAAGCCAGCACCAGCAATCAAGTGAGTGCTCAAAAGGAGTCAAATCACATCCTTCCTGTGCTGCTGGCAGACTCATGTCAGACCCAGCACCAGGAGCTGGACACACTGCTTCCCTGATCACCAGTCAGGAAGGAGAGGCTGATCGCCTGGGTGGAGTAAACCTGGGATCTGAGGGCCACGTCTGGCCCTATAAAAGTCACGGCTCCAAAACTGCGCAAGACAAGTGCACCAGGCAGTTGGGGAGATGGCTATATTCAGACTGCTGCAGTAGGGACGATGTTTGTCAATGAGGAAAGCTCAAAGAGGAGAAAACAGGGTTTTACAGAACAAGGGAGCCACTGAAGAAGGAAGGAGGTGGACTCTTCTCAGGAATGGGAGAGTAGGGTGGTCCTTTGTGGCTAGCCCTTTCTCAGAACACAAGAGGGTCACGATAGGTGGGGGGATTTCTCTGTTTTCTGGGAGCACAGGGCTCAGCTCAGGTTCAACATTGTCAGAAGTGTTCCCTCTTTTTCTGTTTTCGGAAAGAGATTATGTAGTCTTGGGATTATTTTTTCCTGAAATGTTTGGTAGAATTCAATAGTGACGCTCTCTGGGCCTGGGGGACTCCGCTGTTGCCGGGCTTTTACTATGAGTTCAGTTCCTTTAGGATTAGTCAGGATATGGACCTTTGATAGTTTGTATCTTTCAAGGAATTGGTGCATTTCAATTAAATTGTTGAATGTGTGGGCATATTCATAGTATTCCCTTATTATGCTTTTAATGTATTTAGAGTCTGTTCCCTTTTATTGTTATTGGTAATTTGTATCTTCTTTCTTTTTTATTTTTCATTCATTCTGACTAGAGCCTTATCAATTTTATTGACTCTGCAAAGAACTGACTTTTGGTTTCATTGATTTCTCTATATTCTTTTTCTATTTTTAATTTCATTGGTTTCTTCTCTTATAAATTATTCCATCTGCTTTCTTTGGGTTTTTTCTGCAGTTCTTCGAGTTTCTTAAGGTGTACGTGAAGATAATTGATTTGAAACCTTCTTTTCTAATAGAAGCATTTAAACCTATAAATCTTCCTCTAAGCACTGCTTTAACTATATCTCACAAATTTTTATATTTGTTTTTATTTTCATTAAATTACAAATATTTTTAGTTTTTGTGGCTTCCTCTTTTCTTTACAGATTATTTAGAATGTATTTTTAAGTTCCAAATATTTAGATTTTTTTCCAAATATCTTTTATTGATTTCTAGTTTAATTCACTCATTGTCAGAGAACATATTTTGTATGATTTGGTTCCTTTAAAACTTTTTAAGCTTTATTTTATGGCTCAGAATATGGTCTATCTTGGTTAATGTTGGGTGCAAATTCCATCTTGAAAGGTCATTTTTATTTTTATATAAAGAGAACATTTAGGAGTTCATCAAGAACTGAGCTGGAGAGAGCTGAGCTGCCAGGTGCTGGGGTGATCAATTAAGAAAAGTCAAAATGAAAGTAACAATCAAGGCTTTAATCACTCACTGCAATAGTATAAGCAAGAGGAGAGAACGCTGGCCCCCCAGGGTTCCATTTTCCGTGTATCAGCGCAGATAGGAGAATGTCTCACTGCGGAGAGAGCCTGGAACAGAAGACTCCTGCCGTGTGATGGACCAGGGGCCAGGGATAGGGAGCAGGGAAAAGACAGGAGTATTGGGTACTGAGTCAGAGTGGAGAAGAGAATCTTCAGGGTTCCCCCACCCTCCCGTGCCATAAGGAAGTCTCAGCAGAAGCACCTGAGGAAGGCCTTGGCTGTAGGCCCCAGATAAAGAGTCTCCGAACAGAGGCACCTGGGCTAGGAATGCAAATATGTGTAGGAGGGTGGCTGGCCAGGGGGCCTGAGTCCTGGGCTGCAACTCCCTTCAGAGACTGCAGTGCATTGGCTGTGCCCCAAGTCTGCCATGGGGAAAGGGAGTTTTCCCCAGTAAGTCTTTGTAATTGCCTTTGATCAGACCTGAAAGATCACACACAAGTTTTTGGCCAGGAGCTAGACTCCTTAGAGTCTTTCGTCATTATGTAAGCAAGATATAATGGTGGCCATGAACTAAAACACTAATAGTGGGAAAAGACTAGCAAGTAGACTTCCAAGATGCTGCGGAGGAGGTGTTGCCAGGACTTGGTAACAGATTGGTGTCGTAGGCTGGGTTTCCTGGGAAACAGACTCAGAATTTAGAGTGCAGGATGTTTCTTAAAGAGCCCTTGGGGATCAGCGTCCATGAAAGGAGGGGAAGGAAGCACCACCGGGCAGAGGGAGAAGTCCAGCTATGATGCAGATCCAGTAACAGCCATGGCCAACTTCCCGGGGTACTTGGGAACTAGAATGGCCCTTCAAAGTTGTTTTGATTTGGGCCGAGATGGCGAGGACTTTATCGTCTACCTGGATTGATTGTGGGCCACTCCACGAAGGGGCAGGACCTCAGGTACGGTGGCTCTCTGAAGCTGCAGGAGTCTCTGCAGGGACTGTCACAAAGGCTGTCTGTCATCAGTTTCCAGCATCAGGGCAACAAGTCCTTTACTGAGGGGATCTGAGAGAGAGAAAGAGAGGAGTCTAGAACTCATGGGTGTTTGCCCCGGACGCCTGGGTGGATGGAGATGCTCTCACTGAGGTAAGTGGTCCAGGACGAATAGTTTAGGGGAGGAAGATGCTGAGTTAAGTTCTGGACATACTGACAACTTGGGAATCAATAAACAGTGAAGATCAGGTCCTCTTCTTCCGAGAGTACAAGGAACTAATTGCATTAATCGTGTTTTTATTTTCTGTATTACCTAATGCTTGGACATCTTGGGGCTTTGCTGACACTGGAGAGAATGCCCCTCTGAGGACTAGCTAATTCCTAGAGATAGTAAACACTTATCTGAGAGTGTGCTTTTCAGGTGCACACTAACCAGTCCAGAGCCGGCACCCCAGACACATCCTCAATGGGGCTCTCACACTCAGGCCACTATCCCCCTGCCCTAATCACCCCAGGATCAGGGACCAGACAACTAGGGACAGTCGTATACCGCAGAACCCACTGAAGTTATTCACACTGGCTATGCTAAGCCCGCTGATCCTGCCTTGCCTTTCCCACCGAAACCACAATAAAGGCTCTTGCCCGTGTTTCCCCCTCTCCCTCTGCCCCATGACTGACCCTGGTGTGGCCCCACATGGCAGGCCACGCCTTCTATCCCCAGGAAACTGTGAGTACAAACTTCTTCCTTCATGGCAGTCATTTCCATGTCTGCCTGTCTTACCACACCTGGTTTAAACAAATCCTGGACACATTTTAAGACACTAATTACCCGGGGAGTAATTATTTAAGTGATCTGGGCTTCCAGACCTGTCGCTTTAGGCATGTTTCTACCCACCCTCTGTGGTCAGTACTTGAAAGAACACTATGCTGAGAGGATACAGATAAGGAGGAGAAAGAAGAAATGCCATTTTAATTAAGGATTGTTCTGTTTAGTCCTCACAACAGTTCGGTTTTACAAATAAGAACAATGGGAGCTCACCAAGTTGAAGTAACTGGCTGTGGTGATCACATCACACAGCTGATGGAGATGCTTGCAGCTGACCTCAGGTCTGTTTGATTTCCCTTCTCTCCGCCTCTGATCTGAGATGCTTGTTTGGTCTCCACTGAACAAATGAGGAGGTTGATGCCTGGGGAGATTGTCCAAGGCAATTAGTGTGAAAGTGAAGCTAGAAACACACATGCCAGGCTCTGTGGCCTGAAGCACTAGTCTTGAGGGATGTTAAGTGGAAAAAGGGATTAATTGATCCAATAAGTTTGGGGAATGCAGGTTAAACTTCTCAGAGCTATAATTTTCTTATCTGCATTATAGCAGCTTCAAAATTCATCTGACTCCAGGATTCGTGTGTGTGTGTGTGTGTGTGTGTGCGCGCGTGTGTGTGTGTACATCTGAGGAACACACTTGGGAAATGCTGAAGTCGAGCTTCAGTCCTGCATGCGCTTGGCCCTCCGGACACTGCGAACCTCTCCTGGGCACTGAGTTCTATGACAGGATGCTCAGACAGTCAGGTGCAAAGGTATAAAGGAACCTTGTGAATCACGCTCTCTAAAATCTGCCAATAATAGTGCCAGCAAATAATTCACTTTGAGGGGGATAGCAAATATGAAGGCAGATGTGGAAACTCTTAATTCAGACAGTTTCAGAAAATAATATAGACAACTCTCTATGAGTCCAAAAGTCTTAACTGAAAACCTGACGTGTAAGATACACTGAAAAAAGAAAAGATGAGACTTAGACTGGAGGCAAGTGATGGAAGATAGGAGACACTAGCTTAAGCAGAAGAGGAGATGCGACGTCAGGATCAGGCGGGTGTGGGTGTGGGTGTGGGTGTGTGGGGGGGATGCCTTACCGCTCCCTTTCTCTGCATCAGCTTTCTTCTTGGTCTGCTGTGGACAGCGCTGTTTTCCCCACGTCGCCTGGAGCAGCCCACAGTGTCCAAGGCCACACGTGGGATCTGTCCACATAGAAAGGCCAAGTCTCTCACTGCAATTCTAGATCTTTGGGGAGGATCCTGACTCCCTAACATGTGTAATCATCTGAAGCCAGCACAATCGTAATTGCCAATGTGCACCAGACAGAGGTTCCAAGAAGTATCTATTGTAGGGAGTTTCCAGTCTCATTAGAAGGATGCTATTTACATACAAGCAACCGTGAAGACACTGATTGCTAGAAAGCACAGCTCAGTCCCGCTAAGGCGATTGAAGGGGAGAGGCTCCTGTGCAGGCTGGCAAGGTTGGCTCTGAGGGGTTTGATCTGGACGGGGGTGCCAGTGCGGCTGCTCTGTGCTCGGGAAATGGAAAGGGGCTGGCTTGGACTGCAGGCCCCTCCACTAGCAGCCGCAGGGGCAGCCTGGTTTGGGGCCCAGCGGAAAGAACTGAGAGTTCTCCTGAGGGACACACTTCTCACCAGCACTTCTGCTTCAGTTTCAGCTTCACTGTCTCCCCCAAGAGAACAGGATTTTAAAGGGCCTAGGTGTGAGAGACAGGTGAAATTTGGGGAAAATAATTGGCAGTAGGTGCTCAAAAATTGTTTGAAGTGGGCTGGTCCCAGGGCGTAGCAGTTGAGTTGGCACACTCCACGGCAGTGGCCCAGGGTTCGCAGGTTCGGATCCCGGGCACGCACCGACGCACCCCTTGTCAAGCCATGCTGTGGTAGCGTGCCTTATAAAGTAGAGGAGGATGGGAATGGATGTTAGCCCAGGGCCAATCTTCCTCAGCAAAAAGAGGAGGGTTGGCACTGGATGTTAGCTCAGGGCCAATCTTCCTCACCCAAAAAAAAAAAATTGTTTGAAGTACCTGCTCTCCCAGTACCTCCCTTTGTCTGGCTTTTCCCCCATCTCCTCCTTTTGGCTGCTCAGCAGGCTTAGAAGCAGCCTTCCCTTCTTCCCCCTCAAGCCCGTCTGGAGAGCTTTGGCTCATAAGCCCCGGGTGGTCTGCACTGACGGGGAGGTGCAGTTAGGGAGAGCACTCCCCTGGCCCTGAGAGAGCGGCAAGGAGAAGGAGACGCCCTCCACGCCTTGTCACTCGCCGCAGCCACGCAGCAAGCAGACTCCAGCTTCTCTGTACGTCCTGCGCACCTTACTTTTGATCTCTCCACCATGTACCGCAGCAACCCTATTACCAGTAACAGGAGCACGGCCCCCTGCATGGCCGCACAGTGAAGGGGTGGGCCATTGCGGCACCGACTGGTGCTGGCCCGTGTGCAGGGGCCCATGCTGAGCCCAGGGAGCGGAGAGCCGCTGGGCCGGACGGCACCGTCCTCCCAGACCCGTCTGTGTGGGGGGGCAGGGAGAAGGTTCTGTGAAGTCGGAAGGCAGCCCAGCTTCCCAGGTTCTGGACGGAGCTCCAGACGCTTGGTCAAGGGACCAAGACGGCGGAGGATTTCGTTCCGCTGTGGCGTGATCTCCGTGCCCCAAGGCAGTGTCTCACTGGGGCCCCGGGCTGAGAGCCTGCAGACCGTCAGCAGCGGGCGCCGTGAGCCCTGTCAAGGCTGCCCTGGCTGTGGGACTAGAATGGAAAAGCGGCTTGCGAATGTAGGGAAAGATACGGATCAATGTTCTGAGCATCGAATCCGATCTTTTAACGTGTTTGGAAAGCAGTAGCTGCGGGACGCGCTGGGGTCCGGCGAAGGGCGCTGCGCTTGCGAGCCCGCGGCCCTGGGCCTGCGTCCCTGGCGGGTAAGGCTCAGCCAGTAGAGACTCAGCAGCCTGAGGCCCGCGGAGGGCTCCCCTGGAGCCTGCCCGCCATGGGAAGCTGCCTGTTGGCCTTGGAAGACCGGAACTCACCGTCCAGGGCAGCGTCTGAGTAGACAGTTTCAGCCCAGGGAGCCTTTCCCGCGTCTCGGCAGGCTGGGGATTAGGATCACATGCAAAGTTATGATACGTGGACACAAAGAAACGAAATCGGATCTGGGGTTTAGGAGATTTCAGAATGACTTTTTATGGATTTTTATTGTTACAAATGTAATGTATGTTCGTATTACACATGTTAGAAAAAAATCACTCGAAATCTCCCAAACCAGAAATGATTGCTATTAACATTTTGGTGTATATTTGGCCAATCTTTATTCTGTGTATAAACTTTTTTATTAACAAAATGGAGCTCATAGTGTATGTTTTGTTTCATGACCTGGTTTTTTTCTCCGGCTAATAATATATTGTGGGCTACCCTGGATGTCATTAAGTATTCCTCAACACTATTATTTTCATGGCTACATGTTACTACATTTTATGAACATCTCATAATATTTTTAGTTAATATTCTATTGTTGAGCATTTACAATTTTTTATATCTTTTATTTACAATTTATTTTTTTAGTATTTTAAACGATACCTTAATGGGTATCCTTCTCCATACATCTTTGTATTCTTCCATAATGATTACTTTAAGATAAACTTCTAGAAATGAATTTTCTGAGTCAAAATGTATGTAAAACTTGAAAGTTTCTGATAAATTTAATTAGATTTTGATTTTAGTTTTATTCACCATTTGCTGTGAATCCCTGGAACAGAATTATCCTCTATAATTTCGATGATATATTACAGCTGATGTATTTATGTTAAGAAAATACACTATATCATAAATAATATATTTTATAAAATATTTAATAGGAGCATATTGTATTTGTAGCCTTGAGCATGACTATGATAAAAAAAAATCTGAGAATGAATAAGTATAAAGGAATAGGACAAAATTACCCATAATCTCTCTTTCCAATTAGATCCAGTCTTAACATTTTAGTATTTTTCCTTCCAGATTTTCTGTGTGCATTTAAACACAGCTGAAATCACTCTGGAGCCTTCCTTCCGTACTTCTGGTGTGATTTGTGTGTGGTGACATGTGCTAGACTTGTCTCCATCAGCTTTTGATGACAGGGCCCGTGTTTTATCCCCCCTGTGTCCCAACATCTCGTAGCACTGTCACGAGCACCAAGCAGATGCTCTGCAGAGACCTTTTCTGAAAGGATTAGGGAGTCAGGAAAAGCAAAGGTAACATCAGTCTCGTCGCCATATGGGCGGGGATTATCGCCCATAGTTAAGACTTTCCAGGGCCCCTGGAGACAGCTCTGCACTACCAGGATTAACTGACATTTCTGCTTCTCAGAAGTCAGGAGAAAACCATTCCCCATAAACAGATCCCTTTGTGCCCCTGTCAGCAAACACAGCAGGACAGTGAATTGTGTCTCTGCACATCCTCACACCACCTTTACCTGGGGCTTCCTCTGCTGTGTGTTGGGATCCAATCAGATTTGCAGCTTTGAAATCTAGAGATGTTTAGGACCTGAGTTTTGGTTTCAGATAAGCTTTTAGAGTTTGGCAGATTCAGAAAAAAGATTTATACATAAAATGAATTGATGTCATACAGACGCAGCTCAGCCTTCTTCAGGTGAGAGAATTGCTAATTCTGTTGAGAAAAATATTGTGAAGGACCAATGATTAAACAGTAAAACCTTTTTGCTTTAACGTTTTTGCATTTTCACCCTAAACTCTTTGAATCCATTTCTCCCCCATATTTAGTTGAATCTAGAGACTTTGGTTTAATTTTTTTCTTTGCTGATTAAATATCCACAGATACTGAAGAAGGTTTTGTAATGGAGTAAACCTCCATGGGCTTCAAGGTCAGACGACCCGAGAGCGGGTCCTGGCTTCAGCCCTTGTTACTTGCTTGGCCTTGGGCAGGTTATCCAGTCTGGAGCCTGAATTTTCTCAGTCCCAAAATAGGACTAATGGTACTTCGTTAATTGAAATATTGAATGTAAAGTTCGTAACACAGTATTTGGCACATAGTAGATGCTTAATCAGCATTTAATCTTTTCTTCTGCTTTCCCTAAGGACCATCATCAATGGTTATGATCTAGGACCGAGGTCATCATCCCAGATATCAGTAACTGTGGCCAAGAGCTGTGGGTGGAAAAGGCAAAGGAAATTAGCCCACATAAATAATGATCTCTGGATAGTGTTTGAACAAACCCTTAATAGCAGTTAGTTTTATTATCTTTATTTTTTTTCATAATGAAAATCATTGTTGCTAATGCCATTGAGTCGATTGACTCCTAGTGACCCTGTGAACAGCAGAGCAGAACCCTGCCCAGTCTTTTTGCACCATCCTCTCCCCTTCTGGCGCTGTATCAGACAACGCTCTACTGCTATTCACAGGGTTTTCACGGCCAGTTTTTTTGGAAGTGGGTAGCCAGGTCCTTCTTCCTAGTCTGTCTTAATCTGGAAGCTCTGCTGAACCCTGTCCACCGTGGGTGACCCTGCTGGTATTTGAAATACCAGTGGCATAGCTTTCAGCATCACAGCAACATGCAGCTGCCACAGTATGACAATCCACAGATGGGTGGTGTGGTTCCCTGACCAGGAAACAAACCCGGGCTGCGGTGGTGTGAGCACAGGATCTTAACCACTAGACCGCCAGGGCTGACTAATGAAAGTTGACTGTATCTAAAATTTAGGCTTCTTTTTGCTTGGCTCAATTCTCTTTCTTATCTCTGTGGCTGGGGGGAGTGTATGTTTTGTAAACAGTTTAAAGAGGTGTGTAAAACATTTGTAGGTAAAAATGATTGTTTGTTGGTAAAAAAAAATGAAAAAAATTCACCAACCTGACATTTTACAGAGCAAGATTCCATGATTTCTCTCTTAAAATAGAGATTTAATGTCTTTTTAACTTCTTGATGAGTGTACAGCCTTAGGAGCTGTAATTCAGCCAGCATTTGGTGTGTGGGTAAAGATAAAATTGCAGCTTCCAGTTCTGCAAGATGATGAACTGAAATAATTTGAAAAACTTACCTGCTATAAACCCCTCAATATACTGGATAAAATACAACAAAAATTACGTTAACTACATGGCTCAGCTCACAGGAATGGAAGAGAACTCCCAGGTGCCAGCACTAGATGCGAGTTGATGGTCACATACTCTGAGACTGTAGCTGATGGAGAGGAGAGGGGTATTTAGCCTGAAAACATAGCACCTAGAGTTGTTATTATCCACTTGGGAACAAAAAGATCCAGCCTTGGCTGTATGCAAGGCTGGGAGATGGAACTAAAACCTGTACTCAAAACGGAGACCCTCTAAGAGCTGTACTGCCAGTGGAAGAGTGGTTTTTTTTCATTCCACTCAACTCTTGCTATCTGTGTTTGGGTGCTGGGCAAGGTAAAAAACCGTCTCCTTGAAAATTTGAAATCTTGGGCCTGTACCTTATATGGATCTAAGGTTCAAATTTACATCAACTCATGTAGTCTGAGAACCTACAAACTGGGAAAGCACCTAAAAATTAGTCCCTGTTTACAGCTTCCGGTTCTGCAAGATGCCCTGAAAACAGGGCGTTTGAGAAACATTCATGTATCTATAGGTGCTCGAAAAGGAGAAACGGAATGAGACTATTTAAAGGATGCGTGGCTACAAATTTTCCAAAATTGGTGAAAGATATGAATCTTTAATTTAACAGTCACAACATGCCACTCATCGTAGTGAAACTGCAGAACGCCAAAAACCGGTAGGAGGCATTAAAAGCAACCAAAGAGAGAGAGAAGGCAGATTACCCACCATTGTTATGAGAGGCTCAGGGGATTCAATGGGAGATGTAAAAGAAACTTTCCACACCAAACAAATGGACTGAAGGTATATTTTATTATATAGAGGAGAGTAAAGGTGATAGTCTGCAAACAGATCCGAATAGGTCAAATATTAAGAGGGAAAAACATCAGATCGACTGGAAAGGGAAAACATCCACACTGACTGAAGGGAAATGACACAAATCAACCGGAAAGAGAAACACAGAAACACCAGGTTGACGGAAAAGAGAACACATCAGATCGGTTATTCACAACATCCACGCGCCACTGCCGGGAGAGTCCCTTCAATTGACACTGCTGGGCGGGAATCACATGTCCTGGGCAAGACGTCCCTTCCACAGGTGGAACTCTCACCAGGCCTCAGTTTTCAGTAGTTTTTATAGCATCAGTAATTTCCAGAGTAAGCAGTTACAGAGTTTGCAGAGCAAGCATTTAGTGTTGCCATGCACAAATGGTTATCAGTAGCATACATGCACTGAGCCCCCTGGCTATCGTCCCAGCCCAGCAGTTGTGTACGTGCGTTGTTTTTTCTGGTTATCGTTCCAGCCCGACACAGATGGCCAGTCCGTCCCGTGCTATGACGCCCAAAGAGCCTTGAAATGTTACAACTTGGAACTCTCTCAGTAGGAAAATGGGCAGTTCCCACCACAGAGAAAGCAACTTTATATTTCTTTGTGTGCTGGTGGCTGTAGGTCAATGGAACGGCCAAACAGGGCTGTACTCATGTCAAGACAACCATGGAATGATATTAGATTGAAAACCTACTTATTAGCAGTAATAGTGGAAGCCAGAATGATAACTTCAATAGCTTCAAAGTACTTCAAAGTGCCAAGAATTATTTACCTAAATAAAGTATCACTCAAGAGTGAGGTTAAAATAAAGACATTGAGGCCCTTCCTCTTTTCTAATACAAGTTTAAGGCAATATATTTTTCTCCAAGCAGATTAAGCTGCAGTCTAGAGATTTTAATATTATTTTAATTATCATTCAGTTCAAAATATTTTCTAATTTCTATTGAAATTTCTTCTTTGGCCCTGGGTTAATTATAAATATATTATTAATTTCTAAATATATGTGGATTTTCTAATTAGCTTTTGTCCTTAATTTCTGACTAATTTGCATTAGGACATAGAAAAAATCTGCATGATTTCAATCTTTTTAAATTTGTTGAAACTTTGATTTTTATAGTATTTTCAGTATTTCATATATACTTGAAAATAATGTGTATTCTGTCCCTGTTGGGTGCAAGATATGTCATTGAAGTAAAATCTTCTTGCTGTATTTGTCTGCTCGTTCTGTCAGTTACTGAGAAAAGTGTGCCTAAATCCTCCACTAGGATTTTTAATTTTTCTATTTGCTTTATATATTTAGAGGCTATGTTATTAGGAGCATACAAATTTAGATTTGGTCATATTTTCCCTAAATATTACCTTTTGTCATTATTAAATGTTCCTCTCTATCTCTAATAAAGTATTTTACCTTAATGTCTACCTCGATATAAATAACAGCTGCATTAGCTTTCTTTTGGTTAGTGTTTGCATGACATATCATTTTCCATTCTTTTACGTTTAACCTTTCTGTGACTTTAGATGTATTTCTTAAATAGCAAGTGAGTGGATTTTTAAATCCAGTGTGAAAACCTCTGTCTCTTCACTGGAATATTCAGTTCCGTGTAATTAGTAGTATATTTGGTTTTACATCTGCCATCTTAGTAAGCCATTTGTCCCACCTATTTTACTTTTCACTCTTTTTTTCGCCTTTTTAAGATTGACTATTTGTTTTTCCTTTTTTTAATCTCCTGTTAGCTTGAACGTTATAAACATTGTTATTCTTTTATTGGGTATCCTACAGATTATATCATAAAACCACCTCCATCTTATAAAAGTCTAATATAATTTAGTACTCTTAACATGTTCCTGACAATACAAGGACCTTAGAACACAGTCCATTTACTCCTCTTCTGATTTATAAGCCATGGTTGTCATATATTTTAATTTTCTGTGTATTTTTTTCTCTGTGTATTTTTAACTCAAGACACTATTGTTTTGTAGAGTCAATGTTTATTTATGTTTTCCCATATATTTACATTTTCATTGCTCTTCATTTCTTCCTGAATCTCCAGTTTCCTATCTGAGATCTTTTTCTTTCTGCCAGAATAAACATACCTAGTATTTTCTTTAAAGTATATCTGCCAGTGATGAATTCTTCCAATTTTTCTTTGTCTGAAAATGCCTGCCTTTTACCTTAATTTCTTCATTTTCTGAGTTTAGAAATCGACACTTTTAGGGGGCAGCCCAGTGGCATAGTGGTTAAGTTCATGTGCTCCGCTTTGGCGGCCTGGGGTTCTCACATTTGGATCCCTGGCATGGACCTATGCACCATGCTGAGGCGGCGTCTCATATATAAAGTAGCAGAAAATGGGCACGGATGTTAGCCCAGGGCCAATCTTCCTCAGCAAAAAGAGGAGGATTGGCAACAGATGTTAGCTCAGGGCTGATCTTCCACACGAGGGGGGGGGCAAGAAATCAACACTTTAAATATATCGTTCCGTTGTATTCTAGTTCCCACTGTTTCTGTTGAAAAGTCAGCAGTGGGTCTAATTTCTGTACCTTTCAAGTCAATCTGTCTCCTCCTCAGGCTGCTTCTAAGATATTCTCTTTGCCTTCGGTTTTCAACAGTTTTGCTGATGTGCCCAGATGTAGATTTTTTTTTTTTCCGTTTACTCAACTTAGGCTTCATAAGACTTCTTGAATTTGTGGCTTGATGTCTGTCACTTTTTTGGAAAATTCTCAGCCATTCTTTTCATATATTGCTTCTAGCACATTCCCTCTCTCTCATCTCCTGGGACTATAATTACATGTAGACCTTCTCAGTGAGTTTGCAATTCTTTTACCTTCTCTTCTGTGCTTTCCATCTTTCTGTCTCTCTTTATTCAGAATATTTTTGTCTGACCTATCTTCTCCATTCAACTGTATAATAATTTTTTGTTAAACCCATCCATTGAGTTCTTGATTTCAGTTATTGAATTTTTTAGCTCTAGAGTTTCCATTTGTTGCTTTTTTTTGTAGTTTTCAGTTCCCTGCTGAAATAGTCAATGTTGCCTTTTACCTCCTTGAACCTATAAGTATATTAATTTTAAGATCTGTGTCTAATAACTCCATTATCTGGATTGCCTATATATCTGTGTCTATTGAAGTTATTTCTTTTGTTCATATTGCCTTTCCTCCACATGTGCCTGGTTATATTTGGTGATGTACAGAGTATTTGTAGAATTGTTTGTAGAAATATTTTTTGGCTTAAGATGATATTATCTTTCCCCAGAGGACTTATATTTGCTTCTGCCAAGTAACTCTGGGCACTAGCAATTAGGATTTCCTTAGTCCAGTTTCAAATTATTCAGAGCTGAGCCGAGTCCTGTGAGGACTGTCTGTCTGTAATTTATCTGTACTCCTGGCACGTGGTCCTTTGGAGTGCCAATATAAAGAGAGACACCCCCCCCACCTCCTTGTGGGCTCTTGCATCCATTTACCCTCCCTCTAGCCCTTTGAGGTTGTCAAAAGTCTTCCATCTCTCAGCCATTTCCCTGTTCTGTCAGGAATCAACACCCCTCTTCCCCAGAGAAAGGCAGCCATAAACACTTGGCTTATTTGATTGAGCTTGTTTTCCACATCTTAATAATTGCTGTGTGTATTGAAGCACATGTATTTTATATTTTCTCTAGTTTTCCAATAGCTCTCCATAAGTGGATTGTTTGAATTATAGCCTACCATTACCAGAAGCAGAAGTCCCTTACCATTATATTTTTAAGATCTGCCTATGTTGCTGTGTATATCTTTATTCCTTTGATTCTCACTGTAGTCTATGATGTGCATTTACTGCATTTTACCTATTATTCCAGTGATAAACACCTAGATTGCCTTCAGCCATCTACTACCTCAATCAGTACTACAAAAACATACACCATTGTAAATGTTTCTTTATAAACTGTACGGGGGCATGTATGTCCAGGAAGAGATTGGCAGACCATTGGGAATACCTGTATTTATTTTAATTAAATGCTGCCAGGTGACTTTTCCAGAATGGTTACATCAGTATACCCTCCACCAGCAGTATGAGAGTTCCTATATCACCACACCATTGCCAAAACCTGGAGTATTCCAGCTTTCTAATTTCCCTCCATAAAGTGATATCATAATTTTAATTTGCATTTCTCTGATTACGATTTTTCTGTTTGGGTTTTTGTCTTTTTCTTGTTGATTTTCCAGAGTGCCTTTTGTACAGGTGTACCTCAGAGATATTGCAGGTTAAGTTCCAGACCACCGCAATAAAGCAAATATCTCAATAAAGTGAGTCACATGAATGTTTTGATTTCCTAGTGCATATAAAAGTTATATTTACACTATACTATAGTCTATTAAGTGTGAAATAGCAGTATGTCTGAAAAAACAATGTATATACCCTAATTAAAAAATACTTTATTGCTACAAAATGCTAACAATCATCTGAGCCTTCAGCAAGTCATAATTTTTTTGCTGGTGGAGTCTTGTGAAAAATGCAATATCTGCGAAGCGCAGTAAAATGAGATGTGCCTGTATTTAAATACTATCCTTTGTTGGATACAAATATTACAAATGTATTCTCACAGTCTGCCATCTAACTTCCATGATGTCTTAATTGATCAGTATTGTTGGCTTATAGCTTGTGCTTTGTGCTATTATTTAAGAAGTCATTAACTACCTTATTTCTCCTATATTATGAGCTTTTAATTTTATATTTTTACCATTCATTTATAAGTCTTTAAATCATTTGGAGTCCACTTTTGTATAAAGTGTTGATAGAGATCCAGTTTCATTTTTCTCTGTATAGTAATCCAATTTTTCCAACACCAGCTATTTACATTCTATCTTTTCTCTCTTTTTCTTTTCATTTCATTTTCACTTTTAATAGACTCCTATCTTTTTTCTAATGTGTTACTAACCAGGTTTCTGAGTATTTTTCCCCTAGCCCCATATTTCCCCAAATCCTGTGGATTTTGTTGCATGATTTTACATAGCATGGTGATTTTTGGGCATACATATGTTGCATTATGGTAGAACTACCTATATTTGAAAATTTTTATAAAAAATGTTTTAAGTTTTAAAATAAAAATGTAAAAAAAAAACAAATTCTCTTTTATTCTAGTTGTGCTAGAAGGTTTTTTTTTGTAAGTAGGCATTATTTTTAATATGCTTTTTCAAAATTGATTGAAATCTCTTTTGGTTTACTTCTCTTTTTGTCTGCTGTTGTGGTGAACTTCACTGGTAGGTTATCTCAGGTGGAGCCATCCTTGCATTTCTGGATAAAACACCTATTTAACCATGATGGATTATTTTTAATGCATTGTTATATTTGGTTAGCTAGTATTTTATTTAGAATTTTTTAATCTATTTTCATAAAGGAGATCTGAATCTGATTTTTTGTTGTTGTATTCCCTTATTTGGTTTTTGAATCACCAAGGTTATACAGCCTCAAGTTGAGCAGTTTTTGTTCTTTTTCTGTTTTCTGGAATGATTTGTATAAGATAATGAATTAACTACTCTTTAAAAGATTGTTAGCCTCCTGTATAAAACTATCTGGGCCAAGGGATTTGGAGCAGGAAGGTTTTTCTTTTTTCACTACCATTTTAATTTCTTTTTTTTTTTTTTTTGTGAGGAAGATCAGCCCTGAACTAACATCCATGCTAATCCTCCTCTTTTTGCTGAGGAAGACCAGCTCTGAGCTAACATCTATTGCCAATCCTCCTTTTCCCCCCACCCCCCCCAAAGCCCCAGTAGATAGTTGTGTGTCATAGTTGCACATCCTTCTAGTTGCTGTATGTGGGATGCGGCCTCAGCATGGCCAGAGAAGCGGTGCGTAGGTGCGCGCCCGGGACCCCGGCCGCCAGTAGTGGAGCGCGAGCGCTTAACCGCTAAGACACGGGGCCGGCCCCCATTTTTAATTTCTTAAATTTTTGTTGGTTTGTTCTAATTTTCTCTTATGCCAATTTTATGATTTTATATACATTTTTACCATTTTATGTACATTTTTAGGAATTTATTCATTTTATCTAGGTTTTCAGATTTAGAATTGAATGAAGAACTGAAGCTACAACCATACCTAGAGGAAAAGATTAAAATAAGTAGGGAAAATCAAAGCCAAAAAAGAAGCCCTAATATAAAGGAAAAGATTAATAAATTTGATAACATTAAAATATAAAACTATGCTTCAAAAGACCCCCTGGACATTGTGACTTTTCACAATGGAAGTAGACCAAGTTACAGACTAGGAAAGATATTTACAATATCTTGTAAAATGACAAAAGATTAGTGTAAAGAATGTATAAAGAACTTCTAAAAATGGATAAGAGGAAGACAGACAACTCAACATCAAAATGGGCTTATGCGGGCCGGCCCCATGGTGTAGCAGTTAAGTGCGCGCACTCCACTTCTGGCAGCCCTTGTTCGGATCCCGGGCGCGCACCGATGCACCACTTGTCAGCCATGCTGTGACAGCGTCCCATATAAAGTAGAGGAAGATCGGCATGGATGTTAGCCCAGGACCAGTCTTCCTCAGCAAAAAAAGAAAGAGGAGGATGGGCATGGATGTTAGCTCAGGGCTGATCTTCCTCACAAAAAAAAAAAGGGGGGGGGCTTATGGTATAACCAGGCAATTCTTAGAAGAGGAACTTGAATAATGAATAAATATATGAACAAATACTCAACTTCACTGATAATCAAGAGAGGCAACATGAGAAACCATTTCACACCCTTGAAATTGGCAGACAATTTAAGTGTGAATGCCAAGTATTGGTGAGGATGGCCAGGGTCAGGAATTCTTATAAATTGCTGGTGGGAGTGTAAATTTATACAGGCACTGCAGAGAGTAGTTTGTCACTGTCTGGTAAAGTTGATGATTCTCTGGTGTCCTAAATAGACTCTTCAGTACGTGCATGAGGGGACAGCTATGTTCTGATTGGTGCTTCAAGGTTTGGCTATACCCAAGAAATGTGGAAGAAGCAGGACCCAGAAGGATACATGCAGTATGGTAGTATTTATGTCCATCTACCTTTGGGTAGATACATATTTAGGATTAGTAATATAACAATACCTTAGGATATATACATATTTAGTAAGATTGTATAAAATACATGAGAATAATACAGAACATTTTTAAGTACAGAGATTCACCTCTGAAGAGGAAGATAAGGAGCTAGCATGAGGGGTGGGGCTTCCGATGTACCCATAATATTGTGGGAGATCAGTAAAAAAATATGGCAAAATGTTAATTAGCACTTGTTTAATCTCTGTCATGCCTACGTAAGGGTGTTTTCTTTTCTATTTTCTGTACATTTCTGTATGTTTAGTTTGCATTTATTCAACAAGTCTTTACTGAGCATCTACTAGCTGTCGGGCTCTGCTCTGGATGCTTAGAATATAGCAGTGGACAAAGTACACCAGTGCCCTGTCCTCATGGAGCTTACAGATTTAAAATGTTTTAAAGCTAAAATTTTTTAATGCTCAAGATAATTCTTTAAAAAGATTCGTTTGGAAGATATTTCCTCTATAAAGCTCTAATTACACCTGTAAGTCCATTCAACTTTATTTCTCTTTATTCCTGGAATCAGGCACTTTTTAAAGCTCTGGGTAACAAATGAACCACTCTGCTGTGGGATATTGCTAACAGGGAAAACTACAGGAGGCAGGAGGTATATGGGAATGCTGTACTTTCTGCTCAGTTTTGCTATGACCCTAAAACTGCTTTAAAAAATAGTCTATTTAAAAGAAAAAAAAAGCCGTGGGGAGGAGAGCTCACTGCTGTTTGTAAAATCAGCCTTCACTGACGGAATGGACAGTCTGCAGGAGCTATTGGTCTGCCTCCCATGGTAGTTTTTCAACATTGTGGTTTACACTTTTAGGGTCATAGAATGAGCATCTCAGCCCTACAGTTTTGTAGATAGTCACCTATGGGAACTGTTTTAATGCATGCACAAGGTTGGTTTCTAATTACTGCACTTACTGAAGAGATATTTTCGGCACCTTACCTTGTGCAAGACGCTGTGATAGAGGCATGGGGCCAGAGAGGACCAAGCAGAGGTCCCTGCTCTCAGAGGCCCTCAGTGTCCATGGCAGTAATCAGTACTAGTAACAGCAGCTCTGACCATTCGCTGTTCTACCTCACACACCAGCTCTCTAAAGCCCTGGAAGATGCGGAGGCCATGGCAGTCAAGGACTGCCATGCACAGCATTCTGCACCTAGAGATCTGGGCAGCCGGAGCACCCAGCCCCGTCAGCAGTGGTTGAAGCATCGAAAAGGGTGTGGCGATGGAGGCCCCTAAAAGATTAGCAGGTGGGAGCTGTCAGCGTTTTCCACTGGAGGGAGTGGCCTGAGCAGAGGCACACGGCCTGCCCAGGAAGGTCAGAGCAGCAGGCGGGCTCAGAAGGGGCGGGTAGAAAGCTAATCATGGATTCGGGAGATTTTTGAAACCACAAACATGAGTGAAATGGCCAAAGGAGAAAATGAAGAGACAGAGAAGGAAGGGAAGAGGAGAAGGCCGAGAGCAGAACCTTGGTACCCGTGTTTTGGGGTGTGGGTGGAGTAGGAGGACTTGGAGAAGGAGCTGGCGCAGTTGTCCTGTACCACTGGGCGGGGTGTCAGACTGGGCGTGACCGGCGCATCCACACTCTGAGCCTGCCACTCTGGTCAGGACGGAAAACAAGGACCATTGCCTGACCATGCAAACAAACTACCATGTGCCCAGGTTAGTGGAAAAGCTTTCCCCAATGAGGACCAGTGTTCACAGGTCACAGCAGTGATGGGCTGGCGGCGTCCTGGCCAGGCCAGAGTGCAGTGGTCTCAGCACAGACAAGGACGAGAGGCATGCACATGCATGTGCCTGATCAGGGCTCTGGCAGTTCTGGGGACTTGGCACGGGCCACGTTCCAGAGTTTGTGAGGACCTGGTGCCCCTCACTGCATTCCTCCCCAGATGCTGCAGATGTTGTCATCCTCGGCCACGTGCTGAGTTCGTGGACTTTCCATGGCTCATTCCTGAAGATCTGGTCAGTCTTTCTTCTACTCTACAGTGTTTGAGGGTGACTCAGAGCAAAGGGGAAGACCACTGGCGGCAGCTGTGTGTAGCAAGAACAAACAGCTGGAGACAGGCCTTTCCCTCAGAACCTCACATGAAGCCACAGGCCAAAGGACCCTTGCCAAAGGAGGCCCTCTGGGACCCATGTCTGATCACTGGAATGGTCAGTCAGACATTTGCAAAAGGCAAATGGGTGCCTAGTATGAGTCAGGCTTTGTGCAAGGTAGTGGAATACAGTTAGAAACAAGAAGTGGTTCCTGGCCTTCACAGAAAGTTTACCCTAGTGGGGGACCCAGACCTGTCAGGGGGCAGTGAAAACACGTTACCAGGAGTGACTGCAGAGGGTGGTGGTGCTAGTGTTTCTGTAGAGAGAAGTACAGGGTGCTGTGGAAGTGGAAGGAGGAGGAATCTAACCAGTCTAGGGAGTGTGTAACCAGAGGACATATGACATATGACAAGCCTACAGCTAACATCATACTTAATGGTGAAAGACTGAAAACTTTCCTCCTAAGATGAGGAACAAGGTGAGGATGTTTGCACTCACCATTCTATTCAACGTTGTACTGGAGATTCTAGCCAGGGCAATTAGGCAATGAAAAGAAATAGAAGTCATCTAGATTGGAAAGGAAGAAGTAAAAGTACCTCTATTCACAGATGACATCATCTTATATATAGAAATTTTAAAGAATACACACACAACCACAATTAGAGCTAATAAATGAATTCTAAGATACAGGATCAACACCAAAAATGAGTTGTATTTCTATACACTATCACTACACATGAAAATAAAATTGAGAAAACAATTCCTTTTCCAATAGCATCAAAAGAATAAAAATTTTAGAAATAAATTTAACAAAAACAGTGTAAGATTTGTACACTTCATTATAAAGCATAATTGAAATAAATTAAAGAAGACCTAACTAAATGGAAAGACATCTTATGATCAACAGATTCAGCACCATCTGGATCAAAATCCCAGCTGGCTTTTTTGCAGAAATTGACAAGCTGATCCTGAAGTTAATTTATATGGAATTTCAAGGGAACCAGAACAGCCAAACAATCTTGAAAAAGAACAAAGTTGGGGGACTCATACTTCCCAACATCAAAAGATACTGCAAAGCCACAGGAATCAAGACAGTATAGTACTACTGGCATAGGATAGACATATAGGTCAATGGAATCAAACTGAGAGTCCAGAAATAAACCCGTACATCTATGCTCAATTAATTTTCAACAAGGGTGCTAGGACCAGTCAATGGATGAAAGAATAGTCTTTCAACAAATGGTGCTGAGACAACTGGATGTCCACATACAAAAGAATATAGTTGGGCCCCTACCTCACACCATATTCGAAAATTACCTCAAAATGCACCATAGACCTAAATGTAAGAGCTAAACCTTCAAAACCCTGGCTGCACAGGACAAGATACAGGAGACGTGGCTCCATAGCAGCAGCCCAGAAGAAAAGCTGCTAATGGGCTTTAGTTGACAACTGAAGGAGTTGGCAATAGGATGGCGGGACCAAGCAAATGAGGACACTCTTTCCAGAGTTAAGCTGAGCCATTTGAAGTCTAATCTTGGAGTGCTTAGTCAGGCCATAGCTGGGACATTGCAGATGTGTGTACTACAATGTAGGAAGGGCAGAGCAATCGGGAGTGTGTTCAGAAGAGTGGCCAGGCTCACTCTGCCGTGTCCATGCCTCCTTTGAGTTCTGTGTTCTCTGTCTCTTTCCCTGGGCAATGCACAGTTACAAACATTACCTGTTCTCTGTGTGCCATGAGATGAACAAGAGTGAGAGGCACTTTGCCTGCCATGTGTGGCTTTCCCCTGTCTGAGTTGACCTTTCCACATCAGCTCACTTCCTCTAATCCATCCTGGACATCCATTGCTCTGTCCAGAATAGACTCTGAAGTGCTAGCATGCTTGTTCCTATTTGTATGGCTCCACTCATGCACTTAGTAACCTCATTTTGAGTTCCTTCCTAATTCTTCTCTATCTCTCCAAATCGTACCACCCTTCACTGCTCAGTGGGAATCTCTCTGCCTCTGAGAACTCTTCACTGACCTCACTGCCCACATGTCTCTCTGTGTTCCTCTCTAGGTTACTCATTTGCCCCCATGGTGAGCATAGATCATCGGTCGTGACGGTCCTGCTGGGCTAGACAGCTTCTTAGAAACAGCGCTGTGGTCTATTATTGATGTGTATCATGGACAGGGGCAAGATTGCCATTGCCTGCTGTTTCTCTTTTCCAGCTTGGTTGATTTTATTTGTGTCATTGCCTCATTGTTTCTCATGCACTGGTTCTGTTTCATTAGGCAGACTGTTCCATCTCCCATAAATCACAACGGGAATATTAAGCACATGGTTGTAGTTCAAGAATGCCTGTTACCTTACTGGTTCAACTGACTCTTTTGTCTGGAGATGCAATTGTATGACTCCAAAGCCCATGTTGAAATCTGGAGCCAAAAATATTTAGCATCGAAGGCTTTGGAGCCATTTGTACTTCTAACCACCTTCTTTGTCTTAATCTATCAAAAGTTCTCCAGACAAACCTTTCTTCTCCAGTGGGCCAGGGCCTTCCTGACAGTCCACAGCCACTCCCACTCCTGATCCTGCCCAAAAGCTGTTCCTCTTCCTCTGTCTATCCAAAATCCCAATTGTATTTAGGATCCACCTCCAATGTGTCTCGTTCTCAGAAACATCCTCCAGCCCACATCTCTCCTTAGTATCTTATACATGGGAGTGCCTGTATCTTATACATGGGAATGCCTGTAATTTGTTGGCATTTGATTGTTCACTATCTTATGCATTCATCTTGATTTCTCAGTGGAAAGTAGCTTGCTCTGGATGTGGCTAGAAGTCACATGCAGACCCTCCCACTCACTCTAAGACATGACCACTCCGAGCCTCACTCAGTTCCTTTTTATAGAACCATGGTGATCTCTCTTTCACACTGACTTTGTATTAAGTGAAATAATATATATGAAAATTCATGATGCATCATAACCTCTCAGTAAATGTTAGTTTCTTTTCTTCCTTCTTGAGCGTGAGAACCATCTCTTGCAATTTCTCCTGTATTCTCTGCAGCTTCTCTAAGCAGAGTTCTGGTCAAAGCAGAGACACTCAGTAAACACTGACTGATGGGAAGGCATGGGTCACTGAGTCCCCAGAAGCCCTGGGACGAGTTGCCTGTGGGCAGGTGGGTGAACAAAATCTAGAGGAAACTCTATCCAGACTTGCTGGGTCAATGAGAAAGACGACAGCCCAGCAGCTTACGAGTGTCTGCCCTGTCTCAGAGACTCAAATGACACTGATGTTAAGATTGGGATAATCTTTTCTGAACTCTGATTTAGCCAGCAGTCTGCCTTGCTTTGAATGGTATGTGACAGCAGTTGCTAGAATGCTACTAAAAGGCAGAAACATTGAGGAGAAAATAAAATCTGACAACCCAGCCTAGAAATTCAAACCTAAGCACAGTTGTATGTCCATCTGCTGATGGCTTTTAAATCGGTCTTCTGGGAAATAGGCTTTGTGAAATTGATAGACTTAATTAGAAAGAACTTCACTAGAATAAGTGGACGATATTGACTTGGAAACATTTATACACGGATCCTTCACAAGGAGTTTCTGTTGAAATAGGACTTTTTTAAACCCCAAAGCTTTCAACAGCCAAAGGAACATCTTTGGTGGGGGCCATCACAGGAGGGAGCTTCACCCCACAGAGCCTCCTAATGCCCCCAGTGGTCCAGACCCACTTCTGAGGGAGACGAGAAAGGGAGGAGACTGGGCCAAGCGTAGTGCGAGCTCTGGGTACACCTTTGGAATCAAGGTATCTTTGTTAGTTTTTAAACCACATTCTGAAATGTTTCCATTTTATAATTGTCTTTTCTCCTTAAAATAAAAAGAAAGGCTCAGGGAGGGCAGTGGGTTTACGAAGCTCACTCAATGGCAGAGCTAATCCCTCCTCATCACACCCTCAGAGCTGCTGTCAATAGTCCTTCCAGGGCCACGTCCCAGGCCCTGCCTCCCTGGCATGTGAATGGGGGCCCCATGCATATGCCACCCTCAGCCTCCCCCCAGGTGTGTGCAGTGGCCTCTGTCTCATCCACATCCTTATGGAGCCCAGGTCTAGATCCCTGTGCTAACACGAGAAGGAAGAATGGTCTGTACCCAGGGGACACATCCATTTCCACTGAGACCTTCTGGAGGCAACATCTCTACTTTTTTATTTAGTCCAGTGTTGGCAAATAGCTTACATATAGTTTTGCAGTTGCCCCATGGAGGGCAGGTCAACGCCCCCTCCTCTCCCCCAATCTGGTGTAGATGTTGAGTCTAATGATGCCACATATACACCAAGAGGGTATGAAAGGTTATTGCTCACACATTGGAGCTCTCTAGGGGAGCAGGGCAGGCTCCCAGCCTGTCTGGAATAGCTGCAGCAGAGTGGGTAGCAGCCTAGCATTTTATTGTGGTTAGGGGCGGGCTGGGGTGAAGGCTCCCCGTCACCTGATGCCTCAGGTGGGGCCACAGAAGGCAGGGCGATCCTCAGACAGATGGTCAAGGCGCAGCAGCAAGCCAAGTAACCCCTGTGATTTGGAGAGGGCTCTACCTTTATAAATGACGTAATCTAGGCCTGAGCTGTGCTGCATGCGATGTGAGTGGATTTATTCTATGGAAAAGGTGTAATTGGCGTTATTTTTGGTTTGAAGCATGGATTTTATATTCAAGTTAAAGTCAGAAATCAGCATGGCTTTGGGCGTGGCTTTGGGGCTGGCATGTCTGGGTTTGAATCCCAGCTTCACCACTTTCTGGTCATGTGACCTTGGGCAGGTTAACTTAAATGTTCTGTGCCTCAGTTTCTTTAAACTGAGATAATAGTGCCTACTTATAGGTTTGTTTGGATTAAATGAGATTATAATAAACCACTTATCTGAGTTTCTAATACACAGTGAGGACTCAAAAAATTTTTTTATTATTCTGGAAGTACCAATACACGCAGTAAAATAAGAAAATAAATCAAGAAGCATAAAGATTGGAGAGGAAGAGGCCAAGGTATTATGATTTGAAGATTATTGTTTATTCCTGGAAAACCAAAGAGAATCATTTAGAAGCAGATTCAGTAATGTAACTGGTCACAAAATTAAATTCCCAATATATAAGGCAAAATAAGTAATATAAAAATCAACTAAGTTTTCCTCTGTATAAGAAAGAACAATGCAAGAAAAGATGTCATGTATATCTCTAACCAAAATTAAAAGATACCTTTGTATCTTGAAAAGAAATGTGAAGCTATATGGAGAAGCTTTTAAATTTTTATTGAAACAAAACTTAAAAGTTAGAAAACTTCTTTTTAAATATCATAAAGTAAAATATCATCTCTTCCCTAAATTAATCTAAAAATTCTGTTTATTTCAATTCATTCATTTATTCAACAAACAGTGAGCATTTTCTGTACGTCAGTCCCTGTGCTAGAACTGAGGATATAACAACAAGCAGGAAGCCATGGCCTCTCCCCACTGGAGATTGCAGTCAAAATACCAAAACACTGGGAGGTAGCCAGACTCTGGTGTTTGTGATAAGTGGAATGAAGAAAAAGTTTAGGATATTGTGAGGCCAATTAATACAAAGTGAGTGTTCCAAACATGGTGGGCCTACCATTCTGAGTTAAAAGGAACTAAAGAGATATAACAGTCAGAGATATAACAAACAGCGTGTACACACTGTGGCCTTTTCTGATACATGATGCCCCACCTGACCCCAAGGGTTAGGTTCATTCGTTCTTCACATGCTGTTGAGGCATTGCTCTGGGTACTGAGATACAATGGAGACAAAAACCAGTTATAAAAAATTCTTTGGGGGAAAATTGGAAACTTTAATGTGAGCTATAGGCTAGTTGATATTATTGGACTAATGCTAATTTTCTTATGTCTGATGATGGTATCCTGCTCATGTAGGAGAACGGCATTCCTAGGAGATGCGCACTGATGTATGAGGGGTGAAGTGTCACAATGGCCATAACTTACTTTTACGTGATTTAGCACAAAGTAAAGTGCGTGACATGTATCACATATGTGTGGGGAGAGACTGTTCATGTGGAGAGAGAAAAAGAACTAGAGAGATATTGTTTAGGGGTACAAACTTTCAACTAGTAGATATAAATAAGTTCTGAAGACCTAGTGCACAACATAGTAATTATGGTCAACAATACTATGCCGTCATACTGCATAACATTTCAGTCAATGATGGACCCCATATATGACGGTGGTCCCTTGTGGTATAACCATAAGGCTAGTACCATATAGCCCAGGTGTGTAGTAGGCTATACTATCTAGGTTTGTGTAAGTGCACTCTGTGATGTTTATACGACAACAAGATTGCCTAATGATCAATGAATGCCCTGTGGTTGAGCAAGGTATGACTGTATTATAAACTTCAAAGTTGCTAAGAGACTAGATCTTAATTGTTCTCACCACAAAGAAGAAATGATAATTATGTGACGTGATACAGGTGTTAGCTAACACTACATGGTAATCATATTGCAATATAAAGATTTATTTATTTATTTATTTTCCCCTTAAAGCCCCAGTAGATAGTTGTATGTCATAGCTGCACATCCTTCTAGTTGCTGTACGTGGGACGCAGCCTCAGCATGGCCGGAGAAGTGGTGCGTCAGTGCGCGCCCGGGATCCGAACCCGGGCTGCCAGCAGCGGAGCGCGTGCACTTAACTGCTAAGCCACGGGGCCAGCCCTATATTGCAATATATAAATGTATCAAATCCACACCTTGTACACTTTAAACTTACACAGTGTTATATGTCAATTATATCTCAATTTAAAAAAAACTAGAGAGATAAAGCAAATGTGACAAGTGTAAACGGTGAATCTAAGTGAAGCAGCATAATTTCAACTTTTCTGTAGGTTTGCCATTTTTCAAAATAAAAACTGAAGGAAAACTCAGGTTCTCTTTTTATGCAATCACAATGTAAGACTCCCCACCCTCTCTGAGAATTGGCTTGTCAGCAGAGTTAGGAAGACTTGTGATCCAGGGGCTGGGCTGGGGAGCTTTTCATACTGAGGGGGAGAGAAATTGCAGACATACCTTAGCAGGTTAGTATTTGAAAGATTGAAAGGTTGTATTTCACAAGTGAGGGTCACATGCATTAGAAAGCAGTTATAGGATCTGTCTAATAAAACATTAAGGAGCTATCATTTTGTTGAGACTGTTTTGATTATGTCTAGTTTACATAACTCAAAGCTCTCTATTATTGGGCACCAAATTTCTTCATCAGCAGATTGGTTGTGAGGGCACAATGAGGCAGCAATGCCACTCAAGAGACAGAGGGAGGCAGGCCAGTAGAGAGTGCGTGAGAATTTCATTGGGACAGTCCTAGGTTCAAATCTGAACTCCAATCCTTCCTAAGAAAATCACTTAATATTTCTTTGCCTCCATTTTCTCAGCTTTAAAATGGGAATGATAAAATCTGCTTTCTGTGTTGTTAGGAGAATTGAATGAGATAAATGATGTAAAATGCCTAGCCTAATGCCTGCTGTTTAACAAGCATTCAGTGCTCAGTGGCTCCATTTTTCCTTGGATTAATGTTATGTATCATATACATGTGGATTTGTATATAAGTTAAATTTTGAAAAGCTGAATCTTGACACGTGTATATGTGTGTACAGAATATGGATCTAGAAAGATATATGCCAAATTATTGATAGTGTTTTATACAGGTTGTGTGGTGGTGGTCTTCCATTATTTACTTTGGGTACTCAGTGTTTAAATTTTTTTACAATGAAAATCTATTTGTTTCATAATAAGAGAAAAGAAAGAAAAGCTGAGCTGTCTTCTAAATGCACAGGAGGTGGGAATGGGTTGCCTACCATTAAAAGGAATCTTTCGAGGAATCCTTTTCTAAATCCTTTCCCTCTTCTGTTCATCTGCATTCAGGATTTTATATGCAGGACTTTTCTTTTAAATGAGGTGCCCTAGAGTTCTGGCTGGTAATAAGACTAGGCAGGACAGGAGGAGAACAAAAACTGATAAAAATCTGTCCTCAAGGCTTTCCCCACTCTTGCTCTTCATTTCTTTCTAGGAGCAGAGGGTACACCCTGGGCTCTGCTAGAGAAGCTCTGGCTGTGAGAGCCAATCTGAGGGTCCCTATTCTGTTCAGGGACACTGTTCATGTTTGTTTAGACTCAGGGATAAGCATGTCGCGGTCGTTACATGGACAGAACTAGGGCTACTCTTTGGCTTAGGAGAATATCACAATTGAATCATTGACCACGGCAAGAACTCCTTCATTATTACTCCTGTCGGGTGTCAATCCCCTCTTCCCCGACTGAACACTGTAGTTTTAATTTTGGAAAATTTGACTGCTTTGGAAAAGCCGTCTTCCTTATGCTGGGCCACAATCAGCCTTCCTATAGCTTTTCAATGTTGCTCATTCTTTAAAGTAATTCAAATAAAGTTTTATTCCTCTTAAGTGTGATGGCCTTGCCAATGTCTGAAAACCTTGCTCGTCTCCCCTGCCTCTGAGTGTCCCCTTTACCAGGATAACCATCAGTAGCTCCTATCATTGTGCCTGGTGTTTACAGACACGTCACTGTCCTAGTCACCCTCTACTAGACGTGCCTGTATTTGTCAGAGTTCCTCTCGAAAGAGTGTTGCCAAGGATTGGACATAGCATTCCAGATGTGTTCTGTCAAGCACAACAGAACCAACACCGCCATGGATCGCCACAGTATTGCATCAAAGATACGAGCATCCATCTAAAAAGTTAGAAAAAGAAGAGCAAACTAACTTAAAGGTAAGCAGAAGGGAGGGAATACTAAATATGAGAGAAGAAATTAATTAAATGAAGAGCAAACATATGATAGAGAGAATCAACAAAAACAAAAGTTGTTCCTTTGAAAAGTCTAATAATTAATTTTTTAAAGGCTAAAATGGATGCAAGAGTGATGGGGGCGGGCACAAGTTACCAGTATGAAGAATGGAAAAGAATACATTCCTATGATTCTGTGTGATCATTACAGATCACATAGACATTTAAAAATCTTAAGATAATATTTTGAGCAACTTTGTGACAATAAACTTAAAACTCTGAAATTCCTAAAAAAAAAACCAACTTACCAAAATTAACCAAGATGAAAGAGAAAATCTGAATAGTTCTAAGAAAGAAATTGAATCCATGATTAGAAAACCTTTTCATAAAAGGAGACAGGATTAAGTGGCTTCACTACTGAATGCTACTAAACTTTTAAGGAAGCAGTAACACCAATCTTATATAAACTTTTCCAGAGAATAATAAAGGAGGAAATAATTCCCAATTCATTTCATGAGGCCACATAACATTAGAAAATTACAAGACATACTCATTGGAATGGAGCAAAACCCTAAACAAAAAAATAGCAAACCAGATTCTGCATTATATAAAAAAGGACACACCTAAGTTGATTAAACATTCAAAAATCAATTGATAGGTACAACCACTTTGGAAAGCAGTTTGGCAGTTTCTTTAAAAGGTAAACATATACCTACCATATTAACCAGCCATTCCACTCCTAGATATTTACCCATCAGAAATGAAAACATAATATCCACAAAAAAATCAATAGTTGTGTTCATAGCAACTTTCTTTGTAATAGAAAACTGGAAACAACCCAAATGTACATCACCAGGTGAATGGATAAACAAAATGTGGTACATCCGTACAAATAGACTACTCAACAATAAAAAACAATGATCTATTGGGGCCGGCCTGGTGGGGCAAGCGGTTAAGTGCACGCGATCCGCTGCAATAGCCCAGGGTTCGCCTGTTCGGATCCCAGGCGCGCACCCACTCACCACTTGTCAAGCCATGCTGTGGCAGCATCCCATGTAAAGTGGAGGAAGATGGGCACAGATGTTAGCCCAGGGCCAGTCTTCCTCAGCAAAAAAAAAAAAAAAAGAGGAGGATTGGCAGATGTTAGCACAGGGCTGATCTTCACACACACAAAAAATGATCTATTGATATACAGAACAGCATGGATGCACCTCAGAATCATCATGCTGAGTGAAAGAATGCAGATAAAAAAGATTGTATGATTCTATTTATATAAAATTCTAGAATATACAGATTAATCTATATTTACAGAAAGCATGTCATTGCTTGCTAGAAATAGGGATAGATGCAGGACGGGATTTCAGAGGAGCATGAGGAAACCTTTGGGGATGATGGAAATGTCAGTAATCCTGACTGCAGAGGTGGTTTCACAGGTGTATATAAATGCCAGCATTCATCCCGTTGTACAATTTGTACAGTTTATTTTATGTCAGTTATACCTCATAAAGTTATAAAACAAACTAATCAATGTAATTGACCACACTGATGGAATAAAGGAGAAAATCATATGATTGTGTTAATAGGCACAGAACAAGCATTTGATAAAATTCAACATTCAGTCATTTTTTTTGTTTAATTTAAGCTGAGAATAGAAAGTGCTATCATTAATAACAAAAACTCTTCAGTAAATGTCATACTTAGTGGTCAGATGTTGGAAGCTTTTTCTCAGAGATGAGGGATACCACACAGATGCTGGTTATCACCACTTCTGGTTAACCTTGTGTTGGACATCCTAGCCAGAACAATAAGGCAAGAGAGAATAATGACTGCAAAAGAAGACAAAGTCTCATTATTTCAGGATGACATGATATTGTAATTAGAGAAATCTAAGAATCTTCCCAGTAGAAGGCAACCAGGAGAACGGTGATATGTCTAGAAACAAAAGGACACACTTAAAATTAATAAACGGATTATCAAGGGCACTGGATTCAAAACCAATATGCAAAAATCGACTGTATTTCTACACAGAAAACAATTAGAAAATGAAATTTTAAAACGATAATTTACTATTGCATTGAAAATATCAAAATACCAAATACCAAAATACCAACTAATAAAAGTTATTCAGACCTCTACACAGAAAACTATAAAATATAGGTGAAGGAAATTAGAAGACCTAAATGAATGGAGAGCTATACGATGGTGAGGAGTTAGAAGATCAATATTGTAAAGATGTTAGTTCTCCCCAATTTTCCCTTCCATTGGCTTAATCATACACTCTTTTATTATTCATTTAGTGGTTAGTCTAGATGTTACAACATCCTCGCCTTACCAAAGTCTGGTATAAATTACTTCCTGAACAATGCAAGGACAATGCACTTTAACTTTATTTACCGTCCTCCCACATTTTGTATCATGTTCTTTGTATTTTACTTTTATATATAGTTTAAACTCCACAAGATATTTTTATTATTGTTGTATCTAGTCAATGTTCATTTAGATTTACTGACTTGTTTACCCTTTCCAGGTTTATTGTTGTTCTGTTACAGATAATACGTCTTTTTTGAGGACAAAGCCTGTTCTCGTGATTTTCTCTTTGTCTTTGTCAACAGTTTTACTCTGATGAGCTAGGAGTGCTTTTCACTGTAATTATCCTGATGAAGTTTCATTGCACTTCTTAAATCTGTTGCTTCCTATCTTTCGTCAGTAAGAAAGAATTTTCAGGCTTTATCTCTTTGTTTCTTCTGCCCCTGTTCTCTCTCCTCTCCTTCTTCATTCCAATTACACCTATAATAGTCCTTTTCTCTGTATTCTTTATGTCTTTTAACACTTTTTACTGTATTTTCCATCCTTCTTTTTTTTGTGCTTCAGTATCGATATTTTTTTCCAATCTGTGTACCAGTTCACAAAGTCTCTCTTCAGCTACATCTAATCTGCTGTTAAATTTTCATCTGGATTCTTAATCTCAGTTATTCCTTTTTTCAGTTTTATAACTTCCATTTTGTTCTTTTATAATTTCCAGTTCTATGCTAAAATTCCCAATCTTATCTTTTAATTCTTGAATATGTTAAGCATTGTTATTTTAAAGCCTGTGTCTCACATCTCCATTTCCTGGATGCTTTGTGGATATGTTTCTATTGTCTGTTCTTTCCCTTGACTTGCATTCTCATGGTCATATCTCCTCTTATGCCTAATTCTTTTTTATTGAATGCTGGGCATAATGCATGAACATTTGCAGAAATAATTTGTGGCTCTGGATGATGTTATCTCCCACCAGGGACGATTTATATTTGTTTTTTGTGGGCAGCAAGCTAGTGGATTTAGCTAGCTAGATTTAGTGCTACCAGTCCTAAATCACCTTAGTCCAGTTGAGTTTTGAGATGACTCATCTGGAATTCAGTCCCTGTGTGAGAGCTGGTCTGTCTCTGGTTTATCCTTGCTTCTAGGGTGTAGTTCATTGGGGTCCCAACCCAAAGCATTGGGATTTTACTAGGGTCTGTCCTCCTTAGCATGTCCTGAACTCCACATTTTGTCCTCTAGCCCCATGTGTCTGTTCAGAATCCCTCCTCAGCTTCTCAGTCCCTGTGTTTGAAATTGCCAAATGCCTGAAGGGAAAAGTGGCCCAGACACTTCCTAACCTCTCCTCTCCTTAATCTTAGCCCTGCAATTTCTCCTTTCCTTACTATCTCTTTGGTACCTTCAAACAGATATTTTTTGTGTTTCATCCAACTTTTTTAGCTGTTCTTCTCTTTTTTTTTTTAAGCTAGGGTATTTTCCTCTGTTTATTAATTCTTCACAAGTATTTGCTTTATTGCTTTTTCTAATTATGAAGACAATGTATTCATCTTGGAAAATTCAAAATAACAGAAAATCATTAAAGTTAACTTCACTTGAAATCCCACCATCCAGGGCCGGCCCCGTGGCTTAGCAGTTAAGTGCGTGCGCTCCGCTGCTGGCGGCCCGGGTTCGGATCCCAGGCGCACACAGACACACCGCTTGTCCAGCCATGCTGAGGCCGCGTCCCACATGCAGAAACTAGAAGGATGTGCAGCTATGACATACAACTATCTACTGGGGCTTTGGGGGAAAAATGAATAAATAAAATTATTTAAAAAAAAAAAAAAAGAAATCCCACCATCCAAAAATGGACACTGTTAACATTTTGGTAAATAATCTTCTGTATATGTATGCCTTTTCATTTTTTGTCTTTTCATTATTTTTCGTAAATAATATCACACTCTACATACAAATTTGCAACCTACATTTTATTCAATAATATGTTTTTAGTGACTTTTTGTTTTAATAAATAGAGAGCTAAATCATCCTTTTGAGTTGGCTGCGTGATATTTCATTATGTAAATGTACCTTAGTTCATTTGACTAGTCCCCTAACAATGTACATTTAGTTTGTCTTTAATTTTTTGCTATTATAATTAATGCTGGGATCAATATACTTATATATTCATATTTGTGTACTTTTCTAAGTACTTATCTGCTTAGGATAAAGTCCTAGAAATAGAAAAGTTGGATCAATATATTTTTTCTTTGTAAAACTTTTCTTGAAGTATAATATGCATCTATAAAAGTGCACCAATAATAACCATATGGTTTGATGAATTTTCATAAAGTGAACATTCCTGTGCAGCCAACACCCAGATCAAGAAATAAGACATTACAAGCACAACAGTCTCTGTCTTTTAATTGGTATGTTTCATCCATTACATTTAACGTGACCATTAATATAGTTGGAGTTATGTTTACCATTTTCTCTTTGTTTGTCCCATCTTCTTTGTGTTCCTCCCTTTCTCCTTTCTTGTCTTCTTTTGGGTTAATTGCTTGCTTTTCTTAAATCTCATTTTAATTTATTATTGGCTTGTCACTATTCCTTTGCATTATTTTGTAATGATTGCTCTAGAGATTATATGTCCTTAACTTTTCACAGTCTACTAAGAGTAATGTAAATGTAAATGTAATTATAAATGTAAAATATAAAATGGAAAAACCTTGCCATTATTTGGCTTCATTTATCTATTTTCTGTCTTTTATGATAGGGCTGTCATATATATTCACCTTCATACACTACAAACCCCACAATATAATGTAATAATTTTTGCTGTAAGGGGTTACATGTATTTTAAAGAAATTACTTTTTAAATCATATCTTGTATGCACTCGTATTTGGTCACTTCTGGTGCTTGTCCTTCCTTCTTTAAGATCAGAGTTTTCATTTGCTCTCATTTCACTTCAGCCTGAAGAACTTCATTTAGTTTCTTACAGTAATGGTCTGTTGGTCACTAATTCTCTTAGTTTTCATTTTTCTGAAGATTTCTTTATTTTACTTTTATTCTTGAAAGATATTTTTGCTGATATAGAATTCTGAGTTGACAGTGTTTTCCTTTTAGCAATTCAAAGATGCTGTTACATTGTCTCTGTCCTCCATTATGAGTCAACTGTCATGCAGCTGAAGTCTGTCTAGTTATGTTTCTCTGTATTTATTCTTCTTGGAGTTCACTGATATCCTTAAACTTGTAAATTTATGTATTTCATCACATTTATGAAATTTTTGGCCATTATTTCTTCAGATTTGTTTCTGCCCCATTCATTCTCTCCTTGCGTATGTTAGACCTTCTGATATTGTCCAATAAGTCACTAAGACGCTGTTCATTACTTTCCAACATTTGTATCTCTTTTTTGTATTGGATCATTTCTTTGGTCTGTCTTCAAATTCTCTGACTTTCTTCTATCTGCAATGTAACGTTAAGCCCATCCAGTGAATATTTTTACTGAAGATACTATATTTTCCAGCTCTAGAATTTCCATTTGATTCTTTGTTATAGTTTCCATTTCTTTGTTATTTCTTATCTCCTCATTCATTAGAAGCATGTTTTTCTGCATGTTTTTGAGCATTGTCATTATAACTTTTCTGCTAATTCTGACATCTAGACCATCTAAGTGTTAGTCTCCATTGATCAACTGATTTTTCTCTTCAGTACCAGTCACATTTTCCTTTTCTTCATATGTCTAATAAATTGGGATACTATCTTGGTCATTGAATGACACATTGTAGAGTCTCTGGATTCTGTTCTGTTTCTCTGAAGATTTTTTTTCCTTTAGCAGGAAGTTAATGTGACTGACTTAAAACTGCACGTTCTCTGTTCAGTTTCCAGCCTTGTCTAGACTTCTTGGCGTCTTCTCCCTACCTTCATAGTTCAGGAGTCGGCCAGACATTTGGGCAGAGTTCCACTCAGAAATCATTTGTAGCTCTCTCCTTTCTGGGGTTGTCCTCATTCCAGCTTCTATGATTACCCTGACTTTTGTTTTCTGAATCTTCGGTCAATGAGACTGTGACTGTAGGTTTCTGAGTTTTAGCCACCTCTTGGAGCCTACCCTAAGGCAAAAAGCTCCAGGATCAGGAAGCTCACCCAGTAGTGTTCTCTTTTTCTAAGTATCAGCTCACCTCTAGTTCCTGCCTGCTTTAGGTCGTTCCCCAATGCCATCAAATAGTTGTTTTTTGTTTTTTCCAGTGGGTATAATAGTCTGTGGGAGAGTTTGTCTGATAGTAGCTATTCCACTGTTACTGGAAGCCCTTGAGGTAAAATAAATATTTTATTTATTGAATGGTTGAGGGAGATATTTTGACATTCTCTGTTATAGGAAGTTAAGTTTTGCTTGACCTTAAACACCTCTGCCTAAGTAGAATAATCAAGGATGGGTGAGTCAGAGTGAGTGTTACTGTTATAACTGAGATTAGTTTATTTGCACACTTGGCATATAATGAATGGACGTTAACATCCTTACAGAGCCCTACATCTTAGCATATTTCAGGAGACATTTCCACGATAGAAATCAAATTCATGTCTGTGTTTTAAAAGCAGATCCAGGGCCGGCCCCGTGGCTTAGCGGTTAACACTCCGCTGCTGGCAGCCCGGGTTCGGATCCCGGCCGCGAACCGACGCACCGCTTCTCCGGCCATGCTTGAGGCCGTGTCCCACATAGAACAACTAGAAGGATGTGCAGCTATGACATACAACTATCTACTGGGGCTTTGGGAGGAAAAAATAAATAAATAAAATCTTTAAAAAATAAATAAATAAAATAAAAGCAGATCCAGAATGGACAGTTTTTTAAAGTTAATTTTGGACAGGTCTTCAAAAAAAAGAGGGAGATGGGCACATTGGTGGAGCAGAGCTGTGTGTGCTGGCAGCTACACAAACCTGACGCCGTGGGACTCGGGTTTGCGTCTCAGTTTTGTTGCCTTTGCTCTGTGACCTGGTAAAGCCTCCCGAGGCTGCATCGTTTATCTTATATAAAATGAAGACACAGAACATAATTCACGTGACAGAGCGGTAAATGAAAATGAAAATATTTGTTGAATCTGAATCTGAAAAGTTTAGAGTGCATTTTCTTGGTAGTAAAACAAAATAGCCCAGGCGTTTTAGCTCACCTAGTCTTCTTAGCCTTCTGTATCCCGACTTTAACCCCTTTACCCATCCCCAAGTTATTCTAAGTTTCACCAGTGTTTAAGCCCATGGACAGGATTGTTATGGGAAATATTTTGACAAGAAAAGTAGCCTTGAGCAAATTTATTTTGTCTTCATTTGAAGGACAGTGTTAGGGTTGATAGGAAAAGGGATAGGAGCAGAAGAGAAGCAAAATGCAATTTCTGGAAATTCTGAATGTTTCCAGCAATATTTTTGGACTTGAGCCCTGAATGTCGGGACCTTAAGCACATGCCTGTGTATCACCCACTTTGGCCAGCATTGTATGCTGTTATGGCCACATTAATGGTTCCCTGTGGCTTCCATCAAAATTGGTTAGTCCTCGGATTGGTCAGGAGCTCATGGGAGCGGTGCTGGAGTGGGTGGGGGCGGAGAGAAGAATTGAGGCCAAACAAGCCACAAGCTTTGGATACCGTGGTAGGGACTTTGAGTCTCACTCCAAACTAAATGGGAGCCTTTGCAGGTTTTAGACAGAGGAGTGATGTGATCTGATCGTATTTTGTTAAGGACCACTCTGTCTATTGCACAGAGGAGGACAAGCGCTCAAACAGGGAGACCAGCTAGGAGGCTCTTGTGTCTCTGTGTGGAGGAGAGGCAGTGACGTGACCTGCACATGGGTTAATGGTGGAGGGATGAGAAATGATTGGATTCTGGATAATAAAGTAAAAGCAGAGCTGATATACTTGGATGTGAGTTGTGAGAGAAAGAGACGAATAAAGGATAACTCCAAGATTTTTGTTCTGAGCAACTGAAAGAATGCAGGTGTCAGCTGTTCAGAAGAGGCCGCCTGTGAGCTGAGCGGCTTTGGTGGGTGCTCAGGAGTTCTGATTTGGGCACATCAACTGTGAGATGCCTACCAGACCTCCAGGCAGAAGAGCCAAGCAGGCAGTTGGAGATTTGAGCCATGAGTTGAGGGGTAAGCTCCAGGCTAGAGAACTCCAGGAAGTCGTCAACACCAGAAGGATTTGAAGCCGCCTGGAGCAGTGCTCTGCCATCTCACATGGCCCAGCCCTGCCCTGACAAAGCAGGTCACGGACACCTGACAATCTGGGCTTCCGAGTACGTGTGCAACTGCTGATGGGACGCTATTCCAATGGCTACAATGAAAAGATATCCAAATATCCAAATGTGAACCCAAGTGTGGCTGTGGCAGACAGAAGATAGCTCACCTAGGCTTCAGGGCACAGAGTGAGGAATGCCTTTCATTGTGAAATTACTTATCCATACAGCAAGAATCAAAACATATTGCAAAAACAGTCTGCAGCTGATTCTGTGGACAGAACAATGGAAATGAAGTCTAGCAATATTTCATTTACATGGAATATGAGAGACTTACTTACAAACCACATCTTCAAGATCCAAGAAAAACTATTCTAATTCAAAAAACCATAATCACTGTGAAAGAATTTACTTCAGCAATTACATGGAACTAACGAAAAATACAATATTTTCAAATATTAAATGCTGACATTGAAGAACCGTCAGCCTTAGAAGGAGAAATCATAAGGACACTCACAGGAGCATTTATAGAGAAATGAACATCAAGTTTATTATAAAGCATAAATTCCCCTAGGTCTCTCTAATCTAGCAATATATTTATCTATATTTCTTATTTAAAAGGTGTAACTTTTAAAAGGTACATTAAAAGGTACATTAAAAGGTGTAACCTATATGTTAGGCAGAGTTTTTTTCGTTTGTTTTGTTTTTTTTGCTGAGGAAGCTTGGCCCTGAGCTAACATCCGTTGCCAATCTTCCTCTTTTTGCTGAGGAAGATTGTCTCTGAGCTAACATCTGTGCCCGTCTTCCTCTATTTTGTATGTAGGTTGCCACCACAGCATGGCTTGAGGAACAGTGTGTAGGTCCGTGCCGGGGATCCAAACCCTCGAACTCTGGGCTGCTGAAGAGCAGCGTGCAAACTTAACCACTACGCCACCAGGCCAGCCCCATAGGCAGAGGTTTTTTAATAATAGGCTGAAGAAAAGGTGCACGAATGTTTGATCTAAGCTGAAGAGAAGTGCAGATCTTCCAAATAAAGAGGTCAACTAGAGTGAGCATTGGATGTAAAGACAAGCTAACAGTGAAGGTTCCAGTGTGCATGTGAAGACGTAACAATATTTGAAAAGTTCCTTCAACTTGACACTGGTGTCAGCATGCTCAACCTACATAAGCTAAACTTAAAGCTTTATGTGCACAGCCTTATTTCATTTAAGGACAATGTTACAATGAAGCAAAGCCAATTTTTTTTAATTTTATTTTGTTGAGGTAAGAACATTTAACATGAGATATACCTTCTTAATAAAACTTTTAAGCGTACAATCCATTATTGTTGGCTCTAGGTACAATGCTGTACGGCAGATCTCTACAGCGTATTCATCTTGCTTAACTGAAACTTTAGGCCCGTTAATTAGTAACTCCCATTTCACCTCCTCCTGGCCACTGGCAACTGCAATTCCATTCTTTGATTCTATGAATTTGACTGTTTTAGATACCTCATATACAATCATGCGTCACTTAATGATGGGGATACGTTCTGAGAAATGTGTTGTTATGTGATTTCGTCATTGTGCGAACATCACAGACTGTACTTCACAAACCGAGATGGTATAGCCTACTCCACACCTAGGCTGTATGGTACTAATCTTATGGGACCACTGTCGTATATGCAGTCTATTGTTGACTGAAACGTCGTTATGCAGTGCATGACTGTAAATGGAATCATGCAGTATTTGTCTTTCTGTGACTGGCTTATTTCACTTAGCATAATGTCTTCAAGGTTCATCCATGTTGTTGCATATTTCAAACTTTCCTTTTTTTAAGACTGAATAGTATTCCATGGTATGTATGTACCACATTTTCTTTTCCATTCCTCTGTTGATGGACATTTAAGTTTTTTCCACGTCTTGGCTATTGTGAACAGTGCTGCAATGAACATGGGAATGCTAATATCTCTTTGAGATCCTGATTTCCATTCTTTTGGATAAATACTCAGAAGTGGGATTACTAGATTGTATGGTAGTTCTATTTTTAGATTTTGAGGAACCTCTAAACCACTTTCTGTAGTGGCTGTAACAGTTTGCATTCCCACCAAGAATGTGCAAGGGCTCCAATTTCTCCACGTCCTCTCCATCACTTGTTGATAATAGCCATCTTGACAAGTGTGAGGTGAGATCTTATCATGGTTTCATGGTTTTGATTTGGATTTCCCTGATTATTAGAGACTTTGAGCATTTTTTTAATATATCTGTTGGCCATTTGTATGCCGTCTTTGGAAAAATGTCCTTTCAAGTCCCTAGCCTATTTTTTAATTGGGTTATTAGTTTTTTTGCTATTGAGTTGTAGGAGTTCCTTATATATTTTGGAGAGTAACCCTTTATCATATATGTGGTTTGCAATATTTTTCTCCCATTCCATAGGTTACTTTTTCAGCCTGTTGTTTCCTTTGCTGTGCAGAAGCTTTTTAGTTTGATATAGTCCCCCTTGTTTATTTTTGTTTTTGCTGCCTGTTCTTTTGATGTCACATTCATGAAATCATTGCCATGACCAATGTCCTGAAGCTTTTCCCCTATGTTTTCTTCTAGGAGTTTTATAGTTTCAGGTCTTATGTTTAAGTGTTTCATCGATTTTGAGTTGATTTCTGTGTAAGGTGTAAGATAAAGGTCCAGTTTCATCCTTTTGCGTGTGGATATTCGGCTTTCCCAACATCGTTTGTTAAAGAGACTATCTTTTCCCCATTGTGTGTTCTTGACACCTTTGTTGGAGATCAGTTGACTGTATGTGCATGGATTTATTTCTGAGTTTGCTGTTCTGTTCCGTTGGTCTCTATGTCTGTGTTTATGCCAGTACTATATTGTCTTAACTGTAGCTTCATAATATATTTTAAAATCAGGAAGTGTGATAACTCCAATTTTGTTCTTTCTCAGGACTGATTTGGCTTTTCAGGGTCTTTTTTGCTTCCATATAAATTATAGAATTGTTTTTCTATTTCTGTAAAAAGAAATGCCTTTTGGATTTTGATAGAGATTGCATCGAATCTGTAGATCATTTTGGGTAGTATGGGCATTTCTGTAATATTCAGTCTTTCAATCCGTGAACACAGGATTTCTTTCCATTTATTTGTGTCTTCTTTAATTTCTTTCTTCAGTACTTTGTAGTTCTCAGTAGAAAAGTCTTTCACCTCATTAGTTAAGTTTATTGTTAGTTTATTCTTTTTGGTGGTATTGTAAATGAGACTTTCTAGTTTTCTTTTTAGATAGTCTTCGTTAGTGTATAGAAACACAACTGATTTTTGTATATTGATTTTGTGTCCTACAACTTTACTGAATTCGTTTATTAGTTCTAACAGTTTTTTTTATGGAGTCTTTAGGGTTTTCTTTATATAAGATGGTGTCATCTGCAAATAGAGACAATTTTACTTCCCTCCCAACTTAGGTGCCTTTTTTTTCCCTAGTTTCTCTGGCTAGGACTTCCAGTACTGTGTTCAATAGGAGTGGTGAGAGTGGGCATCCTTGTCTTGTTCCTGATCTTAGAGGAAAAGCTTTCAGTTTTTCTCCCTTGAGTCTGATGTTAGCTGTGGGCTTGTCATACATGGCCTTTATCATGTTGAGGTACTTTCTTTCTATTTCCAGTTTATTGAGATTTTTTTATCATGAAAGGGTGTTGAATTTTGTCAAATACTTTTTCTGCATCTGTTGAGTTTATCACGTGATTTTTATGCTTTATTCTGTTAATGTGGTATATAACATTAATTGATTATCATATGCTGAACCATCCTTGCATCCCAGGGATAAATCCTACTTGGTCATGGTGTATGATCCTTTTACTGTGCTGTTGAACCCCCATTATTTTTGTTGAGGATTTTTCCATCAGTGTTCATCAGGGATATTGGTCTGTAGTTTTCTTTTAATGTGGTGTCTTTGTCTGGCTTTGGTATCAGGGTAGTTATGGACTCATAAAATGAATTTGGAATTGTTCCCTCCTTTTCAGTTTTTTGAAAGAGTTTGAGAAGGATTGGTGTTAATTCTTCTTTAAATGTTTGGGCAGAGAAATCTTTTAGATACATAAGATTGTCCTGTGCATTTAACTTAAGCAGCTTACACACTAAAAGAAGGAAATTGTATCGTTTTAAAAGCTTAATTTGTTTAAAATAACTGGCCCAGCTATAACCTACCATGAACAATCATGATGTTTTATTTGGTACTTAATTTTTTGCAGTGAAAATTATTATTAAAGTAATATGTGATATGATTTTATTACATTGCACAGTGTTGAGGTGAAAATGAAAATTTTCATTAAAATATTATGTGACATAATTTCACTATATTATAGAGTATTGTATTGATTTACCAAAACTTGTAATTTGGCAAAGACATTGCATTCTTTGGATTTGTCCTCCAAAAGTCTGTTATCTAGAATATTATATTGTGGGCTCACTATGTTAAATGAAAAAGTCATCACTGAAATTTTTCAACAGTCTAAACTTAGAGGAACAGTTATTCACACCCTTGGCACTTCACACTTGCCTAACATAAAATTGCCATGTGTCAAAAATCATGCTTCACCTATTGCTAAAGCATGACATGCCCCCTTTTTTTTGTGAGGAGGATTGGCCCTGAGCTAACACCTATTGCCAATCTCCCTCTTTTTGCTTGAGGAAGATGGTCCCTGAGCTAACGTGCCAATCTTTGTCTACTTCGTATGAGGGACGCTGCCACAGCATGGCTTGATGAGTGGTGTAGGTCCGCACCCAGGATCCGAACCTGTGAACCCTGGACCACCAAAGTGTAGCACACGGAACTTAACCACTGTGCTACCAGGCCAGCCCTGACATGCCACATTTTTAATGTAATTCTTTTTTGAAGTGACTGTGACCACAAAGCATCTTTTATAAGTGAAGACCTGTACTCTGACTGATTTCCCAGGTACGTAATTCTTTGAATAACAGGAAACCAAGCAGCCAGGTTCCGCGGGCGATTCATGGGCAGGAAGGCCAGGGAAAGGCAGGGCTGTACGAGAGGCCCTCGAGGCACAGGAGGTGTATGGGCATTGGGGCAAGTTCTAATCCTGCCTCTGCTGCTGGCCAGCTGTGAGACCTTAGCAAGCATCTTAACCTGTGTGAGCCTTGAGTCTTCATCTGTGTAATGTGTCTAATAAAACCTATTTCATAGATAGGCTTGAATCTGATGTGTAAAGTAGTCGGCATGTTGTAAATTCTCAGGAAAAGTTATTTTCCTCCCAGCAATAAGAGAGCAGGGAGACCAGGGAGGACGATAGGAGCTCAGTTTTTCTGGTGAGAAAACTCTGAGAGAAGCCTTGAGGAGCAGAGAGGATGCAGATTTGGTGCTGTAGATGTCATGAGCATTGTCTGTACAAGGCACCTTGGGGGTGAGATAGCAGCGCATGTCAGTTCTTGGAGTGAAGGTGTCAGATAAGGCTTGCACAGAGGAAGTGATGCTTGAGGTGAGTCTTGAAAGTTAATATTTTCATCTATGTTGGGCTCACCCAGATAATCCAGGATAATCTCCCTATTTTGAGCTCAGCTGATTTGCAGCCTTCATTCCATCTGCAGCCTTCATTCCTCTTTGTCATGTAAAATAACATGTTCACGGGCTCCGGAGATTAGGACTTTTACATCTTTTGGGGGCGGTTACTCTGCCTCCCACAAGAATAGAGTCCAGATGCAGACCCATCTATACGGAAACTTGATGTAAGGACAGAGCAGACATAGGAAAGGACTGTCTGTTCCATAAATGGTGCTGAGACAATTTATTATCCTTACAGAAAAAATGAAATTAGGTTCTAAAGGTTCTGAATGCCAGCAGGGTGTCCCACAATTCAACTCAATTCTGATACTGTCTACCTGGAGATAGCATCAGATCCCACAGGTTAAAGGCTCCGTCATACAAGACTGCTCCTCCCCGCCTTCCGTCGCAAGTCCAAGGTGCTTCTGACCAACCAGCTATAGATTGGAGGTTCCAACAACCCCCGCCTTGGTTCAATTAATTTGCTTGAGCGACTCACAGAATTCAGAGAAACACTTCACTTACTAGATCACCGGTTTATTATAACAGGATATAACTCGGGAGCAGCCAGATGAACAGATGTATAGGGCAAGGTATATGGAAGGGGCATGGAGCTTCCACACTCTCTCCCTGGGCGCTGCTCTCCTCAAATCTCCACTTGTTCACCGACTTGGAAGCTCTCTGAACCCTCTCCTTGGGGTTTTATGGAGGTTCATTACGTAGGCGTGATCGATTACATCATTGGCCATTGGCGATTGATTCAACCTCCAGCCCCCTTTCCCCTCCCTAGAGCTGAGGCAGGGTGGTGGTGCTGCGACTGAAAATTCCAACCCTCTAATCATGCAGTTGGTTTCCCTGGCAACCAGCCTCCATCCTTAGGTTACCTAAGGGCTTCCCAAAAGTCACTTCATTAACATAACAAAAGACACCTTCATTTCTTTCATCACAGGAAATTCCAAGAATTTTAGGAGCTCTGTGCCAGGAAAGGGTCAAAAAACAAATATATATTTCTTTATTTTTTAAATTTATTTATTGAGGTCACATTGGTTTATAACATTATGTATATTTCAGGTGTACATCATTATATTTCAGCTTGTGTATAAACTGCATCATGTTCACCACCAAAAGTCTAATTTCCATCCATCACCATCCATATGTGCCCCTTTACCCTTTTCACCCTCCCCCCACCCCCCGCCCCCTTTCCTCTGGTAACCACCAATCTGTTCTCTGTATCTGTGTGTTTGTTCATCTTTCACATGTAAGTGAAGTCATACAGTAATTGTCTTTCTCATCTGACTTATTTCGATAGCATAACTACTCAGCCATAAAAAAAAAAAAGATGAAATCGTGCCATTTGCAACAACATGAATGGACCTTGAGGGTATTACGCCAAATATATGTTTCTTATTATAAATCAAAATATCACAGATTCCAACCTCACACAATTCCCAAGTGCATTAAAAACTTAAATGTCAACGGAAAAACCATAAAATATTAGAGGATAACATAGGAGAATATCTTTGTAACTTTGAGGTAGGGAAGAGATTCCTAAACACAAAAAATATAAACCATACAGGACAAGATTGATAAATTTGTCTATATTAAAATTAAGAACTTCTGTTCATCAAGGTCACCGTAAAAAGACAAGACAAGCCACAAACTGGGAGATGATACTTGTGACATATATGGGTGACAAAGATTTATCCAGAATGGAGGGGGGGAAAGTGTATGTATATACATATATCCATACATAGAAATATATTTTTTACACCAATGATTATGTTAAAAATAAGCAACTCAATAGACATTTCACATTAAAGGAAATACAAATGACCCATAAACATAGGTAAGATGTTCAACTCATTAGTAATCAGAGAAGTGTAAATTAAAACTACAGTAAGATACCATTTCATACCCATCTGTCTCTCAAACATTAAAATGTCTGACAATGCCAATTCCAAGAGCTCGCTAGGACGTAGAGTGATGGGGACCCTCACAAATCCTGTCCAAGTCTAAATTGGTGGAATAGCTTTGGGAAGCAGTTTGGCACACCTAGGACCCGGGGATGCCACACCTGAGTGTCTATACCCTGGAGCATGAATTCACATCAGGGGCAGTGATTTTGCCAAAGGGGTCAAAAATCTTAGATGTTACAAAGGTTTGTGGCCCTCCAAAGAGCCACGGAGTATAAAAAACATACAGTATATTTGTGGTAGTGAAATTTCACTGGGAGGATTAGGAAAACAATGTATAAAAGGGTCCTGGGGGTGATAATGAAAAAGAGGTTGAGACACCATCAGAGAGAAACTGTGGGACATGTGCCCAGGAGATGTGTAGACGTGTCTGCAGCGCCACCGTTCATACCAGCAACAACACAGGTGACAACTCCCTGTTCTCCAGCAGTACATACATACATAAAACTTGGAATATCCATAAAATGGAAGACTGTGCATCAGTGAGAATGAATCAATCACAGCTACATGAGCAGTGGAGTAGGAAAAGCCAGTCAGAGGGGCCAGCCTGATGGTATAGTGGTTAAATTCACATGCTCCGCTTCAGTGGCCCAAGGTTCACAGGTTCAGATCCTGGGCACGGACCTACACACCACTTATCAAGCCATGCTGTGGCGGTGACCCACATACAAAATAGAGGAAGACTGGCACAGATGTTAGCTCAGGGACAATCTTCCTCACCAAAAAAAAAAAACGCCAGTCAGAGAAGGAAAGCTACTGGATGGTTCCATTTATATAAGGTCAAACCAAGCAAAACTTGACAGAAATCAATGCTAAAACAAAGACAAGCATAGATATGACTTATAAAGAGTTTGAAATGTTGGCTATCTCTAAAGGAGAGGGGGGGGTGGGATTGGAGTGGGTACAGGAGGTCAAATGCTAAGAATCTTGTGTTTTCTCAAGCAGGATGCTAAGTACCATAGTGTTCATTTTATTAATTTTCAAACTATCTTTGCATGTATATTCTGTATATTTCTTTGGAGATATATATATATATATATGTTTCATAATAAATTATTAGCATTTTTCTTAAGGGCCTTATGCTATACCTGACACATCGGTGAGTGGTTTAAAAGGAATCACTGGAGGGGGAGGGGACTCTTGAGTGTCAGGCTGTGGCAAATATTTGTGTCTCCTTGTTTGTGGAGCAGATGGGGACTGAACAGTAGGTGATTAATAGGGACAGTGTGAAAGTTGACCAGTGTACGCTTTCAACCAGACCACATTTCTGCAGCAAGAATGGTCTGAGTAACTGGTTCCCAGATCTTCTCTCTTCTCTTGGAGAAGGGGCGTTTATCCAGAAAGGTTTGTCTCCTTGTCCGTGTGCCCCCACCTCAGCTCCTCTTTGCCAGCTGGTGTCTCTCCTTGCAGCCATCCCTGATAGAGTGCTGGACACGGCCATCCGTGCTGATGAGACGGGGAGCGAGGAGGACCTGTATGAAGATGTGCACAGCTCCAGCCACCACTACAGCCACCCTGGCGGGGGCGGCGAGCAACTCGCCATCAACGAGGTAGGGTGAGGGCTGCATGGGCAGGGACGGGGCTGGGACAGATGGCTTTGCCGTCAGGGCCACTCCAGCACACTCATGCAGGCCTGGATGTCCAGTCTCTATGTTCCAAGCAGATGACAGTGGCACAAACTTGCACACAGCACAGTTTCCGCCTGTGGCTCTCACTTTAGGATGTGGTGTCCATGAGCATTGCTTGTCCAAACACAGGACCCTCCCCTCTGCCCTCATGGGGCTGACAGGGAACCCAGAATAGCAGGCATGACACCCAGGACCTACGAAGTAAGAGTGCTGGTCTGTCCTGTAAAGCCATCTGGACAGAAGAAGGGAGGCCAGGGCTTAGACCCCTAACCCTCCAACAAGTTGTCTGGGCAGGACTAGGGGGAAGGCAAGTGAAGATTGATTTCTTGTCTATTGACTCCAAGAGCTCAAAAAGTATTGCTGTTGCTATGTGTGTGCAAGTGATCATTTTTGGCTGTTCCTACCCAAGCAGAAGAAATTAGTGAGAAACTTCATCTAAGCAAGACTGGTGCCCATACCAAGTTCTCCTTTTGCATCCTCCAACGAGAGAGAAATTGGAGACCTGACTCTGCCCTCTTTTTCTCCCTGGTACTGCTATTTTCTCCCTCTCTTCTTTTTTACCTATTTTGGAGGGGCTGTTGAACATAATGTGGCAGTGACCTGGCTCAAGCACACATCCATGACACCACCATGTTCTCCTCCTGGTCATGACATACTGAGTATTTCTGCTTCATTCAAAGCAGATTCTGAGCACCCGAGATCTCGCAGCACCCAGAAGATTTTCTCCTCAAGGGGGGTCCATTTATGAACAGTTAGCCTTAACATTTCCGTGAATGAATGGGCTGGGAGACTTCTCAGAAATCCTAAAGGAGTGTGGTGTCCTGGTTTCGTACGTGACAGCTGGGTGTGAACTGTCGATGGTGGACAAACTCTTCTTAGGCCCAGCTCTATTGAATAATGATTCTAAATAGTTGTTATATAAAGCTGCTTTCTTGGCGCAGTTGGCAGTCTCATAAAATAGTTGTTATATAATGATTTATTCAAAATCCATGGTGCATAAAGAATAAACATCCAAAGAAGTTGGTTTTTTCAATAAATAAAGCCTTTAAGTGCTTCTCATAAGCTATTTTGAATGGAAGGTGTTCTAAAATTGTATCATCTTAAGCAGAATTCACAGACAATGGTTTGGTTTTCCTTGAAGACTCAGGCTACCCTCTGCAGTCTTGGGGCCCAATGGGGGGGCAGCATGGTGTAGTGGGGAGAACCCGGGCACTGGGGCCTCCCAGACCTGCATGGGGGTTCTTCTCTGCCAGCGACCAGGTGTGGAGCTTGGAGCAGATAACCCTCTGAGCACTGGTTTACTTTCCTGTGAAACAAGAGAACCGTGAGGTTACATGAGGACTGACTGAAATAACGAATGTCAATAAGCTGCACGTGGTGGGTTCTCAGTAAATCTCCAGTGACAAGGATGGTAAGGAAGGAGGAACACTACCATAAAGCCTTTAGAGACTCTGGAGTGGTGTGGGTTATCTGACTGGCCATCAGTGCTGCATTGCTTGAGTTCTCATGTCTGCTTTTCATAGTTGTGTGTCTCCCACCTAATGGTGCAATTCTGGTCTGTCCCATCTTGCTGCCGGTGAGGAGGTGCCTCTTGGAGGCCTGGGCAGGCTGTTCATTCTAAGATGCTCTGGACGAGGAGAGGCAGAGTCAGGCCTGCTCTGAGAGAACATGGGCTCAGGCAGAGGGTACCCGTCGAGGGAAAGAGGGGCTAAGATGAGGAATGGTGTAGCTCCTCTGTTGGCTCCTTAAAGAATCTGTTTCCTGTTTGGTTCAAAGTCTTTCTTGGCATTGGAGGTTACTGAGCAGACAGGGCAGTGCTGTCGGACCTTACGTTTAGAGCGCTCTCCAGGGCACCTGTCTTCCCTGGACACTCAGCACGCCCTTTGGGGGAAGGACTTGTCACCTCACAGAGGGGGACAACGGTCAGGTGGGGAGCCCCTGTCAGGGATGCAGCAGGCTGATGCAGGGTGCAGGCTGGGCTCCCTCATGAGAACCACCAGCAATTCTAGATGCTGATGGAGAAAGCCCACGAAAGGCAGCCCTGACAGGGGCAGTGCAGCAAGAAGGCCAACATCCCCGGGCTGACCCCCATCCTGCCACTGGCTGGTGGAGGACCTGCAGCAAGTCACTCCTTTCCCGGGGCCTCGGTTTCCCCATTGTGGGGCAGATGTGGCACCTGGGCTCCCCTGGCAGCTATAGGACCGTCACTGTGCCCCGGGTATCAGGTACTCGGGAATGGCAGCACCCGTTATACGATCTGTTGGCAGCGTTAAATAGACGCAGTTGATCAGAAACGTGGAAGAGATACAGAAGGTGATTCTCCAGTGGCGTTCCAAGAGCAGCAGGCACAGGCAGGAACTTCACAGCACTTTTGTGTTCTGGGTGCATAAGGAGTGAGAGGATGCACCCACACACACGAGAAGGCTGTGGGTGTGACGTGTGCACGTATATGTTGTATGCATGTGACACATATTTACTGAGTATGTTATATGTGTCAGGTCATGTTCTAGGCCCTGGGATATGGCTGTGCAGATGTGGTCCTGCCCTCAGGGGGCAGCCGTTGGGGCGGGGCAGACTGTGCATGTCTGTGTGGACACCTGTTCTCTTCCGTGTGCCCTGGCGGAAGTGAGAAGGGGCAGTACCTTGTTCATTCTGTGTTCCCTGCACCTCCTGACTGTCCAGTCCCCGCAAGATGAGTCAACCTCCCAGAGACGGAAGCAGAGGAGAGGAGGGCCTGGCTCCCAGCACCTCTTCGTGGAACACCTAGAGGACACCGCCAGACACAAGGCCAGCTAGGGACTGGTCCTTGGTGGAGTTGGTCTGACCTTCTCTCCAAGTGTTTCTGTCTTCCCCAGTGCCTGTGACACTGGATGTCTGTTCCCAGGCCTGACCTGGCTCTTGCACCCCGTCCCCAGCCGCAGGGAGGAGCCCGACAGATACCTTGTGCACGCCCTGCTGTTGGACAACAGTGGGACTGAAGTCTCTGTTGAGACAGGGTGGTCACAGCCCCAGGGCCAGGGCTGCACGCTGTCTGGTGCCAGCACATCCACACTGGCTTTCTTCTTCTCTCCCGAAGCCATGGTGCAGGGGGCTCAGCCCTCATCTGCCCCAGACACCTCTGTCCCCCTCTACCTCCATGTCAGTCCTGCCACCTTGGCAGAGCTGCACACCCACCCAACTAGTCTGGGTGGGCCACTCCCTGGTGCCACCTCCAAGGGCCTAGGCCTTTGCTTTCAAGCTTTTCTGGCTTTGTTTTTGGTCATGAAACACACACAAAAAAGGCTGTTGCCACTGTCTTCCCTGCTGTATACCCAGACCACCAGGATCTAGAGACTGGGTGCCCCTGGGGCAGGGTGGAGGCCACCTCTCAGTCCTTGGTCCTGGCCCAGGTTCAGAGGTTCTTCTGCCACATCAAACCCTCCCTGGGCTGCTCTGCTGCACGTGGGACAGAGGCCTTGTCCCAGAACTGGGCCATGGCTGAAGTTCTAAAACACGCCCCAGGAGCCAGCACGGCAGCAGGTAGGGCGCTGTGCAGACCAGTGGGCTCCTGCAACTGCCCTGATGAGGGGTCTGAGGACACACAGGCACAAGGGTACAATGAAATGTCTGACCCGAGTCAGGGGTTCTGAGCCACAGCCCACTGGAGGGCATGTCACACAGTCTTACCAGAGGAGTGCTGGGTTTTGGGGTGGCAGGGAGCCTCTGATGCTGTCTGATCCCCACAATCCTCCTGAGCCTCATTTTCTGAAAAACTGGGCAGGAGCTGAAGACTCTTTCCTCCCAAGCAGACAGACGGGCCCAGGCTGCCCCTTCAGATCTGAGGGAGGCAGACAGCCTCTCCGGACACATTCCTGGCCCTCCCCTGCCACACACAGGAACCCACACACCCACACACATGCTGGCATCCACCAGGGGTCTTCAGCAGGGTGGTGATGTCCACAGGTGCCCTCATCTGTACTCACTCACTGCCTGTAGCACTGGCACGCACACATGGAAACCTGAGCAGGCAGAGACAAAGTCACCACGTGTGAACACTCAGCCTCTATAATGTTCCCTCCATGGGCTCCTCCTGCCCCAGGACTCACAGTGCTGAGCATGGAGCCTAGGAATCTCTGCCCACTTCCAACTGCTTTTCGGTCTCCTCAGCCCCCTCAGTGGCAGCCTTCTGATCCATCAGAGGGGCATGGTGACTGTGACAGAGCGAGAGACGCCTGCACGTGAACTTTGAGCCCGACAAGGTTAAGGCTGCAGGCTCTGTCAGGGAGGCAGGGCAGACCCCTGGGGACCTGACATGGGGTTGTTTAACAAGCTGCAGACCCACATGCAGAAGAATGAGATTGGACCCTTATCTCACACTATTCACAAAAATCAACTCAAAATGGATTGAAGTCTTAAACACGAGACCTGAAACCATAAAAATACTAGAAGACACAGGAAAAATGCTTCTTGACATTGGTCTGGGCAACGATTTTTTGGATATGGTACCAAAAGCACAGGCAGCAAAAGCAAAAATAGACAAGTGGAATTTAATCAAATTAAAAAGTTTCTGTGCAGCAAAGGAAACAACAGAGTGAACAGGCAACCTATGGAATGGGAAAATACATTGCAAAGCATATATCTGATAAAGGGTTAGTATCTAAAATATGTAAGTAACTCATACAATTAAATAGCAAAAAACCCCAAATAATCCAATTTAAAAATGGGTACAGGGGGCCGGCCAAGTGGCGTAGCAGTTAAGTCCCCGAGCTCCACTCCGGCGGCCCGGGGTTCTAAGGTTCGGATCCCGGCTCAGACTGACACGCCTCTTGTCGAGCCATCCTGTGGTGGCGTCCCATATAAAATAGAGGAAGATGGGCATGGATGTTAGCCCAGGGCCAGTCTTCCTCAGCAAAAAGAGGAGGATTGACATGGGATGTCAGCTCAGGGCTAATCTTCCTCACAAAAAAAGAAAAATGGGCAAAGGACGTGAATAAACATTTCTCAAAAGAAGATGGTCAACATCACTAACAATCAGGGAAATATAAATCAAAACCATAATGAGACACCACCTCACACCTATTAGAATGGCTATTGCCAAAAAGACAAAAGATAAGTTTGGTGAGGATGTGGAGAACTGGAACCCTTGTGCCCTGTTGGTGGGAATGTAAACTGGTGCAACCACTATGGATAACAGTATGGAGGTTCCTCAAAAAATTAAAAATAGAACTATTATATGATCCAGCAGTTCCACTTCTGGATATATACACAAAGGAAAAGAAATCAGGATCCCAAGGAGATAACTGCACCCCCGTGTTCACTGCAGCATCGTTCACAATAGTCAAGACGTGGAAACACCTAAGTGTCAGTCAACAGATGAATGCGTAAAGATGAGCTATTTATGTGTGTGTTATACACAATGGAATATTATTCAGCCTTAAAAAGAAGGAAATCCTGCCATTTGTGACAACATGGATGAACCTGGAGGACGTTATGCTAAGTAACATAAGCCAGACACAAAAAAACAAATACCATATGATGTCACTTATATGTGGACTCTAAAATAGTCAGACTCACAGAAGCAGAGAGTAGAATGGTGGTTGCCAGGGGCTGGGGGAGGGAGAAATGGGGAGATATCAGCCAAAGGGTACAAAGTGTTAGTTCTGCAGGATGGATGAGTTCTGGAGATCTAATGTACAGCATGGAGCCTAAAATTGAGAAGACTGTAGTGCATACTTTAAATCTGCTGAGAGGTTAAATCTTGTGTTCTTACCACATACACACAAGATGGTCACTATATGAGGTGATGGATGTGGTAATTAGCTTGATTGTGGTGATCATTTTACAATGTATATGTATATCAAAACATCAAGTTGTACACCTTAAATGTATACAATTTTTGTCAATTATACCTCAGTAAAACTGGGGGATGGGGTGGCGGGGGTAGCGGCTGAAGAAGCCAGAAGAAGCCAGCCGCTTTCCCAAAGGAACAAATGCTGCTCTGACGGGGAAAGTCAGTAAGAAGTCCTGAGTCAGGGCCATCCCGGAGAACCTCGGCGCAGGTCAGCCTCAGTCTGTCCACAGTTCAAATCCGGGCTCCGCCATCCCTGTATTTCTGTGTGGCTTGATCACTGAGCAACTTACCAGACCTTTCAGAGCCGCATTTACTCATCTGGGAAATGCGGGCCAAGGGCAACCCTTGGTGCTAGGAATCAGAACCCCTGGTTCATCCCCGTGGCCCTGGTGTGCCTGCATCTGCTAAGCCGAACGGCATCCCGCGCGCCGCCGCGATCATCTGTGCGCCTGGCCGGCCCGGGGCCAGGACCGCTGTGTCGGCTTTGAGGGTCCCCCGACCCCCCCGAAGGAGGCGCCGAGGGCAGAGCGCCGCGCCCGCCCGAGCCACCCCGCCCCTCCCGGGCCTCCCGTCCCCGCCCAGGCGGTGGGCGCGGGTGCTGGGCTCGCGCCGGAGACGCGGCGCGCACGTCGCGGGCGGCAGCGAGAAGCCCCGGCCGGCGGGCGCACGTGGCTCCGCCCCGCTCCGGGCGCTCCGGCCGCCCCGGCCACCCCGCTCCCGCCTTCTCTGGCGGGGTCTCGGGCTGCACCGAGCGCCGGGCGCAATGGCGAGGGCCCCGCAGTCCCGGCGCCGCCCCGCGGCCCCCGGCAGCGCCCTGCGCGCCCTGCTGCGCTGCAACCTGCCCCCCGGCGCCCAGCGCGTGGTGGTCTTCGCCGTGCTGGCGCTCCTCGTCCTCATCAACGTCGTGCTGATCTTCCTGCTGGCCTTCCGCTGACCGCGGGCGGCGCCGCGGTACCGCGCTGCGGTGAGTGGGCGGCGTGGGCACCCCCGGCCGCCGCGCGTCTTCCCTTCCAGCCCCAACAAGCCCATCCGGCTCCTCGCGCGCCCAGCCGGTCGTGACCCGAGGTGCGGCCGCTGGCCTCGCCCGGCCCGGTGAGCCCGCACCGGACCCGCCCCTGCCAGCCCACGTGCGAGGCCGGTCTGCGTGTGCGCCCCCCGGGGTGCGGCCTTGTGGATGACTCAGGGGCGTGGTGACGTGCCACGGGGTTCCTCCGTGTGTTCGCCGTGCCGTGTCGTGTGTGTGTGTGTGTGTGACTAAAATGGCTCGTTTGCGTGTGTAACTGAGGATGCGGATGCAGCTGTGCCCGCGGCTGCCCCTGGTTGTCTGGAAATAGCGTGCACGTGACCTCGGTGTGAGCGGGCTGGGCAGCATTACGTGTGGGTTGAGAGGTATGTGGAGGATGAGTGGGCGCCTCTGCGCACATTACCTGCAGTTGCTTTTCCCATTTTAGGTCTTAAAATAACGGGTCTCAGTCAGTGTGCCCTCCCCACGGGCAGAGACCTCCCCCGCCCCCCCTTGCAGGTGGGCACTCTGAACGCTCCCCACCCCAGGGCTGCACAGGGCTCGCGGGAGCTGAGCCACGTTCCCAGACTCCCATTGGAATCCTCCCGCAGCGGGCTGCATACCTGAGAGGCAGGAGATGGGGCAGGGTGGGAAGGGCGGTGGGCGGTCATGCCGGGGGGAGAGAGTGCACTTTCAGGCGGAGCCTGGCTTCCATGGGCCTGTCAAAATCTCAAGGGCACAGGAGGGGATCCTGCCCCCTGCCCATGGCTTGTCTTAGTCTTGAACTTGCCCTTCCACTGGGACACTCCCCCACCAGCCCCTGCGTACACACCCTATGCCTCAGAGCCAGCTTCTGCTCCCCTGCTAGGCCAAGAGTGAGCCTCCGACCCCTGCTCCACCCAGCTCTGGTGGGCGGGAGTCTTGGCTTCCCTGCCACTGGACCTCAGACAGAGCCCCAGGAAGGGCCTCTGCCCAGAAACCCACCCAGCAGGGGCCCTGGCCGCCTCTGGGCTGTCCTGGAGGTAGAATGTGGCTCTGGCCTCTTGGAGCTGCATTTGGTCTTGGTAACATCACAGAAACAGGTAATGTCATTGCTGTAACTCTTCAGAGTGCCTCCCATTTGTGGATCTACACAGGAGCTTTGGGACCCAGGTAGAGACATTGTTACTGTGGGCTTCCATGGAGACCAAGGCACAGGGAGATCAGGGAAGTTGCTCACAGCTGTGTCTATCAAGTGCCTCCTGTTCCTGGCAAGGTGCTGGGATGAAGAAGTGACAAGGGCGACCCACCTTCCCCCACCGCCAACACGGGCTTCCAGGTGACTGGGCAGGACTGGTCCGGCTTGTCCGTACAGGTGTCAGGAGGTCTCTCTGGGAAGCCCTGCCTCTTTGCCTCACACCTGGAGCCCCCCCCCCAGCTCTGTAGAAACCACCCATGTAGGAGCCCCAGCCCTCTGCCAGGGCTGGCAGAGGAGGGCAGAGGCAGAGCACTGGGCCAGACAAGAGGGGCTTTTTTTTTTTTTTTTTTGTGAGGAAGATCAGCCCTGAGCTAACATCCGTGCCAATCCTCCTTTTTTTGCTGAGGAAGACCAGCCCTGAGCTAACATCTATTGCCAATCCTATTGCCAAAGCCCCAGTAGATAGTTGTTTGTCATAGTTGCACATTCTTCTAGTTGCTGTATGTGGGACGCGGCTTCAGCATGGCCCAACAAGCAGTGCGTTGGTACACGCCCAGGATCCGAACCCAGGGCCACCAGTATCAGAGCACGCTAACTCAACCACCAAGCCACGGGGCCAGCCCCCAAGAGGGGCTTTTGCTCAGCGCTCCTTTGAGGGAACCTGGGGACAGGGGGAGATGCCTGAGCTGCTTAATACCAGGCGGGAACAACCTGGGAAGGGAAACAGTGGGAAGCTGGAGTGTGTGGCGTGTGTCTGTATGACTTCCTCCCGGCCAGGGCTCCAGCAGTGAGGGCAGCGTCTGTGCTGTCTGGGAGACCTCTGTGTGCAGCTGCTGTGAACTGAGGATGACAGCATCCACCTGCAGTCCTTCTCAGGAAATCAGACCTGCATCCCATTAGCGAGCGTGTGACCGTGCGCTTGCAGCCGCACGTCAGGGTGTGCAGGGAGAGGGAGTCTCAGGCCACCTACTTCTCCAAGATCAGAACAACAAAGCTCACACAAAAAGTGTGTTCCCTGCTGGATCCGAACCTCAGTTGTCTGCTGTCTGTGAGAGAAGGTGCACGCAGGTTGTGGGTTATTCTAGGAGTGATTTCATCAGGGTTTGGAGCAGGTTTCACCCCCAGGAAATGGGAAGAACTGGTGGCTTCTGGATGTGCTTGCTCGGGCCCTACCTTGGAGGAAAGGCCTGGCCTGGGTAGGCTCCAGTGCCTGCTGGCCTGCCCTACCCCTTTCCCCGCCCATTCGGGCACAGTGGAGGCCTCTTAGACAGTGACTGGAACTCACTCAGGTGGAGAGCCAGCAGTCCTGCTGCGGCTCCACTCTGGTTCCCATTTCAGTGTGAGGATTAGCACCCACTGTGCCCTGGGGACACCCAGGACACGCGGCCTGAAGCCAAAAGAGGACTCACGGGTGAGGGGGGCAGGGGCAAGCCGCTTGGAGGAGGAAACAGGGCAGAAGGCCTATCTGGTGACGCTTCGAGGCCTTGACTGCTCTGCCGAAGAGCCAGCCCGTGGCTCTGACAATCAGAGCCAACACTTGGTCCCAGCAGAGAGGGGATGGACCTCACCTCCTGTACAGCCCCCAGCCCAACCCTCCTCCTGCCATAAGAGCCCAGAGCCATTCATCATTCATGGAGCAGAAACTGAGCCTACATTACAGGAAAGCAGGTGTCAGCCCAACGGGCAATGAACCTCTGGGAGTGAGGGCTGCCTGGGACGGTGCCGTCTCCCTGCCTCCCGGGGCTGGGGAGCATCTCTCCTGATGTGAGGTCCATGACCACCAGGAGGAAGGAGCCATCCCAGTTAGTTCAGCAGAGAGACACTGATATAAAGAATTGTTAGCTGGTATCAAGTAGTTAGCTCATACCCAAACGCACAAGAACAGTACTGAGGGAGCAGCTACAAGACAAATCGACCTCTCCTAGAGCTAGGGGGAAAGGAAGGAGGTTGGAAGAATGAAAACTGAGAATCCTATAGGCTTGGGACCTGGAGCGCTGAGGAGGGCTGCTGCTCAGCTGGTGCTGGGGAGGAGGGTGGGGGCGCCATGAGACTGGTTCTGCAAGTGTTCAGAAAACACTGCAAGCCAGGTTAGCTCCTGCAGTGGCGGGACACCACCGTCCCGGGGTGAAGCGGCATTGTTGCTTGTCGGTAACCTCTCCCAGGTACTGCCAGCCCACAAGAAGCCAGCAGGAGGGAGCAAGCTGCTTGCCTCAGCTCTGCAGTCCTCTCCAGTGCCACATGAGGAGAGCCTAGAGGGGAGCAGCTGGCACAGCAGAAATGCAGCTTGCGGGAGCCCAGTGCCAGCATCGCAGAGCAGAGCAGAGATGATGGGGGAAGCTGACAGGCAGGGGTTTCCTCACTGGCCCAGTGGGGGTGGGAGGAAAGTGTGCCCTGTGCAGGGGAGTGAGCAACATACTCGCCCCTCAGATTTGGTGGCTCACCAGGGTCCCAGTGGTCACGTTCACTTCAGGCTTCATCATCAGCTCTGCCGGTCTAGACACGCCCAGGGCATAGCACTGCCCCCTGAAGAGGGATGCCAGAGTGAGCCCCTGTCTGCCCCTCTGTCATGTGAGTCAGAACCCCCTTTTCCCAGGGCTGCCGGGGGTGAGGGCCAGAGGGCAGCCTTACCCCACTGACCTGCTGTTCATGGCTCTCTCCACAGCTCATCAGCGATGGCAGTGTGGTCTGTGCTGAAGCACTCTGGGATCATGTCACCATGGATGACCAGGAACTGGGCTTCAAAGCTGGGGATGTCATTGAAGTAATGGATGCCACCAACAGAGAGTGGTGGTGGGGCCGCGTCGCCGACGGCGAGGGCTGGTTCCCAGCCAGCTTCGTGCGGGTATGGTACCGGCCTGAGCTTCTCCTAGGCCTGTAAAGAGCCAGCTGGCTCTGCTCAGAAATGCCGGCCTGAAGCACTCTGGGGGCCGAGGTACTGGGCACAGACCTCCGGCTCGCAGCTGTGCTGGGACTGCAGGCTGTGGGCTGGGCGCTGGGTGTCAGGAAGGCCAGCCTGGGGGTGCGACACAGCCTTCCCCTGCAGAGCTGCCACCTGCTCCCCCTGCCCCAGGGCCCTCAGTGGCCAGAGATGGTGGGTCAGAATGGCAGTGTGGCTGCCTCTAAGGGGAGTCTGCATATTAGAGTCCCACCGCCCAGGCAGCTCGGTCTACCAGGCTCTTCCTCAACACTGCGCAGAGCATCTGCTTGAGTCATCTCAGTTACAGCTTTCACAGCAGCCCAGGGGCTGGCACCGTCACTTACACTGGGGGAAACTGAGGCATGGACAAGTCAGTCCTTAGCCCAAGAGATCAGCCAGATCCTACCTGAGGTGACCTTTGGTCTCCAAGGAAAAGCCAGGACAAGGGCAGTGGGGAGGAGAGATCCCAGGCCCTGGGGTTCACAGCTTCTCCTGCCCCAGACCCCCGGACAAGGTGCCCACTCTGCACCCTAAGCCATTCCTAGTACAAAGCCACATCACTCATGCGCTTATGTCACAGCCCCTAGAGGGCCCTATGAGCAACACTGGTTCAGAACTCTATAGTTAGTATCTGCTCTGTGCCCAGCACAAGCCGATGCTAAGGGCACCTTAGGGGGAGGCAGGTAGTCTGGGATAACGGACAGCTGCAGCGGTCATCGGACTGTCGGCCCCCTGTGCAGATGGGCACTGTGCGGGCGATGGGCGGAGGGGAGCTTCCCGCCCTGCCCAAGGCCCCTGTGCGTCCTGCGAGTTCTCCTAGCTTTAGTTCCCGGCTGCGGGGCGCTGACTGCACCCCCCGAGGGCGCTGAGCCCCCCAGGGTGCTGACCGCCCCCCCCGGCGCTCACCCCCACCCCGAGGGCGCCGACCCCCCCAGGACGCTGACCCCCCCCCCCCAGGGCGCTGACGCCCGCCCCCCAGGGCAATGACCCTCCCCCGGGGGCGCTGACCCCCGCGCGTTGCCCGCAGCTGCGTGTGAACCAGGACGACCCCGCGGACGACGAGGCGCCGCGGGCCGGGGCAGGCGGGGCAGAGGACGGCGGGCCCGAGGCGCAGAGCAGCAAGGACCAGATGCGAACCAACGTCATCAATGAGATCCTCAGCACCGAGCGCGACTACATCAAGCATCTGCGCGACATCTGCGAGGTGAGGCCGGCGCGCGCGGGCGGGCCGGCGCGCGCGGGCCGGGGGGCCGGTGCCGGGGCTGACGGCGCGCTCGGCCCAGGGCTACATCAGGCAGTGCCGCAAGCGCGCCGACATGTTCAGCGAGGAGCAGCTGCGCACCATTTTCGGGAACATCGAGGACATCTACCGCTGCCAGCGGGCCTTCGTGCAGGCGCTGGAGCAGAGGGTCAACCGCGAGCGCCCGCACCTCAGCGAGCTGGGCGCCTGCTTCCTGGAGCACGTGAGCGCGCCCGCCGGACCCCACCCCGCGCCCTGCCGCCCGGACCCCGCCCCCCGCCGCCCGGACCCCGGGACCCCGCTCCCCGCCCTGCCCCCGGGGCCCTATCCCCAGCCCTGCCCCCCACCCTGCCCCCGGGAGCCTACCCCGCACCGTGCTCCTCGGACCCTGTCCCCACTCTGTCCCCGGGACCCTACCCCCCATCCTGTCTCTGGGACCCTACTCCCCACCCTGTCCCCGCTCTGCCGCCGGGACCCTGCCCCCCACCCTGCACCCACCACCCCGCGACCCTGTTCCCAGGACCTGCTGCCCTGGCTCTACAGTGCAGTAGCTCCTGGGGGCTTGGCCGTCCCCCCATACCCGGCCCACACACTGTAGCCTGCTTTGCTTTTGGCTCCCAAGCTGCCTTCTTTTGGAAGGCCACCTTGTAGCTGAAACCCAGGCAGCCTGCCATTCTTCCCAGAAGCTTCCAGGCCCCACTCCCCGACCTGCCCCACTGCCTTCACCCTTCAACACTGTTGTGGAAGTGTCTCTGTTTCTGTAGGGGTAAATCAAATCAGAGAAGGCCCCTTGGAGCGGGGCACCTGGGCATCAGCCAGTGAGGTAGGAGATGGGTTGGGCCACCTGTTGAGCACTCCAGAGCTGTTCACAGCCAGTTCTGGGGTCCCTTACTCAGTGAGCAAACTGAGATATGTGGAATTTACAGTGCTTACTTCCACTAAATGCTAGTTGGCATTTAGCCATAGTTCACTGGTCTGGGCTAGATGAACTCCTGGTCTTGCCTGATGGGGAAAACACTGGTTTTAGCCCTCTCCTTTGCAGTCACGGGGGGGGGGGGGGGGGGGGGGGGGGGGGGGGGGGGGGTGAGCGAGCCCATCAAGGACAGTGTGGCTCCTTCCATACCAGTGGGTGTTGGGAGGGGCCGGCCCCTCTCTCCAGCGGCAGGAGGAGAACTGAAGGGAGGGGTGGACGGTCCAGGTGCAGGAGCGGTGGGGGGCTGGGCACCCAAGTAAGTGTGGGACTTGGGTCCAGTTTTTCAGCAGCAGGAAGGGGGAAATAGGGCAGGTCCAGGAGGAGGCACTTGATTGACATCACCTAGTGTGACCATCACAGGACCCCGCCCGCCGGCCAGCTGCTGTTACTCTCCTTCCCCACCCAAGTCCATGAAGTCTTAGGTTGACAGATGGCAGACCTGGTCTCTCTCTGGCTCCAGGTAGATGAAGCTTTTAAAAAGAAGAGGCACAGTGAGTCTCATGTGCAACAGACGCACAACGTGGACCTATCTGTCACGTTGTGTAGAATACAGTGACGGTGCTGTCCTTCAGATATGAAGCCGGAACTTGGTGAAGACGCAGCAAGACACTGGGCTGAGGATGAAAACAACCCAGGAGGCACAGCATAGACCCTGGCATCCATTTAATCTCTCTTAATCTCCCCACCCACCTCCTTTTGACCTTGACTGATAGCCCTTCCTTATTAGCATCATTGATCTCATCCAAAAAACTGACAAAGTATCTTCTGGGGGGCCCTGCTGAGAAGGCCGGGGTGGTGGGCGACAGAGGCGCACAGGTCTGAGTGTTCAGAGGTCTTCCCCATCCCAGGTGTAAGATTCCGTGTAGCTTGTGCCCAGTGAAGTAGGTAGACAGAGCCTGAGTTCCTGGAGCCCGGCTCCTGCTTCCTCCTGCCATGTGCCGGGGGTCTTGGGGGACCTGGGGGCAGGAGCCAGCCTCGCTAACCTGCAGCCCTGCCCGCAGCAAGCAGACTTCCAGATCTACTCGGAGTACTGCAACAACCACCCCCGAGCCTGCCTGGAGCTCTCCCGGCTCGCCAAGCTCAGCAAGTACGTGTACTTCTTCGAGGCCTGCCGGCTGTTGCAGAAGATGATCGACATCTCCCTGGATGGCTTCTTGCTGACCCCCGTGCAGAAGATCTGCAAGTACCCTCTGCAGCTGGCTGAGCTGCTCAAGTACACGCACCCCCAGCACAGGTAGGAGGCTGCTGGTCGAGGGGGCAGCCTGAGGCTCTACACGCCTCAGGTCGGCCTGTTTGCTGAGTCCTTCTAGTGTGCTGGGCACTGCTGCAGGCACTGCAGCCACAGCACAGAGGAAAACCACCCCTGCTCTCACGAGCTGTCGTTGCAATGAGGGAAAAGAGGACATATTTGGGTATTAAATTCCACTCTGTGCCGGGATGTATGGAGAAGATGGGGGTGTGCATTTGACAGGGGAAGAAATGGCCAATGGGCACAGCCGCAGAGGGAAGCAGCTCCACAGGGGTCTTCAGGAGGCTCCCAGCCCATCTCTGCTCTCCGTCTGGCAGCCCTCTCCCATCTCTGTTCTGCCCCAGGGATTTCAAGGACGTGGAGGCTGCCTTACATGCCATGAAGAACGTGGCCCAGCTCATCAATGAACGGAAACGGAGACTGGAAAACATTGACAAGATTGCTCAGTGGCAAAGCTCCATAGAGGACTGGGAGGTGAGGGCCTGACACCCCAGAAGATACCATGGGGCTTGCCCCTGAAAAATCTAGGAGGGAGCTGAGGCAGCGAGTCATGCTCCTGGGAGCTAGCAAACAGGAGCTGGTGGTGGGCAAGCGGGTCCTCCACTTGGGCCCACCAGAGCCCTGAGCTCCAGGCCCGTAGCGCTGCCTCCCAGAGCAGGCCCGGTGGCCTCTTTCCTGGTGAAGAGTGTGGGGCACGTGTGAAATACCACACTCCTCCCAAAGTGCAGTCAGCCAGCCCAGCAAGAGCGGCTGTTTCTCTGCCCTTAAGGGACAGGCCAGATCCCCCAGTTTGTTACCCACCAGGACTCCCACAGAAGGGCCCCAGCCTGCCACAGCATGACCAAAAATGGACCCACCGCCCAGAACCTCCTGGTTCCTTTCTCTGGCTCGCATATTCTCCATATCAGCCAATCTTGCCTCCTGAGGCAACACTGAGGCCTGAAGGAATGGTGACATTCCTGTCCTGCTCTCTCTATCCCCACCTATCTGGGCCCCACTCTAGAAATACAGCATTAGACTCCCTGGGGGTGGGGCTGAGCAATGTTGGTTTTGTTTTGTTTGGGGGTTTTGTTTTTTGTTATTTTTTTCACTTTCCTGGTGATTGGTTCTGAGGCTCAGCCCTAGCCAAGGACCCTACAAACTTTCTTATCCCAAAACTGAATGGCTGCCAACTCCTGGCTGTGGCTTGCATTTTCCAGGAGCAATCGGAAGGGGGCAGGGCTTAGTCTGCAAGTTTGAAGTCTAATGATGGGACTTCAGGTACCAAATACATTGAACTGGGAGGAAGACCTCCCCTGCCCCTAAAAGACCAGCCTCAGAGGTGACTTCTAACCAGGTCTAATCATTCTCAGGGCAGCACTGTCCAATTGGAGTATCACGTGAGCCACAAAGGGAATCTTACATGTTCTAGTAGCCATCTTAAGAAAGAGAAAAGGAAACAGGTGAAACTAACTAAAATAATGTTTTATTTAACTCCATATATCCAAAATATCATTTCAACATGTAATCAACATAAAATATCATTAGTGAAATATTTCACATTCTTTATTTCATACTAAGGCTTCAAACTCCATGTGGATTTTACTCACATGACGTCTCAGCAGGGATTACTACATTCCAAGTGCTCACGCCACTGGCTGCTGAGGGGCCCCATTTTGCAGAGACAACCAGCTCGTGGGTCAGACCACCTTTCTACCCACCAACGGCCCCCACTACTTCCTTGGGCTTCCGGAGCAGCGCCCCTATGGCCTGCTGCGCCCTGCAGACCCTGGCCTGGTGGGGGCCACAGGCAGGGCCACTGGGGAGCCCTCCTCCTCAAGATGGAGGCAGGATGCAGAGCCCAGCAGAGGAGGCCTCCTCGAGCTCACAGCTCTCCTTGGGCCCCCAGGGGGAAGACCTCCTGGCCAGGAGCTCAGAGCTCATCTACTCGGGGGAGCTGACTCGAGTTACACAGCCACAAGCCAAGAGCCAGCAGAGGATGTTTTTTCTCTTTGACCACCAGCTCATCTACTGTAAGAAGGTACCTGCCCTGCTGGGTAGAGCGGGAATGGAGGGAGTGCAGCTGCGGGCTGGGAGCAGCTGCCCAGAGAACAGGAGCCACACCCCAGTGGTCCCTCTGTCCTGGGGTCCTGAGTGCAGCAAGCTCTTCCCTGCTTAGGCCCTTAGGGCCGGGATGAGGGTGGCTCTTTGCAGAGTGAGCCTAGTAGCCTCGGAACCACGGGCAGCCCTCAGAGTCTGACCAGGGCCCAGTGAAGTGAACAACACCCTCCTTTCTCACCTAGCCCCTGCTTCTCAAGCTACCTCTTCTCTCCCTGCAAACCCCAGCTTCCCCTCCCCAACCCTGGGCTCCTCTGCTCCAGCTGCCTCCTGGCGTACTCCTTGCTGCTAGCTTCTACTCCTTTTCAAAACATGGCCCACCAAGCCCTGTCCGGGAAGCCCTCTTGACCACTAGCTCTGGCCCAGCCCTGGTGGTCCTGGTGCTCTTCTCTGCTGTGTGGTGTGGGCCCTGGCCCCGTTTCCTTGGCTGTCTCCCCACCAGACTATGGGTGACTTAAAGACTTCCTAGGCCAGTCAATAACTGTTAACTGAAAGAGCAAGGCTCCTCCATCCTGTGTTCAGCACAGTCATGGGCCGCACTAGGTTTGCTCTGCCCTCATGAGCTCACTGCTGGGGAGGTGGGTGTGCAGCCCATCAGCCCTTCCAGTTATAGGGCAGAGGGTAAGGCAGGGCCTTGGACATGGTCAGGAGAGTGGTTCAGAGGCTGGGGAGGGGCCCAGCAAGCAGGCTGGACAAGGAGCTCACAGCATCTCTGGCAGGACCTCCTCCGCCGGGATGTGTTATACTATAAGGGCCGAGTGGACATGGATGACCTGGAGGTGGCAGATCTGGAGGACGGGAAGGACAGAGACCTCCACGTGAGTGTCAAGAATGCCTTCCGGTTGCACTGTGGCACCACGGGAGAGAGCCACCTGCTGTGTGCCCGGAAGCCTGAGCAGAAGCAGCGCTGGCTCAAGGCCTTCACCAGGGAGAGGGAGCAGGTGCGGCTGGACCAGGAGACAGGTGCGACCCGGCTCAGCCTTGCTCCTGTGTGAGGGCCCATGCAGCCATCCTCACCCCTCAATGTCCGGAGGTCAGGACAATCTTAGACTGAAGACAGCACATCTTACAGCCCAAGAGCCTCTGGGTCTGGCGAGGCTCCAGGGCACCTCTTGGTTTCAGCCCCAGGGCATGGATCTGCTAGCCTGTTGGGGGCGTTTGCTTCTACCACACGTGGACATGCATACACGCATGCACACTCCATAGGGTAGGGGCCCTCTGCTCAGGTGCGGGGACCTAGGGGAGCCCCTTTCCAGTATAAGCCCTGGGAGAGCCCTGGAGTGGGAGGCGGGCACTGGCCTCCAGAAGCCTCCCCCCACCCCCACATGAGTAGGGCATCTTCCCACTGCATTTCTCTCTTGTCGTGGGCCCCTGGCATCACACTCTGTAGTGACCAAGTCGGCTCTTGGTCTGGGAAAGAGCCTCCTTTCTCTCCACAGTGGAGAGAAAGAACACTAGACACTGGACACACTAGGGATCAGGTGAGGGTGGGTGATGGGGGAGGGCAGGGGAGGATGTAGGGAGGGCCTGAGAAAGCACCAGAGCATCTCCTCTGCCTGGTTGGCCAAGGTGGGCTGGCTGAGCCCCATCCGGCATGATGGGCCCCCAAGCATGGTGGGTAGTGCAGGGTACAGAGCTGCACTGGTACCGGGGAGCACAGGACAGGAGCAATGTGGGCAGGGGAGGAGGGGGTGGGGGAAAGGCAGCCAAGTGCTCGCAAGGAAGCGGGGTCTCATTTGTGCCCCTCCCTCCTCCCAGGCTTCTCCATCACTGAGCTACAGAGGAAGCAGGCTATGCTGAATGCCAGCAAGCAGCAGGCCACAGGGAAGCCCAAAGGTAAGCAGGTGGAGTCCCACCTCTACGCACGGCAGCCTGGCCCAAGCCCTGATCAGACTCTTCTCTGATCCCCAAAGCAAAGCCAGCTAGCACCTAGTCCTCAGAGCTGCCCACTGCCCTTTGCAGGTGTTTGACCCCAAAGGTTGGTGCTGGGAGTCATCAGTGACGAAGCTGCATCAGTGTGCGGTTGACACCTGTGCTCTCAATCCCCTCAGACACCCACAGTAGCACCATTAGTAACAGAGCTCACTTCCCCAGGCAGACTGCTTTCTGGCAAGGGGCTGATCTCCCCATTCCTACAGACGTTAAATGCCTCGCACAAGGCCTGAGCCATGGAGAAGCTCCAGGCTCCTGAGCTCCCCTGGCGTCCCAGCCATCCCCTCTGCAGGCCAGAGGGTGGCAGCCCAGGCCCCTGGGTGTGGTCAGCCCTGTAGGAAGCAAGGTCCTTCCCATAGGCGTCTGAGGCACAGCCTTAGGACGGGCTCCATCCCACTCTCTGCAGTGGAGGCTGCTACCCTGCCCTGTGCCACCTGGCTCCCCAGGCACCTATGACCCCTGCCGTCTTCTCCTGCCCAGCCCTCTGCCGGCCCTACTACCTGACACGCCAGAAGCACCCGGCACTGCCCACCAGCCTGCCCCAGCAACAGGTCTCAGTGCTGGCAGAGCCCAAGCGGAAGCCATCCACCTTCTGGCACAGCATCAGCCGGCTGGCACCCTTCCGCAAGTGAGCCAGCGCCCCACCCGCCAGCACCATCTGGACCTTCCCTGCCTGCGGGCCTCCAGCTGTTCCTGCCCGAGGCCCACCACATCGGGCCCTCCTCTGCCTGTTATACAAACTGGAAGCGAGCAGGGCTGAGTGAGGAAGTTGCTCAGTGCTACCAGTACATGCCAGGTTCCATGCCCCCATTCTTGCTTTCTTTCTCACTATTGGTGCACTGAAGACACCAGCTGGAGATGGAGCCTCAACAGCACGTGAACCTCTCGCCCCGCTCCGGACCTTTGTGGGGCCTCTTGGGGGCCACAGCTCAGAACCACCCCCACCGGCCAACGTGCATGAGGAGACTGGCCGCTTTGGACATCTAATCATCCCTTCTTCTGTTGTTTCTGGGCAGGAGACCGTCTGCCTTCAGCCACCTGCAAAGCCAGGCTGTGAGCCCCTCTGCCCTCCAATTCTCCTTGCAGGCCTCCAGCCCCCAGCTGGTGGTACCAGGCAGCTTGCATCCCTGAGGGTGGGAACCAGGAATTCTGCGCACAAAAACGTCTGGCCCAGAGCCCAGCCGCTCTGCTTCCCAGTCCCTCTCTAGACACTCCTGGCTGCCGGACACCCTCTTCACTTGTGACATCTTTGTTTATAGTGCAACGAAAACAAAACCGTAGTCAGCTGCATACTTCTGTCAAGGTTTGTGACCAGTCCACGTATAGCTGTGGGTTGATTCTAGAACCTTGTTCTAGTTTTTTTGTTTGGGTTTTGTTGTTCTAACAAACAAACAAACAGTGGAGAAAAAGTATTATTATTGGTGACACACAAGGATTGCCTTACCCTAAGTGAGCGTGAGAAGCCATAAGGACTGAATTCTGTGGCCCAGCATCCAGGACTGACCCACCCATCCAGAGGCCGGTGGGCAAGTGGGTTGGATGGAAGCCCACATCTTGCTGAGGCGGGGCGCCCATGAGTGTGGCCAGGGTCTGGCTTGTGGGTGTAGAGCGCCGAGCCATCCCTCTGGCCCATGAGAATTCAGCAGCATGTACAGTCCTTCTTGCACCATACCTTCTCCAAGCCAGAAGCCACATTTAATTTCATAAAGAAACGTGAAAAATAAGCTGGTGGCCAGCCCTTGTTTTCTGTTGGTCTGTATGTTTTCTCTTCTGCACCCCTTATCCTTCCTGTGCTTGTGATCTCTGACCTAGGCCTCTCCTTAAACTGCAGAAAGGAGCTAGCAGCACCGAGTGTGGTGGGGCTCACCCACTTGCAGACCATGCCCTTAGGCTTTGGTGCAGAGAGCCTCAGGGGGGCTGGAAGGGCTGTGCAGCCTGGGAGCCCGCTCTCTCCGTGAGTGCTCCCAGAGTCCATGTTTGGCTGAAGTTAGCAAATGTGAGTTTGGGGGACAGGCGGTCCACAATCTTTTTGGGTCTCAGCCGCCTCCTCGCTGAAATGGGGTTCCCAGGACGCCCCGGCCTGCAGGACTAGAAGATCGAGGGCAGCTTCTCCCGTTCCCACCTGAGGAAACAAACAATCCCCACAACCTGCTGCCTCCACATACCCTTACACACTGCCAAGGCCACTGGGGTGAGCACCACAAGGCCCTCTTGCCCCTCCCTGCATTTCCTAACTTGAGAGAAGCTATACCACCTCCCAGCCAGGCAAAGCCACCTCGAGACAAAACCCACAGGGAAAAATCATGAAAACCACGATGTGCAACACAAGTCAATCTTTATTGAAAACTGCAGTATTCATACATAACAATTCTTGTTACAATAAACGTGCTTTTAAGAATTCTGAATCTGAGCTCATCTCAACAGATTGCATAAAAAAATTAAAATAGTATGACTTTACACATAATGGAACTGGCTCAGGATGGTGTTCCATTCCTTTGTATTGACACCTTAAGTTCAATGCAGAGGTGAGTGTGAGGGATGCCTTTAACACTGGAAGACACTGACGTAAGCTTTAAAAAAGTACCAGGAGAACGGTCTTAAAAAAACAGTATTTAAAAAATCATTAAAAAAAAAAAAGGAACCGTTTCCTAGTCAGTCATAAGCCATGTGGCTCCTTGGGGCCTCTCCTCTGAGAGGCCATCACAGAAACCCTACCAGGAGCACAGGAAAGATGGCCTCAGATCCAGCCCAACTAGTCCACTGACACTGTCCACACCAAGACCCATGGGAGACTGCACCAGGGTTCAGGAGGCTGAGGTGAGATGCCTGTCATCTCCAACACCCCAATCCTGGGAGCACACTGTCTCCTAAAGCTCGCTGCGGGTCCCTGCACAGAGATGTCTGCCTCTCCTCTGTCTCCTCGTCCCAAGTGACTTGACGTTAGTCCTGGGGACTCAAATACAGTTAGCCCACAGGTTTTCTGTTCCTCAAATGAAGAGGGGTGGGGAAAGAGACAAATCCTCTGAAACAAGTAAAATGAACTTCGCAATTTCCTACCTGAAAAGATCAGACCCTCCTCTGCAGTGTGTCATCTGCAGTCTACTGAGAAGACTGCACCTACAGAAAGCTCAGGTTGAGTAATAAGCAGCTCAGGGAAAAAACACAGACATTTGAGATGCACTAGAGAGGAGAGCTAAGCAGTCTGCCCCTCCCCTAAGCCAACCGCACTTCTGTTTAGAGACACACTCGCCCCTTAGAAAGCACCTCCCACCTCAAGCCACGCATCCTTAAACCTGCTCTTGCGTCCAGTGGAGGGTCAGACAGGCGTCCTGTCTTGTCTGGGCAATGTCCAGGCTGGCAATGATTGGGGTGTCCAGCCATTAGCTAACAGATGGGAGAAGGTGGCCCAACTGGTCAGCATAATACTGTTTCCAAGTGTTTACAAAGCACAGGTGAAGAAGTTTGGCTTTCTTTTTTTAAAGCAGGCCCCAATATCGATGTGGCTGGTGCCTGCCATCCCTTCACCACCCACTGGCAGGCACACTCACAGAAACCCATGTGGGGACAACACTGCCAGATATCAGCATATCTGAAATGCCTTAAGAATATATTTCCTCTCATTACTGAAGTGATGATACCACCAGATAGAACAAGGCTTACTGCATGCCCAGCTTGGGAAGGGCAGGATACTACTTACTGACCAGGTGCCCACTCCAAGGCTCAGGAGCCCCCTCATCTCCTGTAAATACTACATTTGCATAGCACTCAAGAAACAGACTCACAGAATAGCAACTGGTAGGCCTAATAACAACACCAACGAGAATGTTCTGGAAATATTTAATACAAGAGACATAAAAGGTTCTGGAAGCACCTCCATGCCTGTTACCATGCCCTGGTCCTGATGTTAACCTCACCTTGCAGAGGTAGTGAACTGATAGGACCATCGCTCAATGCCAAATACTCTGTCACTGGCCCAGATCCAAACAAGACTTCCTTAAGCAGAGAAACAGACCTCCTACACCCTAGGCAAGAGGCCGTACAACAAAGATATTCTAAAATATCCACGTTTATAGGAAATAGGTCCTGTGCTTCCCTGTCTCAACTTCTAAAAGAACCATGATTCAGCTGAAAGACTCAAATTAGGAATGTCACAACCAAAAAACACAAAATTTCTCTGAAATGTTCCACTATTGTGCTTGGATATCAAATTATGCAACTTTATAACAGAAGTTCTATTCCTTAATTAATTTTACTGCAATTAAATGCTGCTAAAATGACAACCTATGATAGTTTTGTTACTGTTCATATGTCAGGAATCTTACCTGCTAGATACATTCTAACTTTCATCATATTTGATAGGTGATGCTCTCATAGTTTCAAAATCGAAAAAATTTCCACACAGATGTATTCCATAAAGCAAAAGTATATGATCAAGTCTCCCAACTCAACTTTACAAAGGGAAAAGATTTAAAAAAATTATAGAGGGAAAGTATTTATGAAGCTGATGTAAACGGGGGGAAAATGCAACCCACTCTTCTTTCTCTCTTGAAAACACAATTTAATTCAGTGCTCGTGAAAACACTCAACTGTGTGTGCCAAGTCTCAAGCAAGCCTGGAGAAACATCCTATATAACTTCTCATACCTTTCTCCTGAATTCAAATGATTCCACCTCTGACAGGGAGTTGTGTGTGTGTGTGTGTGTGTGTGTTTTCATTTTGCTGTTTGTGGCTTTTTTAAAGCATACACTAAAATTATATTTTCTCCTAATCTGTTACACTAAATTGGGGAACCTGACTTCTTGTTCCTCAGTTAGTTCAGCCCCTGGAACCCTTAGAACCTACTGACACTACAAAGCATCCACTATACAGAGAGAATGACCAACACAGAGTTGAAGAAGTGGACACAAGCATTGTGCCTGGGATAAATGGCTACTACACACACACACACACACACACACACACACACACACACACACACGTTAAGTGCTCATGAAGCAATTTAAAGTACTTATCAGTAACCACACTATGTTAATAGACATTAGGAATAAGGAATATTCTGTTTACAATAATCCATGCAAAAGTATTCCTAAAATTCTTATAAAATACAATGTGAAAAAGAAAATTATGAAGAGTACTTACTATAAAAAATAAGGTTACCAAAGGCTCAGGGGTCAGGTGTCCCACTCACCAACCAAGGCTGAATGGCAAACCAGCACCAGAGCACTGACCTAGCTGCCAGAGACACAACAAGAGCAGGGTCCCTGCCCAACCAAAGCCCATGGCACTTGAAACAAGGATGGGGTGGAACACAGTCACATCCCACCCCTGCCTGACAGACTGCTGGAAGGAAACAAAACCCTCCCCCCACCCCCTCTGACTCTCTGAGAACAGACACACACTCCCATCCATACAAGTTGGGCACATTTAGGCAAAAAAAAATCCTCTTGATCTCGTATGTACAATATTCAGACTTTAAATACAAAATCCTTTCTGTAATAAAACCCCAGCAGGCAAATACATTCAGATGCTGCCTACACTTGCTTTGTGCCGAGCGCCCTCAGCTGCAAGAAGAGCCAGCAGAGGAGACTCACGGATAGCAGGCCCAGCCCTCCCCACGCCTGTCTCCTAGGAGGCCCCTCCAGACAGTCTCAGAGGACACATCCCCATCAGGGGGATGGGCCCAAACAGCCACGCCCTGCCTCTCTGAAAGACAGACTCAATTTCAAATAAAGGTTTGTTCCCTTTTAATAGTTCTTAAATATAACTTTCTTCATGATACACAGCTGAAATCTTTGCCCTTCTCTGTGGGGGAAGAACAGTAATGCCTACATATGTTTTCAGCTGACTCAAACATTTCTCAGGAGAAAAAAAGGAATGATTTTCTAAGCTGAATAAAGGAGAGGCCGAGACCTCCTCCAAGTGTGGCTGTTCCTCATTCACACACCTTCCATCCCAGGAAAATAATTTAGTTCTACATAGGACTTTTCCAATAAAGATACAGAAAACACCAGTGCTATCTCTAAGAGACTGGTAATGAGAATTGAGATAGCAGAGAAGACTGCTTTGCTGATACGTAAACTACCTCTTGCCCCTAATTGTACTGGCCACACAACTCTACCCTTCCATGACAATCATTAAGAAATGTCCACATCGCACGGACCCCACAGCCTAAATGGAAAAAAAGGGATGCCCACTGACCCAGCTACACCCACGCAGCTGTAGCCCTCCCTACACTCCCCCACCCCTGCAACTCTCTCCCAGTGCAGTCCATGTGAAAGAAAGAGCTGGCTGCAACTCTGAGTCCATGTGTCCAACTGGCAACCCACATCAACCCCAAAAGGTTGAAGACTCATCTAAGAGATTTCAGATGCTCTATGAAGAAATTCACTGTAACACTTATAACTTTAAGACTTAGCATACATTACAACAGTGCATTAGTGATACAAGTTGTAAAATACTTTTCCATTCCTTTGGATTTTGCGTATGATGGGTTTGTATCAGTCACTGCAGGTAGACTGAGCAAGCTCTGTTTTTGTGTTTGTTTTTTTAAACATGCATTCAACTAGATATGATTCAGAATAGATTAATACTCCCTTTTTATCATTACAGTTAGCTAAAAAATTGCCAGGCAGCCCACAAAACGGGATTTGCTTTAAGACCAACCCAGAGAGCCAGCTGAAGACTCACAGCGCTGGGAGCTGCCGGGCCGGGCTGCAGTAGTGTTAGCTAAGTGTCGAGAGCATTAACAAAGTCCTGGTTGGAGGCACGAGGCCTGCAGCACCAGCTGTGGAACCTCCGTAATGTGAACGCAGAGCTCCATCCTCAAACCTGGGGGGAGAAAAACAGACACACAGTCACGGAGCTCTCTGGCACCGCTGCTCCAAAAAGGAGGATGACGAAATCTGCTAGGACCCAGAAAGGGCAGCAGCGGGAAAGGCCACTGCTCCTGGTCCCCGTGGACCTCAGAAACTTCCAGTTACACCTGGACTCCTACTTCCTGCAGGAGGCAGTGGGAGGTTGGAGCACAGTCCAGGTAAGGGGCAAAGTACACAGTGTACACAGCAAGTACTCAATGGTTTCCCTCTGTCTTCTACTTCGTAGAGTCCCAATAAGAACAAAAATTTAATCACTGCATTGCCCTTGGATCAACAGTAAGGTAGCATTTCTCTCATTAGCGCCTTAAGCTGTGGGAGATTTGACATTCTCCACTGACAAAAATGCACTTTAGTCAAGAACAGAGCCCACCTTCATCGGCACTTACATGTGCAGGGTGATCACCACTGAGGGGGCACGTAGCTGTAGGTGGGTGTTCCGGGGGCCCGATACGTGGGCACTGTGACTGGGTGGGGGGCGACAGGAGTTGGGGAGTGGGCGGTCAGCAGGGTACCTGGAAGAAAGAGCAGTGGGTCTCAGTGGTAGGCAACTCCACCTACACACAAGGCTGGCCTCCCATCCCCGAACGGCTCCATGCTGCCTCTGACGAGAATGCAGGCTTGGCTCTCTTTGCAAGGAGGGCGGTACATAGGAAGAGGGGATGGGCTTGACCTAGAGTGCTGCCAGAACTCTGATTATATACAACTCAAAGATATAAACACAGCAAGCTCACATTGATAATGTGTTTGGGGGGTGGCCCCGTGGCATAGCAGTTAACTGCGGGTGCTCCACTGCTGGCGGCCCAGGTTCGGATCCCAGGCGTGCACTGATGCACCGCTTGGCAGGCCATGCTGTGGCGGCGTGGCATATAAAGTGGAGGAAGATGGGCACGGATGTTAGCCCAGGGCCAATCTTCCTTAGCAAAAAAGGATTGGCAACGGATGTTAGCTCAGGGCTGATCTTCCTCACAAAAAAAGGAGGAGTGGCATCGAATCTCAGCTCAGGGCTAATCTTACATACACACACACATACAAAATAGTTAAGATGATAATAAATAAATGGACGGGAAGGAAGGAGATTCCAAACTACATAAGCTTCTGAGTACATTACGATAAATGTATTTTCCCTATAATTGCGGAAAACTTCAGGACTATCAGAGTCCATTTATAGACAAGCACTACCTCAAGCCTAACAGCCTCCTCTTGCATCTCTTCACTCTCCGTCTCCCTGCCCACACCCAAGCCAGGGCCTGTCATCTCCTCCCTCCACGTGCCTCAAACATGCAGTTTCTGTCTGTGCCACTTCCCCTTGGCCTTCACAGGTAAGTACGGGAAAGTCAAATAAAACAGAGTGAAGCACACATGGTGTCCTGAAACACCTCTCTCTCTGGCACATTTCCTTACACTAAAGTAAAGCCTAGACAAACAATGATGAAACAATATATTTTTAAAAATTCCCAGCCATGGGCAACCAAGTACATTGTGTGTACGTGGGCCCCAGCCACAGACAATTCACATGCCCATAGGAGGTAACCTAATCCCTAGACATTAAATCAAGCCCCTAGGGTTCCATGGTTCCAGGGAGATGTGCCCATCCTCACCAGGGGTCTCCTCTCTCTGTGGTTTATTTTCCTGACCTAGGGGAAGCCTTGGGAAACAGAGCCGATGGATGCCAAAAGATTCCTACAAGCAGCTGTTACCTCTATTAACACAAGACCAGCTTTCCTAGAGTCATGTAAACATCCAAACATCCAGACAACGTGGCTTGCAAAAGCAGCCCTAAAGAGAAGTATCAAGAGGGCAGGCCCCCAGAACACAAAGTATCCTCTTCTGCTCAAGCTTCATGTGCTCACTGGAGGATGTGGTCACTCCTATCCTTACTGCAAAATGGCCCACCTCACCGACAAAGTGGCCCCATCAAATCCAGAGAGCGATATCCAGTCACAATCCCCGAGAGGGTACTGGTTCATGGTTTATTACTCTAAATCCCACAACCCAGTCTCCTCTCAACTGAAAGGAGAAGGGGAGGGAAAGAAAAAGATAATATGCTGATCCTTCTCAAAAGAAGCACATGTCCCTTCCACACAGCACTAGTCATGAAAAATCAAAGCCAAGGGTCAGAGTACCAGTGAGCTCTCCCTCCCCCAGCTCTCATGCCACCATGGAACAGGCACCCAAGGTCAAGGACTCACCTGCTGACATCGCCATAGTGGTCCCAGCCACCATGCCCATGGTGACCCCGTTGCCTCTAGGCGGAGGGATGGGTGCAGGGTACACTGTCGCCGGCATGCCATTGGGCTGCACCACTGTGGTGTGGTGGATGACATGAGGAGGTGCTGCGTACAGGGGCTGTGTGTAGTACGTGCCTTGCTGTGGGGAATAAGAGAGACATCTGCCACAGGGTCCCATGCCCAGCGGGTCAGAGTCCAGACGGAACCAACCCTTCCCAGAAACACAGTGCTCAGGAGCACCGTTAATAGGCAACACTGCAGCCCAGGCCTACCTGTGCATATGGACTCTGCTGGGGGTAGGCACTTCGCACAGGGTACACAGCGGTCTGGTAGGGGTTGGGGGAGGAGGAGTACGGCGGCACTGCCCCACTGGTGGGGGAACAGGACACTTTGTAAGGCGTGCCAGGAGTGTAACCTGAAACAAAGAAGGAAGCGCAGAGTGACATCAGCATCATGGCAAGAGTGAGCTCTTCCGTTAGACTCTCTCCCCTAAGATACAGTGAAAAAGACAGTCATAAACCAACAGAGGACATTCACACAACACGATAGATGTCTGAGAGACCCATGCAGCCATACATCTCAAGGTGGGGGTGCTGGACCCCAGGGGAAGAAGTGGAAGGAGGTAAGGGGATCTCCCCTCCCTCCCCAGCGGTGGCCTAGGGCGCAGGACCCCACACGGCTCTGGGGGGGTGGGGAAGTTCTCCAGGGATCACTTTCACTCTCCAAGTTCCCTCACAGCCCGTGGGAAAGCCCCAAACAGAGGAGCCTTAGTCAGTTTCGGGGTTGTCTTCGTCAAGCCAGCACCCCAGGAGGGCATACAGCAAGGGGAGAGCCAGAACGCCCCAAGGATCAAAACATCAAAGAAAGCACCCCTCCCCCTGCCCAGTGCACTAGCTGGGCCGGTGGGCCAGAGCAAGGGACCCCCTGCCAAAATACATACACATGTGTTTATAAAGCAGCAGCGGTGAGCAGGCAACCACAGATGGGAACGGTCAACACAGATTACAAAGGACTAGCACAGGCGCCAAGGGTCGCAGCAGGCTCAGAATACACAGCTGCTTCCACCACCACTCCCCCAAGTGGTGGAAGATGGAATTGCAACCAGATACTTTCACTGTGCAAAGGCACAAACCCACCCCATCAAATAGTATGAAGAGGTATATTAATACTCCGGACCAGAAGGAAAATGACAAGGATCCAGAAATCAATCCTGAAGGCACAGAAATTTATAATCTAAAAGATGGAAAATTCAAAATAGCTATCAGAAAACAACTCAATGACTTATAAGAAAATTCAGAAAGACAGCTCAATAAAATCACAAATAAAATTAATGAACAGAGGGAATTCTTCACAAAAGAGATTGAACCTATAAAGAAAAAAAATCAGAAATGTTGGAGATAAGAAACAAAATGATGCGGCTGGCCCCGTGGCTTAGCGGTTAAGTGCACGCACTCTGCTACTGCCGGCCCGGGTTCGGATCCTGGGTGCACACTGACGCATCGCTTGTCCAGCCACGCTGGGGCGGCATCCCACATACAGCAACTAGAAGGATGTGCAAGTAGGACATACAACTATCTACTGGGGCTTTGGGGAGAAAAAGGGAAAAAAAAGGAAGAGGATTGGCAATAGATGTTAGCTCAGGCCTGGTCTTCCTCAGCAAAAAGAGGAAGATTGGCATGGATGTTAGCTCAGGGCTGATGATCCTCACAAAAAAAAAAAAAAAAAGAGAGAGAGAAAGAAAGAAACACAATGAATGAGATAAAGGAAAACATGAAGTCCCTTAATAACAGAGCTGATATTATGGAGGACAGAATGAGCAATTTGGAAGACAGAAATATAGAAATGCTTCAGATGGAGGAAAAGAGAGAACTAAGATTAACAAGAAATGAAGAAATTCTCCGAGAACTATCCGACTCAATTAGAAAATACAACATAAGGACTATAGGTATTCCAGAGGGAAAAGAGAGAGAGAAAGGAGCAGAAAGTCTGTTCAAAGAAATAATAGCTGAGAATTTCCCAAACCTGGGGAAAGAGTTGGAATTAAAAGTAAAAGAAGCTAATAGAACTCCTAATTACATCAATGTAAAAAGATCTTCTCCAAAGCATATATATTAAAACTGGCAAAGTCAATGACAAAGAAAAAAATGTTAAGAGTAGCAAGGCAGAAGAAAATAACTTACAAAGGAACCTCTAGCAGGCTTTCAATGGATTTCTCAACAGAAAGCTTACAGGCTAGGAGAGAGTGAATAATATATTCAAAATTCTGAAAGATGAAAACTTTCAGCCAAGAATATTCTATCCAGCAAAAAGATCATTCCGATATGATGGAGAGATAAAAACTTTCCCAGAGAAACAAAAGCTGAGGGAGTTCATCACCACAAGACACCCCCTACAAGAAATAATCAAGAAGGCCCCCATACCCAAAAGAAAAGAAAGGGTTTACAAAGCTTTGAGCAAGGAGATAAACAGGCAGACAAAATGAAAAATTGCAACTATCAGAAGAGATTAGCAAACAATTATAACATTAAAAATATAGGAAAGGGGCTGGCTCCGGGGCTTAGCGGTTAAGTGCATGCACTCCGCTACTGGCGGTCCGGGTTCGGATCCCAGGCGCGCACCGACGCACTGCTTCTCCGGCCATGCTAAGGCCGTGTCCCACATACAGCACCTAGAAGGATGTGCAACTGTGACATACAACTATCTGCTGGGGCTTTGGGGAGAAAAAAGGAGGATTGGCAATAGATGTTAGCTCAGAGCCAGTCTTCCTCAGCAGAAAGAGGAGGATTAGCATGGATGTTAGCTAAGGGCTGATCTCCCTCACAAAAAAAAAATACAGGAAAGGAAAACATCAAAACTATAATCTCGTCATTTTAATCACAAACTAACATCACAAAACGGAGTAAGCTGTAACAACAATAACTTAGAAGGGGAAGAGGAAATAGATGGAACCTGCTTAGACTAAGGAAATAAGAGGGTATCAGAAAATAGACTATCTCATATACGAGATATATTTTTGTGCGTGTGTGAGGAAGATTAGCCTTGAGCTAACATCTGATGCCAATCCTCCTCTTTTGGCTGAGGAAGAGTAGCTCTGGGCTAACATCCTTGCCCATCTTCCTCTACTTTACGTGGGACGCCGCCACAGCATGATTTGACAAGCACTGCATCAGTCCACGCCCAGGATCCAAACCTATGAGCCACAGGCCGCCGAAGTGGAGAGCGCAAATTTAACCACTACGCCACAGCGTCAGCCCACATCTACAGGATTTTTTAAACAAACTTCACGGTAACCACTAAACAAATAATCAGAACAGAGACACAAGTGATAAATAAACAGCAAACTGAGAAAATCATCATAGAGAACTACCAAATTGAATTGGCAGTCCAAAATACATGGGAAGGGCCGGCCCTGTGGCTTGGCGGTTGAGTGCGCGCGCTCTGCTGCTGGCGGCTCGGGTTTGGATCCAAGGCGCGCACCGATGCACCGCTCCTCTGGCCATGCTGAGGCCGCATCCCACATACAGCAACTAGAAGGATGTGCAGCTGTGACATACAACTATCTACTGGGGTTTTGGGGGAAAAAAATAAATAAAATAAAATTTGAAAATACATGGGAAGAGAAGGAAAGGAAATACAGAACAACCGGAAAACAAGTTATAAACATAGCAGCATTAAGCCCCTGATGTATCAATAACAACTCTAAAGGTAAATGGATTGAATTCTCCAATCAAAAGACAAAGTGGCTGGATGGATTAAAACACAAGAACCAACAATATGCTGCCTCCAAGAGACACACCTCAGCTCTAAAGACAAACAGGCTCAGAGTGAAGGGATGGAAGATGATACTCCAAGCTAATGGCAAAGAAAAGAAAGCAGGTGTTGCCATACTTATATAAGACAAAGTAGACTTCAAGATAAAAAAGGCAATGAGAGAGAACTCAAGATGGCGGCATAGGCAGACACTGAACTCACCTCCACCCACAGACACAGCCAGTTTACAACTACTCATAGAAAAATTACCCTTGAAAGAGAACTGAAAACTGGATAAGAGGAACTCCTGCAACAAACGACAATCCTAATTGAGGTGGAAGAGACAGAAATTCCCTTCTGGAGAGAAAAAACACGACCTTCACAAGCTGCAGTGCTTCAAGGCCGCCAGGGAGCAGCCCAAAGGTACGCAGCCTTCCCTGGAGGAGTGAGGACCTGAGCTGGGGAGCACCCCAGCTGTAGGCATTTTTTGGACCCAGCACAATCAAGACGAATGTCCTAATATCTGACTTTGCCTGCTACTAAAACATTGGGGAGTACCCCCAGAAAAGCTGATTCACAAAGAAATTAAAACCGGCTCTTAAAGGGCCCACGCACAAATACATGAATTTCAGAAAGCAACCTAACATCACCAGAAAGAAAGGTGCACAGTGCTTTGGTGAAAAGAGACTCACCTGATAGGCTCTGAGTGCCTCTGGGTGAGAGGTGAGACCTATCTAGGGACTGGGACATCGGCGGTGGCCATTGTTGTGGCCTGGTGTGCGCGCGTGCTGATACAGTTGCTGGAAGACGCCATTGGAGTTCTCCCTGGGGCCTGCTAGCCCAGGTCTGCCCCACCCACTAGAGCACCGATTTAATCCAGCTCAGCCAGGGCAGGCAGCCCACCCTAGGGACTGGCCCCACCCAACAACAAGCCCTTGGGCAACTTGTGGGCCTGCTAAGGGAGCTGCCTGGATTCTCCACAGCCTGGCGAGTGGGTCCACCTCTGTGGGGCAGGGCGTGTGCCAGGAATGGGTGAAGAATGTGGGGGCGGTGGTGCAGTGTGGGGCTCCCACTTTGGAGAGACTAGGTACAATTCAGGAGGGACTGTGCGTGTGAACCAGTAGGGGGCGGGGCTTGCCAGCTGAAGAAGACTTGTATTTCTCAAAGATCCACATGGGGGTTTGCCCCACCTCCCAAAGCCTGAAATAACTGGGTGCTCCCATGCCTGAGGCCAGCCCCACTCAGCTGCAATCCTCAGAGCTGACAAGAGACCTAAAGGCTGGAGGCTTATAGCAATTGTAACCCCTGAGCCTAACAACCGCCCCGCTGGGGGCCTACTCACTTAATAGAAATACTGCAACACAAATGTGCTATTACAACTTCTAGCCAACTGTGCTGGGGCTCCCCACACCCGATAAAGAGACTGAAGGGCCCACAACAACTACAAGCAGCTGAGCATTACAACAGCTGGCCAGGAGCATAGCTCAGCCTCTCTGGGCACCTACAGGAAGAGCAACCACACCACAACTGAAGGACACACGTAGCCCACACAGGGTCACTCCTGGAGCATTTGGAAATGAGGGAAGCACACTGCTGGGCCTCATACGGCATCACTTATATAAGGTCACCTCTCCAAGAGCAGGAGACGAAGCTGACCTACCTAATACATAGACACAAGCACAGGGAAAGAGGCAAAAGGAGGAGGCAAAGGAATACATTCCAAGTAAGGGAACAGGACAAAACCCCAGAGAAGAAACTAAGTGAAACAGAAATGAGCAACCTACCCAACAGAGAGTTCAGACAAAGAGTGTTAACGATGCTCACTGATCTGGGGAGAAGAATGGATGAACTCAGTGAGAACGTCAACAAAGAAAGGGAAGATATAAAAAAGAACCAATCAGAAACGAAGAATACAATACTGGAAATGAAAAATTCACTGGAGGAACTCAAAAGCAGAGTAGAGGATACAGAAGAACGGATCTGCAAGCTGGACAAAAGACTAGACGAAATCACCAAAGCTGAACAGGTAAAAGAAAAAAGAATTAAAAAGAGTGAGGACAGTCTAAGAGACCTCTGGGACAACATCAAGCACACTAACATCCGTTAAAATGCTAAAAGGAAAAAACCTACAGCCAAGAATACTCTACCTGGCAAGGTTATTATTCAAAATGGAAGGAGAGAGAAAAAGCTTCCCAGACAAGCAAAAATGAAAGGAGTTTGTCACCAAGAAACCAGTACTGCAAGAAATGCTAAAGGGAATTATTGAAGGGGAAAAGAGGAGACCACAAATAGGAAAAAGTATCTATTTCCATAATAAGAGGGTAATGGATACAAACGCACAAAAAAGAGGTTAGATATGATATGAAAAACATAAAATGTGGAAGGAGGGGAGTTAAAGAGTAGTGCTTTCAGATAGAGGTCAAACTAAAGAGATCATCAACTTATTACAGATTCCTATATACATAGATTACTATATACGGACCTCGTGGTAATCACAAACCAGAAACCTATAATAAATACACAAAAAAACTAAGAAAAAGGAACCCAAACATACTACTAAGGAAAGCCATCAAAGCACAAGGGAAGAGAACAAGAGAAGAACAAAGGAACAGAGAAGAACTACTAAAAGACCAAGAAAAAAAAGTTAAAACATGGCACTAAGTACATACTTATCGATAGCTACTTTAACCATCAATGGACTAAATGCTCCAATTAAAAGGCAGAGCGTGGCTGATTGGATAAAAAAACAAGACCCATATATATGCTGCATACAAGAGACATACTTCAGACCTAAACACACCCACACACTGAAAGTGAAGGGATGGAAAAAGATACTCCATGCAAATGGCAATGAAAAGAGCGCTGGGGTAGTAATACTCATATCAGACAAAATAGACCTTAAAATAAAAACTATAACAAGAAACAAAGAAGGGAACTACATAATGATCAAGGGAATAATCCAACAAGAGGATATAACACTTGTAAATATCTATGCACCCAATGCAGGAGCACCTAAATATATAAAGCAACTATTAACATACACAAAATGAGAAGTAGACAGTAACACAATAATAGTAGGGGACTTGAACACTCCACTAACACCAATGGATAGATCATCCAAACAGAAGATCAATAAGGAAACACTGGCCTAAAATGACAAACTAGAACAGATGGACCTAGTAGATATATACAGAACATTCCATCCAAAAACCGAAGAATACACGTTCTTTTCAAATGCATATGGAACATTCTCCAGGATTGATCACATATTAGGCCACAAAACAAGTCTACATAAATTTAAGAAGATCGAAATAATACCAAGCATCTTTTCTGACCACAACGGTATGAAACTAGAAATCAACTATAGGAAGAAAATCAGAAAAGCTACAAATACGTGGAGATTAAACAAAATGCTACTGAACAACGACTGGGTTAACGAAGAAATCAAAAAATACCTGGAGACAAATGAAAATGAAATTACAACATGCCAGAATTTATGGGATACAGCAAAAGCGGTTCTAAGATGGAAGTTTATAGCAATACAGGCCTATCTCAACAAACAAGAAAAATCTCAAATAAACAATCTAACAATGCACCTAAAGGAACTGGAAAAAAGAAGAACAAACAAAGCGCAAAATCAGTAGAAGAAGGGAACTAATAAAAATCAGAGCAGAAATAAATGAAACAGAGTCTAAAAAAACAATAGAAAAAATTAATAAAACCAAGAGCTGGTTTTTTGAAAAGATAAACAAAATTGACAAACCTTTAGTTAGACTCACCAAACAAAAAAGAGAGAAGGGTCAAATGAGTAAAATCAGAAATGAAAGAGGAGAAATTACAACAGACACCTCAGAAATAAAAAAGATTATAAGAGAATGCTATGAAAAGCTATATGCCAACAAATTGGACAATCTGGAAGAAACGGATAAATTCTTAGAATCATACAACCTTCCAAAACTGGATCAAGAAGAAACAGAGAATTTGAATAGACCAATCACCACTAAGGATATTGAAACAGTAATCAAAAACCTCCCCCAAAATGAACATCCAGGACCAGACAGCGTCCCTGGTGAATTCTACCAAACATTCAAAGAAGACTTAATACCTATGCTTCTCAACCTCTTCCAAAAAATTGAGGAGGGGGGTTATCTCCCTAAAACTCATTCTACAAAGCCGACATTACCCTGATACCAAAACCAGACACAGACAACACAAAGAAAGAAAATTACAGGCCAATATCACTGATGAACATCGATGCAAAAATCCTCAACAAAATACTAGCAAATCGCATACAATACATTAAAAAGATTATACACCTATACACCATGATCAGGTGGGCTTTATTTCAGGGATGCAGGGATGGTTCAACATTTGCAAATCAATCAACGTGATACACTACATTAATAAAATGAAGAATAAAAATCACATGATCATCTCAATAGATGCAGAGAATGCATTTGACAAGATACAGCATCCATTTATGATAAAAACTCTGAATAAAATGGGTATAGAAGGAAAGTACCTCAACCTAATAAAGGCCACATATGACAAACCCACAGCTAATATCATCCTCAATGGTAAAAAACTGAAAGCTATCCCTCTAAGAACAGGAACTAGACAAGGATGCCCACTCTCACCACTCCAATTTAACATAGTATTGGAAGTCTTAGCCAGAGCAATCAGGCAAGAAAAAGAAATAAAAGGGATCCAAATTGGAAAGGAAGAAGTGAAACCGTCATATTTGCAGATGACATGATTTTATATATAGAAAACCCTAAAGAACCCACCAAAAAACTTTTACACATAATAAATGAATACGGTAAAGTTGCAGGATACAAAATCAACAGACAAAAATCAGTTGCATTTCTATACACTAACAACGAAGTAGCAGAAAGAGAAATTAAGACTACAATCCCATTTACAATTGCAACAAAAAGAATAAAATACCTAGGAATAAACTTAACCAAGGAGGTGAAAGATCTGTACGCTGAAAACTATAAAACATTGCTGAAAAAAACGGAAAAAGACACAGAGAAATGGAAAGATATTCCATGCTCTTGGATTGGAAGAATTAACATCGTTAAGATGTCCATACTTCCTAAAGCAATCTATAGATTCAATCCGATCCCTATCAAAGTTCCAATAACATTTTTCACAGAAATAGAACAAAGAATCCTAAAATTTATAGGAATAAGAGACCCTGAATAGCTCAAGGAATCCTGAGGAAAAAGAACAAAGCTGGAGGTATCACACTCCCTGATTTCAAAATGTACTACAAAGCTATAGTAACCAAAACAGCATGGTACTGGCACAAAAACAGACACACAGATCAATGGAACAGAATCGAAAGCCCAGAAATAAACCCACACATCTATGGATAGCTAGTCTTCAACAAAGGAGCCAAGAACATACAATGGAGAAAGGAAAGTCTCTTCAATGAATGGTGTTGGGAAAACTGGATAGCCACATGCAAAAAAAATGAAAGTAGAACATTACCTTACACAAAAATTAACTCAAAATTGATTAAAGACTGGAATGTAAGACTGAAACCACGAAACTTCTAAAAGAAAACATAGGCAGTATGCTCTTCGACGTCAGTCTTAACACCATATTTTCAAGCACCATGTCTGACCAGGCAACAGAAACAATAGAAAAAATAAATGGGACTACATCAAACTAAAAAGCTTCTGCACATTGAAGGAAACCATTAATAAAACAAAAAGACAACCTAACAATTGGGAGAAGATATTTGCAAACCATACATCTGATAAGGGGTTAATCTCCAAAATATATAAAGAACACATGCATCTGAACAACAAAAAAACTAACAACCCAATTAAAAAATGGGCAAAAGACCTGAACAGACATTTCTCCAAAGAAGATATACAGATGGCCAACAGACACATGAAAACATGTTCAACATCATTAACTATCAGGGAAATGCAAACCAAAACTACAATGAGATATCACCTCACTCCCATCAGAATGGCTATAGTTAACAAGACAGGAAACAACATGTGTTGGAGAGGATGTGGAGAGAAGGGAACTCTCATACACTGCTGGTGGGAGTGCAAACTGGTGCAGCCACTATGGAAAACAGTATGGAGATTCCTCAAAAAATCAAGGATAGAACTACCATATGATCCAGCTATGCCACTGCTGGGTATTTATCCAAAGAACATGAAAACACCAATGTGTAAAGATACATGCACCCTGTGTTCACTGCAGCGTTATTCACAATAGCCAAGACTTGGAAGCAACCTAAGTGCCCATCAAGGAACGAATGGATAAAGAAGATGTGGTATATATACACAATGGAATACTACTCAGCCATAAGAAATGATGAAATCCAGCCATTTGTGACAACATGGATGGACACTGAGCATATCATGTAATGTGAAATAAATCAGAAGGAGAACGTCAAATACCGTATGATCTCACTCATTAAGTAGCAGATAATGACAACAACAAACAAACGGAGATTGGACTGGTGGTTACCAGAGGGGAAGGGCGGAGGGAGGAGGGCAAAAGGGATAATTAGGCACATGTGTGTGGGGATGGATTGTAATTAGTATTGGGGTGGTGAACATGAGAATACGATGTAATCCATGCAGAAATAGAAATATAATGATGTACACCTGAAATTTATACAAGGTTATAAACCAATGTTACCACAATAAACAAACAAACAAAAAAGATGCATAATATAAAAAAATAAGTAAATAAATAAAAATGTAACTACGGTGGGGGAATTCTAAAAAAAAAGGCAATGAGAATGTGGAATATAAACTAACACACAGACCGAGAGAACAGTTTGGTGGTTACCAGTGGGAAGGGAGCTGGGGGGTGGGCACAAGGCATGAAGGGGAGCATTTATATGGTGACTGACAATAATGTACAACTGGAATCTCACAATGTTATAAACTATTATGACGTCAATTAAAAAAAGGTAAAAAAAAAAAGGCAATAAGAGACAAAGAGGGGCAGTGTATACTGATAAAAGGGACTCTCCACCAAAATGACATAACACTTATATATGCACCCAACACAAGAGCACCAAAGTACATAAAGCAACAATCAACAAACCTAAAAGGAGATATTAACAACAACACAATAATAGTAGGGGACCTTAACACCCCACTTAGACCAATGGATAGATCATCCAGCCAACAAGTCAACAAGGACATAGTGGATTTAAAAGAAAAACCAGGGCCGGCCCCGTGGCTTAGCGGTTAAGTGCACGCGCTCCACTGCTGGCGGCCCGGGTTCGGATCCCGGGTGCACACCGACGCACCCCTTCTCCAGCCATGCCGAGGCCGCGTCCCACATACAGCAACTAGAAGGATGTGCAACTATGACATACAACTATCTACTGGGGCTTTGGGGGGGAAAAAAAAAACAGGAGGATTGGCAATAGATGTTAGCTCAGAGCTGGTCTTCCTCAGCAAAAAGAGGAGGATTAGCACGGATGTTAGCTCACGGCTGATCTTCCTCACAAAAAAATAAAAATAAAAATAAATAATAAAAGAAAAACCAGACCAGATGGACTTAATAGATATATATAGAACACTCCATCCAAAAGCAGCAGAATACACATTATTCTCAAATGTACATGGAACATTCTCAATGATAGACCAAATGCTGGGAAACAAGGCAAACCTCAATAAATCTGAGAAGACTGACATCATAATAAGCATTTTTTCCAACCATAATGCTATGAAACTAGAAAAAAACTACAAGAAGAAAGCTGGAAAAGTGACAAAGATGTGGACACTAAACAACATGCTACTGAACAACCAACGGATCACTGAGGAAATTAAAGGAGAAATCAAAAAATAACTGGAGACAAATGAAAGCACCATACCAACTCAAATGGGATGCAGCAAAAGCATTCCCAAAGAGGGAAACTCATAGCAATACAGGCCCACCTCAACAAACAAGAAAAATTTCAAATAAACAATCTTAAACTACACCTAACAGAAGCAGAAAAGAACAAACAAAGCCCAAAGTCAGCAGAAGGAGGGAAATAATGAAAATTAGAGCAGAAATAAATGAAATGGAAACAAAAAAAAACAGTAAAAGGGATCAATGAAACAAAGAGCTGGTTCCCTGAGAAAATAAACAAAATTGACAAACCCTTAGCCAGACTCACTAAGACAAAAAGAGAGAAGGCTCAATTCAATAAAATTAGAAATGAAAGAGGAGAAATTAAAACAGATGTCACAGAAATACAAAGGACTATAAGAGAATACTATGAAAAACTATATGCCAACAAACTGGACAATCTAGAAGAAATGGATAAATTCTTAGACTCATAAAACCTTCCAAAACTGAATCAAAAGAGGTAGAGGATCTGAATGGACCAATCACAAGTAAAGAGATTGAAACAGTGATCAGAAACCTCCCAAAAAATAAATGTCCAGGACCAGATGGCTTCTCTGGAGAATTTTACAAACATTCAAAGATTTAATACCTACCCTTCTCAAACTATTCCAAAAAACTGACGAAGACAGAATACTTCCTAACACATTCTACAAGGCCAACATCACCCTGATCCCAAAACCAGACAAGGACAACACAAAGAAGGAAAATTACAGTCCAATATCGCTGATGAACACAGATGCAAAAATCCTGAACAAAATATTGGCAAACCGAATACAGAAATACATTAAAGGGATCATACACCATGATCAGAGGGATTTATAGCAGGGACACAAGGGTGGTTCAACATCCACAAATCAATCACAGTGATACACCACATTAACAAAATGAGGAATAAAAACCACATGATCATCTCAACAGATGCAGAGAATCTGACAAGATCCAATTTCCATTTATGATAAAAATTCTCAATAAAATGGGTATAGAAGGAAAGCATCTCAACATAATAAAGGTCATATATGACAAACCCACAGCCAACATCATACTCAATGGTGAATAACTGAAAGCCATCCCTCTGAGAACAGGAAGAAGACAAGAGTGCTCACTCTTGCCACTCTTATTCAACATAGTACTGGAGGGTTTGGCCAGAGCAATTAGGCAAGAAAAAGAAATAAAGAATAACCAAATTGGCAATGAAGAAGTGAAACTCACACTGTTTGTAGACGACATGATTTTACACATAGAAAACCCTAGGGGCAAGCCCCGTGGCTTAGCGGTTAAGTGTGCACGCTCCGCTACTGGCGGCCCGGGTTCGGATCCTGGGCGCGCAGTAACGCACCGCTTGTCTAGCCATACTGAGGTGGTGTCCCACATACAGCAACTAGAAGGATGTGCAACTATTACAGACAACTATCTACTGGGGCCTTGGGGAGAAAAAGGGAAAAAAAAAAAGGAGGATTAGCAACAGATATTAGCTCAGGGCCGGTCTTCCTCAGCAAAAAGAGGAGGATTGGCATGGATGTTAGCTCAGGGTTGATCTTCCTCACCAAAAATAAAAAAAACCCTAAAGAATCCACTGGATGGGGCCCGCCTGGTGGTGTAGTGCTTATGTTTGCGTGCTCCACTTTGGCAGCCTGGGGTTCGTGGGTTCAGATCCCAGGCACAGAGCTATGCACCACTTATTTAAGCCACACTGTGGCAGGTGTCCCACATACATAATAGAGGAAGACTGGCACAGATGTTAGCTCAGGGCCAATCTTCCTCAGCAAACAGAGGAGGATTGGCAACAGATGTTAGCTCAGGGCTAATCTTCCTCATCAAAAAAAAAAAAAAAAAAAAAAAGAATCCATCAGAAAACTATTAGAAATAATCAACAACTACAGGGAAGTTGCAGGCTACAAAATCAACTTAGAAAAATCAGTTGCATTTCTATACTCTAATAATGAACTAACAGAGAACTCAAGAATACAATCCCATTTACAATCACAACAAAAAGAATAAAATATCTAGGAATAAATTTCACCAAGGAGGTGAAAGACCTATACAATGAAAACTATAAGACATTATTGAAAGAAATCAATGATGACATAAAGATATGGAAAGATATCTCATGCACTTGCATTGGAAGAATAAATATAGTTAAAATGTCCATACTACCTAAAGCAATCTACAGGTTCAGTGCAATCCCAATCAGAATTCCAATGACATTCTTCATGAAAATAGAACAAAGAATCCTAAAATTCATATGGGGCAACAAAGGGCCCTGAGTAGCTAAAGCGATCCTGAGAAAAAAAAAACAAAGCTGGAGGCATCACAATCCCTGACTTCAGAATATACTACAAAGCTATAGCAATCAAAACAGCATGGTACTGGTACAGAAACAGACACACAGATCAACGGAACAGAATTCAAAGCCCAGAAATAAAACAACACACCTGTGGACAGCTGATCTTTGACAAAGGAGCTAAGAACATACAATTGAGAAAGCAAAGTCTCTTCAATAAATGGTGCTGGGAAAACTGGACAGCCACTTGCAAAAGAATGAAATTAGATCATTATCTTACACCACACACAAAAATTAACTCAAAATGGATTAAAGACTTGAATGTAAGACCTGAAACTATAAAACTCCTACAAGAAAATATAGGCAGTACACTCTTTGACACTGGTCTTAGAAGGATCTTTTCGAACCATGTCCACTCAGGCAAGGGAAACAGAAGAAAAAATAAAAAAATGAGACTGCATCAGACTAATGAGCTTCTGCAAGGCAAAGGAAACCAGGAACAAAACAAAAAGACAACCCATCAACTGGGAGAAAATATTTGCAAATCATATATCTAAAAAGGGGTTAACCTCCATAATATATAAAGAACTCAGACAACTGAACAACAAAAAAACAAACCAGATCAAAAAATGGGCAGAGGATCTGAATAGACATTTTTCCAAAGATAAACAGATGGCCAATAGGCAGATGAAAAGATGTTCAACACCACTAATCATCAGGCAAATGCAAATCAAAACTATGATGAGATATCACCTTACACGCGTTAGAATGGCTATAATCAATAAGACAAAAAATAACAAATGTTGGAGAGGATGTGGAGAAAAGGGAACCCTCATACACTGCTGGTGGGAATGCAAGTTGGTGCAGCCACTACGGAAAACAGTACAGACATTTCTCAAAAAATTAAAAACCGAAATACCATACGACCTAGCTATCCCACTACTGGGTATTTATCCAAAGAACTTGAAATCAACAATTCAAAGAGACTCATGCACCCCTATGTTCACTGCAGCATTATTCACTATAGCCAAGATGTGGAAGCAATCCAAGTGCCCATCGACTGATGAATGGATAAAGACGATGTCGGGGGTACACACACACACACCCACACACCCACACACACAATGGAATACTACTCAGCCATAAAATTGTCCCATTCGCAACAACATGGATGGACCTTGAGGGTATGATGTTAAGTGAGATAAACCAGAAAGAGAAAGACAAACACCAGATTATTTCACTTATATGTGGAAGATAAACTAACACATGGATACAGAACAGATTAGTGCTAATCAGAGGGGATGGGGGTTGGGGGGTGGGTATAAGGGGTAATGGGGCACATTTATATGGTGACTGACAAATAATAATGTACAACTGAAATTCCACAACGTTATAAACTTTTATGACCTCTATAATACAAAAAAAAAAAATAAATGAAGGAAACCCAATGGCCTTAGTTCAAATCTACATTCGGGAAGGCACAGGGAAGGGACTGAGTCACAGTGAAGAGCGAAGTCAAGATCTGACACCACTGTGGCTTCGTCTGTCTGTCCTCCACCAAGATTTCACTTCATTTCTTAGACTTTACCTGCAAGTATGTGTGTGTGGGGGGGAGGTGTTTGGGGAGGAGGGAACAACCAAGGGAGCAAGCTCTACTGAGAGTACACTCACCCCTGGACAGGAAAGAGATGCCTGCCCTGGTGGAGTATGAAATGGTGTGGCCTTCCGGGGGCACGATGTGGCATTAAAGTTTGTATGTCTTTCAACCCCACAATTACACTTCTAGAAGTTTGTTTTAAAGAAATAAGCATTGGATTTGAACACAGACAACTGAAAGCATGCTCATCACAGTGTTGTTTATTACAGCAAAAACAAAAGAAGAATCTTGTCAAACACGAGGGCTAGGGTAAAAAGACTTCTGGGTTAAGAGAGCAGGTTGAAAACACACATTTGCCCTTGTCCCCACCTAAAATGACAATAAAGCAGATTAATAAATAAAAGGACAAAAGCCATACAGATCAAGAATGGAAGAGAAGACAACATTTTGAAACCTAAAAAGCAGAAGTGGGAAATGATTTAGCATACTCAAAAAAGCTACACTGTCAGCCAGCACTGAAGAGAATCTAGATGCAGCCTGATGCCGGGAAAGCCCCTTCCTCAAGACCTAGCAATGTCTAGGTCCTCAAGACCTAGCACTTGATTCCAGGAGCTGATGAAGGGCTACTATCTGGAAGAGTGGCTGAGTTTATCTGGTCTGCAGTAAGATACCTGGCTCCCCTTGCTGACCCCCACCTCAACAGAGAACAGGGGTTTATTCTTTGGGAAAGCAAGAGAGGGTCTCTGAACTGCTGTCTTCATAGCACCTTTATTCATAATGATCAAATGTCCACCAGAAAACTATGATACGTCCATACAATGAAATACTACTCAGCAACCAAAAGGACAGAACTGCTGATACACATGAGATAAATCTCAAAAAAATTATAATATGCAAAAGAAGCCAGACACAAGAATACATGCTGTCTGAGTCCACTGATATGAAAACTCTAGGAAAGACCAACTTAATCTACAATGATAGGAAACTAACTACAGCCACCCATTGCTTAATGACAGGTATACGTTCTGAGAAATGTGTTGTTAGGCAATTACATCATTGTATGAACGTCACAGAGTGCACTTACACAAACCTAGATGGTGTAGCCTGCACACACCTAAGTTATACTATAGCTTATTGCTCCTGGGCCACAAACCTGTACAGCATGTTACTGTACTGAATACTGAGGGCAATTCTAACACAGTGATAAGTATCTGTGTATCTAAACATATCTAAACACAGAAAAGATATAAAAGATTAAAAAATGGTACACGTGTATAAGATACTTATCGTGAATGGAGCTTGCAGGAGTGGAAGTTGCTCTGGGTGAGTCAGTGAGTGGGTGGTGAGTGAATGTGAAGCCCTAGCACATTAGTGGACACCACTGTAGACTTGATGGACACTTAGGCTACACCAAATTTATCAAAAAATATTTTCTTTCTCTAATAATAAATTAACCTTAGCTTACTGTAACTTTTTTGCTTTATAACCTCTTTGTTTTTAACTTTTTGACTCTTATAATAGCACTTAGCTTAAAACACAAACACACTGTACAGCTTACAAAAATATTTGCTTTCTTTATATTCTTATTCTATAAGCTTTTTTTCTATTTTTAAAAATTTTTAATTTTTTTTACTTTTTAAACTTTTTTGTAAAAACTAAGACACAAACACACACATTAGCCCAGGCCTAAACACAGGGTCAGGATCATCAGTATCACTGTCTTCTATCTTCATATCTTGTCCCATTGGAAGGTCTTCAGGGATAATAACACTCATGGAGCTGTCATCTCCTAGGATAACAATGCCTTCTCCTGGAATACCTCCTGAAGGACTTGCCTGAGGTTCTTCTTGAGGAGATGTCACTCTTTTCACAAATATGTCCATGGCGGTTTGCTTGGTTTGTTTCTTTTTTTTCATCACAGATTTGCTTTTAAGCAGATAATGCACCATGAACATTCTTCCTTATTAATGAAAACCTTTCGGTGTTGGGGTCCATGTTTTCAAACTTAAGGAGCTCGTTAAGATCTGCAAAAACTTCTGCTAAACCCTTCATTGTGAATTTTCTCGGGGCTTCTTCTTTTTCTTCTCCTGCAGTTTTCTTTTCTCTTGCCTTTTCTTCACCTATGCGTTCCCCTTCCAGTTCCAACAACTTCTCGTTACTCAGTTCCTCAGGAACCACCTCTAGGAGGTCCTCAATGTCATCCTCATCCTCACCCAGGCTAAAGATGTTTGCCGTCTCAACCACAGCTTTGTTGATTTTTGCTGTCTCCTCACCCTTGGCAAATCCTTCAAAGTCCTGGACAAACCTCTTCAGTGTCTTCTTCCAGATGCCATTCATACATTCCTCGGTGACATAACCCCAAGTCCAGGCAAAGTTCCTGATGCAGTCACAGATGTTGTAATCCTTCCACAATTGCATCAGCGTCTTCCTCAGTTGCAGCAATAGCCTGGGCAAAGGCCCTCCTCAGGTAGTAGGCCTTAGAAGCTACTATAATTCCATGATCTATTGGTTGGATCAAAGAGGTGGTATTTAGAGGGAGAAACACGACTCTGACATTGATGAAGATCACCAATAAAAGGAAGATGCCTGGGAACATTATCAATAATAAGCCAGGCACCGGCCCTGTGGCGTAGCAGTTAAGTGCACGCACTCCGCTGCTGGTGGCCCAGGTTTGGATCCTGGGTGCACACCGATGCACCACTTGTCAGGCCATGCTGTGGAGGCGTCCCATATAAAGTGGAGGAAGATGGACACAGATGTTAGCCCAGGGCCAGTCTTCCTCAGCAAAAAGAGCAGGATTGGCATGGATGTTAGCTCAGGGCTGATCTTCCTCACACACACAAAAACAGTAATAATAAGCCAAATCTTGAAAGGTATGTTATTCTCCAAACAGTACTTCTCCATTTCACTGGCACAGCAGTTCAGGAGGGCATCTTGGAAAAGGAGCTGTGTCATCCACAACTTCTTATTGTTCCTGTGGTACACTGGCAGCCTGTGCTTACTGACATGCTTGAAGGCCCTGGGGTTCTCACTGTGCCAGATCACAAAGGGTTTCAATTTGCAGCCTACAACATTGCCCCCAAGCAAGACTGTTATCCTGTCCTTAAAAGCCTTGAAACCTGGACTTGACCTGGCCTCCTTATGGATAAAAGTCCTTTCAGGCACCTGTTTCCAGACTAGGGAGGTTTCATACATACTGAATACTTGCTCTGGCAAGAAATTTTCCTCCACCATCAGCTTATCTAGCTTCCAAAAATTCTTCAGCTGCCTTCACATCAGCACTCACCACTCACTTTCACATTATATAATGAAAAACAATTCTTGAATTGCTTAAACCACTCAGAGCTAGCAATAAATTCAAAATCACAGTCACGTCCAACCTTTTCTTTCAACATCACGAACAAACTTTTTGCTTTGGCTGTGATCGTCATGGTGCTGAGAGGGATATGTTCTGTGTCTGGTCTTCAATCCAGGTCATTAGAAGTTTCTCCATGTCTGATATAGGGCCTTCTTGAATTTTTGTTAGTCTCACTGCCTTCAATGAAGCAGATCCTTTAACAGCATCCATCACTTTGTTGTTGTTTTTCAAGATTGTAGCTATCGGGGCCGGCCCGGTGGCGCAAACGGTTAAGTGCGCGGGCTCCGCTGCAGCAACCCAGGGTTCACGGATTCGGATCCTGGCCGCGCACCAAGGCACCACTTGTCAAGCCATGCTGTGGCGGCGTCCCATATAAAGTAGAGGAAGATGGGCATGGATGTTAGCCCACGGCCAGTCTTCCTCAGCAAAAAAAAAGAGGAGGATTGGCAGGTGTTAGCTCAGGGCCGATCTTCCTCACACACACACAAAAAAAGATTGTAGCTATGGTGGAATGCGACATGCCTGACCAGCAAGCAATAACCATCACTGATTTTCCACCTTCATAGTCCTTAATCACTTTTTTTTTTTTTGTGAGGAAGATCAGCCCTGAGCTAACATCCATGCTAATCCTCCTCTTTTTGCTGAGGAAGACCGGCTCTGAGCTAACATCTATGGCCAATCCTCCTCCTTTTCTTTCCTCCCCCCAAAGCCCCAGTAGATAGTTGTATGTCATAGTTGCACATCCTTCTAGTTGCTGTATGTGGGACGCGGCCTCAGCATGGCCGGAGAAGCGGTGCGTCGGTGCGTGCCCGGGATCCGAACCCGGGCCGCCAGCAGCAGAGCGCGAGCACCCAACCGCTAAGCCACGGGGCCGGCCCCTTAATCACTTTTAATTTCATTTCTAGGTGAATCACTTGATGTGGCCTCTTACTGGCAACAAAAGCAGATTTTCTACGCTTACGGGCCATGATGAACACAACAACATGAGATTAAATCAAGCACAAGAGAAAATGAAGCAATCAAGAGATGAGTAAACACAAGATGTATGAGGCTGCTGGCGGCACAACATGGCATACTGTTTTACAGTCAACTTTTTTAATAAGAAGAAAGAGTACTTTCTAAAATAACAATAAAAAGTGTATCATAGTAAATACATCAATCAGTAACGCAGTCATTTATTATCATTATCAAGTGTTATCTACTGTACATAATCATGTGTGCTATACTTTTATACGCATGGCAGCACAGCAGGTCTGCTTACACCAGCATCACCACAAATACTTGAGTACTGCATTGTACTACAATGTTAGGGGAGCTATAACATCACGAGGAGATAGGAATTTTTCAGCTCCCCCTATAATCTTATGGGACCACAATCATATGTATGGTCTGTCATTGACCAAAACATCATTATGCAGCACATGACTATAGTGGTGTCCAGGGGCCAGAGGGCACGAGGGAAACTTTCTGAGGAATGAAGTCACTTGATTGTGGTAGTGTTACACATCTGTATACATCTGTATAAACACACCAAACTGTACACTTAAAAGGATGACTTTTAGTATATGTAAATTATACCTTAATAAAACTGCCCTCTAAGAAAGGCTGAGATACCATTGCTCATTCACTAGAATGGGTGACATGGTGGAGTGCTCACACGAGGTCCATGGGACTCTCAGACAGTACAACTTCTCATAAAGCAAGACATACTTCCCACAGGGCCGGGCAATTCACTCCTAGATATTTTCCCTAGAAGAATGAAAACATATGTCCCCAATAAGACTTGTAAAAAAACCTTCACCAATCTTAATCATAATAGCCAAAAAATGGGAAATAATCCAAGTTTTCATCAACAGGAGAATGGATAAATTATGAAACATCCACTTAAACACTATTCAGTATCAAAAGGAAAAAACATGGATGAATCTCAAACCATATTGAACTCTTAAAAGACACTAGATACAGAGAAGCACACACTGTATGATCTCATTTTCGATACCTAACAAGGAAACCTCGCTATAGTGACAGAAATCAGAAGTCAGAAGTGGGGGCTGATTTGGAGAGGGCGAAAGGAAAGCTTCTGGGATGATAAAATTGCTTGATATTTTGTTTCATGTGGTCGTCACATGAGTATGTACAACTGTCAAAATTCATCCAACTGAACACTTACTATTTGAGTGTATATAAATTATATCTCAAGTTTAAAAAATAAGCTGAGTTTAAACTAAATTCAAAGGTATAAATAAATGAAATTTAAATTCACGTTTAAGAGGTTTAGATTACATTATTGGACTGTATGTAGCAGTGTACATATATTTTGTTTTCAATATAAAAGAGAGAAAGAGAATGAACAACTTCCAAGATATGCACCAATTTTAAATGATCCTTTTTTTTTTTTTTTTTGTGAGGAAGGAGCTAACATCCATGCCAATCCTCCTCGTTTTGCTGAGGGAGACTGGCCCTGGGCTAACATCTGTGCCTATCTTCCTCCACTTTATATAGGACGCCGCCACAGCATGGCCTGACAAGTGGTGCCTCAGTGTGCGCCCGCGATCCGAACCCGGGCCGCCAACAGCGGAGAGCTCACACTTAACCGCTATGCCACAGGGCCAGCCCCAAAATGGTCCTTTTTTTAAAACCACAAGAAAAAAATCCCCCTTTCCTCCAAGGGGCCCAGTCAGTCCTGGAGGTCCTTATCAGAAGTGTCATGTACCCTGTGTGCCTAGGTTCATTAAGACCTTAACACCATGTTTTCTCATTTACTCCCCAGAACGCTCTTCATGGCATTCGTGATGAAGATGCTGGTAAAGATGCTAATGTCCAAAAGGCTGCACAGTCCTAAGCAGCAGAGCAGGTACTCAAACCCAGATCCAGTTGCATTGAGTCCTGACTCCTGTGCCCAAATCAGGTAACTACCAAGCTCAGCTGGTTTCTGTTTGAAGAGAGAAAAGATCCTCCCAGGTTTCCCAATATCATTGTGAAATTCATTAACTGCTATGTTACTGTAAGTAAAAACAATGCCAAAATTTGAATACACCAAATTTCAATACTGGTGCTAAATAAAAGCGGAGAATAAAGAGACTTTCAGTTAGGATTTGGAAAAGCAACTTTAAAGACCAGAGCAGTTATAAAGTCCCTCTCTCCTGCTGCTCATCTCCTAGTCTTTAAGAGGGATAAAAAAGGAAAGCGATAGTTTCATGGGTATATACATGTTAAAATTCATCAAATTGAAGCTTTAAATATTTGCACTTTATTGTACCCCAATTATACCTCAATAAGATTGTAAAATATTTTAATTATAAAGAAAAAGGTAATGTTAAAGCCATCGATTTCTAACCACGTACTGACACTCCTAGAAGGCTCAGTGACAGCTCCTTTTCCTCCATAAACGACTGGCTAATTCAAAGGAGGAAATGACATGCTGGTGCGTGGTGGGCACACTTGTGACCAGTCACAGTGACGGGCGCATTGCGCTAGAGCAGAGCGGCTACTCCTCATGGCACACACCACGCTTGGGGCCCGGCCCCAACACAGAGCTGATCAGAGAAGGTCCAGCCCTCTGGACAAGGTGCTGACTTCAGGGAAAATCACAAGAAAACAGACCACCAACAGAGCAGCACTGACACAGTCTTGGCTGGCAAAAGCAGCAGTCAGGTTGTCTCAAAAAAACACGAACCTCGTGGATGAAATCTAGCTAGCTCCCTGCTCCCCAAGCCACCCCTCTCCTTCACTTCTCACGAGGCTGCATCAGCGGTGTCGTTGAGTTAACTCACAGGAGGCTACCGCCTAACGTGGTTCCCATGCCTTGGTTAAACCCTACTTTCTTTCTCATTATTTCTAGTGGCCTGAATTAAGAGATCCTCCAAGGAGCTACTAAACTCACATCTGACCAAAAGGATATCAGTTATTTTATAGAACTGCCAGATAATCAAAATATTCATAGAACTGCCCACTGTTATATTTTGAGAACATACACTAGACTTACACCTTCAGAATCACATTCAGAATTTCTGGTGCTAGCCAGTTTTCATATGGTTAAAAACAACAAACCAACAAGGCCCTTTTTCTTCATTAGACAATTAAAAGAATTCATGATATAGATGAGACAATTGGAAATATGAATACTGATTGTCATATTGAGAGTATTAAAGAATTATTATTTTTTAGGTGTGACAATGATACATATTTTTTAATTTATCTTTTAAAGATAATACTGAAAAACTGATGAATATGATCTGAGATTGGCTTCAAAATAATATAGGGGAAAGTAGTTGGAGTATAGACGAAAAAGACCAGCTAAAAGCTAATAACTGCCAACCTAGGTGATAGGCAAATGGACACCATATGCTGTACACTTGTGTATATACAGACAGTCCCCGACTTAAGCTTTTTGGACTTTTACGATGGTGCAAAAGCAATACGCATTCAGCAGAAACCATACTTTGAATTTTGATCTTTTTCTGGGCTAGCAATACGCAGTAGGATGCTCTCTCGTGATGTTGGGAAGCAACAATAAGCCACAGCTCCCAGTCAGCCACGAGATTACGTGGGTAAAGAACCAATATACTTACAACTATTCCGTACCCAGACAAGCATTCCGTTTTTCACTTTCAGTACAGTATTCAATAAATTACATGAGATATTCAACACTTTATTATAAAATAGGCTTTGTGTTAGATGATTTTGCCCAACTGTACGCTAATGTAAGTGTTCTGAGCACTTTTAAGATAGGCTAGGCTAAGCTATGACGTTCAGTAGGTGAAGTGTATTAAATGCTTTTTCAACTTATGATATTTTCAACTTACGATGGGTTTATTGGGATGTAACCCATCATAAGTCGAGGAAGATCTGTATCTGAAATTTTTCGTAATAAAAACTCTTTTAAAGTCAAAATATTTTTTAAAAGGTTAGGCAGACTATGGATTAAAAGAGACAAGAAACATAACAAATTCAACTTTATAAACAAATTCCACATGTAAATCTTGAATAGATCCTGGTTCCAAAATTTTTTTTTAATTTTTGGGACAAACAGGCAAATTTAAATATGAACAATTAAATAAAATTAGGGAATTACTGTTTCTTAGTGTGATAACACTAGTTCAGGCGTCATGCAAAAGAGCATCCTCATTATTTTAAGAAGAGCCGCAATGAAGGCCATAGGACCAGAGCCACAAAGACTACCACTCTGAATTAGTTCAGCAGAAAAAACAAAAACAAACAACAACAAAATACACACACACACTCATCTTTATATAGTAGATAAAGCAAATATGGCAAAATGATTACTGATGAATCTAGGTGATGGGTATTATGAGCATGCACTATACTGTTCTCTCAATTTTTCTGCATATTTGAAAAATTTTTATAGTAAACAAGGTGAGAAAAGTTCTAATGCCTTCAGATGGTGACACACAACTAAGAGAGGATCTAAGCCAGCCAGAAAATCTCCCTCAAAACAAAAGTTATGCACAAGCTAAAGGACAAGTAAAGAAGCTGACAGACGCCCAGTGACTGCCACTGGGAGACGAATATAAAAACCTTGCTGAGCCTTAAAAAAGGCGACGAGCAGGAAGGCATGGCTCTTCAGCAATCTGATCTGAAAGATGACCTGGCAGCTAGGTGATTAGCTGGAAGAACAAATAAAAGTAAAATATGCCAATATGCAACACAGAAAGCCAACCCTCTACAGAAAGTCATAGTTCTACATGATAAACTGATTCACAAAAAGAACGAGAAGAAAAAGGAGAAGCTGTTTGAGGAAGTGAAAACACACAAGCAATGAATTTAAGACCTGGAAGAAAAACTGGAGAAAATAGAGCCTCTAAAAAACCCATTGGTATTCCTAATAAGAAAGTCCATGACCATTCTGTCACTGTTCAAACTGCAGAAAGAGCTTGGAGCTTGGACTGAAGCAGCCAATCTGAACAAGCTTCCAAGAATACAGTGTAAAGCCGTGACGAAGCTCTAGGCACACCCCCTCCAAAAAGAGGGGTTTCTCTGAATTCAGAAGCACTCTTTTGGCCCACCACATCCACCGAAAGTAAGTGAAGTCCTTTACCCACAATCAATGACAGGCCAACCTACGATGTCCGCCTTCTCGTCTAATGGATGCCTGAGGCCTACTATGGTGGAAATCCCTCCAACTGGCCCGAGATCTCTAAATCATCTGAGGTATCTTTCATAACACCTGCCTCATATGTGTGCTTTGTTGAAGACAAAAGGATAACTCCAAGAATCTATCATGTGTATACATCTGTCAGAATGCAATGAACGGTACACTTAAAATTTATGCATCTCACGTACGGAAATTTCACCTAAAAACCAACCCAATAAACAACTGTAAACAAATATTAATAATATGCATGCTGAAGTAAATGGGATGAAGTGTCCTAACGTCCACAACTTACTTTGAAACACATCAAAAAATAAAATGAACTGAAGGATGGATGGAGAGATATATGTGTGATACAAGGAAAATGTTAATTTTAAAAAAATCTCGGTAGTCCATATGTAGATGTTCACTGTGAATTTTTTTCAGCTTCTCTGTATATCTGAAAATTTTTACAATAAAATGTTGGGAAAAGTCGCCCAATATTTCTACTAATTATAGCGATGGTTTTTAATATATATTATCTTACTGCTTATTCTTATAATTGTGAGCTATGTCCTAATACTCACCACAAAATTTATTTTGTTTTGTTGTATGGGCATGAATATTCACCACTTTCTATCCAACATTCAAGACAAATCAGTTTCATGGAAAGCAAACATGTCTCCCAGTCAATTAAAAACTAAATGTGTGCAAGGCACCTTCCTTTTTTCTTTTATATAGCACTAGATTCATTGTATTACACCAGAGAATCTCAATAGGATCCTTACAAACTTAAATACACATACAACATACACATCTCATGGTACCCAAAATAGACACTGCTTCTCTGAAATAATTTTTACACTTGCAAACCATTCACAGTACAAAACCAAATACATCCACTGCTAAGTCTTTCAAACAACAATAGCTTTCCACGTTCTCCTTCCCTACAAAGACCATCCATACCAATGCAACACAGACAACAAAATGGTTACAACTCTTCTCCTTTTACTCTTGCCAAATACCTGGGAGTCATCACTGCCTGACCTCCTCTCAGGGAAGAACTCATGCACAGGGCCACTGTTCTTAGACTGCTAATTGTGAGGTGCCAGAAGCTTTTCATATTTGAATGGATCACTTTTTCCAAAAGTACTGTATTACTGCACAGATTTTATATAATAATTTTCTGAGTAAAATAGACATTTATTTAGAAAATTTGGAAAATTCAGAAACATAAAGTGTGTGTAAGGAAGAAAGGCCTGCACAAAAATACAACATCACGAAATTTCAGAACACTGGAGACAAAAATACTCCCGAGTACCAACAAGAAACCTAGGCTACAGTCAACCAAGCATCAGCAAGGAATCGAAATTCTCAGCAGCAACAATGGAAGCTGGCAAACAATTAAGCAATTCCTCAAAATTCTGGGGGGAAATAACTGCTAGACTAGAATTACATATCCAGACAAACTACTGATGAAGTTTGAGTGCACAATAAAATGTTTTCAGACATGAAAAATTTCAAAATTGTGACTCTCTCATACCTTCTTGGGAGATTACTGAAGAAGAGTCTCCACTAAAATCAAAGAGCAAACTAAGAGAGAAGACAAGAAATCAAACAGAAGGGAAAGGCAAAGACTCCCTGGGATGATGGAAAAGAGCGACCCAGGGTGAGGCCCAGAGACAAGCAGTCAGACTGGAAGAGGAGAGGGGGCTTCAAAGTGAGGTCACCAAGAAATAAAACATGAAACACATCACATGGCATAAAATGCTGAGAAGAGATGCCCACCTCTGGGGGAAAGTTGGGAGTTTAATTAACTATATAGTTACAGAAATCTAATTAAGAATATCAGGTCCAGGGAGGAAAAAACAGCAGCAGAAGAAAATAGCCAAATGATGCTCACACAGTCACAACAAAAGAGATGGGAAGGAGAGTGAGGGAATCTTTACATTATGTGCATGTAAACCTTTAATTTAGACAAGAGAGAAATAAATCCCATGACCCCACAACCTGTTAACATTCTCATGGTTTTCTCTCCTGCGTGGCTGCCATAAGTGAGGTTTAATTTTAAGCAAACCTGGGGTCTTACTTCATGGACAAAATTCTGAGTTTAAAAAGAAAAAAAGCTGTACCATAAAGCATTTTCACTTATTAAATATCCTTCATGAACCAGCAGTAAGACCAGTTAAGCACTGTGAAATAAACCAACAGTTTAATTAAACCATTACTTTGTTATTAGATATATCCGCACTTGTATATAAATTTTTGCATAGCTGATTATTCTTTTAGGATACATTCCAAGGGGCCGGCCCGGTGGTGCAAACAGTTGGGTGCACGCGCTCTGCTACGGCAGCCCGGGGTTCGCCAGTTCGGATCCTGGGCGTGCACCGACGCACTGCTTGTCAAGCCATGTTGTGGTGGCATCCCATATAAAAAGTGGAGGAAGATGGGCACGGAAGTTAGCCCAGGGCCAGTCTTCCTCAGCAAAAAAAGAGGAGGATTGGCAGATGTTAGCACAGGGCTGATCTTCCTCACAAAAAAAAAAAAAAAAAGGATACATTCCTAGAAGTGGGTCAGAAGGACTCATTTTTAAGCTTCTTTCTAATATACTGCCAAACTGTCCTCCAAAAAAGTTTCCCGAATTTACCCTTCATCCAGCAGCCATGCATGGAAGCAACCAGGAAAGCTATTTCCTTGCTCTTAGCAACATTTTCATCTTTTTAAAATACGTGCTAATTCAATATCTAAATCACCTCTTAAATAGAGCTTACTACAAAGAACTGAATGTTGGGGCCAGCCCCATGGCTTAGCGGTTAAGTGAGCGCATTCCGCTACTGGCGGCCCGGGTTTGGATCCGGACGCCCACCGACACACCGCTTCTCCAGCCATGCTGAGGCCATGTCCCACATAAGGAACTAGAAGGATGTGCAACTATGACATACAACTATCTACTGGGGCTTTGGGGGGAGGAAAAAAAAAACAAAACGAGGAGGACTGGCAATAGATGTTAGCTCAGAGCCGGTCTTCCTCAGCAAAAAGAGGAGGATTAGCACGGATGTTAGCTCAGGGCTGATCTTCCTCACAAAAAAAAAAAAAAGAACTGAATGTTTACTTGATGATTTCAGTTGTTCACTGCAAATATTAGCTACAGATACTTGTGACTATAAGTGGGAGTAGAACAGAAGCCTGACTGTTCGGCCTCAGTGCCACGGGAGCCTGATCGCGTGCTTGCTGCTGGAGCCCTCAAAGAACAGCTGAGGGGATATATTGATTCATTAGATAAATGGCAAAAAAGAAATGAAATAGCTTTCCTGGGAGTGACACAGCCAGGATTTGAGCCACAGCCGGCTAACTCCACAGCCCAAACTCTTTCCAATATATTTTCCTGATTCCAAAAAAGGATAGCTCCCTCTGGGGACACGTGTACCCAGCCGACTGTGCTTGTTCATGAGGACAAAATGAATGACACCTCCACTTCCAGATACTGAGAAATGGAATCTTTCAGCAAGAGACATGACATCTCATCATGAGGTTCTCTAAACGCTATCTTTGTCACACTCAGAAGAGCTAAGAAATAAGCAGTGTTAGGATTGCAGAAGTGCTTTAAAAGCCAAACTCAACATACACACCACCAATACCACACACCAGCTTTGTCCACAAATCTGGTGGTAAGAGAACCAGAAGGCAGAATGAGACAGCAGCAGAAATGGAGAAAAACTTCTCTTTTTGTTTAGTTTTTTTTATAGTGACAACTTGGGCTTGCTCATCATATAGGAAGAAAGGCCCACTGAAAAGGGAAATTAAAAAGTTCAAGATCTGAAAACAGTGAGAGGATCCCAGACAAAGATGGGAGCATAGCCGTGGCCCAGACCCAGCTCAGGTGGCTGAAAGCACTCAAGGGACACTGGCAGGACCTTCACAGTACCCTTTATTTTTTCATTCACAAATTTCATACATCTTTATTCTCAGCTTATTTTTTCATTCACAAATTTCACATACATCCTTATTCCCAGCTTTCCTAAAAATCGGAAGATTGGGCACTGCTGGGCCAGCAGTCTGCAGCTGACAACTATCTGGCACCTCTCAGCGGACGCCCCTTTAAACAAGGCAGGCCCTCTTGGCAGCCACCATGCCCACCAATCCCACTACCCCCACCTGCCTACCCCAGCTTCTGGGCTAGAGGAACACCTTGAGAGCAGTCTTGGAAAAGTGACAAGAAAGGACTCATCTTCCTAAGAGAAAGGAGACACATGAGAGAAGATGGATGATACTTGTTCCACAGGTTGGCCCAGAGGCACCCCAAAGGAGGAAGCCATCAGACAGCAGCACCAGACCTCCAAACACCAAGCTTCCTCTCAGGGGAGCACTGCACGCTCTAGGCAGGGAGGACAGCTTTGCCAGCCTCAAACAAACCTGAGGCTCTTTTTGTAAAGAATAAAAAAGAGTTGCAAGTTTTTAGTATATTTTTACAGTAACTTGTACTCCATGAAGAAAATGAGTACAAATGATCTACTCTGGAAAATTCCAGAACGGTGACATTTTCTGGTGGTCTGCAGCATGATCACACATAGTAATAAACAACTAATACTTATGCAAAAAATAAACTTCAATCTACTTCTACCACCATATACAAAACTTAACCCAAAATGGGTCATAGACCTAAATGTAAAACCTAAAACTATAAAACTTTCAGGGCCGGCCCCGTGGCTTAGCGGTTAAGTGTGCGCGCTCCGCTGCTGGCAACCCGGGTTCGGATCCCGCGTCTCCGGCCATGCTGAGGCCGTGTCCCACATACAGCAACTAGAAGGATGTGCAGCTGTGACATACAACTATCTACTGGGGCTTTGGGGGGAAAATAAATAAATAAATAAAATCTTTATAAAACTTCCAAAAGAAAACAGGAGAAAATCTTTGTGATGTTGGGTTAGGCCAAGACTTCTGAGATATCAAAAGCATGATCCATAAAAGAACAAAATGATAATTTGACCTTCATTAAATTTAAAAACTCCTGCTCTTTTAAAGACACTGTCTTGGGGCCGGCCAGGTGGCGAGTGGTTAAGTGCGCGCGCTCTGCTTCCACGGCCCGGGGTTCACAGGTTCAGATCCTGGCGTGCACCGACGCACTACTTGTCAAGCCATGCTGTGGCGGTGTCCCATATATAAAGTGGAGGAAGATGGGCACGGATGTTAGCCCAGGGCAATCGTCCTCAGCAAAAAAGAGGAGGATTGGCATTGGATGTTAGCTCAGGGCTAGTCTTCCACACCAAAAAAAAAGACACTGTTAAGAGAATGAAAAAAGCCACAGACCAGGACAAAATATTTACAAATCATGTATCTGATAAAGAACTCTCAAAACTCAACAACAAGAAAACAAACTCAAAAACTGACATACAGTAAAAGATGTACACACACTTTACCAAAGACATACAAATGACAAACAAGCACGTGAAAAGATGCTCTACGCTATGACTCATCAGGTAAGTTCAAATTAAAACTACAATGTTCTATTACTACACACCCACTGGGAGGACTAAAATTAAAACAAATGACTAAGAAAAAAAAACAAAAAAAAGAGAATAAAGCCAAATAAAAAAATAAATAAATTTTAAAAAGTAAAAAAAAAAAAGAGAAAAAAAATAAAAAAATAAATGACTACACCAAGCGTTGGCAAGATGTAAAGGAACTGGAACTCTCATCCTTTGCTGATGGGAACATAAAATGGTACAACCGCTTTGGAAGACAGTATGGCAGACTCTTACAAAATTACACATCCACCTACCTTAAGAACCAGCCACTCCACTCCTTTGTTTTTACTCAAGAGAAATGAAAGTGTATGTCCACACAAAGACTTGTGCACAAATATTCACAGCAGTTTCATTTGTAACAGCCCAATACTGCAAACAATCCAAATGTTCATGGAATACTACCCAATAAGTACTGATACACACTACAACACGGATGTCAAAATAATTATGCTGAATGAAAGGAGCCAGTCCAAAAAAAAAGTACATTCTATATGATTCATTTATACAAAACCCTAGAAAATACAAACGAATTGTGAGTGAGAGAAAACACATCAGTGATTTCCTGGAGGCTGGGTGAGATTACAAAGGAGAAGGAGAAAACTTTTGCAGATGAGGGATTATGTTCACTCTCAATTGTAAGGGTGGTATACATTATATCAAAAGTTATCAAACTGTACACTAAATATGTGCAGTATATGTCATTTATACCTCAAGAGAACTGTTTAAAAAACTTCTCCCTGGCTGCACTGACAAAGCATTTTTGCCACGCAGCACATATGGCCTGCATACCTGTTTGGAAGGTAGGATTCGCTCCGGGGTACATGTTGGGGGAGTAGGCAGGAGCTGCTGCTGCATAGCCCATGGGGAAACCAGCTGGAGAAAAACACAGAACAATCTCATGTCATCACGGGAAGGAGTAACATGACTTTACAACCAGGGTTTCCAAAGACGTTGTTCTTACCGTCTTCATCAGAACCCCACAGACAGACTGGCTTAAGGAGTCCAACAGCACTACAGATGCTGAGCAGCTTTCTCTAGCTGTCTCCTTTCCTCAGAACTGTGATGGCTCACAATCATAATCATGTCTTTTAAACCTATGAGTAAACGCTTACAACTTTATACAACTGAAAGAATCTGGCAGAAACTGAGTTAACAATGCCAAAAAAACCCGACCCAAAGCTGAAGTCAGAAAACTTCAACACTAGTGGCAATTTTATGCTAGATTCTAAGCACATATAATTTACAACTTAGCAAGAGTAATAAAAGTGCTAACAGCATCACGTGCTGAAGAGGCTCTGACACACGGAACTGGGAAAAATCCAATCTCACAATCCACTTGCAAGCAACTTGATCTTTATTAATACAAGTGAGGAAACCTCAATAAAACTAAACCACAACCACTAATAATTCATGTGAACACAACAGAAACATCAAATAAAGCATTAAGTGTTACAATCAAAATCCCAGCCACCAGGCCTCCACCAGCAGAGAGGCCATAGTCACGTGCTCCAGGCCTCCTCATAGCCTAGGGACCCCATGAGGCCCATGCCCAGGCCTTCCGCCTGACCCCTCTGGTTCACAGTTCAGAACACACCATCCATGTGACAGCTGGGGCGTTAGAAAGCCTTCTTTACATTCAGGGCACAGAGCCAATGAAGGTGACCCAGGTTCACTAGTCTTTAACTACTGTCACAAACCAGTTGTGAGAAGCTGTAACTTCCCCATTCCTCTTTTCCCTCACCTGTAAATAAAGTTGAAATACAACACCAGTCTTTGAAAGACACTGTGTTGAGGGGACTCAGAGAAAAGTGGCTCTTAGGAGTATTTAAAGCATCGTGGTGGTAACAGTAACCACCATGAGGAAACAGAAGGGTAGGAGGCTAAGGTGAACACTTGGGGAGAGTTCTGAGGAGAATTCCACGGGTAAAATGGGTCTGGATTTTATTTCTAAAGGCTCTGAATAAAGTGCCTTATACAAACCCCTTGCAGTCTCCACCACAGCTTGGATGCCCTGGCTCTACCGCGTCTCCTTCTCAAGCTGTCCCGCAGGCCTGTGGGCCTCCTTGCGGGGCAGGAACAGAAGTCTTCAGTCCCAGCGGTCCCCAGGAATTCCTACTTGGAAGTGCCCAGTTCTCACCTCATACATAAATCCTCTGCGTCAGAGCTGCTTTCCTCTTTCTCAAAATTGATCCTCCTTTATCCCAGCAGAAACTATTTTGGGTTTATTTCCTGGATTATCATTTTCCCATTTGCCCTAATTAGTCAGACAACAGTGTGGGGGGGTCAAATGTTTATCAGGTTCACTCATTTTGGACATCAAGGACAGATTCAACTTGAAACAGACCTGAAATGGCCATTTTAAAGACCAGAACAGGGGGCCGGCCCATGGCGTAGTGGTTAAGTGCGTGCACTCCGCTGCTGGCGGCCCAGGTTTGGATCCCAGGCGCACACCGACGTACCGCTTCTCCGGCCATGCTGTGGCGGTGTCCCATATAAAGTGGAGGAAGATAGACACGGATGTTAGCCCAGGGCCAGTCTTTCTCAGCAAAAAGAGGAGGACTGGCATGAATGTTAGCTCAGGGCTGATCTTCCTCACAAAAAAAGTAAAGAAAGAAAGAAAGAAAAAAAAGACCAGAACAGTCATTTTCGATCTACGGACCTTGAGTGATTCCTTGGAGGCCTCAACTGTGAGCAGAGAAAGGCCAACTAGGCTCTGGAGCCTGCCCTCAACTCACCCTCAGGAGCTCCTGTGATTTATCTTAGATACCAGGGAACCATTTAGAAATTTTTTTAAAGGTTTCATTGTTTAAAAAAAAAAAAAGTTTGAAACACCACTAACCTAGATCATATCCTGGAGGCCTCTGCAACAATTTTCTCACAATCCAAATTTCCTTATCTCTCCCCACAAACTCTGCCAGCAAATTCACAGGGGGCACTGTCTGCTTCTGCATGTGTCTTATGTCTAAGGGTTCCTGGAACACTATTACGTTTACTTGGCTCTTCCTATCCTAACCTTATAATTATGAGCTAATATGCTCTAAAATGAACAGAAACCATGCAGAACAAGTATTTCAAATAGCATAATTAACCACCAGGAACAGGACATCCTCTGCTCCCTCTCTGCTCTCATCCCCTCATCCCATCAGCCAAATCCCACTCCCACTGTCACCATCCTGACCTAGAGCCTCAGTATGGCTGACTTCATTAACTCTAGCCCAGTGACCTCCACCTTGGCTATACAACACCCCCCGACAGGGAAACCCTTGAAAGGACTCCCTCCCAGGACTCCAACAAACTCTCTGCTCTAACTGGTCTCGGTTGTAGCACCAGCATATTTTGTTTCTTAATCTCTCCAGAAAATTCTAATCTGAGAGTTCCAATCAACAAGGTTGAGAAAAACTGTTCTTCCTACTCCTGTCAATCTTCCCGGCCACAACATTGTCTTCCCAAAAATGCCCTTCACAGTGAGCACTATGGTTGTCTCTTTCAACCTCTCTAGCTCCTTTTGGCATGGAGAGGCTAGAAAGCTAGAAATTACACTGCCCAGACACTCGTCTTGCAAGAGATTAGAAGTGATCCCAAATCTTAATCACTTTTATGAGACTGATCACTTCATGAAAACAAAAACTTGAAACATACCATAAAATACCATAAGCTAAGTAAAAAAGACAAACTAAGAGAAAATACTTGCAAATTATTTAGACAAAGGGCTAACATACTTAATACAACTCTTAAACTAAAAAACAAAAACCCAACAAAAAAAAAATCAATAAAAGACATGGACAGATAGAACTGTCAACTACAACTACACTGAGACCACCTCTACCATCAGACTAGCAAAAACCCAAAACCTGACAACACACTCTGTTGGCAAGGCTGTGGGGAAACAACAGTCTCACACACTTGCAGTAAGAGTATAAAACAGTAAAAATCCTATGGAAGGGAAACCAGCAGTATCTGAAAAACTACATACGCAGTTACTCTCACACAGCAATCCCACCTCAAGGAATCCACCCTAGAAACAATTTCCACAAATACAATCAACGTAAGCTGCAGTATTATTGGAACAACAAAATACTACATATCCATTCAAAGAACTGGTTGAATAAACTATGGAAACCCCACAAGATGGAGGGGTATGCAGCAGTATTATGTTAAAAAAAAAACCGCTGTTAACTGATATGGAATGATTCCTGGAATACATTAAGTTGACAACACAAAGAGACCACCACCACTCGCACCTCTATTCCAGAAAAGAACCTGCTGTTCAGTCGTGAGGAGTATGCGGGCTGACAGCCTCCAGCAACAGCGCCTTCCAGGGCCACTTCTGCCTAATGAGGGCCTCCTCTAACTGCCAACCCCCGCCCCAGAGCTCCCCAATGAGTTGGCTGAGACTTTAGCAAACGTTTATCACAGTCCTGAGGCTCTCCCTACCCAATTCCGTCTGCTTCCTCCCTACTAGGCCTTTCACAAGTGTTATCCTTCCCAAAAACGTCTGCATTCCTAATTCCATCTCAGTGTCCACTACCTTCTGTGTAACAAAGGAGAAATTAAAATATATGGACATAGTTGGCCTGCAGGCATGATATGAACTGAACGTCTGTGATGCCTCCAAAATTTGTATGTTGAAACTCGAATTCCCAACATGATGGTATCTGGAGATACTCAATTATGGTAATCATTACGTACACCTTAAAAAAACACGTTGCACAATGTAAATATACACAATTTTTATTTGTCAATCATACCTTAATAAAGCTAGGAAGAAAAAGATCAATCAGGGGCCGGCCCCGTGGCGTAGTGGTTAAGTGCACGTGCTCCACTACTGGCGGCCCGGGTTCAGAACCCTGGGCGCGCATTGACACACCGCTTGTCCGGCCATGCTGAGGCGGCGTCCCACATACAGCAACTACGGATGTGCAACTACGACACACAACTATCTACTGGGGCTTTGGGGAGAAAAAGGAGGAGGACTGGCAATAGATGTTAGCCCAGGGCCAGTCTTCCTCAGCAAAAAAAAGAGAAGGATTGGCATGGATGTTAGCTCAGGGCTGATCTTCCTCACACACACAAAAAAAAGAATCAATCAACATGCCATCTGCCTTATAAAGGCAGACATTCACTGGACCACCTACAACTTTTAATACACACATTGTGTATTACATTCAATGAAAAAACACTAAGCATGCCAAGAGACAGGACCATATGGCTAAAAAACAAGAGAAAAAGACAAACTGACAACAGAAACAGACCCACAGGTGATCCAGAAACTGCAGCCAGCGAACAAAGTCTGTAAAATAACTGTGAGGAGTATGCCAGAGAAAATAGAAGATGGAGTAGATGGAAAGACTCAATTCAATACATGGGTTTTATAGCAAATTAAGAGTAGAATTAGCAGGATTACTGAAATGGAAGCAGATCAGTACAAAATATCCATATTAAAGCTCATAGAGAAAAAAATGAAAAATACAAAAAAGGATGCAAGAGACATGAAACAGAGGGAAATGGTCTAATAATATACTTGTATACTTGTAATATAGGGTGCCAGGAGAGGAGAGAGAAAGAGGCAAAAAAAATATTTGACGAGCTACTGCTATTGCTGGAAGAAACCAATCCACAGAGTCAAGAAGCTCTGTGAGCACTAAGATAAACACAAAGAAAATTACATCAGGGGCCCGCCCCCTGGCTCAGCAGTTGGGTGCGCGCGCTCCGCTACTGGCGGCCCGGGTTCGGATCCCAGGCGCACACCGACGCATTGCTTCTCCAGCCATGCTGAGGCGGCGTCCCACATACAGCAACTAGAAGGATGTGCAACTGTGACATACAACTATCTACTGGAGCTTTGGGAGGAAAAAAGGAGGAGGATTGGCAATAGATGTTAGCTCAGAGCTGGTCTTCCTCAGCAAAAAGAGGAGGATTGGCACGGACGTTAGCTCAAGGCTGATCTTCCTCACAAAACAAAAAAAAAATTACATCAGGTCATATCACAGTAAAATCAAAAATATTTTTAAAAAAACAAGGGAGTGGGGAAGGGTAGAGAGGGAACATATTAACTTCAAAGAAACAAAAATAATTCTGACAGAAACCAGAAGACAATAAAATTATACCTTTAGAGTACTGAGAGAAAATAACTGCCAACCTAAAATTGTACACTCAGTGCAGTAGGCAAAAAAATGGCCCCCCAAAAGATACTACATCGAATGCCTAGAACCTGTAAATGTTACCTTATCTAGAAAAAGGATCTTCCTAGATGTAAACTCAGGATCTTGAGATAAGATCATGGATTACCCAAGTGGGCCCTAAATCCAATGACAAGTGCCCACATTAGAAACACACAGAAGAGGAGGAGATGATGTGACCACAGAAGTAGAAATTGGAGTCATGTAGCCCCAAGGTCACATGTGAAGAAATGCTGAAAGCCGTCAGGAACTACCAGAGGCAAGAAAGGCTTCTCCCCTGGTCCGCCCCGTGGCTTAGCGGTTAAGTGCGCACACTCCACTGCTGGCGGCCCGGGCTCGGATCCCGGGTGCCCACAGACGCACTGCTTCTCAGGCCATGCTGAGGCTGTGTCCCACATACAGCAACTAGAAGAATGTGCAGCTATGACATACAACTATCTACTGGGGCTTTGGGGGGAAAAAAATAAATAAAAAAAAAAAGAAAGAAAGAAAAAAAAATATTTAAAAAAACAAAGAAAGGCTTCTCCCCTCGAGCCTCTAGACACGGTAAGGCCCTGCTGACACCCTGATTTTGGACTTCTGGCTTCCACAACTGTGAGAGAATAAATTCCTGTGGTTTTTAAACTACCAACTTTTGTGGTAATTTGTTACAGCAGCCACAGGAAACTAATATACTCAGCAAAAATATGCTCCAAAAATGAAAGCAAAATAAAGACATTTTCACAAACAAAACCAAAACTCACTGCCAGCAGATCTGCAGCAAAACAAACAAACAAAAAATACTAAAGGGAGTTCCCCCGGTAAATGGAAAATAATCCCCGACAGAAACATGTAAATACAAAAAACAACGAAGAGCACTGAAAATAATCAATGTATGAGTTAATAAAAATGATGTTGACTGCACAAAATAAAAACAGTAATGTCTTAAGGTATGGCAACAAAGGAGGAAGGAGATAAAAATGTTATAATTTTTGGAGTCATCACTAAATAGTAAAAGAATTTTTAAAAAGTTAACAGAAGGAAAAACTGAATAAAAAATATTTAATCCAAAAGAAGACAAAAAAAAGTGAACAAAAAACCAGGTGCTATCAATCAGAAAATAATAGTAAGATGATACATATAAACCCAATTATATTGTGATTACATTACTACAATCAAAAAATGAAGTTGTTGGGAAGTGTTCCTTCTTCTCCATTAAACGTCAATTTAAAAAAGGTCATAGACCAGCCTCTCCATTTGCTAGTATAAAAGCACTTTCTTTTCTTGTAATGCCTTGCCAGTTTTTGGTATTAGAGTTATGCCAGCCTCAAAATTCTGTAGGCACATTAATTCCCTGTATTACGCCCACCCTCCCTCACCCAGTTCAAAATACCTAGAATGGTTACTAGTTCCTGCATTGAACCCTTGCTGATACAGTTTTATGAAAGTCAAAGAGACTAAAAATACCAAAACCAAGAAAATAGGCAAGATAGGTATAAAGAAATAGACGAGGGCGCCAGCTCAGTGGCACAAGTGGTTAAGTGCATGTGCTCCACTATGGCAGCCCAGGGTTCGCAGGTTTGGATCCCAGGCACACACGGACGCACCGCCTGTCAAGCCATGCTGTGGCAGCGTCCCATATAAAGTAGAGGAAGATGGGCACGGATGTTAGCCCAGGGCCAGTCTTCCTCAGCAAAAAGAGGAGGATTGGCAATGGATATTAGCTCAGGGCTGATCTTCCTCACAAAAAAAAAAAAAACGAAATAGATGAAATAAGGAGAAATTATACAAAACTATACAAATTTAAAATCACTTTAAAGTTACAGAAATTTTCTTTTAAAACTATTTTAAGACCAAAAACCCTAAAGAAAGCATTTTACTTCAACTCTCTTGACCCTAGGTCAGCATACCACAGCCCACAGGACAAATCTAGTCCACTGTTTCTAGTTTTACTGAAACACACACACATTTTGTACTGTCTACGGCTGCCTGTGCTGGAAATGCAGAAGTGAGTAGTCATGACAGAGACAGCACGACCGAGAAAGCCTACAATATATGCTACCCTGAACCTTCACATCAAGTCTGTCAACCCCTGCTGCTGACCAAAGAGCAGGAACAACACGTACGTATCTCCGTATCCTCACAGCCTTGCACAGAACTGCCGTCTGACAGGCAATCCATGTTTTATCACAGGGACCATCAGGTAATGCTGACTCCATTGGGTTCTGCCTATTTCCCTGGCTCCACATTCACTCGGGATTCTCTTCAGCTATTGAGCATTCTGTTTAAACCAAGTTAATATTTTAAAGACAATAGGTCTTACCACTAAATTACCTTTTATCAATTTTGGAAAACTCTTTTTCTTCTATTCTCTCTGGTCAGTCCTTCTGGAGCTCTTAACTCTCCTCAAATCTTCTCATTTTAACACCTCTATTTGTTAACCAGTCTCCTATTTCCTTCTTTCCTATTGTGCATTCTGGTTCTCTCTTTAGCAGTGTTTTACCTACAATTTAACTTGAATTTTTTTCAAATGTCATTTTTTTCCCATTTCTTTAAGTTCTAGTTGGTTCTTTTTGTTCCCCTCTTATGTTTTTATTTTTATCTTTAATTTTATTTATTTATTCTTCCCCAAAGCCCCAGTACATAGTTGTATGTCATAGCTGCACATCCTTCTAGTTGCTGTATGTGGGACGTGGCCTCAGTATGGCCAGAGAAGCGGTGCGTCGGTGCGCGCCCGGGATCCGAACCCGGGCCGCCAGCAGCAGAGCACGCGCACTTAACCGCTAAGCCACGGGGCCGGCCCCAACCTCTCTTATGTTTTGATTCTTTTATATTTTCAATTATTCCACACATTTGTGTGATGTGGTTTCTACTTGACTTTCTATTCCCTCAGTCTGTCACGACTGGTGACTTACTTGATGAATAATGTCACGTGTTTTATAATAATTTTGCATTGTTAACAGGCAGAACTTTGTGGGAAACCCACGCAACCTGGATTGAGAGCATATGCCTCCACAGCATTTCTGCATTTGCTGCTGTCAGGGACTCCAGGGGGGAATGCAGTGGAGGCTATTTTTTACGTTGTTTCTCAATTCATGGACGCCCTGGGAAGTACAAGTAATACAAAAGTAGAGCCTCAGATGTCCCTGAAAGATTTCCCCCTTCCCAGAGCCCAAGCAGAGACAAATTTCCTTGTGGATCCAGTGGGTGGATTGTTTCAGTTTACCCCTTCACTGGAAGTATCACTCCCTGGAGGAACCAGATTGATAAGGGGTCCCACTCCAACTCCCAGCCTCACAAGGGGTGAAGGCCTCACTCTGCAGGCTGTTAAAACCCACAAACAGCAAATGCTCCCACGACAGCCACAACATCAGCTCAGTGGCCAAATGCATTGGTTTTTATGTCACTTTCATATTTAGCTACAGCTATTTCTCTTACTTTCTTACAAGTTCAGTTACATATTTTTAAAATGTTTTATTCAATTTTCTAGGGTTTTTTTTAGCAATAGGGTTTTTAGGTTATCTGTTCCACCATATTATCAAAACCTACAATGAAACTGTAACATTACAAATAATCATTCTTTGTTCAAAGTCACCAACCAGGACACCCATTTGCTATTGTTGACCAACCAGCTCCTATCTCCCCAAATTTTGCTTTGCCCCATCCCTCATGGCCCATGTTTGACTAGCTGACTCCAATAAGGGTGGGGAATGTGGCTCAGGCCTAAATTAATCAGTAGAATCCCCTCCTGGGCCCAGGGATGGAAGGTGAGTCCAATCAGAACAAACCCCAGGACTGGTTTGAATAGAGAAGAAGAAGCCCCATGGGGCTTTCCTGTAGGGCAGAGATAAAGAGACTCATAGTCAAGGGACTGCTGGGAGGGGCTGACCACCATAGAGAGACCACAACAGGGAGAAGTATGACCTGTCACCAACACTGAGCCAATACTGAGGAAGTGAAGCTGAGCCCAGGAGGTACAGAAACTAGATCCTATGGGGCCGGCCCCGTGGCTTAGCGGCTGAGTGCGTGTGCTCCGCTGCTGGCGGCCCAGGTTCGGATCCTGGGCGCGCACCGACGCACCACTTCTCCGGCCATGCTGAGGCCGCATCCCACATACAGCAACTAGAAGGATGTGCAGCTATGACATACAACTATCTACTGGGGCTTTGGGGGGGAAATAAATAAATAAATAAATGATCTTTAAAAAAAGGAAACTAGATCCTAGTCCCTACTGCTGGAGCCACCAGATCAAGCTTTGACCAATGCCAGTCCTAGCTCTTGATTTTTCAGTTCCATAAGTCAATTCATTTTCTTCCTTGTCTAAGCCACTTTAAGCTGGGTTTGTCAACTGAAAGCATTCTTAGTGACACGGAAATTTAACAAGTGTTCAAAGTTCAATAATGAAAACAAAATTTTACTTGCTTACCTGGATAACCAATTCCTTTGGCATTTGCATAGGGAACCCCAGAGGAACCAGGGCTATAAACAGGATTCATGATTTCAAGAACTAAAAAGGAAAAAAAAGTGATTTAGCCAAGCACTTTTGTTCTCAGGTTTTTCTCCAGCATCAGTCTCAAAAGGGCAGGTAACAATGGAGTCCATTCTCTAGTCTGTAATAAAACAAGGCACTTCATGCTGCTTCCAACCATCAGCGAACTGAAAAGGAATGCCAAGAGTCCTAACGAGCGCCTACCAGGACACTGGAAACTTCCCTTTACCACTCTCTTCAGTCCACCAAAAGCTAAGGAAAAAGTGTTCTTTATATCCGTGCTTAAAACAGTGAGAAAGGGGCCGGCCCCGTGGCACAGCAGTTAAGTGCGCGGGCTCCACTGCTGGCGGCCTGGGTTTGGATCCCGGGCACGCACCGACGCACCGCTTGGCAGGCCATGCTGTGGCGGCGTCCCACATAAAGTGGAGGAAGATCGGCACGGATGTTAGCTTAGGGCCAGTCTTCCTCGGCAAAAAGAGGAGGATTGGCATGGATGTTAGCTCAGGACTGATCTTCCTCACAAAAAAAAAAAAGTGAGAAAAAAATCTGTAGATAATCTAAATAGATGTCCTTATAATAATGAAAAATAGTTAAGTAAACCAGATCTATCCAGAGTAGGAAATATCATGCAGTTGTGTTTTAACAAGTGTTTAAAAACATGAGTGATATAATGTTAAGTGAAAAAAAGAAGGGTACACTATTGCATTATGCAGCATGCTCCCAAATTTGCCCCTGCACACACAGGCATGTGCGCCTCCAGCACACACAGACGACTGTCTGGGAGGATATAAAATGCAAACAGTGACGGTCTCCAGATGGGGTGGGGTTACTGTTCTTTTTGCACTTTTCTCTATTTCTTAAACAACTTCTGTTAAATATACATATATTTTCTAAAAAATACAAATTAACTACAGCTCAGCAACTCTATTAACCCATTCGATGTCCTATCATTCATAATCTTTTTTTCCTGAAAAGTTCAAGAAATTGCAAGGCTACAACCACGTTTACCCCTTCCCCAATAGAAATAAGATTCTCATTAGCACCTCCAGCAAGCTCCTCTGAATTTTATCACCCAATGTACTTTTTTTTTTGGGGGGGGGATCAGCCCTGTGCTAAACATCTGCCAAACCTCCTCTTTTTTTGCTGAGGAAGACTGGCTCTGGGCTAACATCCATGCCCATCTTCCTCCACTTTATATGGGACGCCGTCACAGCATGACTTGCCAAGCAGTGCGTCAGTGCGCCGGGATCCGAACTGGCGAACCCCGGGTCTCCGCGGTGGAGCGTGTGCACTTAACCGCTTGCGCCACCAGGCCGGCCCCAACCCAGTGTACTCTTAAAGTGTGAGCTTCACTAAGACAGCTCAGTATTCCTCATCTAGTAAGTCACTCACTGACTTATGTGAGTAATAGTAAGGATTAAGGCAACCTTAAATTTAAAAACAAAAATAGCATAAAGGGGAGCAACAGGTATATGGGAACTCTCTGCACTTTCTGCTAAATTTTGCTGAGAACCTAAAACTGCACTAAAAAATGAAAAATAAATATTTAAAAAATAAAAATACATACAGTATACATGTATTTACTTGCTTAGCGTCTGCCTTCCCCACCACATCTCCAACTAGAATGTAGCCCCATGCAGGCAGGGATCAGGGACTTGGTCCTATTGACTGCAGTACCCCCAGCACCAATAACAATGTCTGGCACAAAACAGGTGCAACTAGCTACTAACTTTCTACAAAACACATGCACTTCAAAACACTCTAGGTCAAATTCCATTACAAAGACAAAAATACAAAAATGAACCACTTCAATATACAGATGGCCAACAGGCACGTGAAAAGATGTTCAACATCATTAATTAGTAAGGAAATACAAATCAAAACTACAATGAGCTATCACCTTACACCTGTTTGAACGGCTATAATCACCAAGACAAAATACAACAAATGTTGGAGAGGATGTGGAGAAAAGGGAACCCTCATACACTGCTGGTGGGAATGCAAACTGGTGCAGCCTCTATGGAAAACAGTATAGAGATTTCTCAAAAAATTAAAAATAGAAATACCCTACAAGCCAGCTATCCCACTACTGGGTATTTATCCAAAGAACTTGAAATCAACAATTCAAAGAGACTCATGCACCCCTATGTTCACTGCAGCATTATTCACTATAGCCAAGACGTGGAAGCAACCCAAGTGCCCATCAACTGATGAATGGATAAAGAAGATGTAGTGTGTATGTGTATATATATATATATATGTATATATACACACACATACACACACACACAATGGAGTACTACTCAGCCATAAAAAAGATAAAATCATCCCATTTGCAACAACATGGATGAACCTTGAGAGTATGATGTTAAGTGAAATAAGTCAGACAGAGAAAGACAACCTCATGATTTCACTCATATGTGGAAGATAAACAAACACATGGATAAAAAGAATAGATTAGTGGTTACCAGAACGGAAGGGGGTTGCATGGTAGGCAAAAGGGGTAAAGGGGCACATACATATGTGATGAATAAAAATTAGACTATTTGGGGGCCAGCCCGGTTGCGTAGTGGTTAAGTTCGCATGCTCTGCTTTGGTGGCCTAGGATTCTCAGGTTAGTATCCCGGGTGCAGACCTATACACCACTCATCAAGCCATGGTGTGGCAGCATCCCATATACAAACTAGAGGAAGATTGGCACAGATGTTAGCTCAGGGCTAATCTTCTGCACACACCCAAAATTTTAGACTACTGGTGGTGAGCATGATGCAGTCTATATAGAAACTTATAAATAATAATGTACATCTGAAACTACACAATATTATAACCATAATGACTTCAATAAAACAATTGAAAAAAAAATGAACTTCAAATTTTCAGCTCATCTGACTCATTTAGAATATTCACAACCAAGGAGTTCAGTACACAAAAAAATATAGTTGGTCACATCTTTAGCCTTTGTAACAAGTTCTAGTCTAAATTAGGATAAACTGGAGACATCAGTAATAGGGACATTCATTACCTGAATAATTGTCTTATTTGTTTAAACTTCTAAATCAAAAGGCAGATGCCAAATTTGCCATGACATCCTCAACTACAGCTAAGAGAGGTCTAGATCAGTGCTGTCCAACACTTGCTGCTACGATGATGCTCTTCTCCATTTGGGCCATCCAATACTGCAGCCATTAGCTAAAAATTAACAATTGAACACATGAAAAATGCCACTAGTGCAGGATCTGATTTTTTAGTTTTATTTAACTTCAATTTAAGTTTAAACAGTCACACGTGGCTAGGGGCTACCACACTGGACAGCACAAGTCTACAAAACAAACTAGAGAGAAAACAAGGATAGAAAGGCATAGCAAGTAAGCAGGAAATCAATTGTGTATTTTACCCCACAGTTTAAGAATAAACAAATTGGCAACTGCCAATCCCTATTACTCTGTACTTTCAACCCATTCTTGGCAGAACTGCAACATAAGAATTGCAGAGGCCCTCAAATATTTCATCTACTTCTCTAGTTCAACTATCATCTCTTGAGAAGTGAATACTTCCTAAAAGTCTATTTCTCTATTCTGTGCCAAGATTTAATTTTATTTTCTTAATTGAAATCAAGATAAGCAAACACTATGCAAAGATCACAGAAAAAAACAAAAAAGCAAGTCACGGTAGAAAAGTGCTGTCCAATAGAACTTTGGTGAAAATGGAAGTGTACGTCTGCTCTGTCCACCTACAGTAGTCACTAATGGCTATGAACACTTGAAACGGGGCTAGCACAACCAAGGAACTACACTTTAGTTTAACTTTAATTTTAATCAAACAGTCACATGTAGGTGATGGGCTATCATATTGGACATACAGGCCTATAAGACAAAAGACATGAATAATGGTGATACAGGGCAAAGAATCTGAGAGCCACTTAACAAAGTGGAATAGAAGCCTGAGTGGGGAGAGCAAAAATTCAATGTGGGAGGGGAGGAATGGTCAGGAAAAACCCGATTACAGAGGGAGTATTTCCAATAAACTCTAAGCAGCAAGTAGAATCCCAAAAGGCCACAAAAATGAGAAAATGCAAGACACACTTTAGGAAGATCGGGCAATTGGGCTTGTCTGGAGCTTAGGCTATGGGTAGGGAATCCGCAAAGATGTTATGGAGACGTAGGTTAAGTGAGAACCATCGTGGGGAGACTGTTAAACGCAGGGTTGAGCTGGAAATGTCATCTGGTAGGCAATGAAGCTCATGAACAGCACAGCAGTTAAACACAAGAATGACCCAGCGGGGCGGGCCCCGTGGCTTAGCAGTTAAGTGCACGTGCTCTGCTACTGGTGGCCCGGGTTCAGATCCCGGGCACGCACCGACACACCGCTTCTCCGGCCATGCTGAGGCAGTGTCCCACATACAGCAACTAGAAGGATGTGCAACTATGACACACAACTATCTACTGGGGCTTTGGGGGACAAAGAGGAGGAGGATTGGCAATAGATGTTAGCTCAGGGCTGGTCTTCCTCAGCAAAAAGAGGAGGATTGGCATGGATGTTAGCTCAGGGCTGATCTTCCTCACACACAAAAAAATGACCCAGCAATTCCACTCCTAGGTATATACCCAAGAGAAGTGAAAACATACATCCACACCAAAACTTGCACATGAATGTTTATAACAGTATTGTTTATAACAGCCAAAATTATAAACAACTCAAATGAAGCACTGAACACCACAAGGCTCTCCTTCCATACTGACTTGACTTAGAGTCTAAACCAATAATACAACTCTACTCTGCATCTGTCAGTAAAAAATTTATAGAATTGCACTTGAATTCTAAATACCATAAGTTCCAAACCATCCAGAAGTTACATTTCCTGAAAGCACTTTTACTTCCCCAAAGGCTAATAATAATAAATATTTCCTAAAGTGATTAAAGTCTTAATGAATCAAAAATTATAGGTAAGAAAATATGATAATAGGATTGATGAAAGAAAATGTTGCAGTTCCTTCCCCAGTTGGACAAAAGGGCTTGCACTGGGTAATATAAAGACAAGGTCTGTGAACAAATGTCAAACAGCTCCTTAAGATACTTGTTAAAATGACAAGAGATTGCCACAAGACTGTGAGCCTCAAGGGCAGGGAAAATACCTTATCCAGCCCTGTCTCCCCGAAACTCACTAGTGCTTAGCACCCAGGTAGCTCATGAATATCTTCCCAATGTTCTTCAATAAAAGAACTATCCAATATGGGGTCAGCCCGGTGGCGCAAGCGGTTAAGTGCACGCATTCCGCTGCAGCGGCCCGGGGTTCGCCGGTTCGGATCCCGGGCGGGCACTGAGGCACCGCTTGTTAAGCCATGCTGTGGCGTCGTCCCATATAAAGTAGAGGAAGATGGGCAGGGATGCAGCCCAGGGCCAGTCTTCCTCAGCAAAAAAAGAGGAGGATTGGCAAATGTTAGCTCAGGGCCGATCTTCCTCACACACACACACACACACACAAAAAAACTATCAAATAGAAAACAGGATGGGCCAGCCCCGTGGCTTAGTGGTTAAGTGTGCGCGCTCCGCTGCTCGCGGCCCGGGTTCGGATCCCGGGCGTGCACCGATGCACTGCTTCTCCAGCCATGCTGAGGCCACATCCCACATACAGCAACTAGAAGGATGTGCAACTATGACACACAACTATCTACTGGGGCTTTGGGGAAAAAAAAAAAGGAGGAAGATTGGCAGTAGATGTTAGCTCAGGGCTGATCTTCCTCAGCAAAAAAAAAAAAATCTAATTCAGAATTGTTTAAACACATCTGTTTATTGATTAGTGAATATGAAAGCTGAACCCACTGACCAATCTTAATATCACTAAGAGTCAAACTAAACTTTTGTGCTCCTCATGTGATGGAATTACTCTGCATCATCTAAGGTGTACTGCTAAAAACACAAAAATCTCAATCTAATAGAGCCTATCCATCTAACTTCTAGTTTACAGGAAAAGACAGGAGTTGGAGGACTATACTGAACAGCACCATGAAGTAATGACACAAACCCAAAAGGTGGAGCATTCTAAAGGACAAATGACCCAGTTTCTTCAGTAAGTCCATGGCCTGAAAAAAGGTGGAGGTGTGGGGAGAACAGTTCTAGATTAAAATAGATGTCGACATAAAGGCCATAGGTGGATTCTGTTTGGATCCTGATTTAGATTGAAAAAACTGTAAAAAGATATTTTAAGGATTTGGGGATACAACTGAATATGGGCTAAGTGTCAAATGGCATTAAACAATTATTGTTAATTTTGTTAGGAGTGATACTAGTATTTTGGTTATGTAAAAATACATCATTTTTTACAAATACACATCAAAGCATATAAGGATAAAAATGAGATTAAGTCTATAATTTAAAATATTTCTACAAAAAACTTTTTTAAACTGCAGCAAAATGCTACTAATTGTTACATCAAGTTGTTGGGTAAATGGTTGTACATTGTATTGTTATACTTTTAAATCTGCATAATGAAAAAGTAAGAAAAAAAACCCACCATCACCACTCTGCCTGGGATTCTAGCGCCACTGGTCACCCAGAAACCAGCAATTTCCCAGTCTGCTTTGGTGTGGACCAAGGATCCCAATTGCAAGGCCGGATCCAGAGAGTATCATTTTTTTTTTTTTTAAGTTTTCCATTTGGAATGACTCAACTGTCAGAATTCCTATGGGTGGTTTGACACTTGCATCAGAATAGGTAAGTCTCAGATTTACCTTTAAAAAAGAGGATGACAGCAAAAATTCCTCAATTTGAAAATCCAATAATAATCAGACGGAAGGTATATTTAAGACCCATCACTGTGCTACCTTTTAGTTTCAAAACATACCATAACCTAAACAAAGTTCATACACAAAACAGTAACTATAAAATTTTAGGGCCGGCCCCGTGGCTTAGCGGTTAAGTGCACGCACTCCGCTGCTGGCGGCCCGGGTTTGGATCCCGGGCGCGCATCAACGCACCGCTTCTCCGGCCATGCTGAGGCTTAGTCCCACATACAGCAACTAGAAGGATGTGCAACTGTGACATACAACTATCTACTGGGGCTTTGGGGGAAAAAAATAAATAAATAAAAATCTTTAAAAAAATAAAATAAAATAAAATAAAATTTTAAAGGCCTTGTAGGAATCTTTTCGGATGACATGCCTACCCAGACTAGGGAAACTAAAGAAAAAATAAACAAGTGGGACTTTATCAGATTAAAGAGCTTTTATAAGACAAATGAAACCAGAATCAAGATGAACAGACAACCAACCAGCTGGGAGAGAATATTTGCAAAACATACATCTGACAAGGGGTTGATCTCCATAATATATAAAGAACTCACACAACTGAACACCAAAAAAACAAGCAACCCGATCAAAAAATGGGCAGAGGAAATGAAGAGACACTTCTCCAAGGAAGATATACAGATGGCCAATAGGCACATGAAAAGATGTTCAACATCACTAATCATCAGGGAAATGCAAATCAAAACAACACTAAGATACCACCTCACGCCTGTTAGAATGGCTATAATCACCAAGACAAAAAACAACAAATGTTGGAGAGGATGAGGAGAAACAGGAACCCTCATACACAGCTGGTGGGAATGCAAATTGGTGCAGCCTCTATGGAAAACGGTATGGAGATTCCTCAAAGAATTAAAAACAGAGATGCCCTATGATCCAGCCATCCCACTACTGGGAATCTATCCAACGAACCTGAAATCAACAATCCAGAGAGGCACCTCTATGTTCATTGCAGCATTATTCACCATAGCCAAGAAGTGGAAGCAACCTAAGTGTCCCTTGACTGACAATTGGATTAAGAAAATGTGGTGTATATATACAATGGAATACTACTCAGCCATAAAAAAAGACAAAATCGTCCCATTTGCAACAACACGGATGGGCCTGGAGCGTATTATGTTAAGTGAAATAAGCCAGAAAGAGAAAGACAAACACTTTATGATCTCACTCACATGTGGAATATAAACCAGCACATGGACAGAGAAAACTGGACTGTGGTTACCAGGGGCAGTGGGGGGTGGGCACAAGGGGTGAAGGGAGTCATATATATGGTGATGGACCCTTGTGCAGGGAGTCATACATATGGTGATGGACAAACAAAAATGTACAACCCAAAATTTCACAATGTTAGAAACCATTAAAACATTAAAAAAAAAATTTTTTAAAGGCCTTGTATATTAGTATTTCATATTAACACAACTAATTTCAAGGAGCTTAAATTCTCTCTCTCTCTCAGAGACACCAATATACAAGAGACAATACCCTTTAGAACAATCAACGTTGGAAATTCTCAGTAACGTCTGATATTATCAAGAAGAGCATATAATAGGAGAAAGTTCTCAACTCCCCCAAACTCTACCTTCACTACCAAGGTGTGCAATTCACTGGGAGAAATTCATGTATTTCTGCATGAAATAACTGGGGAGACTTCAAAGATATAGACACAGAGTGGAACACAGACATGACAAAATTAACTATTACTCTCTTACAGCGGTATATTGTTGTTTGAAAATTGTTCTCAACTGATGCAGGAAAAGAAGGTGTTTATTTAAGACAAATCGCATAGACAAAAATTTCTCTTTAAACTAGGGAACCCATAAAAAGTTAAAATAATTTTTTTTTTTGTGAGGAAGATCAGCCCTGAGCTAACATCCGTGCCAATCCTCCTCTTTTTTCCCCCAAAGCCCCAGTAGACAGTTGTATGTCAGTTGCACAGCCTTCTAGTTGCTGTATGTGGGACGTGGCCTCAGCATGGCCGGAGAAGCGGTGTGTTGGTGCGCACCTGGGGTCCGAACCCGGGCCGCCAGTAGCGGATCGCGCGCACTTAACCGCTAAGCCACGGGGCCAGCCCAAAATAATATTTTTTAAATGCACTTAAAAATTTTTTTCAGGGGCCAGCCCCTTGGCATAGTGGTTAAGTGCGCGGCGCTCCGCTGCTGGCGGCCTGGGTTCGGCTGCACCAATGCACTGCTTCTCCGGCTATGCTGTGGCAGCATCCCATATAAAGTGGAGGAAGATGGGCACAGATGTTAGCCCAGGGCCAGTCTTCCTCAGCAAAAAGAGGAGGATTGGCATGGATGTTAGCTCAGGGCTGATCTTCCTCACAAAAAAAAAAAAATTTAAATTCTGATCTTCTACATCTGTGACATTACACTACTCATTTTCCTGATATTTGAATTATTATAATTCTGTCTAACCTTAAAATGGAAATGGATTGAAAGGCAGTTGCAGACCAGATTAACAACTAAAAATCCTGATAAATATATCAGGGCCTGAAAAGAGGGCAGGGAGCTGTAACAGCAGCCGCTGCCGCTGGTGCTCCCTCCTCCCACCCAGCTGCAGGCACTCGCCTTTCCCACGCAGCCCAATCCTTCCAGGGGCCCGAACAGGGGACCTACCTGCTCGGCTCTTCTAGTGACGGCTGCACGACCAAACCCAGAAGAACCCAGAGGAGGCCTGCGGGGACCTCTACTAGACCTTAGCTTCCAGTCAGTCACAGACACGGATGGACACATGTAACACAGGCAAGCACTGTACCAAAGCAAGCGCAAAGCAAACCCGCTTTAAAAAGCTTAAGAGGGTCGGCCGGTGGCTTAGCGGTTAAGTGCACGCGTAGCGGTTAAGTCCACGCGCTCCGCTGCTGGCGGCCCGGTTCCGATCCCAGGTGTACACCTACGCACCGCTTCTCCGGCCATGCTGAGGCCGCGGCCCACATACAGCAACTAGACGGATGTGTAGCTATGACATACAACTATCTGCTGGGGCTTTGGGGGAAAAAAATAAAAATAAAATAAAATCTTTAAAAGAGCCTAAGAGAAAAAAATCTTCACGACGTGCACCACCGTAGCTTCAACACTAGGAAAAATAGCCTTAAATGGTTCAATTCTCGGCTATCAAAGCTAAAATAATCCACTACTTGTTTACTTACCAAAGTCTAAAAATGTGTCCCTATTATTGCCCAAAGTAACACTTTATTCTAAAATTTTCCATATAATCTTTGACAAAATAATCTCAAATTACACAAGGATGACTTGAGAGTTTAAGGAGTGGGAATTAGACAAACTTTTTCATCCGTAAGATCTTCTTGCACACTAAAACACTCCAACCTATTTCCATGTATGACTTGAAAGAAACATGAACCCCTACAACCCAGGACACACGTATCCACACCGTAAGAGAAGTGCCCGCCTCTTCCTCCAAGTTACCCCAGACCGGGCAGAGGCGCCGTTTCCGAAGAGCACCTCAGAGCCTTTCCGGCCGGAGGGCGAACACCGGGCCTCTGCCAGGCAAACGGGATAATCCCTACTTGGTGGGCAGACAAAGTGCCTGGTTGACGCATCCAGAATGACTACAATCACGGGAATCCCACAGCTGAGTTAAAGAAACACCCCCTGGCCGCTCCCCTTCGCACACGTTTCCTGATGGGATCACAGGGACTCGAACGCGCCCACAGCGGCCCCCGCGCGGCGACCTCCGGGCCCGGGCAGCCCCCGACCGGCCGGCGCGCCCGCCCCCAGCCCCCCGCCCGCGGACCCCGCGGGCGCCCGGCGCCCCGACCTTGGCACCGCCCCGGGGCCTCACAAAGCTCCGCACTTCCGGCCGAGCCGCCGGGGCCCGCGCACCGAGCCCGAGGGCGCCGGCCCGCCGGCCCGCCTCCCCGCCCGCGCGCACTCACTCGCTCCCCGCGCCGCGGCCGGGCGGCCTGGGCCTCGCTGACCAGCGCACCGGCGAGGGGCGGGTGCGACGGAGGGCCCGGCGAGGGGCGAGGGCGCGGAGGCCTGCTCAGATGCGGGGATTGAGCCGCGAGGGCAGGTCGCCGCCGCCGCCGCCGCCACCCGGCCCGCCTCCCCTCGCTGAGCGCCGCCCGCCCGCCTCTCCGCAGCCCGCGCACCCGCCGACGCTGCGCAGCCTCCGCGCCACCGACCTCACTTCCGCCCGGAGCGCGCCGCTGCGGGGGCGCGCCGGACACGTGACTCGAGGGTGCCGCCGGGCTCTGCGGACGTTGTGCGCGCTCCCGCCGGCGACCTAGAAGCGCCCGGATGGAGCGCCGGTGGGGGCGAGGGTGGCCCTGGGGTCGCGGCGTGCGGGTGGGGGTCTGTCGGCGTTTTCGAGTGAACGCTTCTGTGGAATGTTTTCCTCGCGTAGCTTTTGCGCTCGTGCTATGGCAGCGTGGGAAGAAGAACACGTTGGAACATAATTATAGCACTTTATTCGCTTCTTCCGAGAAAAATGTATTTGATTCCGGATTTTTAAAATAGCCACCTCCCTGCAGACGCCTTTCTGTAAATGCAGACGCAGAGGTGCGGGGTGGTGTGTGACCACCCCTCCTGGCCGCCAGGCCCAGCTCCTCGAGCGGGGCTGGTCCGCGAGGAGGACGTGCCTTCCCACCAGGCAGCGTGGGGTGGGCCGGCACAGCCCAGGACCGTCGCGCCAGAGCGCGCCTTGGCGACGCGGAGGTACCATAGTGGCTGCCCGCATGGATACAGCGCTCCCTCTGCCAAGCACTGCTTTCCATGCTCTGCAGTCATGAAATCCTTTAATACTTATCATAAATCACTTTACAATGAGGAAATTAAGGCACAAAGAGGTTGACAAACTTCTAGAAGACGCAAATGTTACTGCACTGGGTCCGTTTTTGCCCAAGGCCCAGAAAGCCAATCACCGAGACTAGAGATTGCAGAGAGGGAGGATTTAATCACAAGGCAGCCAAGTGAGGAAAAGAGGAGAACAAGCCTCAAATCTGCCTCCCCGAAATTAGGAACTCAGTATTTATGGAGAAGGGGGCAGGGTGGTCTGAAATGATTGGAGGTGAGGAGAGATGAGATAATGGATGATCTGCACAAGCATAGTCAGGCTTCATGTCTCTTCCTAGCGTGCATGTTCACAGAATGGCAGCATTAGTATACCCTGAGGGTGGAGTTCCAACCTCTTGCTGTCAAAAGGGCCCAGTTGATGGGTTGGTGGTCTCAGTCCGGCCTGAAGCAGACAAGGGGTTCAGTTCTTGAAAAAAATAGCTCAAACATCCCTTACGGTGATAACCCAGGCTCCAGGGAGATGTCATCTATAGGAACCTAGTGGGAGTGAGATAGCATATTGCCCAAACAGCACAGTTAACAATGAGTAAGTTTATCATGCAGATTTAAGTTCTGACTTCCATTCTGATAAATTTCTAGGTAAGGCCATCCCCCCTTCATGGGACAGGGGAGAAGATACCTTTACAAATGGAGATTTTCTTTAGAAATGTAAATGTATCCTATAAAGGGTAACCAGAACTAAGAATGGATTTAGCATGACCCACACAGGTGCCTGGCGATGTCTATGGTAATGAAGGCAGGCCTCCCATCCCAAACTTTTATGGTCAGTTAGTGACGGTGGGGGTCAAAATGTCATTCAGGCAGAGACATATTTTGAGTTGGCAAATTCCAATCCCCCATGGTTACTAGCTGCTTAATCATCAATGGCTGTTTGCTGGTTTCCCAACTACTAGGAAGCCCACCCAGGATTCAAACCCCAAAGTCTGGCTTCTGAGTGCTTGCTCTTAAAGGGAAAGTTCTGGCTTTTAGCTTTCCCAGGACAGCTCCCACTGTCTCTGTAACATTAATAGGATCCACAAGTTCTCTACCTAAGCTGAGAGCCAATAGGTCTGTGTTGGAGAGTGGAGGAAGAACGCTGTGGTGCAGCGGGATGGGTCGCCTAGGGCCCAGAGAGGGCAGGACAACTGAGTGGACCTGTACTCAGCAGAAAGAGCTCAGGCAGTCTAACTTGCCTTGAGCAAGCAGAGAATAACCTGATCTCGAGGAACATCAGCTACAGTTCCTAAAGACTCTTTACTTGGCATCTGTAAAATTTCAGTGCAAGTTAAAATAGTTGCAAAGGATGTGATTTCTGGCACACTGTAAATGTTGATAGTTTTAGATAAAACTACATGTTATTCTTTAAAATATATCTGTTGGGATATAGATACCATGGTGATTTGATTCCTACTACTTTCCACTCTAGAAAATACATAAGTTCAGGTGCTGGCCGGGTGGTGTAGCAGTTAAGCATGCGCACTCTGCTTCGGCAGCCAGGGGTTTGAAGTTTTGGATCCCGGGCACGCACCCATGCACCCCTTGTCAAGCCATGCTGTGGCGGCATCCCGTATAAAGTAGAGGAAGATGGGCACGGATGTTAGCCCAGAGCCAATCTTCCTCAGCAAAAAGAGGAGGATTGGCATTGGATGTTAGCTCAGGGCTAATCTTCCTCACACACACACAAAAATACGTAAGTTCTATAACAGAACAAAATTTCATTGTTCCTTTCTCTCCTTGAACTCCTGCTTCCCTTCCATTGTACCCACAGAATATGACCCTATTGTGTTTGTGTGTTGAGCATCTTTTTTTTTCTTTCAATCACTTGTATCTGTCAGGATAGCTAGGAGATGCTGCAGTAACAACAAGCCCAAAATCTCAGTGTCAATAGAAGTTTATTTCTAACTTAAGGGTCAAGTCCAAAGCAGGTGAGATCATATAAAAAACTAGACAAACAATAAGAGAATTCAGCAACAAGCAATAATCAAAATGAAAAAAGGTAGCTATCATGTATCTAAATAACAGTTAGAAGATATAATGGAAGAAAAGATCCATTTTATGCAAGGTTACTTATTGGAAAAGGAAACACATATATATAAATACAACAATTTAATACCTAACAATAATCTTTTATAAGAATTGTGCAAGATCTATATGAATAAAATTTTAAATATAACTCCCAAATGGCACAAAAGAACACTTAAACACATGGAGAAAAACATCAAATTCATGGATAAGTAGATTTAACATCAGAAAGATGTCAATGCTCCCTAAGTTAATTTATGAATTTAATACAATTCCTATAAAACGCCAATAATTATTTTTAACTAGATAATGTGATTCTAATTTACATATGGGGAAAAAATGAACAAGAAAAATCAAAAGCAAGATATCTGCCAGGAAAACTTTGAAAATAAAGAGTAGTAGGGAGGGAGATACTAGACCTAATACTGAACCTGTTAATCTCAACTATGTGTGCCTGATGAGCAGTAAGCCAAGTAAGTGCTTGGAGGTAGAGAAAGGTTTATTTGAGGAGCCAGCCCCGTGGCCTAGCAGTTAAATTTGGCACACTCCTCTTCGGTGGCCTGGGTTTGTTTCCCAGGTGTGGACCTACATCACTAGTCGGCAGCCATGCTGTGGTGGCAACACACATACAAAATAGAGGACGATTGGTGCAGGTGTTAGCTGAGGGTGAATCTTCCTCAGCAAAAAAAAAAAAAAGGCTTATTGGAATTGGCCAAAACAAGAAGGTGGGAGGATAGGGTCTCTCAAATCCTTCCTTAACAAAGGAAGAAAGCCAGGGGGTTTTATAGAGCTAAGGGGCTTGGGAGGAGGAGTTTCAGAGAAACAAAGAGGAAATCCTTGTTTCTTTCACTCCAGATAAGCCCTTGGGCAATCAGACTTCAGGCATCGATGGCAGCTGGGGGCTGGTTATCTGGTGATTGTAACTTCCTTGAAGGTATTCTTTTTCTTCTGCAAAACAAGCTCATAAATCCTTGTGACCATTGAGTCACCTCTCAGTTTAAACTAGAAAACAGCAAGTTAACAAGATTAACTTCTTTTTATCTGTGTCTGTGTTAGGAATAAGGTCCAAGGGTAATCAAGTTCTCGTTGTATATTTACAGTAACCCTCAAGTATCCAGCTTCAGACCTACCAGGTGAGAAAACACGTTTAAGAGCCTCCATCAATAAAGCAGTGTGTCACTGAAGCATGCATAGACAGACCAAGGAAATATAACAGAAAATCCAGAAATACACCCAAATAATTTTGGGAAGTTGACATGTTACAAAGCTAGCATCTCAAAACATTGGGGATAAAGATGGAGTGTTCAATAAATGGTATTGGGAAGAAATACAGCCATCTGAAAAAATATAAAATTGAATCTTTACCTTACACCATACCAGAATAAAATCCAAATCAAAAAAGATATAAATGAGGCCCCATGGTGTAGTGGTTAAGTTCAGCGTGCTCTGCTTTGGCTGCCCAGGTTCATGGGTTTGGATCCTAGGCACAGACCTACACCACTCATCAGCCATGCTATGGTGGCAACCCACATACAAAACAGAGGAAGATTGGCATGGATGTTAGCTCAGGGCTAATCTTCCTCAGCAAAAAAAAAAAAAAAAGAAGATATAAATGTATAACAATGGAATCATAAAAGGACAAGAAGAAAACATGGGAAAATTCCTTTTTAATGTTGGAGTAAAGAAGGCTTTTCTAACTCACTCTCAAAGTCCAGAAGCCGTGACTATGGAAACTTCAGTTTGGCAAAGAGCACCATAAGCATAGTCAAAAGACAAGTGATTAACAAGGAAGAAATAGTCCCAATGCATATCATAGGTAAAGGGCTAATCTTAATATTTGAGCCTCCAGAAGTCAATAAGAAAAAGTTCTACAACCCAATAGGAAAATGAGAAGAGTTCACAGAAAAGGAAGTAAATGACACTTAATCATATGGAAAACAATTCGACCTCACTTGTAAAAAGTTAAAACTCTTTGAGATAGCATTTTTCACCTATTTAATTGGTAAACATCCAAAACATTGACAGTACACGCTATTAGTAAGGCTGTGGGGAAGCAGGCACCTTGCTGGATTGGAACGGGGGCATTTGATGATGTATATTGACAAGAGACTTTCACATTGAAGTGTATGAGGTAAGTATTTGGGTTTAAAACTGATTCGGCTTGAACTGAAAAAGCCTGACTTAACGGCCTATCAACCGTTTATGTTAGACATCTGCTTTACCCATTAAAGTCAAGAAAGCACTCCCTTAAGGTGAGAATACATACTTCCCCTCCTACAGCCTGTTGGTAACCCCTGTATTAGTCCCTTTCCCAACATCAGGGTCATGTTGACCTGCTAACTTGCCACTGAATACCTTTTTGAAACTTTGATAAGTATGTATCTTGCATGTGTTTAGTGTATGTTTTTGGTCTAAAAAGGTATAAGACTGTACTGAAAACCATGCTTCTCTGGACATTTTCTTCCCTTCTGGAAAAGGCCTTCCCAGGTTATAATCCTCACTCTGGCTCAAGTAAAACACACCTTATTTCTCTTATCTATAGAATGGTTATTGGTTATTTTGCATCGACAGTATCAAGACAAATATACACAAAACTTGTGACCCAACAATTCCACTTCTGGGAGTTTGTCCACAGAGATACCTGCTGATGTGTAAAATGAAATAGACTCAAGTGTATTCACTGCAGCCTTGTTGAGAGTAGCAAAATACTGGAAACAACCTTAGTGTCCAACATTAGGGGACCGACTGAATAAACTCTGGTTCATCTGTACAGTGAATTACTCTATAACTCAAAAAAGAAATGAGCAATCTTTCTATATACTGAGATGGAAATATCTTCAAGGTAGACTGTTAACTGAACAAAGCAAAGGGTAGAACTGTTGTTATGGGCTGAATTGTGCTCCCCCACCCCCAATTCATATGTCAAAGCCCTAAGCCCCAGTACCTCAGAATGAGACTGTGTTTGCAGACAGGGCTTTTGAAGAGATAATTAAGTTAAAATGAGGTCAGTAGGGTGGGCCCTAATCCAATCTGACTGGTGTCTTTATAAGAAGAGGAGATTAGGATACAGCCAACACAGATCTATGGACAACCCTGTGAGGACACAGTGAGAATGTCACTGTCTGCAAGCCAAGGAGAGAGACCTCAGGAAAAACCAACCCTGGCACCTTGATCTCAGGACTTCCAGTCTCTAGAACCGTGAGAACATAAATTTTTGTCATTTAGGCTGTCTTGTCTGTGGTATTTGTTGCGGCAGCCCTAGCAGACTAATACAACTGTTTTAAAGAACATTGTGTAAGTCTCACCAAACCGGGTTCATTTTTGCCTGTCACTCAGCAAGCCAAGCACTGAGATGACAAGATTGCAGAGAGAGAGGGTTTAATCACAAGGCAGCCAAGTGAGGAAAGGGAAGAACTAGTCTCAAATCTGCCTCCCAGAAAACAGGGACTCAGGGATATTTATAGGGTAGGGGTCAAGGTGGTCTGAAATGTGGAGATAGATGATTGGAGGTGAGGAGAAGTAAAGTAATTGATGATCTGTGAAAGCATAGTCACACTTCATGCCTCTTCACAGGACGCATGTTCATAGAATGGCGGCCTTAGCATGACCTGAGGGTAGAATTTTTAGCCTCTTGACATCGAAAGGTCCCTTATCAGACATCTGCATGGGCCTGGTTGATGGGTTGGTGGTCTCAAGTGGCCTGGAGTGGACTAATTCCAGAAAAACAGCTCAAATACTCATTACCATGGTGACCCAGGCTCCAGGGAGATGTTATCTGTAGGAACCTAGTGGGAGTCAGATAGCATATTGCCTAAAGAGTGCAGTTAACAGTGGATGGGTAAACAGCTAAAAACTATAATCAGTAATTGCAAAAAGGAAAATAAAAATTTAGTTCCTAGCTACTTAATCATCAATGGCTAACTGTTTGCCAGTTTCATAGTAGGGGGAAATGAAAATATATATTTGCTGTTACTTGTATACAGTTACAGAATACTTTTTTTAAAATTTTTATTTATTTATTTATTTATTTATATTTTTTCCCCCAAAGCCCCAGTAGATAGTTGTATGTCATAGTTGCACATCCCTCCAGTTGCTGTATGTGGGATGCGGCCTCAGCATGGCCAGAGAAGCGGTGCGTCGGTGCGTGCCCGTGATCCGAACCAGGGCCGCCAGTAGCAGAGCGCACGCACTTAACCGCTAAGCCATGGTGCCGGCCCTGTTTTTCTTTTGAACTATGTGAATGTATTACATATTCTAAAATTAAATTAAAAATAAATAAAAATCTCACACATTTTGATGGGAGTGTAAAATGTTATAATCATTTTGGAAAAACGTCTGGTCATTTCTTAAAAAACTAAACATACACCTTTCCTATCACCCAGCAAATTGTAGGTATCTGCAAAAGAGGCATGAAAGCATGAGTCTATGCAAAGATCTGTACAGAAATGTTCATACCATGTTTGTTGATAATAGGTAAAAACTGGAAAGAGTCCACCCTTCTGTCATCAGGAGAACAGCTGAACGAGGTCAGAGGTGTGCCGGGGCCACTTACAATGGCTTGCTCTGGTTCCCAAAAGCCAAAGGACACATTTTCAGGAATTTGGCAAGCCATTTGTCAAGCACAGCCATTATTAAAAACTAATTATAGGAGCTGGCCCTGTGGCTTAGCGGTTAATTGCGTGCGCTCCGCTACTGGCAGCCCGGGTTTTGATCCTGGGCGCGCACCAACGCACCACTTCTTCAGCCATACTGAGGCCAAGTCCCACATACAGTGACTAGAAGGATGTGCAACTATGACATACAACTATCTACTGGGGCTTTGGGGAGAAAAAAGGAAAAAAAGGAGGAGGATTGGCAATAGATGTTAGCTCAGGGCCGGTCTTCCTCAGCAAAAAGAGGAGGATTGGCATGGATGTTAGCTCAGGGCTGATCTTCCTCACAAAAAAAAACAAACAAAAAAACTAATTATAGAAACTTGATGTTAAAAACAAAAGGAATAAATACTCAAAACTCATCCCTTCCTAATTATTTTATTATGCCTGTGCCTGAGGCTCTTCGCAGCTATTGCACCTGCCTGGTGGAAATGCTCATAACCCAGGCTGTGGTCTTCCCTTCCTGCCTCCCTTCAGGGGTGTCATGGTGGTAGCCTGAAATCAGCCATGGTAGGGATATCTACACCATGCAACTAGTCAAATAATACTAATCAGGGCTTGATTTATGGTTTTGTTAATTTTATAGGCTTAAGAATATGATGGAGAAAATTTTAATAGTGCAGATTAAATTTAAAAGGGGTGGTGTCTGTAGCCGTAACATTGTGAATAGCACAAAAAATTTAGAAAATATTCCAATATTCAAAACCTACTATCTTTTTCAACAAAGTGATTCATGACATTGATGAACAACTGAAGTTCCAACAAAGTTATTTCACTTTAATCCTACTAGTTAAGATAAAGGGAAATATCAACCAGAGTACTAAGAGACATGATGATAATAAGTTGCTGTCCGAACCCACTAAGTTTTGGTGTCATTTGGTATTTGGCAATAGATAATCGGAGTAGCCCTCTCTTGAGTAGCAACCCAAATACCAGCCCCAGGTCATGAGATCAACCTGATGATTCATTGCCTGCATTTTAAAAAGTGAACTAGAGTGGAAGATAAGAAATAGAGTACAGGGCCGGCCCCGTGGCTTAGCAGTTAAGTGCTTGCTCTCCGCTGCTGGCGGCCGGGGGTTCGGATCCTGGGTGCACACTGACGCACCGCTTCTCCGGCCATGCTGAGGTTGCGTCCCACATACAGCAACTAGAAGGATGTGCAGCTATGACAAAAAAAATTATCTACTGGGGCTTTGGGGGAAAAAATAAATAAATAAAATTATTAAAAAAAAAGAAATAGAGTGCATAGCACAAGAGTAAGGGTAAGTATTGTTTTGTAAAACGTTCTTTATATATATATATATTTACATATATATTATTTACTGGGTTATGAAGTAAATGTATTGCTGTAGGTGACAGTCAAAAAGTTTGAAAATATTACTCTAAGATATTTACCTAGAAGCAGAATTGTTTGGTCATAGGGTACTTGCATCTTAAAACTTACTAGATGGCGGCAAATTGTTCTCTAAAGTGTTTATAACAAGCTATACCATCCTCAGCAAGATATGAGCTCTAGTAGCTTCACACACTTGTCACACTTACTATGAACTTTCAAATTTTTGCCAATCAGGTGGGTGTGAAATTGTATCTCATGATAATTATAATTTCTATTTCTTACATACTTGATGTACATCCTTGTAAACAATTTTTGGCTGGATTTTCTGTTTATTACAGGATAATTGCCTCAAAGCATTAGTGGTTTAAAGAGTATGAAGTACTTTAAACCTCTTGATATTATCGAATTTTACTCCAGGAAGGTTGTACTAGTTTACACTTGTACGAGCACTGTATGCCAGTGACCATCAAATCCTTGTATTGAGTATTTCATTAAAAATATTTTAAAATTTGATCACTGGAAAACTGTATTTCTTTGGTTTAGTTTGCGTTTGTTAGATTGCAGGCAAGATTCATTTAAAAATGTTTGTTGCATTTGCACTTTCTCTCTCTCTTTTTTTTTTTTTTTGGTGAATAAGATTAGCCCTGAGCTAACATCTGTTGCCAATCCTCCTCTTTTTACTGAGGAGGACTGGCCCTGGGCTAACATCTGTGCCCATCTTCCTCTACTTTATATGTGGGATGCCTGTCACAGCATGGGAGCGCGTGAACTTAACCCTATGCGACCAGGCTGGCCCCTGCACTTTCTCTTTTTGTGTGTGTGTGTAAGGAAGATCAGCCCTGAGCTAACATCCATGCCAATCCTCCTCTTTTTGCTGAGGAAGACTGGCCCTGGGCTGACATCTGTGCCCATCTTCCTCCACTTTTTTTTTTTTAAAGATTTATTTATTTATTTATTTATCCCCCACAGCCCCAGTAGATAGTTGTCTGTCATAGCTGCACATCCTTCTAGTTGCTGTATGTGGGACGCGGCCTCACCATGGCTGGAGAAGCGGTGCGTCGGTGCGCGCCCCGGGTTCCGAACCCAGGCCGCCAGCAGCGGAGCGCGCGCACTTAACCGCTAAGCCATGGGGGCCGGCCCATTCCTCCACTTTATATGGGATGCCGCCACAGCATGGCCTGACAAATGGTGCACTGGTGCGCCCCTGTGATCTGAACCCAGGCCACCAGCAGTGGAGCGTGATCACTTAAACGCTACACCACGGGGCTGGCCCACCCCTGCACTTTCTCTTATGTGAATGATTTATTCATGTGCCCTTTGCTTGTTTTTGTATTGGAGTCTTAGTGTTTTTCTTGTCAATCTATTTGAGTTTCTTCTATGTGTAAATTGAGGGTTTAATAGGAAAAGAGCATTGTGTTCTGTTCACCCTCTAGCTGGAGGTAAAGTTTTTGAGAGTGCAAAACTCTGTGTTGGTTCAGCACATTAGATTGAACATAGAGATCTACCTCTCTTCCCGTCCAAGGCCCTATTAAGGTAAAAGAAAAGGCATTTTTAAAAGAATGAATAGTCCTGAATAGTCTTGGAACACAAGTTAGGGGCACTATCAGTTAACCAGACATTTTGAGACAGTTGAGCACAGTAGAAAGCAACTGAGGTTAGAGGCTTCTGATTCAGGATGGCAGACCAAGAACGCACTTCTGTCTTCTATTCTCTCCTAGACGTCAATGACATAGATGACAGATGTTTAAAAAATGATTAGCAGAGCGATCCGGAGCAGTAATAGATGCCCTGGTGGGGTGGGGGAGGGGAGGGACTCACTTTCATGAGGATGGTTTAAATAGGCAGAAAAAGCTGCAACCCAGAGCAGGTGTGATGGAGGGAGAAGAAGGGTGGTGAGAAATAGGCCTGTAAACAGGGACAGTAACCGAAAGGCTTCCTGTGCCACAGTGGTACCCCATCTCTCTTCCCCATTCTGGGTGCTTGGGCAGTTTCATGTTTATAATGGGCAAAAACCCAACTGCTCTTCTCAAAAGAAATGGACACACCTGTCTGAAGAAAGCCAAGTCTTCTCAGTGGATGTTGAGGGCAAAAGAAAGTCAAAATTTTTTTATTTATTTTTTTCCCCAAAGCCCCAGTAGATAGTTGTATGTCATAGATGCACGTCCTTCTAGTTGATGTATGTGGGACGCTGCCTCAGCATGGCCGGAGAAGTGGTGCATCAGCGCAAGCCCAGGATCCGAACGCGGGCGGCCAGCAGTGGAGCGTGAGCACTTAACCACTAAGCCACGGGACCGGCCCACAAGAAGGTCAAATTTAAACACACAAAAACTCATTGTTTCCTACCCAATAGAGGCATTTCCAGAATTTCGTTATAGGAGGAGCAAAGGTGCAGCAAGCTGAGTGGAAGGGCTTTCCAGTCCTGGGCTGGACTTGGTGTTGATTTGACCCATGCTCTGTTATCACTAGAATGGTCTGTCAATTGGGATGGATTTGGAGTGCTGATGAAGATTGGGGGCAGCTGAAGTCCTACTGCTCCAACCTAAGTGCCATGTCTGCTATGTGAAAACTAATAAAGGGAAACCTAATTTATTATTTTTTTGAGGAAGATTAGTTCTGAGCTAACATCTGTTGCCAATCTTCCTTGGTTTTTTGTTTGTTTGTTTGTTTTCCCATGAGGAAGATTAGCTCTGAGCTAACATCTGTGCTGATCTTCCTCTACTTTATATGTGTGTTGCTGCCACAATGTGGCTGACAAGTGATATATGTGCGCGCCAGGGATCCAAACCCAGGAAACCAGGCCTCCGAAGTGGAATGCAGTGAACCTAAATACTGTGCCACAGGCCGGTCCCGGGAAACCTAATTTAAAATGGAGACGGGCCGGCCCCGTGGCTTAGCGGTTAAGTGTGCTCGCTCTGCTGCTGGCGGCCCAGGTTCGGATCCTGGGCGCGCACCGAGGAACCGCTTCTCCGGCCATGCTGAGGCCGTGTCCCACATACAGCAACTAGAAGGGTGTGCAGCTATGACATACAACTATCTACTGGGGCTTTGGGGGAAAAATAAATAAATAAATAAAATTTTTAAAAAATAGTAAAAAAAAAATAAAATGGAGACAGGAGGGTGGAAGGGGGAGCTCTCATACAGTGCTGCTCTAGATCAACTACAGGAAGATAGTCAGTTACAGACCCAACAGGAAGAAGTCCTCAACAGGAAGATAGTTACAGACCCAACAGAAAGAAGTCCTCAACAGTAAGAGAGTCAATTACAGACCCCAACAGGAAGAAAAGTATATTGGCTCCTAAACAGAAATTGACTACCCCAGCAACTCAGCCAATGAGAAACCATCATGACCCTGAACTCTTGCTTTTCTCCAATGGACTTTTGTTCAAAACAACCCCTCCCAATTTCCTCCTTTTTCCTATAAAATAATGTTCCTCTCCTTTGATCATTGGACTTGCCTATGGTTTTAGCTGTAGCACGTGGGTCCCAAATTGCATTTTTTTTTCTTTTGGTTTTCCCAAATAAATGCATTTTGCTGGTAAAAATAACTGTTTTATTTTTAATGTTGACATACATGGTTTCTGAAGTGGGATCTGAAGGAGGTGATGATGGGCCCCAGAATTGAGCGAGGTACCTGTATGGAGTCCCTTACACTCATCACTTCCATCAGTTGCCACCTACTTTTGGTTTGGTGAGTCTTCTCTCAGATTCCAAGCTCCACTTTTCTTGCATTTTGAGCTCTCCAACTTTATTTGGGAAGGGGAGAGGGTTTTTTTCCTCTTAGAGAAGAGTTATAGTCCCTTCAGGAAGAGGTTTTGTCCTAGGCTCACAGGGAAAGGCTTCATCCTCTCAGGGGAATGGTTCAAGTTCCTCCTGATGAGTACTCGGCTGTCTTCTGAGGTGCATGGTAGCAAGTTATCTTTTGAGGAGCAAGCTAGTAGGAATTTTCTTTTGGTTTTGGACTTTTGTTTTTGGATTCCTCCTGGAATCAACTTGGGCTTTCAGAAGATGGGAAATGGCATCCCAGACATCTAACCATTCTGAGGGCAGCCCTCCTTTAGGGACCCCAGCCAGATTTATGTTTAAGAACTATGGGCCCCCTACATGTGCATTTTTTTAAAATTGATGTCATAATAGTTTATAACATTGTGAAATTTTAGTTGTACGTTATTGTTTGTCAGTCACCATATAAAAGTGTCCCTTCACTCTGTGCCTACACATGCATTTTTAACTAAATGGGCAAGCTGACCAAGAGCAGTCTGGAATTTCAGTGGCCATTATGGGAGACTTTAGATCTCCCCAAACTCATTTTTCTTAAAACCAAATTGGAAGGCTGTCTCTATAATTATGCAAAGTGAATGGTATTTTTATTTTAATTGGTACCTGGAGGCTTCCAAACATGCACAAAACTCTAAAATCACCTCACTATAAGATATCATACCTAAATTAGTCAAAAAACTAAGGGAAGGGCCAGCCCTGTGGCCTAGCGGTTAAGTGTGTGCGCTCCGCTGCTGGCGGCCCCGGTTCGGATTCCAGGCACGCACCGATGCACCGCTTCTGCGGCCATGCTGAGGCTGCGTCCCACATACAGCAACTGGAGGGATGTGCAACTATGACATACAACTATCTACTGAGGCTTTGGGGGAAGAAAAAAAGGAGGAGGATTGGCAATAGGTGTTAGCTCAGAGCCCGTCGTCTTCAGCAAAAAGAGGAGGATTAGCATGGATGTTAGCTCAGGGCTGATCTTCCTCACAAAAAAAAATAAATAAATAAAAATAATTAAATAAAGCTAGTTTTTAAGTTTTCTGGTTTAATTGAAGCCGGCATGGCTTTGGAGTTATCAAAATTAAATATGTAATACTTTTATTCTACATTAGTTTATTGGTCAAATAATTTCATGTTATCTCTGTTGCAAAATTTATCAACAAGAAAATTCACTTGAGATAATGGCTGACTTTGTCTAATATCTCTTGAAGTTTTTGTGAGTAATCTAAACATAATTGATGGGAACAAATTTTTTAGATAGATGAAAATGGGATAAAAGTTTTTAGGTGCAGGGGCCGCCCAGTGGCACAAGTGGTTAAGTGCGCGCGCTCTGCCTTGGGAGCCCAGGGTTCGCGGGTTCGGATCCTGGGTGTGCACCGACGACGCACTGCTTGTCAAGCCATGCTGTGGTGGCATCCCATATAAAGTAGAGGAAGATGGGCACGGATGTTAGCTCAGGGCCAATCTTCCTCAGCAACGACAACAACAACAAAAAGGGAGGCTTGGCACTGGATGTTAGCTCAGGGCTGATCTTCCTCACACACACAAAAAAGTTTTTAGGTGCAACAATTATATTTTATGGTATGTATGCTTACAAATAATATCCCCAAATCTTTTTTGGGTAACTTAAAACTTTAGAGTTTTTTCTAAGTTAAATTATTTTTTGAAATTAATAGACTTTATTATTATTTACTTTTTATTTTTTAATTTTTTTGGTGAGGAAGATCTGCCCTGAGTTAACATCTGTTGCCAACCTTCCCCTTTTTGCCCGAGGAAGTTTGGCCCTGAGCTAATTTGTTTGTGGGTCACCACAACAGCATGGCTTGATGAGTGGTGTAGGTTCGCACCTGGGATCCGAACCTGTGAACCCAGGCCACCACAGCGGAGCACGTGAAACTTAACCACTACACCATCAGGCTAGTCCCTGCTAAGTTAAATTAAATGGTGGAATTTCTTTGAATATCTGGATCACTTTCTAAACAATATAAAATACTAAAATATTAACTACTGAACATGTGTTTATCTACTTTGCCTCCCTATTGCAAAGAAATTAAAGATAAATTTGAGTCTGTTGGTGACTATGTCTTGTACCACATTGAAAGATTGTACTATTTAAAAAGGCACACACTTTTAGAAATTATGAAATGTATTTATCAATTTGCTGGTCCACAATAGCTTGCTTCTTAGTTTTCACTAGAAACAAAGGATTCTAAAGGTTAAGAATTCTTTTTTTTTTTTTAATTTTATTTATTTATTTTTCCCCCAAAGCCCCAGTAGATAGTTGTATGTCATAGCTGCACATCCTTCTAGTTGCTGTATGTGGGACGCGGCCTCAGCATGGCCGGAGAAGCGGTGTGTCAGTGCACACCTGGATCCGAACCCAGGCCGCCAGCAGCGGAGCTCGCGCACTTAACCGCTAAGCCACGGGGCCAGCCCAAGTTTAAGAATTCTAACAAATGTATGTAATAATAAGAGAAAGAGCTCCGTATGCAAGAAAAGTAGGATATGTGTTTCAATAGAAGAAGGTGTGAGGAACGGAAATGCATTTTGTTGAGGGAAAAGAAAGTAATTTCGCCCTAAAGAGAGGCTAGCTATTTTGGAATGGGAAAGAGGAAAGCAAAAGACAAAAACCTAAATGTAAAAAGAAAGTGTAGAAGGTTTGTGGAAATGAATCTAGGGAAAAGAATTTTAACGTGTGGTCAAGCTGGCTAAGATCAAAATGAATTTACTAAATGAGTTTTAATACCAAAATAAGCTGATGAAAAATTAAAATTTGCCCTTTTTTTCTGTCGAAAGGACAAGTTTTTCTTGGGGTATTGGTCTGTTCTTGATAACAGATTGTGAAAACTTCTTTACCTTTAAGCAATATGCCTAGAAAATAGAGATTTTGTGTTTTGTTAAAATAATTTCCTTTGTTGTTTCTATCGGGTCTTTAATTACTTAAGAGAACTGAATCTTCTTAGTATTAAAAGAGTTAAGTTTTGCTCACAACCATATAACCTTTTGTATTTGCCTTTGAAATCTTTTACTTTTACTTTGGTGAAATAGATACTTAAGTATTTCTTTTTCTAATTTTTTCTTTTTGGAAGGAAGATCGGCCTTGAGCTGACATCCGATGCCAATCTTCCTCTTTTTTTGCTGAGGAAGGTTGGCTCTTAGCTAACATCCGTGCCCATCTTCCTCCACTTTATATGGGACGCCACCACAGCATGGCTTTGACAAGCGGTGCATTGGTGAGCGCCTGGGATCTGAACCTGCGAACCTGGGCCGCGGAAGTGGAGTGCTGGCACTCCACCGCTTGCACCACCGGGCTGCCCCTGATACTTAAGTATTATTTCATAATGATCTGTGATTTTATTTGGTCAAGTGTCCAAATCTTTTGATATTTTTGACAAGCTACCCAAAATATTCAAATTCTAAATGAAGTCTTTTTTGTTGTTGTTTATTGCAGTAACATTGGTTTATAACATTGTATAAAATTCAGGTGTACATCATTATACTTCTATTTCTGCATAGATTACATCATGTTCACCACCCAAATACTAATTACAACCCATCACCACACACATGTGCTGAATTATCCCTTTCGCCCTCCTCCCTCCCCACTTCCCCTCTAGTAACCACCAATCCAATCTCTGTCTCTATGTGTTTGTTTATTGTTATTATCTACTACTTAATGAAGGAAATCATATGGTATTTGACCTTCTCCCTCTGACTTATTTCACTTTGCATAATACCCTCAATGTCCATCCATGTTGTCACAAATGACTGGATTTCATCGTTTCTTATGGCTGAGTAGTATTCCATTGTGTATATATACCGCATCTTCTTTATCCATTCGTCCCTTGATGGGCACTTAGGTTGCTTCCAAGTCTTGGCTATTGTGAATAACGCTGCAATGAACACAGGGGTGCATGTATCTTTATGCATTGGTGTTTTCAAGTTCTTTGGATAAATACCCAGCAGTGGAATAGCTGGATCATATGGTAGCTAAATGAAGCCTTTTTGACCAGGATGTAACTTTGGGATTTTCCAGAGGTCACCCAGGACGTCTCAAAAGATTTGTTTTCCCCCTTATAAAAAGAGAGATATTACACTAATTAGGCTTCTTTGGTATGTCAAATTACATGAGAAGCATGGTTGAATAAGCAATAATAAACCTTTTTAGGTTATATTGTATGCGTTAACGTTACTAAAAAGTGTCTAGAAATTGTATACAATTCCTAAAAATCTGATGTCCTAATATAATGTTATCACCTGTAATTCTAATTTCTATTTAAAAAGTATGTCACAAAAATACCCAAATTTTCTTATCAATTGCATTTACCCATTTACCCATTACCCAAAAACAAACTGTTTTGTCAGTGACAGTTATTGTTTCACTCTGATGCTTTTACAAATATGTTTCCTTTTCAAACAGATTCATGAAAAAGGCTTTGATAAGTACTCTAGAATACATATGTTGATAATTTCATGATCATAACACTGAGCTGGGTGGGAATTTCTGGAACTTGAGTGGAAGACTGATTGCTTTGATGTTTTGTTTTCTAGATGTAAAGGACTTCATTTTCTCCTCTCCTTTGAGGTGTCTATTACTTACAGCAATTTGGTAAAGTGTATACTTATAAAATTTATCTTTTTCTTTCTACTTGATCCTTCCAGACCTGGGGAACTTGTACGTATTCTTTTCATGACAATATATGTAGTTGCATGGGTTCAGCGAAGGTCTGTTCTCCTTGTAACAGGACAACTGAAAATATTGGCTACATTACCAAGGCTTTCACTAGAATGTTATATTCAAGAAAGATGTACATAGAGGCTGGCCCAGTGGCATAGTGTTTGGGTTCATGCACTCCGCTTTGGCGGCCCTGGGTTCACAGGTTTGTATCCTGTGCATGGACTGAGGCACCACTTGTCAAGCCATGCTGTGGCAGCATCCCACATACAAAATGGAAGAAGATGGGCACAGATGTTAGCTCAGGGCCAATCTTCCTCACAAAAAAATTAAAAAAAAAGAAAGATGTACATAGACTCAGAAATGACCAGACAGCTTTCAGGAACTGCTTGAAAAATCGACCTAGTACCTTGCTTACAAGATTTCAGCAAAGCAATCTTAAAAATGAGTTTATATGGTCAACCACTTTTTTCCTGCATTTATATAAATAATCAGGCCAAGTTTAATACAAATAAATTAGTTTTACTATGACTATCTTTAATAAAAATAGGGATACTTGTGGAGAGAGAAATTGTTTGTACCTTTGTAGATACTAAATTCTAGTCCTATTAATTGTCTTTAAGGTTTGGTTATGTGCCTGAAAGCTGGACTGGATCCTAAATGCTTCCAGTTTTCTTAAATGGCTATGATAAGCCAAACTGACGTTTCTAATTTTACTGCCCTTGAAATCTCCTTGGAAGGCACTATCCTAGGTCCTCCTCACTACCCAGATGGCAACCTAACTTGAGGGACTCAAGCCTTGGGTACACACCTCACAGCTAAAGAAGGCTCCACCTGACATCTGGTCCTGAGCAAACACTGGAGACCTCCAAATCAAATTGGGTGGGAAGAGAAGCAGCTGACATCTGAGGCAGACAGCTTTCCCAAGATGACGGGGCCAGGCCTGTACACCCTCTTCTCACTGCTGCTTCTTCTCATTATCTCTTTGGAAAGACAATGTCCTTGTCTGCATTTCCCAAACCCTTGTAAACGAGGGAAACCTCTTTTGATTATGGCCTTTTGTAAACAGCCTCATTATGATCCCGTGACAAATTAATCCTTTCAGTTGCTTTTTCTGAAGGATTAGAAAGTTCAGAATTCACAGAAGACTTTCTTTAATCTGGTCTATTAACTGACTCTGGGTTCTTATCCAAATTCATGGTCTCCAAATTTGCAACCCTACAGCCTGTATTACTGGATAACACATTTGGTTCCAAACAGTTTTATTGAGACAACAATACTGTTTTAACATGTCTTTGAAGTTTTTGCTATTTTTTTTTTTTTTTTTTTTTTTTTTTTTTTTACATTTTTATTGATATTTTAATGGTTTCTAACATTGTGAGATTTTGGGTTGTACATTTTTGTTTGTCCTTCACCCCATATATGACTCCCTTCACCTCTTGTGCCCACCCCCCACCCCCACTTCCCGGGTAACCACAGTCCAGTTTTCTCTGTCCATGTGTTGGTTTATATTCCACATATGAGTGAGATCATACAGTGTTTGTCTTTCTCTTTCTGGCTTATTTCACTTAACATAATACGCTCCAGGCCCATCCATGTTGTTGCAAATGGGACGATTTTGTCTTTTTTTATGGCTGAGTAGTATTCCATTGTATATATATACCACATTTTCTTAATCCAATCGTCAGTCGAGGGACACTTAGGTTGCTTCCACTTCTTGGCTATGGTGAATAATGCTGCAATGAACATAGGGGTGCATAAGCCTCTTTGGATTGTTGATTTCAGGTGCGTTGGATAGATTCCCAGTAGTGGGATGGCTGGATCATAGGGCATCTCTATTTTTAATTCTTTGAGGAATCTCCATACCGTTTTCCATAGAGGCTGCACCAATTTGCATTCCCACCAGCTGTGTATGAGGGTTCCTGTTTCTCCACATCCTCTCCAACATTTGTTGTTTTTTGTCTTGGTGATTATAGCCATTCTAACGGGCGTGAGGTGGTATCTTAGTGTTGTTTTGATTTGCATTTCCCTGATGATTAGTGATGTTGAGCATCTTTTCATGTGCCTATTGGCCATCTGTATATCTTCCTTGGAGAAGTGTCTGTTCATTTCCTCTGCCCATTTTTTGATCGGGTTGTTTGTTTTTTTGTTGTTCAATTGTGTGAGTTCTTTATATATTATGGAGATCAACCCCTTGTCAGATGTATGTTTTGCAAATATTCTCTCCCAGCTGGTTGGTTGTTTGTTCATCTTGATTCTGATTTCATTTGTCTTATAAAAGCTCTTTAGTCTGATAAAGTCCCACTTGTTTATTTTTTCTTTAGTTTCCCTAGTCTGGGTAGGCATGTCATCCGAAAAGATTCCTTTAAACCCAATGTCAAATAGTGTGTTGCCTATATTTTCTTCTATGAGTTTTATAGTTTCAGGTCTCACCTTCAGGTCTTTGATCCATTTTGAGTTAATTTTTGTGTATGGCGATAGCACATGGTCCACTTTCATTCTTTTGCATGTGGATGTCCAGTTTTCCCAACACCATTTATTGAAGAGACTTTCCTTTCTCCATTGCATGTCCTTAGCACCTTTGTCGAAAATTAGCTGTCCGTACATGTGTGGTTTTATTTCTGGGCTTTCAATTCTGTTCCATTGATCTGTGTGTCTGTTTTTGTACCAGTACCATGCTGTTTTGATTACTATTGCTTTGTAGTATGTTTTGAAGTCAGGAATTGTGATGCCTCCTGCTTTGTTCTTTTTCTTTAGGATTTCTTTAGCTATTCGGGGTCTTTTGTTGCCCCATATAAATTTTAGTATTCTTTTTTCTATTTCTGTGAAGAATGTCATTGGGATTCTGATTGGGATTGCATTGAATCTGTAGATTGCTTTAGGTAATATAGACATTTTAACTATGTTTATTCTTCCAATCCACGTGCATGGGATATCTTTCCATTTCTTTATGTCATCGTTGATTTCCCTCAATAATGTCTTGTAGTTCTCATTGTATAGGTCCTTCACCTCCTTGGTAAGATTTATTCCTAGGTATTTTATTCTTTTTGATGCAATTGTAAATGGTATTATCTTTTTGAGCTCTCTTTCTGTTAGTTCATTATTAGCATATAGAAATGCAACTGATTTTTGTAGATTGATTTTGTACCCTGCAACTTTGCTGTAGTTGTTGATTGTTTCTAACAGTTTTCCAACAGATTCTTTAGGGTTTTCTATATATACAATCATGTCATCTGCAAATAGTGAGAGTTTCACTTCTTCGTTACCTATTTGGATTCCTTTTATTCCTTTTTCTTGCCTAATTGCTCTGGCCAAAACCTCCAGTACTATGTTGAACAGGAGTGGTGAGAGTGGGCAGCCCTGCCTCGTTCCTGTTCTCAGAGGAATGGCTTTCAGTCTTTCCCCGTTGAGTATGATGTTAGCTGTGGGTTTGTCATATATGGCCTTTATTATGTTGAGGTACTTTCCTTCTATTCCCAATTTATTGAGAGTTTTTATCATAAATGGATGTTGTATCTTGTCAAATGCCTTCTCTGCGTCTATTGAGATGATCATGTGGTTTTTATTCTTTGTTTTGTTGATGTGATGTATCACGTTGATTGATTTGCGGATGTTGAACCATCCCTGCGTCTCTGGTATAAATCCCACTTGATCATGGTGTATGATCTTTTTAATATATTGTTGTATTCGGTTTGCCAATATTTTGTTGAGGATTTTTGCATCAATGTTCATCAGCGATATTGGCCTGTAATTTTCTTTCTTTGTATTGTCTTTGTCTGGTTTCGGTATCAGGGTGATGTTGGCCTCGTAGAATGATTCAGGAAGTGTTCCATCTTCCTCTATTTTTTGGAATAGTTTGAGGAGGATGGGTATTAAATCTTCTTTGAATGTTTGGTAAAATTCACTGGAGAAGCCATCTGGTCCTGGACTTTTATTTTTTGGGAGGTTTTTGATTACTATTTCAATCTCTTTACTTGTGATTGGTCTATTCAGATTCTCCATTTCTTCTTGGTTCAATTTTGGGAGGTTGTATAAGTCTAAGAATTTATCCATTTCTTCTAGATTGTCCGATTTGTTGGCATATAATTTCTCATAGTATTCTCTTATAATCCTCTGTATTTCCATGGTATCCGTTGTAATTTCTCCTCTTTCATTTCTAATTTTATTTACTTGAGCCTTTTCTCTTTTTTTCTTAGTTAGCCTGGCTAAGGGTTTGTCTATTTTGTTTATTTTCTCGAAGAACCAACTCTTTGTTTCATTAATCCTTTCTACTGTTTTTTTGGTCTCAATATCATTTATTTCTGCTCTGATTTTTATTATTTCTCTCCTTCTGCTGGCTTTGGGCTTTGTTTGTTCTTCTTTTTCTAGTTCTGTTAGGTGTAATTTAAGGTTGCCTATTAGGGCTTTTTCTTGTTTGTTAAGGTGGGCTTGTATCGCTATGAGTTTCCCTCTCAGGACCGCTTTTGCTGCATCCCATATGGTTTGATATGGCATGTTATCATTTTCGTTTGTTTCCAGATAGTTTTTGATTTCTCCTTTAATTTCATCAATGATCCATTGGTTGTTCAGTAGCATGTTGTTTAATCTCCACATTTTTGTCACTTTCCCAGTTTTTTTTTCCTGGTTCATTTCCAGTTTCATAGCCTTATGGTCTGAAAAGATGCTTGTTATGATTTCAATCCTCTTAAATTTATTGAGGCTTGCTTTGTTTCCCAACATATGGTCTATCCTAGAGAATGTTCCATGCGCGCTTGAGAAGAATGTGTAGTCAGCTGTTTTTGGGTGGAGTGCTCTGTATATGTCTACTAGGTCCATCTCGTCCAGTTTTTCATTTAAGTCTAATATTTCTTTATTAACTTTTTGTCTGGATGATCTATCCATTGCTGTAAGTGGGGTGTTAAGATCCCCTACTATTATTGTGTTGTTGTTGATTTCTCCTTTTAGGTTTGTTAATAGTTGTTTTATGTACATTGGTGCTCCTATGTTGGGTGCATATATATTTATAAGTGATATGTCTTCTTGATGGAGTGTCCCTTTTATCATTATATATTTCCCTTCTTTGTCTTTCTTAACCTGTTTTATCTTGAAGTCTACTTTGTCTGATATGAGTATGGCAACACCTGCTTTCTTTTGTTTGCCATTAGCTTGGAGTATTGTCTTCCATCCTTTCACTCTGAGCCTGTGCTTGTCTTTAGTGCTAAGATGTGTTTCCTGAAGGCAGCATATTGTTGGGTCTTGCTTTTTAATCCATCCTGCCACTCTGTATCTTTTGATTGGAGAGTTCAATCCATTTACATTTAGGGTAATTATTGAAATATGAGGGTTGAATGTTGCTGTTTTGTCACTTATTTTCTGGTTCTTTTGCATTTCCTTTGTTTCTTGTCCCATTTGTTTTGGACTGCCAATTCAGTTTGGTTGTTCTGTCTTATGATTCTTCTAGTTTTCTCTTTGTTTATCATATGTGGTTTTAATTTGATTATTTGTTTAGTGGTTACCTTGAGGTTTGGGCAAAAAATCTTCTGTATGAGATAGTCCATTATCTGATAGCCTCCTATTTCCTTATACTAAGTCAATTCAGTCACTTTCCTCTTCCCCTTCTAAGTTGCTCTTGTTATACCTTATTCTATCTTGTGTTGTGGCTGTGTGTTTACAGTGATGAGGTTAAATTTATTTTTGGTGAATTTCTTCCTTTGATCTTTGAGTTTAGTATTTAAGTGGTTGCTAACCTATTCCGGTAAAGATCTACTATTTCTCTGATTTTGTCTGCCTACTTTTCTCCTTACTCCAAGCTTTGTGTTCCCTTTCTCTTCTTGTTTTCGGGCCTGAGGGCCTTCTTGAGTATTTCTTGTAGTGGCGGTCTCGTGGCCATGAACTCCCTTAGCTTTTGTTTATCTGGGAGAGTTACTATTTCTCCATCATATTTGAAGGATATTTTTGCTGGATAGAGTATTCTTGGCTGAAAGTTTTTGTCTTTTAGTATTTTGAATATATCATTCCAGTCTCTTCTAGCCTGAAAAGTTTCTGTTGAGAAATCCGCTGAGAGCCTGATGGGAGTTCCTTTGTACGTTATTTTTTGTTTTTGTCTAGCTGCCCTTAATATTGTTTCTTTGTCGTTGACCCTGGCTAGCCTTACCACTAGGTGTCGTGGTGAAGGCCTTTGTCTGTTAATATATATAGGAGTCCTGTTGGCTTCGCTTACTGGTATTTCCTGCTCCTTCCCCAGATTTGGGAAATTTTCAGCTATTATTTCCTTGAATAGGCTCTCTGTTCCTCTTTCCCTCTCCTCTCCCTCAGGAATACCTATAATTCTTATGTTACATTTTCTAATAGAGTCCGATATTTCTCGGAGTCTTTCTTCATTTCTTTTTAGTCTTAGTTCTCTCTCTTCTTCCATCTGGAGTATATCTGTATTCCTATCCTCTAAAGTACTAATTCTTTCCTCCATATTGTCAGCTCTGTTCTTTAAAGATTCCAGATTCTCCTTTATCTCCTCCATTGTGTTCTTCATCTCCATCAGCCCTGATAGGTTTTTCTTTATGATTTCAATCTCTTTTGTGAAGAAACTCCTAATCTCATTGAATTGTTTGTCTGTGTTGTCTCGTATTTCGTTGAGTGTTTTTATGATAGCTATTTTGAAATCTCTGTCATTTAGTTTATGGATTTCTGTGTCTTCGGGGTTGATTTCTGGTTGCTTGTCATTTTGTTTCTGGTCTGGTGATTTCATATATTTTTGCATTGTGGTTCCTGTGTTGGTTTTGGTTTTCCTCATCCTGGAAGTCTCTGGTTGCACTTTCCACCTGCCGCCACTGTGTGGTGGTGAAGGGCTGTGTAGTCTAAGCCCCCTGCGCTCTGCCCCAGTTTTTCTGCTGCGATCCGCAGTTTTGTTTTGTTTTGTTTTGTTTCTTTTCCCCACTGCGATCCACGGGTCCAGTCCAATTTATTCAGGTCTGCCTCGGACCGCTAGATCTGGTCGAGCTGCAGACTCCGGGTTGTGGGGAGGGGGGAGCTCTCTCTTTTGCCCTCTGGGTCCCTGACGTGGGAGGCTTCTCGTTTGCCCCTCTTTATCCGCTCTCTGGGTTGCTCAGATGTTGATGGTAGCCCTGTGGCTCCTCTGAGCCCTCTGTGCGGGAGTTTCCCACTGGTTGAGAGCGCCCGAAGAGCTGCAGTTTCCCGCCGAGGGCCGCCCCTCCCCCCTCTCTGGGAGCCGCGCGGACCGGATCGCTGATCTGATGGGGAGGGAGCGGAGTTCTCCTTACCTCTCCCCACTTCCTCCGGGGGCCCAGCACGTTCCGCTCTCAGATGTGCGGCAGTGTGGATCCCTCCGCTCCAGCTTTTGACTGTCTGGGATTCCGTTGTTTGTCTGTGGCTGTTACTTTTGTTGTATTTTGTGGGGGAAGAATTCACGGGAAAGCTCACTCCGCCATGATGCTGACGTCACTCTCGAAGTTTTTGCTATTTTTGCAAAGAGTTCATCAGGTATTGTTTTTCATGTTTACTCCTGCACTGTCTTCCCAATGCACTCAGTTAATTCTTTCAGTTTGAGTGTGTTTTTACTGTATTTACCATTATATTTTCTCTTCATAACAAATCAGATGCCTTTCATGGGTCCACCCCCTTAAGCCTCTGTTTAGCTGGTTGCCTTCAGGTTTGGGCTCCTAGTTTAGAACCATTACACAATTTGGAATTGTCATGTTACTTTTAATTCTGTTTTGTGTAATTATTTTAAGTTTTGTATTCCGTTGCCTGTCAAATCTTTGTAAAAATGATGTACCCAATAAAGTGATGTTAGCTCAACAATTTGAAATGATTTCCAATGCTTATGACCTCCAATGACTACAGACTTTGAATAAGAGGTGCCTGAGCGTTCTCCCTCTTGACCTTCCTTGTTACTCAAATGTGACCTAAATGGTTTCCAACCACTATGAACTTTCCCTCCAATGTGGGTCATGACAACAAGGAAAGGTCCTTCCTGGCACTGAGGGACAAAGCACTAGATGCAGAAATCCTGACTCTTGATCAGCAATGCTTTTGGAGAAAGATCTCAATCAAACGGGGAAAATGTGAAAATTAATAAAGGAAGACCTCATTTAAAATGGAGTCAGGAGGCTGGAAAGGGGAGCTCTCACACAGTACCTTTCAAAGTCAATTACAGGAAAGATAGTCAATTACAGACCCCAACAGGAAGAAGTCCTCAACAGGAAGAATCGTCAATTACAGACCCCAACAGGAAGAAATGTACATTCCATCCTAAACAGATATTGACTACCCCAGCAACTCAGCCAATGAGAAACCGTCACGACCCTGAACTCTTGCTTTTCTCCAATGGACTTTTGTTCAAAACAACCTCTCCCAATTTCCTCCTTTTTGTCTATAAAATAATGTTGCTCTACTATGATTGGTGGACTTGGCTATGGCTTTTACCATAGCATGCAGGTCCTGAATTGCAATTCTTTGGTTTTTCTCAAATAAACTCATTTTGCTGGTAAAATAACTGATTGCTTTACTTTTAAGGTTGACATCTCCATGTATATATATATATATATATATATATATATATATATATATTCCTTGAGATACTGCAGAAAACCAAAAATGAATCCAATAAAGAAGAGAACATGGGGGCCGCCCGGTGGCGCAAGCAGTTAAGTGCACGTGCTCCGCTGCGGCAGCCTGGGTGTCGCCGGTTCGGATCCCTGGAGCACACCGACACACGGCTTGGCAAGCCATGCTGTGGCGGCGTCCCATATAAAGTGGAGGAAGATGGGCACGGATGTTAGCCCAGGGCCGGTCTGCCTCAGCAAAAAAAGAGGAGGATTGACAGATGTTAGCACAGGGCTGATCTTCCTCACAAAAAAAAAAAAAAAAGAAGAGAACATGAGGACCTCTGATTCACTTAGAAAAGGTAAAGAAAGCTGGAAATAAATGAGTGTCTATTACCTCCTGTTATTTAGAAGAGTCTCATTTCAAATTAAATGAGATGTGGAAGGGATATATGACACTATATGTCCTATTTAGATTTTCTTTTCTTTTTTTTTTTTTGTGAGGAAGATCAGCCCTGAGCTAACATCTGCCAATCCTCCTCTTTTTGCTGAGGAAGACCGGCCCTGGGCTAACATCCATGCCTATCCTCCTCCACTTTATACGGGACGCCGCCACAGCATGGCTTGACAAGTGGTGTGTCGGTGCATGCCCGGGATCTGAACTGGCGAACCCTGGGCTGCCGCAGCAGAGCTCACGCACTTAATCGCTTGCGCCACCGGGCCGGCCCCAAGATTTTCTTTTTTAACTGGAAGAACTTATCGCTTTCTCTTTTTAATAAAGAAAGCAGTATTAGTAATTGGGGCAAAAAAGGAAGTGGGGGTAATCAGCACGTAATTTGGTTCCACTGAGTTGAAGATCACAAATTCTAAGGAGCCATGGAGTCGGGTGACTGACAAACTCGGAGTCCCACTGTGGATTCCTGAATCCCCCCTTTCAGTTCCAGATCAGAGGCCACACATTCAGCATTGGTAGATGTGGCGTTGGAAAGCAGGTGTTTTTACAGGCAGGAGGTCTTCTCCCTCCTATACTTTTCTCATCAGCAAACTTGGACAGAAAGCTAATTTAACAAACCAGACATTCCCTGCTCTGGCTCCTAGAACACCTACTTAAACTGAAATGGATTTAAATATTACTTTTTTCCTGTAGTTTAAATGATTTTAGGGGCTGGCCCCATGGCTTAGCAGTTAGGTGCGTGCGCTCTGTTACTGCCCACCTGGGTTTGGATCCTGGGTGTGCACCGACGCACCACTTGTGTGGCCATGCTGAGGCGGTGTCCCACATACAGCAACTAGAAGGATGTGCAACTGTGACATACAACTATCTACAGGGGCTTTGGGGAGAAAAAGGGAATAAAAAAAAAAAAGGAGGAGGATTGGCAATAGATGTTATCTTAGGGCTGGTCTTCCTCAGCAAAAAGAGGAGGATTGGCATGGATGTTAGCTCAGGGCTGATCTTCCTCACAAAAATAAATAAATAAATAAATGATTTTAAGTTGTTTAAGTGTTGATTAAGTGATTCATTAAAGAAAATTTGGAAAATATAGAAAAGTAGGAAGAAGAAATAAGTCATCCAGAGTCCCATCACTCAAAGACAACACGTTAGGATATTTATGGGCACTCCAAATCCAAGCCCTGATAGACCCCTAAGACTAACAATGAAGGCGGTCAGGGCTAGACACACAGCTTTACTGAGAGAGGGTCAGGAACCTCAGTGAGGTTAGGCAATTTGCTCTAGCTCATCCACAGGTGGTGGAATCAGGAAGAATTCCAGATGATGCCAATCTCTGGGTTTTTTTTGTGTGTGTGTGTGAGGAAGATCAGCCCTGAGCTAACATCCATGCCAATCCTCCTTTTGCTGAGGAAGACAGGCTCTGGACTAACATCTGTGCCTATCTTCCTCTACTTTATATGGGACACCGCCACAGCATGGCTTGATAAGTGGTGCATGGGTGTGCACCTGGGATCTGAACCCGGGCCGCCTGCAGCAGAGCACATGCACTTAACTGCTACGCCACAGGGCCGGCCCCCAGATGATGCCAATCTCTGTACTCTATGTTGATGAAGCCACACTATTTTGCAAAATATTAGGCTGGAAGGCATCACAGAACTCCCTACCCTGCATTTCTTTCCCTAGAGAGGAGCTAGGTTAGGACAGGAGCTCTTACCACCAGAGTTTGTAGTTGTGAGGATCATTTACTACAGGGCCTTCCCAAAATTTTGTTTTAGTTTTTTAAAGTTTATATATATATATATATATATATATATATATATATATATATGGGGGAGGGGGGAGAGAGAGAGAGGGAGAGAGAGAGAATTTACATACAGAAAAGACAACAAATCTTAAGTGTACATCTTGATAAATGTTTATACACACATACCTACCATTCAGGAGTAGGGTTGCCAGAAGGTTCCCTCAGGCCACTTCCCAAGCATTAGCCCTACCCCACCCCCTGAGGCCCATGGGGGCTTCAAAGCATCTTAAAACTTTAGCAGTAAAGATAATTAACATTTCCCCTTTTCCCTCCATTGCTATTTTTTTCTTTAACAGACTTTTTTTTTTTGTGAGGAAGATCAGCCCTGAGCTAACATCCATGCCAATCCTCCTCTTTTTGCTGAGGAAGACTGGCCCTGAGCTGACATCCATGCCCATCTTCCTCCATTTTATGTGGGATGCTGCCACAGCATGGCCTGACAAGTGGTACGCACCTGGGATCAAACCTTGGTCGCCAGCAGCGGAGCACATGCACTTAACTGCTACGTCATGGGGCCTGCCCCTTTAATAAGCTTTTTATTTTGGAATAATTTTAGATTTGCAGAAAAGTTACAAAGATAGTGCGGGAGCTCAAAGTTTGACCACCCTGAAATATATCTCTTTACCTTGATTATTTTTGATACTGGCTCAAGACAAGGTTGACATAAGGGAAGCCATATTGTAGAAAAGAAAAATTCTATTGTAACTTTGAACAACCTCTGACAACCTAACCCAGCTGGATATGCACCCTCCAGGAGATCTAACTGCTATGTAGATTTTACGACCCCTGCTTGTGCACGTACCTCCCAGCTTCAATAAGACGATAACTTTGTTTTTTTGAGTTCCTTAGGAATGTGATGACCTTTGAACAGAGTATCTATGCTGATAGCCATCATCAGTGAAAACTGAAAGATCTGGTGTGGCTCTCCCAGTCTGTAACACCAGAAGGTCAACATTCCTAACCCCCTCCCCAATAACACAATGGCCTATATAACTACTATAAGATTTCATGCCTCCTTAAGATGGTTCTTTTGGACATGAGTTGGCCATCTTCCCTCTTGCTAGCAAGCTGTAATAATAAAGTCCTTTTTCTCCTACCACCTTGCCTCTTGACTATTGGCATGTCTTGCCTTGAGCAGAAGGCCCCACATTGGGCAGTAACATTTTCTCTGATGGACATTTGACCTCCCCCAAACTGCCTACAGATTTTAACATAGAAGACCTGTTCCAGGAAGGAGTTTCTATCATATGATGGCTGTAATATAAAGCAAAATAGATGTTACAATAGGAAAGGCACCAAGAAGCCCCTCTTATCAAAAATTCTGTCTTTTCCCGGCCACATTCTCTAGGTGGCCCTGCTAGGAGTTGCCAGACAAACATTTACATTTACAAGGGAAATCTCCCTTTGTAAAGGTATCTCCCTCTGTGTGCTGGTGGGGGGAGGGGATGGACTTGTCTCTGGAAACTCTTATCAGGACGGAAGGAGAGGACTTAAATCTACATACTCTTGATTACTGTGATTTCTGTCTCTCTGGCCACTTCTCTATAGGTGGTCCCGTAAACAATTGTCTGACAAACATTTACATTTCCCTCTCCATGTGAATTGTCTTAGTCCCCTCTGAAATCCCAAACCCCTACCACCCCCAACATCCTCCCTTGTCTTTAGATGAAGATGGTATTTAAGATGAGAATCGCCCCTATTGTGTTGAGAAACTCAGTTTCCCTGGTTTCTCCCATGTATACATGTTATTAAACTTGGTGTTATTTTCTCCTGCTAACCTGTCTTAATTATTTGGCCAGCCATAAGAACCTTATGGGAAAGGGTGGAGGAGGATTCTCCCTCTTTCCTGACAATAGTACACTCTTCACTCAGTCTACTCTCAAGTTAACATCTCACATACTCATGGTACAATTGTCAAAACTAAAAATTACTAATTACTATTAACTAAAATCAAGACTATACTTGGAATTTACCAATTTTTTCACTAACATTGTTTTTTTCTGTTCCAGGAGCCATCTAGGACACTGCATTGCATATGACAGTTTCTGAGTCTTTCCTTGTTTTTTATTGACCTTGATAGTTTTGAGGAGTCCTGGTGAGGATATTTTGTGGAATATCCCTCAATGGGAATTTTTCTGATGTTCTTCTCATGTTTAGATGGGGGCTATGCTTTTTTTGGAAGGAAGATCACAGGAAAAGCGACCTTTTCATTACATCCTATCAAGGGCAAATACTATCAACATGACTCATCACTGTTGATGCTAAGCTTGATCACATGGTCCAGTAGCATTGTCAGGTTTCTCCACTGTAAAGTTATTTTTCCTCCTTCCCACACTGTACTCTTTGGGAGGAAGTCACTATGCACAGCCCACACTCAGGGGTGGGTGGAGATTAATACTCCCCCCAGAAAGGGTATGATTAATTAGAATTTCTCTATAAGGAAGATTTATCTCTTCTCCCCATTAACTCATTTAATCATTTATTTACAGCAAAATGGACTTTAATATATTTATGTTATAGTCTCTGTTATAATCTAATTCCATATAATTTACGTCGTAGCTGAAATTGTTCCAGGTTTGGCCCTTGGGGGCTCTTCCCGGTTGACTGCTGTGACCCCTGACAGCCTCCGTGCTTTCACCTTTCCAGCGTGCCTTACTCCTGGCGCAGCACGAGACTGCAGAGTCAGCTTGGCCTCGCTCTAGCGTCAGTCATTTCTCTAACGAGCTCTGGCTTCTTTTATTCGAGCGTGCTATTCAGAAGCAAGGTCAGCGCGCGCACAGCTCCTTCTCCGCCCATTAAGCCCGTCCTTAAACGGCGTGGAGGGTGCGCAGCTCTCCCACCCGCTACCACAGCGCAGGCTCGCCGGCCCCATTACCCTTCCCCTCAGGCCGCGAGCGCGCCCCGCGCATGCGCTCTGGGGTCGTGACGTGGGCGGCGGCCAGGACGCTGGCGTGAGGCGGTCGGAGTCCTGCAACCCCGGCTGCGGCTTTGCGCTCTTCCACTTCTTCGGCGTTCGCAGGTGAGTGTCCGCGTCCGTGCCGGGCTCTCACCCCGCGCCCCTCCGAGCGGAGCCCGGGCCCGCACCTCTTCCGCTGCCTGCCCTCTGGCGTCAGTTCCCCGGGAGCCTCCCCGGGCGCGCCCCCCGGCCTCGGTCCTCTCGGTCCCCCCGGGCCCCCCTGGCCGCGGGCTCCGCGCCCCCCGGCCTCGGTGCCGCCGGCTCCGCCGGGGCCCTCCTGCTGCCGCCCCTTCCCCAGGCGCCCCGGGCCCGCCGCCCCTCTGCCGTCCCGGCCTCCCGGCGCCGGGCCTCCGCCCCGCCGTCCCGCTGGTCCGGGGCTGGGGCTGTCCTTCGGCTCTGCTCCGCCCGGAGCGCGGCCCTCCGTGGGAGTCGGGAATGGCCTGGGAGCTCTGCGCTCGCGCGGGCCCCCAGAGTCGTCAGTGCTAGGTGCTCGTGTACTGTCCGGTATTCATCTTTTTCTCGCTTGATCCTCTCACCCGACTAGAAGGGGAACTCCGGAGGGCAGGGATTTTACTTCGCGTCGGCATAGGGTTTTTGTTTGTTTTCGTCTTAGATGTAGAGTAGTTTACATAGAAAAGGCTTCATAAATGAGCGAATGCTGAAGTTCCAGTTTTTCAGGGTGGGTGGAGGAAAGGAATGAGGTGGGACCGTCACATTGTCGAAGAATCTAGGGGAACGTGGTTAATTCCAAATGCGGAATTTGGAAGGCCAAGTGGCCTCTTGGCCCCTGAGAATCTTTCATTTGTGGAGCCACTGCCAGAGGGATGAGGGTTATAGCGAGAGGGAGGAAAGTTCCTGGGTCTTGTGCTCTTGGAGGAAATCAGTGCCAGTGCAAGAAGTGACTTGTCTAAAGTCACACGGGGAATTAGGGCTCGAGCTGGGACTGTTAACTGCCCGTTTACTTAGGGCCCTCAAGATTTCTCGAACAAATTAATTACCGGTATATCTGTATATACGTGCCTGTGCGTGAGAATGCTCCTGTGACTGGTTCTCTTGTGCTCAGGAATGTTCTTGGGTCCAGGAAGTTCCTGACCCTGGGTTGGGCTGCTGGGTATAGAGAGGAGGTGGGAGTTGGGAAGAGACCCTCTGGCTGGGCAAGTGCTTGTCTGGGCTTCTCTTGTGCCGGGTGTTGACTCTGTGGTAGTGGTTTCTGTACTTGACTCCTCCTTTGCCCCTCCTGCTTCCCCCAGACACACGGATCTCTGAGGGCAGGACTCAAACATATTGCAGGGTCATCCTGGCAGACAAGGTAGTGTGTGGCGCTTTGTAGGTGGTCAGTAAATTCTTACTGAAGGAGGCTGCAGAAAGAAACTCAGAACCTGACAGCGGTTCTTTACTGGCATTATATTTTTAATAGTGTTAGCACATTCTCTAAGTAAATGTCCATTTTTTAAAAAAAGTTGAGGTAACATTGGTTTATAACGTTATATAAATTTCAGTCTTGTTAAATTTATTGAGTCTTGTTTGCTGGCCTAATGTGATCTCTTCTGGAGAATGTTTCATGTGGTTTCAAAAAGAATGTATATTCTGCTGTTTTTGGATGGAATGTTCTGTATATATCTATTAAGTCCATATGGTCTAATGTGTCTTTTAAGGCCAGTGTTTCCTTATCGATCTTTTGTCTGGATGATCTATCCATTGATGTAAGTGGGATATTAAAGTCCTCTACTATTATTGTGCTACTGTCATTTTCTCCTTTTTTGTCTGCTAATATTTGCTTTATGTATTTAGGTGCTCTTATGTTGGGCACATAGATATTTATAAATGTTATATCCTCTTGTTGGATTGTTCCCTTTATCATTATGTAATGTCCTTCTGTAAGTAAATTTTCTGATAATTTGATAAGGACTGAATTTATGAAATGTGTACATCAGTGGTATAGAAAGAACAGATACCACTTTTTGTGGTTGTCATATTATTCCTAGGGAAGACAGAAGTTTTTCTTGACTCCCTTTGGAAGCTTTGCTATACTTCCCAGCTTGCCATCCTACACTAATATGTGGTTTCTTTCTCCTTTCCTCTGCTTTTTTTCTTTCTTACTGGATATCTAAAGAAGTTAAAGAATTACTTTATCAACGTCAGTAACTACCAAAAACTGCAGAGAGTAAAATAAACTGTTAAAAGGTGTTAGAAAAAGTGGGGTAGTTGAACCAGTCATGTTTTATTAGTTGTACATTTACTTCTGAATTTGACCATAGGGACAAAAAGTTGAACTTTCTCGCCTCTTTGTCTTCTTAGTCTGTCTGCCTTTGATGAGTGCTTTTATTAGGCTTGTTATTAGGAAGTGGTTGCTACCTGGAAATGGCCAACGCCACATATGAACTGACGTCTAAATGGTGGTGGGTCACCCAGTCCTGCTTGTCCCCTGTGTTGTTTTGAAGTACACTGGGGACTTCTTGTTGCCTTTACATTACAGTTCTTGAAGAACAGAGTTTTCCTCCCTTTCATGAGGAAGTGATTTTTACAGTGAAGGTACAAAGAACACTAACTAGAGGAACCAGGGTATTGTGAACAAGTCAGCTGTAGACAGGTAACCCTGAATTGCAGTTCTTGAAACAAAATAGTAAGGTAGTTATAGCAGTTCTCACTTCGGGAGCATTGCCGCAGGGCTCTTGGGACATCATGTCTCGTTTAACCCCATGAGGTAACTAGTAATATCCTGTCGTTCCGGTAAGAAAGGCGAAGTGTAGTCTCTTGCCCACCCAAAGTTATACCAGTTAGTAAAAGGCAAAGTGGGCTTCAAGCTCAGAACTGCCCGATTCCAAAGGCAGTATTCTTTCCTCCTCTTAAATTGGTCCCTTTTGGATTCAATGCTTTTAAAATGATTTGAGTTCACATTGAAGATAATTCGAATTGTTGGATATGGTTTATATTTTAAAACTTTCTATAGGTTTTCTTGGCATGTGAGTAATGTGGCTATTTTGCAACCAGTTTGCCAGTGTTTTATCCTCTAGAGACCCAACAGCAGGACTGAGACTTTGTCTGATGAGTTTTAGTTTATGCATTAGATTCTGCTCCAGGATATAGGTAGTGAAATGTTGAAATAATTATGAAGTGTGTAATTCAGCAAGGTAAGGCAAAGAGCTCTTCCTGTTCCTTCAGAGACTGATTTGGTTATGTATTCTGGGAGGTTTTTTGGTTTGATTATTTTATTTTATCTGATTTTATTTTTTTCTTCTAGGTTATATGTGTTCAAATTTTGACCCTCAAGAGCATCTTAACTTATTGTCTTCTAAGCCATTTGAGAAGCAGCCTGATGTGCTTCTGTCTTCTAGAATGTTTTCATCAAATTTTAGTCAAGTAGATAGTGAGGAAATAATAGTGAGAATAGTAATAATAATTGCTGTAGGAGCAGCTACCATTTATTGAGTTTTAGTAACCGTCAGGCATTATGCCGAACACTGAATATGTTATTTCACCCAATTTTCCAAACATCCTGTGAAGTAGGTGTTGGTAGTTTTATTTTATAAATCAAGAAACTAAGGCTTGGACAAGTTAAGTAACTTGCCCCAGGTAACTTAAAAGTGATTGAGCCAGGATTCAGAGGCAGGTCTTTTGACTCCAGAGCCTGCATTCTGAAGCATTAGGCTCTGTGAATTTTTAAAAGCATATTAACAAAATCATACTTTGTGATTTTTGGTTTCTAAAGGTATACTAAGTTCCTCCCCCCAATTTAAAAACAAAAACAAAGAACTGTTAGAAGGAAGGTTCAAGTAGGTGGTTTCATCTAGAGGTTTTTTTTTTTGTATATTCGAGGATAAATTATTGCTTACTTGTTTACGCATATCAAAATAATACATATGCACAGATCGAAAAGCCAAATAGTACTTTAAATCTCAGAGCAAAAAACGTCAGTGTCTTGCCCACTCCCTTTCCATTAACTGCAGACAACCATTTTCACCTTTTTTTAGCTGCCTTTTTTATAGTATTTTTATATTTTGGGATGTGATATATTGCTATTGATTTAGATATAGTCTTTGACTTCCCATCCTATAAGACTTTTGCCACCTTGTAAACACTCTTCGATCCAATCTACCAGAAACTCTTAGATGTTGTTAGTCCATGTGTCTGTCCATTGTCCCGTGCCCCGCTCCTCTCCCCTCAACACGCACAGACTCCAGTGCTCTGTCCTGCTCCAATCTGGACTGGTTTCTCTCCCAGGCGTGTTATACAGCTGTCTTCCTGGCACCTGCCTTCACCTGTTTCCTGGGCATTTTCTTTCTCTTGGTCCCTTAGTAGATCCCCTAGTTCCTCTTGATTTATTCTCTCATTTTGGTAGAACACGTTCTTCATTAGGTAAGTAAATCTTGAGCCTTTCATTATGTATATAAATATCTTTATTTTATCTACCTGATTAATAATTTGACTGGGTATGGAATTCTGGCTTGGAAATAGTTTTTTCTCTGCATTTTGAAGATGTTTGTCCATTGCCTTCCAGCTTCTAGCACTGTTGATATAGCTGCCCTATGCTTTGCTAATCCTTTATATGTGACCTCTTTTTTTCTTGGGGAAGTTTTTAGGTTCTGTTCTTTGTCCCTACAGTTCTGAAATTTCAGTCATATACCTTATTCAGGATCTTTTTAAATTCATCCTGCTGGACACTCATTGAAGCTTTTGTGTCTAGAAATGTGTTGTCCTGTTCTGGGAGATGTTTGTATAATATTTCTTCTCTACTCTTTTCTCTGTGGTTTGTTTATGAAATTCTCCTATAAGCAGAATATTTTATATCTCAGGCCCATCCTCTAATTTGTATTTTTCATCTCTTGGACTTTTTTTTTCTTTCAGAGAGATTTCCTCCACCTTGATCTTTTCAACTTTTCTACTGAATTTTAAATTTTTGGGGGCTGGCCCGGTGGCATAGTGGTTAAGTGTGCGTGCTCCGCTGCCGTGGCCCAGGGTTCGCAGATTTGGATCCCGGGCGTGCACCGAGGCACCCCTTGTCAAGCCATGCTGTGGCGGCGTCCCGTATAAAGTGGAAGAACGTGGGCACGGATGTTAGCCCAGGGCCAGTCTTCCTCAGCAAAAAGAGGAGGATTGGTGACAGATGTTAGGTCAGGGCTGATCTTCCTCACACACACACAAAAATTTTTAGTTATCATTTTTAACTAAGAGATCTGAATGTTCCTGTTTTAGAACGTTCTGTTTTTATTTTTGGATACAATATCGTGTATTGTTTCTCTAATAATAGTTTTTTTGTTTTTTTAAGTTTTCTTTTGCTCCTTGTATTGTCTGTGATTCCTGTGAGGTTTTTGTTTTCCTTTTTTCTTTTCTTTTCATCTCTGTTTTTTATTGGACTTTCCTTAAATGTCTGATGGTGCATGCTATCTATTCCTGTTTAAGAGAGATTACTAAAAAACTGATTGAAAGTCTGTGTTTGTTTAAAATTATCACTTGGTGAGCTTTCTTGTAGAATGTTAGGCAGAGACTGGCTTTTTTATTGAAGAACCTCCCAACTGTCAGTATCAATGAGCGTTTCCTCTTGGGCTGTGCCCTTTGCCCGAGCTAGAGTCTGGGATGTAAGTAAAGGAAGAGGACAGGGAGTTGAGGACTTTCACTTACTCTGTTACTCTTCTTTTTTTTTTTTTTTGGTGAGGATGATCAGCCCTGAGCTAACATCTGCCAATCCTCCTGTTTTTGCTGAGGAAGACTGGCCCTGGGCTAACATCTGTGCCCATCTTCCTCCACTTTGTATGGGATGCTGCCACAGCATGGCTTGACAAGCGGTGCGTCGGTGCGCACCAGGGATCCGAACCCTGGGCCGCCGCAGAGGAGTGCACGCACTTAACTGCTATGCCACTGGGCTGGCCCCTCTGTTACTCTTCTAAGTGTGGCATCTCACTCCCAGTCTGAGTTGTGCCTGGTGTCCCCAAGACTAGAGCCTCTGTTTCAGCTTCTCCAGAAAGGAAGTCCTAAGGACTGGGGATGGTAGTTGCCTCGAGGTGTAGAGGGCCTACTGCCTCTTCTTAAAGACTTTCAATAAATTCTGATATTCTTCCCCACCTTCAGAATTACTGTCTCCTACCTCCAGTTTGTGAATCTTTCCAGTGTTCTGTGGCTGGGGTTGGCTTGCTGTGTTTTGGCTTCTTGTTAGCACATAAAAAGCGGAGAAAGCTGCATTTTATGTTAGTTACTGCTTGTCCATTTGCTTTAGAGCTTTCATAATGTTGTTAGCATCTCATGTGCTTTTGTCTCTGCTGCTCTTCTCTTTGTCTTTGTGGCTTTACGCCTTGTTTTCCCCTTAACTCCCATTTAGTTGCATTTCAGGAGGAGGCAGAGTTAGTTGCTTGTGCTCCTTATCGTTCATGTTGGAAATAGCAAAGCAGTCACCGGCATGTGTGATCTTGACGTTACTGGTATATGTTTTGTCTTGGATCCTCATTTTAATGTCACTGTTGTGTCTTCTCTCTTTGAAAATAACTCTTCTCTGAACTGTAGTCTTTAGTGACAAGAAATATGTATTTTCCAGGAATATGTAATATTTCTATGTAATATAGAGGGAAAAATGGAAAGATGGATGTTTAAAGTCTGCCTTTTATTGTTTTTTCCCTCTGAGCACTGGTCCTAGGTAGCTTCAAGGCAGGGCAGGCTAGCAGGATCCAGGATCAGGAATTGGTCTAGGCTGATGAGTAGGGTACCTGTTTTAGGCAGTGGCATGTGAGTGCTCTGTAAGCTGAGTGACAGACAATGTCCCCTTTTCCTTTGCTTTATGGTCAGGGTTCAGGATACATTGTAGGAGCCCAGCAGGGGACAGATTCTAGATAGAAAGATTTAGCTGTGGTCCAGCATAGGTGAGGTGGGTCATTTAAGGAGCAGATGATGGCAGCTGCTTGTTTAAGGACTTGTTGCCGTTGGTGTATCTTATTTATACGGCCCAGTGTGGAGGTCTGTGTTGTGTTACATGTTGCTTATGGGTCGGGAGCCAGGAGCAAGGGTGCTCTTGCTGCTGAAGACTGAGGCTGATGAGGCAATATGCTCCATGTGGTGGTGGTGACACCAAGGTGGTGCCTGATAGAAGAGGCTAGTAGACACAGACGAAGGACACCTGTGGAGATAAAGAACTATTTTCTTGCACTCAGATGACTGCCTACCTTTTGGACTCTGCTAGATGACAAAATGCCCTGACCTCAGTCCCCCAAGAAGATGCCCGGTGGCTGTCAATATTGCCTGATCTGAGTGATGATCCCATTATCATGGAACTTGAATATCCTCTTGGTTTCTTCTGATTTTTCTGGAGACTAGCTGTAAGTGCCTGCCCAGCAAGTGCAAGTAACCAAACTCATGGCATTCCTGAAGGTGTGAATGCCAGGTTCGTTTCTGGGAGTGATTGCCTCCCAGCAGTCTAAGTTTTAGGCTGGTTTGAAGCCTGTTCTTATAGTCTTCTCTGTTGCCTAAGTTTCAGTACACTTGTATCCTTAACTCAGAAGTCTGTGTCTTAAAAAAGAAATCCTAACATCTTAGACAGTAAACACAAAAAATATCTATCATTAATGCAATAACCATTTGAATTATCCAGTGAGAGGAAGATATTATACAAATCAAAATGTTTCAGCTCTTTTTTTAACTTCCCTCCCTGCCCAGTTGTGTGAAATTGAACTCACATTGGAAGGTATGTGTTTTCTCTAAGACATTCTATAGTGATGTATGCTTTTTATTTTTATTTATTTATTTATTTGTGAGGAAGATCAGCCCTGAGCTAACATCAGATGCTAAACCTCCTCTTTTTGCTGAGGAAGACGGGCCCTGAGCTAGCATCCGTGTTCATCTTCCTCTCCTTTATATGGGACGCCACTACAGCATGGCTCGACAAGCAGTGTGTCGGTGCGCACCTGGGATCCGAACCGGTGAACCCCGGGCTGCCTCAGCGGAGCATGTGCACTTAACACTTAACCACTTGCGCCACCGGGCAGGCCCCAGTGATGTATGCTTTTTAATCATCATTTTATACTTAGGATGCCTTTCAGCCTCATTGGTTCTAATGAACTATAATTATCATTTTCAATTTGGCAGTCATGTTGTCACGATTTGGCCATTTGATGCCCTTTCTTCAGCTGGTTGTCTTCTTTATCCTTTCTAAAAGGCATTCCTGAAAGCATGTTTGTGTTTTGACAATAGGACATCCTAGGCATATCTTGAAGTATCCTGTCCCCAGATTGTAACCAGGCTCACTTTCAAGGAGCACTGGCTCCTTTTAGGAGAGGAGACCAGTATTAGAGATAAAAATCTGGGTACTGGGGTACATGTGAGATTGGTTGGTGTAATGACTAAACGTAGACAGGATGATACCAGATAAGGAGCTACTTGAGTCTGTAGAAGAATTACCCTTTTTAAAAAGTCATGAGTTACTGTTGCTAATTCTAGTGTAAGTTTCTTTCTACCTTGCTGTAGGAAGCTAGTTTTGCCTTTCTCTAGTAGTTTTAAACTATTTTATATAGGCACACCAAAGATGTTTATGATGTTGTCCTTTAGATGTAGAAGTTTTGTGTTTTTTCCTTTTTGACTCAAGTAGCCTGGAATTGATTCCCAAGTCAGCTGTTCAGTTTCCTCTTGTTGGCATCTCTTGAGCTGCAGTTACTAGAAAAGTAAAAGAATCCCATCCTCACCCCAAGGAAACACCAAAGAAAACATAGGCAACCCAGATGCTGATCCATACAATTAGTAGATGATAATCAGATAATAGGAAATCTCTAGGTCCTTAAGGTTTTACCTGAAACTCGCTTTTTAACTCTTTATCTTCATGGTGCTAGTGTTGTTGCTAATCTTACAGGCATGTAAAATTGTTGAACTCAGAATCTTAAAAACCTTTGAATAAATGAAGCTGTTTTTAGGGACTGGCCTGGTGGTGTAGCAGTTAAGTGCGTGAACTCCTCTGCGGCGTCCCGGGGTTCAGATCCCAGGCGCGCACCGACGTACCGCTTGTCAAGCCATGCTGTGGCTTCGTCCCATCTAAAGTGGAGGAAGATGGGCATGGATGTTAGCCCAGGGCCAGCCTTCCTCAGCAAAAAGAGGAGGATTGGCAGATGTTAGCTCAGTGCTGATCTTCCTCACCAAAAAAAAAAAATAAAAAAAAAAAGCTGTTTTTAATCTCGATGTTAGTCTGACATTTTGACTATTATGATTGACAGCAAATATAGCCAAAACAGTATCAAGAATCATTAGAGATTTTAAAAAATTTACCGTAAAAGTTCAGGAAACTCCTTTTTATTGCTCTACATTTTTATACTATTCACTCAGTTCCAGAAGCACCAGTTCATAAGGTACCAGCAAAGTTGTATGGCAACATTTCAGTCAGTTTTTATATCTGTATTATAACTAGGTAGCTCCCAGTACCTACAAATAATTTTTAGCCTATTCCTAGATATTTTCTTTTTCACATGAAATACAAACTGAGAATTCAAATTACGATGGTAGGAAGTTTTAGTGTAAATATCCAGGATTTGGTGTGAATGAGTGCGTGCTACATACCCTTCCAGTTTTATGTTCTGAGATCAGCACATCTCTGTAGAGATGTGATACCATCTATAACACTCCATTGCTTGTCTTTTTAATTTCTGGGTTTAACCTGTTTCTTCTACTAGAGTGTGAGCTACATGAGAGCAGGGACTTTGGCCTGGTCGCTGCTGTATCCTTAGTGCCTACTACAAGGCTGGGCACACGTTCGATGCTCAAAGAATATTTCTAGAATGAAAATATGATGGTATTATTTCCCTGCCTCAAATTCTTTTGCAAGTAAATGATTGTTTTAGGCTACAAGTTGCAGGAAACCAGTTCAACCCAGTTTAAATAGTAAAGAAACCTATCATTTTGCTTAGCGGAAAGCCTTGGATTCGGATGGGTTTCCCGGATGGTTGAGTCAGTGGCTCCGCAGAGTCAGCTCTGTTGTCTCTATATTTAGCTGCTCTCAGGACGGTTCGTGGCAGAAGGTGGCTGCCTGCAGCAGTGATCAGCATGCACATCCACTGGGAGAAAGGGAAGATACTGACTTTCTGGATCTAGTTTCCCTGGGACTGTATGTTTGAGCACCTAAATGCGTGGGAGAAGGATGGGGAAGGATGAAGAACTTATTTCCTTTCCTTTTTTATTTTTGTGAGGAAGATCAGCCCTGAGCTAAAATCCACGCTAATCCTCCTCTTTTTGCTGAGGAAGACTGGCCCTGGGCTAACCTCTGTGCCCATCTTCCTCCACTTTATATGGGAGGCCGCCACAGCATGGCCTGACAAGGGGTGCGTCGGTGCGCACCCCGGGATCCAAACCCGGCCCGCCAGCAGCAGAGTGCGCGCACCTAACCGCTACGCCACGAGGCCAGCCCTATTCCTTTCCTTTCTTGGTGAGGACAGACAGCATGAGTTGGCAGAACTTGCAAGGAGATTAAGAACCTTCAGAGTACAAGATTTTGGAGATGCTGGAACATAGAATGACTAGAGCTTGTGGAGCTCTTTTTCTAAAGGTTTGGAGAGAGGTGAGAATTCAGCCATGTTTCAATGTGGGGAAAATTAAATGAGGGGGACTCATTTGTTCTTCTGAGGTGCCCACTTGGGCTTTTGCTCACCTTCCAAACCTTAGTGCCTTAAAGAGAATACCTAGAAGTGCTAAAGTAGAAAACAAAAGTGGCCCATAATCTCAGCCTCCAAATAATATCTGTTTATTTCAAAAAAAAATAAAAGGATATAATACATGCAAATTGTTAAAAAAATTTAGATAGTACAGAAAGGGGTGATAGGACCGAATAGTCACCTTCTTTTCTGATGTACACACAGCATTGCCTCATTCCTCTCCTCAGAAATACACATTGTTAACAGTCTTTATGATTCATTTCAGAAAATACCTGTGCAGGTATCAGCTCTGTGTGCTTATCAGCACACACCATTCTACCTCATTCCTTTCCTATCTGCACCATGACCTGTGCTGTGTGCAGGTGCCCATTAAGCAGTCCTCTGTTGTGGGCACTTAGGTTGGGGCTAGTGTTGTGCAGTATAAGTAGCGTTGCAGTGAATATACCTACATGTTGGTGAACCTCTGCACCTGCGTCAGTGAGGTGTGTTCCCAGTAATGGTGAAATTGCTGGATCAGAGTGTATGAACATTTAAAATTTTGACGGATATTGTCAAATTCCTCTCCCAAAAGGTCGCAGCAGTTTTAATTCCTGCCATCACACTTTCTCCTTCCTGGGTATCGTAGATTTTTTCATTTGTGTCCATCTGATAGATAATATTGTTAACTTGTGTTTTGAATTTTATAAGTTGATTTGAGAGAGAAATTCAGTATCTTATGAGTTTCTTGCCCATGTATGTTTCTTTTTCTGTAAACTGCTAAATGATTGCCATTTCTGTTATATGTGAGCTTTGTAAGTGAAGAAAATTAGCTCCTTGCTGCTGTATGGTTGTAAATGTTTTTTCTTAATCTTTTATTGGTCTTTTTGACCTTTTTAAAAAAATTTTTTAATTTTTTGCCTGGAAAGATTCACCCTGAACTAACATCTGTTGCCAATCTTCTTTTTTTGCTTGAGGACGCTTAGCCCTGAGCTAACATCTGTGCCAGTCCTCCTCTACTCTATATGTGGGACACCGCCACAGCCTGGCTGGTGAGTAGAGTAGGTCCATGCCCAGTGTCTGAACCTGGGCCGCTGAAGGCAGAGTGCATGGAACCTTAACCACTCAGCCACGGGGCTGGGCCCCTTGACCTTTTTTTTTGGCCACTCAGAATTTTATTTTTATGGAGTTAAATTTATCAAACTTTTTCTTAATGACTCTAGTGTTCATCTCTGACCTGGCTGCTCCGCCTGCTGACACCAGTGCACACCTGACTGGGCTGTGTAAAGTTGACTGGGCACACCAGGGACAAAGCTGAGGCAGCTGGACCTCAGAGCCCCAGGACATTGGACATGTTAGGAGAAGCCACAAGTCCTCCACAGAGCTAAATCTTAGTGGTCCTGGGGCTGCTTTATGTCTGATGAGTGAAGTTAGACTTAGGTGGGCAGGGTGTTGAGGCTAAAGCCTCGAGTGGGAGGTGGGGGGGGGAGAGGTTATATTGGCCCCACCGAGGAGGTATTTGGTAAATGCCAGGGGCCAGCGAGGTATATGGCTTTGGTCCCTCCCTCACTTGACACTGAAAGGGATGAGGGTGGAGAATTAGACCAGATGGCTGTGATTGTATTGGATAAGAACGAACATGTGAACTAGTAAAACCCTTGGAATTTCCTGAGAGATAAAGGTGTTGTTATTCAGAATAAACCGCTTTCAGCCATACCTGAGTTTATGCTAATGAGATGATTCTTGGTGGGCCCCTAGGTAACTTCAAGATGGGGCTGGTGACCACAGGAATCAACCTTGTGATTAGAAGGTTAGAACTTTCTAATGGGGCCTCTTTAAAAACCCCTAAATGATGGGGTTCCAAACCTTCTAATTGATGATCACGTAGAGGTGCTGGGAGGGTGGTGTGCCTGGAGAGGTCATGAAAGCTCTGTACTATTTCCCCATTCCTGTCCTATGTATCTCTTCCATTTGGCTGTTCCCGAGTTGTATCCTTTCTAATAAACAGGTAATAGTAAGTAAAGTGCTTTCTTGAGTTCCGTGAGCCATTCTAGCAAATTATCGAGTCTGAGGAGGGGGTCATGGGAATTTATAAGTCTGAAGTATGGGAGGGCCCAAGACATCTAAAGTGGGAGTACTCTGTGGAATTGAACCCTTAACCCATGGGGTCTGATGCTTACTGCAGGTAGGTAGTGTCAAAATCAAATTGAATCAGTAGTATCCAGTTTGTGTCCTGAGAGTGCGAGAATTGGTTGTTGATTAGAAAAGCCCTACACATTTGGCATCAGAAGTGTTGTGAGTAAAAACTCATACGGGCCATTCTGTCTTTTAGGTGTAATTTTGAACCTGCCTGTTTCTTCTCCTATAGGTGAAAAGATGGCGTTTGTGAAGAGTGGATGGTTGCTGCGACAGAGTAAGTACAGGACGTGAGCCCCTTGGACTAGGTTTAATGTTGCCTTAGGCCGCATCTTTATTTCTGTTGCTGAAACAGATTACATTGAAAAACAAATAGCAGAGTCTGATTAGTGTTTTTGCCATGGATTTTCTCTTGGAAAGTTTTAGAGCTCCGTGAACTGTTTCTCTGCACACACGGAGCTCCTTGGTTGCTGCATTGACAAGAACCAGGGAACATTGGTAATCCCTGCTGGTTTCTCTTTTCTTACTAGCTTGCTTTATGATTAGTGGCTGACCTGAGGCTCTCCTTGAATCAGACAAGCTCAGCTGATATATTAGCATGAAGGTACTGCTCTCTTTGTGGGAAATACCTGTCTTATCTGGGGATTCAACAGTGACTGAAACACTGGAGTCTTTTTTTTTGTGTGTGAGGAATATCAGCCCTGAGCTAACATCTGATGCCAATCCTCCTCTTTTTGCTGAGAAAGATTGGCCCTGGGCTAACATTCATGCCCATCTTCCTCTACTGTATATGGGACTCCGCTGCAGCATGGCTTGACAAGCGGTGCATCGGTGCGTGTATGGGATCCAAACCTGCGAACCCTAGGGCCTCCGAAGCAGAGTGCAGGCACTTAACCTGATACACTACCCGGCAGGTCCCTGGAGTCTGTAATTATAGGGATGAAGATTTGACCTGAGGGAATGAGTTTATCTAAAACCAAACCTTTTGTATCTCCAGAAGGACTCTGGAGAAGAGGCTCAATTCTTTATTTATGGGATGGAGATCCAGTTCCTGAGACTCCTCTCTGTGGGCTTATCTTTCATACACCGTCTGCTTATCTCTGAGGCTGCCACCTGAAGTAGGATTCATAGTGTGTTTTAAAGCAGGAAGAACCAGCTCTGTTGAAGAAAGCGTAAGCAGATTATTCTCCCATCTTTCTAGAAAGAGCAGAGTTAAGGGAGAAGTGACTACGTCATTTATTCCTACAGCAAAAAACTGAGCTGTAGTTTATATTGTTTATTGTTTAGTTATGAATTTATATTTGAGGTATACCTTCAGAACTTAGTTATCCTTGAGACGAGCAGTGAAGAATGGACTGTATACCTTAGAAAGTTTATAAAAACTATTACTTATGAAGCTTGTTTGTGTTCCTGTTGTACAGATTTTGCATATAGTATGTAATTCTCACAACAGTTCTGTGAGGTAGGTGGCATTATACCAGTTTCCAGTTGAAGAAACTGAGGTTCAGTATATTAGGTAACTTGTCCAAGTGTTAACTATGGGCAGCAAAGATACTTTCAAACTCAGGACTGTCTCATTTCGACATTGACACGCTTTCTGCCAGGAGATAAGCCTTCAGCCTGTCTGTCCTGTTATTAGTTCTACATTCCCAGACCGAGAGCTGAACCAGGTTGTCCTTTCCAGGTCTGTGATAGTCCTGTATTCTAAGAATAGATAGAGCTGTTGTAATGCTGGCTTTAAAAAGAAAGTCCTGGCATATTGGAGTCTAGCTCCAATCTTTGTGTAAGTTTCCTTGTCTTGGATTTTGTGATCACAACTTCCCCCAGATGGTCAGGGGGACATGGAGAACTGCTCAGACCTTGAAGATGTGCCTTCCTTTCCTGGCCTTTCCGATGTGCATTGGTTTTTCTCCTTAGCCTCTACTGCACCCTTCCTTGTTTGAAGGCGAACTTTCCTTTTTCCATAATTCAATATAAATGCTCTGTCAGTCTCAGAGAACAGTGACCCTTTCAACAATTTTGTGTTCCGCATCAGTGCCTGTCATGATGATGTGCACAAAATAGATGTCCTTTGAACAAGTTGTACAGACTTTCCAATGTCCTGGTCCATGGCTATCTCAAAAGTGTGTATTCAGAAGACTTATTCCATTTCCCCATCTCCCAAAGTGTGGGTTAGTTTTCCTTTGCTGCAAGCAGAAGTATCAATCACAGTAAAATGAGATGAGATGTATTATATTCACTGCGTTACAGAACAGCAGAGATACACATGTGGTTACATGTGTGCAAAGCTGTCTCCATGACTCATTTTCCTGCTGTTGCCACATAGACCCTCAGGGCCCAGTATCTGGACTCTGGAGGACAGCCTAATTTGGGAGTCTGCAGTCAGGGCTCTGATGGCAGGTGGCATACTTGGGTAGAACTCCCCAACCCAGTGATTCCACCTGTCTGTGTTTGGGTGGCTCTATTTGGTAGTTTCCGCATAGCTCAGGTGCTGCCAATCAAATGGATGCTGGGTGTCACTTATTTATCAGTTTGTGCAAGGGCTGTGGCTGCCCCTCTCAGCGAGAAGGGTGCCTGATTGTGGTAAACGAAATTCAGAAGGCCGACGGGTCACATATTTGGTTGAAACCATTAGCAGACGTGGGAGCGTAAGAAGTACATGGAATGGGATTTGTGCACATTGGCCAAGAACAAGGTGGGGTCTACAGGAACAAAAGGTAGTGTGTGGGTGTGAGAAAGGTGCAAGGATGACTTGGAGTGAAAACTGGCCTTTTAGGTTTCCCTTTTGGCTGATAAGGAAATTAGAGTTTTATAAAGTTAAATGTCTAGTCCAAGATTACAAATGAAAGGATGAATTCACTCAAACTGGTAGAGACGTGTGAGGTATAGGATGGATGCATGCAGGGTAGGAGTCAGGCCCTCGGCCTGGGTTTATTTAGTGTCCGGGGTGTGGATGTATCCAGTGTCTGTGTCTGCCTCAGGCAGGGGGACCCTCCCAGCTGCGGGCTTTAAGGGAAGGTGAATGTTATAGAAGAGTTTTTCCAAAAGAGGAAGGTGGTGTTATTTGTATATGGAGACTTTACAGTTCAACATTTTCTGATCAGTCTAGCAAAGTTAGATACTACTGGGAAAGTTAAGATATACTGCATGGAGAATTTGTTAAACATGTTTCATTAGCTCAAAATCAAGGTTTTATTTGATTTTTTTTTTTCCAGTTTTGGGACTTTTAAGTTGGCAGCGTTCTCAGTATCGCTGTGTGCTGCATGCAGCCGTGGTACAGTGTGGGTGTGCATGCCCTTGGGGTCTGCTTTCACTTCCATGTGAATGTACTACTCTGGGCAGTTATATGCAGGTGTACTTATGGGGCCAGAGTAAAGTTTTCTTTGTTTCTGTTCCCTGTGAATTAGAGGACAAAGTTTTGGCTCAAGGCCGATGTTTCGCCTTTTTTTTTTTTTCTTTCAGGTACTATTTTGAAGCGCTGGAAGAAGAATTGGTTTGACCTGTGGTCAGATGGTCACTTGATCTATTATGATGACCAAACTCGGCAGAGTGTTGAGGATAAGGTCCACATGCCAGTGGACTGCATTAATATCCGCATGGGGCACGAGTGTCGGGGTAAGTGGGTCTGTCTTGGCCAGCTTCTGTCATCTACCCTTCCCCATTTTGGTCTTTTTTTTGTGAGGAAGATCAGCCCTGAGCTAACATCTGTCATCAATCCTCCTCTTTTTGCTGAGGAAGATTGGCCCTGGGCTAACATCCGTGCCCATCTTCCTCCACTTTATATGGGACGCTGCCACAGCATGGCTGACACGCGGTGCATTGGTGCGCGCCTGGGATCCGAACCCCGGGCCGCTGCAGTGGAGCGTGCGTGCACTTAACCACTATGCCACCGGGCTGGCCCCCACCCTTCCCCATTCTTCTCTTTTGTTTTTGTTTCCGAGGAAGATCAGCCCTGAGCTAACATCCATGCCAATCCTCCTCTTTTTTTTTTTTTGCTGAGGAAGATTGGCCCTGGGCTAATATCTGTGCCCATCTTCCTCTACTTTACATGGGATGCCGCCACAGCATGGCCTGACAAGGGGTGCATTGGCGCACGCCTGGGATCCGAACCCGGGCAGCCAGCAGTGGAGCACAAACGCTTAACCGCTACGCCACGGGGCCAGCCCCCACCCTTCCCCGTTCTTGATGGGCGTTGAATCCTCTTCCTTACCCATGCTACTTTCATTAACAGGCCAAAGAAGTGTTTCATCTGGGAAGAGGTAACCACAGTGGGGACCCAGACACTTAGATCATGAACCATGTTTGGGGCAAATTAATTTTCTCATCTGAGTTAGACCCATCAGTCCACATTCCTTCCTTTCTCATGGAGAAGGTAGTAGAGAACTAGGGAAACAGAGTACTGGGAACCCCAAGAAGGATGGAGCCACCCTAGGCAGTGTAGATTCTGTGACTCAGAAACTGGCATCTTATTGATTACAACTCCAGTTAGTTTCTTAAAATCAATGCTGTCTTGGTTTTCTGTAGTTATACCTTATATTCATTTTAAAAGAATAGATTTTTAACAAGCTTAGACTTTTGTATTTCTAATTAATGGCATAGGTGGACTTTCCTGTTCATTTTAGTACCTCTGTTGCTATTTGGAATAAAGAGTCTGCTGTAGTAAACATTGATGTTTGTAACATCCTGCCCCTTCATGTTAGTTCTTGAATTAAGGAGTCACATATGAGATAGTTGCTTGTATAACCATTGGTGTTGTGGTATCTTGCCCCTATATATTAGTTCTTGAAACTCAAGTCTCCACGGACCAGGTGTTGAAATCCTTGCTAAACTAGGCTCACATATCATAGATCTTATTTCTTGGTACACAGAGATACTTCAAAAATCTGATATTTACTTTTAAAGCAGTGATCTATTTTGATGCTTCCTGTGAACAAAAGCAGTAAGTATTCTCTTATCTGATGCTTTGTAACATTTTCGTTGTGTGGAGCTTATTCTTCTAAGGCCTTATTCTTCTAAGGGGTCTTCTGTACATCTCCATCTGTGGAATGCCCTCCAAAGAGGCCTGCTCATTCTTCCTGTAGGAAGTTTAATTAGAATGGAGTTGATTCATCTTGGGTTCTGTAGAGCAGGAGGAAGATGTGTTGTAATTGAAATGTTCTGAATACTGGTCTTTTGCTTATCTGAGCTGTCAGGTAAGAAGAAATCCTTTTAAAGAAACCATATAAATATTCCTTTATTCTACTTCTTTTTCGTAGATGTTCAGCCTCCAGATGGGAAGCCGAAAGACTGTATGCTGCAGATTGTTTGCCGAGATGGGAAAACTATCAGTCTTTGTGCAGAAAGCACAGATGATTGTTTGTAAGTTTTATTTTTTTATGTGTTTAATTTAAAAAGTATTTTCTGTTTTAATGTCCAGTTATCAGGAAGGGAAAAGAAGGTGAGTGGAGTTTTCCTTCAGGCAGCAGAATAAGTAACTCAGAGGATGTGTGAAAGAAATGTATCAGGATCTTATTCCATCTCTAATAATCCTGATCCTAGTTTCTGCCTTTCTGGAGCTGCCCAGGCAGATTCCCACTATAGTGAGAATGGCAGAAAGTATTCCCATACAGTCCCTTTGCACTCTCTTTTTCCATTACTAGATGCATATTGGGAATGGACATAGTTGAATGAATCCTCAAATCTTGTTCTTTTTATGTTAAAAGTCTTTTAAAACAGTACTGACATCTGTATTATGCAGCCTTTTCCTTCCTTTGGTGGTTCTTAGTCCCATCTGCCATATCTGAAGAAGGGATGTGGAACTACAAGGAGGCAAACCCAACTTTATTAATTCTCAGCTTGTCAACATTGACATTGATGGTGGATCAGAATCTTGATAACACTGATTTAATGAAATTTGGAGAGAAGAGTTTTTTTTCCCTGTCCACTCTGTGCTACTACCCTGGGTTAACTCTGGACGTTGTGAGAATTCACTAACAGAGATTACTGTAATATTCATATGTATGTGACAGTTTCATAGACTCCAGCAGACCAGTCAGAGTACCTGCCCCCTATTTCACATATATTTTCATCTTCAATTTAAACATTTATTCCATACTAAACTATAGGGTTTATTTTTAAATCCCAGATGTAGCGTCTTTTTTTATACTTTTCTGGTTTATATCAGTGAATCTTAAATGATATTTTCTGGAAGAGATGTGGCTTTCCTAAAGACTGATGGAGAAATGACTGCATATCAAGCTAGTTTGCTACTTTTTTATAAACTGGAGCTATATTATTACTGTTTAATAATTTAAGCTTATGTGTATTGGATACTTACTTTGCACTGTGCTTTCCTATGTTATTTAATCCTCACCATATCTTGTAAGGTGGGTACTTTTCCTTTTGTTATAAGAAATTGAGGCATAGTGAGGTTAAGTAACTTCCTGTATCAGTTTTTTAATATTCCTGTAATAAATTACCACAGTGGCTTCAAATAATACAAATTTATGATTACATTTCTGGAGGTCACAAGTTCAGGAGGGGTTTCATTGGGTCTCAGAGTACCACAGGGCTGTGCTCCTTCTGGAGGCTCTAGGAGAGAATCTGTGTCCTCCCCTTTTCCAGCTTCTAGAGGCCTCCTGCATTCCTTGGCTTCTGGGCCGAGCCCTTCTCATGCTGTCATCTCTCTAGTTCTCTACAGTCAGGGAAGGTTATATATGCTTTTAAGGACTTATGAATAGTTTAGGCCAACCTGGATAATCCAGGATAATCTCCCCATCTCAAGGTCCTTAACCTTAATTATGGCTACGGAGTGCCTTTGCCCTGTGAGGTAACACCTTCACAGATTCTGGGGATTAGGATATGGACGTTTTTGTGCATCATTCTGCCCACCACATTTCCCAAGTTTTAGAGCTGGTAGACTAGACTAGAGCTGGTAGACTAGACTCCTTTGTCTCCAGAGCCCTTTGTCCTCAACTGCTCTGCTCTACTTGATGCTGAGATGTCACATGTATGGAATGTTCCTTTAGGTAATAGTGGAAAAAATATCAGGAACTAAAATTTTATAAGGAACATGGGAGGTTTTGTTATTGGGGAGGGAGAACAGGTAAAAGTATGCTGAAGAACTTGCCTTATTTGGCCTAGAAGAGCGGATGGGTCAGAGACTGACTTTTTCTTCACCTATCTGGGAAAATAGAGGTTTATATATGTGTCTAATTTTAAGGGTATAAGTTAGGAAAGATAGCAATGGAGGATAATACTTTTTTTAAACAAGAAGAATAAAAAGGAACAGAAAAAAATTCCTCATGGCAAAAAAAAAAGAAACAGCAGGTAAACTTAATAAAGCATGACAGGAAATGAACTAGCAGTAATTAGACCAATAATATCTATGATCTCAATAAATGTGAGTTGGTTACATTCCCCTGAAAAAGAATAAGATTTGAGATTGGGCAGAAAATACAAAGTCCAGCTCTATATTCTGTTAACAAGAAACACACTTGAAGTGACATGACACAGAAAGATAAAAAAGTAAAGAATAAGAGACGTTAATTTCCTGTGGCTGTCATAAGAAAGTGCCACGAACTGAGTGACTTAAAACAACAGAAATTTATTCTCTCACAGTTCTGGAAGCTAGAAGTCTGAAATCAATGTGTCAGCAGAGGCAAGCTTCTTCTGAGACTCTAAGTAGAATCCTCTCTTGGCTCTTCCTGGTTTTGGTTGTGGCTGGTGATCCTTGGTGTTCTTGGCTTGCACCTATATCACTCCAATCTCTGCCTCTGTTGTAACACAGCATTCTTCCTGTGTGTCTGTGTCGAAGTTTCTCTTCTCATAAAGACACCAATTATATTAGATTAAGGACCCACGTTAATTCAGTATGACCTCTTCTTAACTCGATTCCACCTGCAAAGACCCTATTTCTGAATAATACACAGGTACTAGGGATTAGGACTTCACCATATCTTTTGACAGGGAACACAATTCAACCCATAACAGAGACCTTTGAGTGTAGATGTGAAATCTGGATCATCTACCCCAACTATCTAGTGAAATGAAGGGGAAAACAGTTCAGCAGCAACAGCCAAATAAAGAAGTTCAACTTCAAGTACAGACCACAAAGAATGACAGTCAAAGAAAGAAGATTCTGTTGAGATGTAGCACCATTTTTAACCCCACCCCAACTCCCAGAAGCAGTAAGAAGATGAGTTAATTAAATCTTGCAAATTTTTGGTAATCCTCTGCAATCTGGAGGGATGCTGATTAAGGGAATAAGATCCTTTTTGGAAAAGCTAAGGAAAAATCCTTGAGAATATGTTGTCCTTGGGACCTCAGCAGAGATTGGAAGGGTCCCCCAGGGCTTGTCATTTCAGAGCACTGGAAGGCATTGAAGCTCATGAGATCATTCTCTGGCTGATGAAGTGAGCCCTAGCATGAGACGTTCAAAGAAATATGCTCAGAAGAGTATAGAACCCAGATTTTTCAGAAGGGATTTACTAAGTTCCACAAGAAACCTCCTTCTCTTCCACCCTTATACCCTCAGATTACAGAAAAGTAATTGAGAGTAACACCTATTCATCAAACTGTTGCTGGGGTGGGGCTACCAACTGATGCCAGATGGAGTAGGAAAGGTGTCAAGAAGAAATAACAGAGCAAATAGAAGTTTTAGATATTACTTCCCATGTTAAACATGAGCAGGATGCAAAGAAATGGCTTTGCAGCTATGCAAATATACTATAAAGGAAAAATAAGAAAAAGAAAATGCAAACCTCAGAAAAAGCTCCTAGTCTGTAGGAAAATGAAACCCAAGAAACAGAAGCGGGTTTTCTAAGAATGCTTTTTTTGCTACCATATTTAAAATTATAACTCCCCTTGCACTGTAAACGTGCATACATGCTCACCATTTAACTGTTTATTCATCTCGTTCTTCATTTCCAGATAACCTACATGAGAGCAGGGATTTATGTTTCTTTTGTGCCCTTTTGCATCTCTGTAGCCTAGAAGGCCTGTCACGTAGTGTACCTACCATTCGTTTTATAATCTAAAGTAAAGAGGTAAATCTTGTACCCCAAGCCCAACTAAAGAAATGAATCACTGGCATGGAGGAAAGACTTGAGATACTCTCAGTGAAAGCTGGGGAAAAAGAGGAAAGAATTTAGAGAAAAGATCAGAGCTGTGTTAGACTAAAAGAGTTTATCAGAAAGATTATTGATGTCTGGAAAGTATAGAACCCAAAAAGATAGTTAGAATCAACGTAAGAAAAATTTTCTGAAATGACAGAAATGAATTCGCAGACCAAAGGCAATACTAGACTCTCCTACCTGACATGATAACAAAAAAAATCCAGTTGCACTGTATGAACAATCCAATATGATACCTTTTAGCAAAATGAATGACAGTAGTATACTGCTTGTAAATCTGTTGGGGGAATTTTGCAACTTCACTGCATTAATTAGAAAACCAGAACATTTGAAAGTAACTTAGCAAAGCTTTCAACTCAAGAAGATAGTAAAATGACAATAAAACATAAAAGGAATTGATAAAGATAAGAGAAGAGGGATGGGGAGTCAGAAAGGTGAGGGGATGAGGGAGGGAGAGCAGAAAACTTATGATATTTAAGATTTAGGTATCTAGTTTTTATGACCACCTAGGGGAAAGTTGGTAGTAGAAGTTGTTACAGTCTTTTTCCAGCACCGTCTGGCAGTACACACCGAAATAGATTATATTTTCATCTTTTGACCCAGCAGTTTCACTCTTTGGAATTTGTCCTATGGAAATGTTTACGTAAGGGTGCAGAGGTAATGGGGATGTTAGTAGCAACATTATTTTCATGTATGACAAACCCACATCTAATACCATATTCAACGGTGAAGGGTTGAAAGCTTTCCCACTAAGATCAGGAACAAGATGAGGGTGCTCGTCACTCTTTCTTCTGTTCAACATAGCACTGGAATCTTAGTCAAAGCAGTTAGGCAAGAAAAGGAAATAAAAATCATCCAAATAGGAAGAAGTAAAATTATCTCTGTTTACAGGTGATATGAACTTATGTACAGGAAACCCTAAAAACTCTACCAAAAAACTGTTAGACCTAATAGATGATTGCAGTAAAGTTGCAGGATACAAAATCAACATACAAAGATCAGTTGCGTTTCTGTACACTAACAATGAACTATCTGAAAAAGAAAACAATTCCATTCACAACAGCATCAAAAATAATAAAATACTTAGAAATAAATTTAACCAAGGAGGTGAAAGATCTGTACACTGAAAATTACAAGACATTGGTGAAAGAAATTGAAAAAGAAATAAATGGAAAGATATTTCATGTTCATGGATTGGAAGAATTAATATTGTTAGAATGTCCATACTACCCAAAGCCATCTGTAGATTTCAGTACAATTCTCATCAAAATTTCAATGGCATTTTTCACAGAAATACAAAAAGTCCTAAAATTTGTGTGGAACCACAAAAGGACCCTGAATAGCCAAAGAAGTCCTGAGAGAGAACAACAAATCAGGAGGCATCACAATTCCTGTTTTCAAACTTTATTACCAATCTGTAATAGTCAGAACAGTATGGTATTGGCGTAAAAATAGGCACATATGCCAATGGGACAGAATCTAGATTGCAGAAATAAATGCATGCAAATATGGTCAATTAATACTTGACAAGGAGGCCAAGAATACTCAGTGGGGAAAGGATCGTCTTCAGTAAATGGTGTTGGGAAAACTGAATAATCACATGCAGAAGGATGAAATTGGACCCCTATCTTACACAACTCACAAAAATTAACTTGATTTGGATTAAAGACTTAAATGTAAGACCCTAAACTGTAAAACTACTAGAAGAAAACATAGGGGAAAAGATCTTTGAGATTGGTCTTGGCAATAATTTTTTAGATAGGACACCAAAAGTGCAAGCAACAAAAGCAAAAGTAAACAAGTTAACAAGTGGGACTACATCAAACTAAAAAGCTTCTGCACAGCAAAAGGAACATTCAGAAAAATTAAAAGGCATCCTACAGAATGGGAGAAAATATTTGCAAACTACGTATGTGGTAAGGCATTAATATCTAGAATATATAAGGAACTTGTACAACTCTGTATAGCAAAAAAAAAAATCTGATTAAAAAATGGGCAAAGGACTTGAATAGACATTTTTCCAAAGAAGACATACAGATGGCCAACAGGTACATGAAAAGATGTTCAGCATCACAATCATCTGGGAAATGCAAATCAAAACCACAGTGAAACCACCTCACACCTCTTAGAATGGCTTTTATCAAAAAGATGAAAGATAAGTGTTGGCAAGGATGTAGAGTAAAGGGAACCCTGTGCATTGCTGGTGGAACTGTAATAGGTCCAACCACTAAGGATATGTTATGCAGGTTCCTCAGAAAACTAAGAAGAGAACTACCATATGATCTAGCAATCCTACTTCTGGGTATATATCTGAAGGAAATGAAATCACCTCCAAGAGATAATCTGCACTCGCACGTTCACTGCAGTGTTAGATAGTAGCCAAGACGTGGAAACAACCTAAATGTCTGTCAGTGGATGAATGAATAAAGAACATGTGATTTATTCCGTGTATGTGTGCACACACACACGATGGAAAATTATTCAGCCATAAAAAAGATGGAAATCCAGCCTTTTGCACAGTGTGGATGGACCTTGAGGGCATTATGCTAAGTGAAATAAGTCAGACAGAGAAAGACAAATACTGCATGTTCTAACTTTTGTGTAGAATCTGCAAAAGCCAAACTCAGAGAGTAGAATGGTGGTTGCCAGGTGCTGGAGGTTGGGGGAAATGGGGAGATATTGGTCATAGGGTACAAACTTCAAGCTATAAGATGATTAAGTTCTGTGCATCTAATGTACAGCATGGTGACTGTATTAACAATACTGTATTATATACTTGAAAGTTAAGAGAATAGATCTTAAATGTTATCACCCGAAAAAATGTAATTATGTGAGGTGATGGAGGTGTTAACCATATGGTGGTAATCGTTTAGCAGTATAGGTGTATTAGATCATCACGTACATCTTAAACTTATGTATGTTATATGTCAATTTCTTGAGCTGGCAGAAAATTACCAGCATTATTTTTAAGTACAGAAAATTGCTGATAATCTAAATCTCATGTCATGGAACATTATGTAGCCCTTAAAAAAATGAAGTAGATCTGTGTGTATGACATGAACTGATAAACCAAGTTGCAGTATAGTTAAGCATGGTACATTTTACATTCATAAAAAGTAAAGCAAAAACTGTACAGTATAGATTATGTTTTAAATATTATATGTTATAGGTACAATAATACAGTTTTTTTTCTTTTATAATTTTATTTATTTATTTATTTTTCCCCCAAAACCCCAGTAGATAGTTGTATGTCATAGCTGCACATCCTTCTAGTTGCTGTATGTGGGACGCGACCTCAGCATGGCCGGAGAAGCGGTGCGTCGGTGCGCGCCCGGGATCCAAACCCGGGCCGCCAGTAGCAGAGCGCGCACACTTAACTGCTAAGCCACGGGGCCGGCCCAGATAAAGTTTTTTTTACATATTATGTATTCCTAGTGCATGTCTCAAATGAGTTGATTGAGTGGGTCTTGGAGCAAGGGTTGAAGACCTGTTAAAACAAGCTTTTTCAGAAATTCTGCTGCCAACGCAGATTTGAGAATCATGGAGATAGATGTTGGATTGCCTCAGATAAAGTACCCCTTCCTTTTTCTTTTCTCCAGGGCCTGGAAATTTACACTTCAGGATTCCAGGACAAATACAGTAAGTTGCTAATGGAATCACCGGTAATGTTTTCACATAGTCTTACTTTCACAAACGGGAGAACAGGAGATGAGGAAAGGGAAATGGGGAAGATGGGTTTCTTGGCTGTCCAGCTGTGGATGAGCAAGCAGAGCCGGGCAGGGCACCTTTTGCTGACAGTGAGCAAGTTGGATTTTGCCAAACATTTTGGCAGGAGGAGCCCTCCTAACACAGGCACACAGGTTCCAGTGTTGTTTTCTAGAAATGTTGTAGCACTGTGAATCTCACTGTGGTTTACAGAGAAGCCTCAGAAAGGACCACAGGGTCCTTTTTATGCATAGCACCTCAGCCTTGTGCAACAGACATTTCTGAGACTTGTACTTGTCTCTAGTTCTGCTTCTGATCTTAGGAGGTCACTGAGACAGCAAACCCCGTTTGTAGGGGCTAGTAATGCCATCTTTGTGTCTGTTGGGGAGTCCAGGTGACTTCCTCTGTGGTCAGCATTTCCATTCTTCAGGTAGGATTTTGTTTTTTCCTTTATCTCTCCAGGAAGAAAAGAAGAAGGTAGATGGAGCTTATAAAAGCATTAGTACAGGTGGGAAAAGAACATAAAAAGACTTAGTATCCACATGTCATTGTCTGCTGCTCTTGTTAGCTAAAGACGCTTCTTCCCGAGCTTACTATACAGCCCTAGTTACTTTTTCTCTTGTGAACATGCTCTTCTTGGATGAAATTAACATTAGTGATCCGAATAGTTAGGAGCAAGATCTCAAGATGATTCTTTATATGGGTTTTTTTTTTAAGAGAGTGCATGTGTTTTTCTTTTCCACTGGGGAGTAATTTAACAAAGGATTTTTTTGTTTTGTTTTGTTTTCTTTGAGGATGATTGGCCCTGAGCTAACGTGTGTTGCCAGTCTTCCTCTTTTTGCTGAGGAAGATTAGCTCGGAGCTAACATCCATGCTCCTCTTCCTCTATTTTGTATGTGGGATGCCACCACATCATAGCTTGATGAACCGCGCTTAGGTCTGTGCCCAGGATTCGAACCTATGAACCCTGGCTGCTGAAGTGGAGCGTGCAAACTTAACCACTATGCCAGCCCCACAAAGGATTTTTTTTAATGTAAAAAATAGACCGTGTGTGTGGAACGTATCTCTGACTGCTACACTTCAGATTGTAGGATTTTTATTTTAAATGGAAGGGTTGTTGAGAGTGGTGTAACATCTTTTAGAAGGCCTGGGTAACAGTGGAGGCTCTGTGGCCTTCTTGGGCATTGAGAGCTCTCCTCCTACCTCCTCCTGAATTCAGAGGACACCAGAGTTTGGGGTTGAGGGGAAGTGTGGGAGACGTTCCTCCTGCCATTCATTGCTTCTCAGAGAGCATTTGCTGTTCAAAGATTAACTTTTTGTCTTTTAATTTTTTTATTTGCTAAATAAAAAGGATATGTGTATAGCATAAGAGCCTGTAGTTGCTCTGTAGCAACTCACTTTCTTTCATAATTTCTCTCCTCTCATAGGCTTACGTTGGCTCAGAAGTCATGTATGATGAGACTGCCGTGGCTTCTTCCCCACCTCCTTACACAGCCTATGCTGCGCCAACCCCTGAGGTAGGGAGCAAATCTTTGCCTATAGAATAGAATCCAAGGGAAATTTGAGGTCTCTGTGCCACTGTCCTTTTTTTAAAAAAAGAACTCTTAAGCCAGTATCAGAGAAATTAGAAATGTACTCTAAGCCCTTTTCTTCTTTAAACTTGTTTCTTTTTTAAACAGATTTTTACTGTTTTATTCTTTCATAAAATGAAGCAACTGTTTTATAATCTTCATGTTTTGTTTTTAAGATAGACCTAAAAATGAATTATATAGTTCTTTGGTAATATGATTTTGATATTTATAGTTTATACTTAAAAGAATTACTTGAATCCTCTTCATACTCAGAAAAATGCTTTTTTTATTATTTTTTTTATTTTTTATTTTTATTTATTTTTTTTTGTGAGGAGGACTAGCCCTGAGCTAACATGTGCCAATCCTTCCCTTTTTTCTTGAGGAAGACTGGCCCTGGGCTAACATCCATGCCCATCCTCCTCTACTTTATATGGGACGCTGCCACAGCATGGCTTGACAAGCGGTGCATCGGTGCGCGCCTGGGATCCGAACCTGCGAACCCCGGGCCTCCGCAGTGGAGCGTGCGCACCTAACCGCTGCGCTACCGGGCCGGTCCTGCTTTTTTTATTTTGAAAAAACAAAACAAAACCTTAAAAAAATCAAATGCTGAGTACCAGATACCTTGGGGTGTGCCCTAGTTAGAGGTGCCAAGTGTCCGGTGCTACATATAAAAGTCTCTGTTGTGGGAGGAACTCCTGCTTTTTTTTTTAACTTTTAATTTTGAAATAATTATAGATTCACAAGAAATTAGAAAGATAATATGGAGAGATCTCATGAACTCTTCACCTAGTTCCCTAGTTGTTACGTGTTAGACAAAATCAAAACTAGGAATTTGAAATTGGTGCAATGTTTATAGCCAGCCCTGGTGGCCTAGTGGTTAAGATCCAGTGCTTTCACTGCCGCGACCCAGGTTCCTTTCCTGGTCAGGGAACCATGCACACCCTCTGTAGGTTATCATACTGTGGTGGCTGTGTGTTGCTGTGATGCTGAAAGCTGTGCCACTGGTGTTTCAAATACCAGCAGGGTCACCCATGGTGGACAGGTTTCAGCCAAGCTTCCAGACTAAGACAGACTAGGAGGAAGGACCTGGTCACCCACATCTGGAAAAATTGGCAGTGAAAACCCTGTGAATAGCAGCGGAGCATTGTCTGATACAGTGCTGGAAGTGAGAGGATGGTGCAACTACTCTGCTGTTCACAGGGTCACTAGGAGTTGGGATCAACTTGATGGCAGTAACAACAGAAACAATGTTTATGTCTCGTTTGTGTCATTTTATTGTATGTGTAGATTTGTGTAACTACCACCTCAAATCAAAATATAAAACTGTTTACAGAATCTTCCTCCTGCTGTACCCTTTTACAGTCACACCCTCCTTCCCCATCGCTAACTCCTGTCAACCACTGATTGTTCTCTATATAATTTTGTCATTTCCACACTTTCATATGAAGGGAATCACAGAGCACATGATCTTCTGAGTTTGATGTTCTTCACTAAGCACAGTGCCCTTCAAGGCCATCCAATTGTTGCATGTGTCAGTACACATCTGCAACAAAATCTGGGATTCTGCTAGAAATTGTTTTAAACCTGTGTATCAGGATTTCTAGGGGAGAATTGACATCTTGATTATGTTGAGTTTCCTAATCCATGAACATGGACTGTCTCTCTATTTAGATCCTCTTTGATTTCTTTGATCAGCATTTTGTAGTTTTCAATATAAAAATTCGGTACATGTTTTGTTAGATTTAAACTTAAGTATTTATTTTTTTTGAATCTTTGTATATGGTATTGTATTTTAAATTTCAGTTTCCCCATGTTTATTGTTAGTACACACAAACATGATTTTTGTATGTTGATCTTGTAGCCTGTGAATTTACTAAACTTATTAGTTCTAGAAGTACAATAGTCCCTTTTTATCCATGGAAGATATGTTCCAAGACCCCCAGTGGATTCCTGAAACCACGGATAGTACCGAATCCTATATATACTACAGTTATGTGGGGTGCAATGGCGTTTCAGTCAACATTGGACTGTATATACGACCATGGTCCCATAAGATTAGTACCAAATAGCCTAGGTGTGTAGTAGGCTGTACCATCTGGGTTTGTGTAGGTACACTCTGTGATGTTTGCACGATGATGAACTCATTTAATGACGCATTTCTCAGAATGTATCCCTGTCGTTTAGCAAGGCATGACTGTATGTTTTTTTCTACGCTTACATACTTATGATAAAGTTTAACTCATAAATTAGGCACAGTAAGAGATTAACAACAACTAAAAATAGAGCAGTTATAACAATATGCTATGATAAAAATTGTGTGAATGTGGTCTGTTTTTCTCAAAACATCTTATTGTACTATTCTCATCCCTCTTGTGATGATGTGAGATGATACAATGCGTATGTGATGAGATGAAGTGAGGTGAATGATGTGGGCATTGTGATGTAGCGTTAGGCTCGTGTTGACCTTCTGACATTGAGCCATGACGATATTGATGGTTGGATGTCAGGAGCAGATGATGTTGATGATTGGAGGTCCAACAAAGGGATGATTCACATCTGGGGCATGAGGAAGAAGGACGGCACAAGATTTCATCACGCTACTCAGAACAGCTTGCAATTTAAAACTTATGAATTGTTTATTTCTGGGATTTTCCATTTAATATTTTCAGACCATGGTTGACCGTGGGCAACTGAAGCCGCAGATAAGGGAATCTACTGTATTTTTTTGTAGATTCTTTGAGAAATACTACATAGACAATCATGTCATCTACAAATAGGGAGAATTTTTATTTCTTCCTTTCCAGTCTGTGTTTATTTCCTTGCCTTGCCTTATTGCCCTAGTTAGAACTTCCAATATTATGTTGAATAGCAGTGGTGAAAGTAGGCATCCTTGACTTGTTCCTGATTTTAGGGGGAATGAATTCAATTTTTCCATGTTAAGTATGATGTTAACTCTAGGATTTTTTATAGATGTTCTTTGTCAGGTTGAAGAAGCTCTTTCCTTTTCTGGTTTTCAAAGAGTTTTTTTTTTTTAATCATGAATGGGTGTTGGATTTTGTCAAATATTTTTCTGCATCAATTGATACGGTCATGTGATTTTTTTGTTAACCTACTAATATAGTGGATTACATTGATTGATTTTCAAATATTGAACCAGCCTTGCATCCCTGGAATAAACCTCATTTGGTTGTGGTTTATAATTCTTTTTATTTATTGCTGAGTTCTATGCCAATATTTGGTAAGCATTTTTGCATCTGTATTCATGAGGAATATTCGTCTTTAATTTTCATTTTTTGTACTCTCTTGATCTTATTTTGCTATCAGGTAATACTGGCTTTGTAGAATGAGTTTGGTGTTCCCCGCTCTTCTATTTTCTAGAAAAGATTATGTAGAATTGGTGTTAATTCTTCTTTAAACATTTGGTAGAAATTGCCAGTGAAAGTCTGGGTCTGGAGATTTCTTTTCTTTTCTTTTTTTTTTTAAATCACTTTATTGTCTTTCTCTTCTAATTTTTTTTTTTTTTTGTGAGGAAGATTAGCCCTGAGCGAACATCTGTGGCAATCCTCCTCTTTTTTTTGCTGAGAAAGACTGGCCCTGGGCTAACATCTGTGCCCATCTTCCTCCACTTTATATGGGATGCCGCCACAGCATGGCGTGACAGCTGGTGCATCAGTGTGCTCCCGGGCTCTGAACCCGGGCCGCCAGCAGCGGAGCACGTGCACTTAACCACTACACCACGGGGCCAGCCCCTGGAGATTTCTTTTTTGGGATATTTTTAATTACAAATTCCATTTTCTTAATAGTTATAGGACTATTCATTCTCTTTTTCATATTGAGTAGGTTGTAGTAGTTTGCCCTTTTTGAGGAATTGATTTTTTTCATATAAGTTGTCTTATTTATGTGTGCAGCTCTATCATTTGGTCCACACAGTTAAATTTTCTTGGTGGATTAACCCTATTGTCATTATATAATGTACCTCCCTGTTTCTGGTAATTTTCTTTAGTCTGATGTCGACTTTCTCTGATATTAATATAACCACTTACTTCTGCTTGCTTTTTATTAGTGTTTGCATGGTCTCTCTTTTCCCATCTCTTTTCTTTCAGCCTACATATATCATCAGATTTGAAGTGAGTTTCTTGTAGACAGCGTGTAGTTGGGTCATCCCCCCTGCCACCCTGTCTGACAAATCTCTAGCTTGTAATTGGTATATTTAGACCTTTTACATTCAGTGTAATTTTTGATAAGGTTAAGTATGCCATTTTAATTTTTGTTTTCCTCTTGTACTGTTTTTCATTTCTTTGTGTTCTTTTATTTAAGCTTTTTGTGAGTTACTACAACATGTTTTAGAATTACATTTTGATTTTTTTTTTTTTTTGTGAGGAAGATCAGCCCTGAGCTAACATCCGTGCCAATCCTCCTTTTTTTGCTGAGGAAGACCGGCCCTGAGCTAACATCTATTGCCAGTCTTCCTCCTTTTTCTCCCCAAAGTCCCAGTAGATAGTTGTATGTAGTAGTCGCACATCCTGCTAGTTGCTGTATGTGGGATGCCGCCTCAGCGTGGCTGGACAAGCAGTGTGTCGGTGTGTCCCCGGGATCCGAACCCGGGCCACCAGTAGTGGAGTGCGTGCCCTTAACCACTAAGCCACGGGGCCAGCCCCCCATTTTGATATATCTGTAATGTTTTTTGAGTATATCTGTTTGTATTGCTTTTTTAGTGGTTGCTCTGGTTATTACATTATATATACATATACACACATATATTTTTCAAAGTAAAGTGTTCACATTTTACCAGGTCCAATGAAGTGTTAAACCTCTAAGTTTCTTTTTTCTCCTTCGTTTTATGATACAATTGTCTTAAATAGTTCTTCTATATACGGTAGTCCCCCCTTATCTGTGAGGGATGTCTTCCAAGAACCCTGGCGGATGCCTGAAACCACGGATAGTACCATACCCTATATATGCCATGTTTTTTCCTATACATTCATACCTATGATAAAGTTTAATTTATAAATTAGACATAGTGGGAGATTAACAACAATAATAAAATAGAACAATTATGACAATATATTATAATAAAAGTTATGTAAGTGTGGTTTCTATCTCTCAAAATATCTTACTGTGCTATACTCACCCTTCTTGTGATGATGTGAGGTGATGCAGTGCCTACATGATGAGATGAAGTGATGTGAATGACATAGGCATTGTGATGTAGCATTAGGCTACTACTGTTGACCTTCAGACGATGTGTCAGAAAGAGGATCATCTGCTTCCAGACTGTAGTTGACCGTGGGTAATTGAAACCGTGGAATCTGAAACCGTGGGTAAGGGGGGCCTACTGTTATGTTGAGAACTACATTAGATGGTGTTATACATTTTGCTTCCACTGTCAAACTTATTAGAAAAATCAAGATGTGAAGGAAAGTTTATTGTATTTACATGTATTCCTGGTCTGACCATATTTTCTTGCCTACTGATGTTTCAAGATTCCTTTTATCATTTATTTTCTGTTAGTGAACTTCCTTTTGCCATTCTCTTAGGAAAGGTCTGCTGGCAACAAATTCTCAGTTTCCCTTTATCTGAGAATGTCTTGATTTCTTCTTAATTTCTGAAGAATATTTTTGCTATTATAGAATTCTTTTTCTTTTTTTTGACTAGTAGAAGACTATTTTTGTTTTTTTCTGTTCAGTATCACATTTCTTTCTTTCTTTCTTTTATTGAAGTATAGTTGACAGCTAGTATAGAATTCTGAGTTGACATTTCTTTTAGCACTTGGTAAATGTGTGCTGTTTCCTTTGGCCTCCATGGTTTCTAATGAGAAATCTGCTAACATTTGACTCTTTTTCCCGTATAGGTAGTGCATTGTTTGTTTCTGGCTACTTTCTTTGTCTTTTGTTTTCAGAAGTTTGAATGTGATGTGTTTTGGTGTGTGTTTTTTGGGGTTTATTCTGTTTGGAGTTCATTCACTTTCTTGAATATGTAGATTTATGTTTCTTGCTAAATTTGGGAAATTTTAGGCCACTCTTCTTGGAATGTTTTTTCAGCCCCACTCTGTTTCTCTTCCTCTGAAACCGATGGCATAGATGTTAGATGTCCCACATGTCTCAGAGATTGTCTATACACTTTTTTTCTTCAATCTGTTTTCTCTCTTGTTTTAATTGGGTAATTTCTACTCTTTACACTCGTGTTCACTGATTCTTTTTCTCTGTCATCTCTATTCTGTTGTTGAGCCCATTCATTGAATTATTATGTTAGTTATATAGTTTTAGTTCTAAAATTTTCTTTTGGTTGTTCTTTATGTCTATATCTATCTGCCTATGTGTAGTTATAGATATCTTTACATAGTCTTTCCTCAGATTTTCTGGTTTTGTGGAGACTTCCTGTTTTTTTGTGTATTTCAATCATGTTCACAATTGCTGGTTGAAATATTTTATGATAGTTGCTTTAAAATTCTTTCTAGATAATTTCAACATCTTTGTCATCTTTGTGTGTTCTCTTTTGTCGTTCAGTTTGAGGTCTTCCTGGTTCTTGGACATTTTTTGATCAAAACCTGGACATTTAAAGTATTATAAGACTGAATCTTATTTAAATCTTGTGTTTTAGCAGACTTCCTCCTGATGCTGCTCTGGTGAGTGAAGAGAGAGGCTGCTTTGTTACTGCCATGTCTGGGTGGAAGCCCAGGTTGTCTACTGGGCCACAGTTGACTCCAGGGGGTTGGGTTCCTTGTTAGTGCTGGGAGGGGAGAGTAAGCCCTTGTCTAGGTCTCTGCTGACACCAGCCTGTCTGGGAATCGGAGGGGCCCTCCTTACTGTTCCCACTAGCCTCCACTGGTACTGTGGTTACTGATGAGAGGCTGCGAAAGTAGTCGCTCTTGACTAGCGAGTAGCACTTTGTTTCTGCTGGGCAGAGATGGGAGTTCTGGTTCCCTGCATGGTCTCCACTGACACCATGGCATGGGACTGGGGTGTCTTGTTTCCATCTGGCAGAGATGAAATTCCCAGCTCCCCTAGGTCCAGAGACTCGGCCTTCTCTGACACTACTTGGGATGGGGGTAGGGGAGCAACTTGTTACAGCCTGTCAAGCATGGAAGTTCAGACTCTCTATACTTGGCCTTTGCTACTAGTGGGAGTAGGCGTGGGCTGCAGTTATTTCTGTGGTGTTTGGCTGGAGTAGAGCAGTTACTGTCTAAAAATGGTTTCTTTTGCCAGATTGCCCCCTTCCATCCTAGGGTCTTTGGGTACAGAGAGCAGGCTTTTCTTGGAGCCTTGTTTGTCTGCACTTAATGCCATTTCTGGATTGCCAGCTTCTCGGTTATGCAGTCTAGGATGTAGGCGGGAGAAAGGAAACCTAGGGAACTTACCATGTGTCCTTCTTATGGTCCTGAGGTCCCTAGCCAGTCTGCTGCCTTCTCTCCACCTTTCAGAGTCTCCTTGTGTTTGTTTTATATGTCATGTCCAGGGTTTTCGGTTGCACTTTGCAGGAAAAATAGGGAAAACGGCATCTGCATCTACTCCATCTTCCAGAAGCGTAAGTCCTGTCTCCTGCTCTTGTAAGGTAACAGGTTTAGATCTATACATATATTTGGCTGGCTATAGCTCCATGTTGTCCTCTGTGCCATAGCACTCGTCACAGTAATTGTAACTATCTGTAAACGTGTGGCCCCCCCCAACCCCTCGTGAGCTCATAAAGATCAGGCCTCTTATCTCTGTATTTCCCAGTACACAGTAGTCGTTAACTTGGTTGAAGGAGGCAGGTCCACCTCCCATTTCTGGCAGCGCTCTCTCAGAGGCGTGCACTGCTGGGAAACTGCCAGTTGCCTGCCCAGATCTCAGACTTCAGGGTCCTCCTGCCCGCCAGCATCCACAGTCCTTCATATTCTCCTGTGTGGAACTGCTAGAAATTGGGCTGAGGAGGGTTCCACTGCTAGTCCAGCTTCGTGAAGAGAATGCTGGTTTTAGATGAATCTCATTTATCACCTGGTCCAACCTGATCGTTTTAGAGATGAACAACACAAGGCCCAGAGTAGTTAGATAGGTGACTTATTGAAGGTCAAGTTAATGGTACAGCTGAATTGAAATCCAGATCTCCTGCAAGTCCAGTTCTCTTTTTTATATTTTTCTGCCGCCTTCATTTTACAACTGAAAGTAGACTCCCGTTGTGGGTTGGTTTTTTTAAAATCTTAAAACGGGGCTGGCCCCGTGGCTTAGCGGTTAAGTGCGCGCGCTCCGGTACTGGCGGCCTGGGTTCAGCTCCTGGGCGTGCACTGACGCACCGCTTCTCCGGCCATGCTGAGGCTGTGTCCCACATACAGCAACTAGAAGGATGTGCAACTATGACATGCAACTATCTACTGGGGCTTTGGGGGAAAAAAGGAGGAGGATTGGCAATAGATGTTAGCTCAGAGCTGGTCTTCCTCAGCAAAAAGAGGAGGATTAGCACAGATGTTAGCTCAGGGCTGATCTTCCTCACACACACACACACACACACACACACACACACACACACAAATCTTAAAACAAATTTAAAAAAAGGGCATAACCACACTCTCTCATGTTCTTTATTTTTTTTATTGACTTAAATTTTATTGATTGCAGCTTAGCAAATTCTAATATATTACCAGCAGTTACAAAATTTTATATATATATATTAAATTGAGGTGTAATTGAGTATACACATTATACTAGTTTCAGGTGTACAACGTAATGACTCAATGTTTGTATATGTTGTGAAATGATCACCACAGTAAGTCTTGTTAACATCTGTCACCATACATAGAGAATTTTTTTTTCCTGTGATGAGAACTTTTAAGATTTACTCTTAGCAACTTTCAAATATGCAATACAGTATTATTAACTATAGTCACCATGCTGTACATTACGTCCCCATGACTTATTTATTTTATAACTGGAAGTTTGTACCTTTTGACTCCCTTCACTCAATTCAGTCCCCCTCCCCCAATCCCCCTGCCTCTGGCAAACACCAGTCTGTTCTCTATATTTGTGAACTTTTTTTTTTTAGATTCCACATGTAAGTGAGATCATACAGTATTTGTCTTTCTCTATCTGACTTATTTCACTTAGCATAATGCCCTAAAGGTCCATCCATATTGTCACAGATGGCAAGATTTCATTCTTTTTTTATGGCTGAAAATAGTCCATTGTATGTATACATATACCACATTTTCTTTATCCATTCATCCATCAATGGACACTTAGGTAGCTTCCGTATCTTGGCTGTTGTAAATAATGCCAGTGAACATGGGGGGGCGTATATATCTTTTCAAGTTAGTGTTTTCATTTTCCTCAGATGAATACCTGGAAGTGGGATTGCTGGATCATATGATAGTTCTATTTTTAATTTTTTTAGGAAAATCCATAGTGTTTTCTATAGTGGTAGCACCAATTTACATTCCCACCAACAGTGTACAGGGGTTCCCTTTTCTTCACATTGTTGTCAACACTTGTTGTTCTTTGTGATAGTAGCCATTCTAACAGTTGTGGGATGATATTGCGGTTTTGATTTGCATTTTTTTCTTTCTTTATTTTATTGAGGTAACATTGGTTTATAACATTACATAAATTTCAGGTGTACATTGTATTTTGATTTCTGTGTAGACGACATCGTGTTCACCACCCAAAGACTAGTTATCATCCATCACCATACACGTAGGCCCTATCAGCCATTTCGCCCTCCTCCCTCTCCACTTCCTCCTTGGTAACCACAGTCTTATCTCTGTATCTATGTATTTGTTTGTTGTTGTTGTTTTTATCTTCTACTTGTGAGTGAAATCATACAATATTTGTTTTTCTCCCTCTGACTTATTTCACTTAGCATAATACCCTCAAGGTCCATCCATGTTGTTGCAAATGGCAAGATTTCGTCTTTTTTTATACCTGAGTAGTATTCCATTGTTTATATATAACACATCTTCTTTATCCATTCATCTATTGATGGACACTTAGGTTGGCTATCTGTATATCTTCTTTGGAAATATGTTCATAACCTCTGCCCATTTTTTGATCGGATTGTTTATCTTTTTGTTGTTGAGTTGTATGAGTTCTTCATATATTTTGGAAATTAATCCCTTGTCAGATATATGATTTACAAATATTTTCTCCCAGTTGGTGGGAGATTTCCTTTGCCTTGCAGAAGCATTTTAGTCTGATGTAGTCCCTTTTTTTTAATTTATTTTTTTTGTTTCCCCTCCTTGAGTAGACATGGTATTTGAAAAGATGCTGCTAAGACCAATGTCAAAGAGTGTACTACTGGTATTCTAGCAGTTTTATGGTTTCAGGTCTTAACATTCAATTCCTTAATCCATTTTGAGTTAATTTTTATGTATGGTGTAAGATAATGGTCTACTTTCATTCTTTTGCATGTGGCTGTCAGTTTTCCCAACACTGTTTATTGAAGAGATTTTCCTTTCTCCATCGTATGCTCTTGGCTCCTTTGTAGAAAATTAGCTGTCCATAGATGTGTGGGTTTATTTCTGAGCTCTTGATTCTGTTCCATTGAACTGTGTGTCTGTTTTTATGCCAGTACCATGCTGTTTTGCTGACTGTAGCTTTGTAGTATATTTTGAAATCAGGAGGTGTGATACCTCCAGCTTTGTCCTTTTTTTTTTTTTTGTGAGGAAGATCAACACTGAGCTAACATCTGATGCCAATCCTCCTTTTTTTTTTTTTTTTTTTTTTGCTGAGGAAGATTGGCCCTGAGCTAATATCCGTGCCCATCTTCCTCTACTTTATATGGGACGCCGCCACAGCATGGCTCTACCAGCAGTGCGTTGGTGTGTGCCCGGGATCCGAACCAGCAAACCCCAGGCTGCCGCAACGGAGCACGCGCACTTAACCACTTGTGCCACCGGGCCGGCCCCTCCACCTTTGTTCTTTTTTCTCAGAATTCCTGTGGCTCTTCAGGATCTTTTGTTGTTCCATATAAATTTTAGGATTCTTTGTTCTGTTTCTTTGAAAAATGTTGTTGGGATTCTGATTGAGATTGCATTGAATCTGTAGAATGCTTTAGGAAGTATAGACATTTTAACTTTGTTTATTTTTCCAATCCAAGAGCATGGAATATCGTTCCATTTCTTTGTATCTTTGATTTCTTTCAATAGTGTTTTAAGGTTTTCAGCCTACAGGTGTCAGGTGTTTCACCTCTTTGGTTAAATTTATTCCTAAGTATTTTATTCTTTTTTCTGTGATTGTAAATGGGATTTATTCTTAATTTCCCTATTTGCTGTTTTTTGTTGTTAGTGTATAGAAACGCTACTGATTTTTGTATGTTGATTTTGTATCCTGCAACTTTACTGTATTTATTATTTCTTTTTTTTTTTTTAAAGATTTTATTTATTTATTTTCCCCCCAAAGCCCCAGTAGATAGTTGTATGTCATAGCTGCACATCCTTCCAGTTGCTGTATGTGGGACGCGGCCCCAGCATGGCCGGAGAAGCGGTGGGCGCCGGGGATCCGAACCCGGGCTGCCAGCAGCAGAGCGCTTGCACTTAACTGCTAAGCCATGGGGCCGGCCCTGTATTTATTATTTCTAATACTTTTTTGGTTGATTCCTTAGGATTTTCTATATACAAACTCATGTTATCTGCAAATAGTGCCAGTTTCACTTCTTCCTTTCCAATTTGGATCCCTTCTATTTCTTTTTCTTGCCTGATTGCTCTGGCTAGGACTTCCAATACTATGTTAAATAAGAGTGGTGAAAATGGGCATCCTTGTCTCATTCTTGTTCTTAGAGAGATATCTTTCAGTTTTTCATTTTTGAGGATGATAATAGCTGGGGGTTTGTCATCTATGGCCTTTATTATGTTGAGATACTTTCCTTCTATACTCATTTTATTCAAAATTTTTGTCATAAATGGATGCTGTATCTTGTCAAACATACGTTGTCAAATGCTTTCCCTGCGTCTGAGATGATCATGTGATTTTTATTCTTCCTTTTGTTGATGTGGTGTATCAGATTGATTGATTTGCAGATATTGAACCATCCCTGCATCCCTGGAATAAATCCCACTTGATCATGGTGCATAATCTTTTTAATGTGTTGTTGTATGCTATTTGCTAGTATTTTGTTGAGGATTTTTGCATCTATGTTCATCAGTGATATTGGCCTGTAATTTTTTTTCTGTTGTCTTTGTCTGATTTTGGTATCAGGGTAATGTTGGCCTCGTAGAATGAGTTAGGAAGCTTCCCCTCCTCTTCAATTTTTTTGAATAGTTTGGGAAGGATAGGTATTAAATCTACTTTGAATGTTGGGTAGAATTCACCAGGGAAGCTGTCTGGTCCTGGACTTGTATTTTTTGGGAGGTTTTTTATTACTGTTTTGATCTCCTTACTGGTGATTGGCCTACTCAAATTCTCTGTTTCTTCTTGATTGAGTTTTGGGAGGTTGTATGAGTCTAAGAATTTATCCACTTCTTCTAGATTATCCAATTTATTGGCATATAGTTTTTCATATTATTCTCCTATGATCCTTTGTATTTCTGAGGGGTCTGTTGTAATTCCTCCTCTTTTGTTTCTGACTTTATATATTTGACACTTCTTCTTTTTCTTAGTCTAGTTAAAGTTTTGTCAGTTTTATCTTTCGAAGAACTAGCTTTTGGTTTCATTAATCTTTTTTCTGTTGTTTTTTAGTCTCTGTTTTATTTATTTCCACTCTCATTTTTATTATTTCCTCCCTTCTACTGATTTTGGGCCTTGTTTGTTGTTCTTTTTCCCGTTCCTTTAGGTGCACTGTTAGATTATTTGAGATTTGTCTTGTTTCTTGAGGTAGGCCTGTCTTGCTATAAACTTCCCTTTTAGAACTGCTTTTGCTGTATCCCATAAATTTTGGCATGTTGTATTTTCACTTTCATTTATCTCCAGCTATTTTTTGATTTCTCCTTTGATTTCTTCATGGACCCAGTAGTTGTTCAGTAGCATTTTGTTTCATTTCCACATATTTGTGGCTTTTCCAGCTTTCTTCTTGTAGTTGGTTTATAGTTTCATACTCTTGAGGTCAGAAAGGATGCTTTGGTTATTACTTCAGTCTTCTTAATTTTTGGAAGACTTGTTTTGTGGCCTAATATGTGATCTATCCGGGAGAATATTCCATGTGCATTTGAAAAGAATGTGTATTCTGCAGTTTTTGGATGGAATGTTCTGTATATACCTATTAAGTCCATCTGGTCTAATGTGTCATTTAAGACCAATGTTTCCTTATTGCTCTTCTGTTTGGATGATCTATCCATTGATGTAAGTGGAGTGTTCAAGGCCCCTTCTATTATTTTCTTACTGTCTATTCCTCCTGTTTTGTCTGTCAATAATTGGTTTATCTATTTAGGTGCTCCTATGTTGGGTGTCTGGATATTTACAAGTGTTATATCCTCCTGTTGAATTGTTCCCTTCATCATTATGTAGTGCCCTTCGTTAGCTCTTGTTACAGTTTTTGTTTTAAAGTCTATTTTGTCTGATAATACGTATTGGTGCCCCAGCTTTCTTTTCGGTGATGTTTTCATGGAGTATCTTTTTCCATTCTTTCACATTCAGTCTGTGAGTGTCTTTAGGTTTGAATGGTGTCTCTTATATGCACCATATTTGTGGTTTTTGTTTTTTTATCCATTCAGCCACCATATGTCTTTTGATTAAGCATTTAGTCCATTGACATTTAAAGTAGCTATTGATAAGTACGTACTTATTGCCATTTTGTTACTTTTTGAGTGTTTTTTTTGTGAGGTCAGCCCTGTGCTAACATCTGCCAATCCTCCTCATTTTTGCTGAGGAAGACTGGCCCTGGGCTGACATCCGTGCCCATCTTCCTCCACTTTATATGGGACGCCACCACAGCATGGCTTGCCAAGCGGTGCGTCGGTGTGCACCTGGGATCTGAACCGGTGAACCCCGGGCCGCTGCAGCGGAGCGCACACACTTAACTGCCTGTGCCACTGGGCTGGCCTCCTTATCTGAGTGTTTTAATAGTTCTCCATTTCTTTCTTCTTCTCTTGTTCTTTTCCCTTGTGATTTGATGGCTTTCTTTAGCATTATGTTTGGGATCCCTTCTCTTAATTTTTTGTATATTTACTATAGGTTTCTGGTTTGTGATTACCATGAGGTTCATATATAATAACCTACATATATAGCAATCTGTATTAAGTTGATGGTCTCCTAAGTTGGACCTCTTACTAACAATCCTGTACTTTTACTCCCCTCCCCCCACATTATATGTTTTTGATATTATATTTAAGCTTTTTTATGTGTGTGTATCCCTTAAACTCTTATCATGGAGATGGTTTTAGTGCTTTTGACCTTTGACCTTCATATTAGCTTCATAGATGGTTGACGTGCTAACTTTACTGTATATTTGCCTTTTCCTGTGACTTATTTTCTTTGTTATTTTTCTTATTCCTATTTGTGGTGCCTTCTTTTTCACTTAAATAAGTGCTTTTAACATTTCTTGTAAAGCCGATTTATTGCTGATAAACTCCTTTCGTTTTTGCTTGTCTGGAATACTCTTTCTCTCTCCTCCCATTCTGTTTGATAGCCTTGCTGGGTAGAGTATTCTTGACCGTAGGGTTTTTACTTTCAGCATCTGAGTATATTATGCCATTCCCTTTTTTTTTTTTTTTGTGTCTATATGTTTGTTTATTGTTGTTATTATCTACTCCTTAATGAAGGAAATCATATGGTATTTGACCTTCTTCCTCTGACTTATTTCACTTTGCATAATACCCTCAATGTCCATCCATGTTGTCACAAATGGCTGGATTTCATTGTTTCTTATGGCTGAGTAGTATTCCATTGTGTATATATACTACGTCTTCTTTATCCATTTGTCCTTTGATGAGCACTTAGGTTGCTTCCAAGTCTTGGCTATTGTGAATAACGCTGCAGTGAACACAGGGGTGCATGTATCTTTACGCATTGGTCTTTTCAAGTTCTTTGGATAAATACCCAGCAGTGGAATAGCTGGATCATGAGGTAGTTCTATCCTTGATTTTTTGAGGAATCTCCATACTGTTTTCCATAGTGGCTGCACCAGTTTGCACTGCCACCAGCAGTGTATGAGAGTTCCCTTCTCTCCACATCCTCTCCAACACATGTTGTTTCCTGTCTTGTTAATTATAGCCATTCTGACGGGCGTGAGGTAATATCTCATTGTAGTTTTGGTTTGCATTTCCCTGATAGTTAATGATTTTGAACATGTTTTCATGTGTCTGTTGGCCATCTGTATATCTTCTTTGGAGAAATGTCTGTTCAGGTCTTTTGCCCATTTTTTAATTGGGTTGTTTTTTTGTTGTTCAGATGCATGTGTTCTTTATATATTTTGGAGATTAACCCCTTATCAGATGTATGGTTTGCAAATATCTTCTCCCATTTGTTAGGTTGTCTTTTTGTTTTGTTAATGGTTTCCTTTGCTGTGCAGAAACTTTTTAGTTTGATGTAGTCCCATTTGCTTTTTCTATTGTTTCTGTTGCCTGGTCAGACATGGTGCTTGAAAATATGTTGCTAAGACCGATGTCGAAGAGCATACTGCCTATGTTTTCTTTTAGAAGTTTCGTGGTTTCAGTCTTACATTCCAGTCTTTAATCCATTTTGAGTTAATTTTTGTGTATGGTGTAAGGTAATGTTCTACTTTCATTTTTTTTGCATGTGACTGTCCATTTTTCGCAACACCGTTCATTGAAGAGACTTTCTTTTCTCCATTGTATGTTCTTGGCTCCTTTGTTGAAGACTGTCCATAGATGTGTGGGTTTATTTCTGGGCTTTCGATTCTATTCCATTGATCTGTGTTTCTATTTTTGTGCCAGTACCATGCTGTTTTGGTTACTATAGCTTTGTAGTATATTTTGAAATCAGGGAGTGTGATACCTCCAGCTTTGTTCTTTTTTCTCAGGATTCATTTACCTACTTGGGGTCTTTTGTTGTTCCATGTAAATTTTAGGATTCTTTGTTCTGTTTCTGTGAAAAATGATATTGGAACTTTGATAGGGATTGCATTGAATCTATAGATTGCTTTAGGAGGTATGGACATCTTAACTATGTTAATTCTTCCAATCCAAGAGCATGGAATATCTTTCCATTTCTTTGTGTCTTCTTCAGTTTCTTTCAGCAATGTTTTATAGTTTTATAGATCTTTCACCTCTTTGGTTAAGTTTATTCCTAGATATTTTATTCTTTTTGTTGCAATTGTAAATGGGATGGTATTTTTAATTTCTCTTTCTGCTACTTCGTTGTTAGTGTATAGAAATGCAACTGATTTTTGTATGTTGATTTTGTATCCTGCAACTTTACTGTATTCGTTTATTACTTCTAAAAGTTTTCCTGTGGATTCTTTAGGGTTTTCTATATATAAAATCATGTCATCTGCAAATAGTGACAGTTTCACTTCTTCCTTTCCAATTTGGATCCCTTTTATTTCTTTCTCTTGCCTGATTGCTCTGGCTAGGACTTCCAGTACTGTGTTAAATAGGAGTGGTGACAGTGGGCATCCTTGTCTGGTTCCTGTTCTTAGAGGGATAGCTTTTAGGTTTTCACCATTGAGGATGATATTAGCTGTGGGTGTGTCATATATGGCCTTTATTATGTTGAGGTACTTTCCTTCTATACCCATTTTATTCAGAGTTTTTATCATAAATGGATACTGTGTCTTGTCAAATGCTTTCTCTGCATCTATTGAGATAATCATGTGATTTTTATTCCTCATTTTATTAATGTGGTGTACTACGTTGATTGATTTGCAAATGTTGAACCATCCCTGCATCCCTGGAATAAATCCCACTTGATCATGGTGTATAATCTTTTTAACGTATTGTTGTGTGCGATTTGCTAGTATTTTGTTGAGGATTTTTGCGTTGACGTTCATCAGTGATATTGGCCTGTAATTTTCTTTTTATGTGTTGTCCTTGTTTGGTTTCGGTATCATGGTAATGTCGGCTTCGTAGAATGAGTTAGGGAGCTTCCCCCTCTCCTCAATTTTTTGGAAGAGCTTGAGAAGGATAGGTATTAAGTCTTCTTTGACTGTTTGGTACAATTCACCAGGGAAGCCGTCTGGTCCTGGACTTTTATTTTGGGGGATGTTTGTGATTACTGTTTCAGTCTCCTTACTGGTGATTGGTCTATTCAAATTCTCTGCTTCTTCTTGATCCAGTTTTGGAAGGTTGCATGATTCTAAGAATTTATCCATTTCTTCCAGATTGTCGAATTGGTTGGCATAAAGCTTTTCATAGTATTCTCTTATAATCTTTTTTATTTCTGAGGTGTCTGTTGTAATTTTTCCTCTTTCATTTCTGATTTTACTTATTTGTGCCTTTTCTCTTTTTTTCTTGGTGAGTCTAGCTAAAGGTTTGTCAATTTTGTTTATCTTTTCAGAGAACCTACTCTTGGTTTTATTAATTTTTTCTATTTTTTTTTTTAGTCTCTATTTCATTTATTTCTGCTCTGATTTTTATTATTTCCCTTCTTCTACTGATTTTGGGCTTTGTTTGTTCTTCTTTTTCCAGTTCCTTTAGGTGCATTGTTAGATTGTTTATTTGATATTTTTCTTGTTTGTTGAGATAGCCCTGTATTGCTATAAACTTCCCTCTTAGAATTGCTTTTGCTGTATCCCATAAATTCTGGCATGTCGTATTTTCATTTTCATTTGTCTCCAGGTATTTTTTGATTTCTTCGTTAACCCAGTCGTTGTTCAGTAGCATTTTGTTTAATCTCCACGTATTTGTAGCTTTTCTGATTTTCTTCCTATAGTTGATTTCTAGTTTCATACCGTTGTGGTCAGAAAAGATGCTTGGTATTATTTCAGTCTTCTTAAATTTATGGAGACTTGTTTTGTGGCCTAATATGTGATCAATCCTGGAGAATGTTCCATGTGCATTTGCAAAGAACGTGTATTTGGTTTTTGGATGGAATGCTCTGTATATATCTACTAGGTCCATCTGTTCTAGTGGTCATTTAAGGCCAATGTTTCCTTATTGATCTTCTGTTTGGATGATCTATCCATTGGTGAAAGTGGAGTGTTAAAGTCCCCTATTATTATTGTGTTACTGTCTATTTCTCTTTTTATGTCTGTTAATAATTGAGTTATATATTTAGGCGCACCTACATTGGGTGCGTAGATATTTACAAGTGTTCTATCCTCTTGTTGGATTGTTCCCTTGATCATTATGTAGTGCCCTTCTTTGTCTCTTTTTACAGTTTTTGTTTTAAAGTCTATTTTGTCTGATATGAGTACTGCTACCCCAGCTTTCTTTTCTTTGCCATTTATGTGGAGTATCTTTTTCCATCCCTTCACTTTCAGTTTGTGAGTGTCTTCAGGTCTGAAGTGTGTCTCTTGTATGCGGCATATATATGGGTCTTGTTGTTTTATCCAATCAGCCACCCTATGCCTTTTAATTGGGGTATTTAGTCCATTGACGCTTAAAGTAGCTATTGATAAGTATGTACTTACTGCCATTTTTTAACTTTTTTTCTCAGTGTTTTAGTAATTCTTCTCTGTTCCTTTCTCCTTCTGTACAGAATTGATGGTCTCTTTAGTTTGACCTCTGTCTGAAAGCTCTACTCTTTAACTCCCCTCCTCCCTCATTTTATGTTTTTGATATCATATCTAACCTCTTTTTTGTGCATTTGTATCCATTGCCCTCTTATCATGGAAATATATAATTTTTCCTGTTTGTGGTGTTCTCTTTTTCCCTTAAATCAGTCCCTTTAACATTTCTTGTAGCACTGGTTTCTTGGTCACAAACTCCTTTAATTTTTGCTTGTCTGGGAAATTTTTGATCTCTCCTTCCATTTTGAATGATAATCTTGCTGGGTAGAGTATTCTTGGCTGTAAGGTTTTTCCTTTTAGCACTTTAAATATATCGTGCCACTCTCTTCTAGTCTGCAAGGTTCCTGCTGAGAAGTCAGCTCATAGACTTATGGGGTTTTCTTTGTATGTAACTAGTGTTTCCCTGGCAGCTTTTAGGATTGTCTCTTTATCTTTAATTCTAGACATTTTGATTATGATTTGTCTTGGTGTGGGCCTCTTTGGGTTTATCTTGTTTGGGGCTCTCTGTGCTTCCCATACCTGGATGTCTGCTTCCTTCCTTAGGTTAGGGAAGTTTTCATCTATTATTTCTTGAACTAGATTCTCTGCCCCTTTGTCTTGCTCTTTGCTTCCCGTACCTGGATGTCTGTTTCCTTCCTTAGGTTAGGGAAGTTTTCATCTATTATTTCTTGAAATAGATTCTCTGCCCCTTTGTCTCGCTCTTCTCCTTCCGGGACACCTATAACACAGATGTTAGTGCGCTTGATCTTGTCCCAGAGGTCTTTTAGACTGTCCTCACTCTTTTTAATTCTTTTCTCTTTTACCTGTTCAGCTTGGGTAATTTCTTCTAGTCTTTTGTCCAGCTCACAGATCCGTTCTTCTGTATCCTCTACTCTGCTTTTGAGGCACTCTAGCGAATTTTTCATTTCCAGTATCGTATTCTTCATTTCTGATTGGTTCTTTTTTATATCTTCCATTGCTTTGTTCACATTCTCACTGAGTTCATCTGTTCTTCTCCCTACATCAGTGAGCATCCTTAACACTCTCATTTTGAACTCTCTGTCGGGTAGGTTGCTCGTTTCTGTTTCACTTAGTTCCTTTTCTGGAGTTTTGTCCTTTTCCCTTACTTGGAATGTATTCCTTTACCTCCTCATTTTGCCTCTTTCTCTGTGCTTGTGTCTATACATTAGGTAGGTCAGCTATGTCTCCTGCTTTTGGGTAGGTGACCTTATACAAGTGATGCCTTAGGAGTCCTGCAGCGTGCTTCCCTCAGTTCTCAATGTTCCAGTGATGACCCCTATGTGGACTACGTGTGTCCTTCTGTTGTGGCCTGTTTGCTCTCCCTGTTGGCACCCAGGGAGGCCGAGTTATGCTCCTGGTCAGCTGTTGTAATGCTCAGCTGTTTGTAGTTGTTGTGGGCCCTTCAGTCTCTTTATCAGGTGTGGGGAGCCCCAGCACAGTTGGCTGCAAGTTCTAATACCACATTTGTGTTGCAGTATATCTTTTAAGTGAGAAAGCCCCCAGCGTGGCAGGTTGTTATGCTCAGGGGCTTACAATTGCTATAAGCCTCCAGCCTTTAGGTCTCTTGTCAGCTCTCTGAGGATTGCAGCTGGGTGGGGCTGGCCTCAGGCGCAGGAGCACCCAATTGTTTCAGGCTTTGGAAGGTGGGGCAGACCCCCTGTGTGGGTCTTTGAGAAGCACAAGTCTTCTGCAGCTGACAAGCCCTGCTGCCCACAGGTCCACACACACAGTCAACACAGTCCTGCCCCATGTGTGCGCCCCGACCTCCTGAAGCAGACCCAGTCACTCCATGGCGGGAGCCCCACACACTCCACCACTGCCCTACAGTCTCTACCCGCTCCTTGTGCACGCCCTGCCCCACTGAAGTGGGCTCAGTTGCCAGGCTGCAGAGAATCCAGTCACCAATCTATGCAGGCCCACAAGTTGCCTGAGGGCTTGTTGTTGGGTGGGGCCAGTGTCTAGGGTGGGCTGCCTGCCCTGGCTGAGCTGGATTAAATCGGTGCTCTAGCGGGTGAGGCAGACCTGGGCTAGCAGGCCCCAGGGAGAACTCCAATGGCGTCTGTGTCAGCTCGCCCACACTAGGCCACAGCAATGGCTTCCGCCAATGTCCCAGTCCCTGGAGAGGTCTCACCTCTCACTGAGATGCACTCAGGGACTGTCAGGTGAGTCTCTTTTCACCAAAGCACTATGCACCTTTCCTTCTGGTGACTTTAGGATGCTTTCTGAAATGGGTGAGTTTGTGCACAGGCCCTTTAAGATCCAGTTTTAATTTCTTTGTGAACCAGCTTTTCTGGGGGTACTCCCCAATGTTTTAGGAGCAGGCAAAGTCAGATATTATGCCACTCGTTTCGATTGTGCTGGGTCCACGAAATGCCTACAGCCGTGGTGCTCCCCGGCTCAGGGCCCCGCGCCTCCACGGAGGCTCCGTACCTGTGGGCTGCTCCCAGGCGGCCGTGAAGCTGGCGGCTTGTGAAGACAGCGTTTGTTCTCTCCAGAAGGGAGTTTCTGCCTCTTCCACCTCAATTAGGGTTGTCCTTTGTTGCAGGAGTTCCTCTTATCCAATTTTCAGTTCTGTCTCAGTTTCAGTTTCAGTTCTGTCAATTTTTCCACGAGTAGTTGTAAATTGGCTGTGTCTGTGGGAGGAGGTGAGTGCAGAGTCTGCTTACCCCGCCATCTTGGCTTCACTCCTGTGCCATTCCCTTCTAATTTGTAAGGTTTTTGCTGAGAAGTCAGCTGATAGCTTTATGGGGTTTCTTTTTTAAGTAACTTGTTGTCTTTTTCTTGCAGCTTTTAGGATTCTCTCTTTGTCTGTTATTCTTGAGACTTTAATTATAATGTGTCTTGGTGTGGGCCTCTTTGGGTTCATCTTGTTTGGTACTCTCTGTGCTTCCTGCACCTGGATGTCTGTTTCTTTCCTCAGGTTAGGGAAGTTTTCAGCTATTATTTCTTCAAAAAGCTTCTCTGCCCCGTGTCTGTCTCTTCTCCTTCTGGGACATCCATAATATAGATGTTAATGTGGTTGGTGTTGTCCCAGAGGTCCCTTAGACTGCCCTCCTTCTTTTTACTTCTTTTTTCTGTTCAGCTTGGGTATTTCCTGTAGTCTTTCATCTAGCTTACTGGTCCGTTCTTCTGAGTCATCTGCTCTGCCGTTGATCCGCTTTAGGGAGCTTTTCAGATCCATCATTGTATTCTTCAGTTCTGATTAGTTCTTTTAAATATTTTCCAATTCTTGATTGAAGTTCTCACTGAGTTCATCCATTCTTTTTCCAAGATTAGTGAGCATCCTTATGACTGTTAGTTTGCACTCTTTATCATGTAGATCATTTGTCTCTGTTTTGTTTAGTTCTTCTTCTGAGGATTTGTCCTGTTCCCTTATTTGGAACATATTCCTTTGTCCCCTCATTTTGCCTACTTCTCTGTGCTTGTATTTATGTATTAGGTGGATCACCTACATCTCCCCATCTTGGATATGTGGCCTTATGTAAGAGGTCCCTTATGGGTCTCGGCAGTGTGATTTCTTCTCATTATCTGTTCCAAATGTCCCAGGAGTGTCCCCTGTGTGGGCTATGTGTGCTTTTCTGTTGTGGGGGGTTGCTGTTACTGCAGGCACACAAGTTGGCTAGGCTGAGCCCCTGGCTGGCTGGTTGTAAGGCTCAGGGCTACTATGGTCACTTTGCTCACTTTCTTGGGTGGGGGGAGCCCCAGCACAGCCGGCTGCAAAGCTGATAGTGCACAGCTGCTGCTGTTTTGCTGTTAAGTGAGCCAGGCCCCCAGCATGGCTGGTTGCTAGACTCAGGGGCTCACAATTGTTGCAGGCCTCTGGCCTGGGAGGCTGTTATCAGCTCTCTCAGGAGTGCAGCTGGGTGGGTCTGGCCCCAGGTGTGGCAGCACAAAGATCATTTCCAGCGTTGGAAGGAGGGGCAGATCCTCTGTGTGGCTGTTTGAGAAGGCCAGTGGCACAGGTCTCCTGCAGCTGACATGCCCCCCTGTCCAAGGGCCTACATTCCTTACCAACGGCTGCAGTCCTGCCCCACTCGCAGGGCCTACCTGCACGCCCCTCCCTACCCAGCTGCACTGAGGTGGACCCACACACTTCCAAAGTTCCGTGTGGGCTTGCTTGTTAGTAAGGCCAGTCGCTAGGGTGAGTTGTCTGCCCTGGCTGAGCTGGATGAAATTGGTGCTCTAGTGGGTGAGGCAAACCCCTCTGCTAACTAGGGGAAGAAATCCAGTGACGTCTGCTGGTGTCTGTGTCAGCACACCTGCACTAGGTCACAATAATGGCCTTCACCGGTGTCTCAGTCCCTGGGGAGGTGGTCCCAGACACCTCCTGCGTCTCTGGGATGCATTCAGAGCTTATCCAGTGAATCTCTTTTGCCAAAGGACTATGTATCTTTGGTGATTTTGTGTTTGTTTTGGGAACTGGTGAATCTGTGCTTGGGCCCTTTAAGAGCAAGCTTTTCTTTCTCTTATGTTAAATAGCTTTTCTGGGGGTATCCCCCATTTGTTTTAATAGCCAGCAAAGCCAGGTATTGTGACACTTGTCTTGGTTGTACTGAATTCAAAGGCTGCTTATTGTGGCATAGCTCTCCCGCTCAGATACCCTGCGCCTCTAGGAAAAGCTTTATACCTTAAGATTGCTTTCTGCCATGAAGCCCTGCTGGTAGAATATTGTTTTTTTTCTCAGCAGAGGGGTTTTTCTGCCTCTTCCACTTCTGTCAGTGTTGTCCCTTGTTGTGGGGGTTCTTTTTATCCAGTTTCCAGTTCTCTCTCAGAGGTAATTGTTCCACAGATAGTTGTAGATTTGTTGCGTCTGTTTGAGGAGGTGAGTTCAGAGTCCCCTTACACTGCCATCTTCTGAGCAATCCTCTTGCATTTCTTTATTGGTGATGTTAAACACCTTTCATGTACCTGCTGGCTGTCTGTATGTCTTCTTTGAAAAAATGTCTATTCAGATCCTCTGTCCATTTTTTAATCAGATTGGTATTTTTGGTTTGTTTTTGAGTTGTATAAGTTCTTTATATATTTTGGATATTAATCCCTTTATCAGATATATGATTTGCAATTATTTTCTCCCATTCCATAGGCTGCCTTTTCATTTTGTTGATGGTTTCCTCTCTGTATAGGAGCTTTTTAGTTTTGTATAGTCCCACTTGTTTATTTTTGCTTTTGTTGCCTTTACTTTTGGTGTCAAATCCAAAAAATCATCATTAAGACACATGCCAGGGAGCTTACCTCCTATAGTTTTTTCTAGGAGTTTTATGGTTTCAGGTCTTAGCTTCAAGTCTTTAATCCACTTTGAGTTAATTTTTGTGATTGGTGTTAGATGGTGGTCCAGTTTCATTCTTTTGCATGTGGCTGTTTAGTTTTCTCAGCACCGTTTATTGGAGAGACTGTCCTTTCCCCATTGTGTATTTTTGGCTCCTTTGTCATAAATTAATTGACCATATATATGTAGGTTTATTTCTGGGCTCTCTGTTGTGTTCCATTGATCTATGTGTGTCTGTTTTTATGCTAATACCATACTGTTTTGTTTACTATAGCTTTGTAATATGGTTTGAAGTCAGGTAGCATGATGCCTCCAGCTTTGTTCTTTTTTCTCAGAATGGCTTTGGCTGTTTGCAGTCTTGTGTGGTTCCGTTACAAATTTTAGAATTGTTTCTTCTATTTCTGTGAAAACTGCCATTGGAATTTTGGTAGGAATTGCATTGAATGTGTAGGTTGCTTTGGGTAATATGGACATTTTAGCAATGTTAATTCTTCCAGTCCATGAACATAGAATATCTTTCCATTTATTTGTGTCTTCTTCAGTATCTTATAGTTTTCAGTGTATAGGTCTTTCATCTCTTTGGTTAAATTTATTCCTTGGTATTTTATTCTTTTTGATGCAGTTGTAAATGGGATTGTTTTCTTAATTGTTTGTTCTGATAGTTTGTTATTAGTATATAGGAATGCAGCAGATTTGTGTATGTTGATTTTGTATCCTGCAGCTTTACTGAATTCATTTATTCTGACAGTTTTTTGGTAGAGTCTTTAGGGTTTTCTATATGTAGTATCATGTCATCTGCAAATAGTGAGAGTTATACTTCTTTCTTTCCAATTTGGATGCCTTTTATTTCTTTTACTTTCTTAATTGCCCTGGCTAGGACTTAATACTATGTTGAATAAGAGTGAGCATCCTTGTCTTGTTCTTGTTCTTTACAGGGATAGCTTTTAGCTTTTCACCATTGAGTATGATGTTAGCTATAGGCTTGTAATATATGACCTTTATTATGTTGAGGTACATTCCCTCTCTACCCACTTTGTTGAGAGTTGTTATTATAAATGGATGTTCAATTTCAAAATTGTATTTCTAATGGGCCTATTTCTCTTCAGCAGGCATATGGCTATGGTCCATACAGTGGTGCTTACCCGCCAGGGACTCAAGTTGTCTATGCTGCGAATGGGCAGGCTTATGCTGTACCCTACCAGTACCCGTATGCAGGTAACTCATGCCAGCTTTCCATTCTTTGTTTCTCTTCATTTAGTGGGTAGATCAGTGAAGCCTGAACAATTTTTATTTCTCAGTTTAAGGATAAACGAGCTATGTTTTTTGGTTATAGACCACACATCACTCTGCTACTATGCTTTTTTAAAAAAAATAAGTAGTATGTATTTTCACTGTTTTACAAAGCTGGAATAGGCTTGATTTTTAAAACTTTGCTATTGTATCCAGATTTGTTTCCAAGAACAGAATTTGTACTTACTAGGTTTCACTTACATTAAGAAACTGCCAAACTAAGAGGCCCATTTTAAGGGATAAGAGATAGTCTTTCTCCTGTTTTTTCCTTTTGGTAGCATCCTTTAAAATTATCACTACCGAGGTGATGTTTCATTTTGCAAGTGAAGTACAGGCCTAGAAGGCTTATATTTGTTCTCGGCTGTTGATATGCTTCTGTCCGTTTTCCACCTCACCTGAGACAAATTGTAGGTGCGAGTGACTGGCCTGTGAGTAGCATCAAGTCCTGGGCGCAGCCGGGCCGGGGGAGGTCTTTAGGGTTGAGGTACAGGAGAATGCTGGCTGTGGGTCTGGAGCCTACAGCCAGGATTAGGGTACCAGAGCCACCTGGCTGATGGACTGAAGAGCAATGCCACACCCAGATCCACTGAGCAGGTGTAGTCAGGCAGGGGCAGGTCACAGTGGGCGTGGCATGTCAGTGACGCTCAAGAGAATGAGCTGGCGAATAGACTGGAATGGGAACCCAGAGCTCATGGAGAATCAGGAATCTGAGGGGGCTTAATGCAAGCCTAGTGCAGTGTCTTAACACAGAAGCAGTAGAAGGAGAATCTGTTATCAGCAAGGGAGTAGTCACTGATATTAATGCCCCAGAGAAGCCAAGCTGCTATAGGGTCTCTTGATTTGGCTGGCCCCAGAGCCAAAGTGTCCTTCTTGTTAGTGGTGCTTACTTTGGTTTCACATACATTAGCACCTAATACAAAGAGAGAGTTTCTCGACTCATCTACTCCTGGAATCTGATGCAGTTCATTCAATTAGCATTGACTCAATGATTCTGCCTTGCTTGACTTTTTTCTTGTCAAGTTGAAAACTAATAAAATAATGATGCTAAAAAATGAAATATTTGTCCATCCTCTGATCCTAGCACAACTATTTTTATTTGAATAACTTTCCTTACATAAAATAAATTCTTCATCTTTGTAGTCTTACATTACTTTTTGCATTTCTGTTCTCATTTTAAAATTTTATATATTTTGTTCAGAGTGCTACATAATCTTCATAAGGATTTTTAATCATTGAATATTAACATATTGGATGATATATTATTAGTTAAGTTTTCTAGTAGTGGCTGTTTACTTTTGTCTTTTCCTTTTTGCTATCGTAGATATTGCTTTGAACATCTCTAATCATTTTCTTTTTTATTCCTGTTAAATATGTATTAGGATACATTTCTGATTTATGTATATTAAATTAATATATTAAAGAGCATAGACACTTTTGTTTCTTTTGATACCATTAAAAAGTTATACAAGTTTTTGGGGCCGGCTCGGTGGTGTAGTGGTTAAGATCACATGCTCCACTTTGGTGGCCCAGGGTTCACAGGTTTGGATCCCTGGCACGGACCTACGCACTACTTGTCAGGCCATGCTGTGGCGGCTCCCATGTATGAAGTAGAGGGAGATGGGCACGGATGTTAGCCCAAGACCAGTTGTCCTCAGCAGAGAGAGGAGGATTGGCAACAGAGGTTACCTCAGGGCTAATCTTCCTCACCAAAAAAAAAAAAGTTATACAAGTTTTCAGACATATAAAAGTAAGGACAGTAGTATAATGAACTATCATTTGCCCGTTACCAGCTTCAGCAGTTACCTAATTAGGGGCTAATTTTGTTTCACCTGTACCTCCTCTCCCCACCTCTGGATTATTTTGGGGGAGATCCAGACTTTCTATCATTTCATCTGACAGTATTAAAATAAGTCTTGATACTGTTTTCCAAGTTGATTCCCAGAACAGTTTACTAATTTATAAGGCCACTAGGAGTTAATGATATACTGATTTTTCTATAGTCTCATAAAGATGGCCTATTTTTGTGCTCTAAACGTTTTTGTGTGTGTGTGTGTGTGTGAGGGAGATCAGCCCTGAGCTAACATCCGTGCTAATCCTCCTCTTTTTGCTGAGGAAGACCAGCTCTGAGCTAACATCTGTTGCCAATCCTCCTCCTTTTTTTTCCCCAAGGCCCCAGCAGACAGCTGTATGCCATAGTTGCACATCCTTCCAGTTGCCGTATGTGGGACGCGGCCTCAGCATGGCTGGAGAAGCGGTGCATCAGTGTGCGCCCGGGATCCGAACCCAGGCCGCCAGTAGCGGAGCGCGTGCACCTAACCGCTAAGCCATGGGGCCGGCCCCAACCAATCCTCCTCTTTTTGCTGGGGAAGACTGGCCCTGGGCTAACATCTGTGCCCATCTTCCTCCACTTTATATGGGACACCGCCACAGCATGGCCTGACAAGCGGTGCATCGGTGCGCTCCCGGGATCTCAACCCGGGCCGCCAGCAGCGGAGTGCGCGCACTTAACTGCTACACCACAGGGCCGGCCCCCTCTAAAAGTTTTGATAATCTCATTATGTCTAGAGGAGAATCATCACATTGCTTTACATTTCTTTGATGACTGGCAAAGAGAAACATTGTATAATTGTTTACAAATTAGATTTCCCTTGGATGAATTATTTTTCTTTACCCATTTATCTTGGGGTTGATGGTGGGTTTTTAAGCCCTAGCCTACCTGTAGATAGAGCCTGCCTCTCATTCAGCCCCCAGGCCACAGACTGGGGTCATGCTTTCCGGTGTCCATAGAGACCCTCGGCGTGCCTAGAGCTGGTTAAAGACCTTCTCTTCAGTATGATTGGGACCAGCGGTCAGTCAGCCAATTTAAAAAGTAAAAAAAGTGCTGTGTATATGTTATAAATATTCTGTTTTAGTTTGTCCATGTTAGTGGACACTTGTTTAGCTGTCTTTTGATGTGGGCTTGAGGTCTTTGGTTTGAGTTGGTTCCTTTGGTGGGAGTCCTCTGTCTCTGTCTTGTAGAGGTCCTACTTATGACACATCATTGCACAGCAGTGTCCAGGGCATGTCCCAGAGCAGACCTCTAGATTTGGTGATTGTAGGCCCCCCTCCCCCATCTTTTATAATTTACTCAATTCCTTGGTTTGATAGTAATTTACCTGCCTTTATTTAGTCTCTCCTAAAGTATCTAAGTTGTCATAGAAACAATATCTGCCTTTTTTACATTCACATTTTGACCATTTATGTAAACCTTAGTTAAATTAGATAATTAAAATAAGTCTAACTTGGAAACATCCACAGCTGACTTTGGCAAGGACCCAGGTCTCTGGCAAGAGCAGAGGTAAGCAGGAGCTGTAGGAAGGTGGTCTCTTGGTCACGCGGTGAGGGATTCCTGCAGTGGGACCTACAGAGTGAATGCAGATTTAGATTTTCCAGGGGATCTTTCAGTTAGGTCAGCTTAGGAGTTCCTACTGTATTACAGTTCACTACTTGGAGTTGCCTAACTGAAAATTTTTAAATTTCAAGGCTGTGAAAGTGAAGGCTTCAATTCACCAGTTTTGAGATTTAAACATTGCATAAAAAATCATTTGCTTCTAATCCTATTACCTGTACTTGATCAGCCCTTAGGTTTATAATGGTCTCCTTGTACTACTCTGTGGCTCTCATTTTTCTTTCCCATCGTCCTCCATTGTATCTGAGGCAAGAGTGGTCAGGAGCGCACACTGTAGCCCCAGTGCCTGGCCTTGCGGGCCCTTACTGCTCTTAATCCCTTTGTGCCTCAGTTTTTGCCCATCTGTAAAGTGGGGATAATAGTAAACTCAACTCATGGGTTGTTGTGAGGATTCAGTGAGTCACTCCATGTAAGTGCTTGTGACACTGTAAATGCTTAGACTGGGAAGTGCTTACAGATGTTAGCCTTCATTGTTGCTATTGGTTTCACTTGCATTCTTCGTCCACATGGACTCATTGCTATTGGATTAGTCTCGAGCTCTCCTAAGGTTGAACTGTGAAAAGGAATAGCGGGTCAAGGATGAAAGTTAGCACTATTTATATGTGAGCAATTTTAAAGCTAATTAGCTATTAGACAATATAGCTGTGAAGTATAGAAGAGAACAAATAATATATTTCCAGTTGTAAACTTTAATCATGCAAATTAAATATTAAATTTGTTTAAAGTTTCTTTTTAGAAGTTTGTCCTTTAACATAAATATTTTTCCCCATAAAGACATTATGATTAAAAATGAAGAGCAAATTATATTAGCAGATTTAAGGTTTAATTTAGGAATAGTTTACCTGAATACTCAGAAGCTACTTAGCTTTTCAGTGGGTTTTTCATTTTTAGCTTTCTATGGGGATTCTTGACACTCCCATCATCTGGAGGCTCTGTGTATCTCCCATGCTCTCCCCCGTCTACCCGTCATCCTGATAAGTGTGATGTGGAGGGCTGAAGTAGAAATTGGAGGCTGGAGTTTGCAATTTTGTTAGGATTCTGCTCTTTGTAGTGTTTGAGACTTTGGACTGTGGAAAGCTGCCCATTTTAATTTTCTTTTAGTGCGATCTTAGAAATGGCGCTGTTCTCACTGGGCCAAGTCTGGTCACCTTAGCCTGAGGCTGGGGACAACTAGGGAGCACTCATGCAGCCACCTCACCACCTCTCCTCGGCTACTCTGAGAAAGGTGCCCAGTCGAGTGGGCCATCTTTTTGAGTGAATGTTGGATTCACAAACTGCTCCTCAGAGGTCTATTTTTTCCTTCTGTTTTAGGACTTTATGGACAGCAGCCTGCCAACCAAGTCATCATTCGTGAGCGCTATCGAGACAACGACAGTGATCTGGCGCTGGGCATGCTGGCTGGAGCAGCCACAGGCATGGCCTTAGGGTCCCTGTTCTGGGTCTTCTAGAGTCCTTAAAGTCTGGATATGCATAGCTTCTGACACCCTGTGTGCAATAATATAATTTGCAGGGCATTTCTGTTTGTGATAAATGTTTTTAATAATAGTTCTTTTCAAAGTAGTGACATCATAGTTATAACTAATCCGTAGAAGTACCACAGAGAAGGCGTTGGACTGCTGTTTAGCTAAAACATGGACTCCTGGGGACACTGGCTCATTTCAAATTTCCTTATGGAACTCTCGGAATCCTTTATTTGAACATACCAATTAGGAAAGGCATTTTCTTTTTAGAGGTAGATGTAGTGCTTAAGGGATAATTTATGTTTGTGTTAGGCTCGTTAGTAATATGGTGATCTATGAGTGAGTGAGTGAGCGTGGCAAGAGAATCTGCAGCTTCTTTCAGTTGAACATCAAACCTTGAAACCTCAGACAGAACTGGCTGCTTGTTACTTCAGGAGTCTAGGCTGCTGAGCTGCCAGGGGACTTCCCCGAGGCAGGGATGTGATGTCCCCACAACGTGTGGGACCTGCAGGCCTCCAGCAAGGTGACTGCTCAGGATGATGGGGGCAATTCCCTCTTTACATTGATGCTTCTTTTATTATTACTTGTTTGTGTTTGGTAGCAATCTTTGGAAAATACTCCAAATTAGAAATTGACTTGAGCCTCAAAGTTTTAGGGCTTTATCCCTTAAAACTTGAAGAAGGCAAAACAATTACAAACAAGTATGTAGAGGTAGATTTGCTTTATTCAGAAGCATTATGTTTTTACTGTCTGCTTTGAGTATTTTTATTGCTGCCTCAGCCTGCTTAGAACTTATTTTTCTACTTGTTGAGGAAGTAATATTAAAAGAATGATGGGGAAGATGGAACGAGAGCTGTAGTTACAGTGTTACTGGTTCAGGCCTTGCCGGGATTGCACTGCACAGAGGATGCACCTTTTCTGCTGTTGAAGAGCAGTTTCCTGTCCTGTGCAGGACTGGGGCACTGTGGCTGTCCCCTGAGCCCTGGGGTGTGTGTGGAGCCCCGGTGGTGGCGTGGTGCATGCCTGTGGGAGACACTCAGGTTATAGAAGGGAAATGAGGCCTAAGGACGTGAATGACCTCAAGATATCACTCACCGGACCAGGGCACCAGGTGTGTTTTTATTTCTGACTCAGATGTCATAGAGAAGCCTAAACCATTTAATTTTGAGCCCCAACTATGTGTGAAGCTTGGGAAAACCCACAGTACTGCATTTCTGTTATTTCTTTATATGAATTTTTAAAGCTCTTGATTATTCCAGTTTTCTGTCCTGCATGCTTTAGAAAATGTACTTTTATGAAGGCAAATTAGCACAGTGAAGGTCCTGCCCCTCCGCTCCATGTGACCCTATTTTCCATAAAATACACTCCTGGTAGCACAAATGCTGTTTTTTACTCTGTGTGTCCAGTTAAATACATACATCCTCTTTTGTTTTACTGGTCAACGACTCCATCTCTGAGGCAGACTTAAATAGATCTCCATGTGAGGCCAGATGCCAAATGAACTTTGTGGTGACTGCAGGTCTGTTTTCCCAGCCAATTCTAGTGAACTTGTTGACACTGGAGAGTGTGTTTCCAGCAGAAAGGAAGTGTAATTGTCATCTCTTTGGATATTGACATGGTGGAAAATTGCCAGATGTGATGTACGGTAACACTGGTTTTGATGGTTAAAAATGTTACTTTTGTGATTTTACATACTATGTAATAAGAATGGCTTTGTTCAGATGGTAATCATTATTAAAGCTGTATGCTTTACTTACAAAATATTAAACTGAGTTTTTAATGTTGCATTGGGGTATTAATTTTGAACTTGGGAGTTACTGGAATCACAGACTATTGAGTTATGTCACTGAAATGCCCTTGAAGCAAACAGTCTCCCGGTTTTCCCCTGGCTGCCCTCTGACTGAAGGGGGAGAGCTGTGGACTGAAGCTTGGGCACACATGTGTGTGCCTCTGTCTTCAAGTCCCTGTCCCTGGTAGGGCCAGCCCCATTGAGCAACCATACTTGAGACTGGAAGTTCACTGTCAACTAGTGACTAGATCCTGACGTGAAATGCATACCGGGTGTAAAGGTGGGCTGAGATTTCATTTCCCTGGCCCACCTCCCGTAGATGCCAACCTTTTGATTGCCTCACTTAGGTAATCCTAAATCAAGAAGTTCGGTGAGTTGGAAGGAACTTGTTGGGTTTGAGTAAGCATTTTACTTCCATGTGCACTTTTAAATAATGTACTTGGAAGAAGTTGGCCATTGACATTGTACACATGCCAGTCTGATTGTTTTTTAGCTCTGTTCTTTTAATTCCTGGAATTAATTTTAGGGTCTTAGGTAGTAAAGAGGAGGGAGAGACCAGAGGCTGTGTTTTCAGATCACCATCTATGAAACAGGCCAGACCAGGACTCAAGATCTGATCATACATCAGAAGGAGAAGTTCCTGTAGTTGAGACAGAATGACCTAAGTTTGTTTTCTACATCAATTGTGATCCTATGTAATCTTTCTTTCCCCTTCCCAGTTTATGTAGACACAGGCATGGAATTGCAGTTCCGTTTTTTCCCTCTAGAGTTGATCTTTTTTCTGATTGCTTCCTTGTCTCTTGTATTCCGTGTGTTCACAGAACCTATTTTTCCCTGTATATGAAAATTGTATGTTTATAAGTGAAAATGTTAATTCAGTAAATGATTGTTAACCTTAAAGCATGTTTCATTGTAACTTCTGTTTTTTAAAAATTTTATTTGTTTAAACTAAAACAAAACCAAAAACAGTTCACCCATTTCTCCCACTCTCCACCCCCCACCCCCCAACTCTGGCAACCATCAGTCTGCTTTTTAAAAATTATTTTGTAGTGATACACTGTCAGCTTTTTCTGCTGCATCATGGGCAGTGAGAATGCCATTTACTGAGCATTCCCTAAGTGCTAGGGAATGTATTGTCACATCAGAAAACAAGGACTCATTGAATTCTTACAGTAACTGTAAGGCAGGTATTATCCAAGCTACACTGGATGAAACTGAGGCTCAGAAGTTCAATACTTTTCTCAGGAGCACACAGGTAGTAAGTGAAACGGGTTTACATGTGATGTTAAAATGTGTTCTTGGGGCTGGCCCCATGGGGCAGCAGTTAAGTGCGTGCGCTCTGCTGCTGGCAGCCCGAGTTCGGATCCCGGCGTGCTCTGATGCACTGCTTGTCAGGCATGCTGTGGTGGCATCCCACATAAAGTGGAGGAAGATGGGCACGGATGTTAGCCCAGGGCCAGTCTTCCTCAGCAAAAAGAGGAGGATGGGCATGGATGTTAGCTCAGGGCTGATCTTCCTCACAAACAAAACAAAACAAAAACGTATTCTTTATTCCTATGCCACGGGCATTTGTAAGAGTATAATTTCCATAAGAACAGACGGGTGGGTGGCATGTGTAATCTAAGGCGACTATTAGAAAACTGACACTACCTTCCTCAACCAGATACACCTGACAGTGTGGGTCCAATAACTTCTCCACTATCTGGGTACATGCTTTGTGTTTTTGTTTTGTTTTTAAAAATAATTTTAAATTTACTTTAGTTACCTCAGTTTCCTCTGGGATAGCTTTTCTGTTTGTCTCACCTGTTGCAGACTTTGGTTATGGTGATATGTGGTTGCCTGTTAGAGTTTAAGATGAGGAGTCTCACTCCAGAAGCTCTGGGTCTCTTGGTTTCTTTCTCTAGAGAAGAATCCTTTCCTATTTTGCCTGGAGTCAGTTATTCTGGATGTGGGGGAGGGGAGACACTCCTCACGGTCGTTGCAGCCCTCCCCTTTCAGCCTGACTTTATTCCTATCTTCTGCTGGCTGGGCCCCTGCTGTCTTTGGCTCTTTTTTGTTTTTTAATTTAATTTTTTGAATAGGTTATACATATACATAGCTCCAAAATTAAGAAAAAAGAGGTTCAGTAAAGGGTCCTCCATCTGCCTGTTTTCTGACCTCTCTTGGCTTAACTGCTGATCCTGGTTTATTGATCCTCCATGAGGTTCTTCATGCATATGTAAGGCAGTACAAAGATACATCCTTATTTTTCTCTCTTTTTTACACAAAGTGGTAGTATGTACAACAGTGTCCTCAGATTGTTTGGTCTCAGGATATTTTTACAGTATTAAAATTTTGAGGCCTCCAAAGAGCTTTTTTAATGTAAGTTATATCTATCAATATTTGCTATATTAGAAAATAAAATTGACAGGTTTAAAAACTTAAGAAAAACGGTAAACCTATTGTATAGTGACATTTTAAAAATAGAATTTATATAAAATATTTTCCCAAACAAAATCAGTGAAGCAAAGCATTCACATTTGAACAAATTTCTTTAGCATCTGGCTTAATAGAAAACAGCTGGATTCTCCTGTCTGCTTCTGCATTCAGTCTGTTGTGGTTTGTCTTTTGGTTGAGGTACAGAAGGAAATATGGCCTCACGTACATGTGTAGTTGGAAAGGGAGGACCCAGCAGATCCCCTGAAAGGGTCTAGGGCACCCTCAGGGGTCCTTGGATCAGACCTTGGAAACTGCTGATGTATGCTGTCTTGTACCTTATTTTTTTTTAATCACTTAACATATCTGAGGTATTTCCATATCAGCACATAAAGAACTTCCTCATTCATTTTATTTGTCCTATAATTTGTCCAGTGCCCTTTTGACCTTTGCTGTTGCTAACAATGCTGTAATGAAAGATATTGTATAGAAGTTACTCATCCCAGTGTGGCGCTCTTCTTGAAGGTGTTGTGTTCTCTTTGGTCATGTGGAGCTAGTGGATGACAAGGTTTCCTGGAGCATAACTGCCCGTGTTAGTCTGCATCCAGGATCACACCGAGACCTGGAAGTGTGAGTCGGAGATCTCTGTATGTGCAGAGCTGACTGCTGTGATGTGCCACCTCAAATCTCAGGGGCTGAAGGCCTGAAGCTTTGCTGTTCAAGTCCCAGTCCACTGGTTTGCGTATGAGGGGAGACCTGCTCCAGGTGGTCATTCAGAGAGAGCAGCTTCTTCCATCTGGTTGCCTCGGAGTACTGCGTGGGAGGTTCTGCATGTTGCTGGAAGAGAAAGATGTGAAGACAACAGCAACTCCGCAGCGTGCCTGTGGTGCTTAAACTTGTGCTCACATTCCAGTGATGAGAGCTAGTCACATGGCCCTGGCTGCAGGCAAGGGGCTGGGAGCTGTAGTATAAGTTCAGGAGGAAGCCGCTCTGGCCATAGCTGCTGATCAACATGCAGTAAATGGTAGATAATGATGGTCAGCTATCTTCAACACTCGATGGAAGCCAGGTTTATATTTGACCTCATTTGCATAGTATTTACTGATTAGTAAAGTGGGTGGTTGCAAATTACATGTAAATTGTTGGTTCATACAACATGTCATTTGGTCACAGATTCTTTTGCTGTTCAATTATTTCTTTCCCTACTTAACCACCTGATGTGCGGGTTTGGACCTAGAGAAGGACGTTCACCCTTTCCAGCAAGGAATATAGTCATTTCGTTCATTCTTTTTTTTCTGTTGAGGTAACATTTGTTTATAACATCTAAATTTCAGGTGTACATCATTATATTTCAGCTTTTCTATAGACTACATTGTGTTCACAGTTTCCATCTGTCACTGTATAAATGTCCCCCTTTACCCCTTTTGCCCCTCCCCACTCCCCTTCCCATCTGGTAACCACCAATCTGTTCTCCATATCTATGTGTTTGTTTGTGTATCTTCTACATATCAGTGAAATTATATGGTATTTGTCTTTCTTGATCTGACTTATTTCACTTAGCCTAATACCCTCAAGGTTGTTGCAAATGGCAAGATTTCATCTTTTTTGATGGCTGAATAGTATTCCATTGTATATATTTACCACATCTTGATCCACTCATCTGTCGATGGACACTTAGGTTCTTTCCAAGCCTTGGCTGTTACGAATAATGCTGCATTGAACATAGGAGTGCGTATATCTTTTCAAATTAGCATTTTCATATTCTTGGGATAAATACCCAGAAGTATTTCTGGGTATTCAGCTGGATCATATGATAGTTCTATTTTTTTTTTTTTTTTTTAAAGATTTTATTTATTTTATTTTTTTCCCTCCAAAGCCCCAGTGGATAGTTGTATGTCGTAGCTGCACATCCTTCTAGTTGCTGTATGTGGGACTCGGCCTCAGGATGAACGGAGAAGTGGTGCCTCGATGTGCACCCGGGATCCGAACCCGGGCCACCAGCATCGCAGCGCGTGCACTTAACCACCAAGCCACAGGGCCGGCCCGATAGTTCTATTTTTAATTTGCTGAGAAATCTCCCTACTGTTTTCCATAGTGGCTGCACCAGTTTGCCTTCTCACCATTAGTGTATGAGGATTCCCTTTTCTCCACATCCTCTGCAACACTTGTTATTTCTTGTCTTTTTTATTAATAGCCATTCTGACGAGCGTGAGGTGATATCTCATTGTAGTTTTGATTTGCATTTCCCTAATAATTAGTGATGTTGAACATTCTTTCATGTGCCTGTTGGCCATCTGTATATCTTCTTTGGAAAAATGTCCATATGGCCTGCCCATTTTTTTTTTATTGGGTTGTTTGTCTTTTTTGTTTTTGAGTTGTATGAGTTCTTTATATATTTTAGATATTAACCCCTTATTGGATATATTATTTGCAAATATCTTCTCTAAATTGGTAGGTTATCTTTTCGTTTTGTTAGTTTTCTTTGCTGTACAGAAGCTTTTTAGTCTGATGTAGTCCTATTTGTTTTTTGTTCTTTTTTTATTTCCCTTGTCTGAGGAGACATATTCAAAAAGACACTGCTAAGACTGATGTCAAAGAGCGTGATGCCTATGTTTTCTTCTAGGAGTTTTATGGTTTCAGGTCTTACATTCAAATCTTTAATCTATTTTGAGTTAATTTTTGTGTATGGTGTAAGGTAGCGGTCTACTTGTATTCTTTTGCTAGTGGCTGTCCAGTTTTCCTGAAACCCTTTATTGAAGAGACTTTCCTTTCTCCATTGTATGTTCTTGGCTTGTTTGTTGAAAATTAGCTGTTGATAAATGTGTGGGTTTATTTCTGGGCTCTTGATGTGTTCCATTGATCTGTCTGTCTGTTTTTATGCCAGTACCATGGTGTTTTGCTGACTAGAGCTTTGTAGTATATTTTGAAATCAAGGAGTGTGATGCCTCCAGCTTTGTTCTTTTTTTCTTAGGGTTCCTTTGGCTATTTGGGGTCTTTTGTAGTTTCATATACATTTAGGATTCTTTGTTCTATTTCCATGAAAAATGTCATTGGGATTCTGATAGGGATTGCATTGAATCTGTAGATTGCTTTAGGTAATACAAACATTTTAACTATGTTAATTTTTCTAGTTTATGAGTACAGAATATGTTTCCATTTCTTTGTGTCTTCTTTGATTTCTTTAAACGATATCTTATAGTTTTCAGTGTACAATTCTTTCACCTCCTCGGTTAAATTTATTCTTCGATATTTTATTCTTTTTGTTGCAATTGTAAATGGGATTTATTCTTAATTTCTCTTTCTGTTATTTCGTTATTAGTGTATAGAGAGTCAACTGATTTTGTATGTTTATTTTATATCCTGTAAGTTTACTACGTTCATTTATTATTTCTGATTTTTTTTTGGTGGATCCTTTAGATTTTTCTGTATGTAAAATCATGTCATCTGCAAGTAGTGACAGTTTTACTTCTTCCTTTCCAATTTGGATCCTAAATTTTTTTTTCTTGCCTAATTGCTCTGGCCAGGACTTCAGATACTGTGTTGGATAAGAGAGGCAAAAGTGGGCATTCTTGTCTTGTTCCTGTCCTTAGAGGGATATCTTTCAGGTTTTCACTGTCAACTATGATGTTAGCTGTGGATTTGTCATATATGGTCTTTGTTATGTTAAGGTACTTTCATTCTGTACCCATTTTATTGAGAGTTTTTTTTATCATAAGTGGATGTTGGATCTTGTTGAATGCTTTCTCTGCATCTATTGAGATGATCATGTGATTTTTATTCTTCATTTTGTTAATGTGGTATGCACATTGATTCGCGGTTGTTGAACCATCCTTGCATTGCTGGAATAAATCCCACTTGATAGTGGGTATGATCCCTTTGATGTGTTGTTGTATTCAATTTGCTGATATTTTGTTGAGGATTTTTGCATTTATGTTCATCAGTGGTAATGGCTTGAAATTTTTTTTTGTGTGTGTTGTCCTTGTTTGGTTTTGGTATCATGGTAATGTTGGCCGCATAAAATGACTTAGAAAGCATCCCCTCCTCTTTAATGTCTTGAAATAGTTTGAGAAGGATAGGTATTAAATCTTCTTTGAATGTTTGGTAGAATTCACCAAAGAAGTCGTCTGGTCCTTGACTTTTGTTCTTTGGGAGGTATTTGATTACTGTTTCCATTTCCTTACTAGTGATTGGTCTATTCAGATGCTCTATTTCTTCTTGATGCAGTTTTGGAAGATTGTATGATTCTAAGAATTTATCTATTTCTTCTAGGTTATCCAATTTGTTGGCATATAGTTTTTCAAGTATTCATTCTCCTATAATCCTTTGTATTTCTGTGGTATCTGTTGTAATTTCTCCTTTTTCCTTTCTGATTTATTTGAGCTTTCTCTCTTTTTTTCTTTGTTAGTTTAGCTAAAAGTTTGTTAGTTTGGTTTATCTTTTTAAAGACCAACTTTTAGTTTTGTTGATCTTTTCTATTTTTAATCTCTATTTCATTTATTTCTGCTCTGATTTTTGTTATTTCCTTCCTTTTACTAACTTTGGGTTTTGTTTGTTTTTCTTTTTCTAGTTCCTTTAGGTGAAGTGTTAGATTGTTTGAGACTTTTCTTGTTTCTTGAGAAAGGCCTATAATGCTATAAATGCCCCTCTTAGTATCACTTCTCCTGCATCCCATAGATTTTGGTATGTTGTATTTTCATTTTCACTTGTCTGCAGGTATTTTTTGATTTCTATTTTGATTTCTTCATTGACCCAATAGTTGTGCAGTAGATGTTGTTTAGTCTACACATATGTGTCACTTTTCCAGCTTTCTTCTTGTAGTTGATTCTAGTTTTGTTATTGTGGTGGGGAAAGATGCTTGAGATGATTTCAGTCTTCTTAAATTTATTGAGACTTGCCTTGTTTCCCAGCATATAGTCTATCTTTGAGAATGTTGCATGTGCACTTAAGAAGAATATGTATTCTGCTGCTTTTGGATGGAATGTTGCATGTATATCTATTAAGTCCATCTGGTCTAGTGTTTTATTTAAGGCCAGTGTTTCCTTGTTGACTTTCTGTCTGGATGATCTATCCATTGATGTAAGTGGGGTGTTAAAGTCCCCTACTATGATTGTGTTGCTGTCAATTTCTCCCTTCAGGTTTGTTAATCGTTGCTTTATATACTTGGTTGCTCCTATGTTAGCTGCATATATATTGATAAATGTTATGTTGTCTTTGTGGATTGTTTCCTTTATCATTATATAATGTTCATCTTTGTCTCTCATCTTTTTTGACTTGAAGTCTATTTTGTCTGATACACATATAGCCACACCCACTTTCTTTTGGTTGCTATTTGCTTCAGTATCATCTTCCATCCCTTCACTTTGAGCCTATGTTTGTCTTTAGAGCTGAGAAGGGTATCTTGGAGGCAGCATGTTGTTAAGTCATGTTTTTTAATCCATTCAGCGACTCTGTCTTTTTATTGTTGAATTCATTGCATTTACATTTAGGTAATTATTGATAAATGAAGACTTAATATTGCCATTTTATCTTTTATTCTTTGGTTTCTCTATATTTCTATTGTTTCTTTTCCCTTGTGTTTCTGTTTACCATTTCAGTTTGGTTGGTTTCTGTAATGTGTTTCTCAGTGTCCTCTTTTTTTATGATATGTGACTCTGCTCTGATTTTTTGTTTTGTGGTTACCATGAGGTTTTTAAAAAAAATCTCATAGTTGAGATAGTCCTTTTTCTGCTGATAGCATGTTACCTCCATTAACCTATGCAGGTTCTGTCCTTTTCCTCTTCCCCTTCTGTTTTGTTGTCACAAAATATCCTTTTTTTGTATGATGTGTTTGTTACCAAATTGAAGTGGTTATAGTTATTTTTAATGCTTCCTTTCCCTTTAACCTTTATGTTATAATTAAATGTTCACTAACCTATTCTGATTAAGAGCTGCTATTTTCTGACTCTGTTTATCATCTTGCTCAAAGCTTTGTAAACCTTTTCCTTTTTGTTTTTGGTAGAAGAGCTCCTTTCAGCATTTCTTGTAAGGCAGGTTGTGGCAATGCACTCCCTCAGCTTTTGTCTGTCTGGCAAAGCTTTTATTTCTCCATCATATCTGAAGGATAATTTTACTGGATAGAGTATTCTTGGTTGATAGTTTTTGTCTTTTAGTATTTTGAATATATCATTCCACTCTTTCCTAGCCTGTAGTTTCTGCTGAGAAATCTGCTGAAAGTGTGTTGGGGGTTCCTTTGTAGGTTATTTTCTTCTCTCTCATTGCCCTTAATATTCTTTCTTTGTCATTGACTTTTGACAGTTCTATTATCATGTGTCTTGGAGAAGGTCTTTTTGCATTGAGATAATTGTGTGTTCTGTTAGCTTCATGGACTTGTATATCTAGTTCTTCCCCAGGTTTGGGAAGTTCTCAGCTATTATTTCTTTAAATAAACTCTCTGCTCCCTCTCTCCTTCTGCGATACCCATTATCCTTATGTTGCCCTTTCTAATGAAGTTGGATAATTCTTGTAGAATTTCCACATTTTAATAAAATCTTAGTTCTGTCTCCTATTCTACTTGCATCATTTCTAGGTTTCTATCTTTGCACTTGCTAATTCTCTCCTAATTCTTTAATTCTCCCCCTCTGCTGCTGTTCTGCTCCCTGTGGCTGCAAGTATCACGGCTGGCTGGCTAGAGTCACATGCATGCCTCCGCTGCTTCCCATTGAGTTCTCTGGGCCTGGGGGCAGCTGGCTCAGCTGCTGCAGCCAGGGATCCAGGGACCTGGGCTCTGCCTCTGCTGTTCTCCCATTTAGCCTCCTCTGTGTGCTGTAATCCACCCACCTTTCTGTGTACTGATGTGTGGATCTCTCCAATGCCCTGGTGTATTGTGCAGTGTAACCTTTGTTGGGTTATGGATGTTTTACTCACTGTACATTGAAGAGGAGAGACAAAGGGATCCTCTCACACTGCCATGATGATGATGTCTCCTTGAGAAAATTGTTTGTTCTTTAGTACATTAAATTCATTCATCCCATCAAATATTTATGGAGCATTAGGGCAGATTGCACCATTGTTCCTGATTATTTCTGCTTCTCCCTTCCCTGTGAGAGGGTTGAGGTCCAAACTCTAGTGCCCAGGGGCTGATGAGAAATGCATATTCCTGGGGCTCAAGCTCAGAAAGTCCTGATGTAGTCTAGGCTGGGCTGGAGTCTGCTTTTTCACCAGCCCCCAGGGGATTCTGTCCAGCCTTGACTCTCTCCTGTTCCTAGCTTCCTCAAGCTCTACCTGTCCCCAAACTTCTGCCTTCCTCTCACCTCTTCCAGGAGCATCTCCCTCCCCCATCCCCATCCTTGCTGACATCCTGGGAATCCTTTCTGCCCCTTCCAGCTCAACACTGTGATGAGAGGAGTGACACAGTGGGAGGCAGGCATCTGGCACTGGCTTTGCGTGGCTCTTTGGCTGTTTTTCTGCCTGGCCACTGGGAAATCAGGTCAGAGGCCCCTCCCCCTGGGCCCCAGGAGGGCTGGCAGCTTTGTGTCATCCAGATGACATTCCTTAGACAGGGTCATCCCCCAAAAGGCAATGAGTCTGGGGTGCTCCTGAGCAGCCCCTCAGGCAGTGTGTTGCCTGCTTCTTTTGGTTACCTGTCAGAGGTCTCATGAGCACCTCATGGGCACAGGGAATGTGTTGCGGATGCAGTGTGAGTCTGAGGCCTTGGGTTCCCATGAGGAGGTGTCTTGGCAAGATGCCTATGGAGGCTGTTCATCCCAGTGCTCAGGAGCCACCTCGCCTGCCCAGGTGGGGAAGGCAGGTAAAAGGGCAGGCTGTGACCACTCAGCAGATGTGCAGGAGGGACCACAGGGAGAGCTATGGGACCAGTGCTATGGGAATGTAGACAGCATGGCTTCTCTAAGCCTCAGATACCTCTTCTGTAAAGTAGATATAATGACAGTACTACCCTATAGGCACACTGCGGGAGCACAGACAGCCTTTCACTTCCATTCCATTCCTATCCTAGACCAGTGGTTCTCTGAGTGGTCCCAGACCACCAGCAGTCCCTGGGAACCTATTAGAAATGCAGATTTTCTGGTTCAGCCCAGACCTGAATCAGCAACTCAGCCCTCAAGTTGGCTCCACTGCAAGTTCAAATCTTGAGAACCACTGATTTAGAATAGACTCCCTCCTTCCCACCTTCTCTCATTGTCCCTCTCCCTCTCTCTGTCCCTCCCTCCTTAGCCTCTCTCACTCTCTCCCTCTTCGCTCTCTTCTTTCTCTCTATCTGCACCGCACTCTGCCCACTCCCTTGCTTGGGAGCAGCTGCACTTCCTCCTTGCAGCAGCTACTTCTGAGAGTCACTGCTGGGTGTCAGAGCAGCCCCAGGAATGTCCCTGCTGTCATGCCCCGTCCCAGGCCCGCCCATTTCCCTGCATGTCTCCCCAGTCTGCCCAGACTTAGCCCAGAAGAAGAGAAGTACTTGGGTCTGGGCTTTGGTCCGATTGCAGAGTCCCCTGCATCTGTGTTCCTGCTCCCTGGCTGCCGGCCTGATGAGGCACTTGCTCCACGTCCCTGAAAATCTCCCTGTCTGCCTCTGGCATTTCTGGGCTGAGAAGGGGCCCTGGATGAGGTCCTGAGAGGAGAAAGGGCTTGCTGAAGGTCACACCTGAACCTCTGTCAGGGCAGAGGCATTGCTCTGCCCTCTCCTAATTGCCCAGGGTGAGTCATTGGGGACCAAGGTGGTGCCTCTGGCAACACCCATGTGGTGGGTCCCAGGGTAGCCCCCAATACTGTATAGGCTATCATGGGGTATGGGGGGGCACTCCCAACCCCCACTCTTGCCAATTGCATCTTGCTCATTCTGCCCATCCCTCCACAAGGCTTCTCCAACCTCCGTGCTTTAGGCCCCTCTGTGAGCCCTGGCCAGAGCCCCTAGGGCCCCCCAGCACCCTCCAAACACATCCAGTCTACACAGTTGAGCCTCCCTTCCCTACCTTTCCTGCCATGCTGATCTCAAGGTGGACCCTGAGCTGCTTGTCTCAGGCCCTATCCAGCCTTGTGGCTGCTCCTTCCTCTATGTGGCCTGGTGGGCAGTGTGCCTTCTCCTGAACACCTACCCCCAGGCTTTGCCCACAGTCCCTGCTGAGCTTGACCCACTCAAGCCCTGTCCTCCGTTTAAGGTCAGCGTCCACCCATCCATGCACTTGGCACATTTCTGGGCTGTGCTGAGTGCCAGGCACTGGGGCATGAGGCTGAATAGACAGACAAGGTCGCTGCCTTGTGGAGCTGAGTACATCAGCAACCACCTTGACATAGTGGGTGCTCGGCAGGGCCCCGGGAGGGCCTGTGATGGAGAGTGGGGGGTATGCTGGGTTTCTAGACAAGGAACAAGGGTGCCAAGGCCTACAGGCAGGATGGGCTGAGGGTCGGCTGGAGAGTAGAGGGAAGTGATTTCTCACTGGAGGACTCTGGGTGGGGCTGGGGCAGAGACTCGGGGGTGTGGTGTGTAAAGGGTGAGATTTCTCCCAAATGTCCCAGTGGGAATGTCTGTGAGTCAGAACAGAGGTCTAGGCACAAGGATGGTATTTAAGGCCTTGAGCTGGTGAACAGGGGACAGAGGCAGTCTCAGGACGGACCGCTAGGGTGTGAGGGAGGAGGCCGGAGGGTTTGGTGTGTGTGGTCAGAGAGCGGCTCTGCTGGAGAGGACACGGTCAGTAGTGCAGTCAGGGGAGGTGGCAATAGAAGGTGGCCATTGGGTTTGGAAGGGGAGGTCATTGGTACCTTGACATGTTTCAGTGGAAAATGGGAAGGACTGGAGTGGGTTTGGGGCTAGGCACGCACGTGGTTCCCCTGCGCACCCTCTTGAGCTTTCCCTCCCCAGCCCCTATGGCAGAGGCCTGGCCTCAGCATCAGCAGCCAGCTCTGAAGCTCCTCTTTCACCGGGTGATGTAGGCCAAGCACCTTGCATAGGGCAGGGCATGTGGGCTCCATCCACTGGCAGACCTTTGCTGGGGGGCGTGGCCACATGGGGAGGACGAGGGGTCCGGGTGGGCACCATCTGCATTTGGGAAGCCACACGTGGGCATGCTCAGCTGTGCACGTGCAGGTGTGTGTGCTCAGTGGACAGTATCCTCCAGGCACCCTGGGCATCTGACACCCAAGGTGCTCATCACCATTGTCATCGCCCACTGCCAGATTCAAGTCTGGCCCTGAGTCCTGCCAGCTCTGTGAGTGAAGAGCCTGGGCTGTTGCTGGTGCCCACATGCCACGTACCACAGGGTCTGTAACAGAAGCCTGGTCGCTAGTGCTCAGTGGGGATCAGGAAGGAGAGCCCCAGAGAGAGAAGGGCCCAGCTGTCTCCTCTTGCTCCCCTCACAGCCTGGCTGAGCCTTAGCAATGTCATCTATCAAATAAGGATATGACCGCAACTGCCCCTGAGGGGTGCTCACGGTATGGAGTTAACACACAGATGCAGTTAAAGGGTGCCCAGCACAGAGTGAGCACCTTGGGTGCTGCTCCTTTGATGATTTCAGGCAAGGACACTGAAGCCCAGAGAGGGAGCACAGAGTTGGTAGCACACCTAGAGTTGGGTTCTCAGCATGCACTCAGTGCCGGCGTGGAGATGCTCAGCAATCGTGAAATTAACTCATACTCTGCTGGCTATTCAGGGTTGGAAAGTAACATTTTTAAAAAACTTTTTTTTTTATTGATGTTTTAATAGTTTTTAAGATTGTGAAATTTTGGGTTGTACATTTTTGTTCGTCCATCACCATATATATGTTTCCCTTCACCCCTTGTGCCCACCCCCCAACCCCATTGTCCCTGGTAAGCACAATACAGTTTTCTCTGTCCATGTGTTGGTTTATATTCCACACATGAGTGAGATCATACGGTGTTTGTCTTTCTCTTCCTGGTTTGCTTCACTTAACATGATACCCTCCAGGCTCATCCATGTTGTTGCAAATGGGAGGATTTTGTCTCTTTTTATGGCTGAGTAGTATTCCATTGTATATATATATACCACATTTTCTTGATCCAATTGTCATTCGAGGGACAGTTAAGTTGCTTCCACTTCTTGGCTATAGTGAATAATGCTGCAATGAACATACGGGTGCATAAGCCTCTTTGGATTGTTGATTTCAGGTTTGTTGGATAGATTCCCAGTAGTGGGATGGCTGGATCATAGGGCATCTCTATTTTTAGTTCTTTGAGGAATCTCCATACCGTTTTCCATAGAGGCTACACCAGTTTGCATTCCCACCAGCTGTGTATGAGGGTTCCTGTTTCTCCACATCCTCTCCAACATTTGTTGTTTTTTGTCTTGGTGATTATAGCCATTCTAACGGGCGTGAGATGATATCTTAGTGTTGTTTTGATTTGCATTTCCCTGATGATTAAGGATGTTGAACATCTTTTCATGTGCCTATTGGCCATCTGTATATCTTCTTTGGAGAAGTGTCTGTTCATTCCCTCTGCCCATTTTTTGATCGGGTTGTTTTTTGGTGTGCAGTTGTGTGAGTTCTTTATATATTGTGGAGATCAACCCCTTGTCAGATGTATGTTTTGCAAATATTCTCTCCCAGCTGGTTGGTTGTCTGTTCATCTTGATTCTGGTTTCATTTGTCTTATAAAAGCTCTTTAATCTGATAAAGTCCCACTTGTTTATTTTTTCTTTAGTTTCCCTAGTCTGGGTAGACATGTCATCCAAAAAGATTCCTTTATGACGAATGTCAAATAGTGTGTTGCCTATATTTTCTTCTATGAGTTTTATAGTTTCAGGTCTCACCTTCAGGTCTTTGATCCATTTTGAGTTAATTTTTGTGAATGGCGATAGCAGATGGTCCACTTTGATTCTTTTGCATGTGGCTGTCCAGTTTTCCCAACACCATTTATTGAAGAGACTTTCCTTTCTCCATTGTATGTTCTTAGCTCGTTTGTTGAAAATTAGCTGTCCATATATGTGTGGTTTTATTTCTGGGCTTTCAGTTCTGTTCCATTGATCTGTGTGTCTGTTTTTGTACAAGTACCATGCTGTTTTGATTACTATTGCTTAGTAGTGTGTTTTGAAGTCAGGGATTGTGATGCCTCCTGCTTTGTTCTTTTTTCTTAGGATTGCTTTAGCTATTTGGGGTCTTTTGTTGCCCCATATGAATTTTAGTATTCTTTTTTCTATTTCTGTGAAGAATGTCATTGGGATTCTGATTGGGATTTCATTGAATCTGTAGATTGCTTTAGGTAATATAGACATTTTAACTATGTTTATTCTTCCAATCCACGTGCATGGGATATCTTTCCATTTCTTTTTTTCTTTTTTTTTTTTTTTTGTGAGGAAGATCAGCCCTGAGCTAACATCAGTGCTAATCCTCCTCTTTTTGCTGAGGAAGACCGGCTCTGAGCTAACATCTATTGCTAATCGTCCTCCTTTTTTTCCCCCAAAGCCCCAGTAGATAGTTGTATGTCATAGCTGCACATCCTTCTAGTTGCTGTATGTGGAACCCGGCCTCAGCATGGCCGGAGAAGCAGTGCGTTGGTGTGCGCCCGGGATCCGAACCCCGGCCGCCAGCAGCATAGCGTGCGCACTTAACCGCTAAGCCACGGGGCCAGCCCAATCTTTCCATTTCTTTATGTCATCATCGATTTCTTTCAGTAATGTCTTGTAGTTCTCATTGTATAGGTCTTTCACCTCCTTGGGAAGATTTATTCCTAGGTATTTTATTCTTTTTGATGCAATTGTAAATGGTATTATCTTTTTGAGCTCTCTGTTAGTTCGTTGTTAGCATACAGAAATGCAACTGATTTTTGTAGATTGATTTGATACCTTGCAACTTTGCTGTGGTTGTTGTTTATTTCTAATAGTTTTCCAACGGATTCTTTAGTGTTTTCTACATATAAAACCATGTCATCTGCAAATAGTGAGAGTTTCACTTCTTCGTTACCTATTTGGATTCATTTTATTCCTGTTTCTTGCCTAATTGCTCTGGCCAAAACCTCCAGTACTATGTTGAACAGGAGTGGTGAGAGTGGGCAGCCCTGCCTCGTTCCTATTCTCAGAGGAATGGCTTTCAGTCTTTCCCCATTGAGTGTGATGTTGGCTGTGGGTTTGTCATAAATAGCCTTTATTATGTTGAGGTACTTTCCTTCTATTTCCATTTTGTCGAGCGTTTTTATCATAAATGGATGTTGTATCTTGTCAAATGCCTTCTCTGCGTCTATTGAGATGACCATGTGGTTTTTATTCTTTGTTTTGTTGCTGTGATGTATCACGTTGATTGATTTGCAGATGTTGAACCATCCCTGCGTCCCTGGTATAAATCCCACTTGATCATGGTGTATGATCTTTTTAATGAATTGCTGTATTCAGTTTGCCAATATTTTGTTGAGGATTTTTGCATCTATGTTCATTGGCAATATTGACCTGTAATTTTCCTTCTTTGTATTGTCTTTGTCTGGCTTTGGTATCAGGGTGATGTTGGCCTTGTAGAATGATTTAGGAAGTGTTCCATCTTCCTCTATTTTTGGAATAGTTTGAGAAGGATGGGTATTAAATCTTCTTTGAATGTTTGGTAAAATTCACCGGAGAAGCCATCCGGTCCTGGACTTTTATTTTTGCGGAGGTTTTTTGATTACTATTTCGATCTCTTTACTTGTGATTGGTCTATTCAGATTCTCCCTTTCTTCTTGGTTCATTTTTGGGAGATTGTATGAGTCTAAGAATTTATCCATTTATTCTAGATTGTTCAATTTGTTGGCATATAATTTCTCATAGTATTCTCTTATAATCCTCTGTTTCTGTGGTATCCGTTGTAATTTCTCCTCTGTTCTTTAAAGATTCCAGATTCTCCTTTATCTCCTCCATTGTGTTCTTCATCTCCATCAGCACTGATTGGTTTTTCTTTATGATTTCAATCTCTTTTGTGAAGAAACTCCTAATCTCATTGAATTGTTTGTCTGTGTTGTCTGGTATTTCGTTGAGTGTTTTTGTGATAGCTATTTTGAAATCTCTGTCGTTTAGGTTATGGATTTCTGTGTCTTCAGGGTTGGTTTCTGGGTGCTTGTCATTTTCCTTCTGGTCTGGTAATTTCATGTACCTTTGCGTTGTGGTTGCTGTATTGGCTTTGTTTTTCCTCATCCTGGAAATATCTGGTTGCAGTTTCCACCCGCTGCCACTGTGTGGGGCTAAAGGGCTGTGTAATCTGAGCCCCCTGCACTCTGCAGCGGCCGTTGGCTGAGATCCGCCGGTCCCTTGGTCTGGTCTGGTCGGCTGAGCTGCAGGTTCCGGTTTGCGGGGAGGAGAGGGTCTCTCTTTTGCCCACTGGGTCCCTGGTGTGGGGCTTCTCATTTGCCCCTCGTTATTCGCTCTCCTGGGGTGCTCAGATGTTGATGGTACCCTGTAGCCGTTCTGAGTTCTCTGTGTCAGAGTTTCCCACTGGCTGAGAGAGCCAGAAGAGCTACGGTTTCCCTGCAGAGGGCCGCCCCTCTCCCCTTTCTGGGAGCCGTGCGGACCGGGATTGCTGATCTGATGGGGAGGGAGAGGAGTTCTCCTTATCTCTCCTCACTTCCTCTGGTGGCCCAGCACGTTCCACTCTCAGATGTGCAGCAGTGTGGATCTTTCTGATCTTGCTTTTCACTGTCTAGGATTCCGTTGTTGGTCTCTGACTGTTCCTTTTGTTGTATCTTATTGGGGGAAGAGTTTACGGGAAAGCTCACTCTGCCATGATGCTAATATCACTCCCCAACATTTTTTTTTTTTTTATCAGGAAGATCAGTCCTGAGCTAACATCCACTGCCAATCCTCCTCTTTTTGCCGAGAAAGATTGACCCTGGGCTAACATCTGTGCCCATCTTCCTCCATTTTATATGGGGCGCTGCCATGGCTTGACAAGCAGTGCGTCAGTGCATGCCTGGGATCCGAACCTGCGAACCCTTGAGCCGCCGAAGCGGAGTGCACGCACTTAACCGCTATGCCACCAGGCTGGCCCCTGGAAAGTAACATTTGATTAAGATCACAAGTCTGTTACTGGAGGCCAACACCTGGGCCATCTGTGAGAGAGTGGCATCAAGTTGCCTTGGGCTGAAGCCTTGGCTGGCTTAGATTGGCCAGATTTTCCAGGCCACACCGTGAAGGCAGCGGGAAGCCTGATGCCAAGTAATAGGAAAGGCCTCTGGTGGAGTAGCTGTGGACCCTCCCTCTCAGGCACCGCAGAGAGGCTTCCACTTCCAACAGGGTTCAGGCTGAAATCCTTCTGGACTGGTCCAGGCCTCGCTTCTCTTCACCTACAGCAGGCTTCTGGCCTCCAGTCCTTTACACTCACTGTTCCGCCCCGCACGGACCCTGCTCCCTGCCCCAACATCCTCCTACTCCCTACCCCACTTTGATGGTGCCTTCTTTCCCTTCACCTCCTCTTGTGGCTCCTCCTTTTGTATGTGCAAGTCTGTATAATTTTTGAGTCATGCCTGTCAGTCAGTGAGGGGCATGTGCCTCTGTTCACTCTCTACCTTTGAGCCTCCTGCAGTACCTGGTGGACAGTAGGTGCTGAACAAATGACCTTCTGTTGTTTATGTCTCAACTTTATCCCCACCTCTTGTAAGGAGGAGCTACCAGAGACAAGAAGCCTGATAGGACATTGAGGCACCCTGAGGAAATCTAAGAAGCCTGTTTTATAAGATCTCCTTGGGAGCCCCAGTCAGGAGAACTGCCTGTATGGGGGCTCAGCCCCTACTATGCCAGACTCATGTGTGGTCCGAGTTCCTTTCACCTGCACTGCATGGTTCCTGCCTGGTCCAGGAATAGCTGGCACTGCACCTGAGGGGAGGCCAATCTCTGCCTTCTAACACGAGAGTTTAATCTACTTATATTTAAAGTAGTTACTGATAATGACGGATTTACTTCTGCCATTTGCCTGTTTTCTCTGTCTTTTGTGTTTTTTGTTTCCTCCATTGCTTTTTATTGTATTTAGTTGATTTTTTTGGTAGTGTACATTTTTTTTTTAAAGATTTTGTTTATTTATTTTTTCCCCCCCAAAGCCCCAGTAGATAGTTGTATGTCATAGCTGCACATCCTTCTAGTTGCTGTATGTGGGACGTGGCCTCAGCATGGCCGGAGAAGCGGTGCGTCAGTGTGCGCCCGGGATCCAAACCTGGGCCGCCAGCAGTGGAGCGCGTGCACTTAACCACTAAGCCACGGGGCCGGCCCTGGTAGTGTACATTTTGATTCCCTTCTTTTATACTTTTCTGTAGTTTGATTTTTAGTTATTTTCTAAGTGGTACCTTGGGGGTTGCAATTAACATCTTAAACTTATGACAACTTTGATTGAATAATACCAACTTAGCATCAATAATATAGAAATAGTTTGCTGTGTACTTTTCCATCTCTCACCCTTTATATTTTTGTTGTCACAGATTACATCTTTATACATTGTTTTCTTGTTAACACAGATTTATAATTATTGCTTTTTGTATTTGCCTTTTAAATCATAGAATAAAAGGGGTTACAAGACAAAAGTACAATTACACCAGCTTTTTTATTTACCTGTGTAGTCATCTTTGCCAGTGTTCTTTATTTCTTCTTATAACTTTGAGTTACTGTCTGGTGTCTTTTCATTTCAGCCTGAAAGACTCGCTTAGCATCTCTTGTCAGGGCTATTGGTAATGTAACTCCCTCAGTTTTTGTTAATCTGGAAATGTCTTAATTTCTCTTTCATTCTTGAAGGATGGTGTTGCTGGTTATAGAACTGTTGGTCGACAGCTCTTTCCTTCAGGACTTTGAACCATCCCACTGTCTTCTGGCCTCCATGGTACTGATGAGAAATCAGCTGTTAATCTTATTGAAAATCCCATGTACATGATGAGTCCCTTCTCTTTTGTTACATTAAAAATTCTCTAAGTTTGGGTTTCAATAATTTAATATAATGTGTATTGGTGTGAATGTCTTTGAGTTTATCCAGTTTGGTGTTTGTTGAGCATCTTAGATGTATATATTCATATCTTTCATCAGCTTTGGGAAATTTTTGGCCATTGTTTCTTCAAATATTCTTTCTGCCCCTTTTTGCCCCTTTCTCTCTTCTTCTAGAATTCTATTATGCATATATTGGTGTTTTTAATGGTGTCCCTCAAGCTTATTAATTTTTCTTCATTCTTTTTTCTTTCTGCTTCTCAGACTAGATAATTTCAGTTGCCTTATCTTCAAGTTCATTGATCCTTTCTTCTGCCGGCTCACATTAGCTGTGGAACTCCTCTAGTGAGTTTTTCATTTCAGCTATTGTACTTTTTAGTTCTAGAATTTTGGTTTGGCTCCTTTTTATAATTTTATCTTTTTATTGATATTCTCATTTTGTTCATACATAGTTTTCATGATTTTCTTTAGTTCTTTTCCATGATTTCCTTTAACTGATTGAGCAAATTTAAGACAGTTGATTTAATGTCTTTGACTAGTATTTTCAATATCTGGGCTTCCTCAGGGATGGTTTCTGTCAAATACTTGCTTTCTTGTGAATGGGCTATGCTTTAGTTGTATGGTTTGTAATTTTTTTATTGATAACTGGACATTCTGAATATTATAAGGTTGTAACTCTGGAAATTTGATTCTTTCACTCATTAGGGATTGCTGAGTTTTGCTTATTGAGGGCTGGAACCATCATTTAGTAATTTTTCCAGACTATTTGTGTGTGTGTGTGTGTGTATACACATATATACATATATACACACAAATATGTATATACACACATATATATGAAGGTAAGTGGAAGTAAATGAAAGTAAGGAGGTACACTTCACTTGAAGTGATAAAATGTTGATACCTATATATTGTAATAAGTGTACTTCCTTGCTTCCTTTTAGTTCTATTTACCTTCCCCCATTTAAAAATATTATTGTCTTTGATATCAAAACATGTTATAATTTTGGTTTTAGTCATCAAGTATGATTCATAAATTCTTTAGAGGGAAAGTATAATCTATTGTACATACTTACATTTCTGCTCTTACTGTTGTTGTTGCTTATTTCCTGATTCTCGAAGGTTTCTTCTTTGATCATTTTCTTTATGTTTGAAGTACTACCTTTAGTCTAGCTTTAAGATAAGTTCTGTTAATGACAAATTATTTTAGCTTTCTTTCATTTATAAATGCCTTTATTTCCTCCTTTTCCTGAAGGATAGTTTCACTGGATACAGAAAATACACTTTTTGTTCAGCACTTGTTAGATATTGTGCCACTTCCTCCTGTCTTTCATGGTTTCGGTTGCAAGGTCTTCTGTCATTCAACTTGTTCCTCTATAGGCATTGTGTTGTTTCTCTCTAACTGCTTTCAAGATTCTTTTTTGTCTTTAGTTTTCAGAAGTTTAGTTATGGTGTGTCTTGGCATGGATTTATTTGGATTTATCTTGTTTGGGATTTTCTCAGCTTCTTAAATCTGTGATTTTGTGTCTTTTGTCAAATTTGGGAAGTTTTCAGCCATTATGGATTTGAATATTTTTTCAAACCCACTCTCTTTCTCCTCTTTCTGAGACTTTGATGATACAAATGTTAGCTCTTTTGTGCTTTTCCCACAGTTCCTTGAGTCTCTATTAGTTTATTTTTCTTCTATGTTGTCTCCTTTATAAATTCTGTTGATTTGTCTTTAAGTTCATTGATTCTATCTTCTGTCATCTCCATACTACCATTGAGTCCATCCAATGAATTTCTTGTTATTGTTATTGAATTTCTCAACTCTATAATTTCCATTGGTTTTTATGTTTTTAAAATTATTTATTTATTTTTTTTGTGAGGAGGACTAGCCCTGAGCTAGCATCCGATGCCAATCCTCCCCTTTTTTCTTGAGGAAGACTGGCCCTGGGCTAACATCTGTGCCCATCTTCCTCCACTTTATATGGGATGCTGCCACAGCATGGCTTAACAAGCGGTGCATTGGTGCGCGCCTGGGATCTGAACCTGGGAAACCCGGGCCACTGCGGTGGAGTGCGCACACTTAACCGCTGCGCCACTGGGTGGCCCCTTCCATTTGTTTTTTAAAATAACATTTATTTATTGAGATTTTTAAATTTTTTTGCTTGTTTCAAGATGATTTGTAATTTCTTGTTGAAGCCTTTTTATTTTTTAATTATTTTTTTTATTCTTTAATTTTTTTTATTGGTGATATTCTCTTTATTGATCTCATTTCTTACAATCACCCTTCTCCAATGCATTTTTTTATTGCAGTAATATTGGTTTGTAATATTGTATAAATTTTAGGCATACATCATTATACTTCTATTTCTGCATTGATTATATCATATTCACCACCCAAATACTAATTACAACACATCACCACACACATGTGCCTAATCATCCCTTTTACCCCCCCCCCTCCCCACTTCCCCTCTGGTAACCACTAATCCAATCTCTGTCTCTATGTGTTTATTTTTTGTTGTTTTTATCTTCTACTTATGAGTGAGATCATACAGTATTTGACCTTTTCACTCTGACTTATTTTGCTTAGCATAATACCCTCAATGTCCATCCATGTTGTCACAAATGGCTGGATTTCATAGTTTCTTATGGCTGAGTAGTATTCTATTGTGTATATATACTACAACTTCTTCATCCATTCTTCCCTTGATGGGCACTTAGGTTGCTTCCAAGTCTTGGCTATTGTGAATATGCTGCAGTGAACACAGGGGTGCATGTATCTTTATGCATTGGTGTTTTCATGTTCTTTGGATAAATACCCAGCAGTGGCATAGCTGGATCGTATGGTAGTTCCATCCTTAACTTTTTGAGGAATCTCCATACTGTTTTTCACAGTGGAGGTACCAGTACCAGTTTGCACTCCCACCAGCAGTCTATGAGAGTTCCCTTCTCTCCACATCCTCTCCAACACTTGTTGTTTCCTGTCTTGTTAATTATAGCCATTCTGACGGGCGCGAGGTGATATCTTATTGTAGTTTTGATCTGCATTTCCGTGATAGTTAATGATGTTGACCATCTTTTCATGTGCCTGTTGGCTATTTGTATATCTTTGGAGAAATGTCTGTTCAGGTCTTTTGCCCATTTTTTAATTGGTTTGTTAGTTTTTTTTTTGTTGAGATGCATGTGTTATTTATATATTTTGGAGATTAACCCCTTATCTGATATATGGTTTGCAAATATCTTCTCCCAATTGTTAGGTTGTCTTTTTGTTTTGTTGTTGGTCTCCTTCGCCGTGCAGAAGCTTTTTAGTTTGATACAGTCCCAATTGTTTATTTTTTCTATTGTTTCTCTTGCCTGGTCCACATGGTGCTTGAAAATGTGTTGCTGACACCAATGTGGAAGACCGTACTGCCTATGTTTTCTTCTAGAGATTTCATGGTTTCCGGTCTTACATTCGTCTTTAATCCATTTTGAGTTAATTTTTGTGTATGGTGTAAGGTAAGGGTCTACTTTCATTTTTTTGCATGTGGCTATCCAGTTTTCCCAACACCATTTGTTGAAGAGACTTTCATTTCTCCATTGTATGTTCTTGGCTCCTTTGTCAGAGATTAGCTGTCCATATATGTGTGGGTTTATTTCTGGGCTCTGGATTCTGTTCCATTGATCTGTGTGTCTGTTTTTGTTCCAGTACCATGCTGTTTTGGTTATTATAGCTTTTATTTGAAATTAGCGAGTGTGATACCTCCAGCTTTGTTCTTTTTTCTCAGCTTTCTTTTTGCTATTTGGGGTCTTTTGTTGTTCCATATAAATTTTAGAATTCTTTGTTCTATTTCTGAGAAAAATGTGGTTGGGACTTTGATAGGTATTGCATTGAATCTATAGATTGCATTAGGAAGCATGGACATTTTAACTATGTTAATTCTTCCAATCCAAGAGTACGGAATATCTTTCCATTTCTTTGTGTCTTCTTCAATTTCTTTTGGCAATGTTTTATAGTTTTCTGTGTACAGATCTTTCACCTCTTTGGTTAAGTTTATTCCTAGGTATTTTATTCTTTTTGTTGCAATTTTAAATGGGATTGTATTCTTAATTTCTCTTTCTGCTACTTTGTTATTAGTGTTTAGAAACACAACTGATTTTTGTATGTTGATTTTGGATCCTCCAACTTTACTGTATTCCTTTATTACTTCTAAAAGTTTTTTTGTGGATTCTTTAGGGTTTTCTATATATAAAATCATATCATCTGCAAATAGTTATGGTTTCACTTCTTCCTTTCCAATTTGGATCCCTTTTTATTTCTTTTTCTTGCCTGATTGCTCTGGCTAGGACTTCCATACTATGTTAAACAAGAGTGGTGGTAGTGGGCATCCTTGTCTGCTTTTGTTCTTGGTGGAATAGCTTTCCGTTTTTCACCATTGAGGATGATATTAGCTGTGGGTTTGTCATATATGGGCTTTATTAGGTTGAGGTACTTTCCTTCTATACCCATTTTATTCAGAGTTTTTATCATAAATGGATGCTGTATCTTGTCAAATGCTTTCTCTGTATCTATTGAGATGATCATGTGATTTTTATTCTTCATTTTATTAATGTGGTGTATTACGTTGATTGATATGTGAATGTTGAACCATCCCTGCTTTAAGCATTTTTTGATCACTGGCTGTGTGCCAAAGTCTTTTTTTTTTTTTTTTTTATTGATATTTTAATGGTTTCTAACATTGTGAAATTTCGGGTTGTATATTTTTGTTTGTCCATCACCCCATATATGACTCCCTTCACCCCTTGTGCCCACCCCCCACCCCCACTTCCCGGGTAACCACAGTCCAGTTTTCTCTGTCCATGTGTTGGTTTATATTCCACATATGAGTGAGATCATACAGTGTTTGTCTTTCTCTTTCTGGCTTATTTCACTTAACATAATACGCTCCAGGCCCATCCATGTTGTTGCAAATGGGACGATTTTGTCTTTTTTTATGGCTGCGTAGTATTCCATTGTATATATATACCACATTTTCTTAATCCAATCGTCAGTCGAGGGACACTTAGGTTGCTTCCACTTCTTGGCTATGGTGAATAATGCTGCAATGAACATAGGGGTGCATAAGCCTCTTTGGATTGTTGATTTCAGGTGCGTTGGATAGATTCCCAGTAGTGGGATGGCTGGATCATAGGGCATCTCTATTTTTAATTCTTTGAGGAATCTCCATACCGTTTTCCATAGAGGCTGCACCAATTTGCATTCCCACCAGCTGTGTATGAGGGTTCCTGTTTCTCCACATCCTCTCCAACATTTGTTGTTTTTTGTCTTGGTGATTATAGCCATTCTAACAGGCGTGAGGTGGTATCTTAGTGTTGTTTTGATTTGCATTTCCCTGATGATTAGTGATGTTGAGCATCTTTTCATGTGCCTATTGGCCATCTGTATATCTTCCTTGGAGAAGTGTCTGTTCATTTCCTCTGCCCATTTTTTGATCGGGTTGTTTGTTTTTTTGTTGTTCAATTGTGTGAGTTCTTTATATATTATGGAGATCAACCCCTTGTCAGATGTATGTTTTGCAAATATTCTCTCCCAGCTGGTTGGTTGTTTGTTCATCTTGATTCTGGTTTCATTTGTCTTATAAAAGCTCTTTAGTCTGATAAAGTCCCACTTGTTTATTTTTTCTTTAGTTTCCCTAGTCTGGGTAGGCATGTCATCCGAAAAGATTCCTTTAAACCCAATGTCAAATAGTGTGTTGCCTATATTTTCTTCTATGAGTTTTATAGTTTCAGGTCTCACCTTCAGGTCTTTGATCCATTTTGAGTTAATTTTTGTGAATGGCGATAGCACATGGTCCCCTTTCATTCTTTTGCATGTGGCTGTCCAGTTTTCCCAACACCATTTATTGAAGAGACTTTCCTTTCTCCATTGCATGTCCTTAGCACCTTTGTCGAAAATTAGCTGTCCGTATATGTGTGGTTTTATTTCTGGGCTTTCAATTCTGTTCCATTGATCTGTGTGTCTGTTTTTGTACCAGTACCATGCTGTTTTGATTACTATTGCTTTGTAGTATGTTTTGAAGTCAGGAATTGTGATGCCTCCTGCTTTGTTCTTTTTCTTTAGGATTTCTTTAGCTATTCGGGGTCTTTTGTTGCCCCATATAAATTTTAGTATTCTTTTTTCTATTTCTGTGAAGAATGTCATTGGGATTCTGATTGGGATTGCATTGAATCTGTAGATTGCTTTAGGTAATATAGACATTTTAACTATGTTTATTCTTCCAATCCACGTGCATGGGATATCTTTCCATTTCTTTATGTCATCGTAGATTTCCCTCAATAATGTCTTGTAGTTCTCATTGTATAGGTCCTTCACCTCCTTGGTAAGATTTATTCCTAGGTATTTTATTCTTTTTGATGCAATTGTAAATGGTATTATCTTTTTGAGCTCTCTTTCTGTTAGTTCATTATTAGCATATAGAAATGCAACTGATTTTTGTAGATTGATTTTGTACCCTGCAACTTTGCTGTAGTTGTTGATTGTTTCTAACAGTTTTCCAACAGATTCTTTAGGGTTTTCTATATATACAATCATGTCATCTGCAAATAGAGTTTCACTTCTTCGTTACCTATTTGGATTCCTTTTATTCCTTTTTCTTGCCTAATTGCTCTGGCCAAAACCTCCAGTACTATGTTGAACAGGAGTGGTGAGAGTGGGCAGCCCTGCCTCGTTCCTGTTCTCAGAGGAATGGCTTTCAGTCTTTCCCCGTTGAGTATGATGTTAGCTGTGGGTTTGTCATATATGGCCTTTATTATGTTGAGGTACTTTCCTTCTATTCCCATTTTATTGAGAGTTTTTATCATAAATGGATGTTGTATCTTGTCAAATGCCTTCTCTGCGTCTATTGAGACGATCATGTGGTTTTTATTCTTTGTTTTGTTGATGTGATGTATCACGTTGATTGATTTGCGGATGTTGAACCATCCCTGCGTCTCTGGTATAAATCCCACTTGATCATGGTGTATGATCTTTTTAATATATTGTTGTATTCGGTTTGCCAATATTTTGTTGAGGATTTTTGCATCAATGTTCATCAGCGATATTGGCCTGTAATTTTCTTTCTTTGTATTGTCTTTTTCTGGTTTTGGTATCAGGGTGATGTTGGCCTCATAGAATGATTCAGGAAGTGTTCCATCTTCCTCTATTTTTTGGAATAGTTTGAGGAGGATGGGTATTAAATCTTCTTTGAATGTTTGGTAAAATTCACTGGAGAAGCCATCTGGTCCTGGACTTTTATTTTTTGGGAGGTTTTTGATTACTGTTTCAATCTCTTTACTTGTGATTGGTCTATTCAGATTCTCCATTTCTTCTTGGTTCAATTTTGGGAGGTTGTATAAGTCTAAGAATTTATCCATTTCTTCTAGATTGTCCAATTTGTTGGCATATAATTTCTCATAGTATTCTCTTATAATCCTCTGTATTTCCATGGTATCCGTTGTAATTTCTCCTCTTTCATTTCTAATTTTATTTACTTGAGCCTTTTCTCTCTTTTTCTTAGTTAGCCTGGCTAAGGGTTTGTCTATTTTGTTTATCTTCTCGAAGAACCAACTCTTTGTTTCATTAATCCTTTCTACTGTTTTTTTGGTCTCAATATCATTTATTTCTGCTCTGATTTTTATTATTTCTCTCCTTCTGCTGGCTTTGGGCTTTGTTTGTTCTTCTTTTTCTAGTTCTGTTAGGTGTAATTTAAGGTTGCCTATTAGGGCTTTTTCTTGTTTGTTAAGGTGGGCTTGTATCGCTATGAGTTTCCCTCTCAGGACCGCTTTTGCTGCGTCCCATATGGTTTGATATGGCATGTTATCATTTTCGTTTGTTTCCAGATAGTTTTTGATTTCTCCTTTAATTTCATCAATGATCCATTGGTTGTTCAGTAGCATGTTGTTTAATCTCCACATTTTTGTCACTTTCCCAGTTTTTTTTTCCTGGTTCATTTCCAGTTTCATAGCCTTATGGTCTGAAAAGGTGCTTGTTATGATTTCAATCTTCTTAAATTTATTGAGGCTTGCTTTGTTTCCCAACATATGGTCTATCCTAGAGAATGTTCCATGCGCGCTTGAGAAGAATGTGTAGTCAGCTGTTTTTGGGTGGAGTGCTCTGTATATGTCTACTAGGTCCATCTCGTCCAGTTTTTCATTTAAGTCTAATATTTCTTTATTAACTTTTTGTCTGGATGATCTATCCATTGCTGTAAGTGGGGTGTTAAGATCCCCTACTATTATTGTGTTGTTGTTGATTTCTCCTTTTAGGTTTGTTAATAGTTGTTTTACGTACATTGGTGCTCCTATGTTGGGTGCATATATATTTATAAGTGATATGTCTTCTTGATGGAGTGTCCCTTTTATCATTATATATTTCCCTTCTTTGTCTTTCTTAACCTGTTTTATCTTGAAGTCTACTTTGTCTGATATGAGTATGGCAACACCTGCTTTCTTTTGTTTGCCATTAGCTTGGAGTATTGTCTTCCATCCTTTCACTCTGAGCCTGTGCTTGTCTTTAGTGCTAAGATGTGTTTCCTGAAGGCAGCATATTGTTGGGTCTTGCTTTTTAATCCATCCTGCCACTCTGTATCTTTTGATTGGAGAGTTCAATCCATTTACATTTAGGGTAATTATTGAAATATGAGGGTTGAATGTTGCTGTTTTGTCACTTATTTTCTGGTTCTTTTGCATTTCCTTTGTTTCTTGTCCCATTTGTTTTGGACTGCCAATTCAGTTTGGTTGTTCTGTCTTATGATTCTTCTAGTTTTCTCTTTGTTTATCATATGTGGTTTTAATTTGATTATTTGTTTAGTGGTTACCTTGAGGTTTGGGCGAAAAATCTTCTGTATGAGATAGTCCATTATCTGATAGCCTCCTATTTCCTTATACTAAGTCAATTCAGTCACTTTCCTCTTCCCCTTCTAAGTTGCTCCTGTTATACCTTATTCTATCTTGTGTTGTGGCTGTGTGTTTACAGTGATGAGGTTAAATTCATTTTTGGTGAATTTCTTCCTTTGATCTTTGAGTTTAGTATTTAAGTGGTTGCTAACCTATTCCGGTAAAGATCTACTATTTCTCTGATTTTGTCTACCTACTTTTCTCTTTACTCCAAGCTTTGTGTTCCCTTTCTCTTCTTGTTTTCAGGCCTGAGGGCCTTCTTGAGTATTTCTTGTAGTGGGGGTCTCGTGGCCATGAACTCCCTTAGCTTTTGTTTATCTGGGAGAGTTACTATTTCTCCATCATATTTGAAGGATATTTTTGCTGGATAGAGTATTCTTGGCTGAAAGTTTTTGTCTTTTAGTATTTTGAATATATCATTCCAGTCTCTTCTAGCCTGAAAAGTTTCTGTTGAGAAATCCGCTGAGAGCCTGATGGGAGTTCCTTTGTACGTTATTTTTTGTTTTTGTCTAGCTGCCCTTAATATTGTTTCTTTGTCGTTGACCCTGGCTAGCCTTACCACTATGTGTCGTGGTGAAGGCCTTTGTCTGTTAATATATATAGGAGTCCTGTTGGCTTCGCTTACTGGTATTTCCTGCTCCTTCCCCAGATTTGGGAAATTTTCAGCTATTATTTCCTTGAATAGGCTCTCTGTTCCTCTTTCCCTCTCCTCTCCCTCAGGAATACCTATAATTCTTATGTTACATTTTCTAATAGAGTCCGATATTTCTCGGAGTCTTTCTTCATTTCATTTTAGTCTTAGTTCTCTCTCTTCTTCCATCTGGAGTATGTCTGTATTCCTATCCTCTAAAGTACTAATTCTTTCCTCCATATTGTCAGCTCTGTTCTTTAAAGATTCCAGATTCTCCTTTATCTCCTCCATTGTGTTCTTCATCTCCATCAGCCCTGATAGGTTTTTCTTTATGATTTCAATCTCTTTTGTGAAGAAACTCCTAATCTCATTTAATTGTTTGTCTGTGTTGTCTCGTATTTCGTTGAGTGTTTTTATGATAGCTATTTTGAAATCTCTGTCATTTAGTTTATGGATTTCTGTGTCTTCGGGGTTGATTTCTGGGTGCTTGTCATTTTGTTTCTGGTCTGGTGATTTCATATATTTTTGCATTGTGGTTCCTGTGTTGGTTTTGATTTTCCTCATCCTGGAAGTCTCTGGTTGCAATTTCCACCTGCCGCCACTGTCTGGTGGTAAAGGGCTGTGTAGTCTAAGCCCCCTGCGCTCTGCCCCAGTTTTTCTGCTGCGATCCGCAGTTTTGTTTTGTTTTGTTTTGTTTCTTTTCCCCACTGCGATCCACGGGTCCAGTCCAGTTTATTCAGGTCTGCCTCGGACCGCTAGATCTGGTCGAGCTGCAGACTCCGGGTTGCGGGGAGGGGGGAGCTCTCTCTTTTGCCCTCTGGGTCCCTGACGTGGGAGGCTTCTCGTTTGCCCCTCTTTATCCGCTCTCTGGGTTGCTCAGATGTTGATGGTAGCCCTGTGGCTCCTCTGAGCCCTCTGTGCGGGAGTTTCCCACTGGCTGAGAGAGCCCGAAGAGCTACAGTTTCCCGCCGAGGGCCGCCCCTCCCCCCTCTCTGGGAGCCGCGCGGACTGGATCGCTGATCTGATGGGGAGGGAGCGGAGTTCTGCTTACCTCTCCCCACTTCCTCCGGGGGCCCAGCACGTTCCGCTCTCAGATGTGCGGCAGTGTGGATCCCTCCGCTCCAGCTTTTCACTGTCTGGGATTCCGTTGTTGGTCTGTGGCTGTTACTTTTGTTGTATCTTGTGGGGGAAGAATTCACGGGAAAGCTCACTCCGCCATGATGCTGACGTCCGGGCTCTGTGCCAAAGTCTTAATTTATAAAGGTGACTGAATGACAACAGAGAGAGGTCAATGCCATTGAAAGAAAAGTTTAATGTTACTCGCAGTTCCCTTAAAAACAAGAGGCATACCACACAGGGCCACAGTGGGAGGCACCAGCATTGATCAGGAGGCAGAAAGGAGCAAGGTGAAGGCATAGGCTAGAGCCTTTATTGGTTTCTGAGAGACAGGCAATGCAGGGCAGGGTAAATAGCTCAGGATTGGCTAGTTTGAATAATTCCAGCAGGTTTTGGGGCCTAGGGGCTGTCCCTAGTTGTTTGGTACCTGGCCCTCTGTTGATTTAGGGTAGGGGAAATATTGGTTTGGTGTGTGACAGTTAGACTAAGGAGGTGGTTTGGGTATATGGACTCTGGATTGGTTGGTTTGCACATGAAAGTTAAGTTTTCAGGTGAGTTTCTTAGTATTTGTAGGAATTAGGTAGCCCTGGGTGTGCAGTCTGTCTCTGGCCCACTAGGTCTTCCAAGATGTCAAAACATCATAAAATTGAAAAACATGATTAATACACTGGTTCAAAATCTTTGTCAGATAATTTAACATCTGATTCATTTTGGTGTTGGTGTCAGTTGATTATTTTTTCTCATTCAACTTGTGATTTTCTTGGTTCTTAGAATGATGGCTGATTATATATTGTATCCTGAACATTTTTTCTTATGTTGAGAGACTTTGGTTCTATTAAATCTTTTATTTATGTTTATCGCATGAGTCCTGGCCTGCTTTTTGTTGGTTGTGGTCCCAGTGGCAGTTGAATTTTCAGAGCCTTGGTGGTGTTATTTTTGTTCTGATTGGTTTATGTGGTGCTGTTGGGGCTCCTGCTGGTCCATGGTGGTGCTTTGTCTGGGGGCATAAGTGGTTTGTCCAGGCTGAGGGACTGATGTGTCTTATTGGGGAGAGGAGTCTAAAGTTGCCAGAGACAAAGAAGGTTTTCTAGCTGGGCATGTTTTTGGTGGGGTCCACATGAATGTGGGGTTGGAGAACGCCTCCTGACTTGTGTACTTATTGTGTCTGCAGATGCCCCCCAGCTGACTTGTTGTCTTTGGGTTGGAAAGTAGAATCCCAGGTCCATGGGGGCAAAGAGGCTTTCAGGGCTGGGCCCGTAACTGTGGCAGGATGCCTCTTGCTCCTGCCACCCAGCTTCTTCAGTGCCTCTTGGCAGGTGGTGGGGGGAGGAGGAGAGGAATTTCAGGCCCATGGATACGAAGATGATTTTTGGGTCCCCTGCTTATTGTGATGTTTCCCCCTAGCTATCTCAGTGTCTCCCAGTCAAGGAGGGGAGTCTCTGGTTCAAGGTCACAAAGAGGCTTCTTTGCCCAGGCCATTTGTTGTGATGGAAGCCCTCTTGTCTGTGCTTCCCAGTCCCTCACCCCCACTCCTGGGTCATCTGGCGGGGAGGGCAGTCTCAGGCCCCCAGGGATGAAGAGGCTTCCTGGACTGGGCTGCTCTTTGTAACTATGTCCCTCCCGCTGGTGCTGCCAAGCCACCTTGTATCTTTCAGTTGGAGCTGGAGAGCCGCAGGCCTGGTGAGGAAGGAAAGCACCTCCCCTGCCACTGATTGTCGATGGGGCTCCTGGTTGATTCCCATACTGGGGCTGCTGAGCTCGCCTGGTGTTGTTGGAGGGACTCCTGTTCCATTGAGAGGAGGCATGAGCCCATGTGTGCCACCTTTTTTTACTAGGTTGGGGTAGAGAAACACCAGGCCTGGGTCATCTTCTTTCATTGGGTGGAGGGATATAAGATGTCCTATAGTTGTGCTGTTCCTCCAGTCCTAGTTTGGGGTCTTAAACTAGTTTTCCTTCCTCTTACCACCTTTCTGAATTCTCTTTGGTTGCTTTTTGTGTTATTTCCAGGGTTTATAGTTGTACTCAGTGGGGAGAAGCAGAGAGAAATGGGTCTGTTCATCTTGTCCAGTTGTCTCTTGCTTTTTTCTCAATGCTGCTTTTTCTCTTTTGCTCTATTAGATTGATCAAAAAAATTTTTTAACCTTCTCCTCGCCTTGACTTGGAGGTTATACATTCTAGTGCTTACTTTTAAGTCTGCATACTAGACTTAATAAAGTCAATTTTCCTCCTAATGACACTGGATTCTGAGAATGTTTTAACTTCCGTCCATTCCCAGCTATTATTATCTAGTAGTTTAGTTCCTTCTTTTTTATATTCTCCAATTTGTCCTTATTATTTTTATGGTAAACAGTTATTTATATTTGCTACATTTGCTGTTCCTTGCTCATCCTTGTTTCTTCATCCCCTTCTCCTTTCTTCTGTGTGTGATCTCTTTCTTTTAGTGGTCAGTCCCATTGGGTATGTGAGTGATAAACTCTCTCGGTCTTTGCCTGCAAATATCTTTATTTTCCTATTACTCTCAAATGATTGTTTAACTCAGCATAGAAGACTAGTTTGACAGGTATTTTTTTGTTGTTCAGTGCTTAGGATATTCCACAATCTTCTTCTGTCTTCAGTTTTTGCTTTGAGGTTTGCTGTCAATATAATTGCTGTTCATTTTGTTGTAATCTGTCTTTTCTCTCTGGTTGCTTTCAAGTTTTTTCTTTGTCTTTGCTGTGTATCAGTTTCACTACAACATATCTAGTTTAAACATATTTGTATTTATCTTACTAAAACTCATCATGATTTTTGAATCTGAATATTCAGTGTTTTTTTTTTTTTTTTTTAATTTCTGAGAAAATCCTCTGCCATTTTCTTTTCAAAAATTTCCTCTCTTCCATTCCATCTATTCTCTCCTTCTGGAACATCTATTAAGTGGATGTTGGACCTTCACATTCTCTACCCTACACATCTTAACCTCATTTTCATACTTGTCATCTTCTGATCTTCATTCTAATTGACTTTCTTAGCTCTTTCTTCCAGTTTACTATTTTTGTTTTCAAATATATCTAATTTACTATTGAACCCATCCTTTTGGTTTTTTAATTTAAATTAGTGTATTTTTCATTTCAGGAAATTCTGTTTGTGTACTTCTCAAAACTCTGTACTTAAAAAACATTGTGTTATCTGCATGTTCCTGAGTCCTGTGTAGATAATAGCATGTAAGCCTCTAAGTCACTGTTCCAGTGCCCTCCTGACTCACTCACTGGGTGCTCACAGCATCAGTTCACATACTTCAGGGTATAGATTTTAGTTCTTCTTTTGTTTCTGGCATGTAAAGATTTTCCTTTATTTCTTATGAGTTCAGTTATGCATTTAAAAATTGTTATACTTAATCTAGTATTTCTTGATTTTTGTATTAGAAGGGTTTTGGGGTCACTTTAGACCACCATCTTATAGGACCTGGAAATCAGTGCATTCTATTAATGTGAGGAAACTGAGTCCACAGTGGGAAGTTGCTTGGCCCAGATCAATTAGCAAGTCAGTGGCAGAGCTTGAATAAGAACTCATATCTCCTAATATAATACATAAAATGATGTTTCAATTTTTAGGTCATTGAGACTCAAAGACTTAGTTTCCTGAGAGTGAGGAACTAGGCCTGTCCCTTTAAGAATTCATGGTTTATAATATATTATCCATCCATCCACCTATCCAGTCCTTCTTTCAGCAAGTGTTTGTGGTGTGCTGGCTGTGTGCCTGGCTGTGCTGGTGCTGGGCTGTGGCAGTGAGGGGGGCACTGTCTTTGTACTAAAGGAGCTCACGGTCTGGTGGTGGAGAGAGAGAAGTAACCAGATTCCAGTGCAAGATGAGAAGGCTATAATGGCTAAGCCAAAGGAATGCTGAGCACCCAGGGAGAGCACCAAGATTAAGGATGCAGTTGGAAGAGGTGGGTTCAGGGCGTGGTTGTCTCACATGTTATGACTAAGATCAGATCTCAAGTGTGGGTCTGAGTTGGCCAGGCACAGGAGGGGTGGGGGAGGTTTTCTTGACCTGAGCCTTGCCCTGCAGGTGCCTGGAAGCCTGGACTGTCCTGATGACTGCAGGCCCCTCAGTGAGGCTGGCCTTCAGGGTGGGGATGGGGCATAGGAGTAGAGAGACAGGATCAGGAAGGTCATCGAAAGTCATCAGAAGGAGTTTGGTCTTTATCCTGAGACAGTGGGGAGCTGCTGAAGTGTGTGAAGGGAGAGGAGAGGTTGACTGAAGGGAAGGCCAGAGCTGTTGGGTGTGGGGCAGGGGCCAGCTAGGGGTTGCTGCAATGATCCCAGCCAGAGATAGTGGGCATGGGGATGGAAAGAGGGAGGGACGCAGCCGTCCCAGGGGACTGCACGTCTGTCGGAGCATTGTCTCTACCACAGTGCCCAAGGGTGCCCATGGAGCGAACGTCTTCTTCAGCTCTTTCGCCAAGCGCCTCTACATGGTAGGCCTAAAGGCAGGTCGGTTTCCTTGTCCCGTCTATGTTGTTCTCTTAGCTTTCCCCACCAAGCTGGAAGTAGGCCATGTGACACTCCTCATTAACCTGCTCAGGTTTCCCCCAGGACCCAGAAAGTGGTTAGGGTGGGGATTTCAAATGCTTTCCCTGAAGAACACAGAACGAGTCCTTGAGCTGAGCTTGGTTCAGCTCTGTCGGCTGACATGGACCTCCAAGCTGCAGGGCTGACACATCAGGTAGAGCTGCTGGCTGCCTGTTCCCTGCTCCATCCACAAGACTCTCAGCCTCTCCCCACTTCCTGGCTGCCCAGGCTCAGTGCTTTCTTCTATGGGGGAAATGCCTGTTATTCTTTTACCTGGGCATCTGAAACTATGACCTCTCAAAGTAAGTAAGACACAACACAATGGATGTCCTCGTTGGCCATGCAGTTAGGGACTGTCACCCTATGCGCTGGGTGGGGATTGAGAGGCGCTTCAGGGATATGAAATTTTCTACAGTGAAAACAGATACATTAACTGCGCTTATGCTTGTCCTCATTTAAGCTCGAAAGATGACTTGCTTAAAAAGCAGCCACATAAATTGTGGAAGAAGAGTCAAGATTAATTGAAATAGTAAATCAGCTTTTTGGGCGTGCATTTCAAGTGCATTTGTCACCAGCTCACTACAGCATCACCGTTTAGGGTGCTGATTTACAAAGCGGAAGGGGAATGACTGGGACATCAGGTTGCTTCAATGTGCTACCAAATTGGAGGGTTCCTGTGAGAAAGTCATTCTTTGGCATTTGTCTGAGTGTGGACTGAGGTGGTCTGTGTTAGTGAGGTCCTGCTGTCCCAGGTCTAGTGACCTATCACCGTGGAGGGCTGTGCTCCGGCTGGTGGACATGCAGGCCATTGGCCAGTGCAGGACTCCCCAAAATATGATTTCTCTGAGATGAGCCACAGAGATCCCTGACGGGAGAAGGCATTTACAGCTGCACCCTCCCTGTGCCTGCGTTCCCCATTCTACCTTTCCCCTAAGATCGTAAGACTATTTAGCACGGGGAATCTGTCCCATCTCACTAGAATGTAAGCTCCCAAGGGCCAAGGGTTTGTCTGTTTCATGCCCTGCCCTCTTACCTGCCCTAGATGGGTCTGGCGCATCGTAGCTGCCCCATGTGCGTTTGTTGACTGAATGACTGAGCCCAGCCCCTGCCGTGAGGACCTGCCGTGTCCGTCGCTGTGCTTGGCTCAGCACTCTCTGCTCTCACTGCAGAGGTGCATGCCTGGGTCAGGGCCAGTTTTATGACATCGCTCCACAGGGATTAAGGAATACACCTTGCTGGGAACATTAACATAGGCTGAGAAGAGAAGAGAAGACAGAGAAGAGAAGGCATGGGCTCCCTGATACTCCCATCTTTCCACTGGGGCAGGGGCCGAGGCCAGGGTGCTGCTGCATTCCAGTGGAGGGAGCCCTGCCCCGCTGATGTCCCTCCTGTAGGGCAAGTGTGACAGCAGCCTTCTCTGGGCATAAGCAGGCACGATTGGCACCGAGTGGTCTGGGTTTGGGGTGCCAGCTGTTTATAGGAGCTGTCTAGGAACATCAGCTGCCCAGCACCTGGAGACTGTGGTCTGTGAGGAAGCTGAGCTTGGCTAATCCCCTTCCACTGGGGTCAGGGGGCACTTGGTCCCACCCGGCTCACTGTCCAGGCAACCTGGAGGGACCCCAAGGTCTCCTTTGGAAAATCCTGCTTCTTGCACCACATTTTATACTGAGGAAGCTGAGGCACAGAGTGTTGGATGATTTGCTCATGGTTGTGTGACTGCCAAATGGCAGATATAAAGCCAGATTTGATTCCCAAGACTGCGTCATCTTACTGAGCCGTCTTGCCCAGACTCCTCCAAGCTGCTAAGCAATCTTGGGAGAGACGCTGAGCATCACCACTGGGCCACTTCCGAGGCCCACTTGTTTGCGGTCTGGACTCAACAGTGCCTGCAAGGGGCAGGGAGAAATGGAAGGAAGTGGCCTTGTCAGACTCCGTGGTGCCAGGCTTCTCCTGCGCCCTCTCACCCTCCTGGCTGTCTGTACAGCTGAGGCTCAGCATGTAGCCACTTGCCTAGGCTCACGAGTGAGAGATGATGGGTCAAGGTTGATCTCAGGCCACTGCCCCGAGTGGCTTCTGCTTAGGACCTGCCCTGCTTTGCTTCTGTGCCTTGTGGCAGTTCCCAGGGATGTTGCAGCTTCCAGGGTTTTCCTGTCATTCTATCTCCTGCGCTGGTGCTTTTGGCTCTGCTGCACCTGGCTCACTTCCCGCCACCCAGGGATGCCTTGTGGGCACCAGCAGGGCCACCTTACCCTCTGCCTCCCATCCCTGGACCGTGTCCAGGTGAGGCCACACACGCACCCTGCTGTCTAGTTGAGACTGAACTTTGGTAGTGTGGGGCTGTTGTCTCAGTTGGCCTTGACATTGGGAACCAGGACTTCTGGCGCAGGAACAGGACTGTGAACCAGCTTCTCCACTGAAGAAGCCGGCCCTTGGTGCAGAGACGGGGGCTAAGTGCTAGTGTAGTGAAGCCCAGGACCTGCAGTGCCCATGTAAACATATGGCACACATGCGTGGGTCATATGCACACATGTCAACATGGAGAGACATGTATGCCCTGTGATCAAACACATGCTCAGATTTCGTGCATGCCAGTCACACCATGTGTATGCATGTATGCAGACACACACCCACACACAGCCAAACGGACATGCAGAGAAGGGCGTTGCGTGGAGACGATCTGATCTGGCTCCTATATCTGCTGACTTGTGATTCCTTCCTTGTGGAAATAAGTCAGACTTTTAACGAGTGGTTGAGCAAAATGTGGCTGAACTCTGGTCACAGGAGAGGGGTTGGCCTTCGCGGGGGGACCTGCGTCCAGGGGAGAATCCCTAGGTGCCTAGGCCACAGCTCCCCTGTTGCCTCTGCAGTGTTAGGTCTCTTCTTTTGCCAGGTGAGCCCCCTCTCCCTCTCCCCACTGGGCACAGCCCTATGGATCCCTCAGCTGCCTCCTCTGTGCCTGCCATGTGCAGTTCTGCGGCCATCTGCGCACTCTTCGGAGAAGAGACTGCATGCTCCATGATGTGTCCCTGTCTCCAAGCAGACAGGCCTGTTGGGCCGGGATCCTAGCTCTGTCGGATGGGCGGGATACCTGGCAGAGCCCTGGGTAAGCCACCGCACTGGTCTGCCTCACTTTAACTCACTCTAAGAAGGAAAAAATGATGCCACGTCAGTGGGACTGTGGTGAAGAGTAAACTGAAATGATTTTGTAGAGAACCACACATGCCTGGGAAGCATAGCTCTCAGGAAAGGGGTGCTCTTGTTGGGGAGGCTGGCTGTCCTCCTTTTGCTCCTCCCTGACCCCTTCTTCCCTCTCTATGCCCTGCCCTGGGCCTGGGAGGGTGACCCTCTGCAAATAACCCCTGGGGTGCCCTTGCCTGTTGGCTTCCAGGTGGGTTTGGCTGGCAGGAGCTGAAGGTGTGAGGAGAGAGGGTCGGGGTCTCTCTTCCCCACCTCCTCCCTGCTGGGCTCTGTTCTGGATGCTTCCTTGCCTCATGCCTCACCCAGCCCCAAGGACGGCAATGGACCCCACTGTGGCTGGCCTGCCAAGGCCACTCCTGTGCGTCCTCAGCCCCACCTGGGCCTCAGTAACTTGCCCTTCACTTGAGCCAACTGAGATGACTTGTGTTCCTGTGGGCATAGGGGCTGCTGGGCCTGCCCAGAGAGTGGGGGCCCTGACAGGTGAGTGGGGATCTAGGAAGAGGGGTGGTTCGTGGTGAAGGGGCTGCAGTGGGGGTCAGAGGAGAGGAATGACATCTTCTGAGCTTGCAGGGTGCCAGGCCCCACACTAGGGACACTGCCTGGTTGATTTGTCACACCAACCGCAGACGTGGCTGTTATTATACTTTTCTTGCTTGGGGAGGTGAGGCCGTGAGAAGCCAGGTGACTGATTGCAGCCTGTGGGGGCCAAGAACATCCTGTCATGCCCCCTGTGCGGGGTCCTCACAGGGAAGACCTGGGTGCTGGCCTTGGGGTAATGGCTCATGGGGAGATGCGGAGAAGTGACATACCTGCCTGGGCCGCCTGCCTCACCTGAGAGGGAGATCAGATCCTGCCCAGAAGACCCATCTTTGCTTGGACACCTCTGCTGGGACGCTAACCCCATTCCCTGCAGGATTTTCACGTGGCCTTTCTTGTTTTAATTGGTCCCGTGACAGAAAGAGTCCAGTCCCTGCTCTCTGGCAGCTTCAAACCTTTCCTGCACTGCTGGACAGGCTGTCACAGCTTTCATCTCAGGCCCCTTTTGCACATCTAGGTAGATGTCCCCATAGAGGAGACAACGGGCAGGGAGCACCTGCGGGGGCAGTAGTAATGGAGCTCCCCTCTCTTCCCACTGCACAGTCCACTCGTCTTTGGGTGACAGGGTTTTGCCTCTCCACTGGAAAGATCCAGGGTGCCTTAGAGAGAGAGGCTTCCAACCAACCAGGTAACAACAGACAAACAGGACAGGGGGACAGAGGAAATAAGATGGACCCAGTGGGAGGGGTCCACACAGCACACACTGCAGGGCCTGTCCCTCTGAGTTGGAGCTTCCTTCTGGCCCCAAAAAAGAGGAAAAAATGTTGTCTGGAATGCATTTGCAGCTGAGGAGTTCTCGTGGGCTGTTCCAGTGATGGGGCCTGGGGGGTGATGTCTTGAGCTGACCTCTCTCCAGGGCCAGGCCTTTGACAGCAGCCTTCACGTTTCCTTGCCTGGTGGGAATTAAACAGACTTGGAGCAAGGCCATGGCTCCTCTGCCTCTGAACGTTTCTCCTTCATCGTTGCATGAAGTTTTCTGCAGGCATTCATCTGTTATGATTGAAGCCAAGCCTGGAGGAGGTGCCAGAGGCCAAGGGAGGCCCCTGGCCATGGATGGTGCCTGTGTCACCAAGGTCAGGAGCCCCCTGATGTTGAGACATCCTTGCTCCACTGGTAGCACAGCCTCTGCTGTCTCCCCAGTCACCTGGTCCTGCTTGTCACAGGGTCGGGTTGTTATGATGAGGGGTAGGAGAGAGAAAGAAGCAGAGCAGAATTCAGAGACTATAAAAATACTGTGGTGAGAGATTAGATTTCTGCTTTTATAATCCTTAGTCAGAATATACCTCTTTGGAGTGACTTCAGCATCATGGTAGAGTGGGCTCTCCCATTAAACTCTCCCCTCTAAGATACAACAAAAAGGACATTCATAAACCAGCAGAGGACGTTCATGCAACACAAAAGATGTCTGAGAGACCGACACAGCCATACATCTGAAGGTGGAGGTGCCGGTACCCCCAGATGAATTGGAAGGAGGTAACGAGAACCCCTCTCCATCCCCAAAGGCAGCAACTCTGGGTCTGCATGGCTCTCAGGGGGCGGGAAGGGTGGCCCTCTGAGGGGAAAACCATTGCTCTCCAAGTTCCCTCACAGCTTGTGGGAAACTCCCACATGGAGGGGACTGAACTGTTGTGGGGGTGCCTTCATCAAGCTAGCACCACAGGAAAGCAGATAGTGAGGGAAGCATGTGAAGCCCCTGGGATGGGGCAGGTGAAAGAAAGCGCCCCTCTCCTGCCAAGTGCTTCAGCTCAGCTTGTTGGCCAGAGCGCCCACGGATTGTGGTGAGCTCAGAATATACAGGTCTTGACTCTTACCCAGGTAACTAGAAGCTGTGACCAGATATTTTCATTATGAGGAAAAACAAACCCATGCCCTCAAACAGAATGCAAAAATGTATTAAATCTCCAGACCAGAAGGAAAATGACAAGCACCCAGAAATCAATCCTGAAGGCACAGAAATTTATAGTGTAAATGATGGAGAATTCAAAATAGCTATCATAAAATCCTCAACAAGTTACGAGAAAATCCAGATAGTTCAATGAAATCAGAAACTTCTTCACAAAAGAGATTGAAAAAAGAAAAAACAATCAGAAATGTTGGACATGAAAAGCACAATGGAGGAGATAAGAAAAATCTGGAATCTTTAAAGAACAGAGCTGACAATATGGAGGAAAGAATTAGCAATATACAGGACGAGAATGCAGAAATGCTCCAGATGGCGGAGGAGAGAGAACTAAGACTAAAAAGAAATGAAGCAATTCTCTGAGAAATAGCTGACTCAATTAGGAAATGCAACATAAGGATTATAGGTATTCCAGAAGCAGAAGAGAGGGAAAAAGGAGCAGAAAGCTTGTTCAAAGAAATAATAACTGAGAACTTCCCAAACTTGGGGAAGGAGCTGGAAATACAAGTGAATGAAGTCAATAGATCACCTAACTGTATCAACATAAAAATGCCCTCTCCAAGGCAGATAGTAATAAAGCTGGCAAAAGTCAATGACAAAGAAAAAATATTAAGGGCAGCAAGACAAAAAGAAAAATAACATACAAAGGAATTTGTTTCAGGCTATCAGCATATTTTTCAGCAGAAACCTTACAGGCTAGGAGAGAGTGGAATGATATATTCAAAATTCTGAAACACAAAAACTTTCAGCCAAGAATACTCTATCCAGTGAAAATGTCCTTCAGATATGATGGAGAAATAATAACTTTGCCAGATAAACAAAAGCTAAGGGAATTCATTGCCACAAGACCACCAGTACAAGAAATGCTCAAGAAGGCCCTCATTCCTGAGAAAAAAAAGAGAAAGGGAATACAAAGCCTTGCACAAGGAGAAAAATAGGTAGACAAAATTAGAAAAATTGCAACTCTCTATCAGAATAGGTTAGCAAACAATTATAACATCAAAGATAAAGAAAAGGAAAAAACCAAAACTTAATATAACCTCGTAACTTTAAACACACACTTACAACACAAGATGGAATAATATTATTACTGTGACAATAGTAACTTAGAAGGGGAAGAGGAAAGGGATGGAATCGACTTAGTCTAAGGAAATAAGAGACCATCAGAAAATGGACTATCTCATCTACGAGATTTTTTTATACAAACCTCATGGTAACCACTAATCAAATAATCGAACAGAGAGACATATGCTAAATAAAGAGAAATCTAAGAAAACCGTCATACAGAACTACCAAACTGAATTGGTAGTCTGAAACACATGGGACGAGAAACAAAGGAAATGCAGAAGAACTGGAAAATGAGCAATAAAATAGCAGCATTAAGCCCTCATATATCAATAATCACTCTAAATGTAAATGGATTGAATTCTCCAATCAAAAGACACAGAGTGGCAGGATGGATTAAAAAACAAGATCCAATGATACGCTGCCTCCAGGAAACACATCTCAGCTCTACAGACAAACACAGGCTCAGAGTGAAAGGAGGGAAGACAAAACTCAAAGCTAATGGCAAACAAAACAAAGCAGGTATTGACACACTTATATCAGACGAAGTAGACTTCAAGATAAAATAGGTAATGAGAGACAGAGAGGGGGCAATATATAATGATAAAAGCGACACTCCACCAAGAAGATATGTCACTTATAAATATATATGTACCCAATACAGGAGCACCAAAGTATATAAAGCAACTATTGACAGAAAGTCAATAAGGAAATCATGGACTTAAACGAAAAACTAGACGAGGTGGACTTAATAGATATATACAGAGCACTCCATCCAAACACAGCAGATTACACATTCTTCTCAAGTGTGCATGGAACATTGTCAAGGAGAGACCATATCTTGGGAAACGAGGCAAGCCTCAATAAATTTAAGAATATTGAGATCATAACAAGCATCTTTTCTGACAATAATGCTATGAAACTAGAAATCAACTACAAGAAAAAAACTGGGAAAGTGACAAACACATGGAGACTAAACAACATGCTGCTGAACACCAAAGGATCATTGAAGAAATTAAAGGAGAAATCAAAAAATATCTGGAGACAAATGAAAATGAAAATACACCATACCAACTCATATGGGATGCAGGAAAAGTGGTCCTGAGAGGGAAACTCATAGCAATACAGGCCCACCTTAACAGAGAAGAAAAATCCCAAATAAGCAACCTTTAGCTACACCTAACAGAACTAGAGAAAGAAGAACAAACAAAGCCCAAAGTTAGCAGAAGGAGAGAAATAATAAAAATTAGAGCAGAAATAAATGAAATAGAGGCTAAAAACAGTAGAAAGGCTCAATGAAACTAAGAGCTGGTTCTTTGAGAAGAGACACAAAATTGACCAACCCTTAGCCAGACTCACTAAGATAAAAAGAGGGAAGACACAAATAAATAGAATTAAAAATGAAAGAGGAGAAATTACAATGGATACCACAAAAATACAAAGGATTATAAGAGAATACAATGAGATGCTATATGCCAACAAGTGGATATCCTAGAAGAAATGGATAAATTCTTAGACTCATACAACCTCCTAAAACTGAATCAAGAAGAAATAGAGAATCTGAATAGACCAATCACAGGTAAAGAGATTGAAACAGTAATCAAAAACCTCCCAAAAAATAAAAGTCCAGGACCAGATAGCTTCTCCAGAGAATTTTACCAAACATTCAAAGAAGATTTAATACCTATCCTTCTCAAACTATTCCAAAAAATAGAGGAAGATGGAACACTTCCTGACGTATTCTACAAGGCCAACATCACCCTGATAACCAAAGCCAGACAAGGACAACACAAAGAAGGAAAATTACAGGCCAATGTCGCTGATGAACATAGATGTAAAAATCCTCAACAAAATACTGGCGAACTGAATACAGCAATACATCAAAAAGATCATACACCATGGTCAAGTGGGATTTATAGCAGGGACACAGAGATGGTTCAACATCTGCAAATCAATCAGTGAGATACACCACATTAACAAAACAAGGAGTAAAAACCACATGATCATCTCAATAGGTGCAGAGAAAGCACTTGACAAGACCCAACATCCATTTATGATAAAAACTCTCAACAAAATGGGTGTAAAAGGAAAGTACCTCAACATAATAAAGGCCATATATGATAAACTCATATGACAGCCAACATCATATTCAACGGGGAAAAACTGAAAGCCATCCCTCTGAAAACAGGAAAAAGACAAAGGTGCTCACTCTTGCTGCTCGTATTCAACATAGTACTGGAGGTTTTGGTCAGAGTAATGAGGCAAGAAAAACGAATAAAAGGAATCCAAATAGGCAATGAAGAAGTGAAACTCTTGCTGTTTGTAGACGACATGATTTTGTATATAGAAAACCCTAAAGAATCCATTGGAAAACTATTAGAAATAATCAACAATTACAGCAAAGTTGCAGGGTACAAAATCAACTTACAAAAATCAGTTGCATTTTTATACTCTAACAATGAACTAACAGAAAGAAAACTCAAGAAGACAATCCCATTTACAACTGCAACAAAAAGAATAAAATATCTAGGAATAAATTTAGCCAAGGAGGTGAGAGACCTATATAATGAAAACTCTAAGACATTATTGAAAGAAATCGATGGTGACAAAGAAATGGAAAGATATCCCATGCACTTAGACTGGAAGAATAAACATCGTTAAAATGTCCATACTACCTAAAGCAATCTACAGATTCAATGCAATCCCAATCAGAATCCCAATGACGTTCTTCCTGGAAATAGAATCCTAGAATTCACATGGGACAACAAAAGACCCCGAATAGCTAAAGCAATCCCGAGAAAAAAGAACGAAGCTGGAGGCAACACAATCCCTGCCTTCAAAATATATTGCAAAGCTATAGTAACCAAAACAGCATGGTACTGGTATAAAAACAGACACACAGATCAATGGAACAGAATTGAGAGCCCAGAAATAAACCCACACATCTGTGGACAGCTAGTCTTCGACAAAGGAGCTAAGGTCATACAATGCAGAAACGAAAGTCTCTTCAATAAATGGTGCTGGGAAAACTGGACAGCCACAGCAAAAAAATGAAAGTAGACCATTTTCTTTCACCATACACAAAAATTAACTCAAAATGGATCAAAGACTTGAATGTAAGACCTGAAACTATAAAACTCTCAGAAGAAAATGTAGGCAGTACGCTCTTTGACATCGGTCATGGAGGGACCTTTTCAAATTCCATGTCTACTCGGACAAGGGAAACAAAAGAAAAAATAAACATGTGGGACTTCATCAGACTAAAGAGCTTCTGCAAGGCAAATGAAACCAGGAACAAAATGCAAAGACAACCTACCAGCTGGGAGAAAGTATTTGCAAAGCATCTATCTGACAAGGGGTTAATCTCCATAATATATAAAGAACTCATACAACTGAACAACAAAAAAACAAACAACTGGATCAAAAAATGGGCAGAGGCTCTGAACAGACATTTTTCCAAGGAAGATATACAGATGGCCAATAGGCATATGAAAAGATGTTCAACATCACTAATCATCAGGGAAATACAAATCAAAACTACACCAAGATATCACCTTACACCCATTACAATGGCTATAATCACCAAGACAAAAAATAACAAATGTTGGAGAGGTTGTGGAGAAAAAGGAACTCTCATCACTGCTGGTGGGAGTGCAAACTGGTGCAGCCTCTATGGAAAACAGCACGGACATTCCTCAAACAATTAAAAATAGAGATACCTTATGATCCAGCTATCCCACTACTAGGTATTTATCCAAAGAACCAGAAAACAACAATCCAAAGAGGCTTATGCACTCCTATGTTCGCTGCAGCATTATTCACTATAGCCAAGACGTGGAAGCAACTCAGGCGTCCCTTGACTGATGATTGGATAAAGGAGATGTGGTATATATATACATATACAATGGAATACTACTCAGCCATAAAAAAGACAAAATCGTCCCATTTGCGACAACATGGATGGACCTGGAGGATATTTGTTAAGCGAAATAAGCCAGACAGAGAAAGACAAACACCTCATGATTTCACTCATATGTGGAAGATAAACTAACACACAGACAGAGAGAATAGTTTGGTGGTTACCAGGGGGCAGGGGGTTGGGGGTGGGCACAAGGGGTGAAGGGAGGTATTTATATGGTGACTGACTGACAATAATGTACAGCTAACACAATGTTATAAATGTTATAAACTCACAATGTTATAAACTATTATGACATCAATAAAAAAAAATATACTTCTCTGAGCAAGGCATGGAACCACTGGTCTGTACCTGTGGTGCCGGCAGGCCGCCATGACATGGATGGGCTTAGTGGGCCTGTGGGCTGGACAGATGTCTGCCTCCCTGAGGCGTCCCAGGGCCCCATGAGTCCAGGTCTGCAGAAAGGGTGATCTTGGCCCTGGCCACAGTGTCCAAGGAGTAGAAGCCGAGCAGCTTCCCCTGTGGGTCTGCGTGGACAGTGCAGCCCACTCCAACATCCCTCAAGAGATTCAGCCCGCTCTCTGTGGAATGGACCTTATCATGGCGCACAATCCACAGAGCCCCAGACTGGTCTGCAGCTGCCACGGCTTGGCGGAAGGAGCAGGGAGGGATGTTCTCTCAGCAGAGCTCTGACTAGGGCTATGCCTTAGAGGTCCCCATGCTGGCGGGGGTGGGAGAGGGCAGGGCAAACAGATAGGGCTGGGCTCTGAGCCCCCACATCCACTTTATCCAGACCCATGCCCTTTTCCTGTTTCATATGTGGTGCTTCCTTTTAAGACTTCATTTGGAAAAGGAGTCCAGAGCTGAAAGTGCCTGGGAGCACCCTGGGCCTCACAGCAAGGCTGCCAGCCAGTTTTGGGGCAGATTTTCATGCACATCACTTCTCTCAAGTGACCTCTGTGCAGCAAAACAGGCAGCACTGCATTTTGGGCAAGAACCTGGAATGCAGAGTGCCAGAGCTCTTGGTTGATCCATGTGGGTTTGCCCTGCCCTCCCCATCACCTTCCCATCCCCCTTCCTCTCCTGCTGCCCCACAGTGCAGTGTGCTGCCTGGGAATGAGGGGGGGGGGCTCTCATGCAGCATGCACAGCCATGGGGGGATTTGGAGATCATAGAGAACCTTTTGTGGGAAGACCTTTGAGATCCCATGTGTGGATAAATGTGGAAAAAGTTGCTTCATGAATTTAATAATCATGTCAGAATCATTTTTCTGTGTAGCCAAAACTGTCTGCATCTATAGCTTACTATAAAATATAGGCATCAGGAGGCAGACCCTTTTATATTTGTGAATATTTCTGTATCACCTTGTGACAACCTCACAAATATTGTTGAGGATGGTGGCTTGACTCTGAAAAGTCCTTCCCACCATGGTAAATGGTCCTTCCCTGACCACTGTAAGAGAGCAGAGGGTGGAGTGTCTGTGCAGGTGGGGGTGGGGCTCAGGTACTTAGTTCTGAGGGAGGGGCTCTGTGTGGCTGGTGGGCAGGGATGTTCCCTGTGGGGGCAGGGGGAGCTGTGTGGAGATGAAGGGGCCAAGCTGTCCCAACACTGAATCATAGCCGCTGAAGGCCCAAGGCATGCTTCGGAGGGAGGGGAGCCAAGGATCACCTGGAGGTGGGTAGGCACCTTCCTCATGGGTTGTCCCCTTCCTCCAGGACACCTCAGCAGGTGCCAGGCGGTTGCTGTCTTCATCTTACGGAAAGGAAGCAGGGCCTGGAAGAGGTCAGAGACCAGGCCCAGTGACCCAGTTTGAGAGGCAGCTTGGAGTTCAGCTGGTGCCTGGCTGACCCTTGGGTCTCAGTGCTGCCCAAGAGTCTGTCTGTGCCCAGGGAACAGAGAGCAGGCTGCAGCCAAGGCCCTGCAGGGTAAGTCTCCACAGAACATTAGGCTGCATTGTAGGGCCTTCCTGCCCGGATGTGGAGCCATGAGGCTAAGCTTTGGCCTGAAGCTTTGCATCTGAGATGGCCTGCGCTTTCCTCCTAGAGTTCCTGGAAGAGGAGAGGCGATTCCTGCACACTTGGACAGTGATTGGCAAATAGGAACAGCTTACCGGTGTCACCAGCTGCTGCTGCTGCTGTTAGTGGGTAGGGGATGGACCCTGCTGTGTTCTTCTGGCTTCCTCTGTGGCCTTGCAGATGTCCTGGAGGGTCTGGCTCAGTCAGGCCGTCCTTGGGCCCGTTGTTAGGCGTCCTGACCACTGTGCATGCTTATGTCGGGTGGGGCTGAACCTTCACATATGTGATTTCATCTGATTTCACCACACACCTGTGAAATGGATTGTTACCCCACTTTCATATGAATAAACTGAGGATCAAAGGCATTAAATAGCTCGCTCAAAGTCATAGAATTTGAATGCGTGTCCCATTTTTCCTCAAAAGCTGTATAGTTATTGTACTGTACTGTATTTTGTTGTACAGTAGACTGCTGTGTTGCGTCGATGGCCTCGTGCACACAGGAGGAGTTAGGACCTTATTGAATCACTGTGACCTGAAGTCCCGTTCCGTGCACATCAGAGTCGTGTGCTGGCGACTGTCTGCACTGTCGGGTGTGGAATGAAAGACAGACTTTGGGTACACAGTAAGCATGTGGTGTTTTGGATTCTCCTTGGGTGATAGACACTGATTTTCAGGGTTTCAAGGAGCCAGGTCCTGCCATCTCTGGCTCATATGAGCCTGGAGGGAATGAGCCATGGTGATTAAGAGAGAAGAAAGTGACTTTGTCATTATTAACCTGGCCACATCCTCCTGGGCTGTCCCTCTCTGTCACGTAGAATCCCACAGCTTTCCAGGGAGATGGGTGGATTAATGTCCTCGGGCTTGGGGACACACACATACCTGCATTAACCCAGGCATTGTTTACAAGCATCCAAGAGTGGGACGCTCTCTCATAGTCACATGTCCGGTGGGAGAAGCTTAGTGCCCACCATCCCCATCAAGGGGAGATGCGGGCCTCCAGTATATGGCAGCTCTTCTCTCTGGCACACCCCTCTTCGGGGGGCTGCCCCCAAGGACAGGCCTTGGCACCCTTCACCCCTCTTTCCGGCACAGCCCTCTTTGTCTGGCTGCCAAGACTTTTTCCTCTATTTTCAAAATGGATCCCAGACACAGCCGAGCCTCACCTGTCCCCCTCATCGCCCTGGTCCAGGGCAGCTTGTCTCCTACTCGGGCCTGCTGCCGCTTCCCACTTGTCTGTGTGGAAAAGCCCTTGGAGTCAGATCTGACCACCTCTCCCTGCCTGCCCTCCCTTCCTGGCCCTCCAGGGGCTCCCTAAAAGCTCCCCTGGGTCTGCCTCCTAGTTGTCTCCCCAGCTGTCCTGTGCTGCTGCCCTGGGCTTGTCTCTTGCTCCAGCCACGCTGGCCTCTCTCTGTCCCTCACATGTGCAGGCACATGCCCCCTGTCTGTGGGCCTTTGCTCCCCTCCCCACCCCCTGACACATTCTCTCACCTCTCATTCAGTTCTCTGCTTAATGTCCCCATGTCAAGAAGGCTCCGATCTACAGAAGCCTCTCCCACACTCCCTTCTGCTTGGTTTATTATCACCAGGCAGGAGATGACATACTGCCTTGTTTATCATCTGTCTTTCCACCCAGCCTGCCCCCTGCTCTGCCTGCTGTTGCATCCCTCCCAACTGGGCCAGGCTGGCAGCCAGTGTGTGTGGGGATGCTGCTATTGGGGGACCGTGGGCAGGAGCCTGGGGCCCTGACAGCAGAACAGAGATGGGGAGCCCAGGAGACCTCGAAGCCTCTGGATGGGTGCATTTCTCAGGAAGGGTCTCTGGGCCCTGCAGGAGCCTCCACTCTGTGAAGGGCACTGGGCAGACAGACAAACACACAAGGAAGTGGGGACATCCCATCAACTTGGAGTAAGCCCTACCATGTACTGTGAGCCCACTCTGGGTCAGCCCTCTGTGGGCTCTGCGTGTGCATGATCTCTTCAAGGGGTCAGGACAATGCTGGGGCTCAGAGAGATGCAGAACCTGTCCAAGCTCTTCCCTTGCGCCCCCTGCTCCCCTGGGGCAGGCCCGGGTGGAGGGGAGTGCAGCATGGGGCAACCCAGGCTTACCTCCTGCTGGCTGGGTCCTCTTGGCATCTCATTTGTTTGTTCAACAAAAACTCGCTGATAAATAGGGCCAGCAGCTGGGAATACAAGTGAGAAAAAGACCTACTGTTGTCAGGAGGGTGAACAGGAGTTGGCAGGGTAAGGAGAGGGAGAAGAACAAAGCCAGGAGGGGAGCCGTTCCCTCCTCAGTGCTCAACACTACGCTCCAGCTCACACCTAGACTCCTGTAAAGGCGTGGGCTCTGTGCAGGTGAGCTCATCCTCACCCTTGGGGCACGTCTGAACTAAGGAAAAAGCTCCTGGGAGGTGAGTTGTTGGAGGTGAAGCTTGGATAGTGTTCTAACCAGCTGTGGCTGCCTGACGAATATCCCCAAAATATAGCTTCAAACAGCAACATCAGCTGATTATTATGGATGATGGTTCTGGGTGTTTGGTGGGCTCAGCTTGGTGTGTCTCACTCTCAGGGTTCCTCATGCAATTGAAGCCAGATGATCTGTCCTGGTTAATGTCATGTGTCACCTGGCCTAGGCTGTAGTGGCCAGATGTTTGGTTAGACTCAAGAATAGATGTCTCTGTGAAGGTGTTTTCTAGATGTGCTTAGCATTTAAATTGTAGACTTTGAGTAAAGCAGAATATCTTCCGCAATGTGGGTGGGCCTCATCCAGTCAGGAGAAGGCCTTAAGAGAAGACACAGGTTGGAGGAGGAAGGAATTCTGCTTCCAGACTGCTGCTGGACTCAAGATTGCAACCACTCTTCCCGTGGTCTCCAGCCTGCTGGCTTGCCTTGCAGATTTTGGACTTGCTCCTTCCCACAACTATGTGAGCCAGTTCCTTAATAACCCTCTCTCTGACTCTACCACATCTTGGTGGTTCTGTTTCTGTGGAGAACCCTAACTAATACGTGGTGTCCTCTCACAGGTTTCCTCATACACGTGTGTGGAGTTGGGTGGGCTGCTAGCTGGGCCCTTGGCTGGGGCTGTCAGCGGACACCATGTGTGACCTAGGCTTCCTTACGACATGGCACTTGGGTTCTAATAGGGGGAGTCCCAAGAGGGCCAGGTGGAAACTATCGCCGTTTATGGCCTAGTGTTGGAAATCACACAGCATCTTCCTCCAGTCACAGCCCCACAAAATTCGAGGTGAAGGAACCTAGACCCTCCTCTCCTTGGGAGGACTGTCCATGGCCCGTGTGGGAAGAGCACATGAGATGGGAGATCTCAGTGCTGCTATGTTAGGAAATCCAGGTGGCCCCAGGTGGAACTTGGAGGAGGAGAGAGGAGCGGGCGGCATGTGCGGCCTGAGGTCCTGGAGGAGGCTGGAGGAGCCCTCACGATGGGAACATGGGCCCTTGGGCCTGTCTGGCCTCAGTGTGGGTACGTGGATGGGCTCTCTGGACCCCATCAGAGTGTCTGTCTTTAGAGAGATGGGCTTTGAAGGAAGGCAAGGGGAGGTTCCTAGAGAGCCTGGATTGAGGATGAGAGGGGAGGCTGGGGCACGGAGCCCTGTGTGCTCCAGGGAGTGCAGCGCACAAGGGGCTGCAGGTGCAGGTTTGGACATCGCCGTCCCAGCCTACTCCTCCCGGTGGTGGCCCACGGAGGGTGTCAGAGGGCTCTGAGGGGTGCTGGCGGCGGGTGAAGAGGTGGAGCGCACGTGGAAACGGCACCAGCGAGTGGGCCTTTCTGGGGTGGGATGGAAGGAAGAGTGGGCATGCTGAACTCAGCCCCACTTGGCCGACAGGGCCAAGGCATTCCGCCTGAGGCCTAATCCCCTCACAGAGACAGGCCAGGACTGCCCAGCTCCTGGCACACACACATGTGCACAGTCACGCTCACACACACTCCCATTTACGCCCTCACCCACATACTCTCTTTCACACACAACACACTCTCACATCTTACACCCACTACCACGCACTCACACTAACAACATCCTCACTAATGCACACACACACTCATACACACACTAACGTCACATACATGCACACATTGACTCACACTCTCGCACATTCACTCTTACCGAAACACACATATATTCTCACAACACACTCTCACCCTTACATGCTTTCACACACACACTCACACCCCCCCATCCTCCAGGTCCTCGAGGACAAGCTCCTGGGGGTGGAAGCCCCCCTTGCTCTCCGCCTCCTCACATGCAGGATGCAGCTGCACATCGGAAGCACCTGGGAACCTCTTTTATTTTCTTCCGACTTTCTAGAATGAATATTCTCAAGTGTACAAAAATGTAAATGGAACGTTACAATGAGCATCTGTCTACCCACCACCTGGATTCAGCAGTTATTAACACTTGTCATATTTGCTTAACAATAATAATTATTTTTGCCTGAGCATTTGAAAGTTTATGTCTAAACCCCACCTCCTCTTTCACTCTCTCCTTGCCTTTCTCTCTCTCACATCTTTATGGACTCAGATTTTTATTTCTTCTCTGTTTTATAATAAATTATAATAATTATTCTTTTTGATGCTCACATTATCCCAAATTTGTGCAGCAGAAGCCCTTTCAAGGTGCCTTCTGAGTCCTTTTGTTTTGAGTCCTTGGTTTTGGCCTAACAGAATGTTCCAGTACCATCCTGTCCCTTCCCCAGCCCAGTCCCAGAACTGGCCATTTCTCCAGGAAGCCGTGGTTCCTTTCGGTGAGGGAGTATTTAGAAACCAAGAACTACACTGTGGATGTGATCATTCCTACTGGAGTATCAGTTTCTAGGTCCTTTTAGTGGATAGAGGTAGAAAACCTATTTTTAAAGTCATAAGTTCATGTTAATATTTTAAATTCCAATTTAACATTACAAGTTTTTTGACCTTTTATTTTATATTTGTATCTCTTTTCTCTTACAGGGAAAATTTTGATTTCTAACTATATTAACACAAATGTTTTTCTTTATTCAAACACACACACCCGTATTTATGTACACATATATATTCAAAATAATGTCACTATTACTCCTAAAAATAAAACTACTCCGTGCAAAATCAGATCACTGTTCAAAAGTCATTTGAAATAATTCTTTTCTTTATCTGCTAATGTTATCTATTTGATATATACTTAGGATCATATTTCAGTTTGTTTTCAGTTTTAGAGTTTAAAAAAAATCTTTCTTGATTACATTTTATTTATGAATAAGCAAATAACTTACATCCTTAGCCAGGGACATCCTGCTAAGGGAATTTCAGAGAGGAGGTCTCTTCCTCATAGCACATATTGTTAGTGTCTCTACCAGCTGGTGAGGAGATCAGAGGGTCATTTGCCCCTTTTCTCTCTTGTGTGGATGACACACCCTCCCCCAGGAGGCAGTGACTATGTCAGACCAGCGGCTCTGACTCCTGCCCCCTCGATTCCAGACCCTGGCCTTGGCCTCTGTTTGCCCCAAAGCCTGTACTCTTCATCGTCTGCCCTCTGCTCCCTCTGCACTAGGGCCCCTGGTCAGTCTGGCTTTGAGGAGGACGCCAGCAGCCTTGTTGCCCTCAGAGTGAAGCTCACAGGTATTTGCTGCTTGCTGTGAGAAAAGTGACGATGCTGGACTGGGGGGAGTGGAAACAAGTAAAAACGTGAGGACCTTGCGAAGGTTCCAGCAGCCTGTGGTCTTCCTCAGCACCACTGCAGTGCTGAGCTCGGCTCCAAGTGGCGGAAGAGACATGAAGACCACCTCTATCAATTCTTCTCCAATAATTAACGCATGTCACTCATTAACCACTCACATTCCTTTTTACGTTGATGCCTGGAGAAGCCCGCAGGATTGTTATAAGCCTCCGAGTGCCAGATGATGCCGCCCATGTGGTGCGGTTTCTTGGAGGTGAGAATGGTTTCTATTCTTCCCACAGCCTGTTGGCAAGGCTCTATGATTCCTTCACGTGGAATTCACTCACTTATTCTTCCATTAGAGATGTACCCAGGATGCAAGGTTCCCGGCTGAGAACCTATTAATTCCACCCTGTCACGTGTGCACTCACTCATGGAGTGTCCACTGAGCCCATGGACCCAGTGTGGAGACCCAGCGGTGACCACAGCATGGCACTGCCCATGGGGGTTGAGAGGATGTTCACACAAGCAGCCTGTGATGATATGAAGTGACTGGAGCTAGGACAGAGAGAGGCACCTGGCTGCAGGGGCACAAAGGAAGGCACCTCGGCAGTTTGAAGGGTCAGGAGTGCTTTTTGGAGTGGTTTGTGCCCACACTGAGTTAAAGGATGAGCAGGAGCTGGCCAGGAAGGGAGGGAAGGGCCACTGGCAGAGGGGACCGCACAAGAGAATGCTCAGAGAGGAAAGGCAGTGTGGTCTCTGGAGGAATAACGTGGTTAAGCTTCTGGTGTGATGCTGAGAGAGTTGCAGGAAGTGACTGTGGAGTGGTGGCCCTTCATTTCACTGCGTGGGTCCAGGCCACCCTGGAATCCAAGTATCTGAAAACCTCTGGAGCAAAGAATAGCACGAGCAAGTCAAAGGCAAATGACCAATTGGCTAAGGCATACACGGAGCTAACACAGGCTGAGCACATGGCAGCTCTCCACAGGCTTTCCAGCTGTGATATGAGGGCTGAACCTCCTTGGGACAAGCTGCTGATGCTGTTGAGGTTGGCCAGTGTTCTTTACCTGAGTTTGCATTTGTTGTGGTCACAGGGTCCAGCCGAGGGAGGAGCCACTGAAGGCCAGCTTGTCCTTCCAGACCTGGGGCATGGTGGCTGAGCCTTATTGTGGCCAAAAGGGAATGAGGGCTCTTCCCTTCCTGATACAGAACACGTTGAACTCCAGCCATTGGGCTCCAAGGTGTTTGTCAGATGGCTGCAGCCAGTAGCACCTATAAATTTCTCTCTGATGACCCATCCATCTCCCCAGTGAAACCCTGAGTGCAGGCTGAGCCCTGACAGCTCCTAGGGAAGATGCAGTCCCAGCCAAGCTTGGAGCATGGTTTTATCGCCCAGAGTAGAGCAAGCCACTCTTTTTGGTGACCTGGCTGGCTCTGGGTTGCATTTGTGCCAAGTTTGGTGGTAGAGCCAGACAGGAGAGATGTTTCTTGCTTCAGCTGGAGATTCTGGAGGTAGAACTGGGTTTAAATGGGAAGTTGGCATTGGATGAGGAGAGCCGTGCATATCGGTGAGGACCTTTCAAGAAATGGATTTGGCACAACTGTATAGGTATCTGGAGAAAAGTGAATTCATCTACCCTCCTACCTTACATAAAAGTAAATTTCAGGCAGAGCAAAGCTTTAAAAGTAAAATATAAAACCATAAGTGTAAAAAATTTGAGAGTTAAAATTTTTGGGGGGGTAATCTTATTTTAGGGAAAGCTTTTCTAAGCATGAAAACCACAAAACCCTAGATGAAAAGTGACAGATTCAGCTATAAGACAGTTGAAAAAGGTTCCACATAGAAAACTAGAAATATATAAACAAAGGTACAAACACAGACCCCAGGGTCAATATTTATGTGGACAGCGCTCGTGTCCTTAATGGAAGAGTCCCCCCAGTGACCCGCAGAAACAGGGGCAGAGGCCGCGAGATGCAGCTTACAGGAAAGCAAAACCAAGAGCTCTTAAACCAAACTAAATAAAATAAAATAAAGCAGTCACCCATACTCCTCACCTACAGTGAGGGAAATAAAATGAAAATCACAGTGAGCTCGACTGTCAAGGAGCACCCTGTTTTTCCCGCTCCATGTCACCAGGCTGTGGGGACAGGCACTCTCAGACGCTGGTGGGGGTAGTGTGGAGGGGTCCAGCGTCTGTGGAAGGCACTCTGGCAGTATCTCTCCAAGTGGAATGTGCTCCAAAGTTATCCTGCAGCCACACAGTTGCTCACGGCAAGTGACATTTGCACAAGGATATGACTGCTACATTGTTAGTAGTTGCAATACATTTGAACACCTCCCTGTCCCCCAACAAGGCACTGATTAAACATATTTTTTATATCAGGCATGGAATACGATGCATGCAATAAAAGAGTGAGGAAGCTCCCTAATTGCTGAAGTGGATTGATTTCCAAGGTGAAAGTAGGAGATGAGGAGAGAGCGCTGGTGCGTCACCTGGAGGGAAATCTGGGCAGGTGCGTGTGGAGCGAGGCCCGGGACCCTGGGGTTGGGGGGAGGAAGGGGATAGTTTCACTGTAAGGCCTCTGTGTCTTTTGAACTTTTCCATGTTGATATTAAAAATAATTTTTTACACATTAAATTTTACATATTAAAAATAATTTTTAAAAATTGCTGGAAAGTCTGGTTGATGGTGATAGGTTTTTTTCAGGGAATCCTATATTATACCTTTTGGCCATGAGGAGGGGCTGCAACTGGCCAGTAAGCCCTCAGGCCATGTGGGGATTTGTGTCTCTACCCTCAGATTTGGGTCTAGACCTCAGATTGGCCCAGAGCCTGGAGAAAGCTGCTTCTCGTATCAATTAGCTTTTGCTCTGCAACACATGTTTACAATGCCTCCATGTCTTACAGCCACTGGCATCTGTTTCTTGCTCTCACATTTGTGGGTTCCCTGAGATGGCTGTGCTCCACGGCTTGGGGAGCAGAGACCCGAGGTGCCAGCAGGAGTGTGAGGGGTACCCAACCACATAAGCATGGATGTTGCATCTGCTAGCATTCCATTTGTCAAAGCAACTCACATGGCCAGGCCCCAACGCCATGAGAGAGAGTAGCTTGCTGCATTGAGGATGAGTCCAAGGGAGTGAAGCCTTGAGACCCGTAGCATCCACAGCATGCTTCCTTCACACTTCCTTCATGTTCCCCTCCCAGGAATCTTCTGGGCACATAGCAGGTTTAAGGAACGGTCTTTCTTTGTCCACCTCATTTTCTTCCCAACAGTTTCTTTTTTTTTTTTTTTTGCAGGGAAAGATTCACCCTGAGCTAACATCTGTTGCCAATCTTCCTCTTTTCTTTTTTTTTTTTCCTCTCCAAAGCCCCAGTACATAGTTGTATATTCTAGTTGTAAGTCCTTCTAGTTCTTCTACGTGAGCTGCTGCCGCTGCATGGCTATTGACAGATGAGTGGTGTGGTTCCGTGGCCAGAAACTGAACCTAGGCCATCAAAGCAGAGCATGCCAAACTTAACCACTAGGCCATCAGGGCTGGCTCCCAAAGGTTTCTTAATCAAAGTTGGGTGAGTCAACAATAAGACTTCATCCCCCACTTGACAGAAAGCATGGAGAGGGGATGGAAATAACTAGAATGAAAAGACAAAAGTGGTTCAGCACATTAAACTTTAATCCAATTACTGGAATATTGACTGCAGGAGCCAGCCACAGGCAAAAGTCAGCAATGAGAATCTGGCCATTGTTTCTATGGAAATCTGTCTAAATGCCTGTGTAGGAGACGAAGAACATTTCCTCTACCCTCTAGGTCCTTCTGGCTGGGCCACGAATTAAATTGACATGAGACAGAATAACAGCAGACAATCAAATAAAGCTTTATAACACATATACATGGGAGAAACCCAGGAAAACTGGGTAACTCAGCCAGAATGGCCAAAGCTGCCACCTTAAATAGCATCTTTAGCTAAAGACTAAGGAGGATGTTGGAGATGGGAGGAGTCAGTTATGGGAGATTACCAGAAAAGCACAGTAAACAAGAATAAGGTTATTATGCAGATTTAAGTCCTCGCCTTCTTCATTTATAAGGGTTTCTAGAGATAAGGTCACCCCCCTCTTCCTGGTACAGAGAGGGAGACATCTTTACAAATGGAGATTTCCCTTACAAATGTAAATGTCTCTTACAAAGGGTAACTTCTACTTGGTTTTCAGAGCTTTTCCCCTGTCTGCAGTTTCTTAAAAGTAACCAGCCCAAAATAATCCTCATGCCAAAGAGACACATTTTGAAGTGGCCAACTCTGATCCGCCACACCTCCCAAACACCAGTGGAGGAGCAGGGGTGGATTGATCTGAACGTGCACGTGGAGGCAGACCTTTGAGAAACCCAAGAATCCTCAGAATTTGGCAAAGACAGGGGAGCGATGGGGCATCTCTCACAGCAGCTTGCCAGGTGCACTGTTGTAGAGGGGCAGTTTAGGGATGATTTGAGCTTGTTGGAAGGCTGTGCTTTGCTTCCTACAGCATCTGGGAGTAACTCTAGCACTGGGTCAGGAGTGCCTGGTCTTTGTGAGCAGTGTGTGTGAAGTTTGAGTGGGAACTTCTGGATGTGTAGCACCGAGTTAGTATTGGGTCAGCTCTGCCCAAGAGGATGCCAGGGAAAGGCGTTGGCTATAGATGATAGACACAACTAGAGTGGACATGATGCCCAGAAAAACAGCTGTCTGTAAAACTGAGAAGACCCACTTATCCATGGAGGGGACCAGAGTACAGGGATGCTGAGCAGAAAGGAGGGACTCAGGAAACTAGTGGTGTAGTCATCTCCAACAGTGAGCTCTTGGGCTGGGGCAATATTGTCTGAGGCACTGCTGTATGTGGGGTGACGGAGGCCAGCTCGGGGCAGTTGGCCTGCCCAGGCAGAGATCTGTGAAGAGCCGGAGTGACTGGCTGGTGTTAAACTCTGGAACGGCAAGTGTGAGCCTGCTGCTGGTCGAGCAGACCTCAGTGAGTCTCATCGGATCGTCAGAGTGCCCTCTGCAAAAGGGCATGTGACCTCCGTGACTGAGCTTTGTGGGGGCTCCATCCACAATGCGTGTAGATTCTGGGGACATTGATGAGCTGATCATGGGGACATTTTGTGGATGGCAGCTTCACAATCCAGAGGCCCCATTAAAACAATAGTAAGATCATTAAAATGCAAACCTGCCAGCCAGATGGGTCTGACCTGGCTATGTTGGGAGGGCCATTCTGCCTGGGATGTAGTTTGAGGCTGGTCTAAGAGGAGTGACTCTTTTATTATTTTTTAAGATTCACACTGAGCTAACATCCGTTGCCAATCTTCCTCTTTTTTTTTGTTTCTTCCCAAAGCCCCATTACATAGTTGTATATCCTAGTTGTAGGTCTTTCTAGTTCGTATATGTGAGCCACTACCACAGCATGGCTACTGACAGATGGGTGGTGTAGGTCCACACCCAGGAACTGAACCCAGGTGGCCGAAGTGGAGCATGCCGAACTTTAGCAGCTAGGCCATCAGGGCTGGCTCAGGAGCGACTCTTTCAAGCACTGCTTCCATTGGTACCATTTAATGTAGAGGGAGGGGAGCTCTGGGTCAGAGTCCACACCTGGTGGCATGCTGGCCGAAGCCCTTCTCACAGGGCCTGCCAGCACCTGGCGCCCAGGCATCCTGTGGTGCAGCTGTGTACCTGGTCTGTTTTGCTCCAGCACATCTCCTGAGACAGGGTTAGGCCTGAGGGGTCTACTAAAACTCCATTACCCAGGCTGTCCACAGTAAGAACGACAGCCACGTCAAAGGAGAGTATTTGCATATGACTAGCTTGCCCGGAGTCCTTCTGGGGGAGCAGTCTGGATGCTGACCAGAGGTGGGGTGTGGTTGCTGTGGAGCATGAGGTCCTTCACCCCTGCACCTCAGGCGGGGTGGGGCCTGGCCTGGGTCTGAGGACAGCAGCCGCGGGATCCCAGGTTCCTCTTGGATTTTATTTCCTAATGTGACTGGCATCCACTGGGCGGAGGGCCTCTTTTCCTCTCTCTAAGATCCACACAGTTCTGCAAGTTTGTCCTGAAGCTATAATTTCCATCTCCTGCAACATTATTAGGTTTAATTAACAAGGCTTTATAAGCCACATAGTGAGGCAAAGCTAGTGCCTTAGCTTTGCGGCCAGTGCTGGGCCATCATCTGGGCCACTGAAATCTGTATAATCATGATCTCTGAGCAATGTGGTAGGGGTTTGTTCCCTTGGCTCTCTATTACAAGGGGGTCATATTGCATGGTCTGCTCTCCACCGGGTCGCTAGTGTGTGGAAGACAGTGAGACGATTGAAAGATCAAAATGGCAAGGGGAGCAAGCATTGGCCCAGGGAGCGGATGTGGCTGATGTCCTCCCTGATGTGAGAAGAACGGGCTTCCCTGTGGACACCAGCAGGCGGTCTTTGGCGGAGACTGGTAGTTGGGTGGGGGGGAGGGCGGGGTTGGAGACCTGAGGGCCAGGAATTAAGCAGTGTTAGAGCCTGTGGTGAAATTTCTGCCCACTTAGGGGACCACTTATTGTTTAAAAGCATCTTTGAGTAGACCACTGTGCCTTTCTGTAAGTCAAGCCACTTGGGCTGGTAAGCTGGGTGGAAATTCCACAAGATTCCATGTTCTAGAGCCTTTGACTAAACAACTTGGAGGTGAAACGGGCACCTTGATCTGAATCTGTGACGTCTGGTAGGCCAAAAGGGATGGCATGTGCCTGGTTAAGAAGGACATTACATCGTGCGGAGCAGAGTTTCTGGAGGCAGCAGCCAGCAGGAGTCCAGGGAAGTGATCCATAATGGTGGTTGCATACCTACTAGCTCCAGAAGAGGGCAGCAGCGGCCCGATAAATTCAATTTGCCATAGGGTACAAGGTCTGTTGTCCCGGGGCACACGTCCCCACCTGAGAGCCTTCTAGAGTTTTGTTTGGGAGTAAAGGGGGAAATTATTATTATTATTTTTATTTTTGCTGAGGAAGATTGGCCCTGAGCTAACATCTGTTGCCAATCTTCTTTTTGCTTGAGGAAGATTGTCCCTGAGCTAACATCTGTGCCAATCCTCCTCTATTTTGTATATGGGATGCCACCACAGCACGGCTTGATGAGCGGTGTGTAGGTCTGTGCCCAGGATCTAAACCTATGGACCCAGGCTGCCGAAGCAGAACACGTGAACCACTACACCACTGGGCCGGCCCCAGGGGGCAATTATTTACCAGCACTTTGGTTAAAGCCAGGGTGAGGGGAGGCTGTGCCTGCATGCCCAGTCAGTGAGTGCTGTCAGTCCCTGTGGCCTGATGTAACATGGGCCCGCTCTGCCAGTGGGTGTGGCATCATCACTGGAGGAAGCGTTGTGTCTGGGGCTGTGGCTGGTACTCCGGGAGGTGGCTCATGTGGGGCCTTGGAATAGGTGTCTAATTTGGATAACGAGTCTGCAAGGTTATTACAATGTGCCTCTGGTGTCTGCTGGCGTGTGTGTGCAGACATGAGTGACTGTGATCAGCATGTGTGATTGGTTATTTCTTTCCAAATGGAGGCACACCAAATAGGCTTTCCTGAAATCATCAGTTATTCTTTTGACATTGTCTAGACCAGACTTAAAGCCAACTGGCTACTGCCCAGGAGTCGATAAAAATGTGTGCCCTTGGGAGTCCCATTTTTATGGTCTGTTGTCACCAACTCTGCCAGTTGGGCCCAGCCGAGAGAGCCGTCTTCCACTGGGGACATGCTGCTAGCAGGATGTCATGCTATAGCCTTCCAGTGGGCTGCACTGTGCGCAGTGGTGGCGCTGCCATCACAGAAGAATACTGACTCTTTTTCCAGTTGGTCCCAAGGGCTTCCCCACACTGCTAGAGGGGCTGGCAGTGGGGGTGCCGTTAGCTGCACCCCATGTCAGAGGGCAAAGGGCTGAGCATGGGGGAAGCCACATCCTCCTGTAATTTGGAAGGGCCTTTGACACGGGGTTTAGCCCTTTCCTGGAGGTACCTTTTCCATTTTAACAGTGAGGCCCCAGTGGCCTTTGTGAGCCTCTGCTGGGTTGAATTCCTACTCACAGCAGGTTGGGGACTTGTGTGTGAAGCCCGGTGGGCTGCCGAGATTTGGCACTGAAGTGGCATGTACTGGGCTGCTGTTGGGCAGACGTTGGGTCCAGAACCCCATGTACACCCAGGTAGAGCCATGCTTAGTCCATCGACTCCATGAGGCATAATCAGGTGTAGCCAGTGATTCAACTTGGAAGTCTGAGCCCAGAGGGACTAAGGGTTAGGGTTAGCGCCTGCTATATGGCTGGCTGGGCCAGATGTAAGGCAGTTTGTTGAGGTTCTCCCCAATAGAAAGAAGTCAATTTGTGTGTAATGGCATAAATGAGTCTAAGTAGAATGGATAAGTGTGGAATTCGTTGCCTCTAAAATGTGAAGAGACCTAATACATGCTGTGCCTGCCATAATGCAATGGGAGGCCTGATTGTGAGGAGTTGATGTTTTATAGTGAGAGGAATTTTGAGGCCCTCAGCTGACACACAAGCCAAGAAACTTGACAGAGTGGTGGGTCCTTGGATCTTATTTAGGGCAATGGTCCATCCTCTCTGCTGTAAATGTTGTGTTACTAGAGGTAAATCTTCCCTGATGGCATCCTCAGAGGCCCTGTGGTCCAGTGCCATCTATATGATGCCAAGGCGGCAGTGGGTTAGTTGGAGTGAATTTGGACTTTGTCTGCATGGGTTGTGTGTTATGGCAGGGCTGCTGAGATAACCCAGGCAGCTGAGTGAAGGTACACAGAGTGCCCTCGAAAGTGACAGCAAATTGAGGTTGTGGTCTTCAGTTATCAGGACCAAGTAAAACATGTTGACTAAATCTAGGACAGCAAAGTAGGGGCCCTGAACCTTTGGATGTCATCTACCATCTCTATCATATTGGGAATGGGAGCCTTAATAGCGGGAACCTGTGCATTTAAGTATCCATAGTCAGTTGTTAATCTCCATTCATTGGTGGCGGTTTTAACACTGGCAGATAGGGCTACCAAAAGGTGAGATGGTGGCCTAATGACCCCAGTGTCAAGTATATCTCCAATGAGGGCAAATGCCCTGTGTACCTTGCTTCAGCCTGTATTGTGGTATAGTTACTGTTTACATTGGAGGAGGCAAGTGGACATATTCCCATTTGGCAGCTCCCACAAGAAAGGCCAGGAATTTGGGTTTATTCTACCAGGACTATCTCTGGGTGAGGGCATCCATACCTCTAATAGGAAAAGAAAGAGCCAGGGAGGCCACCACCACTGGCAACTGTTTTAGAAATAGAGTGCTAATAGACACGTCCAGCTTAATGTGTACTCCCTTTACAGTTTTACCTGCTATGCCTTGTAGGCTGTAGGAGGTTCCCCTGGGGAGTTTAGAAGGGTTACCTGGAATTACTATGATTTGGGTTCCTGTGTCTAATAGAGCAAGGATTAGAGTCTGGTTATTGCCTTTGTCCCAGTGGACCAGCAGAGTTGTAAATGGGCAATGGTCCCCGGGAGGTGGGACAAGCTTGAAGGAGCGGCCATGTCCCTAGGGTGATGCTCTGGGCGGCTGCCAAGCCCACAGGTCAAGGAAGTTGTTTGGGGCAGAGAGGATGTTGGGACTTTCTAAAGGCCTCTGGGCAACTGAGATTGGGCTCTGCTGTGAGGTAACCACTTGTTTTAAAGAGAGGAGTTTGCACCACGGCTATCCAGACATAAGATCATTGGGGACCTCTAGTTGGTGGAGCTGCCAGCATAAAGCCTTCTGCTGTTTAGAATCATCCCAGGTGCTGCATCCTGACAGGGTTGACATAGGGGCTCCACGACCAGGAGCTGGGAAGGGTGCTCTGCGAGGTGGGTTGTGGGGTCTGGCACCCGAGGGCTGTCTGTGGGGTTGTGGGCTGCCTTGGTACTGTACAGTCTGGGAGTCTGGATGAGCGTTTTCATCATGGCAGGCCACCATGTCTATTCCCTCCAAGGCCTCCTGAGTAATATGGGAGGTCTCCATGAAGTGGAGACGTTGGCCCTGTAATTTGGGGGGGTGCTCCCTGTAAGAAGAATTCTCTGGATTCAGGGTTGATTGGGACCTCTTCAGGATTGGAGATGAAATCTGGGTCATCTGGGCTGCTGTGTTCAAAGAAGTGCTAGACCCGTTTGTTAGACCATTCCAATCTGACAGAGAAAGGGTTGTGCTTCATCTAGTGTCTTCCATTGGCTTTGAGCCTTTGTGGTAATAACCACGACAGAAGGTAGGCTTGGCACCTAGGCATAAACACCTCAGCGAGCAGGGAGAGAATTCTCCCTCTGTATCTCCCTTTGTGTTTAGACTCTCCCTCGGCATTAGAAGCCGTGATTGTGGCCTTGGGATCATCTGCGGTGGCAGCCTTTGCTTTGATTCTGGTTGACTTAGTGATATGTGTCCTGGGGTGGCCCCTCATGGGTGGGGGGTTAGAGTCACTGTGTCTTTCAAGAATTTGGCCCTCAGGCTCTAGGTGACTTTTAAAAGTCTATGCATTTTGGGGTCTTTGAAAGCACTGGCTAGTTGCCTCGTTTCTGTGGCGGTGAGCAGTACCTCAGAGCCAGTATTATACACTCTCAACAGCCAGTCTGCTCCTTTTTCTCCCTCCTGCTTTGCAAAGACTTTTAAAATATTTTGAATCTCGAGACGTGAAATTTTGAGTTCAGTTTCTAATTCTCTGTTATCCCTGGTGATTTGACCTTGCAAATTGTTAATGGTAAGATCTGCGCTGGATCTCCCCGTGGCTGGACTTGTAGGCAGCTGCTCCCCTCTCCAGGGTGTCCCAATCCATCGTATGGGATTGGGGTCAGCCTCTAGTAGACAATGGCACAGGGCCATGGGGGCTGGCCCCTAGACCCTGAGAGAGTAGAACCAGCACATTGCACGTTAGTAGTCGCGGTGCTGAGCAGCGCCTAGGCCACTTCTGTGGGTGGCTTACATTTAGTAAGGAGCCTGCTAACTTCCTCAGGCACTTTAGGTGGCTTAGGCACAAGGTGCTCAGGCCGTTAGATCTTGTGCCATCGTGTGCCACGGGTAGGACCCATGATATCCCGTAGAGGTGGGGGACAAGGTGCACTAGCAGCAAGGTATGCAGCAACAGAGGAGCCGAGATCCCGGGCCACACTGCCTTTGTGAGGAGCCGTGACTTCCTGAGCAAGGGTGCCCCTGTTGTACCGGTCAGGACCTGGAGTCCCAGTGCTGCCCGCCAACACAGTGGTCAGGGAAGGGGCCACTCCCTCTCCTCCTTCTAGGGCACTGCCTGGCAGCTTCATCCGGCAGCCCACACCCGGGCAGGGGTTTCCCCTCGAGTGTCCTGGCCTTTAACTAACAGAACAGGACCTTGTGAAAATCTTAGTCAGTTCTCCTAACAGTCAGCACCTGGGTCTGTGCTTAGAGTTGGGAAACACATCCCAAGTCTACCACCTGCTGGAGATTTCACGCTGTGGGGTGTTAACAGGTGGAAGACATGTCCAGGCCCCTCACACCAGCTCTGAGGTTCAGCAGGACTCTGGTGTTTCCTTCGCAGGTTGCAGTTTGGGATGGGAAGTCGAGGCAGCACTCTGAAGAGGCAGCATGCTGGAGCACAAATGCATGCCGGCAAGTGGGGACTCCCTCCAGATAGAATCGCCTACCTGGGAGGGCCGCTCAGTCAGCCACTCGCAGCCACAAGGCATTCCCAGCAGTCGGGCCGGGGGTGAGGGAGGCCACCCTGTTTGTGGCACCACTGTGAGGTTAGCGTTTGCTAAGTGGAGCACAGGGTGCCGGATGGTGAGTCGAGGTTCAGTAGCAGAGCAGAGAAATTGTGATAGAGAAGTTTCTGACTCTTGCATCCTGGAGGAAGGACACAGCACGCCTCGAGTTGCTGCACGGAGAGGGCAAGGCAGCGTGCAGAGAGAGAGCGGCAGGACCTGGGGCGCAGGCCTTTATTAGAGTCTAATGGAGTCCACTCCATTAGAGGGTGGAGTGCTGCGGGGTTCCCAGACTAGGGCCAGATTGGTTAATTCAGATAAAAAAGACGGGGTTTTGCTAAGCTCTGTGAGAGTCTTCCCTAAGGGGTGCACAGGGGGAAGTCCCTGGGCATGGGGGAGACTGTTTACCCAAGGGCTGCTGGGAAGTCATATCAGGAACGTACATTTGCCTGTGACTCTGCAGGCTGTTATCTAGGGCATGTGCTTGTGTGAGGGGCAGATCCCAGTTTAAGGCCCGCACAGGCCGCTTAGCCAAACAAAACAGAAGCCGAGGCAGCAACACCTCAGTGGGGTAGCTGAGCTAAGCTCTCGACAAGGCCCAACCAGGTGATGGCCCAATAAAACAGAATTTTATTTCTGTTCACATGGTGAGCAGGGCTGGGCTGTTCACCATGTGAACAGCTGCTGAACAGCTCTTTAGCGTGGCTCTTTTCCATCTGGTCATTCAGGGACATAGGCTGATAGAGCCTCTGCTGTTTTGGACATGTGGCTTGCAAGGGGAGGAGCGTGGGAGGTTCTGAGGGTGGCTGGAGCTGAGCTGAGGCATGGGCCCTCCCATCTGCAAGGAGGCTGGGATGCAGCCTGGCCGAGTGCCCAGGAGGACGAGGACATGGATAGGGTGAACAGCTAGCTGCTGTCTATCACAGTGACCAAGGATGCTTCAGAGATGCGGAAACTGTCTGTGAGCAAGAATTGTCATTGTACTGCTGTTTATATTGGTGAAAAACTGGAAACACCCCAATGTCTAGTAATGAGAGATTAGCAAAAATATCTATTCAGTGTGACGTTGCACAGCTATTAGAGGTCATGTTTTTAGGAATATTTAAGAAAAATGATAATATAAAATATTAACTGAAAAAAGCAAAGTATCAAATTGAATATTCAATATCTCCGCTTTGAAAATAGTAGACCAGGGCCGGCCCCGTGGCTTAGCAGTTAAGTGCGCATGCTCCGCTACTGGCGGCCCAGGTTCGGATTCCGGGCGCGCACCGACGCACCGCTTCTCCGGCCATGCTGAGGCTGTGTCCCACATAGAACGACTAGAAGGATGTGCAACTATGACATACAACTATCTACTGGGGCTTTGGGGAGAAAAAAAAAGGAGGAGGATTGGCAATAGATGTTAGCTCAGAGCCGGTCTTCCTCAGCAAAAAGAGGAGGATTAGCATGGATGTTAGCTCAGGGCTGATCTTCCTCACAAAAAAAAAAAAAAAAGAAAAAGAAAATAGTAGACCAGAAGGAAATGTATTGAATTATTAACAGTACTTTTCTCTGGGCAGGAGAATTACAGATAGCTTTTATTTCTTCTTCATTTTTCCCCCATTTCCTAATTTTCTGCAATGAATACAAATTTATAATCAGAAAAAATGATACAAAATTGTATGCTGAGGTACAGGGAGTGGGCACGAAGGTCTGTTCCCTCCTCTCTGCCTCTCTGACGATCTGGTCTGTGTGAATTGATCTTGGCAGTTGGCCGATCAGGGAGCCCTTCTGCCACCTGGCGGAACTGAGTCAGCCATCGGCGGGCAGGCTCGGCGGCAGACACGGGCCCTTCTCCACCACAGTCCTTGGCTTTCTTTCTTCTGGAGGGTCCACCTTTTCTGCTCTGATTCTCATAGAAAGCAGAGTGTGGGTTCACACTGCAACCCCACGCCTTTGGGGGAGGATGGGGGCAGGACCTGTGGGGCCCTGATCCTTGCAGACTCCCGCCCTGGCATCAAGGTGCTCTCGCTGACCCGGAGGGCCATGGAGGAAGTGTGCCCCCCACACTTTGACTGCATGGTCTGTTTACTCCACAGACCAGGTCTGAAATAGTGTTTGCTCATCCACCCAATGAGAAGGCAGTGTCAGAGGGGGAAGCACGCAGCCATGAATGGTTGAGAATGGGGAAAAGTCTGCTTCTCTCCCACTGAGCTGTTAGAAACTCAGTGAGCTTTGCCTTTCTGGAGAGGTGGGCTTAAAGAGGACAGTGCTTTCCTCTGTGGCCTGAAGCTGTGACAATGGAAATCCTGACCTGTGACCCTTGGGCTTTGGAAGTACTGTGGGGAACATGGCCAGCTGGGCAGCCCGGATGCAGAAAGATTAGCACCCAGGGCCAGACAGACTGGCCTAGAACCACCAGCCCTCTAGGCAGAGGCCAGCAGCAGGCAAAGGGAGGATGCAGGAGGAGCCGGTGGCAGTTTGGGTGACTCAGGGAGCAGCCCCAACCAGAGGGTCTGGGGCTGGCGTCACCATGGGGGGCCTGGCCTCACCCGTGCTGTGCCTTGCACTGCTGAGCCTCATTTTTATTGTTATTTCAGGTAAATCTCATGCTGGATCCACCAGGAAGAGACTGCCACTCTCTATTTTATACAAGCAGAAGCTGAGGGTTAGAGAATTTAAGTGTGGCTGTGGGGCCCAGGACACGGGGCTGGCTGGGGTGCTGGCGGGTTGGTCCTAGGCCTGCATGGCCCCAGAGTATCCGACTCCTGCTCCCTGCTTTCACTGTGTGGACCCTGGCATGGGACTGGACCTTCTACAGCAGCTGGCAGGGAACTTTCCAGAGACGAGGCCCTGAGAGGTGGCAGCAGGAGCTCAGGACTGAGCTCCTGGCTCAGAGCTGCTCCAGGTGGGCCCAGGGGAAGGCAGGACCTCCCTAAACTGCACCCAGTGGACCCCACATGTCGGAGTGGACAGACAAGGGTGCAGGGGGTGAGGACAGGCCAAATCCAGCCTCAGAGATTGGAGGTCTGGGGCAGGGACAAATCCCATGGCCAACCTAACATACGAACAGCAGAAATGGGGGCACATCCAGCTTGTCCTCAGTGACACTGTCCCCGACACTGTCCTTCCTCCTCAAGACCCCGGAGTAGAGTCTTCCTTTCTCTGTGCCTGATTAGTCTCCCACCACCCCCGCTGAAACCACGTGTTCAGGCGAGTGTGTGACAGCCCTGTCCAGGAACGCAGCAGGCTTGTGAGCGGAGAGCGCTGGGCTCTGTGGAGTTCTCCTTGGGTTACTTCTCCCTCTGGGCATGCGTTGGCCATGCCCGCTCTCACTGCAGGGACTCCTCTTCCAGTCTCATGCCTCATTACATTATGGAAAACTTGGAGGCCTCAGCCAGCAGGTAGGAAAATGATTGAAGATCAGAGCAACAACAAACAACTTTTTTTGAACACGGTCTTCTTGGTAGTTGCAAAATTGTGACATAAATAACCATATTAAATCACACTTTAATGACTGTTCACCATAAACCAACACTTTTCCTACATTATCTTACAAACCCTCGTTTTCCTGATGAGGGAACAGGCCAGCGAGTGGGAGGGCTACAGCATCCCAGAGTGAGTTGGTGGCACAGGCGGTGCCCAGCCCAGTGCCGGCTGCCCTTGCCTATTCTCCAGCACTGCACCACCCAGCAGCTGTGGGCTCCCGGGGCCGCGGGCCCCCCTTCCTACCCCTCTGCTCTCCTTCCTGTGTGAGCAGAAATCCAGGCCTCACTGTCACTGTCACTGGCTGGCACCCATGCAGGGCTTCCTCACATAGCCCAACCCTGTCCCTAGCCCCAGCCCAGCTCTGGGCGGTTTGGTCCAGCCTCTCTTGCCTCTGGCTGGTTTAGGCTTGATCTGGGGGTGGGATGGAGTGGGGGGTGTGGGGAGTCAAATGCTGGGCTCCAAGAAGGAGGGCAGCCCTTCTCTGCCTCTGGGTGTTTCCACGTCTAGGTGCTCCCAGCCTGATGGTGCCTCACTCAGTAGAGGGTACAACCAAGGACACACACAGACCGGGGAGTGAAGGGGAGTGGGAGGGCTGTGCTCCAGCAGCCACGAAGCCTGGGTATGGGAGATGACCTATCCTGACTCACTGTTAGTGCTGTTGGGTGTACTGTGGCTCCCTGCTGAAGTCCCTCTGCCCAGTCTGCACGGGGCGTCTTTATAGCTTAACTGATTCAAGTTTGCTTGACTCGCTGTGTGATGTAGTTTTCACCCCAGAATGTGGGCTCAGCCATTTCAACAAGTTCCTGTGTGGTCTTCATACAATCGTGGACTGAAGACCCCCAGAGCCTTGTTAAGGAACTAGACATTCTGGAGACTTCCTGCCTCTGCGAGTCATGATTCTGGGGTCTACTGTGGAAAACACCATTCAGCCTCTGTGAAAAACAAAATCTAACTGAGTAAGCTTTAAAGATCTTACTGGCTTTCAACGATTCATGACTCAGGCAGCCTCCCATCTAGCAGATAGAAAGGAGCTCCAAGGAGCTGTACAAGATGAAAGACTTATAGGCAGAAGGGGAGAAGGTAAGGAAGTTACACTAGACAGAAACGTGGATGGGTTGTGACAAGGTCACTGTCCTTTAGGGACGGCAGGGGTCCATCGGGCAGATGACCTCACCAGTGCTGACCAGGCGATTCCTGACCGGCTGGTTTAAGGTTCCATTCCTGGGAGAGCCGATGCTGTAATTAAGTCTTGGTCTGGTGACGTGGGGCTTAGCATAAGGTGACTCATTTTGGGCCTGTTGCCTTGTTTTTTAACACCTCCCTCCCCAGCGAAGTGCTTTTACAACCAAGTTTACTTTTAACAGAGACTGTGATACATAGTGTATAATTTTTTCAGTCTTTTTGAATACTGTACACATCCGAAGAGTCTAAAAGCCTAGCTGCATTTTCAAAAATGATATGAGAGTGGGAGGGCAAAAACCCAATGATACATGTGCAGTGAAATTGAAGGTGGCATCTGATGTGAGCTGATGGGCACAGGTGCAAACCCACTGTGTCCCACTCGCTCACTCTGCTGTGTCCCCTCCTACCTGGGGTGCCCTTCAATGAACTGTGCAGAGAAATGGCTCTGATGGGATTACTGAGAATATAGTAAGAATTCCCAGGTGACGGCAACAGCCAGACTCAGAGAATGAGCCCACTTTAATTTAACTTTTCTAAAACTGTTTCCTACATGATCACATGGTGGTTTCTAAGACACTTTTTCTGTGAGTTTAATCTCCTATCTGACTACTGATCTTGTGAAATAGACCATCTTCCAATTTCCTGCAGTTATGCAGTTAGAAATTTCTGGGTCAATCCCCTGAAATGAAATGTGTCATGAAGGCCATCGTTACCTCTCCTGGGAGTGGAGCCTGTCGCTGGATGGAGCCTTCCTGTGCAGACATGACTAAGACTCTGCAAAATCCCTCCTTATCTAACATGAGTTTATTTAAGTTGCCTCTGTTTTTGTGAAACACATTTTTAAAGGCATTGGAACAAAGAAACTTGAAGCAGTAGACAGCTCTGTTCTCTTATGAAGTCAATTTCCTTGCCTTTGAGTTGCTGAGAAATCCAATCTTTTTATCAAACTCTTGTCGCTCTTCATGAGTGTGCACCTAGGAGAGGACGTCTTGGGGTTATAGGCGTGGCCACGTTCACCCCTGGGAGAGGGGTCCTGGAGTTGTGCTGTGGGATGTTCAGAAAATAACTCTCCTGGGCTGTCCACCTGTGAAGGGCCCGAGAGATCCACAGAATCAGCTGTGGGTGACAGTGTCTCATGTAGCCACAGCCTGAAAGTGCCTACGCATCTCCTGGGGATCTCGTCAAGGTGCAGATGTGGGTTCAATAGGTCTGGGTGGGGCCTGGGGTTCTGCATTTCTGACCAGCTCCTAGGTGAGGCTGGTGCTGCTGGTCTGAGGGCCTAGGACTTTGACACAGGGGGAGGGAGATGGGCCTGCTCAAGTCACCTTTGCAGCTTCCAGAGGAGCAGGCAAATGTTGAGTGCATGATCATGCACAGGCTCTGCCTCTCTCCTGTTTTGCAGAAATTTTAGTGAGGCTAGTCAAGCACGGAACATATGAGATAGATCCAACCCGAGATGAGTCCCTCCTTGGACAGCCTGCCAGGACTTCGGAATACAGCACCCCCGACTCACTCGACGTGAGTCGAGTGCTGACCCAGGATGCGGTACAGCTGGCTTCAAGCTGCAATCCTGGAGCTCGGGGCAGACCGGGCAAAGCTTCCAAGTGCCCCTGAGGGTTGGTGTCTGAGGTTAGCCATAGCAGTGAGGCGAGAGCTACCGCACATCTCTGACACCGTCTTCCCAAGTTCAGTGCTCACCTCTGCTGAGCTTGTTGGGGTGCAAACAAAGCTGTGCTTCTCCTGGAGTTTGCTGTACGCAGCACAATCATTTTTCACATGACGGTGTATCAGCTAGTCATAGGGCATTCTAAAGTTAGAGGACGTGTGTGTGTGTTAGTGGGGAGGAAATGGAGAGTAATTTGAAATTGTTAACCCAGAGAGAGAGGTTGGTTATGCTTCAACTAACCTGTGCTCCAGATTGTCCACTCTTTGTCCAGTTTTCAGCCCATCCACATGTGTGCTCTGTCCTCCCTTCCCCTGTGCACCCGACTGTGCCCAGACCTGCTCTGCTGATCTGGTGGCTGACCACCGCGTGTCTATGGGGGCCACGGCGATGCGTGAGGTCATCGTCTTGTCAACCCCTCACCACACCCTGCGGGGCTGGAATGGCTCACACTTTTTGGATGAAGATGTGGAGGCTCAGGGAGGGGGAGGACTCCACCATATCAGACAGCTCGCGAGTGGCGCAGGTGACATTAAGCTCTGCTTGATGCCTGCTGCTCTGGACCCCCTGACCTTCCCTCTAGAATAGCAAACTTCCACAGTCTGTTGCACACTTGGACACTCACTCAATCTATTTGTTCTTTAATGATCATTTACTGAGGTCCTGCTGCTTTCCATGTACCACGCTTGGGACGGCACATCGATGCACTGGGCATCAGCACATCAGGGCCCTCCGGGGGCAAGATTCCGTGGAGGCTCAGAGGAGAGGTCAGCCCTGCCAGGGGTCAGGTGTCTTTGCCGAGGAGTTTGCCTCCAGCACGTGCCGAGAAGGAGATGCTGGGCAAACGAACGTAGGGGCCAAAGCCTGGATAAGGTTCCCGGTGCTCCTGCTCTGTGTGTGCGTAAGTCTTGTCTCCTCAGGCGGGTCACGGCCCCTGAGGACGGGCCTATGTCTTACTCTCCTCTGTAATTCTAAGTGTCCATGGACTTGCGTGCACAGGGGGCTGAGGAAATATGCCTAGAACAGAATGAAAACCGCGTGGTCTGGGTTCTCCATTTCCCAGCTACCCAAGGCAGGTAAAATAAAACTGATAGTATTCTTGTGAACAATCACATTAGCTGGAATTTAATAATAGCCTTTTTACAATGCTGGCAAGTGTGAAAGGGACACGATGATGAGGGTTGACACTGGGACTATCTTTCTGGAAAGCACTTTTTTCACTTGGTTAACGTTGATGTATTTTTGATTTATTAATTCTGATTTTAGGAATCTGTTCTAAGGAACAATGAGAAACTCACACAAGCAGAAACACGCTGGTGGTGTTTAGATTGTACCATGTGGAGGCTGTCTGGGGGTGCAGAGGGGAGAGCTCAGGGGGTGTCAATGAGTGTATGTAGGCCGTCAGGGCACATGGTGGGGAGTTTTGATAGCAGGGAAATGCTTACGATTTGATGTTAGGTGGAAAAAAGACTAATACAAAGACGTGGTATCACTGCATGTGAACAGAAAGAAACACTGGAAAGAAACAGCAGAATATGACTAGGGGTGAGCTTTGGGAGACACAATTATAGCTGATTTAATTTATTTCTTTATAATTCAAAAAACTGTCTGCAATAAGCCTTTGACAATTGTCTAACAAAGACCTCATTATAAAAGTAGTATTTTGGTGGTGAACATGATGCAATCTATGCAGAAATAGAAGTACAATGATGTACACCTGAAACTTTTACAATGTTATAAACCAATGTTACTGCAATAAACAAAAAATTAAAAAAAAAAAAAGAAATATATTGAAATTTATTTTTGGAAATGGTTCACTCGTAGTTTTATACTGAGAATTTGTAAAATGTTTTCTCCATTTACAAAAGTAGTATATACATGCCTATTGCAGAAAATTTGGAAAATATAGAAGGTTAAAAAGTTAAAAAAAAAAAAGTGAACAACACAATTTTGGTTGAAGGAACAGGCAAAAGTATGTATTTGTTTCCTGTGGCTGCTGTAACAAATGACCACAAATTTGGCAGCATTAAAACACTGCAAACTTACTATCTGACAGTTCTGGAGGCCAGAAGACTGAATGGACTAACATCAAGGTGTCAGCAGGGTACATTCTTTCCGGACTCTCTAGGGGAGAATTCGCTTCCCTGCCTCTCTCAGCTTCTAGAGGCAGCCCGTGCTCCCTGCCGCAGGCCCCTCCCTCCACCTCTGCCTCCACCGTCACCTCTGCTGCTCTGATGCTGGCTCTCAGTCCACCTTATAAGGACCCTTGTAGGTGTAGAATGCAGTGCTTGACAGCCGGATACTCAGTAAGTCTGCTTGGTGGTTTGCTGGGTGGACGCTGTGCTGGTCAGTGGTTTGCTGGGTGGACGCTGTGCTGGTCAGTGGTTTGCTGGGTGGACGCTGTGCTGGTCAGTGGTTTGCTGGGTGGACGCTGTGCTGGTCAGTGGTTTGCTGGGTGGACTCTGTGCTGGTCAGTGGTTTGCTGGGTGGACTCTGTGCTGGTCAGTGGTTTGCTGGGTGGACGCTGTGCTGGTCAGTGGTTTGCTGGGTGGACGCTGTGCTGGTCAGTGGTTTGGTGTGTTGACTGTGTGCTAGTCAGTGGTTTTCTGGGTGGCTATTATACTAGTTAGTGGTTTTCTGGTAGACCCTGTACTAATCAGTGGCCTGCTGGGTGGATCCTGTGCTGGTCAGTGGTTTGCTGGGTGAACACTGAACTAGTCCGAGCTCTTCACTCTAGGGAACATCCACTCAGAGTAGCCTTGAGAAATGAACTGGAGATAACCAGGCATGGCTCCTGGTTTCGGACATAGTTGCATCGGAAGACTCAAATAACATGACCAGGACACTGTCTCACACTGTCTCTTGGTCTGGCTTCCTCCGGTTGCCCAGGCATACTTTTGTCATGGTCAGTTAATCCTGGCAAAAGAGAACTCCTCTATTCCTAGTAGGTCTAGAATAGTAACTCGTAGGGCTGTGTCTGGTTGGCCTGTTTGATCACATGCCCGTCTCTGAGCATCAGGTTCGATGGTACAACATGGACCTCTTGTCCAGCCTGTGCCTGGTGAAAAAGAAAACAAAACAACAAATGATTTCCCTTGATTCATGGTTTCTGATATTATTATTCATTTTGGAACACTTGTATGTCTCTTGGTCCCAGCGTTGTCTCACGGGAGGTCTTACTTGACTTCATCAAGAGAGCTGTGCAGGACGTGGGGGAGAAAGTTCCTGCTCCTGGGCCCTCCACTGTCTGTCGCCTGCCGTTCTCTTACCCTCACTCCCCTCTAGGAGAAAGCCCCAATTGAATGCAGGGACCATGCCCAGCAGCTCCCTCCCTTCCAGGACCCTCTGTGTGTGTGTGTGTGTGTGTGTGTGTGTGTGTGTATTAATTTATGCTTCCGAGGACTCAGGGCTCTCTGTCACCTCATCTCTCTCTCTCTCTGGTCTGTGTCTCTCACTTTCTCTTCAGCTAAGTAGCCTTATCAGTTGGAGCCACATCTTCCAGTCTGGAGAGAGTGTTCAAGTTCACTGAGCACAGAGAACTGGACGTTGGGTTGGCACTATGGAGCTCCCTGCTGTCCTCACCATACTGGTCTCAGTGCAGTGGTGGGGACTGGACCCAGTTGGAGTGGGTTGAGGTGAGAAGAGAAAGTGGAGACAGCAACTGGCTCAGGACCTACTTCTGTGAAGGGCAGCAGAGAAATGGGGTGGAGCTAGAGGAGGATGTTGGCTCAAGCCTCGAGCCACAGAAACTCCATCGTGGGGGTCAGTCTCGTGTTAATACCAAAAGACGCTTGCCAACTCTGCCGTGCAAACTACCACGTGTCCAAATGAGTGGGGAGTCCTGGGCGATTCCCACCAGTGAACAGATGAGCCCTAGCACCTTCCATCTGAAGGCACAGACCCTGAGTAAGGATGTTTGGAGATGTGAAGGACTTCTTTTTTTTTTTTTTTTAAAGATTTATTTATTTATTTTCCCCCCAAAGCCCCAGCAGATAGCAGCATGTCATAGTTGCACATCCCTCCAGCCGCTGCATGTGGGACGGGGCTCCAGCATGGCTGGAGAAGCGGTGTGTCGGTGCGCGCCCGGGATCCGAACCTGGGCCGCCAGCATCAGAGAGCGTGCACCCAACCGCCAAGCCACGGGGCCGGCCCAGTGAAGGACTTCAGAGGAAAGCAAACCCAGCCCTCGGAGACCCCTGGCCTGTTGGGGAGGGGAAGTCGATGCCGTGAGCTTGGGTACAACAATCATCTCCAGCTTTATGACCCTGGGAATTGGGGCAGGCTGAGAAACATCACTCAGCTATGCTAAGTAAACTAGAGTCAGGCCCTCAGCCCTTCCCAACTGGAACTGTCCATGTTAGTCTGGGGCCTCCACTTGGGGGCCCAGGTTGACAAGGTGGACCCGTGAGACCAGAAAGGCACAGGCATGGGGTGGGGAGTGTTTCAGAGCAACATCTCTTGGTGGCACAAGTGTCAACAGGATTTTTTCAAGCCACACAATGAAAGTTTGGGGGAGGGAGAATCTGGAAGGGCCCTTTTTGGCAAAGGAAGCACAAAGCCCATTGTTGCTGCTTTACAGTATGTCGGATATTGCTGATACGCTTACTGATTCTACTTTAGCGAGCCCAGGGATACTTATGAAGACGTTCACAGGTTCAAGGCCAGCCACACATGTCTCAGCAGGGAGCTCGGCGCCTGCAGCACCTTGTGGTGTTTTAGGAGCCCAATAGCAGAGGCTGGAGGGGAACGTGTGTGCCTCGCCCGTGAATCTCCAGCACCTGCCAACAGACTGAATCAGACCCACATGGGACAGAGGAGGAGAGACTGTGCCCCTCGTGGGCCTCCTGGGGCCACAGGCCTCCCCTGCCTCCCTCCTCAAGGCTCTGAGGCTTCCACGCACACCATCATGGACCACACTTGAAAGGCTGCCAGCGGCCGGGAAGATTCCCGGTGGATCAGGATGGAGCCGCCTACGGGCCTGAATGTGCTTGCTGGTTGTGCCCAGCAGGAGGCAGTGTCACCCCACGGCCCTGCTGTGGGGGTTGCGGAATCGTGATTCTCCTTAAACAAAGATCCCTCAGCGTAGAGGAAATCTCCTGTTGTATTTTATTGCTGAACATTGCCTGGAAGCCACTGCCACAGGAAAACTTTCAGGCACCAAGACTGAGGACAAGGCTGTGTTTGGAGGCTCCTACAGCATAGGGGACCCCACCAACATTTTCTTGCATTAAGTCATCATGATTAGCAACCCACAAATGCTTCAATCTGGGGAGCAGATGGTGATGTTCTGTATAATTTGCTCCTTCAACCTCTGCCCTTTCACATTCGAGAGGCATTGCATTTGTCAACAGTGGAGCATAGGAGGTGGCAGAGGCAGACTCGCTCTGTCCAGGGAAGGGGGGGCACTGGCCGCCTCCTGGGCTGCTCCTGAGGGCATAGCTAGGCCTGGAGCTGCTGCCTGCTGGCCTCTGGGGCTGGCTGGGCGATTGCTGGTGCTTTCACACATCTCCTGGGGCTGAGGGTGTCTAGGGGCCGTCCACGCCCATGTCTGTCATGATGGCCATGTGTGGCCTCGCTGAGCAGCCTCTCCTGGGAGAGAGCACCTGCCCGCTTCTGCTAGATGCTAGTGGGCGGCCTTCCACACTCGCGTCTTTAAACATCTGACCCTGCCTCACTTTGCTGAAAATCCTCCCTGGCTCCGCATACAGCCTGGTCTCTCGCCATCTCCTCTCCTGCTCTGTGTGTGGCGATCTGTGTCCCACGTCACAATCATTTTCACACTTCCGTGGCATGGTGGGATTGTACAACCTGGGACATGTCCTTTTTCTTTGCAGGCTTCTCTTGCCCATTCTACCTCCTGGCCCCTCCATCCAGGTAGAGCTGAGCACTCTCTCCTTTGGGCCCCAGTGTTTTGAGAACCCCCTTCTCTCACATCCCAGGTCTCCCTGCCCCATCACCCCTCACTCTGCACTGTGAGCTCCTTCCAGGTGAGCATGTCTGGGACCTGCAGACGGCCTGCCCAGAGAATGAGTAGGTGAGATCCCCTGCCCTCTGCAGCCCAGGGTTAGATGGCTCACTTGACCCATAGGAGAGGCAATGGCTGGGCTGGGTCTTGAGAGGTGGAAAGTGGAGAAGGCATTTGCAAGGACAAGTGCACAGAGGCCTGACTGTGTGGTGTGACCTGAGAGGCTGGCAGTCCAAGTGCATGAGCAACGAGAGCCCGGCACAAAGGGAAGCTGGAATGGGATCTCAGTCTGCAGGCTGCCACAGATCCTGAGTTGCATCCTGTGGGAGGTGGGCACGGTGCCAGGCACGGCTGTGCAGTCAGTGCACTGCACCAGAGTGCTTGTTGCAAAGGGCGAGGGAATGGGCTGCCATCCAGCTGGTACCTGGCTGAGTCTGCCCAGATGTGGGGGCAGCTCTTTCCTCTTTCCAAGGTGCTCTCTGTGGGCCCAGCAACGCTGCGTGTTGTCCCCAACCGGAGGAGAGGCGTTTCCTACACCAAAGTCTCCATGGAGGGTGGTGGCAAGAGACATGGTCTCCCCACCTGTCTCCCAGCGGCAGCCAGTTTATCTGAGTGTCAGCTCCCTGCAGTACATCCAGGCCTTTCTAAAGCAGCTGCCCACTCAGAAGACCTCCCTGCTGTGTCTGACCCTCCTCCCAGCGCCTCCTTTTGAAACCGGCCTGGCCTAAGTGTCCCCTGGGAGGGCTGACTGGGAGGCTGAAGGCATGTTGTTGCCTCGATGGATTCCCTGGCCGAGCGGCTGCCCCCCTGGGGCTCTGGGGAGCGTGCCTGGTGTGCACAGAGCCCAGCAGAACCGGCGTCTCACATGAAGTGGGCAATCAGGCCCGTGCCCGGGTCCAGCGCTCCCTCTGTTGATGATTGGCTGGAGCTGGAGCTGTGCTCCCGTCCAGAGTCTCATTTTCATTTAAAACTCTCTCTCGTCGTGTCCTTACCCGAGTGAGGGAAGAAACTGTGGTCCACGTTTTGGAAGGGGCCAGCGGGGCAGCAGGTGGAGTGAGGGAGCCACCTGGTTGGTTCTGGCCTCTGTACCCCGAGGAACTCCTCTCTGGGGTGGACCCCCAGAGCCCACCCTCGGACTCCTAGATGGGCGGGGACACAAGGGGGGTTCAGGGACCCTTAGACAAGTGGGGATGGAGGAGGGATGTGTCAGGGTGTCTCAAGGCCTTGTTTATGGGGACGAGACCAGGTATTGTCAAAGTCTGAATTCTGTGGTGTAAGAGAGAGCTCAATGATGATTTTTTCTCAGAGAAACCTTTTCTTTCCTTTTTGAGGTTTTCCTCATCAGTCATAAGTTCAATTTGATACAAATAGGCCCTGAGACATGGTCTTGACAAAGCTTGCCTTTTAGCCATATTGGTCACCACAGGATCTGATGCCCTTTTGGGCGTTTTTGCATTAGGGAGGAACGCGAAAGAATTCCTGCGCAACTGTGAACGTCCCAGCAAACTGGCTGCTGGAGAGCTCTCATTAAGGGCCCCACTAGGCCAGATAGAAATGTACAGAAAACGTTATCTGAGGTATTTGTTACTCACTTTGAGTGTATCTTGGAGTCACGAGGAGGCCCCAGCAGACCCTGAAGGGTCAGAAATTCTGAAGGAAGCAACTGCAGACCCTGTGTGTGCCAGCCAGAAGGACGCAGGACTCGGGGAGCTGGGGCAAGCACCCCTGCCTCCCTGCCTGCCCTGCCCCACTGTGCCTTTGCCTGATCAGGATCCCAGGTGGCCAGCCAAGCCCAGACAACCATGCCGCCCAGCCCTTCCTGCCCAGTGAAATCCAGGTCACCCACAGCTAGTGGCTGCTTGCTGTTGCCACCTGAGGCAAGTGGTCCTCAACCAGGCTGGGGTAGGAGGAACATGGATGTGTGAACAGAGACAATAAGAGTAACAGGCAAGAATGGAAACCAGCATGGGCCAGACACACCAGAGGAGCCTCACACTCTGTCGGTGGGCGGGAGGAGGGACAGGAATTTTTTGGGACAAAGGGGGCGGAAGAGGGCATTCTGGCCGGGGGACCAGCACGGAAAAGCTCCGAGGCCTCGAAATAGGGTGATGTGCCTGAAAAACTGCAGGAAGTTCAGAAGAGCTGAGGTGAGATATGAAGTCGAGGAGGAGATGGAAATGAGGACAGACAGGTGGCGGAGGTGTGTCGGTGTGCTCACTGCTCCGTTAGAATTGCCATTCCGTCCTCGAACTCCAGACGTGTCACAACAGATTTCTGCAGTGTCCCTTGAACAAAGGTTAGTGTGACGTGTGGCTCATCTGGCATCAGGTCTGCAGGCAGGCAGGTACCAGAGGAGCAAAGGGCCAAGGCGGGCCCTCCTGAGTGGTGTGACCTCAGCGTCACAGTTATTGATCTGGTTGGCAAATGTTCTTATGTCCTCAGTAAACCCAAACCCTGCTAAGAGCAGATCCACACCAGTCAAAACAAATAGTTATCTGTGTGGGTCTTAAATTAGGTATTATTAATTCAAGATTAAAAACAAATAGACTGTCATAATAAATATCTTAATTTCAGGATCTGGAAGAATTTAAAGAATGTTCAGCTTTTCTTATAGAAACTTTTTATACGAGGACTGGAATTCTGGTTACCTGCTTGGCTTGTTGCGGGGAGCTAGGATGTCCCCCTGCCCCATATAACGCCTCTTCCTGTGCTCTCTCGAGGCCCTTCCTTTCTCCCAGCACAGGCAGGGGCCTCCTCCTCTTCCTGGCCATCCCGTTGGCCCGCCCTTGCAGGGTCTCTTGGACTTGGCCACACTTGGCTCAGACGTAGAGCCTTTCGTCTCTGGATCCCTCTGGACGTGTGACTTGCTTTTGGGCTGTCTCTTTCCGCTGGCCCTGCTGCTCTGGGACCCTCTCCTCAGCCGCATGGGGGCAGGCGGAGGAAGGGGAGCTGCACTGGCTGTCTGCCTTAGTTGTGGTCTTTCTCACAGGCAGTCCCCCAGCAAGGAGTGATGGGTTTGTTCACGCAGGAAGCTCAGCCTTGACAGAAAGAGTTGAGGTGTGCTGTGTACTGTGGTTCTTGTGTACTGTGGCCTATATATTTGCCCCGCCAGGCAGAAGGAGCAGCAGCTGTTGGCCCGGGCAGTGAGCACCTCCTCTGGGCAGACGTTCTGCATGTTTTGTCTATTTCAAAGGCACTGCTGGTTTAACAGATGAAGAGACTGAGGCCCAGAGAGACAAATGACCTTTCCAGCCAACAAAGCTGAGCAGTAGCAGAGGGGACTTGGACCTAGGGCACCCAGTGGGCCCAACTGGGCCCTGCCCACTCCCTGTGGTTCCACATGACACTGTTGCCCCTCTATCTATTTATCTATCTATCTATCTATCTATCTATCTATCTATCTATCATCTGTTTATCTAGATGTCTATCTATGATCTATCAATCATCTATCTATCTATCATCATCATTATCTATGTATGTGTGTATCTGTCTATCATCTATCTGTCATCATTGTCTATTTTCTTTTTCTTTGTGAGGAGATCAGCCCTGTGCTAACATCTGCCAATCCTCCTCTTTTTTTGCTGAGGAAGACCGGCCCTGGGCTAACATCCATGCCCATCTTCCTCCACTTTGTATGGGACGCCGCCACAGCATGGCTTGCCAAGCAGTGCGTCGGTGCGTGCCCAGGATCCGAACTGGCGAACCCCGGGCCGCTGCAGCGGAGCATGAGCACTTTACCGCTTGCGCCACCGGGCCGGCCCCCATCATCATCTATTTAAATGAATGTGCATGCCTTTAGATGGGGTGGAGACAGGCTGGTGTCCACAGTGATGTCCACTGAGATGTGCTCCTTCCTGCATAGTCTGTGGTCATCTGTCCACACAGGTCATTTTTGTCTCTGCCTTGTCCTGGCTACAGGCTTCTCCAGGCCCCTGTCTTTCTGTCAGCCTCTCCACAGTCTTCTCTTGCCATATTGGGAACATCTAGGGCCACTCAGGGGCTCTGGGAAACTGTGGGGTTGTCTTATGAGCCCTAATCCTCTTCCCACTCACCCTGGCATGTATATATAACTGTATTTTTTTTTTTTTTTTAGGAAAAGAATATTTACCATATAATATTTAGTATACAAAACAAAACATGCAACACACATGTAATTTATGGGGCATAATGCCGATATAACCCCCTCCTTTGAATGTCCCTCATAGCTCAAGTCCTAAAACATCCCCAATGCCAGGTGTCTTCCTTCTCAACCCTCAGCCTCCCCAGAGGTAACATCATCCTGAAATCTGTGTTTATTATTTCCTTGTTTAAAGTGGTTTTATTAAATATATATTATCCCTAAACAATATGTCATTTCATTTTGCTTTTTTTAAGGTGTTGAGTGTTATAAAGGTGCTCTCAGCATTATCACATGGTGCCAAATTGTTTGCCAAAGTGGCTGAACTGGTAACTCTCCCTCTGGTGGCATAGGAGACTGTGCCTTGCTCCCTATCCTGTCTCAGGGTGTCATCAGACTTAACTTTTGCCAACCTAGTGGAGTAAAATGATATCTCACTGGGATCTTAATTTCCATTTACCTAATGATTAAAGAGCTGAAACCTCTTTTTGTATGTTTATTTGCCATTTGTGTTTCTTTTATTATGAAACACTTATTGTGTCTTTTGCTTATTTTTCTATTGGGTTGTTTGTCTTTTTCTTTTTGATTTGTAGGAATTCTTTTTATGTATACTCTGAATACTAATCATTTGTCAGTCATGTGTGTTGCAAATATCTTTTCCAGGTTTGTATCTTGTCTTTTTCCTTCTTAATGGTATCTTGTGAAGATAGAAGTTTTTAGTATTAGTGCAGTAAAATCTACCAGTCTTTCCCCTTATAACTTGTGCTTTGTTGGTCTGACTTAAGAAAGTCTTTTTTACTCCAAAGTCATAAAAACAGTCTTGTATGACTTTTTCACTAAGAGCTTTAAAGTTTTGATTTTTACATTTCAGTCATTAAACCATTTGGAGTGAAGTCGATGTCCGTTTTTCCCTGTATGGGTAAACAGTTGCCCCAGAGTCACTTACTGCCTGCATCATGTGTTGGACAGTCTGTGTGTCCCCAAGGATCTGCAGTGTCCCTTCTGTTAATCGTTAAGTTGCGTACATGGTTTGCTTTCCTGGTCATTTTATTTGTTTGGACTGAGAACCCGTAACTGGTGGGGCAAATGCCCCTTCCAAATTCCTCATGAATTCTTTGGACTTTGTCCTTCTATAACAATTTTAGGAGGCCGACCTGGTGGCTTAGTGGTTAAGTTTGTGTGCTCCGCTTTGGTGGCCTGGGTTTGCAGGTTCGGATCCTGGGTGCAGACCTACACACTGCTCATCAGTCATGCTGTGGCAGTGTCCCATATACAAAACAGACGAAGATGGGTACAGATGTTAGCTCAGGGACAATCTTCCTGAAGCAAAAAAAGAGGAAGATTGGCAACAGATGTTAGCTCACTGCCGAGCTTCCTCATCAAAAAAAAAAAAAAAAATTTTAGAATTAGTTTGTCAAGTTCCTTCAAACCCTATTGAGATTTTGATTGGAAGTTATTGCATCTATGGTTCACTTTGGAGAAAACCTGTTTACCATATTGAGTCTTCCTATTCATGAACATGCTATAGCTCTCTGTTTAGTTCAATCTTCTTTATTTATTTTACCAGTTTTATTATTTTCTTTGTATAGGTCTTGAGTATCTTTTGTTAGATTTATTCCTATGTACCTTATATGTTTCATCTCTATTGCAAATGGCATATATATATATATATATTTTTTTTTTTTGAGGAAGACTGGCCCTGAGCTAAAATCTGTGTCCATCTTCCTCTACTTTATATGGGAGGCCGCCACAGCGTGGCTTGATAAGCAGTGCATCCACACCCGGGATCCAAACCTGTGAACACTGGGCCACTGAAGCGGAGTGTGTGAACTTAACCGCTACGCCACCGGGCTGGCCCCCTGAAATGGCATATATTTTTAAAAAATTACATTTCCTAGCTACTTTTGCTGGTATAAAGAAGTACAATTGATTTTTGTTTTACATTTTCACCATTACTTTGAAAAATTCTCTTAATATTTCTAAAAATTTGTCTAAAGATTTCTTTTTTAAAACAAAGGCAGTTATACCAGTTGTGAAAAGTGATGGTTTTCTCTCTTCCTTTCCACTCTGTATGGTTTTTAATTTCATTTTCTTGTCTTCCTGCCTTGACTATAGTATAAAATCGAGTATGAAGTGGGGATGGTGGCAGCCTGGTCTTATTCTTGACTTTAAAGGGAAAGCTGTGAATGTGTGGCACTTGAGTGTAATGTTTGCTGTGGGTTTTTTTGGTGGATGAGCTTTATTGGGCCAAGAAAGTTCCCTTCTATTCCAATTATATTAAGAGTTTTATAATAAAACTCTTAGGGTTTTTATAAAATGTTTCCCCCTACATTTAATAAGATAATTTTTCTCCTGTAATCTATTACTGTGTAGATTTTGTTTTGATTTTCTGCTGTTGGACTAACCTTGTGTTTCTGGGATAGACCCAATCTGGTCAAAACGAATGACCGTTTTTAGTTCATCTGTGATCATAGGTGAGATCATTCTACAAATTTCCTTTTTTTTTTTTTTTTTTACTGTTATTGCCTGGTTTTGACATGCAGGTTGTAGCTGCCTCACAGAATGAGTTGGACTCCGGCTCTCTGCTCTCTGGGAGTGCTGGTGTGGAACTGGAATGATCTCCCACCTGCCGCTCTGCGCGGGGTTCGGCCCTCAGACACGGTTGGAGGCAGGGCAGGCAGCCCCTTCTCAGAGACCACGCTTAGTTAGGCACTCTCTCCTTTTCTCCCTCTGGCTTCCTCTCTTCCCACAATTCAGGAAATGATTTCTGTTGTGAGGGAGAGGATTTGCTCTGCCCTGTCTCATATTCTTCCGAACCTCTTGTTCCTTCCCTGAGCTTGCTTTTTTTTTTTTTGTGAGGAAGATCGGCCCTGAGCTAACATCTGTCAATCCTCCCCTTTTTTTGCTGAGGAAGACTGGCCCTGGGCTAACATCCGTGCCCATCTTCCTCCACTTTATATGGGACGCCGCCACAGCATGGCTTGACAAGTGGTGCATCGGTGCGCACCCAGGATCTGAACCGGCGAACCCTGGGCCGCCGCAGCAGAGCACGCGAACTTAACCGCTTGCGCCACTGGGCCAGCCCCCTTGAGCTTGTTTTTGAAATGAGGAAGTCAAGAATTTAACTTCTGTTACCTGGGAGGATGCTTCCCTTGGTTGTCAGGCTGAGAGCCAGGCCAGGGGGTACAAAGAACTCCGGGGAGTAACCTCAGCCTCTTGAAATATGTTTCCACGACAGTGGCACAGTCACTCAGCCCACTTGTTCTGGAGGAAGGATTTGCACGTAGATCTACTTGAACCTGAAGCCCTTGCTTTTTCCTTACTCCTCGCTGTTTCCGAGGAGTCTGTGGCTGCTGGCTGCTTCTTTAGGCAGAGCCCTGCTCCTGACCAGCAGCTGGGACCTTAGCCTCAGGCAATGATTCTACCACTGGCAGAAGCTGGGTTTGGTTGTCTTGCACCTTCTCCATCTCCCTGTTGCCCTCTCAGCAATTTGTGTCTGGCAGTAAGAGGGGGAAAGATATAAGGCCCAAACAAACACTACTAGGTGCGCTGCCTGTGTCCTGCCTGGGGGAGGGATGCCCTGGGCAATGAAGCGCACAGTGTCCTGGGAGCATCGGGACTGGGTTCCTGACCAGGTCCAGCACAACTGGCTTTGTGGCCTCCATCAAGCCCCTCCATCTACTAGGATCTTTGTTTCCACATCAGGAGAGGAAGGGATTTGACCAAATGTTCTCTGCGGGTCCCTTTCATCCTGTGTTCTCTGCATATGTAGTACTCAGGGAGAAATTAACTTGATCCTCTTAAAAATAGACCCAGTTAAGAACTCAGGCCAGAGGTGGAGTGTCAAGGTAGTCCTAGTAACAGCTGACATTTGCTGAGTACTTGTTATGGGCATGACACTCCTCTAAGTGCTTACATGATGGAAACATGTGATCCCCCAGCAGCCTCGGCAGGGAGGTGTTATTATCACCATGCCTGTGTTATAGACAAGAGAGTGGAGGCTTAGAGAGGTGGATGGATGTCCCCAAGGTCACTCGGCCAGGGTGGAAGAGTGGGGTTTGAACCCAGGACTCCAGTACTGAAGCCTGCAGCCTTTGTTTCCACCCAAATTCCATTCAGTCCATGTTTATCGAGTGCTCAGTATGTGCAACGAACTACGTGGGATCCAATGGTGTGACCCTCACGTGGCTTAAACACCAGCAGCAAATGCACGTTAACAGTGGACCATAACATGACAGCGTGCAGTAAGTTATTACGGATCTGTGATTCTCGCTGGGTGATGGCGATAGGGGTAACGTGGGAGAAGGGACATGGTGGGTAAGTAGCATGGAAAAAATAACTCTTTATTATTATCAGGCAAAATTGTCAGACTTGGATTCAAACCGATTCTTGGGTGTTCTTTCTGTGGGAGCTGGCCATTGTTAGTGCTGAGGAGGATCAGATTCTATGGGGATGCACCTTTAACTTCCTATTGGCCAGGACACTTATATTTTTGTAGGGGCAGAGGGTAACTTGTGGACACTGACAACAAAACAAATGATTCTTGTTCATGGCAATGCAAATGATGGAGTTTTCCAGGAAAGCATATAAATCTCTGTAAGTCAATTTCATTTGAACCATTTTCAACAGCTGATTCTCTGATTAATAAGTTAAATAAAATTTTTGGCAATTGTTTATTTTATATTTGTATGAGAGGCATGATTTTATCATTTTGAAAGCTATACTTTATTTTTATTTATTTACTTATTTTTTAATAATTTTATTTATTTTTTCCCCCAAAGCCCCAGCAGATAGTTGTATGTCATAGCTGCACATCCTTCTAGTTGCTGTATGTGGGACGCGGCCTCAGCATGGCCGGAGAAGCGGTGTGTCAGTGCGCGCCCGGGATCCGAACCCGGGCCGCCAGCAGCGGAGCGCGCGCACTTAACCGCTAAGTCACGGGGCCGGCCCTATCATTTTGAAAGCTCTACTTTAACATCATGAAAAATTTAAAGCATATATTCAAAGCAGTCAGATTAGTGTAATGAATTCCTGTGCACCAGCCTCCAAATGCCGTGTATCAATGCTGCTGCGAGGGCTGTACGCATTCATTCCCTATCCGCTCACTCTCTCCATGGAGCAGGTGCAGTTATGACCCCACTCACAGAAGATAAAACTGAAGCTCGGAGAGGGGAAGTGACGTGTCCAGGGCCCCACGGTGGGTGCAGGCAGAGCCGGGACTTGGCTCCGGAGCACCTGTTGTTACGCACTGCTCTCTGGGCAGACTTCAAACCTGGAGGGCCACTGGGGCCTACCACGTGAGTGTGTATTTGAGCCTTCAGGAGGGTGATGTTGTGTGTGGTCTTGCTCAAATCACTGGTCTCGGTTAACATTTTCCCTTACACCCAGGACAAGCACCTCTGGATGGATTTGGGAAATGCTGCCTTGGACCTAGCTGAGTGAAGTCTAGTAGTGCAGAGCCTGGTAAACACAGCATGAGCCCTGAGTTCAGACCATACCGGGTGAGACCTGCCACTTACCAACTGTGCAGCCTAGGGTACCTCACTTCCCCCAGAGCCCCAGCATCCTCCTTACAGGGGGACAATCTACCCAGCTCACAGCAGCCAGCAGGATAGAAAGAGTTGGCCTGTCTAGTGCTCCTGGAACTGGTGGACACTGCTTTCCCTTTCTCTAATGCCTCTCTTCCCAGCTGCATGGCTGTCGGATGGTGGGAGCTGCCCTGTCCACAGCCTGCTGGTAGGCGGCTACTGCTGTCCACAGTCTGATGGTGGGGGCTGCCCTGTCCACGAGTCTGATGATGGGGGCTGCCCTGTCCACAGCCTGATGGTGGGTGGCTACTGCTGTCCACAGTCTGATGGTGGGGGCTGCCCTGTCCACAGTATGATGGTGGGGGGCTGCCCCTGTCCACGAGTCTGATGGTGGGAGGCTGCGCCTGTCCACAGTCTGATGGTAGGGGCTGCCCTGTCCACAGTCTGATGGTAGGGGCTTCCCTGTCCACGAGTCTGATGGTGAGGGGCTGCCCCTGTCCACAATCTGATGGTGGGGGGCTGCCCCTGTCCACAGTCTGACGGTGGGGGTTGCCCCTGTCCACAGTCTGATGGTGGGGGCTGCCCCTGTCCACGATCTGATGGTGGAGAGCTGCCCCTGTCCATAAGTCTCACCGTGGGGAGCTGGCGCTATCCATGAGTCTCACGGTGGGGGGCTGCTCCATCCGCAAGTGGTGTCGAAAGGTGGCCAAGCAGCCCACCCACACTAGTCCCTGAAGAATGGAAGACCAGAAGCCCTCTTCCCAGCAAACTGAAGGAGCCGCCCTGGTCACCAGCACAGATGGTCTGACTCAGGCGTCTGATGGATTTTACGCTCAACCAGGCTCAAAGCACTACTGGAGACGAGTGAGGAGGGGAGGGGAAAGTTAGATTTTGTATATCCAAACAGATTGTTCTTAAAAGAAACAAACAATAAACTAAAAGCAAAAAGCAAGAGTAAGTGCCCCGTGCAAATGGGAGGCTTGCAGGGATCACGAGGCAGGAAGCTCCTGCTCCTTGCAGAGCCCGTGCAGAGACTGCCCACGGGCAAAGGGCCACAGTCTTGGAGCTCGGCTGACCGCTTATTCCTGTGGCCTCTGCTCCCTGACATGAGCATGTCCACGTTATTACAAGGGTGCCCAGAGCACCCGTCTCCGTGTCCCACCACACTCCGAGGCTCTGCCGGGGTGCTCAGGAGCTGCCTGTGCTGTGCACGTGTTGTTGCTCCGTGACGTGCCTGGTTAACCTTCCCACAGAGCTGCGAGGTGTGCCTTCTAGTGGGGTGGGGGCAGAGCCAGGATTTGAACGCAGGTATTTCTAGATTTGGAGCTTGTGTTGCTTTTCTTTGCAAAGTCCCTTTATAAATTGACTCAGTTTCCTTATCTGTCAGGTGAGCCTGTGCTCATAACCGCTTTACTGATGAAAGCAAGTGAATGATTTGAAGTGCGTAAATGTTGTTAGAGAAAGACAACCATGCTGGGCCTTGCCTGGTCTGGGTGACTACGTGTGATTCCTCCATACTCTGGAAGGGGACATCGGTGCAGAGCTGGACGTCAGGATCCATGTCTTTGTGGTGGGGAGAGAAGAGACAGTGATGTGAGAGAGAGTGCTGAGAACCAACTGCAGGTCTGGGCACTGTGGGTTTAGGTAGGGCAGGACAGGAAGAGGCTGGGTTGAGGATGACTGGAGGCTCATCTCAGGAAATTTGGCAGAGGGCTTGGGGCCTGGACAGAGGACTAGCTCCCAGGGCCACTTCTGTGGAGAAAAAGGCCCAGAGAAGGGGTCATTGGGCTTGGAGAGGAAATGTGAAGCCACTGTGGGCAGTCAGGACATTCAGGTGGAAACTAGCCTCACTGAGACCCTGTGCATTAGGGGTGCTACTCCCTGCTCTTCTAAGTTGAGGAGCCCAATTCTCCATATTGATGACAATAATAACAATAATTAACATTTACTGAGTGCTTCCTATGAACTGAGAACTCTAAGCACCTTAAGTATGGCATCTCCATCAGTTCTCACAAAGGTTCTGAAAAATAGTAACTATTAACCAGCATACTTGATAGATGGGGGCACAGAAGAGCTAAATAACTTGCCCAGGGTTGGGTCACACAGGTAATGGTGGAAACTGGGACTGGAACCTGGTAGTACAAGTTTAGTGTCCACTCTGGGGTGTGGTGCCACACTGCCGCCGTCTCTCCAATGGCCAGATAGTGGCCACCATCTGTGTCTTACATTAATAGCAGTCTCTGGAGGGACTCCTTAAATCTAGAACCCCAGGATGGATAGCAATAAGACGGAACAGAAATGGGTGAGAACTATCAAGGGGGACAATGCAAGACTACAAAGGGCCTATGCTTGGTAGGTTCTGAACCCAGAGTCCATTTTCTCACTGTGGTTGGCAGCTTCTACCATGGCCCCGAGTGACCCTGCCTCCTGGTGCTTGGCCCTCGTGTAGTCTCCTCCCCTGAGTGTGGGCTGGATCTAGTGACTTGTTTCTAATGAACAGAATATGGCAGAATGATGGGATGTCACTTTCAAGATTAGGTCATAAGAAGACTGTGGCTGTCTTGGGCTCTCTGCTCTGTCTTTTTTCCTTTCTCTCTCAATCTTGGATCACTTGCACTAGGGGAAGCCAGCTTCCTTGTGAGCAACTCAGTCCTGAAGGGGAGGCTGCGAGCCTTGGTAGGGCACTGAGGCCCTTGGTCAACCCATGAGGAAGTGAAGCTTGCCAACAACCATGTGAGTGACCTGGAAGTGGTCCACCCCCACCTCTTGCCACCACAGTTGAGCATTCAGATAAGACCACAAATGAGACCAATAGCTTGACTGTGACGTTATAAGAGACCTTAAGCCTGAGATGCCCAGCTAAGCCATGCCTGAATTCCTGACCTCCAGAAACTGTGAGATCACACCTACTTATTGTTTTAAGCTGCTAAGTTTTGGGATAATTTGTTAGGCAGCAATAGGTAACTAATACACTGCCTGTGAAGAACCTGCCAATCCCCCTTAAAATGATATAATTAATCATCTTCACCAGAACAATTCTGAGACTGAAACTACACTGTGATGACAGGCATAAACCTGGACCATCCCTGGCAAATCAGAACACATGGAACAAAAGGGACACTTGTGGCATGTTTGCAACTCTCCTTGAGTCAGCTCCTGCAGTCCCTTCATGTTCCACAAGTACCCTACCTGGTCTGGAGGTGCTGGATGCCCACTTCCTGCTTCAGGAGCATCAGAGCTGGGTCTTTGCTTTCTGTACTTTGTGTGTGCCCCTGGCATGCCTCCAAGGGCCTGATGCCTGTCATCTGATTGCTATGGTGAGTCTGCTGTCCTCCAGTACCTTGCACATTGAATGCTGGGTCTGTCTGTCTGTTAGGATTTGGAACGGCGAGGGATGGGAAGCTCTTTATCCCTCTGTCTATGTTCTCTGTGGGGCTTAGGCTTAATCTTAGCACAGGAAAGAATTCAAGACATGCTGTTGGAAAGAACTGGCTTAACTTTGCTTAATCCAAAATTTTCACACATATTTGGTCATAGACACCCCACCTACTATGTTCTGGTATAACACTGTTACTTTTTGAGAAATGCTGTGCACATCCTGAGGAAAGCTTTCAGACAGCCTCAAGGACTAGAGGAAACCTAACAAACAGCTTTACACGGTGACGGTGTTCTTCACCTGGCAGGCAGGGCTGCAGGAACTGCCCTCAAGGCCGCCCCACGGGCTCCTCAGGCTCCTGCTGTGTCCTCTCTCCATCTGTGGGGTGCGTGAAGGATGGGAGAGGTCCAGGCATCTTTCCCAGGCCTGCACTTCTGCTCACATCTGATTGGCCAGACTGTGCCACGTGACCTCACCTTGCTGAAGAGAGGCAGGCACTTTCCTCTTTCAGTGTTGTTTGCTCCGCCAGAAGAAGGGGAAAGATTTGGGGGGACACTCCCAGTGCCTCACTCTGGCTTTAGGCAGTGAGAGAGCAGAGTCATGGGAAGGAGGCAGGGGGTTGGGGAGAGTCGTGTGTGACTTGGGCTCGGAAACGTCACGTTTTCCATAGCCAGCTGTTGTCATACTGGGTCTTGCAGGTGCCAGGTCTCTGCAGAGGGGCCTCAGGTGCATGGCAAAAGCTTGATTTGAATTACTTTTTTTTTAAAAAAAAGTATTTTAAATGATTAAAAAGCCCACTCAAATGGGTGGTGTATCATTTATGATTCTTTATTCACGAGCAAGAGGAGCTGACTCTGCAAGTAAACACAATGGCTGCTGGTTGCCTGTGGCAGTGATTTTGAAACCTTTTTTTAAAAAAGCAACAAAATCCCCGTTCAAACCAAAGATTCCGTGGTACTTCAATAAATAAGACTGATAGAAGCCATATTTGTTACAATACATTGATTTTATAATTTTTATCTATTATAAAGTTGATGACTTAAGGAAAGAAAAGGGTGCACTATAAGGAAGGAAGATAAAAAGGAGCAGGAGACCAGTTCTGAGGTCACTGCAGTGGTGAGACATGACAGTGGCTCAGACAAAGATCAAGGTGAACCTTTGGAGGAAAGTTCTGGCTTCAGAGTCCCTGGTCCTCACGGATGGATTGGATGTGGGTGGATAGGGTGGGAAAGAGAGAAAACCAGGTGGATTCTTGTACCTGTTTTTGAGAGGGAGTGTGGGACACTGAACTTACCTTCCTGAGGTGTGTTGAAGGATGTGACTAATTATGTACTAGATACACTGTCAGGGGCAGTTGTTGGAGGTAATGGCAAGGAATGATGGAGAACAGAACATCAGAATAAGCCTGATAAGGAATTATAAAAAACAGGACATCAGGGTGAGCTCAGTGTAACTACTGATATAAACTGAGTAACGCCTGACTGCCACTAACAGAAGGATGATGGATGATAACTGGACCTTCAATTGTGTATCAACAAAGCTGAAAATCCACTGGCACTTTGTAGACACTTGCTGACTATCTGAATACATTTGAGATCTTTTTTTCCTAAATAATAAAATTATCTAATTCTCTATTTATGAATTGATGTGTTCCTTTGGGTCTTGATTTCTTTTTTTGCCCCCAAAAGTTTGATGACAAGGAGTGAGTCTCTCCCCTGGGAAAATTGTTGGAGGGTTTGTGACCGTCTTTGATCAGGTCAGAGGCCCTAACTGTTGGCTAAAAAGTCTTTCTTCAACACGTTGACTCAGTGAATACACCATTTGATGGATCTCACTGTTGTAGCTTACAACAAAGAAAAATCATGGTCGTATGTAAAGCAACATCCTCTCTTTAGCTCAAATACAAGGAATAGAACCTATAATTAGAGAGCTAGAAAAACAGAGAATGGTGAAGAAATGACATTTGGCTTGTAATACTCCATCCTACCTGTGAAAAAGGAAGGAAAATTGGTGAGGAAGAGATCTGAGACAGACAAATACACTTACGGTTCCTCCAACACCTGTAGCACCCAACCCCGCTGCTATCTTAACCTCTGCATTCAGTGAGCCGTCTGTTTTTCTGTATAGACTTATGTGCAGCTTTCTTTTCCGTGACTTTAGCAGAGGACTCAAGGCATCTCTCTGTGTTTACTTGTGGAGGCTTTTAGTATTTGTGGCAACAGATCCCCAGGAATTCAGAGATTTGCCTACTATATTCTCTAGGTATTTACAAGAGAACTCAATTTTTTTCCCACCTCAGGGGTCCATGCTAACTCACTACATGGATAATTTGTTGATAGCTAACACCTTCCATGCCTGTAAAGAAGATACTTTAGCTTTACTAAAATTTTAGCTTCTCAAGGACATTAAGCCTCCCTAGATAATTTGCAATATTATCAAACTCAAGTATTCGGGATATTTGTTATCAGCCGATGGAAGGAAAATAGCTCCATCCCCAAATCGGCGTGGTTTACCAATGAAGTGACCCACCATGAAAAAACAGCTCCGCCATTGTGAGGCTCCCTGCCCTTTCTGAAAAGGCTGAGCCGCTCCCTGCCATGCTCCCTGAAGCGCCACCAGCTGCGCGTCTGCTGTGGTCAGAAGCAGCCAAGGCAGCCTTCCACACCCGCGCGCAGCCCTTGGTCCCCTCCCGGGGTGGGAGCCCCGAACTGGCGGGCTGGCAGGAGGCCGAGCCCCGCCTCCACGCCCTCCGCGGACTCTTCTGGCTGTGGATTCTGCGCTCGGGGGAGCCAGGCCTTCCGGGAGCCACACCGGCAGCTGCTCTTCTGAGTGACAAGCCCAGGCTTCGACTCGGGGCGTTAACGTCCTCACGTGTGCCTCAGGCCGCTACTGCTGTTGTCACATGACGCAACACCTGCCAGCGCGCTGCAGGCCTTCCTGCCGGGTCCTGAGGAGATTCCAGGCAGGTGTGAACTTAGGTACCCAGCCACTCTCTTGCCGGATCCTGACCAGACAGGTGAACACGACCTCCTCTTAGCCCGAGAGGGAGATACTCGGCCTGGGTCTGATTCATCTCATGTTCCTGTTCCAATGTCAACCTAGTATTGTTCACCGATGAGTCTTATGTGAGAGACACGCAGGGAAATATAAAAATGTCTTATGTAATAGTCGGGCTCATGGGATTTTAGAGGCTTATGTTTTGCCAAACGTAACATCAGCCCAAGCAGTGGAACTCACAGCTGTTACAGGAACTGTTAGCCACTGGTGGTCATGTGAGTTTCTATACTGGGAGTAAATATCTGGGACATGTCATGCTATGTACGAGACAAATGAAGAGAACAGAGGCTTTCTAACATTGATGGAAACTAAAATATCACAGGGGAAACAAATTGTTGATTTGCTAGTCATTGAAACTTCCACAGATTTCTGTAATTCATACCAGCTCTATGGGGGCTAGGTGGGGGATGGGGAGGCACTGGAGAGAAGGGCTCAGGGAGCTAACATTTACAGTGTTTTGTAGTCATGGGACCACTAAAGTCAGATGTGAGTCTGCTGCCAGCATCCAAGCCTGGAGGATGGGGAAGCTGAACTTAGGTGGGAACATGAGGCCAAGGGTAGATGGAAGAAATATTAAGGAAGCACTTGGTGCTAACAGGAGGGTGAATCGGAAGTAAGGAGGAGTCTAGGAAAATGCCTAGACTTCTGGACCGGGTGGCTGGGTGAATAGTTGTGACATTCGCCATTAATGGAAATACAGGAAGAGGGTAAAGGCTTGCAGGACTCATTTTTGGTCATGCTGAATTTAAGGTGGATGTGTAAATAAATGTCGATGTCATTCTGGTTGATGACAGAAGTTGGATGCAAAGGAATCTTATAAACCAGGTACAAAAGTCTTGTACCAATATAGCTTGGGAGAGAAAACATCTGAGATTTTAGGCTTTACTCAGCTGAATGCCATGAATCCAGATGGAACAAGGTTTTTTTTTTTGTTGTTGTTGTTGTTATGGGGATTTAAAAAAGTGTTCGGTGGGGTTGGCCCGGTGGTGCAAGCGGTTAAGTGTGCGCGCACTGCTGCAGCGGCCTGGGGTTTGCCGGTTTGGATCCCGGGCGTGCACCACCGCACCGCTTGTCAGGCCATGCTGTGGCGGCGTCCCATATAAAGTGGAGGAAGATGTGCATGGATGTTAGCCCAGTGCCCGTCTTGCTCAGCAAAAAGAGGAGGATTGGCAGATGTTAGCTCAGGGCCGATCTTCCTCAAAAAAAAAAAAAACAAAAGTGTTTGGAGATCTAAGATCTGCACTGACAGGTGAGGAGATGTCCAGCTCTACCTGTTAGCCCCAAAGTGTGTGAGGGGAAGGAGAAGGCTCCTGTCCAGACGTTGGCCTCACAAGAGAACCAGACTTCAGGGAAAGCAGAGCAGAAGGGGATGAGCATTATGGGTTAGGTAGAAGTTGTGGGGACATGAAATGGTATTTTAGGGGGTATTTCTCGTTTTTTCTGGAGGAAGATGCCAGAGACTTCATCCAGGATTTCAAAAATTAGTCCTTAAATAATTTTTCCAGTACAAAGACTACACACAGTCAAGAATAGTAGGGCACACAAGGAAATACGATACTGTGAATGAAAATTAGCAATGCCACCCTGCTGCCCCCAGAAATTAACAATGGACCCTCAAACTATGTTTAATGAATTAAGGACAAGCTTGGAAATATTTGTAGGGGGCAAGAAACTATAGAAAGTTATTTAGAAAATTTGAAAAAAAAAATAACAGAACTTCTAGAAATAAGTAAGATTAAAAATTCAATCAAGGTCTCTTGACTTGCTTGTTCCTGGGACGTTCTCTTTGGGAGCCCTGAACCACCATGTGAAAAAGCCAGCTGGGCTGAGGTTGACTTGTTGAAGAGGCCACATTTAGGCATTTTGGTCGACAGTCCCTGCCAAACCTGGCCTTCCGCCCCGGCTCCAAGGTGCCCGACGTGTGAGTGAAGCTGTCTTTCACCTCCAGACCAGCGCATCCATCAGCTAAGTAACTTGTTGAGTAACCTCAGACAATGCCACTTGGAGCAGGAGAGTCACCGGCTGAGCCCTGCCCGAATTCCTGACCATGGTAGGAACGAAAACAAACTCAAAGCTCACAGAAGAAAGCTAGGTTAAAGAAAAGTCTTAAGCAGCCTAAACTGCTGAAAAGGCCAGCGGTGCTGTTGGCCTCAGACAGCTAGCAGTGGTTCCAGCAGCCCCTCTACAGGAGCCTAGGTGAAGCTGCAGAAGTCTGAAGATGATGCCACTTGATGGCCAAAGAGGTCAAATAGTAGTGACTGTTACGGTCATTACTGGGAATGTCACTGCGATGAGAAGGCTGCTTGTGGAATGCATGCCAGCACTTTGCAGGCAAGCCCAGCAGCGGGGGGCCTGGTGTAAGAAATCCCCAACCCCGTCGTGCGTTTCGTGTAGAGGGTGGTGTGGGCTGGAAAGACAGACACGGACAACCCGAGTCGAAAAGTGATGGGCGGATGTGGAAACTGAATATGAAGAAGTTTTAAGACAACCTTAGCCAATGTATTTCGCTTAACTTTTCCTTCTTATGTATGCACAAGGACAATGTAAAATCTATGTGCATATAAGTCATAAATGTTCTTTTAATGAGTACAAAATGAAAATTCTAATCAAGAAAGTGTCAGTTTGCAGTATTTTCTTTCTTATTTGTGCATAAATAATGGCACATTTCACAATCAATCGGGTTTTAGATGTTATGGAACATGGTATATTAGGGATGCACATGTAAGTGGAAAAATGAAACAGAAGCAAGGAATTGATTTTTGTAAAAGTTGAGATAGTGGGCACTTTTGGGGCCGAGGCAGGGCTCAGGAAGAGACCCTGGGCTTCTGGAAGGCTGGCCATGCTCTATGTCTTTACCTGGGTGTGGCTGGGTCTTCATTTTACTATGATGTGATGAATTGCAAATATATGTTTTATGTACTTTTCCATATACGTTATTTTCATGATAAAAGGTTTAAAATAAATTATAAACTTGGTTGTAAAATTGGGTGTCCCTTAGCCTTTAGGGGTGACCCTGTTCCTGAGGAAGTTGCTGAGGAGTAAAAGGTGCAACAGGTTGGGTGCAGCAAGCAGGCTATGCATGTCTTGCCTGCCAGCAGGATGCCAACTCTGGGCCAAGGTGAACTATGCAGAACAGCAGTCACCGGTGTCCTCTCCCAAGAGGGCAGCTCCCGATTTGCTAAGAAGGAACTGGCCAGCTGGAGGATGGCAGCCCTCAAGGCTGGGTTTGGATCTCTGTCCAGATTGAAGGATTTTTGTGCTTGGATTGGTCAGTGGGGAAATGAGTTCTTTAAAGAATTCAAAGAATTCCCTCAAGACTTCTCTGGGGAAATTCATACAAATGGGAGTGAGAATTACTTGGCAATAAACTACAAATGTTAGCAAAGTCTTGAAATGCTGGGGTGGGACACATAGACGGTTAGAGGAGAAATAAGATTTCTAGAAAGTAAAGTAAGGTTTGGAGGCAAAAAGTCCTTTAACTCACCAGTCAATTACTGTGGTTTCTCTGACTTTCGGAGAAAATAAGAAAGAGAAAGCAAGAGATGTCTTGCACTTAAACAATTTGGAAACAGAAATCCAAGTATAAGGGGCCTGAGGGCAGACGAGTGGACAGGATGGGGTCTTGGGATGGACTCTCCAAAGGCCTTCTCCTTCTAGGAGGTGTGTGGGGACTGTCCTTTTTGGGCTGAGGGCAGTGGATGGCTTTCCTTTTAGATAGTTTGGGGGCTCTGTCAGGAAAGGGTGGTGGGCACATCAGACATGGTCTCAGGGGGAGAGGAAGAGGACTCTTCTACTGTCTCATTAGGTGTGTGTCTGTGTGTGCAAGTGCTATCTGTGCGTGTGATCTTAACCCCATCCTTCCTAAACTCCCCTGCGTGGACTGACTGGATTAAATACTCTGAGATGTGGGTCCAAGAGACCTGTTTGTTAGGGGCACAGGGCACAAAGAAGGCACAGACACCCACGCCCTAATCTCCACCCATGGTGCCTGGGCAGGATGCCTTCCTCGCTGAGAGAGGTGGCTGTGCTGGGCCATGGCCTCAGTGTCTGGTCAGGTGAGCCAAGGGGGCACCTGTCCTCAGGTGTGTGTGAGGCCTCATGGGTCCTAGTGTCCTGTCCGCTGCTCCTGTAGTCAGACATGAGATGTAGCTCCAGCATCCCCAGTGTGGCAGCAAGAGAAGTGGCATTTCTAATTTTATTGGCTTTATCTCACACAGTGAAATAAAGCTTAATAACAGAAACCAGAAAAGGAAGCTGCTGCTCGTTAGTATGCGTTTAGCTACTCCTTGTCCGCAAAACGGTAAATCCAGTCTTAACACGTTCAGCTTTCTCATGATTCTCATTCTTCTCTTTCCAAGATGAGACAATCCTGACGCTCTTCTTGGAGAAATTCTGTGTGTGTGTGTGCGTGTGTGTAACTTGTTCCTTTTCCAGCTGGAATTAAACTTACCTGGTGAAAGAGGCAGCAGGGAAACAACCGGAACTACTGAGTATTTAGGTGGAACAGTGGGAGTTTCAGAGATGGTGGTGGTGATGATGGTGACCACAGATAGATAAAGACAGCACTTTGTGATCTGTTACTCTGAGAATTTTGGAATAGTGTTTGAATGGTATGTATATCAGCATTGGGAATTAATGAATACTGTGCTAAATGTTCTTTTCTTCACTTACATTCTGATTAATTGAAAATTTACCTGGCTCTAAAAAGTTCAATTTTTCTTCCAGTTACAATTTTGGAGTTGTGAGTCTGTATCTTTCAAGTCTATAGTGTCTACCAGCTTCATCAGAGATAAGAATTCCAAAGCTGCTGAAACATGAACTGAATTGGGAATTGGGTAATTCATTAAGATGAGAAGATGAAGTGATACATTGGACATTTATTAGCATAAGATAGATGCAATTTTTTTCTTTCCTTTGCTTTTTCCCCTCAGATAATAATACAAGTGACCATTTAAAATGCAGGAAGACGATGTGGGGAAGTGGAAGGAGTATGGACTGCCACCTCTTGTCCATGTCCAGGTCACCTGGACCAGGTGATCCACCTCGCTTCGGCGTTCTCAGCTGTAAAGCAGGGAGAGCAGGGCCGAGCCCCTGAGGCTGTGGTGAGGCTCAGAACAATGTGCTGAAGCGCCTGGTGTTCGTGTGCACCTGGGAGGCCTGCACAGCGCTGATTGCAGACGCACGGGTGAGTGATGTGTGCATGGTTCTGCAGGCCTGTTTATTTACAAAGTCAGGTTCAACTAAGTGATTTTTTCCCCCTTTTCATTTTCAAAAGCAAGGTTGATGGGGAAATTTCCCATCCCATTTCTTGAGGGGAGACCCATGATGATGGGGTGCAGTGAACTTCACACACTTGGGGGCTACACACACCTCAAGAATGGACGGACGGCTTGAGAGGCAGCTCTTCCTCAGGAGCCCCTCTATCCTGTTGTAAAGGATGAAAGACAACATCACACCTCATGGGGAGTTTTCTCAGGAGAGAGACTTTGGAAAAATTCTCCTTTCAATGGAGTTTCTTTTCCAAATAAGAAAAGAGCTTTTGAAGGCTGTGGAAGGGAAACATTTAAAATTGAGGACTGGACTTGGGAATATACATGGGGCAGCCTTCACATAAATCTATTGATTATATTTCTTGGTTTGGGGATTTTTTTTTAACCTGATGATCTGAATTGATTCTAGGAAGATATTTATAAGTAAATACAGTTTAACCATTTCATTATCCTACCATACCTGGTAAGATCAAAGCAGACACTGCATTTATTTATTTTCTCACCGCCCCCTCCAATGCCCTCTCTGGGTGTTTTGGGCTGGCTCCAACACTTTTCCAGTTCCTCTCAGTCCCATCCAGTATAATATCAAAAATATTAAACTCCTAACACTTATCCAATTTAAATCTCCCTCCCTCCCTTGTTTCCCCATCCCCTGAGACCTCAACCAGGTTTGGAAGAGAGAGAGCCACCGTGGCCTCCTTCACCATTGTCCTGGGACAGACAGAGAGCCACCGTGGCCTCCTTCACCATTGTCCTGGGATAGAGAGAACCGCATTCACCATGGCCTAGCTCTTCCTCATCTCCGGTTTTGGTCTCTGGCCCCTGCAGGGCTGGCGTGGGGGAAAGGAGGCAGAAGGGGGAGTGAGTGTCTCCCTGGCTGGCGTGGTTGTCACCTAGCACTGGACATCCGTCATGGACAGTTGCTGACTCTGTCTCATGAAGACCTTGGAGGTTCCATGAGACCTTCCTTCCATCCGTCTTTGGGGTCCTTGGTCCACCCCCAGTAGGGGATTTTCTGTCCTCCCTCTACCTGTTGTCCTCCAGGTGCATTTCCTTTTGAAATGGCCTCAGACTCGCTCCTCTCTGTAGAATTGAGGAGTCACGTGCCCTCACCTCACTTTTGGCAGAAGTGTAGCTCCCTCCTGACGCTGCATTCGCTTCTGCTCCATGTTTTGGGCCTCCCAACCCTAGCCTGTGCCTTTGGACTTCTGGCTGAGTCAGAGATGTCCCTGCATCCTGCACACTCCTAGAGGCTGCAGCACAATCTCTGAGTGGCTGTCTTGAGGACCTCTTTACCTGGTGTCTCCACGTGGGGGAGGTGCCGCTGCGCACCAACAACTCTTCCCACAGGGACCCCTGCCAGCTGCTTTGTGTCCAGCGTTAGTGTTGGCTGCAGTGGCTGACGCTTGAGAACCAGTTTAATCATCTCTGAACATGAACGTGGTCCAGAAAGCTTTGGGATTCATGGCACCAGCTGAATTGTTCATGGCCTTTGGGGCCTCAGAAAACTCTCAGGAAAGGAGAGACCCCATAACCGCTTGTCACCCTGGTAATTACTGAGGGATTTTGAATACGTAGAGTGACCACAAACTTTGTTCTTATGCTCTGTGGTGGGCATGCAGCTCCTACAGACTGGAAACTTGAGGATGGAGTGGAAGTGTAATGGTTTCATGCCTTCAAAGAGCCCATGTGCGTGCCCTCCTGGACCAGGCCCACAGACGCGGCAGGTGCAGCCTCAGCCCTTACAAATGACAACCGTGACACAGAGTGTCGACACCAGGACTGGGTTGTTCTTGAAGAGCAATTCTTTATCTTTGTCTGGGGTGGTAGACAGCTGTCTTCCTAGTATTCATCCCCCTTCTTCCTTAATAACAGAATCCTGATTTTGTTTGGGGGTCGACGTGCCCAGAGAAGATCCTCGCTCTCTGGCCTCTGGTGCATCTCCAGTTGCCAGGTGATGTAGTCTGGCTGATGAGTTACAAGCTGACGGTTTCCGGTGAAGCGTGGGGATGTTCCTTGCCTGCTTCTCTCTTGTTCAGTAGACAGAGATGAGGCCAGAGGAGTAGCCATCTGTGGCCAAAGGATGGCGGAGCTAAATGATGGGCATGTACCTGCCCATCTGTCTCCTTTGGGAGTTACTGCATTAGAGGCAAGCGCCCCTGTATGTTTAAATTACTGTGAGTTGGATGTTCTTTTGCTTGTAGCTGAATGCAATCCTGGGTGACACATCTGGGGGCTAGGAGGGGTTTGCACGAGGCAGAGTGCTCCTGGAACGCAATGGGGCTTCTGGAAGGGCCTCCCTGAATTCCTCTTCATTGTCCCTTCAGGACACAGGGGCGGGGGTGGTGAGGGAAGGGAGCAGGAGCAGCCCAGGGGCGTGTCTCCTTCACTCACTCAGCCCAGGTCTCTGCCCTCTGAGTGCGCTCTGAGTGCTATCATATTCAACTGTGGTGTCTTCAGGGGCCGGGCCCATCTTGCCTTCCTCCTCATTAAACCCAGCGTGGGGCTGGGCCACCAAGGAGGAGGAGGGCACCTGTGAATGCACGTCTGATTGGTTCTTGGTGGTCACAGCCAGCCCTTGCAGGGCCGGGGGGCTGCCAAGGTTGGGGGCCCCAGCACCTCGTGGGAAAGCACAGAGGCCATGCGCCAGATGCCTCAGAAGGTCTGCATCAGGGGGTTCCTGAGGCCAGTGGGTGAGGAGGTGGTGCTGCCGGGGAGAGTCTCACCTTCAAACCACAGCTGGTCTCGCGGGCGCACATTCCCAGTTAGAAACAGTGTTATGGAGCCTCCCACAGTACGAAGAGGGAAGAGGGAAAAACTAACGTTTCTTGAGTGTGTGTTTGTACTGAGACTTGACATTGGACCCTCCCAGCCACCCAGAGAGGTGTTGCTAATACTGCCATGGCAGAGGTAAAGTAAAGAAGGAGAGCGGTGAGTGAAGCACCCCAAATCACATGTCTTCTGAGGGAAGAGGCAGCATCCGGACTCTCTCTGATAGGAAGGCCCTGCATCCCCCTTAGCTAGATGGAAAGAACTGTAGTGAAAATTCCATTTCACAGACTGGCCCATGGGGCATTCTGAGCAATTGAATTCAGTGAAAACATGAGTGCTTTAAATATTGCTGTAACTTTTTAAAAATTTCAATTCGTCAGAAGTTTCTCTCTTGCCCAGCCCCCTCTGAATTCCTGACATGTACCTCATGTCGCCCTTGGGTGTCTGATAGGCATCCTTGACCCCTGGCCCTCACCCACCCTGACCTTCTCATGGTATGGTAGGAGGACCCAGGTTAAAATCCCCCCTTGATGCGTGCGAGCTGCCAGATCTTAAGGAAATTACTTAAGCTCTCTGAACCACCTTTTCCTTGGTGTGAAATGGAGATGGAGAGAGCTCCCTGGTAGGGCGGTTGTAAAAATTACATCAGAGATGGAAGAAAGTCACTAGGGTGGTTGTAAACATTTGGTGGTATGATGTAAGAAAGGCTCTGGCAGGGGGCCTGGGGTGTGGTAGATGCTTAAGGCATGCAAATCACAATGGGTCCTCCTCTGCCCCCAGCCCAGGGCCACCTAACCCCACTCAGTCTTGATCAATTAAGATAAAGCTAGCTGCTCTAATAGACGGTGGCTGCTAAACACCTTAGCATTTTATTTCTTGCTCACACAAAGTCCAGTCAGTCCTGGAGGAGTGGAGGGTGCTTTGTGCCGTTATCACAGACCAAGGCTTGAAATCTGGATGGAGCCCCTGCCGTTCCCAGAGTCTGGGTCCTGGGATGCCCTTGGTGTTGCCATCTGGCTGCAAACAGAGGGGGAGAGAGAGAGAGAGTAGAAGACGTGGGTGAGGTTGCAGAGCACACGTCGCCTCCACTCCCATCCCTGTCACACCGCATGAGTGCAGAGGCTGCTGGGAGATGGATTCCTAGTGTGTGCCAGGAGGGGTGGGAGGGTCTGGAGAACAGCTCACCAGCCGCAGCTACGGCGTTGCTCTGAGAATGGAGAGCAGATGCCTGAAAGCAGTTGGCTTTCACAGGGGTGAGCTGTCCTGATTGCTTGTGCTCCCATCTAGACAGAACATCGGTCTTTTCTGGATCTGCTGAATCAGAGGGGCTGCCTTTCTCAGGGCAGAGTCCAAATTCCCAACTTGTATGAAATGTGATTTTTCTCCCCACTGGTGAATAATGTGATTCCCAGAGACATCAGCAAGGTGTTCTCTGCACCCTGTGAGTCCTCCTTTGGGAGGACCTGCAACAGCCTGCGTCCTGCTCTCAGCATGGAGTGGTGAGCTGAGCTGAAGGACACTAACAAGACCACGCCCAGGAGTTTTTTTCTTGTAGTACAACTAGATGCTGACTCAAGATTTTTGATGAAAATCAGGTTTTTGGGCACTTGCTGCAGTTTATCCGAGCTTCCTCATGAAGAAGACTCTGCCTGTGACTCTCACCATGTAGACCGAGGTTTCCTGCCTCATGACCTCGTCCTGCTCTGACATCCCTGGGAGCACATAGTGCAGTCAATATCTTCAATCTTTTCAGACTAAATTCACTCCCTCTAGGGAGCCAGAGGAAAGGATGATTCAAAGAGACACAACAATTTGGATTCAGCCATTTTTGATATTTGGGTTAAATTCTATTAAAGTGAATGTTCTGCACTACCTAAATCATTTATTTTGAGAATGATTTGTCATTATTTCTAAAAACATACTTATAACTCTGGGGTGTAGTAGATGACAAACATTGACTTTTAAAAGACTTTACTTTCAGACACATTGATTTTTGATGACATGAATTGTATCTATAAAGAGTGTTCAGTAAGATCAGGGAGACTAATAGCGCGTGAACCACAAAGACATGGAATCTAATACAGCAAAACTCGCCTCCCATTCTTCAGTCCTGGACGCCAGCAGCTCCCCCAAGCCTTCTCTGGGCTAAAGAAGACCCAGCTCATTCTGAATGCATTTCATGAGGTGAAGACGGAGTGGATGGTCATGCCACCCAAGCTGTGTCTTTCCTTTACCTTTAGTTGCCTCTTCAGGAGACTGGCAGCACCTCCCTCGTTAGCCTCAGTGTGTTCTGCTGTCCACTGATATGTTTTGCCTGTAGCCACCTTCTGCCTGGAATCTTCAGTGGTATCTCTGCCTCCAGTGTCCTCTGGCCAGTTCCTCAGGGTGTCTGTTTCTATGCCTCAGCAGAAGATATGGGGGATCTGTTGTCTGTGTGGGGTGGAGGGGAAGGTGGATGAGGGCCCTTACTCAGGGCCTGCACAAGTACCCTGGAGCCAGGGACTGGAGTTGGAATTCCACCCCCACCACCTACTAGCTCTGTGACCTCAGACAGGCTTCATAACCTCATTGTGTCTCAGTTCCCCCACCTGTCAAATGTCTAATAACAGTTGCTGCTTCCCAAGGGTGTCACAAGGGTTAGACAATGAGTTAAGAGCTGGCAGGCATCGAGACTATGCTCAGTGTAGACGAGGGGTCACCCACATGCCTGCCACAAAGTCTGCTGCATTTACCCCAGAGCCCTGTGAGGAGGAGTCTCCATTGTTCAGACAAGAATGTTCACGTTCAGAGAAACAGAAAGACTTGCTGGATGCTGGAGACCTCTTAGGATGTCACTAGGCAGGGCCCAGAACCCCAGACACAGAGAAGTGTCTCGGGTCCAGGAGGAGGGGTGGTCCCATAAATACCCAGCTGGGGTGCCTGCTTGTTCTCTTTGGAAAGTATCCGCATGCAAGGTACTCCGCCACCCTCTGCCCCGCCTCCCAGTTCACACACTCAACACATTTCTGAACCTAGGGAAGGATGGCCAGCAGACAGCTGACTGGCGATCTGGAACCTTGTCTCCGGGAGGCACAGCTGAGCAAGGGGTTGGCTTGGGTTTCCCTGCTACCCTGCAGGGCCTCTGGCAGGCTCTCTCCTGCTTTTGCCTCCCCTCACACATCTTCCTCCACCTAGGACCCTACGCTCAGCAACCTTAGCCCACCCCCACCTGTTCTCTGCACAGCCAATCCTGTCCAGGTCCCCCCTCCTCACCCTTGCTGATGCCTGTCATGGCAACATACATTCCCCCGAAACCCACAAGACTGTTAGCTGCTTGAGGCAAGAAGCTGTGACTATTGCTCTGTCTGCCCAGCTCCCTGCCAGGGCCCGTCCCAGGCCCTGTTTGTTAGAAGGATGGATCACATCACTGGAGCCCGTTATTAAACCTGAAATATGGAGGAGACCAGCCCTCACCTGCCATGGTTACAAGGCTAACTAATTTATCATAAGGACCATGCCTGCAACATGCAGGCTCACAACAAACATCCACTGTTACTATTATTCCCGTAGTTCACAGGGAGACACAGTGGCCACCTGGGCTTCCTGGCTTTCCATATTACCCACCAACTTCCTCTTTCCGCGTATTCACTGTTTTCGTGAACCACAGACCCCGTGGTTGGGTGGTTGGTGGGTAGGAGATAGGAGTGGTGGTGGAGGGCCTGATCTGGGCATGCAAGATTTCTAGCTGAGGTGGAGGCTTTTCTTCAGTGCAAACTATAATCTTTCGTAATGAAGCAGCTGCTGGGTATAATTCTTGTTCTTTCCAGCACCTGATCTGCTCTTGAAAAGAACGGTCTTCACCATGAGTGGCATCTGAACTAAGGAAATAAACCAAGTGATGGAGTGAGGCTGACAGAAGACAATTATTTAGAAAAGTTCAGATAATTATTGCCGTTTGCACAAGATTGCTGCTAAAACAGGCAACTGTGACAGCTGGGAGGGTCTGTTGCAGGAGAGGCAGCATGTTGTGGTGCAAAGAATTTAGTGTCTCTGGAATTAGAGACCTGAGCTCCAATCCTGGGCCACGAGGCAGGTCCTTCCACCTCTCCGATTCCCAGTTTCCTCCTCTGTATCCGTGCCCTCAGTGCACGGAGACTGAAATGACAAATGCACAGAAAGCACAGTGCCTGGCCCCGCAGGGATCACCAGCAGCTTATGTTTGTAGATCTCAACAGTACCAAGTATTTTCACCTTTGTTAGCTACAGCATTTCTTTTGACTTGGTAAGACTTCTATAAAACATGTAGGGCAGGAACTTATGTCTCTATTTGTCCAGGGGGCTGAAGTGAGAAGTTAAGGTACTTGAACACAAGATCAGACACTGCAGGAAAGACACTGGAAGCCAATCTGACTCTGAGTCCTGTTGTCTTTTCTTAAAACATTTTTAAAAATTGAGGTGAAATCCACATAAAATGAACTCTTTTAAAGTGAATAATTCAATACATTTAGTACATGTATGAGGTTGTGCAACAACCACCTCTCTCTAGTTCCAAAATATTTCCATCACCCCAAAAGGAAACCCCGTATTCATTAAGCAGTTGCTCTCCATTCCTCCCCTCCAGCCCCTGACAATCACCATGTGTTCTGTCGCTATGGCTTACCTATTCTAGACATGTTGTATGAATGAAATCATACGATGTGTGACCGTTGGTGTCTGGCTACTTTCACCTGGCATAATATTTTGAGGTTTGTTCATGTTGTGGCATGTGTCGGTACATCATGCCTTTTTATGGTTCTATAATATTCCATTGTACGGACATACTGCAGTTTGTTCATCTGTTCATCCATTGATGGACATTTGGGTTGTTTCCACCTTTTGGATATTGTGAATAGTGCTGCTGAGAATGTGTGCGTACATGTATGAGTACCTGTTTTCACTTCTTTTGGTTATACACAGAGGATTGGAATTTCTGGGTTATGTGGTAATTTTTTTTAGCTTTTTGATAAAGCACCAAACTGCTTTACATGGTGGCTGAATCATTTTACCTTCCCATGAGCAACGTACAAGGGTTCCAATTTCTCCACATCCTCACCAATACTTGTTATTGTCCATTTTGATTATAGCCATCCTAGTGACTCTGAAGTGGTACTTCATTGTTGTTTTGATTTGCATTTCCCTAGTGACCAATGAACTTGAACGTCTTTTCATGTACTTGTTGGCCATTTCTATATTCTCTTTGGAGAAATGTCTGTTCAACTCTTTTGCCCATTTTTTATTGCAATAACATTGGTTTATAACATTATATAAATTTCAGGTGTACATCATTATACTTCTATTTCTGCATAGACTACGTCATATTCACCACCCAAAAACTAATTACAATCCATCACCACACGACATGTGCCTAGTCATCCCTTTTGCCTTCCTCCCTCCCCTCTTCTCCTCTGGTAACCACCAATCCAATCTCTGTGTCTATGTGATTGTTTGTTGTTTTCATCTTCTGCTTATGAGTGACATCATACGATATTTGACGCCTCTGACTTATAACGCTTAGGATAATACCCTCAATGTCCATCCATGTTGTCATAAGTGGCTGGATTTCATCATTTCTTATGGCTGAGTAGTATTCCATTGTGTATGTATACCACAACTTTTTCATCCATTCGTCCCTTGATAGGCACTTAGGTTGCTTCCAAGTCTTGGCTATTGTGAATAATGCTGCAATGAACACAGGGGTGCATGTATCTTTATGCATTGGTGTTTTCTTGTTCTTTGGATAAATACCCAGCAGTGGAATAGCTGGATCATATGGTAGTTTTATCCTTAACTTTTTGAGGAATCTCCATACTGTTTTCCACAGTGGCTGCACCAGTTTGCACTCCCACCAGCAGTGTATGAGCGTTCCCTTCTTTCCACATCCTCCCCAACACTTGCTGTTTCCTGTCTTGTTAATTATAGCCATTCTGACAGGTGCAAGGTGATATCTCATTGTAGTTTTGATCTGCATTTCCCTGATAGTTAATGATTTTGAACATCTTTTCATGTGTCTGCTGGCCATCTGTATATCTTCTTTGGAGAAATGTCTGTTCAGGTCTTTTGCCCATTTTTGTAGTTGGGTTGTTAGTTTTTTTGTTGTTGAGATGCATGAGTTCTTTATATATTTTGGAGATTAACCCCTTATCCGATATATGGTTTGCAAATATCTTCTCCCAATTGTTAGGTTTTCTTTCCGTTTTGTTGATGGTTTCCTTCACTGTGCAGAAGCTTTGTAGTTTGATATATTACCATTTGTTTATTTTTTCTATTGTTTCGCTTGCCTGGTCTGACATGGTGCTTGAAAATATGTTGCTGACACCAATGTCGAAGAGCGTGCTTCCTATGTTTTCTTCTAGAAGTCTCATGGTTTCAGGTCTTACATTCAAGTCTTTAATCCATTTTGAGTTAATTTTTGTGTATGGTGTAAGATAATGATCTAGTTTCATTTTTTTGCATGTGGCTGTCCAGTTTTCCCAGCACCATTTGTTGAAGAGACTTTCCTTTCTCCATTGTATGTTCTTGGCTCCTTTGTCAGAGATTAGTTGTCCATAGATGTGTGGGTTTATTTCCGGGCTCTGGATTCTGTTCCATTGATCTGTGTGTCTGTTTTTGTGCCAGTACCATGCTGTTTTGGTTACTATAGCTTTGTAGTATATTTTGAAATCAGGGAGTGTGATACCTCCAGCTTTGTTCTTTTTTCTCAGGTTTCTTTTGGCTATTTGGGGTCTTTTGTTGTTCCATGTAAATTTTAGAATTATTTGTTCTATTTCTGTGAAAAATGTTGGGACTTTGATAGGGATTGGACTGAATCTACAGATTGCATTAGGAAGCATGGACATTTTAACTATGTTAATTCTTCCAATCCAAGAGCGTGGAATATCTTTCCAATTCTTTGTGTCTTCTCCAATTTCTTTCAGCAATGTTTTATAGTTTTCAGTGTACAGATCTTTCACCTCTTTGGTTAAGTTTATTCCTAGGTATTTTATTCTTTTTGTTGCAATTGTAAATGGGATTGTAGTCTTAATTTCTCTTTCTGCTGCTTCGTTGTTAGTGTATAGAACGCAACTGATTTTTGTATGTTGATTTTGGATCCTGCAACTTTACCGTATTCATTTATTATGTCTAAAAGTTTTTTTGTGGATTCTTTAGGGTTTTCTATATATAAAATCATGTCATCTGCAAAGAGTGACAGTTTTGCTTCTTCCTTTGCATTTTGGATCCCTTTTATTTCTTTTCCTTGCCTGATTGCTCTGGCTAGGACTTCCAATACTATGTTAAATAGGAGTGGTGACAGTGGGCATCCTTGTCTGGTTCCTGTTCTTAGAGAGATAGCTTTCAGTTTTTCACCATTGAGGACGATATTAGCTGTGGGTTTGTCGTATATGGCCTGTATTATGTTGAGGTACTTTCCTTCTATACTCATTTTATTCAGATTTTTTTTTTATCATAAATGGATGTGGTATTTTGTCAAATGCTTTCTCTGCATCTATTGAGATGATCATGTGATTTTTATTCTTCATTTTGTTAAAGTGGTGTATCATGTTGATTGACTTGCTGATGTTGAACCATCCCTGCATCCCTGGAATAAATCCCACTTGATCATGGTGTATGATCTTTTGAATGTATTGTTGTATTCGATTTGCTAGTATTTTGTTCAGGATTTTTGCATCGATGTCCATCAGTGATATTGGCCTGTAATTTTTTGTTGTTGTTGTTGTTGTCCTTGTGTGGTTTAGGTATTAGGGTAATATTGGCCTTGTAGAATGAGTTAGGAAGCTTCCCCTCCTCTTCAATTTTTTGGAAGAGTTTGAGAAGGATAGGCATTAAGTTTTTCTTGAATATTTGCTAGAATTCACCAGGGAAGCTGTCTGGTCCTGGACTTTTATTTTTGGGGAGGTTTTTGATTACTGTTTCCATCTTCTTACTGGTGATTGGTCTATTCAAATTCTCTACTTCTTCTTGATTCAGTTTTGGAAGGTTGTATGATTCTAAGAATGTATCCATTTTTTCTAGATTATCCCATTCGTTGGCATATAGCTTTTTGTAGTATTCTCTTATAATCTTTTGTATTTCTGAGGTGTCCGTTGTAATTTCTCCTCTTTTGTTTCTGATTTTATTCATTTGAGCCTTCCCCCCTTTTTCCTGGTGAGTCTAGCTAAAAGTTTGTCAATTTTGTTTATTTTTTCAAATAACCAGCTCTTGGTTTCATTGATTTTTTCTATTGTGTTTTTAATCTCTATTTCATTTAATTCTGCTATGATTTTTATTATTTTCCTCCTTCTACTGATTTTGGGCTTTGTTTGTTCTTCTTTTTCCAGTTCCTTTAGGTGCACTGTTAGATTGTTTGTTTGAGATTTTTCTTGTTCATTGAGCTAGGCCTATATTGCTATAAACTTCCCTCTTAGAACCACTTTTGCTGTATTCCATAAATTCTGGCATGTTGTATTTTCATTTTCATTTGTCTCCAGGTATTTTTTGATTTCTCCTTTGATTTCTTCATTGACCCAAAATTGTTGTTCAGTAGCATTTGGTTTAATCTACACACAATTTGGCTTTTCTGATTTTCTTCCTATAGTTGATTTCTAGTTTCATATTGTTGTGGTCAGAAAAGATGCTTGGTATTATTTCAATCTTCTTAAATTTATGGAGACTTGTTTTGTGGCCTAATATGTGATCAATCCTGGAGAATGTTCCTTGTGCATTTGAAAAGAATGTGTATTCTTTGGTTTTTGGATGGAATGTTCTATATATATCTACTAAGTTCATCTGTTCTAGTGTGTTGTTTAAGGTGAATGTTTTCTTATTGATCTTCTGTTTGGATGATCTACCCAGTGGAGTGTTAAAGTCCCCTACTATTATTGTCTTACTGTCTATTTATCCTTTTATGTCTATTAGTAATTGCTTTATATATTTAGGTGCTCCTATGTTGGGTGGATAGATATTTACAATGTTATATCCTCTTGTTGGATTGTTCTCTTGATCGTTATGTAGTGCCCTTCTTTGTCTCTTGTTACAGTTTTTGTTTTAAGGTCTATTTTGTCTGATATGAGTATTACTACCCTACCTTTCTTTTCATTGCCCTTTGCGTGGAGTATCTTTTTCCATCCTTCACTTTCAGTGTGTGTGTGTTTAGGTCTGAAGTATGTCTCTTGTATGCAGCATATATATGGGTGTTGTTTTTTTATGCCATCAGCCACCCTATGCCTTTTAATTGGAGCGGTTACTCCATTGACATTTGAAGTAGCTATTGATAAGTATGTACTTACTGCCATTTTTAAACTTTTTTTCTCGATGTTTTGGTTGTTCTTCTCTGTTCCTTTCTTCTCTTGCTCTCTTCACTTGCAATTTGATGGCTTTCTTTAGTATTATGTTTGGGTTCCTTTCTCTTAGTTTTTTGTGTATTTATTATAGGTTTCTGGTTTGTGATTACCACAGGGTTCATATACAGTAAACTGTGTATGTAGCAGTCTATATTAAGTTGATGATCTCTTTCTGAAAGCTCTACTCTTTAACTCCTCTCCTCCCACATTTTATGTTTTTGATATCATATCTCACCTCTTTTTTGTGCGTTTGTATCCATACTCTCTCATGGAAATAGATAATTTTTCCTATTTCTGGTCTTCTCTTTTCCCCTTAATTAAGTCCCTTTAGCATTTCTTGTAGGACTGGTTTCTTGGTGATAAACTCCTTTAATTTTTGCTTGTCTGGGAAACTCTTTATCCTTCCTTCCATACCAAATGATATCCTTGCCAAGTAGAGTATTCTTGGCTGTAGGTGTTTTCCTTTTAGCACTTAAAATATATCACGCTGCTCTCTTGCAGCCTGTAAGGTTTCTGCTGAGAAGTCAGCTGATAGCCTCATGGGGTTTCCTTTGTATGTAACTTGTTGTCTTTCTCTTGCACCTTTTAGGATTCTCTATCTTTAAATTCTGGGCATTTTAATTATGATGTGTCTTGATGTGGGCCTCTTTGGGTTTATCTTGTTTGGTGCTCTCTGTGCTTCCTGTACTTGGATGTCTCTTTCCTTCTTTAGGTTAGAGAAGTTTTCAGCTATTATTTCTTAAAATAGATTCTCTGCCCCTTTGTCTCTCTTTTCTCCTTCTGGGACACCTATAACACGGATGTTAGTGCACTTGATGTTGTCCAAGAGGTCCCTTAGACTGTCCTCACTCTTTTTAGTTCTCTTTTCTTTTATCTGTTCAGGTTGGGTAATTTCTTCTAGTCTGTTGCCCAGCTCGCTGATCCATTCTTCTGTATCATCTACTCTGCTTTTGAGTCCCTCTAGTCAATTTTTCGTTTGCAATATTGTATTATTCATTTCTGATTGGTTCTTTTTCATATCTTCCATTTCTTTGTTGACATTTTCACTGAGTTCATCCATTCTTCTCCCAAGATCAGTGAACATCCTCATGACTCTGAATTCTCTGTCGAGAAGATTGCTCATTACTGTTTCATTTTTTCCTTTTTCTGGGGTTTTGTCCTGTTCTTTTACTTGGAATGTATTCCTTTGCCTCCTCATTTGCCTCTTTCTCTGTGCTTATGTCTGTGTATTAGGTCAGTCAGCTACATCTCCTGATCTGGGAGAGGTGACCTCATGTAAGAGTTGCCTTATGAGGCCCAGCAGTGTGCTTCCCTCTCGTCACCAGTTCCAAATGTTCCAGGAGTGACCCCTGTGTGGGCTACATGTGTCCTTCTGTTGTGGCAGGGTTGCTCTTGCTGTAGTTTCCCAGGGAGGCTAGGCTGTCCCCTTGGCTGGCTGGTTGTAATGCGATATGTAGTTGTTGTGGGCTCTTCAGTCTCTTTATCGGTTGTGGGAACCCCAGCACAGTTGGCTGCTGGTCTAATAGCACATTCCTGTTGCATTTTTTCTGTTAAGTAAGTAGGCCCCCGCCGTGGCTTGTTGTTATGCTGAGTGGCTTACAATTGCTATAGGCTTCCAGCCTATAAGGCTCTTGTCAGCTCTCTGAGGGTTGCAGCTGAGTGGGGTCAGCCCCAGGCACGGGAGCACCCAATTGCTTCAGGCTTTGGAAGGTGGGGCCAATCCCCTTGAGAAGCACAGGTCTTCTGCAGCTGGCAAGCCCCATCACCCTCAGGGCCACACAGACCATCAAGACAGTCCTGCCCCATGCGGGCACCCCAACCCCCTGAAGCAGACCCTGTTGCCCCAGAGCACAGGCCCCACACACTCCACCAATGCCCCATATGCTCCCCCAACTCCTTGCGCATGCACTGCCCCACAGAGGTGGACCCACTTGCCAGGCTGCAGAGAATCCAGACACCCAGCCTATGCAGGCCCACAAATTGCCAGAGGGCTTGAGTTGGGTGGGGCCAGTCCCTAGGGCAGGCTGCTTGCCTTGGGTGAACTGGATTAAATCGGTGCTCTAGTGGATGGGGAAGACCCCGGGCTAGCAGGCCAGGGAGAGAACTCCAATGGCCTCTGCCAGCATCTGTGTCAGCATGCCTGTACTAGGTCACAATAATGGCTGCCACCAATGTCCCAGTCCCTGGGGAGGTCTCACCTCTCACTGAGATGCACCCAGAGCCTGTCAGGTGAGTCTCTTTTCACCAAAGGACTGTGCACCTTTCTTTCTGGTCATTTTAGGTTGCTTTCCAAAATGGGTGAATTTGTGTGTGGGCCCTTTAAGAGCTGGCTTTAATTTCCTTATGTCCCAGCTTTTCTAGGGGTATTCTCCATTGTTGTTAGTCGCCAGCAAAGTCAGATATTATGACACTCATCTTGGTTGTGCTGGGTCAAAAAATGCTTATAGCAGCAATGCTCCACAGCTTAGGTCCCACACTCCTCCAGGGAAGGCTGCATACCTTTGGGTTGTTCCCAGGTGGCTGTGAAGCTCTATGGGTTGTGAAGGTGGGTTTTTTTCCTCTCCAGAAGGGAATTTCTGTCTCTTCTACCTCATTCAGGACTGTGGTTTGTTGCAAGGGTTCCTCTTATCCAGTTTTCAGTTCTCTCTCAGGGGTAATTGTTCCAAGAATAGTTGTATGTCTGTTGTGTCTACGGGAGGAGGTGAGTTCAGAGTCTGCCTACACTGCCGACTTCCTCTCCTCTTTTGCTCATTTTTTAAAAAAATTCGTTTCTAATTTTATTTTATTTTTATTTTTTATTGAGGTAACATTGGTTTATAACATTATATAAATTTCAATTATACATCATTACATTTCAACTTCTGTGTAGACTATCTCATGTTCACCAGCAAAAGTCCACTTGCTGTCTGTCACCACACAGATGTCTGCCTTTACCCCTTTTGCCCTTTCCCCACCTCCTTCCCCTCTGGTAATCACCAGTCTGTTCTCTATATCTATGTGTTTGTTTGTTTAACTTCCACATATGAGTGAAATCATATGGTATTTGTCTTTGTCTGACTTATTTTGCTTAGCATAAGACCCTCAAGATCCATCCAGGTTGTCGCAAATGGCAAGATTTCATCTTGTTTAATGGCCATGTTGTATTCCATTGTGTATATATATCACATCTTCTATATCCATTCATCTGTTGATGGGCACTTATGTTGTTTCCAAGTCTTGGCTACTATGAATAATGCTCCAGTGAACATAGGGGTGCATATATCGTTTTGAATTAGTGTTTTTGTGTTCTTTGGATAAATACCTCAAGTGGAATAGCTGGATCATATGGGTAGTTCTATTCTTAATTTTTTGTTCTAGTTTTAATTTATTCCATATGTTTTTCCATAGTGGCTGTACCAATTTACATTCACATCAGCAGTGTATGAAGTTTCCCTTTTCTCCACATCCTCTCCCACACTTGTTATTTCTTGTCTTTTTAACAATAGTCATTCTGACAAGCATGAGGTGATGTCTCACTGTGGTTTTGATTTGCATTTCCCTAATGATTAGTGATGTTGAACATTTTTTCATGTGCCTATTGGCCATCTGTATATTTTCTTTGGAAAAGTGCCTGTTTAGATCCTCTGCACATTTTTTTAATCTGAATGTTTTTTTGTTGTTGAGTTGTATGAGTTCTTTATATATTTTGGATATTAACCCTTTATTGTATATATGATTTGCAAATATCTTCTCCCAATTGGTAGATTGTCTTTTTGTTTTGTCTATGGTTTCTTTTGCACTGTGGAAGATTTTTAGTTTGATTTAGTCTGATTTGTTTATTTTGCTCGCTGGTTTCCCTTGCCTTCTATCTTTGAGCTCACTAATTCTCTCTTCCATATAATCTGCCCTATTTCCAAGGCTTTCTAATGCAGTCATTTCATTTGTTGAGTTCTTCAGCTCCAGAATTTCTGTTTGGTTCTTTTTTTAGAGTTTCAATCTCTTTGGTAAAGTATTCCTTCTGTTCTTTGATTTTATTCCTGAGCTCATTGAACTGCCTTTCTGAGTCTTCTGGCAGCTCATTGAGTTTCTTCATGACAGCTATTTTGAATTCTTCATCAGTTAAATCACAATCTTCCTTTATGAAGACTTAGTAAAGTCTTCAAACATGACTTTATGTTTGATTTCTGGAGAATTGTTTTCTTTTTGTAATGCCATGGTACCGTGGCTTTTTGTGGTACTTGCTGAGTTATTCCTCTGCTGGTGCCTTTGTTGTAGCAAACAGGTTTTTTATTTAGGTATAACTTTGTTTTGATTCAAATTTTCAACTGCTTGGAGATTAGAAGCCTTTCTTTTGTTTTCAGTAGGTGGCGCTATTGTGCTAGTTTTTGGTTTCTCTTTCCTGAGCTGCCTCTGGCTTTATTTGAGGATCTGCACATTTCACCCTCCACCGCCTCTATTTGGGGTGTTGCTGGTACTCCCATTGTTGCCACCTGTGCTTTGGGGGTTACTGATGCCTTGCTGTTGCTGGTGTTGCTGTGCTCACTGGTTTTGCTGCGGGGGGCACAGGCATGGCTGACGCCTCAGCTGTGTTTGGGATCATCTGAGTCGGAAGCTCCACCACCATGGTAGAGGGAGGGGAAGAATGGGGGAGGGAGCCAGGTTGGAGGTTACCATCTCAGCTGTTGCCTGTTACCTTGTGGCCACAGGTGCTGCTGTTGCTGGCTGGCTGGAGTCATACGTGCAGCTCTACTTCTCCCCATCAAGTTCTTTTGGCCTGAGGGCAGCTGGTTCAGCCACCACAGCTGGGGATCCAGTGTCCTGGTCTCTGCCTCTGTTGTTCTCCCGTTTAACCTCCTCTGTGTGCTCCAATCCACCCACCTTCCTATGTACCAATGTGTGGATCTACAGTGTCCTGTAGCCTTTGTTGGGTTATGGATGTTTTACTCACTGTACATTGAAGGGGAGAGACAAAGGGATCCTCTCACACTGCCATGATGATGACGTCTCTGCAGGGACATTATTTGATTGGCTATAGCTTAAGCGTTTGCCTTATTTGGGGAAGGCTCATTGGCTGTTTGTGATTTGCTGTCCTTAGGTTTTGATTTCTTAACCTTGAGGCATTATAGGCTTAGGTTTTGGTTTGTGAACGTACACTGCCAGGGCTTAGAACCGCCTCAGTCCATGGCCTCCTTGTTTAGTTCATTTAACAATTGTTCAGGAGTGTGTTTTTTAATTTCCACTTATTTGTGAGCTTTTCCTCTTTCTTGCTCTTGTTGATGTCTAGTTTCATACTATGGTGGTTGGAAAAGATACCTGATATGATTTCTATCTTCTCAAATTTGTTGAGACTTGTTTTGTGGCCTAACATATGACCTATCCTAGAAAATGTTCCGTGTGCACTTGAGAGGAATGTGTGTTCTTCTGCTGTTGGATGGAATGTTCTGCATGTGTCTGTTAGGTCCATTTGGTCTATAGTGTTGTTCAAATCCACTGTCTCCTTATTGATTCTCTGTCTGGATAATTTATTCATTGTTCAGAGTAGAGTATTAAAATTCCCAACTGTTATTGTATTGCAGTTTATTTTTTAAAATTGTGTTAGTATTTTCTTATGTATTTAGGTGATCTGATGTTGGGTACATAAATATTTATGATTGTTATATCCTCTTGAATTGACAAGTAGCTTCTCTCTTGCTGTTTTCAAAAATCTCTTTGTTTTGACTTTTGATAATTTAATTATAATGTACCTGTGTGTAGCCTTTTTGGGTTCAACCTATTTGGGGTCTTTTGGGCCTCATGAATCTTGATGTCCATTTCTCTCCCCAAATTTGGGAATTTTTCAGTCATTGTTGCTTAAATATACTTTCTGGTCCTTTCTCTTTCTCTTCTTCTTAGGATTCCCACAGTGTGTGTATTGTTGGTATCCCATAAGTCCTGCAGGCTTTCTTCACTCTTTTTTATTCTTTTTTCTTTATTCCTCTGACTGGATAATTTTAAGTGACCTGTCTTCTATTTCACTGATTCTTTATTTTGCTTGATTGAGTCTGCTGTTGGAGCTCTCTATTGAGTTCTTCAGTTTAGCCATTGTATTCTTCAGCTGCAGGATTTTCTGTTTTTTTTTTTTTAATTTCTTTATTGAATTTCTCATTTTTCATGGCTTTCCCCCCTAATTTTATTTAGTTGTCTGTCCTTGTGTTCTTGTAGTTCACTGACCTCTTTAAGAGGATTATTCTGACTTCTTTGTCAAACAGCCCATGAGCCTCCAATTCTTTAGGGCCAGTTACTGGAGCTGTACTAGTTTCCTATGGTGCTGTCACATCTACCTGATTCTTCATGATCCTTGTATCCTTGCACTGTTGTGTGCACGTTTGAGTAAATGGTCTCCTCTTCCAGACTTTACAGGTTCACTTCAACAGGGATAGCCTTCACCAGTCAGCTTGGCTTGGGGTACTGGATGGGCCAGCCGGTACTGGCCACAGGCAGGTGGGTCTTGCTGTCAGGGTCTCTAGTGGGTAAGGCCAGTGCCCATGCTCTGAATTTAGAGGGATGTTGCTTGCTGTGCTCTGTAGTTGGATAGGTCTGCTGAATGGTCTCTGCATTTGTGTAGGGCTGCTGGTGGGCTCTGTTGTTGGGCAGGGCTACTGGCTGTGCTCTCTGGTCAGTTTGGGCCACTAGCTCAGCTCTATAATCACCTCTGGATGGGTGAGGTCACAGACTGTTCCCTGGCAGGGTGGTTCCGTTGATTGGACCCCATTATTGGGCAGAGCTGTGTGCTGGGCTCCACAACCACTCCTGGTCAGGTGGGGCCTTAGACCATGCTCCCAAGCTAGGTGGTGCCGCTGGCTGGACTCCATGTTTACGTGGGCCTGCAGGCAGGGCTTCGTGGTTGAATGGCTCCTCTGACTGCTCTGTGATCAGGCAGGGTCACAGGTTGTTCCCTGAAGTGGGCAGGGTGGCAGGCTGGGCTTTGCAATTAGATAGGCTTCTGGCTTTGCTCTACTCTTGGGTAAGGTCACTGGCCAGACTCTCTGGTTGGGCAGGGCCTCCAGCTGTATCCCATAGTTGGGTGGGACTAGATACTTTGCTCTGTGGTCATGTGAGGTCACTGTCCAGGCTTCCTGGTTTGGTGGAGCTGCAGGCTGTGTTCAGCAATTGGGCAAGGCCATAGCTTGAGCTTCACTGCTGGGTGAGGCTGTAGGCTGGGCTCTATTGCAAGGCAGTACCATAAGCTGGGCTCTGAGGCTGCCCAGGGTCACTGTTCAGGCTCCTTGGTTATGCAGGGCCAGAGGGTATACTAAACAGTTGGACAGGGCCACTGGCTTGGCTCTCTGCTCTAGGATGGGCTTCATAGCTACCCAGGTTCTCTCACCAGGTTTCCTGATCTGGCAGGACTGGAGGCTATGTTCAGCAGTTGAGTGAGGCTGCAAATTTGGTTCCCTGTCTGGGTGGAGCTGTAGAACAGGCTCCATGGCTGGCATGGCCTTTTGGCTGGGGACAATCAGGCAGAACTGAAACCAAGCTCTTTGGCAGATGGGCCCACCAGTTTGGCTCTGCAGATGGGAAGAGCTGCTGGCTGGGATTTTTGCTCAGGTGCCATTGCAAGCAGGAATGTGGTCCACTAAGATCTGAGTGCTGGTTGCTGTATGCTCTGCCCTGCTTTTCTGTCTCTATCTGATCCCCAGTGGTCAAACTCCACAGATTCCCCAAGTGATTCTGATGAGACAAGACCTGAGTGGGCCTCCTAGGAAGCATCCTACAATGCTGGGGGAGCTGGATATCCACTCTGCACTCTCTTTTCTTACTGGAGAAACTGTAGGCTCAAGGGGGCCCTCTTAGTGTGGTGCTCAGTGTGGGAGGGGTGATGTTGTCAAAGTGAAATCACTCCCCTTACCCTTCTAATGCAGTCCTTCTTGGTCTCTGTGGTCCATGTGTGTTATTCAGCCTCACCCTTGGGTTCGGGGAATTTCAAAATGGTGTCTTGTCTATGGATAGTTGCTAGTTGGTCTTCTTGTGAGGGAGACTGAATTCAGAACGACCTATGTCACCATCTTTATCTTCACTCACATTTCATGAAGCCATTTTATACAAGCTCTTCACATGTATATTTTTCATAAGTGTCATTATTATCACCAGAGTCACTTAAAAAAACTTTTTATTTGGGAATATTTTCAAACTTACAGAAAAGTTGTAAGAATCAGAATAGAATATAAAACATCCATATACTCTTTATCAACTATTGTTCATATTTTTCTCCATTTGCTTTATCATTTGTATTCCTTGTGTTTCTCTATACAAAATATATATTTTCTAAGCTATTCGGTTATTTTTAAATACTTAGGTATGTATTTCCTAAGAAAAGACATTCTCACATGCCCTTCAATACTATTATCAACTTCATTAAATGTGACTTTTTTTCTAATCTATTAGAATCCTTTTTCCTAATCTATTTTTTCTGATCTAATCTAATCTGATCAAAATCATATTCCAATTTTATCAATTGACCACATAGTGTTCTTCAGAGCATTTTCCATGCTCTAATACAGGATCCAGTTTAGGATCAGCTACTTCATTAAGTTGTGGTGTTTTTTCAGTTTCCTTTAATCTGGAACAGCATGCAGATAGCAGACTGTGGGACTAAGTCTCTGTAATCACATGAGCCAATTCCTCATAATAAATCTCTCTCTCTGTATATATATCTTCCGTTGGTTTTGTTTTTGAACCTTGACTTTTTAAATACAACATTCCTTATTTTAGGTTTGCCTAACGTTTCCTATGGCTATATTTTGGTTATGCATTTTAGGCCAGAATGCTAGAAAAGTGATGTTATGTCCTTCTTAGGCATCACATCTACAGACATATGAAATCCATCTGTTCCTCAATGACGCTATGAATTTTAATAACCTGGTCAAGGTGTTGTCCCATTTCTCCATTCTCTAGTAGCACTTTTTTCCTTGTAAATAATCTAATAAGTAGTCTGTAGAGACCATTTTAAGGCTGTGTAAATATCCTGCTTCTCATTGAAATTTCCCTCAGATTTAGCATCCATTGATGCTGCCTGCTGTCTACCAGCTGCTGGTGAGCAGATCCAGGTTCCAACCCAAATGTCTGGCTGTGGGACCTGTGCTCTTTCTGGATGAAGCCCCTGCCTCTGTTCCCTCTGACACCTACATTCACAGCAGCCATACAGCATCTTCCCAGCTTGGACATTTATCTGTATCCACATCTGGAGTGATTCATACACCTAGAGGCTGTATGAAGACCCCAGCAGGATTTCCGGAGAAGTCCAACAGAGTGAAAAACGAACCACCTGTTCAGTAAGCCCAGAGGAGCCTTCACTTCATCCTCTTTAGATGGCTGGGGTAAACTCTTCAGCAGAGGAGAGCGCTGCTCTGTCATGGTCAGCCAGTATCCTCTCCTGGGCCAGGCCTTATCTGTGGTCCCCTGTGGGTGTTCTTCACTGACCACATCCCACCCTCTGTCCAAGCCCTCATTAATACTCTCAGAAAAGTCTCCAGTTTTTGCTCATACATCTCTCCATAGCTCACTGTAAGTGATGTTTACTCTCACTAAGGATGCCTGGCTTCTCTCTCATAGGCTCTGAAGAAACAATAGCCGTTTAGGACTCTATCGGGTTAATACCCCCTTCCCTCAGGCATGCCTAGCACTGCATCACCCTCTGTTCTCTGGGAAATCCATTTAGTAATAAGCATTACTTTCTATGGGCTCAGACTTCAAGTTGGAGTGTGGACAATTCCTGGGTAACACTGTTAAATCTCCCTCTTCATAGCAGCTACTTGGGCTGTGGCCTCCTCAAAGACATTAAGGCTAGTCCTGGAGAGGGTCATATAAGGACAATGACAATAGTCATTACTGCTTCCATTATGGAGTGTTCTGTGGTCTAGAAACTGTGCTGCTAGGCAAATGCCTTACATTTTTCACAGCTGATCCTCATAACAATTTTGCAAGCTAGGCTTCAGTCTCCTGTCTATACAGATAAGGAAACTAACGCCCAGTGAGACTGAGGTTTTCCTAGAGCACTCATGAAAGGAGCTGGTGTTTGGACCTGGTGTGTCTGACTCTGACATCTAGGCACTTTCCACTTCTTTGCAGTGCTTCCTAGGTTGAGATTTTCTGATTATGTTTCAATAAACCAATGTCATCCTATGCCATATGCTATATTTATGAAATTTTCTCAAAGTTAGTGTACCTACAGTAAGGCTAATATTTGGTCTTCAGAGTTACCTATGACCTTGAGCTTCTTTATATTAATGTGCTGGGAAGAGGCTGAGAAAATTCCCATCATGCACAGCTGTACCTGGATGGACTAACACAAGAAACTACAGTAACTATACAGTTATAATTTTTATTAAAGAAATCAGAAGTATATATATTCAATTCTTCAGAAGCATTTTGTTTCTGATTTCCAAGTCTGACTGCAATTACAAGTTAATAAAAACATGTTTTAATATGCTGGCTGAAAATTGATACTATTTCCAATCTGTGCCATGAAACAAATAATATGTGGGGAGAAATTGAGCTCTCTCATTTTAGAAATGGAAAATAGATTTTTAAAAGTTCAGATCATTACCAAGGGTAATGTTTTTATAATAAGTTTAACACTGACTTGCTCACTGCAAAACTTTGTCAGGGAGAATTGTTATTTGTGAAACAAAATAAAGATGTGATGTATTCTAAGAACTGTCTATTTTAAAAGCCGTTGTGTGTGTAGGTCCCGCAGTCTGCTCCTGCCGGGGACCAGAGCGAAGCCTGCAGGACTGCTGGCACACCAGCCTAGGGGCTTGTTTTGGAGAGGATGGAAGGACAGGGGTCAGTCCGGCTGGGGAAGCTGCTTACCCTCCCAGGAGGCCGTGAGTACTCTGTGCGCATGCATGGCTCTGGAGTTGGAATCCTGGCTTCCCCTTCTAACAACCGTCACACTCTTGGAAGTAGAGTGTGCTCAACACCACTCATGCTCGCTGATGCCGGGCTCTCTTCTTCTGGGCACATGGGACAGTTGTACTTCTCGGCCTCCTTGAAGCTGAGCATGGCCATGTGACTTGTTCGGCCAATATCAGGAATGAAAATTACCAATATCCAGAATGATAAATGGAACATAACTACAGAGGCCATTGAAAGATCATAAGAAGTATTATGAACAACTTTATGCTGGTAAATGTGGTAAATTAGATGAAATAAATTTCTAGAAGAAAAAAACATAGCTTACTAAAAATGCCATGAAAAAATAGAAGTTATGTATTTTCTTATATTTACTTAAAATGGAATCTTTAATTAAAATGTTTTTCATAAAAAATACACAGGTTCTTGGGGCCGGCCCCGTGGTATAGTGGTTAAGTGCTCGTGCTCCGCTGCTGGCGGCCTGGGTTTGGATCCTGGGTGCGCACCAACACACCACTTGTCAGGCCATGCTGTGGCAGCGTCCCATGTAAAGTGGAGGAAGATGGGCACGGATGTTAGCTCAGGGCCAGTCTTCCTCAGCAAAAAGAGGAGGATTGGCATGGATGTTAGCTCAGGGCTGATCTTCCTTACAAAAAAACAAAACAAAACAAAACACAGGTTCAGATAGCTTATCTGAAGAATTCTTCAGAACATTTTAAGAAGAAATAAGACAAATATTACACAAACTCTTCCAGAGAATAGAAAAAGTTGGTATATTCTCAACTAGTATCATGAACTCAGAATAAACATCATATCAATATCTGACAAAGACATTTAAAGAAAGGAAAATTATGAGCCAATTTTACTCATAAATATAGTTGCAAAAAGTCCTAAACTAAATATTTTCAAAAAAGGAAAATATATCATAACTTAGGTTTATTTAAGGATTGCAAGATTGGTGTAACATTAGCAAATTAATGCAATTCACCATATTATCAGAATAAAGGAGAGTAATCATATGGTTATCTAAATAGACGAGGAAAGATCACTTGATGAAGTTTCAATACTCATTCATGACAAAAAGCTTTCTTTTTTTTAAACTGGAGGTTTGTACCGTTTGACCTCCTTCACCCATTTCCCCCACCCCCACATCCTGCCTCTGACAGCCATCAACGTGCTCTCTGTTTCTATAAGTTCAGTCTTTTTGGATTCCACATATAAGTGAGATCATATCAAAAGTCCTTAACAAACCAGAAATAAATGGAAAGTTCCTTAATATGATGAAAAGTAACTTAAAAAAAATAACTACAGCAAAATCATACTTAATAGTGAAATATTGAAATCTTTCTTCCTGGGATTGGAACCAGAAAGGAATGCCTGATGTTGCCACTTCTATTCAGTGTTGTTCTGGATGTTCTACCCAGGGTAACGATGATGCATTGGAGAGGGTGAGAGGGACATTTGACCTTCACTGTGCCACCCCTCCCTCAAGGTGCCACAGCTCAGGGCCAAGAGAACACTTTGCGGCCTGTGATTTCTCCTCCAGGGGAAGGTGAGAGCATGTGAGTGAGTGTCTGGCTTCCCCTGCTGTGTGGGACGCTGCCAAGGAGGCCCATTTCTCCCTCAAGCCATTCAGAGGACTGAGTCATGAACTGCATGATGAGGGCCCAGTGAGCAGGAGAACAGCAGCCAGCGCTCAGTATAGAATGTATCAGAGGGACACGATGCTACTAATCATGTCATGAACTCCTTCAGGAGGCCCACCTATGAGCTGCTGGGGATGCCTTGCTTACAGATCCTCCCAGCTGTCCCACTGGTACCCCTGTTCTCTGCACACCTCATCCATACACCCCTCCCCACCTGTGTCCAGCTCCTGTGTGTGCTCCCAACAGTGCAGGAATGGACCTTTGCAGATGGCTAGTGAGAAAGCACAGAAAACCAGCTCAAATCTGTGGGCCTGGGAGAAACCATGAACTAGAGCATTCAGCACAGCCCTAGGGAAAGCAAAACACCTGGTCTGCTGTGAGAGAAGGCATACAAACTTAAGAATTCTGCCACAAGAGGGAGCAAGAAGTACAGAGCAGGTGTACCCATGGAAAAGGTCTGAGAAAGCCTCAGACCCTAGCAGGGCTGACAGAAGGTATTTCTCTCCTGAAGCCAGTCAGTCAAGAGTGGAGGAGGTGACTCTTTTTCAAATGCAAAGACAGCAATGCAAGACTTCAAGGAACATGAAAAATCAAGGAAATATGACACCACCAAAGGAACACAATAATTTTTCAGTAACCAACCCCAAAAATATGGCTATCTGTGATATACCAATAAAGAATTCAAAATAGCTGTTTTAAAGGAAGCTCAGTCCACTACAAGAAAACACAGAAAGACAATTCAATGAAATAAGGAAAATAATACATGAACAAAATGAGAAGTTTGACAGAGATATAAATCATACTTTGAAATTATCCAGAGAAGCAAAAAGAAAAAAGAATTTAAAAAAGTGAAGAAAGCCTATGGGACTTAACGGTGAAAGATTGAAAGCTTTCCCTGTGATATCAGGAGCAAGACAAGTGTGCTCACTCTCACCACTCCTATTCAACACAGGAAGTCCTAGCCAGACCAGTCAGGCAAAAAACCAAACCAAACAAACAAAAACCAAAAGAAATGAAAAGCATCCAAGTTGGAAAGGAAGAAGCAAAATTGTCTCTGTCTTTAGACGACTAGATCTGATTTTCTTTCTTTCTTTTTTTTTTTGTGAGGAAGATCAGCCCTGAGCTAACATCCATGCCAATCCTCCTCTTTTTGCTGAGGGAGACTGGCCCTGGGCTAATGTCCGTGCCTATCTTCCTCCACTTTATGTGGGATGCCACCACAGCGTGGCCTGTCAAGCGGTGCGTCAGTGCATACCTGGGATTTGAACCCGGGCCGCCAGCAGCAGAGCATGTGCGCTTAACCACTATGCCACGGGGCCAGCCCCTAGATCTTATTTTCTATTGAAAACCCTACAGACTCCACCAAAAAAACCATTAGAACTAATAAACAAATTCAGTAAAGTTAGAGGATACAAAACTGACATGCAGAAATCAATTGCATTTCTATACATTAACAATGGATTATTTAAAAAAGAAATAAAGAAAACAATCCCATTTACAATAGCATCAAAAACAATAAAATATGTAGGAGTAAATTTAACCAAGGAATTGAAAGATCTGTACACTGAAAACTACAAGACTTTGACAAAAGAAATTGAAGAAGATACAAATAAATGGAAATATATCCCATGTTCATGGATTGGAAGAATTAATATTGTTAAAATGTCCATACTACCCAAAGCCATCTGTATATTCAACATAATGCCTATCAAAATTCCAATGGCATTTTTCATAGAAATAGAAAAAACAATCCTAAAATTTGTATGAAACCACAAAAGACCCTGAATAGCCAAAGCAATTCTGAGAAATAAGAACAAAGCTGGAGGCATGATAATTCTTGATTTCAAAGTATATTACAAAGTCATTATAATCAAAACAGTATGATACTGGCATAAAAATTAACACATAGACCAATGCAACAGAATGAGAGCCTAGAAATAAACCCATGCATATATGGTCAACTAATATTTGACAAGACAGCCAAGAATAGTCAATGGGGAAAAGATAGTCTTTTTAATAAATGGTGTTGGGAAAATTGGATAATCATATACAAAAGAATGAAATTGGAATCCTATTGTACACCACTCACAACAGTTAACTTGAAAGGGATTAAAGATTTAAACATAAGATCTGAAACTGTAAAACTCCTAGAGGAAAACATAGAGAAAAAGCAACTTGATATTGGTCTTGGCAATGATTTTTTCGTTATGACACCAAAAGCGTAAGCAACAAAAGCAAAAATCAGCAAGTGGGACTACATCAAACTAAAAAGTTTCTGCACAGCAAAAGAAAACATCAACAAAATGAAAAGGCAACTTATGGAGTGGGAGAAAATATTTGCAAACCATCTATCTGATAAGAGGTTAATATCCAAAATATATAAATAACTCACACAACTCAATAGTAAAAAAACCACAACCCCATTAAAAACTGGGCAAAGCACGTGAATAGACATTTTTCCAAAGAAGATGTACAATGGCTAACAGGTACATGGAAAGATGCTCAACATCACTAATTATCAGGGAAATGCAAATCAAACCACAATGAGATATCTCACCTCATACCTGTTACAATGACCATTATCAAAAAGAGAAGAGATAAGTGTTGCTGAAGTTGTGGATAAAAGGGAACCCTTGTATACTGTTGGTGGAAATGTAAATTGCTACAGCCACTATGGAAAACAGTATGAAAGTTCTTCAAAAAATTAAAAATGTGATCTAGGAATCCCATTTGATCCAGCAATCCCATTTCTGGGCATATATCCAAAGGAAATGAAATCAGGATCTTGAAGACATATCTGCTACTCCCACTCATTACAACACTATTCACAGTAGTCAAGATAAGGATACAACCTAAGTGTCTGTTTATGGGTGAATGAATAAAGAATATGTGGTATATATACACAATGGAGTATTATTTATCCATGAGAAAGAAGGAAATTCTGCCATTTGTCACAACATGGATGGACCTTGAGAGCATTATGCTAAGTGAAATAAGTCAGACAGAGAAAGACAAATACTGTATGTTCTCATTTATGTGGAATCTAAAAAAGCTGAACTCATAGAAACAGAGAGTAGAGAAGTGGTTGCCAGGGGCTGGGGGCAGGGTGGGGGAAATGGAGAGATGTTGTTCAAAGGGTACAAACTTTCAGTTACAAGATGAACAAGTGCTGTGTCAACTAAGGAAAAATTCACTACAATTCAAATGATAGATATTTATTTGGGCAATTAGAATTGCAATTTGGGAGACGCAGAGTCAGGGAAAAACCCAAAATGTGCTCCAAGGAAGACAGAGGAGGCAAGGGTTTATAAAGGCAAAAGGAGATAAATCACACAGGTTGTTTTGTAAGAGTTGTGATTGGTACTGGCAACAGCTGTTACTTCTTGGCTCTATGTGATTTGTTGCTAAGGCCATCTCTAAGGCAGAAAGTTCTCTACGGGAGTAAGCATATTTCTTGTCATATGACAACAGTGACACACAGTTCAAAAGTTACATTCCATCGGGGTAGAGACGTGGTGTGCATGCATAAACCCCACTTCCTCAGTGGCCTCCCAGCTCCATTTTAGAAGCCTTGACTTATGTTACTCCATTTTGTTATTGCTGTCTACAACTGCATGGTGACTACAGTTAACGGTACTGAATTATATATTTGAAAATTGCTAAGAGAGTAGATCTTAAATGTTCTCACCACACACACACACAAATGGTAATTATGTGAGGTGATGTAGGTGTTAACTAACCCTATTGTTGTAATCATTTCTCAATGTATATGTGTATCAAATCATGATTTTTTACCCCATAAACTTGCACAATGTTACCTGTCAATTATATCTCAATAAAGTGGAAAAGAATAGTGTGGTAGCACTCAAGAATAGACACGGAAACCAATTAAAGCCCAGAAACAGACCCATATGTAACAGTCACTTGATTTATCTACAAATGACACTGCTTTGCAGTGGGAAAACGATGGTTCTTTCATTAAATAGTGCTGAGTATCCACGTGGTTAACTCATCTTGACCTCTACCCAACATACACAAAAATAAACCTACAAGTATAAAAAAATCTAAATTTCAGATAGCTTGCAGGTTTAAATAACTCTCAGTATGATCACAGATCTAAGTAAAATTTGTAGAGGAAAAGCAGCAGAATTGTCTTCATGAATTGGAGTAAAGAGAGATTTTTTAAAAACAAGACAAAAAGATGATAGTTATAAAAGGAGAAGATTGATCAAATGGACTACATTAAAATTAAGGCCTTTTAAATAAAGAAATCAAAAGATATCTTTAAGAGATGGAAAAGTCAGCCCCTAAAGTGGGGGAATATATTTTTAGTAGACACAGTATAACAAAGAACTAGGATCCAAATTGTATAAAGAACTGCATATCAACAAGAAATGACACATAGCCCAATAAAAAAATGGGAAAAAAAGACCCAAAAGTCAAATCTTGACTATATGCTTCACAAAAGAGAACAAGTGGCCAATAAATATTTGAAAAGATATTCAACCTTGTAAGTTATCTAGACATTCAAATTAAACTACAGCAAGATGCCACTACACAACCTTCAAAAAGCTAAAATGCTGGTGAAGATGTGGAGCAACTGAGACGTGTACACATGGCTGGTGGAGGTGTAAGCGGTGTAATCTCTTCAGAAAACAGTTTGGCTGTATTTTCTAAATCTGAAAATACAAATATTTAGGTAATCTACTCAACAGAATTTCATGACAATGTGCTTCAAAAAACTTTCATAGAACATTTCAGAGTTCACAGAGGCTCTATTTGCATTAGCAAAAAATTGAACACAACCCATATCCATCAATAGTGGAATGGATAAATAAATGGTAGTTTATTTATATGATGAAATGCAATTCAGAAATGAGAATGAATCTCAGGTGCATGATTAGTGCAACATGAATCTCATAAAACGTTGTTGAATAAAAGAAGCAGGCACAAAAGACTACATAATATACGATCCCTTTTGTGTAGAATTAAGAGCAGCAAAGCAAGTCTGTGTTAGCTGTTGCCCTTGGGGGTCGTGACTAGAAGAGAGCGCAAGAGGATTTCTGGGGTGATGGTAATTGTTTTGTCTGGGTAGTAGCTTCATAAATGTTTTCACTTTGTGCAACGTCATCGAATTGTACACTTATGATTTGTGCATGCTGTTGGATATGTCATATCTCAATAACATTTTTCATAGAACAAATAGAAACATACAGACACATACACACATATAAGCTGCAAAAATATACAATATACAGAATATCTTTTTCCATAGTCAAATATTCCATCCAAATAGAACACTTTATTAATAAAAAATATTTTCAAATATTATAGGTTGTTTTAATTTGCATTTCTGATAGTTTATGAGGCTGAGCATCTTTTAAAATATTTATTGGCCATTTGGATTTTATCTTCTGGGTACGCCTATTCATACCCTTTATCCATTTTCATTGAGGTCTGTCTTTTTCTTATTGATTTGGAGAGCTTCTTCTCATGTTGTGGAGATGAGCCTTCTGTCTGTATGCAGCTCTCTCTGTGGCTGGTGTTATCATGCTGTTTATGGGCTTTTATCCTGTGCAGATACTTTAATGTTAAGATGGTCAAACTGCACAATCTTCTTTAAATTGTATATATTTTAGGCCTTGTTTTAGATATAATTACTTACTCTAAGGTTGTAAAGGTATTCTGTGTATTTTTAAATAAAACTTTAGGGGTTTGCCACTCACATTTACTTCACATTTAATTTGTTGTTGGGTGCAAATAATGCAGATTCTTTTATTTTTTGGCCATAGAGTTAAACAATCACCATAGCATCATTTATTGAAAACATCGTTCTTCTTCATTTACGTGAAATGTTTTCCCTGTCATTTATCAAATTTCAGTAGATGTTTCTGGGCTCTCTAATCTGTCCCTCCACCTTTATTTCTGTTTGCTTATCTGATGACCAATAAATATTATCTTAATTACTGTAGTTTTATAACGTCATGCTATCTAGATGGGTTTTTCCCCAACTTTGGTTTTTATTTTGGAAAATTTTGGCTATTTTTGGCACTTTATTCTTCCATATGAATTTTAGGATTACCATATTAGAATTTTGACTGTAATTGCAGTGAATTTTGGAGCATAACAGACATCTTTACAATATTGAGGCTTCCATTCATGAAGCTGGTATATATCTCCATTTTCTCAGTTCTTCTAATATTCTTCAAATAGCGTTTATAATTTTCTCCATTAGGAGCTTATACTTTGTTAGATTTATTTGTAGAGTCCTTATTTTATTTTTATTTTTTGTACATAGGATCTTTTTGTTTTTATATTACATTTTCTAATTGTTTATTGCTGGTGTATAGGAATGCTACTCATTTTTGTAGACTCAGAAATCTTGCTAAATTTTCTTATTAATTCTAATTGTTGATTCTTCATATAAACAATAATATTATTTTCATACAAGGACAGTTATAACTTTTTTTTCACAGCTTGTATCCATCTGATTTATCTCTCTTACCCTGTCCGTTTGTTAGGACGTCACTGGAATGCCGTGGCTAGCGGAGGACGTGTGCTCTGTCCCTGATTCCAGGTGAGGGGAGCTCTGTGGCTCTCGTTGTGTGTGACGCTCACTTTAGCATGTGCGTGAATGTTCTTTGGCAGGTTAGGGAAGTTCCCTTCTATTCCTAGCTGTCGAAGGGTTTTTTTTTTTTAAAGCACAGTAAATGTTAATTCATTTGACTAATATTTTGCTAATTAAAAAAATTGGATTGTGTATTTTCTTATTATTGAGTTCTGAGAGTTCTAGACACAAATCTTTTATCAGATATATGATTTGTAAATATTGTCTTCCAGTTCGTGGTTTGTGTTTGCCTTCACTTAATTCTGTCTTTCAAAGAGCAGAATTTCTTAATTTTGATAAAGTCCAAATTATCAACTTTTTATTTTATGGACAAATCCCTTTGGTTTGATATCTAAGAAATATCGTCTCACCCAGAGGTTGGCAAATGTTTTCTGGAAAGGGCCAGATAGGCTTTGCAGGCCACATATAGTCTCCACATATTCTTATTTTATTTATTTTATTGAACATTTTTTTTTACACAACGCTTTAAAAATGTAAAATTCACTCTCATTTTACTGTGGCTGCGGGCTGGATTTTGCTTACAGGCAATGGTTTACTGGCCCTTGGTCTTACTCAAGCTCACAAAGATTTTCTTCTAGAAATTTTATAGTTTTGCATTTAGATATAGGATCCATTTTGAGTTAACTTTTTTGTATATGGTGAGAGGTATGAATTGAAGTTTATTGTTTTTGCATCTGGATATCCAAAAGTTTTCAGTACCATTTGTGTGGAGACTGTTCTTTCTCCACTAAATTACCTTTTCACCTCTGTCAAAAATCAGTTGTTCATATATATGTCCATCTATTTCTGGACTTTCTATTTTGTTCCATTTATCTATTGGACTATTTTATCCGAATACAATACTGTCTTGATTATTGTAGCTTTATAATCTTAAAATTAGGTAGTCTTAGTTCTCCAACTTTGTTTTTATTTTCCAAGATTGTTTCCTATTCTAGGTCCTGTGGATTCTATATAGATTTTAGAAGCACTTTGTCAGTTTCTACAAAGAAGGCTGCTGAGATTTTGGTTGGGAGTGTGTTGAATCTATAGAACAGTTTTGGGGGAATTGACGTCTTAACAATATTAAATAATATATGTATCTATACAATAATAATAACTTTGCACTCATAACTGGATTTACTGCATATGAGTTTTGCTTTCCACCTAACTGCAGGACACAATTCTGCCAAGTTTCTGCCAATAAGTAATACGGATCTCCCATCTTTTGGTTTCTGATGACATGTTCCTCACTTCCTTCTGAGCCCTCATCTGTGGCATCCTCCAGGTACAGATTTCTACCAACAGTCTGTTCACTGCAATTTAGGCCTTTTCTGTCATGCTTCATAACATTCTTCCACTCTCTGCCTGCTCTTCAGTTCTAAAGCCACTCTACACTGTTAGGTGTTTGTTATAGCAGCACCCGGCCTCCACATAACAACGTCTGTATTAGTTCTCTGTTGATGCATAACAAACTGCTAACTTAGAGGCTCAAAAAATACCCAGTTATTATTACTATATAGTTGCATATATTATTTAGTGCATAGCTCTGTAGGTTGGAAGTCTGGCATGGCGTGACTGGACTTTCTGATCCGAGCCTCACTGGGCTGAAATCAAGGTGTTAGCTGGGCTGAGTTTTCATCTGCAGGCTCTGGGGAAGAAGATGCTTCCGCGCTCAGTCAGCTTCTTGGCAGAACCTCTTCTTTGTGATTGTAGGGCTGGGTCCCTGTTTCTTTGCTGCCTGTCAGCTGGTGGTCACTCTCAGCATTTAGTGGCTGCCCACGCTCCTTGCCACATGGCCCCTTCTTCAAAACCAGCAATGCAGAATTTCTTGTGCATTAAATCTCCTTGTCTTTGAATCCCTTTTGCCAGGAAGAGCCCCATCCCTTAATAAGGGCTCACCTGATTAAGGGTCCACCCCAGAAAATCTCCCTTTCTTAAAGTCAGCTGAGTAGGGGCCGTGGTTACAGCTGCAGCTTCTCTTCACAGCAGCACAGAGATTCGTGTATGATTGAATAGCTGGAGAAGGTGTGTGTGCACACGAGGGATGGAAATCTGGGGGAATCTCAGAGTTCTGCCTACCACAGAGACTCTGGGAAGCCCAGGTTGATGTTGTATTCTTCCAGAGAGAATTTTCCTTTGTTGCTGTGGTGGTTTCCAGGGATATAATCTGCTGGGGACCACTTTTAAGTTTATTTCCTGACTTAGAGGTCCTTAGACTGCATAGATAGTGTAAATTTGAACCTCAAACATGCATAAAGGCAGGGGCATGGTTAGAAATTCTCAGGGGAGTGTTTAGGCCAAGGTAACAACATTTCTTGTTGTCTTTTTATGCTTGCAGATACATTTTTCAAGTTTTTTTTTTTCTTCCCTGAGGCAATAGCCCCTTGGGAGTCCTAACTTCACACAGAGGTTCTCAGTCCCAGCTCCTCATCTACCAAAGGCCCAAAGCTTTGCCTCTGGTTTCCTCATGATGGTTAAAACCCAATCTTCTGGGCTACCAAGATGGCCACCCCCTGCCGCAGCTGTCCCTGGCAGCCTAGAGTCAGCTCCCCTACTTGTCAATTTAATTTTCAGGTACTGTTTTTGTTTTTTTTTTTTTGTGAGGAGATCAGCCCTGTGCTAACATCTGCCAATCCTCCTCTTTTTTTTTTACTGAGGAAGACTGGCCCTGAGCTAACATCCGTGCCCATCTTCCTCCACTTTATATGGGACGCCGCCACAGCATGGCCTGCCAAGCAGTGTGTCAGTGTGCACCCAGGATCCGAACCGGCAAACCCCAGGCTGCCACAGCGGCGCACGTGCACTTAACTGCTTGCGCCACCGGGCTGGCCCCTCAGGGACTGTTTTTTGTTTCTGGGGATTTCTCTTACTTTTTTACTTAAATTCAACATTGCTTTAAAATGTTTTATTATATATCACCCAGTACTTCTTTTTGTCTGTGGTGGGAGGAAGGTCGATTTCATCTGCTTCGTTGATGGAAGTGGAAAACCTTGTTCTTTCTACCTCGTGGTTTGAGAGCATCGCCATTTCTCACCATTTGGAGGCAGTAGACTCTCAGTGCTCTCTCTCTCTTCCATCCACCTCCACACAGCTGCCTAAGTCAACTCTAAAATAAATGAGATTGTGCAACGTCCCTGCTTAAAAATGTGCAAAGACACCACTACCTTTGTGACAGTTCTAACTCTGCCCATGCAGGACCCAACGCCCATCTGCTCTGCAGTGCCCCTTCTGCCACACCTCCACCTGTCCCATGCCCTCCCCAGGACCTTTGCGGTCACCATTTACTTCCTTGGAGCACTCCTCTCTTGCCTGTTTGTTGGGGCTCTCTTTTTGTTTTTCAGGCATCATCCCAGGGGGCCTCCTGACCACCCCCTGAGCTGAGCCCCTGTTTCTGTTTCCCATCCAGTACCCACCCAGCCTGTGACCACTCACGTCACTTGCGTGTTCACCCCTAGAAGAGGGAAAGCCCTCTGCAGCAGGTCCCATCTGGACACACTTTTCCATCTTCAGTCCACAGCAGAGCTCTTGACTCAGACCAGGGACTTGGCACACAGTCGCTGAATGATGGGGCTTGGGCCTGCCCACAACTGGGGCTGGGCATGGGCAGTCAGAGCCCACAGGTGGGTCAAGAAGATGGGCTGTAACATACAACTCTCTGTTGCTCTTGTGACAGGTAAAGCAGAAACTTGTTATATGAAGGAATTCAAGTTTACGTGATTAAAATATAATACATTTTCAAATGTAATCATCTTTGTAAGCTGAATCCTTTTAACTCTAAGCTTTAAAAACTAGCGCAATTGTTAACGAAGCATTAAAAGAAAGACTTGGGATTACCACCAGGACCAGGGACACAGTGGCAGTGAGCTCAGCCAGCCCAATTCCATGAGGCCTGCTCCCTGGTGGAGAGGTCCTAAGCAACTGGGGCAGTCATAAAGCAGCCAGCCATTCGTCCACATGTGATAGACAGACAGACTGCATGATTCACGCTGTGTGGAGGGCATTTCCTTCTCATACAGCGATATTTTGAAATAGTCCAAAGAACCACTTGAAATAACATCAACGGATTGCAGACTGATTGCCAGTGTTCAACTAAAGCTTGTTGAACAACAGCTCACAATACCACCTCTGAGACAGAGGTACTGTTTAGATGCAAGGCCCTATCCTGGGTCTTTTACATATAGTATCTCATGGACCAGAGTTGGGGTCTCCCAAGCGGCAGTCCGGAGCCTGTCCACCAACAAGTCAAGTCAAGGACTGCAAGGTATGAGCAGAGACGCTGCTCCGTGGCTCTGACCATCGCCTCCTGTGTCCCTGTCGTCCTCTTCTGACTTGGCACTCTGGGCAGAGCTCCCTGTGTAGATCCAGAATGCGCCCTTGACCTGTTTTGGACACAGTGTGCCCAAGGGAATTCTTTAAAAGAAAGGGTCTTTGAGGACACTAAAATTAGGCATTGATTAAAAAAAATCCATTTATAAGCAAGTTTATGTCAGGAAAACATCTATTTTATTAAGTGAATAGCACCCCTATGGCAAATTGAATTTTTATGATTTTTACAAGTGAAGCTAGGGAATTCTGTGCAGAAATCTCCTGTCCCCTTCCCTCTGCTTCTCCTTTCCCTCCTCACTTCCTGCCTTCATCAAATATTCATTGAGTGCCTAATGTGAGTCAGGGGCGTAGGACATGGTTTTTGTTCTCAAAATAGTCATAATCTAGTATGAGATATAGACAGGAAAATAGTCAGTCAGCATATTGGGGGGCTGACTTCTGTCTTAAAAGGAGCCACTAGAAGGGCCTGGTCTGCCTTCTCTGTATTGGATCTTCAAGTCCCATGGGAACAATCACTAACATCAGTCATCAATCTGATGGATCCTGAAGGGAATGTCCGTCAGCCAGAGCACAGACGTGGCTCTGTGAGCTGCTATAATGATTTGCAGGTAACATGATTGTCTACTGAGGGAGCCCAAGAGAAACAATAGAATAACTTAGAAATAATAACGACCTTCAATAAAATGTTTTTATTAGATAGGATTAAGTTTGGCTGAGAATAACGGAAAATCCCCCAAAGAGTAGCTTAAACAAGTTAGAGAAAACTAGTTGAAGAAAACTGCAAACTTGATCAAGGGACATAAAAATGATTTGCATAACTTGATGTTCCTCACTAGTAATATTTCTACTGGGCAGAATGGATATCGTAAAGATAACAGAATTTAATACATAAATTTAACACAATTTCAAACAAAATATTATTGGGATTTTTTTAATTTGAAAAGATGCATTCATCTGGAGAAACTGACAAATGAAAATAATCAAGACAATGTTGAGGAAATATTTTGTGAGGGAGATTTATCTTCTCAGATACTGAAATGCATTATAAAGCTACAATCAATAAAATCATGTTACTGCAACAGAAAAGACAGAGAAACCACTATGATGGAAAGAAAGTTCAGAAATGTGTGTGCGCTTCATATATATAAACCTGTAAATTTGTTACATAGACACACATATACTTAATTTATGCTGAAGTTGGCATTTCAAACCAATGGATAGGGTATGGACTGTCCCATAAATGGTAGTAATGGGAAAATTTGCACCATTGGAATAAATAAAGATGAAGCCATACAGCATGTCATATACTGAAATTAATTCTAGATGGAATTAAGATTTATGTGTAAAAATGAAAACACAAACATATCAAGAGATTAGGTAGGCGATATTTTACATAATCTGTGGCAGGGTAAGTTTTTCTAGCACAGCACCAAAGGCATAAAAATATGGTAAGATTTAAGTATGTAGAAATTAAAAGAAAATTTTAGGCTTCAAAAAAACCATAAATGAAACTTAAAAGCAAGTGAACACTGAAAATGAGTATTTGTGGTGCCCTTGGAGGGCACAAGAAAATAGTACTTTTTAACATGTGAGAAGCCCATATTGGTCAAGGAGCAGTGGGATGTGCAGATGGAGCCAACACAACAGACACACCACAAAAGGGAACACAGCCTCGCAGCTCCCGGGAGGGGCTCCGCTTCAATAGTGACAGGAAGATGCTGGGAGAATTTCATGTCTTTGCCCATAGAAAATATAACGATATGGTACAAAGAATACTCTCAAGCACAACCATGATGTAAATTGATAACGACCTTCTCTTTTAAGCCATTTGGCATTATGCATTGAAAACTTAACATGTTTATATTCTTGGACTAAAAAATTCTAGGTTCAGGGGCCGCCTGGTTGCCCAGCAGTTAAGTGCATGTGCTCCGCTGCGGCGGCCCGGTGTTCGCAGGTTTGGATCCAGCGCGTGCACCAATGTGCCGCCTGTTGAGCCATGCTGTGGCGGCATCCCATATAAAGTAGAGGAAGATGGGCACGGATGTTAGTCCAGGGCCAGTCTTCCTCAGCAAAAAAGAGGAGGATTGGCATCGGATGTTAGCTCAGGGCTAGTCCTCCTCAAAAAAAAAAAAAAAAAAATCCTAGGTTCAGTCTCTATCCTAAAGATATAATCAAAGATGCAATCAAAGATTTATATATGTTGATTTCCATTGCAGCATTATCTATAATGGTAAAAAATTGGAGATGATGAAACAGTCCAACAATAGAGAAATGGTTATATTAATTATGCTACATTTAAGTGATGATTAATTATGCAACCATTACAATCAAGTTTTTTGGGACTATTTAATGACGTGGAAAGTGACCATGCTAATAAGTTAATTAAAAATGTAGGATTATAAAACAGCAAAGGCACAGAGCGGGAGGCTGATACGGGTGTTTGAGATGCCTTTGCTCACAAGGCCATGTTGACAGGTGGCCTCAAACTTTCAGACTGCTGCGTGATGCCTCAGCTCTGGCCTTCCGCTCTCCTCTCACCACTCCTTGTTGTCTAGGAACTTCACTTCACATTGAACCCAGTGCCCTCCTGAGGTGCCCTAGGGATCCAGTGGGGTGCCCATTATCGCCCCCTTGGGGATGTGAAACAGCAAGTATTACGATACTAATTGGGGCCTGGGTCTTCCATTTGCTGTTAGGGACTCAGCAGCCTCCAACAGTAAAAGGCATTTCCCCTCGCCCACCCAAGGGGAAAACCAGGCACTTTGTTCTTTTTGGGGAGGGAGTGACTGTCCAGTGAGGGAGTGGAAAGCAGCCACTGCAAGGAGAAGGCAGGGGGCCTTCCCTCCATGTTATTTCCCAAGTCTGGGAGGGCTCCTCATCTCCTCCTCTTGTCTCCCACCTCTACTCCCCTCTCCCCATTCTCACACTTCTCTCTGCCTTCTCCCCCAATCCCTAACATTTACTGCATGCTCCTTTGAGCCATGTTGCTTTACATCTGCTATCTCATTTAATTTTCAGGAAACCCCTATGAGGCCATGGGATTCTTACCCCCATGTAATAGGTGAGCCAATTCAGGTCCAGAGGGACTGCTCCTTGCTCTGAGATCCTACCAAATAGGTCTCTGCATTGTTCAGGATTCTCCAGAGAAACAGAACCAATGGCTGTGTATATGTATATAGCAAGAAATTTATTTTAAGGAATTGGCTTATGCAAGTATGGAGGCTGGCAAGTCTAAAATCTGCAGAATGGGCCAGCAAGCTAGAGACCCAGGAGAGCTGATGTTGCAGTTGAAGTCTGAAGACCTCCTGCTGCAGAATTCCTTCTTGCTTGGGGAAGTCAGTCTTTTGTTCTATTCAGGCCTTCAAAAGATTGGATGAGGCCCACCCACATTATGGAGGGCAATCTGCTTTACTCAAAGCCCACTGATTTAAATGATAATTTCATCCAAAAACACCCTCAGAGAAACATCCAGTATAATGTTTGGCCCAGCCAAGTTGACACATAGAATAACCATCCTACTCTCTGCATATGAGACTCCACTACCTGCATTCTGAACCACATGGGGAAACACCAGAGAGGAAGAAAATAGAGACTGCTCAAAGAGTCATTAAACACCTTGCAGCCCAATATGTGTTGTCTGGTAGTGATCCTGGAAGGACCAGAGAGCGGCTACGAGGTACTGTGGTGTGTCCTTCACTTGCTCCCTTGGGCTGGCCCCTTACCTGTGTCCCCTGAGCCTGACAGGTGTGCAGTGAGCTCCTGAGTGCAGCCATCTTCCTTGGCACAGGCTTGGTGGTGCTCAGAGGGAGTGAGCTCGGATTCTGGCTGCTCTGTCAGCCTCCTGGGCAGTCTAGGAAGGATCTGAGCTCAGGTTTTAGGCTTGTGGCCTCTCCTGGCCAGGGCTGCATAATGGAACCTTTGACAGCACTGAAAGCTGTTGGCTTCCTCAGTGCCTTCACATGGATCCTGCCAGTTGGGCCTCCCAACACCCTGGGAGATGAGCAAGCCACATGTCCTTATGCTCCAACTCAGTTAGGGAAGCGCCAGAGAGATAGGGCCCCTCCACTCCTTATGTCATTCAAAAATGATTTCCTACCTATGCTGTGCCAGATCCTGTGCTTAGCACTGGGGACACAGGGAGCTCAGTGCACAGAGGGGACAGATGAGGACATTTCCATGTAGTTTTTAACTTGCTGGCGTAGATGGAAGCACGGGGAGGTGGGAACACAAGGAGGGCTGCCTGGAAGAGGTCACAACTAACTGAAAACTGAAGGCTGCCAGACCCAGCGGAGCGTGGGAGGAAGGAGAGGGTACAGGCAGATGGCCAGCTCAGGTGAAGGCAAGGCTGGGAAACCGCCAGTAGCCGGCATGGCAGGAGTCGGGGAGATGAGGCTGGGCAGAGGGGCTCTGTAGGCCCGGCCTCAGGGAGCAGGACTGAGTGGAGCTGAGTTCAGACTCCGTGGAGTGAGGGCCTGCCCATGCTCCCCCTGCAGCGTCCTCCCCTCTCCTCTGAAGACTTGTCATGGCTCATCTGCTGGCATTTTACGCTGGCTGGCCGCTGGCCACTGGGGCACAGCGAGAGCAGCTCTGCAGCTGCAGGGACCCTGTCTGTGCCACCCCCATATCCTCACTACCAGTGCAGCACCTGCCACAGTAGCGTGCGGTAAACATTGGTTGCACAGATGTAAAAAGAGATGCACATAATTGTTATGTCAGTAGTTACTGATGGCGAGGCATGATCCTTGGTACACCCCAGGTCACTGGGAGACATGGCACAGCGCTGTGACTGATGGCAGAGTGTCAGTTTTTGCTTATCATTTCGTTTTTCACGAATAGAGTGGGCTTAAGGTTATTATTAAACCCCATGCCTTTCCGTACGCCTCCCCACTGGGCAGGAAAGGGTAGAATTAGTGTCATGCACCCAGGCTGGCGCTCACAGGGGTGGGTCACCCCTTGGTTGGCGTCCATCACGTAGGGCCCATGGGTAAGGCAGGGAGCGTCTGAGACGCATTCATCACCATGACCTGCGTGGGATTCCTGAGGCTGCCCAGCCCCACCCCATCATTCCTAAACATTCTCTGGGCACTCACTGGCTGGGGCTGCTGCAGCTGAGGGCTGGGGTCCCCTGGATGAGTGGACCGTGGGTCCTGCTTGGGGAGCTCAGAGGAAGGCAGGGGAGAAGATGAACGCCCTGCCTCAGATGTCCCATGGCAGGGCGACAGGTGGTAACTGAGATGACCAGAGGGAGGTCAGAGCACGATTCCTGAGAGTGCTCATTTGCCAGCTAAGGAAGCCCTTGGTTTTGCAAAGATTCGATTATCCTCACAACAGCAAGGGTCCACATGTCTGCTGATGGCTTACTTATGTGTGACACATGTGACTCAGAGAGTGAAGGGGACAAGTGTCAGGAAGACAGTTCACATAGTGGAACGGGCTCAGAGCAGCAGATCTCACCAGACTAGCTATTATCTGTCTTCTCTTCTCTCATTTTCTATTCTTTTCTTCTCTTATCCTCAACAGTTTTTTATTATGAAATGTACCACCTATATAAAAGAGTGTGAAAAAAACACACATGCCATTTAAAGACTAATGCTAAAACAGACACCCATGTACCTACCCCACAGACTAAGAGAGAGAGATCACTACTACCTGCCTCCCTCCTCAGGAAAGGAGTCTACCACCCAGAACTTTGTGTTGATAATATGCTTGCGTCCCCTCCGTGTGCATCCCCGCAATATGTGGGTTACTGGTTGTCTGTTTTGAGCTCTGGAACTGGGTAGTCCTCTCTCTATGTAGACTCTTGTGACTCCCTTCCTTTGCTCTTTATTACGCAATGGGGAGTCTTCTGTGTGGATGGATACAGCTGGAGCTGTTTCCCTCCTCTCACTTGGTGTAGTCTTCTGTTGTATGCAGTTACCACATTTGTTTTTCTGTTGCAGTCTTGATGAACATCTGGCTCATGCCTGTTTTCCTCTTGTGACACAGCTACTGTGAACATTTCAGTGCATGGCATTGCCTCTGCACGCCTGCAAGAGTTTCTGGATGGCGTGCTTCTCAAACTTGGTCTGGGGACACCTGCATCCCCAGACACTTTCAGGGGGTCTGTGTGGTCAAAACTATTTTCATAATGATACTGTCACCAGCCACAGCATCCGACCTATTTCTTGTCTTGCTGAAAAGTGCAGGTGTTCCTTTCTCTAATGTCCTTGAGGTTGTTGGTTTCAGCTATGTTCCAAGAAGAAGATCTAAACACCGACTGCCCTGAACCGAGCAAACCCCAAAGGCAAGAGTGACACCTGTGCAGACGGGCAGGGAAGTGTACAAGAGTAACCTCTGCTTTATTATAAAGCTAAGATCTCTGCCCCAGGAGGAGGTTAAGCCTTATTAGCATAACGTGCAATGTATATGAAAGCATGATTTCAGACTGCGCCTGCGTGAGCTTATACCCACCTTTCCATGTGATGACAAAATTGCCGTTTTGAATATTCATCCCCTCTCCAAAATACAAGGCACTGCTTTCCCTTGCTGGGGGAGCCACAGCTTTCTGAGGTTATACCCTTTGGTCTCCTTTATGTGCAAATAAAAATTTTGCTTTGTGTGACAACTACTTCTGGTGAAGGCTTTATTTCAAGAAGCAGATCCACTTTGGGCCAGGAACAATACTAAAGCATTATTTGACTTTTTCACCATTGTTTTCTCATAAGCTCTCTTGTTTGGAATGTCTGCACAACTCTGAGACCCAGTATTTTCCAAATGACTGATGCACAATGTTACAAAATCACATGTGGCGAACAGAGCCATTCAAAGTGCAAGCAAGGCCGGTGCATTTAACTGAGTATGAAAATTTCATTGTCAAATTCCACATGACAACTAACCTTTAAGGAGCTGTCATTTATCAAGTTTGGGTACAAAAGCAAAAAAGAATATCCACAGTTATCTGGAAGATAACTCCCCCCTTTTCCAACTCCTCATTTGCATGGGACTGGATAGTCTTCTCATGCTCCAGCCGCAGCAGTGTGTCACAACAGAAGCAGGGATGAGAACTCAGCTGTCTTCTATTCAGTCAGACTTTAAAAAGATTTATAAAAACTTAAAACAATGCCACTTTTCTCCTAAATTTTATTTTTGAAAATATACTTGTTTTTTCTTTGAAAATGTTAACCATGTTAACGTGAAATGGGATTACTATTATTTAAAAATAAATTAATACATGCTTAAAACTTTCTGAGTTTTGATTTTTGATATGGTAAACATCAATAGATAGATATAACCTACATAAACAAAAGCTCTTTAGTGTCCTCACTAATTTTTAAGTGTGTCAATGGTGTAAAAGTGTAAAGGGTTTGAGCACCACTGCTCTTGGGGATATTTTGAAGAAGAGACTTATGCATCTCCAACTTACTCGCTTTTGCCACTGGCTGGACAAAATGAACCCAGCAGCAATAAATGAGAGTTCCTGCAAACGACGTCCTTGGAAGGGTCCAACTCTTTAATTTGTCCAAACTGGTGGATGTGAAATGGTCTTTTATTATGGTTCTAATTTACCAGTCCTTGGTTACTCATGAGGTTGAGCAACTTTTCATGTGTTGATGGGTCACAGTTGTCTTCTTCCCAGGAAAATGCCTGTCCATGTATCTTGCCCACATTTCTATTGGCCTGTTAGCCATCTCCCTATTAGGTCAGAATTCCTTCTATATGCTGGATAATAATTCAGTTATATATGTTGCGAGGATCTTTTCCCAGTTTATGACTTGCATTTTCTCTCTCTTTATGATGTCATTTGATGTACAGATGTTCTTAACATTAATGTAGTTAAAATTATCCATCCTTTCTTTTATGGTTTGTGCATTTTGCATCTTGTTTAATAGGTTCTGTCTTATCCCAAAGTCATAAAACATTCTCCTATGTTATCTTCTAAATGTTTTGTAGTTTATGTTTTGTAAGTCACATTTATGACTTAATCCGCCTGGCATAGATATTTCAGTGGAGTGTGCAGAAGGAATCCAACCTCATTTTGTCATGTGAATAACCCGTTGTCCTGGTTCTGGAACACCCACACATCAGTACCAGGCTTAGCCCTCTGGGACAGCATGATATGGCCACATGGCTTGGTCCAGGTCCTTGCCTCACAAACCATGACCTGAACTATATACTCATTGGCTGTTTGGGGACAGCTTTCAAATTTGCCTTTTATTAATGTCACCAGATGGTTTCACCGGGTTGCTTCATCACAGTAATTCAGATCCTGACTGGCTGATGGTCCATGGTATTCACACAATGCCTTTTTGTAAGCAAGCCGTCAATTCATTGCATAGCAGGCAAGGGAGGCGCTGGGTTAGGTTGGCCAACCAGTAAGTTGCTGGGGGGCTGGGGTTCAAGTGACTCTTTTTTTTTTTTCTCCAGAGCCTCTGTTGCTTGGAAGCCATTATGATAGGATTTGAAGCCTGCTGTATTTGCATTTTAAGAACTGGGCTTTGCTCCCTTCGTTAAATTTCCTGTAATCAACGGAATGCTCCTGCATTTTAACTTGTTTCTGTTACCTTTGTCTTTTATGGCTATGACTTTAATGGCAGGTGGAAGGTAGATGTCACTGCCATGGGAAAATGGTGGTGACAAATGGATTCTGCATAATCTTCTTAATGTGACAATTTTCCGTTTCAAATAGGCAGGCGCTGAGACATCAAAGCAGCTGAGTGGCAGCTCTGACATTCAGACAGATACATTCCGAAAGGCTTCTGTTGTTTGCTCTCTGTGATCAAGAGAATGAAGACGAAAGCTGCCAATTACGAATTAAGCGCTGACTCCTTTACCTGTACCTGTTGCCCCTGAGAAGATGTGTTGATGAGCCACTTTGGACCTGGTCCCAGGGTGAGCTGGCTTGGGACGGGAGATGGATGACCTGTGCCCATGTGAATGAATCCGGGCCACAAGGCATCGCCTGGAGAGTGCCTCCTCTGACCACTCCCTGGGGTTTGAGGTGCTCACAGCTGGTTTGTTTAGTGAACTATTGAGGTGACGGCTCTAGCCTTAGGGTCAGACTGCCCTCTTGCTATGGTTCCTCCCTTGGGGTAAGCACAGCTCCGTGACTTGGCCTGCCGGGCCCTCCATGCCTCAGCCCTGCCTCCTCCGCAGCCTCTTTGCTCTTCCCTAGTGCTCCAGGCTCCAGCTGGAGCCTCTCAGCCTCTTGATGGCCCTGGCTGCCCCCTGCTGCTGAGCATCCACATGGGCCCCTCCCTCTGAGGACAGCACTCTTCCAGCCCAGCTGTGTCTGGTCACAATTGCATCTCCTTCAGAGCACCCTCCCTCACCCCCAGACTGGGCACAGCCAGATTACAGGCCCCCCACGACTACTGCATTTACTGCACATTTCTCTGAGGTGTGCTCCATTTTCCACGTCCAAGAGGGCTGGCTGTCTTGTTCTCCAACGTATTCCAAGAGTGTGGAGGGTGTTGGGAGCAGAGGAAATGCTCAGTAAATATGTGCTGAATGAATGGATGAATGAACTGGTTTAGTAAACTTACACCACTGAGCCTCAATAATGCCTGACTCACATGGTTAAATGAGGTAACGTAAGGCAATGAATCTTAGCATTTTTGGATCACTGACCCCTTTGGAAAATCTAATAAATGTCGTGGACTCCCTCCTCAGAAAAATGCACAAATGCAGAGTAGCAATTATGCATGCTCCTTGGAAGTTATCTGACTATCCTCTTACAGTCTCTGCATAGATTTTACTCTTTCCCTGTGCTGTTCCAGACTTTTTCTGTGTATCCTTTTAAGATAATGGTAGCAGATAGACAGAAAGCCTTGCTGTCTCATTGGCTTATCACAATCCACATTTATTTCCGCCTCATAGAGTGGCATACAGTGGCAGAGCAGGCTTGGGGCAGCCTACTCCATGTAGTCATTCAGGGACCCATTGTCAAAATGTGGCTTCCAAAGTCAACTGGGTGTTGACATCAGCTGGCCACAGGGAGACAGAGGAGGAGGATGGAGAGCTGTTTGTGGCCATGCTGGAAGTGGCTCACATCATGAAGGCTGGGTACTGTTACTGGTTTGGTGTTCTCAGGTCTTTAACTGCTGTAAATGGAGTCTCAGACATAGGACTTTTTTCCCACAAAATTTCATGGTGTTCATTTTGACAAGAGATTTTCACATATTGAGGTATATGGGGTAACTATTTGGGTTCAAAACCAATTTGGCTTGAACTGAAAAGCCTGACTTATGGCCTATCAAACATACATTGTACATCTGCTTAACCATTAAAGACTGTGCTCTCTTGAGGCTGGCCCCGTGGCTTAGTGGTTAAGTGCTCGCGCTCCGCTACTGACGGCCCGGTTCAGATCCCGGGCGTGCACCGACGCACTGCTTCTCTGGCCATGCTGAGGCCGTGTCCCACATACAGCAACTAGAAGGATGTGCAACTATGACATACAACTATCTACTGGGGCTTTTGGAGGGGGGGGAAAGACTGTGCTCTCTTAAGATAAGAATGCATACTTCCCCTTCTACACCCTGTTGGTAATGCCCTATAGGCAAAGCCCAGATTAGTCCCTTTCCTGACATCATGGTCACATTGACCTGCTAATTTGCAATTGAATACCTCTTTGAAACTTTGATAAAAAGGTATCCTGGGTGTGTTTAATGTATGTTCTTTGTTCTAAAAAGATATAAGACTGTACTGAAAACCATGCTTCTCCGGAATGCTTTCTAAGGCCTTCCCAGTTTATAACCCTCACTCTGGCTCAAGTAACCTCACCTATTTCTCTTATCTATAGAATGGTCATTGGTTATTTTGTGATGACATTTCTTGGCATAGTCGTGGCAGGATTTCAGAGAAACCCACTGGAGACCACCTGGAATCCACACTGAACCAGCATTCAGGCCCATTGAGCCCCCCGGTGCACTGCATTCTTCAGGTGGCCCTGGTGAGTTCTCCTGAAACCTGGACCTCCTTATTTTAAGTCAATGGTCCAGAGTTTATTTGAGCTATTTCAGAACTTAAGAATTTAAGACTAGGTGTCTTAAGGGGGTACCGGTACATACCCTAGATCAGAGGAGCCTAGGAGGGAATTCCTAGGAGAGAGAAACCCAGGGGGAATTTCCTAGGCCAGGGGAGCCTAGGGGGAATTTTGGAGTGAATGGGATAGGCTGACCTTTGTAATTAGGCTTTAAATTGGAAAGAATTGTGTTTATAACATCTGAACAAACTGGTTGATAGAGAAATGAGAGACTGAACTTGTTCAGCTCTGAAGAGAAAGGACACCAGCTCCTCCTGGCCGAAAGTCATTTTCAGGTGACTGAGAACCTAGTGGGAGTGTCTGAGGTTGAGCCTCGAGACGTGCAGCGGTCCCATGGGGAACTCCACTATTATTCACGTTAATTAATTAAAGTCTCGTCTGGGGAAGTGCCTAGGAGGGTTGGTCACCCAGGTGCTCCGAGCCCCCACGGCTGTCTTAGGCTGCCGGTAGGAAAAACTGAGGTGTGTGAGAGAGTGATTATGACCTTTCTTTAAACAGCACACTCCTGACCCACTACACAGTCCCTAGAAATTGTTCAGACTTTATAGCAAAACAAAACCAAAAGAAAAGTGGGAAATTGAGCTTCTAAAAGCCCGGCCAGTTCCCGAATGGCCAGCCTCCCCTCCGAACTCCAGAGACTTGTGCAAGTGCTTAATAAAAGCGGCCTAAGACTGAAAGAAAGAAAAAAAAAATGGGAAAGAAGCTTTTGCAGACACAAACTGCTAAAATTTTTAAAACAGAGGCTATAAAATCTTTGTTGCATCTGACTGTTTTTCTTTGTCTGTGTCCATGTCTGTGTTGGTAAATAGCTTAAAATTGGCTGTTTGGGAACTGAGTTTCTTCTCAGTGATGGTAACAAACTCTCTTTAGAAATTACCTTGTTTTTTGCAGCCACCTTGATAAAAGCCCCGTAAAATGGAGATAGCTGTAAACAGCTGGCAAGATAATCTGGGACAATTTAAAGTTACAGTGGCCACTTTGGGCTGCTTTTGAGCTTGGGAGCTCACCCAGGCGACCCCAAGCGAGGTGCCCTCTCTTGGTGGTTCTGGTGTCTGGTTTCTGTTAGTCTATTTGGGCAACTGGAGTGATTCCAGGTTGGCCCGTGGGTCAGTCCTTTGACCAGGCTGCAGCTTCTGGTTTCGGAGAGTCCGTGCTCCACCCCTGGGAGCTCTCCTCTGGCTGGTTTTGGAGAGTCTGAGCTCTACCTCTGGGAGCTCTCCTCTGGTTTTGGGGCACGTGGAGTCATTCCAGGTTGGCCCTGGGTCATTTGACTGAAACCTGGAACCCTGTTTTGTCTCCTGTCAAGAACCTGTGGAGCATTTCAGGTGCGTACTGAGTCAGTTATGGGGACAGGAGACCTATATTCTGTAAAGTGTCCTGCCAAAGTTATGTGCCCCGTCACAAAGCCTGTTGTTTCTGTGACCCTTATCTTGACAATCCTTGGGAAGAGGACATGAGCGCAAGGCCTGATCAACTCTTTCCCTTCTTTGTCTGTCTTGTTCATCACCTCTTCTGTTGTCACCAAGTTGGAGTTAAATTCAGGCTGGACCTGAGCAGAACCTGGACCTTCTGTAAAATTGAAAACTTGAAAAACTTTCTGCCAGGGATTTAACTCTCAATCCCAGAATTGGGAGCCCTGGCCCCCACCCTGCTCCAGGCTTGTGCCTCTTGCCTCCCTAGCTTGCTTTGTGCTGGTTCAGGGAATAAGTGCCCGGGCTGAGTGGGACTTGACTAAATATTTTAGCTTAATTGATGCCCACAGTGGGGCTCTGCACCCTACTCTGCCCCGCTGTCAGTGGGATACTAGCTTTACCGCCAGGGGTAATGCCCCAAGCATCCCTGGAGACTCACCCCTCTGGTGCATTTTTACTAATTGGAAACACTTTCTATTATGCCCCAGAAACTCCATCTTGGGGAAAACTTGAGTGGTTTCTCTGTGCCTTTGTGATATAGTTGGACAGGTAGATCAATCTATAATGTCATTTGAGTTACAACCCAATTTCTGAGAAATTAAGAGCAACTGTCTTTAAAAAAAGAAATCCTTGTAAGACTGGAAATGCAGCTGTAGGGGCAGTCCAGATTCCACCCAGTTCCTTTATCTCAGAAAGGGTTATCGCCTCGCCTCTCCGGGAAGTGTTATCTAGCTCATCACCAATTCCTAAGACTGAAGGAAAAAAAAAGGGAAAAAGGCCAAAAAATGGCCATAAGAGTACCCTCGCCAAAAATCTAGCATCTCAAGTGTCTTCTCCACAAATATTAGTAAAAAGGCTTAAAACAAAATTTGGATTCATAGCTAGGGAGCTTTGTGTTACTGTACCTGATTCATGACAGTAATTTAAAACCCATAGCTGTGGAGACTCTGTGTATTTGTGTCTATATGTATGTTACATATCTGTGATATTTTACCTCCAGATAGTATGGTTAAAATTAAGAGCTCTGTTTAATTGGCTTGAAGTAAGCTCTTACATAAATTCTAAATGTAACAGAAATTAACCCAAATGTCTTTCAAGTTAACATGATATAAATTAATCTTTGGTACGTGAAAGCTGGTTTAAGTTTGTTGGTTTGATTGACAATTGTTGAAAACAAATGATTTAGATAGATGAAGATAAGTAAGAGTTTTTGGGTACAATAATTACGTTTTATGGTCTGTATACTTGAGGAAAAACAGCTTCCAAATTCCTTTTGGTAACTTAAAACTTTAGAGCTTTTGCTAAATCAAGTTAAATGATAAAAATTTGTTGAGTATCTGAGTCATTTTCAAATAAGATAAAATACTGAAACGTTATTGCTAAACATATCTAAGTTTATCTACTTTTGGCTTCTTATTACAGAGAAACTAAAAAGTGTTTGGGTCTAGTTAGTGAATACGCCTTGTTTTATTGTTATAAAGTGGCATGTTTCTAGAAATTATGAAAAGTGTTTAGAATGCTGATATAAAAGACAGTTCATAATTGCTTACCTTTTAGTTTTTACTAAAGTCTGTAAGGGTTAAAAAATTCTAATTAATATATGTAATTAAAGTTACTGAACATTAATAAGGAAAACAGCTCTGTATACAAGGAAAGTAAGATGTATATACTAAAGAAGTTACAAAGAATAGAAATATTTTGTTTGGTTGGTTAAGAAACATAAATTTGTCCCAAAGTACCAGGAGGAAACAAAAAAAGGCATGGGATAAATTCTAAATGTAAAAAAAAAAAGCTTATAGAAGGTTGTGAAAGAAGAATTCTGAAAACAGAGTTTTGTGCATGGTCAAGTTGGCTAAGATTAAAATGGATCTAATTAAGTAAATAAGTTTTAATGTCAAAAGTAAGCTGGTGCAAAATTAGAATTTGGTTTTTTCCTCTCTCCTAAAAGGATAATTTTCTTGAACTTGATAAACAGGTTATAAAAGGTTTTTCTTTACCTTTGAGTAAGTCTACCTAAAAGACAGAAAAACTATGTTTTGTTAAAATAATTTCCTGTGTTCAAGAAGACTGAGGTCTCTCTATTAAGATTTTTTGACTGTTTTGAACCCTGTTTGCCCTTGACTGTTTCTGTTGTTTGAGTGGATAACTAAGCATTGTTCCACTGTGAAAAGATCAGCAGCCCCTTGTTCTTGTCTGACCAAATGTTTTAAAACCTTTGGTTATATTTTGTAGGTAAATATTACTCACTATTTTAACCCTGCTATCTTGCTTCCAACATCACAAGAGGAAAGACCACGACTGCATTCTATTTAATTTGGTTTACAGATGGGTCTTACTTAAATGATAAGCAAGACATTATCAAGCTGTATATGCTGTCCAGCCTCAAGAATGCATGCTACTTTGTATTAATTCTGCTACTCAGTAAAAGATTTCCTTCTACAGGCTCAAGAAATTGCCACAGAAGAAGAGAAACAGACATGGCCGTCAAAGGGGGGAATTTTGGACACCTCTCACAGGTGTGGTTTGGGCCCAATAAGAAACCCATAGTACCTACTGGAGCACAATTGCCACTGCTCCAGGATATATACCAATTAACCCATTGGGCACCTGAAAAGGTAATTTTATGGGGAAAGCAATACTTTTGAAAACTTTCTCCCACAGCGGCCCATACAGCCTATACTCATTGTGTTATATGCCCAAAATATAATCTATGGAAACTATTTTATGAATCACAAGGCCACTTTCCCCTTCCTAAGGTACCCTTTGAGGTTTGGCAATTGGACTTTGTCCAAATGCCACAATCTTAGGGATATAAATATATCTTATAATGATCTATGTGTTCTTACATTGGGTTGAGGCCTTTCCTTGCAGAAGAGCGATGGCTTTAGACAAATTATTATTGGAGAGAATAATTCTTGTTTGTGGAATTCCTACCGAGTTACATAGTGACTGGGGAACTCATTTCACTGGACAAATAATTAAATCTATTCGTAATATTTGGCCAATAATGCAGAATTTCCACTGTGCTTACCATCCCCAATCCTCAGGATTGTTGGAAAGAACTAAATGGCACCGTCAAAACTCAATTGGCAAAGCTTTCAGAAGCACTTAATCTCTCATGGCCAGAAGCTCTTCCACTAGTGCTCCTCAATCTTAGATCTACGCCCTTTGGTAAACATCAGCTGTCCCCTTTCAAGATAATAACTGGACTTAGACGAAGAAATGTATGAACCAATTTTGCTTAAAGGAAATATCTTAATTATTGTCAAGGTCTCATTGAGACACTTAAAAAAAAGAAAAAATGATGAGAGGTTGGTAGCCTATTATTTTCACAGAGAGCTCCCAGACCTTAAGGATCATGGACTATAACCTGGAGAATTTGTTATCAGAAGAAGCATCAAGTAAAAGACTCTTTGCAGCCCCATTGGAAAGGAGCATACCAGGTACTATTAACCAATTCACGTGCTACAGAATCAAAAGATACAGACTCATGGATTCACATTTCTCATTTTAAAAGAGGTTTCTCACCTGAGTGGGTTTCAGTTCCTATTTCTGATATCTGACTTCAACTGACCAATGAAAATCTCTCCAAACCAGGATGAGAAGAAGACAGCATCCGTTGTAGACAGCTGTCCCAAGACTCCAGACCAGGCCCAGGCCTGTATTCCCAACCTTAAATCTCCTCATTTAAACCTTTGTGATGCTTAAACTGTATACCTATTTTATAATTGTTCCATTTAAGTTTTTCAGAATACTATCATACTTAAAGAAAGTGATTGATTTGGAACAGCCTGGTCGAAGGCCAGGTGTTTATTGGGTGGCTCCTCTTGGAACTCAATGGTTACATGTAACAAATCTCTGGCCTTGGCTACTGCCTGGATAGCTAAAACACTGCACCCTGAGCTTCCCTTGGATGCAGGAAAGGATTCACTGAGCTAACGTGTTGCCAACCTCTCTCTTTAAGGCCAGATGGGCTCATTCAGTGTTCCACTGGTAAGACCACTGAGCAGCTAGCTATATGTGTTCCTTCTTTGGGGCTAGAAGATGTCATATCACATACAGAAGCCCTTAAAAGTTGTCAAGCAGGAATAGCCTTTTTAAATACTAAGATGTCTTTAATGAGGAAGGCTGTCCTTCAAAATAGAATGGACTTAGATATTCTTACAGCATCCCAGGGTGGTACATATATATCATTGAAACTGAATGCTGTATTTTTATACCTGATGAGTCTTCCAGTGCATCATCTCTGAATGCCTTGAACGGTCCTATACCTGGTCTTGATTTGTTTAGTTGGCTCCCTTCTGGTATTGGCTTCCATTGGCGACCCAATTGTAATTCCTATTTCTATTACTCCTTGGAATTCTTTTTTTTTTTTTAATTTTTTGTTTATTGCAGTAACATTGGTTTATAACATTGTAAAAATTTCAGGTGTACATCATTGTACTTCTATTTCTGCATAGATTACATCATGTTCTGGAATTCTTGTATTAGTCATAATATTCAAACTAATTACTGATTGCTCAGTGACCTTAGACGGTTGACCAATCTTAACAACCCTGGACGAATCTCCTTTTCTTATTAAGGCTATGCCTAAGACTTCATTTTTAAGCTAATCATTTCAAGTATTGTATTACCTGTTGTATAATTGTCATAAACAATGTAACTATAGGAGGTCATGTAAAAGCACATGTGCAATAATCTAAAAATAATTAACACATTAAATAACCTATGAAACACTTCCCCTGTTAATATATACCTCTATGCTTGTCCACTGTATCTGACTATTTCCCCCCAAATTGGATAACTGGGCAAATCAATGAAATAAAATCCTAGGACTGAGGGACATGGGGGACCCAGGGCAGGCAGTAACCACCCTGGCACCGAGGGACAATATTTTTTTTTTATCAGCAATGCTTTCTATTCAAAGATTATTGATCAAAAGGGGAAAATGACAGCAAATTCTCACATATTAAGGTATATGGGGTAATTTTTGGAGTTCAAAACTGATTCGGCTTGAACTAAAAAGCCTGACTTATGGCCTATCAAACATACATTGTACATCTGCTTAACCATTAAAGAATATACTCTCTTAAGATAAGAATGCACACTTCCCCTCCTATGCACTATTGACAACACCCTATTGGTAATGCCCAGATTAGTCCCTTTCCTGACATCATGGTCACATTGACCTGCTAATTTCCAATTGAATATCCTTTGAAATTTTGATGAAAATGTATCCTGGGTGTGTTTAATGCATGTTCTTTGTTCTAATGAGATATAAGACTACTTGAAACCATGCTTCTAAGGCCTTCCCAGGTTATAGTCCTCACTCTGGCTCAAGTAAACTCACCTTATTTCTCTTATCTATAGAATGGTTATTGGCTATTTTGCATCAACATGAATAATGCTGCTATGACCATTTATGTACAAGTTTTTGTGTGGACATATTTTCATTTCTCTTGAATATATGCCTAGGAGTAGAATTGCTGGGTCATATGTTTCTTGCTGCTCTATGTTTAATTGTTTGAGGAATTTGCACAGTTTTCCAAGGCAGCTGTATCATTTTACATTCCCACCACCAAGGTATGTGGGTTCAAATTTCTTCACATCTTTATCAACACTTGTTATAATCTGATTGTTTTATTCTAGCCACCCTAGTGGGTGTGAAGTGGTATCTTATCATGGTCTTGATTTGCATTTACTTGATGACTAATGATGTCAAGCATCTTTTCATGTGCTTATTGGCCATTTGTATATCTTCCTTTCAATAATGCCCTGGGGCATAAATTACTCTTCAAACGAATCCAATCAAATTGTGGCTCCTTTTAAGGAGTAGTCTCTGAGATCTGTGTTTGATATCTATTCTGTCCCAGAAGGGCTCCTCTTAGCTGACTTATTCCCTAGTTCTCTCCTGCAAACTAGCCAGCCTACAGTCTGGGCTGTATCTGTATTAAATTCATGAATCTCTTCCCAATTTCCCTTCACCACAACATCCACCATTCTTGAGAGCACCTTTAAGCTTGAACTTCTCCAGCTCTGTTGCAAATGAGGTCAGTTCCTTCAGGAACAAATGAAGAGTTATATGTTTAAAGGCTGTGATGGTGCTCAGGGCAAGCTGCCCCAGGAAGCACCACTCTGGTATGCGGATTATTTCGAGCTGAAGACAATAAGGACTCAGAGAGCTCAGGAAAAATATTTGAGTTTCCTCTCCCAAACTGCCTAAAGAATTTAAAACCAAAAAAATCTGTTTTAGGAAGGGGTTATTATCATGACTGCTATAAAAGATAATTTAGGATAGAGGTTACAATAGAAAAGGCACCAACAAGCCCATCTTATCGGGAGTCCTGTCTCTCTGGCCACATTCTTTGGATGGCCCTGCGAGGAGTTGTCAGACAATCATTTACAAGGGAAGTCTCCATTTGTAAAGGTATCTCCCTCTCTGTATTGAGAAAAAGGGGGGGTGAGCTCATTTCTAGTAACTTATCAATGTGGAAGATGAGGCCTTGGGGCTGTATAATAAACCTTACTCTTGTTTACTGTGCTTTAGTGGTAATCTCCTGTAACTGACTCCCCCACCCCCAAAATCCTCCTTTGTCATTGGCTGAAAATGATATTTAAGACGAGAATTTCTGCTATTGTGTTGAGAAACGCAGTGTCCCTGCTTTCTCCCATGTATACATGTTATTAAACTTGGTATTATTTTCTCCTGCTAACCTGTCTTGTTGATTATTTGGCCAGCCAGAAGAACCTTAAGGGAAAGGGCAGAGGGAGATTCTCCCTCTTCCCCCGACAGCTGCTTCTTGACCCCAGGCAAAATCTGTCAGCCAGGGTTCTGGAGATGGGGGTGGGGACAACGTCAAGCTTCTCTCTGAGTGACAATATCTTCTCTAGGATCTGAACCCTTGGTGGAGGGGGGCAGCAGCCTGAGGTCCTCTTGTCTTGCCTCTCCTGATGTGGAAATACCACCATGAGCTGGGAAGTGTTCTCAGGGCCCGGTATTTTTGGTGCACTCTACCCACGCTAGAGCCTCACTTCCATGAGTGGGAGCTGGCTGGGAAAGTGGAGTCCCCACCTCTCAACTGCACTCACTCAGCAACAGGTAGCTGGGGCCAGAATGAGAAACACTGAGGTCCCGCTCCTCCAAGGAAGAAGGCCCTCCAGCTGGGAGCTGAGGGGAGAGGGATCTCTGTATTCTTGGCTGCAGTGGTCTGGAATAGAGTCTTTGTTTTAGTGAGCTTGGAGTAGGAAGGAAGGGAGCTGTCTTGGTTGAAACACCACAGACTCGCTTACCAAATTTTTGTAGATTTTCTCAAAAGATGTTTTCTTCATTTGCTGTTTGCACCAATAATTACTTAACTACAATTGTGATAAGGATCTGAAGGCTGTAAGTGAGTTCCTTTGGGGAAACATATTTCTGTGTTAATATGTCTGTTGCCCAGCAAAAATGTAAGGTGTCCCCTAGCAGGCTGTGCGCTGACACAGGCGCTTTTCCTTCTCTTGTCTGCACAGCAAACTTGAGCGATACCTGGAATCCTCTGGCACCAGATAAGCCAGAGTTTACAGGGTGGAGAGGGAGTGAGGTGAGGGCAAGGGATGAAATGGGAAAGTAATTTTACAGGGAACTATTATGGGAGAATCTGCAACTCTTTTTAAATTAAAAAAATAAATAGTAAATGCTAAAACGCTAAAAACCATGAAGGAGGGGCAGAACTAATGTCCTGTAGGGTCAGCAGGGTGAGAGGTCACTTCCAAGTGGACAATCAGGGAGGACTTTGCACAGAAGAAGCTCCATTTGAGGTTGATTTGGGGGAAAAGGTGAGCTTTCGATTTGCAGTTATGGGAGATGCCAGTTCAAGTAGAGACGGCCCAACACAGACAGGAAGGTGGGCATGGGAAGGCTGAAGGAGGAGTAAGACCTGGGGACCCGAGAACACACTAGACTTGACCTCCTGGCGCAGGGATCCGGCCTTCCTCACTGCTGTTCCCAGTGCCTGGCAGAGAGTAGGTGCTCAGAAGTTCTTGCTGGGTGAATGAATGAGGGAGTGAATGAACTGAATCAGTGGCTTCAGAGAGGAGGAGGAGGTGAGCAAGATGTCCCCAGGGGACCTGACGCACCCAAAGACACATTCCACCTGCTCTCAGATGCTTTGGACCAGCACAGACAGCTTTCTTGACAGGCGTGGGACTCCCCTCGCCCCACATGTCAGCCCTTGTGCAAGCCCGCCTCTTTGTGATGGAAAGCACAGATGGAAACGACTATTAAGCTCCTGGAGGACATCAGGGGGGAGCTAGTCCCACTCCAGGGGTGCAGAGCAGAGCTTCCAGGTTAGGTCTCTTTCCCCTGTGGCCCTGGAACTGGGATTAACCCTGGGTTTGCTCTGTTTCGAAGCTCATGTGATGTTCCCCAATGGAAGGAGCGCTTCTTCACCGCCACACTGAACGAGAGGTCGCCTGGCTGTCAGGCCAAGCCTGGACCACACAGTGGGGTTCACTCGCTATTTCCCCAAAAAGCTGCTGACCCATGCTAGGTCTTCCCGAGGCTGTCAGCTTACCTGGAGTGCCCTCGGGGGTCCGTGTGCTGAGAGGAGGCACAGAGGCAGGCGTCTCCTGAAGCTCAGGTGGAGAACCTTGTTCATCTCACCTCTTGGCTGCCACTGACGGCCTCTCTGGCCCCGGCCTAAAGCTGGCCCCATTGCCCTCACATGCACTGTGGGCAGCATGTGCGGGTCACCGCTCTGCTCGCCCTGCTGGCCCAGCCCTCCCTCAGCAAGACTGTGTTTCCTCGTGTGCTCTTTTCCCCATCTCGCTTTGTGACCCTCATTTTCCTGTCGAGCCTTTTTTCCCAACTACATTTACTTTGTCTTTCCTCACACTGAGTGCAGAAAGCCTGCCTGTAACAACAGAGAACGACTAAATAGGTCGATGGGCCTCCCCGAGGCTCTACCCCTGCTACATGGGTTATTGTGACAATGAGGAGAGCCACCACTGAAGATGCCGGCACATTTTCCACTGCTTGGAAAGTGGTGGCTGTCACACTTTAGAGGAATCACAAGGAACCGCACAGGCCAGTGAGGGGACATCTAGGGCCAGGGCCTTCTGCATGGAGCCGCTGCCCATCCGGCCCCAGCCCCCATAGGGCTTGACGACGGGCCTCTCACCCCCAGCGCCTGGGGTAGGAACTCTGCCGCCCATTTGTCCTCCTTTTCCCCTGTGAGTTAGTCTGGGAATGCCGCTTCTCCAGTCTGTGGAGTTACTAGTGTCTGTGGATAGAGGTGGAGACCAAAGGCCTGCCTGAGTTCATCAGCACGGAAGAGAAAACACATGCGACAACACTCACTCTCTCTGTCTACACGCTCGTGCACATGTACACTCACCTACACACCCACACTCAAAGCACATACTTTCTCTGTCAAGAAAGCAGCCCCGCCATTTCCAGTCCAAGAGAAAACCCCCTGGGAATGTAAGAATCCTGCCACCCATGTGGGGTGTCTCTCTGGCCACACTGAGATTTGAGCTTTGATGAAAGAAAGGCTATAGAATTAGACAAAATGACTTGTGACCTACATCTTTCACTTCTAAAACAATATTTTTTTTTTTAAGATTTTATTTATTTATTTTTTCCCCCCAAAGCCCCAGTAGATAGTTGTATGTCATAGTTGCACATCCTTCTAGTTGCTGTATGTGGGACGCGGCCTCAGCATGGCTGGAGAAGCGGTGCGTCGGTGTGCGTCCGGGGTTCCGAACCCGGGCCGCCAGCAGCGGAGCGCGCACACACAACCACTAAGCCACGGGGCCGGCCCTAAAACAATATTTTTAAATGCAAAACAGAATGGTGGAAAGCACAAGATTATAGAATACAGCTGGGGCCCCGGGCTGGAGGCAGAGCTGGGGTCTGCAGGCCCTCCCTGGAGAGGCGCCCCCTGTTGGCGATGCCTTTTGTGTTTGTTGCAAGCACCTGAATCACTCCTAACTCTTGTTGGTCTCTAAGGAGTGTGAAATATGCTAGCCCCCGAGAATTAGGGGTGATCTCATGTGCCAGCACAGCTTGACAAGCAACAGGCAGAGAAGTTTTCAGTGTGGGCCCACCTGTGCCTGTGCTATACCCTGGGCTGCTACCTTCTGCATGACATTTGTAATCAGTACTGCAGTGTCTGTTTCCTCAGCCAAAGGAAACACCGCCCTGGAGAGATCCTGCATCACTGCACGGGGTTTGACTGCCTTAACCCTGCAGAGTCATGGAGCTGCTTCCTCCTGTACCCCAAGTGGCTTCCACGAGGCCTGCATCCTGGGAGTGCCATTGTCTGGCCATCCTCGACCTCACTCCCGGGCTGCTCCCCTGGGCCCGGCCACAGTGGTCCTGCCCACCTCTGCCTCCACCGTGTTCCTCTCTGAATGCTGCCGGGCCCAGGACGTCCCCTAGACTATGACAGAGGCTCAGTGAACTCTGGCCTGGAAATCTTCTGTTCCGTCTGCTCCCCCTGTGCCCTGTGCCCTCGTCTCCTTCCAGAGGAGTTCAGACATGTAGTCTGTTGAGCTGCCCTTGTGCCACGGGCCTGGGGCACGTGATTCATTTGTTTATTGTCTGCCTGCCCAGGAGGCTGTGTGCTCCAGGGCTGGCATCTGACTGTTCTGAGGCTTCACAGTCAAGCCTCAGCCTCGTCATCCACAGGGCCAGTTGCTCAGTGCCTCTGAGCCCCGTTCCCTCCTCTGTAGAAGGAGGACAGCAAGATCATGTGATGCCTGGAGCCGTGGTTAGGATTCGGGGAGGGGTGCCAGCTGGTGTGGCAAGGTTGTGAGCCCAGTAGACTTGTTCCTGTCCCTTGCACTCTCTCCAGTCACTCAGGCTCAAATGTTCTTTGTTCCTAGGCCCCCCCCATCTAATTCCCCAAGGCAAAGCACAAACTTTTTTTTTTCTTTTTGTGAGGGAGATTAGCCCTGAGCTAACATCTGTTGCCAATCCTCCTCTTTTGGCTGAGGAAGACTGGCCCTGGGCTAACATCCGTGCCCATCTTCCTCTACTTTATATGTGGGACGCCGCCACAGCATGGCTTGATGAGTGGTGTGCAGATCTGTGCCCAGGGATCCACATGATCTTTGAACCCTGGGCTGCCAAAGCGGAGCCCACGGACTTAACCACTTTGCCACCGGGCTAGCCCTCAAAGGACAAACTTTTAACCCTTTTGTAATGGCACTCAAGGCCCAGAAACCCCACACTCCTCACCCCTCAGTCCTGTGACTCCATGGTGTGGCGGGCTCTCACCCAGGTTCCCCATCTTTGCTGCACGGCGTGCCCTCCCCTTGTGAACACTGCTCACGGGTGGAGGGGCTCTTACTCTTTTCACGTATGAAGTGCAGACACACGTACAGCACATAAACAGAACACACTGTGTCTGTTGTACTAGAATTTAATGGGGGTGATTGGGAGAACAACGTCTGCAAAGACTCCTGAGGGGATGATGATCCTGGAGGGTGCTGTGGGCAGGGCCTGCCTCGCTCATAAGGGCCTCAGAGCCAGCTCTGGGCTGGCCAGGCAGGCTCTCAGCACGCAGCCAGTGAACGGGTGGGGGCAGGACTGCATCAGGGGATCCCTGACTCCACTCCTTGACCCCTTCTTCTGGAATCACCACACTCTTCCTGTCGAGCCGTTATCATCACTGCTCAGTCTTCAGGGTTCAGCGCCAAGGCCACCTGCACTGGGGAGGGAGGCCCCGCGGTGCTGACTCCACCTCGGCCCCTCTCTCTGGGAAGGGCACAGGCCATGCTGGTCACTTGTGGTGCAGGCAGGAGGGCCAGCTCCCCAGGGCAGCAAGGCCCCTGTGCCGACACATCAGTGCTCAACGCAGGGAGGCACTGGCCCAGTGTGACCGACGGGGAGGGTGGACGAGGGCACAGGGGTTGAGTCTTGGACTTGGCCGTGTGGGCACCAGCCTTCCTTCCCCCTCCCACTTGGCCGGGGCCCTGCAGGCCTTGCTTCTGCTGCTTCCCTCACCTGGGAGGCTGCACTGCCCAGTGGTTGTGGCCCAGGCTTTGCAGCTGGACAAGCTGCTCCAACTCACTAGTGCTCGACCTCCCCTGTAATCTGGCTTCTCCGGGTCTCACTGGCCACTGTGACACGGGCCCTGAGGCCATCCTTTCCAGGTGCTGCGAGGATTAAACGGAGCAGGGCTTGGAAGGCACAAGTGCCCAGCACATGGGACTCTCATGCTGCATGGACAGCAGGGAGCAGATGGTGTTCCCAGCCCTGCCCAGGCTCCTCTCTCGCCCCACCCCTGTGCCCTCGCCCCATCTAGCCAAGGTGGTGATCAGACAGAGCCTCACTTGGGGCTGTTCCTTGGGCACATCCGAGTGCCAGGTGCTTGCATGCACTGTCTCATGTAACCCATCGGGATGCTGTGCCCTGTTCAACTACCCATGGGATGGGGGTCTTCATGTCCTCGAGTGCTGTGCAGCTGTCATTTCCACACTCCCTGAAAGTTGGCACCTTCCCTCTAAGTCCAGTTGCAGAGAAAACAAAACAAAATGCCCTAAAATGTGTAAGGAGATGTTGGCTCAGAAGTGAGGAAGTGGGGGCTGGAGCGGCAGGTTGTTTTCCCAGAAGAGATGGAGAGTTTGACCTGTGTGAGTCCTTTAGGGACCCCGGCCTCCCTGTGGCTGCAGCTCCAGCTCCAGCTCCAGGTTCAGCTCCAGCATCCTGGGCACACACGGCCTCTTCTACCCAAGCGGGTCCTGCACACCCGCTTTACCCCCTCCTTTGGTCACGCTGTCTATTTCTTCTGCTTGGAGTGTCCTTCTTCTCCAGCAAACTCCTACTGACTCTTCAAAGCCCCAGCCCAGGTGTCTCTTCCTCCAGGAAGTCGTCTGGTTTCCCAGGCTGAGTTGTGTGCCCCCCTTCTCTGTTCTTGCAGCCTCCTCTGAAATGTTTCCATTTGCCCATTTGGCATCTCCATGAAAAGAGAACTCCTACTTCATAATCCAGTCTGAGCTCCTGACCCCACCCCTGTCCATCCTGTGACTAATTTTCTCCATCTCAGTGCATGACAACTCTGTCCTTCCAGTTGCTCTGCCAAAATCTTTGGAGTTATCCTGAACTCTCCTTTTTCTCTCACACTCACATTTGGCCTATCAGCAAATCCATAAGTTTTGCCTTTAAAATATGACCAGAATGTGACTGCTTCTGTGCACCTTCTCAGGTACTGCTCAACCCGAGGCACCACTGTCTGTCAGCTGGAGTCAGCACCAGCCTCTTGACTGGTCTCACTGCTCCTGGCTCTGCCCCAACTCCCAGCCAGCCTGCAGCAATCCTGCTCAAACCCCAGTCGGGGGACTGCCACCACTGCTTTGCTCAGACACCCTAAGGCAGCGGGTCGTCGCCCCCCCCCCCCCCCGCCCCCCCCCGTCAGCACTCGGTGATCCTGCTCTACTGTCCTGAAATGAAACCCATCCACCTACACTCACATTTTCAAAAAACTGTATTATGCTCTGTGTGATATAAAAGAGAAATCACATGAAGGCAATTTTAATAAAATAACATGCACATCAGTAAGCAAATGCCCAGCACAGCTCTGCTAGATGACAGGCCAAGTCGGGGGCTGGAGGAACGTGACGCGGCGTTGCAGACTGACGCAGGGTCTCAGTATTGGCAGCGCACGTGCCTAGAGGGGCCTGCCCTGTTGATGGGATTTTTCAAATAGTGAGCAAACCTTGGTAAGGGCTTGGGTCAAACGGTTTGCGGCGCATGGCGCTCCTGGAACAGCCATGTTGAAACCGCGCACACGCCTTGGTTTGTAGGGAAAGCAGTTAGGTCTGGGCTGTGGGGACTGGGAGCAGGTCCGTGTCCGCGTTTGCAGGGACGTGGGGGCTCTGGGACATGGCTCTTCTTGGGCTAGGGCGTTCCTGCACAAAGCCTTCGACATCACGCCCGGTCCGCCAACAGATGGCAGCAACGCTCCCGATCTTTGTGACAACCAAAACATACCCCCACAAACTTTCAACACCCTCCCCAGAGGCATCACCGTCTCGGCCGAGGCAGCGGCACGTTCCGAGAGCGGTTAGCAGCGGTGGTTTGGCCGTGCAGGCGGCCACCCCCACCATGGCCTCCCTGCGGGTCCCTCAGTGGCCAGGCGCCCCCTGCAGGCTCTGCACTTGCTGTTCCCTCTGACGGGTGCTCTGCGCAGACGCCCATCCCGCTGCTTACCACGCGTCCCTGCAGGTGTGGCTGTGTCACCTGAAGACCTCCCATCCTCCTAGATGACGTGTTTCCGTGTGTAACACGCGCCCCTCCGCGGCGCTCCTGACCCTTCCCTGCTCACCCTCTCTCGTTAGTACACGCCATTTGTTGTGCGACCTGTTTTCCTTATTGTTTATTCTTTGTCTCCTCTCACTCCACACAGGCTCCCCAGGGCAGAATGTGTGTCTGCTGAGAGAGTAGTACCAGGCACACAGCAGGTGCTCAGTAAGTATCAGTGGAATAGATTAAATCCATAGACAATGGCACCAATGAAACTCGGTCTCTGGGTCAGCTCCCTGTGGGACTGGGCGCTGAAGTCAGGGTGGGCGCCTCCGTCACCTCCCCGTGTCTGGCGCAGAGCTGGCAACCCGGACGGGCTCGTAATCGATGAGCCAAGCCAAATCTGAGAGACCTCGTCCCCTGTGAGGAGGCTGAGGTCTGACTTCTGAGCTCTGGGTCCTTAGCAAGTAGTGGACAGGCCTGCCCTTGGGCAGGTTAATAACTGCTCCGTTTATCTTCAGAAGTGTGTGTGACCCATTGCACCTCACTGCTCCTTTTCCCCAGCCAATTTCAAATGGTTTCCCCTCGAGCTCCAGTCCTGGGGAGGCCGGCCTTGCTGCGATTTGCAGCTTTATCAGTTCTGTCAGGTGGCCCTCGGCGGGCTCCGGGCAGGGCTGACGCTGCCTGTGCTTTCTGTGGAGGGCTGTCAGCACAGTAACAACAGGGGCTGGAGTTGCTCCATGGAAGCTGACAGCGGACTTCGGATGCCAGAGAAAATTTACATCACCATGAGGTGACAAGCCTCCTCTACATGCGTGCCTGCTGGTCATCAGGAAACCTTTCAATAATGCATTAAACCGGGCCAGAAAAGGGCTAAAATGTATTCTGAAGTGGAAACTCCCAAAGTATAAAGCAAGGCAGCACAAAACAGCTACTACAGGCTGAATTTTGAGGAGAGAGTCCTCTTGTGCTGTCTCTCTCCTATCTGGGTAGCCTCTCCCACGGGGCAGCGGCCTTTTCTCTGTGGTGGGCTTCTAGATCAGAAATCCGTAGCGTCCCACCCCCCGCAAAGTCGAAGGTGTCTGTTCTTGGCCAAGGTGTCCGGAACGTAACTCCAGAGAGGCTGAGGTGCACAGCACCCTCATTCCTCACTGCATTGTGCTGTACCGCCTCGGAGTCAGATCGTTACTTACATTCCTCATCAGCTGTGTGGGCCACCCCAGAATGCAGCCCTGACCTGCTGCTTACGGGGAGGATGAGGGACCAGGAAGGAGGAAGCTGCAGAGCCCTCCCACCACTCCGGCCCCTCTGCGCTTCTCTCCCATTTCAGCACCACGTCTGCCGCCCAGAGCTGGGGCAGCCTACCTCTCCAGGCAAGGGTTTTACAGACGGCCTGAGGTCCCCATTCAAGGGGCGCCCTAGTTGTTTGGCCCAGAGACCTGTGGCCCGGTGCCCAGAGGTTGGTGGCCAGAGATGGAACAGAAGTGAGCTTGGAGCTAGTTCCTTCCCCTGCTAGCACTGTGCCTGGGCTCAGTTTCCTCCTCTGTGGGGTAAGAAAGAAAATGTCTAGGTCGCTGTGAGGGTGAATGAGAAATGTGTCAACCATTTCAGAAGACGGTGCTCAGAAATGCTACAAGGTGGAATTTAACCCCTGAGCTCGGGCTCGCCAGGGGCCCAGTGGGTACAGCCTGGTCCCAGTTCCATTTTGAAATGTGAGCAAGAACCAGAGAAACCAGCTAGGAGCAGGAGTGAGGCCCTGCACACACAAACACACAAACACTCACACCCCCACATGTACATTTGCACAGACTCATGGACACTCACACACTGACACACAATGAAACACTCACACATAGACTCTTGCACACACTCACACTCACGGCATGCCCTCCTACATGGGTCCCTTTGTTCTCATGGCTCAGAAGTCCCCACCCGGCCTGGTCCTGCACCCCACCCGCCCCTTCATCTCTCCCTACCTGTGCTCTAGTCAGGCTCTGTCTGGGAAGTTTCTGAACAATTGTCCCTCTTAGGGCTCCGTGGCTTTGCACAAGGTGTTCTCCCACCTGGAAAGCTCTTCCTGATCTTTACCAGCCTCTCTCTTTCTCATGTCTTTTTTTCCAGCTTTATTGAGATATAATTGACATATAGCATTGTGTTCTCATGTCAAAAGCTGGGTTTTTCCGGGAAGCTTCTCCAGTGCAGCTGGGGTGAAAGACCCTCCTGTGCCCTGTGAGGTTCCTCCATTGCCCCATCCCTTGATCGTGAGTCCGTGAGCACTCAGCTGGTGCCCGGTCCTCTGGGCTCTTCATTCCCTGCTCAATGCCTGCACACAGTAGGGCCACCAGGACGCTCGTTAAAGAGATGGTCCTCGTGCAGCCCCCCAACACGTCAGTCAGGGGAGCCCCAGGAGCTGGAGACGACATCAGGAGAGTTGTCTTTGCCTCTCCACCATGGCCTCTCAACAGTGAAGAACTGTTTTCTCTGGAATTCTGTATTAAATTTGGGAGACTGTGTGTGGATGTGGAGGCATCTTTTCTTTGAAACTCCTAGCAAGCTCCTGATTGATACCTTTAAAATATCCTACACTGTATTCATAGCTTGTTCTTTCGATAGTCAAGTAGAAGGGAGAGAATCTCCGGCACGCATTTCCTTCTGTACGCGGTTCACTCCTGGGTACTCCAGGAAACAATCCTATTTGTCACAGTACAATGATCTGGGGCTCTGGGAGCCATAATGTATGATTTCATAGCTTTGGTGGATAAGTAGCTATAATTTTCATTAGTCTTCCTTGAGTAAGCTTCCTACTGAAACAGAAGAGACAAGGCTGTGAGCAAGATGCTCATCCTTGGGGGAAGGACTGTAATTGCCAGCTGGAGAGCAGGATGGATAAGAGGACACAGCAAACAGGCCGGGGAGCCCTGGAGAGACCGAGCTGTCGGCTCAGGTGGCTCTCCAGGTGGCAACTAGGGAGCTTTGGGGTGTTTTTCTAATAGAGCAGCTGCATTCCTAAGCTTTACCCAAGAGAAATGAAAATATATGTCCACACAAAGATTGCTGTAACACTGTTCATAGCAGCTTTATGCATAATGGCTGAAAACTGGAAACAACCCTGACGTCCATCAGCAGTGACTGGCTGATCAAAATCGCACTCCCTCCATAGACTGGAACGCTACTCACTAATAAAAAAGATGGGCTATTGATACACACAACAATAAGGACGAATCTCAAAGCATTATGCTGAGTGAAAGACACCAGACTCAAGTGACAATATGCTCTATCATTCCATTTATATGAAGTTCAAGAACAGGCAGATAAGATCTCTGATGGTAGAAATCCGAGCAGTGACCGTCTTGGGCCAGAGGTGAACTGGGAAGGATCGTGAAGGGGCTTTCAGGGCGCAAGCCATGCTTCATATCTTGGTTCAGATCACAGCGACATCAGTGTGAAATGTACACTTAAGATCTATGAATTTGCTGTACGTAAAATGAAAAAAAACATCATGCCCTGAACTCAGAAAGCTGGCTCTCAGAAGGAAAACTGAGATTTATGAAGCAAACATCCTCCCTAGTTGTGCAGACACACGAGGCTGGAGTGTGCATCTTTATGGAAGTTGGGTCCACCGGCAAAGGGTGGGGTATTTGCACAGCCTCCTCCAGATGGTGCCTTCCTTGGTGGACTTTGAAAAGGGCACATGTTGGTGGCGTGAGCTATAGAATTCCGGGTTGGAAGAGAGCGTAATTTTCATCACCTAGCAAGGGGTGAGGATCTGGTCCCAGGTTAGTAGGCCACCTCTCCCTGATGCTGGCTGCCTGAGGCTTGGCCAACCTGGGCCTTCAGGACCAACTCGAGCCGAGGCTGGAGAACCTAGGGCAGGCAGCCCCGCTCAGTATCCAGTCCTCCCTGCAACTCGCTGGACCCCACAGCTGGTAGCGGGAGCCTTGTCTCGTTCCCTCAGTGAGTCCTTGGGATAATAATAGTAAAAAAAAAAATAATAGTAACAATAGTAACCATAACAATGTTAGTTTTAGTCAAAGTTCACCCGACTGTGACACATTTCATCCCAGCTTAAGCTATAACGAGATATTTATTGTTAAGCATCCAGGGGCAATTCGTGGGACCCCTGGGCAGGGACCTGGACCACCTGGGGTGCTGAAATCCTCTAGGAGCTAGGTCTCCTTCTTTCTTTAGCTTTTTCCTCTTTCTCTTTTGTCTCTGCATCTGTTCCTTCCGTTTCTCTGCATTTAATCTATTTACAAATCAACTTCCTCTACTTCTTCATGAGCAGGGCTGAAGTCAGCTACCCCAAAGAGCACACATCAGCTCCAACTTCATGTCTCTAGTTCAAATAACTAACAAAGCCAGAGTGATACCTTTGAACCCCAATTCTAAATTCCAGAGGGAGAGGGAATTTCATGGGCCCTGCTTGGGTCCGGTGTGGCCACCCTTGGTCTGGCCGATTATAGGCAGGGGCAGAGTGACCCTGTGGGCAGATACCCCAAGAGTTATCAATATTATCAACATCTACAATAGAATAGATATCCTTTACTGGGTTCATGCAATGTGTTAAATGCCTTCAGGTGTTATCTGATTTGATTTTCATAACAAGTTAGCAAGGCGAATATTACCCTTATTTTGCAGGTGTGGAAGCTGTTGATTTAAGGGTGAAGTAATTTGCCTGTTGTCCCAACAGGTAGGGAGCAAGGCTGCAATTTGAGCCCACGATGGCCTGGCCACAAAGCCCTTGCTTGCTCTGGGGAGGCACCTGTTTTTCCTTGTTTAGCCTGTTAAAGTATAATTTTTGTAAGATTAAAAATCATGACTCTGATGAAAATATGAAATAAACATATGTCTAAGAGCTTATTCAGCTCATCAATTAATGAGGGAATCAGTAAAATGTCAAAACCAGTCAGAAGAGCATTTTTTTTTTATTTTTTAAAAAATTTATTTATTTTTTATTGTGGTAACATTGGTTTATAACACTGTATAAATTTCAGGTGTACATCATTATACTTCTATTTCTGCATGGATTACATCATGTTCACCACCCAGATACTAATTACAGTGCATCACCACACACATGTGCCTAATCATCCCTTTTGCCCTCCTCCTTCCTCCCTTCCCCTCTGGTAACCACCAATCCAATCTCTGTCTCTATGCGATTGTTGTTGTTTTTATCTTCTACTTATGAATGAGATCATACAGTATTTGACCTTCTCCCTCTGACTTATTTCACTTAGCATAATACCTTCAATGTCCATCCATGTTGTCACAAATGGCTGGATTTCCTCGTTTCTTATGGCTGAGTAGTATTCCATTGTGTATATATACCACATCTTCTTCATCTGTTCGTCCCTTGATGGGCGCTTAGGTTGCTTCCAAGTCTTGGCTATTGTGAACAATGCTGCAGTGAACACAGGGGTGCATGTATCTTTACGCATGTATGTTTTCATGTTCTTTGGATAAATACCCAGCAGTGAAATAGCTGGATCATATGGTAGTTCTATCCTTAATTTTTTGAGGACTCTCCATACTGTTTTCCATAGTGGCTGCACCAGTTTGCACTCCCGCCAGCAATGTATGAGAGTTCCCTTCTCTCTACATCCTCTCCAACACTTGTTGTTTCCTGTCTTGTTAATTATAGCCATTCTGACGGGAGTGAGGTGATATCTCACTGTAGTTTTGGTTTCCATTTCCCTGATAGTTAATGATGTTGAACATCATTTCATGTGCCTGTTGGCCATCTGTATATCTTCTTTGGAGAAATGTCTGTTCAGCTCTTTTGCCCATTTTTTAATTGGGTTGTTAGTTTTTTTGTTGAGCTGTATGAGTTCTTTATATATTTTGGAGATTAACCTGTTATCACATATATGGTTTGCAAATATCTTCCCTGTTGTTAGGTTCTCTTTTCATTTTGTTGATGGTTTCCTTTGCTGTGCAGAAAGTTTTTAGTTTGATGTAGTCTCATTTGTTTATTTTTTCTATTGTTTCTCTTGCCCGTTCAGACATGGTGCTTGAAAATATGTTGGGAAGACCAATGTCGAAGAGCATACTGCCTATGTTTTCTTCTAGAAGTTTCATAGTTTCAGGTCTTACATTCAAGTCTTTAATCCATTTGGAGTTAATTTTTGTGTATGGTGTAAGGTAAGGGTCTACTTTCATTTTTTTGCATGTGGCTATCCCGTTTTCCCAACACCATTTGTTGAAGAGACTTGCTTTTCTCCATTGTATGTTCTTGGCTCCTTTGTCAAAGATTAGCTGTCCATAGATGTGTGGGTTTATTTCTGGGCTTTCAATTCTATTCCATTGATCTGTGTGTCTGTTTTTGTGCCGGTACCATGCTGTTTTGGTTACTATAGCTTTGTAGTATATTTTGAAATCAGGGAGTGTGATACCTCCAGCTTTGTTCTTTTTTCTCAGGATTCCTTTACCTATTTGGGGTCTTTTGTTGTTCCATATAAATTTTAGGATTCTTTGTTCTATTTCTGTGAAAAATGTTGTTGGAACTTTGATAGGGATTGCATTGAATCTATAGATTGCTTTAGGAAGTATGGACATCTTAACTATGTTAATTCTTCCAATCCAAGAGCATGGACTATCTTTCCATGTCTTTGTGTCTTCTTCAATTTCTTTCGGCAATGTTTTATAGTTTTCCGTGTACAGATCTTTCACCTCTTTGGTAAAGTTTATTCCTAGGTATTTTATTCTTTTTGTTGCAATTGTAAATGGGATAGTATTCTTAATTTCTCTTTCTGCTACTTCGTTGTTAGTGTATAGAAATGCAACTGATTTATGTATGTTGCTTTTGTACCCTCCAACTTTACTGTATTCATTTATTACTTCTAAAAGTTTTCTGGTGGATTCTTTAGGGTTTTCTATATCTAAAATCATGTCATCTGCAAATAGTGACAGTTTCACTTCTTCCTTTCCAATTTGGATCCCTTTTATTTCTTTCTCCTGACTGATTGCTCTGGCTGGGACTTCCAGTACTATGTTAAATAGGGGTGGTGACAGTGGGCATCTTTGTCTGGTTCCTGTTCTTAGAGGGATAGCTTTCAGTTTTCCACCATTGAGGATGATATTAGCTGTGGGTTTCTCATATATGGCCTTTATTATGTTGAGGTACTTTCCTTCTATACCCATTTTATTCAGAGTTTTTATCATAAATGGATGCTGTATCTTGTCAAATGCTTTCTCTGCATCTATTGAAATGATCATGTGATTTTTATTCTTCTTTTTATTAATGTGGTGTATTACGTTGATTGATTTGTGAATGTTGAACCATCCCTGCATACCTGGAATAAATCCCACTTGATCATGGTGTATAATCTTTTTAACGTATTGTTGTATGCGCTTTGTGAGTATTTTGTTGAGGATTTTTGCATTGATGTTCATCAGTGATATTGGCCCATAATTTTCTTTTTTTGTGTTGTCCTTGTCTGGTTTTCGTATCAGGGTAATGTCAGCTTCGTAGAATGAGTTAGGGAGCTTCCCCCCCTCCTCAATATTTTGGTAGAGTTTGAGAAGGATAGGTATTAAGTCTTCTTTGAATGTTTGGTAGAATTCACCAAGGAAGCCGTCTGGTCCTGAACTTTTATTTTTGAGGAGGTTTGTGATTACTGTTTCGATCTCCTTACTGGTGATTGGTCTATTCAAATTCTCTACATCTTCTTGATCCAGTTTTGGAAGGTTGTATGATTCTAAGAATTTATCCATTTCTTTCAGATTGTCTAATTGGTTGGCATATAGCTTTTCATAGTATTCTCTTATAATCTTTTCTATTTCTGAGGTGTCTGTTGTAATTTCTCCTCTTTCATTTCTGATTTTACTTATTTGTGCCGTCTGTCTTTTTTTCTTGGTGAGTCTAGTTAAACGTTTGTCAATTTTATTTATCTTTTCAGAGAACCAGCTCTTGGTTTTATTAATTTTTTCTATTTTTTTTAGTCTCTATTTCATTTATTTCTGCTCTGATTTTTATTATTTCCCTTCTTCTACTGATTTGGGCTTTGTTTGTTCTTCTTTTTCCAGTTCCTATAGGTGCATTGTTAGATTGTTTATTTGATATTTTTCTTGTTTGTTGAGATAGGCCTGTATTGCTATAAACTTTTCTCTTGGAACCGCTTTTGCTGTATCCCATAAATTCTGGCATGTCATATTTTCATTTTCATTTGTCTCCAGGTATTTTTTGATTTCTTCTTTGATTTCTTCGTTGACCCAGTCGTTGTTCAGTAGCATTTTGTTTAATCTCCATGTATTTGTGGCTTTTCTGATTTTCTTCCTATAGTTGATTTTTAGTTTCCTACCGTTGTGGTCAGAAAAGATGCTTGGTATTATTTCAATCTTCTTAAATTTATGGAGACTTGTTTTGTGGCCTAATATGTGATCAATCCTGGAGAATGTTCCTTGTGCACTTGAAAAGAATGTGTATTCTTTGGTTTTTGGATGGAATGCTTGTTTATATCTACTAGTTCCATCTGTTCTAGTGTGTCATTTAAGGCCAATGTTTCCTTATTGATCTTCTGTTTGGATGATCTATCCATTGGTGAAAGTGGAGTGTTAAAGTCCCCTACTATTATTGTCTTACTGTCTATTTATCCTTTTATGTCTGTTAATAATTGCTTTATATATTTAAGTGCTCCTATGTTGGGTGCATAGATATTTACAAGTGTTATATCCTCTTGTTGAATTGTTCCCTTGATCACTATGTAGTGCCCTCCTTTGTCTCTTGTTACAGTTTTTGTTTTAAGATTTGTTATGTCTGATATGTGTATTGCTACCTCAGCTTTCTTTTCATTGCCATTTGCATGGAGTATCATTTTCCATCCCTTCACTTTCAGTGTGTGAGTGTCTTTAGGTCTGAAGTGTGTCTCATGTATGCAGTATATATATGGCTCTTGTATTTTTATCCCATCAGCCACACTATGCCTTTTAATTGGAACACTTAGTCCATTGACGTTTAAAGTAGCTATTGATAAGTATGTACTTACTGCCATTTTTTAACTTTTTTTCTTGGTGTTTTAGTAGTTCTTCTCAGTTTCTTTCTTCTTCACTTGTTCTCTTCCCTCGTGGTTTGATGGCTTTCTTTAGTATTATGTTTGCATTCCTTTCTCTTAGTTTTTTGTGTATTTGTTATAGGTTTCTGGTTTGTGATTACCACAGGGTTCATATACAGTAACCTACATATGTAGCACTCTATATTATGTTGATGGTCTCTTTAGTTTGACCTCTATCTGAAAGCTCTACTCTTTAACTCCCCTCTCACGTTTTATGTTTTTGATAGAATATCTAACCTCTTTTTTCTGTGTTTGTATCCGTTATCCTCGTATCATGGAAATAGATAATTTTTCCTATTTGTGGTCTTCTCTTTCCCCCTTAAATAAGTCCCTTTAGCATTTCTTGTAGGACTGGTTTCTTGGTGACAAACTCCTTTACTTTTTGCCTGTCTGGGAAACTCTTTATCTCTCCTTCCATTGTGAATGATAACCTTGCCAAGTAGGGTATTCTTTGCTGTAGGTTTCTTCCTTTTAGCACTTTAAATGTATCATGCTGCTCTCTTCTAGCCCGTAAGGTGTTTGCTGAGAAGTCAGCTGATAGCCTTATGGGGTTTCCTTTGTACGTAGCTTGTTGTCTTTCTCTTGCAGCTTTTAGGATTCTGTCTTTATCTTTAATTCTGGGCATTTTAATTATAATGTGTCTTGATGTGGGTGTCTTTGGGTTTATCTTGTTTGATGCTCTCTGTGCTTCCTGTATCTGGATGTCTCTTTCCTTCCTTAGGTTAGGGAAGTTTTCAGCTATTATTTCTTCAAATAGATTCTCTGCCCCTTTGTCTCTCTCTTCTCCTTCTGGGACACCTGTGACATGGATGTTAGTGCACTTGATGTTGTCCCAGAGGTCCCTTAGACTGTCCTCGTTCTTTTTAATTCTTTTTTCTTTTATCTGTTCAGCTTGCATGATTTCTTCTAGTCTTTTGTCCTGCTTGCAGGTCCATTCTTCTGTATCCTCTACTCTGCTTTTGAGTCCCTCCAGTGAATTTTTCATTTCCAGTATTGTATTCTTCATTTCTGATTGGTTCTTTTTTCTATCTTCCATTTCTTTGTTGACGTTCTCACTGAGTTCATCCATTCTTCTCCCAAGATCAGTGAGCATCCTTAACACTCTTTGTTTGAACTCTCTTTTGGGTAGGTTGCTCATTTCTCTTTCATTTAGTTCTTTTTCTGGGGTTTTGTCCTGTTCCCTTACTTGGAACTTATTCCTTTTCCTCCTCATTTTGCCTCTTTCCCTGTGCTGTGTCTCTGTATTAGGTAAGTCAGCTATGCCTTCTGATCTCGGGGAGATGACCTTATATAAGTGATGCCTTATGAGGCCCAGCAATGTGCTTCCCTCTTGTCACCAGTTCCAAGTGTTTCAGGAGTGACCCCTGTATGGGCTACAGGTGTCCTTCTGTTGTTCCAGGGTTGCTCTTGCTGTAGGTTCCCAGGGAGGCTAGGCTGTCCCCCTGGCTGCTGGTTGTAATGCTCAGCTGCGTGTGGCTGCTATGAACCCTCAAAATGAATATATAACTATATTAAGTAAAACAATGAAAACCACTGCTTTCCTAATATGCTGACCTGTTTTCTACCGAGAAGGACACTTGCTTTGGGCAGCCAAAGTAAGAAGGTTATGAAATAAAATGAAAATGCGCAAGTTCTGTCACCACAGCACAGTAACAATAACCTTGGGATACCCACCCTACCTCTCCTGCACAAACACTGCTGGTGCTGCTCCCCTGCCCCTCGGCCTTCCAGCCTGCTGACCACCCCCTCCCTAGACCCTCTCTTGCTCTTATGGTCTGCTGGAGACACCATCACTGAATTCAGTGACCCCTATTTTGTTGTCCTGCATCTGTGAGGCTGCACTCCCTAAGAGCAAGGCCTAGTTTTGTTTTCACTTGTACAGTGCCCAGCTCTGTGTACAGGGAGGGTGAAAGAGCATGCACTTTGCCCACAGGTTATCCTGAGGTCAGATTCCAACTCCAGCACCTACTGGCCATGTGGCCTTGGGCAGGTCATTTAATCGCTGTGAATCTAGGTATCTTCATTGGCAAAATGGGGATAATAAAAGTGACAGTACCTGGCATAGGAGACACTCAATAGAATTTTGCTGTTGTTATTTCTAGCAGTAGAAGAAAAGGATTCAAATTCCTGTTTACAAAAAGATGTGAAGTCAGCTTAGAGGAAAATGATATTACCTGGACTTACAGACACCTCCCCACCGAGGTATGAGGAGAACATTTGCTTCAAACTAGACCAAATGTGTCACGGCAGGTTGTCGAGCTTGTCGAGCTGGTGTAGTTTCCTTTTCATTCTGTTTTGGACCTGTGAAGTGTTCCATCTTGATTTAATTATGATGGAATTAGCCAAGTCTAGGGGATGGAGTATTTCTATTCTTGGAACAGACTCTAGGCCAACTTCCCTGCTCAGAGGTGATAATGTGCTAGTGTCTCAAGAAAGCTGCTGGAGAAGTTGTCATCTGAGACATCAGACCTCACTCCATTGGGAAGATTCCTGTGGAAAGCAGGTTTGTCCTCTGAGATCTCATTGATTGAAACTTGAAGCCATGTATTTTAATAACATCAGACAAGAACCTGCCTCTAGGAAGGGAAAGGCAGCAAGAGAGCAATGCTTGGCTGGAGGGGCTCGAGGCTTCACTCGGGCTCATATCCCCACGTTCTCATCAAGGGGTCATCTATTTATTCAAAAGGTCACGTGGGTCACGGGCACAGAACGTGGAGTTCCATCTGCTAAAAAGTGACTGATTTCCTCCAGACTGCCCAATCCCACCATGCTCAGGCCACAGTTTGCTATTATTTCATTGCAGGGGTCTGCAAAGCTTTCATGATGAATCTACACTGGACCTAGAAATTCAATTGCTTGAATCTTCAGAAAATAGTTTTTTTCTTTTTTTAGTTGTCCCTGAAAAATGTTGTCACTTAAGAAGAACTTTTTACTTTAAAATAATTGTAGAGTCACAGGAAATTGCAAAAAAGTTTACAGTGGGGTTCCATGCATCTTCACCCACCCTCCCCAGTGTTAACGTCTTGAATAACTATAGACAATATCAAACCAGGGGATTGACTAGTTAAATCCACAGAGCTTATTCAGATTTTACCAGTGTTACAAGTGCTCATGTGTGTGTGTGTGGATGTGCACACATGCACATAGTTCTACACAGTTTTATCACATGTGTAACTTCATGTAACAACAACCATACTCAAGACACAGAAATATTCCACCACAACAAGGCCCTCATGCTCTCTCCTTATAGCCACATCCACTTCTTCTCCAGCAGCCCCCAACCCCTGGCGACCACTAATCTGGTCTCCAGTTCTATAATTTTGTTATTTTAGAATGATATATAAATGGAATCATACAGCATGGAACGTTTTGAGACTTTCTTTTTTCACTCAGCATCTTCCCTTAATATTAATCCTAGTTGTTGCATGTATCACTAGTTTGTTCCATTTTATGGCTAAGTCCTATTCTGTGCTGTGAATGTACCATTCTCACCATTCACTCATTGAAGGAAATCTGGGTTGTTCCCAATTTTTGGCTATAATGAATAAAGCTGCTCTGAACATTCCTTGACCATAAGTTTTTATTTCTCTGGGATAAATGTCCAAAAGTGCAAAAGTCCAAAAGTGTCCAGAATTGCTGGGTCATATATAGTAAGTACATGTTTAGTTTTAAAAGAAATTGACGAGATATTTTCTAGACTGGCTATACCATTTTACATCCCCAATAGCAATGTATAAGTGGTCCAGTTTTTCAGCATACTCACCAGCATTTGGTTTTATTACTATTTTTTATTTTAGCCATTTGATAGGCATGTAGTGATATGTTATTGTAGTTTTAATTTGAATTTACTAATGACTAATGATGTTGAACGTCTTTTCAAGTGGTTTTTTTTTGACATCTGGATATCTTCTTCAGTGAAATGTCTGTTCATGTCTTTTGTCATTTTCTAATTGGATTGCTTGTTTTTTTACAGTTGAATTTTGAAAGTTCTCTATGTATTGTAAATACAAGTCCTTTGTTGGGTATGTGGTTTGAAAATATTTTCTGCCAGTTTGTAGGTTGTGTTTTCATCCTGTTAACAGGATCTTTCACAGAATAAAAGTTTTTAATTTTGATGAAGTCAAATTTGCTAATTTTTCCTTTTGTGGATTGAGCTTTTGGTCTCAAGTCTAAGGACACTTTGCCCAGTCCTATGTCCTGCAGATTTTCTCCTCCGATTTTTCCTAAAAGTTTTAAGGTTTTTCATTTTATGTTTAAGTGCACGTTGAGTTGATTTTTGCATTAGGTGTGAGACTTGGGTTGAGATCTGTGTTTTGGCCTGTGGATGCCCAGATGCTCCAGCACCATTTGTTGGAAAGTTCTCCTTCTTCCTTTGAATTGCTTTTGCTCCTTTGTAAAAAATCCATGTGGGTCTATTTCTGGATTCTCCTTTCTGAATCTGCTGACCAATGTGTCTGTCCCTCTGCCACTACCACACGGTCTTGACCTCTGTAGCTACAATAGAGAGCTCTAATGCAGGAAGAGTGATTCCTCCCACTTGCTCCTCTTCATTTCTTCTCCTGCTCCTCCTCCTCCTTTTCATCTATTTCTATATATTTTAGAATAAACTCATCAATGTCTACACAAAACTTTACTAGGATTTTGATAGAGATTCCATTAAACCTACAGACCAGCATGGGGAGTACTCACGTCTTTGCTATGTTGAGTCTATTAATCCTTGAACATTTTTTTTTAAAATTTTTGTCTTCTTTGATTTATTTCGTTAGCATTTTGTAATTTTCAGCCTACTAATCCTGCACGTTTTGTTAGACTTATACTTAAGTATCATTTCACTTTTGATAATGTCAGGTAAATGGTATTATTTTGTCAAGAAACATTTAATTCCACACCTGTTTCACAGTATTTTATTTTTGAAGTGAGAAAAAACCATGTGAGTGTGCTAATTTTAAATTCGCAACACCCTTGATTTAGTGTGAAAAATTTCTCTAGTTGAATTGGATGTTTTCTACCTGGTTTTCCCCTGGACTTTGAGGGTGAAGGTGCCTCTGTGTGTGTGTGTGTGTGTGTGGCCTGAAAATACTGTGGTTTTGACCCAGTGGCTTGATTTTGCTTTAGTGACCAATAGAGTGAAGCCCAGTAGGTCAGGGCGTGTGATGTTCTGCTCATGATGGAGGAAAGCAAAGGCAGGTCAGGGCTCACCTGTAGCTTTTCTGACTTGTATGGGACCCCAGTTGAGCCCATGTCTCCAAGTGGGGCCCTCATTTGCTCAAATCCCTTTCTCATCTCCGTGAGCCGTGGGCTGAGGAGCTCCCCAGGACTTAATGTGCACACCTCCAGCCCTCAGAGACAGGTTTAGGAGTGTTGCAATTCCTGGACTCTGCAGTGGTGCCCAGGCTGTGGCTGCCCGGGAGCTGTGTGCTGGTGACCCACAGGTCCTCTGATGAAGGAGTTGAAGGAATCTTCTCCCCAAGAAAGAGGCTAAACACCCTCCAAGCACCACAGGAGCAGCAGGAGTTTGAGTGGGGAGCCCCGAGGCAGCATCAGAGAGGCCAGAAGAAGGAGAGTGAGGGCGCAGGGTCCCCAGGGCCCTGGAGAGAGTGGGCAGCACCCTTGCCTGCTGGTGAGCACTCAGCTCTCAGGACCAGCTGTGCATGCACCCGGAAGCCAGAGCTGGAGACAGTGTGGGGTCTCCAACAGGGAAGACTGCGTCAGCCAGAGGGCCTCTCAGTCGCTGCTCCTGAGGAGGAGGAGGGGAAGGTGGAGTGAACTCACTTTGCGTTTGGCTGTGCCTGATAAGAAACAGGCATCGCCACCTTCTTGGTGCCAGGTGGAGGCTGGGAGCTCAGCACCTGTTGTTCCATTGGTTCTTCACTGATCTTAGAAGGCCGTCCTTCTTATTACCCCTGCTTTGCAGGTGAGAAAAATGGAAGCTTAGTGGGGTAGTGAAACTTGCCACAAATCCAGCAGGCAGAAGGTCAGGGGGCTACTTACTCTGGGTGGGTAACCGCACGGATGAGCTGTACAGCACCTCATTACAGAGGGCGGGGGCACGGCTCTCTTCCAGTCATTGTCCTGTCAGCCCCATCGAGGCCCTCGCTGAGCAGGCCCCTAAGGCTTTGTCTCCAGGTGGGATCAGGCCAGGTGGAAACTACTCCTCACCACTGAAGAGCTGTGGTCTGTCTGTGGTTCCCAGTGACTGCAGACCTGGAAAACAGGACAGCCCCTTTCCAGAATGGTGGTTTGTGCGTTACCACACCCAGCCCTCTCCAGGCAGGTCTGAGTGTGTCGATAAGGGAGCTAAGGACAGAGAGAACACCAAATGTACAAGAGTGGTACATGGCATCAGTCTCAGTTTATTGAAAAAATGAGCCAGAACAGAGTACCAAGTAACATGTGACTGGGGTTAGGGTAGGCCAGCATGGTGAACGAGCTCGGCTGGCTGATGGATGTCTGTGCAGCACTCTGGCAGGACTTAGCACTCAAGATACGAGCCTCATGAAAGAGGGTGGGCACAGCCAGGCTCCATGAGTCCCTGGAGCTTAGTGGTGCTCTCAAGGATTGATGAATAGACAAACGAATGAGTGAAAGAAAAAATGGCTCACGTGATGAACAAAGGCCAAGAGGGTCTTCCTACCAATTTCACTTTTGAGGTTGGACAACTGGAGGTTTTAAAAATCAAGAAGTCGGGCCGGCCCTGTGGCTTAAGTGCAGTTAAGTGTGTGTGCTCCGCTACTGGAGGCCCTGTGTTTGGATCCCAGGCGCACACTAATGCACCGCTTGTCTGGCCGTGCTGAGGCAGTGGCCCACATACAGCAACTAGAAGAATGTGCAACTATGACATGCAACTATCTACTGGGGCTTTGGGGAGAAAAAGGGAAAAAAAAAAAAAAAAGGAGGACTGGCAATAGATGTTAGCTCAGGGCCGGTCTTCCTCAGCAAAAAGAGGAGGATTGGCATGGATATTAGCTCAGGGCTGATCTTCCTCACAAAAAAAAAAAAATCAAGAAGTGATGATGTCTTTGGGGACAGATATCCTTTGCATAACTTGGAGAAGTTCCTTCAAGTCCCAGCACCTGTTTTCCCACCTCCTGAGCTGTAGGACTGCTGTGAGATGAGACAGCCTGCAGAGGAGACCCGGGAGAAGCTGGAAGGACTGCCACGTGCACAGGGCTGCCACCTAACCCTGCTCTCTGCTCCATAGGACTCTGCCACCCACTTTCCTTTTCGTGGCTTTCTTTTTCTCCTCCGTGTGTGTGCTTGCACTCTCTCTCACTGCCTCTTTCACTCTCTTTCTCTGTGCCTCTGTCTAATATGATCATCCAACCCCAGTTCAACGTGACCCCTTTAGCTAAAGTTTCTCTGCTTAAACTTTCTCAGTTCAAATCTTTGAGGTAGAGAAGGTGATTGACTGCAGGCTAGCTGATGGATGGCTTGGTTGGGCCACGTCTCCACCGCTGGTCCAATCACTTGTGTTGGGAGGGGTCACATTGTGGGTGGAGCAAGCAAAATGGCCGACAAGTCCAGTGGTTACTCTTCAAGAGTCTGACCTGGTGGAATGTGTAATTGCTGGTGGGGCAGGAGTTTCTGGACACACGCTGGCCTTCTCCCCAGAGGCATTGCTTTCCTCCTCTTCTGAGCTGGGCTGTTTTGGCGGATCTTCAGGAAGATGCAGGGGCCTGTGTTCAAGGATGAGTTCACCAGAACTATCTGGTAAATCCACTAGAACCACTAGAACTTTGCTGCTAAAACTCATTTCCTTTTCTTTTGCAGTCATGTTATTTGCTAGATGCTATCTCAACTGGTTTCGTGCTTTTAGTCATTTGGAAAGAAAATGAAGGACGATTTTTCATACATGCACCCTTTCTCTTCTGCTTCACAGTTGCCAGCTGCTCAGTCAAAGTTGCCTGCCATTGAATTGCTTAAAACAAAACAAAACTAAACAAAGCAAAGCAAACAAGCAAAAACAAACCACAAGGTGCTAACTTTCAATGAGAGGGGACGATATTCTAATTTGACCTTGGTCCTTTACCCAAAGTCAGTAACAGTTTGTCAGAAAATGTGATTACAAGATTAAATTCAGTCCCAAAGGCAGCTGGAGGAGAACTGACGCGTATCAGTGTCCACCAGTGTTGGGAGAAGGAGATGCCGGGAGGGAGCGGTGACTGCTGGACTCTGCAGGGCGGGAGAATGTTGATGTTATCGGATGAAGGCGCATTTCCCCGTTGGGTGGCAGGGCAAGTCTTAGATGAGCAAGCAGAGCATTTAGGTATTTGCAGGTCCTGTGAAAGGACACTCCTCCACATCCCTCCCGGACTCCTGTCCTGGCACCTGAATCCATCTGCCATTCAGGTGAGCCGGCCGGGAATGCTGGCTATCAGGTCTGGCCAGAGGTCAGGGTAGTAGGCCTGCCCCTTGAGTACTGAGAGCAGAATGGAAGGGGGCTCTGAGAGACAGGGGTCAAGGGTCGGGAGGGAGAAGCACTTCCCTGTATGAGGGGTCCAGGGGCTGCTGATTCCTGAGTCCCCAACAGCCCTGTGAGGTGTGTGTTTCTATTTCCAGGCTAAAGACCACCCCAAAGTCTCAAGTCCAGGCTGAGGGGCCTCAAGGATCTTCCCGTTGGGGTGACTATATATGCAGAGAGACCTCCTGCTCATAGGTGCAGGGCTGAGCCCCACAACTAAAGGGCCATTAATTTGGGTCACGAAGTCTTCACTCCTCACAATAAAATGCAAATTTCCCTGAGAGGAAATTTCCCTAGCCACCTAGCCCTGTGGGGTGGGACCGAGGACAGAGAGGGATGGAGGGCAGAAGAGCTGCAGGGTGAGATAGTGTGTGCCAGAGACGGGTCTCATTAATGCCCATCTGTTATGAGAGGCTTGGGGATTCCATCGAAGACGTAAAAGACACTTTCCACTCCAAACAAATGGACTGAAGGTATATTTTATTATATAGAGGATAGTAAAGGCGATAGTCCGCAAGCAGATCCGAATAGGTCAAATAATAAGAGGGAAAAAACGCCAGCTCGACTGGAAAGTGAAAACATCCACACCGACTGAAGGGAAATGACACAAATCAACCGGAAAGAGAAACACCAGGTTGACCTAAAAGAGAACACATCAGATCAATTACTTCATGATAAATCAATTACTCACAACATCCACGCCCCACTGCCGGGAGAGTCCTGTCAATCGACATGGCTGGGCGGGAATCACAGGTCCTAGGCAAGGTGTACCTTCCACAGGTGGAACTCTCACCAGACCTCCATTTCCAGCAGTTTATATAAGCAGTTACAGAGTTTACAGAGCAAGCATTTTGTGTTTCCATGCACAAATGGTTGTCAGTGGTGTACGTGCACTGAGCCGCCTGGCTATCGTCCCAGCCCAGTAGTAGTGTACGTGCATTGTTTACCCTGCTTATCGTCCCAGCCCGGCACAGAAGGCCAGTCTGCCCAGGCTGCAGCGCCCAAAGGGCGTTGAAATTTTTACACATTGTAACTGTCTCCATGGGAGAAGGGCCAGTTCCCACCACGCAGAAAGCAGCTTTTATATTTCTTTTTGTGCTGGTGGCTGTAGGTCAATGGAGTGGCCAAACATGGCTGTACTCATGTCAAGTCACCACCATGGCTGTGAAAGAGCCTGGATGAACCTGCAGACACTCAACAAGCCCCCTTAGCTGGGGACCTGGAGACTTGGGGAGCCTGACTGGGGGTACCAATCCCAGAGGCACCTCATCTAAACAGGAAGATCCTGGAGAGAAGGCAGAAGAACTTAACCTTTGTCCTAACACAACCCATCGTCCACTCCAACATGGGAACCAGGTGGGAGGGGGGCAGCACGTGGCTGGTATTTGAAGCTGGGTGGCTGAGCCTCCCTGCTCTGGGCATTTCTGTGAGGCCACAGGCTCCATGAACACTCATTCAGGTGTGGAAAGCACACATTCAGTCCATGTTCCATATCAGACATGGAAAAACCAAGGTTGGGTAAGGGGATGCTCTGCCCCAGGACACGGAGGGAGCTAGATGCAGACAGGCGGAAGCAGGGCCCAGTCTTTCTCCGTTCTGTCTCCACCATCTCAAAGTTGAGTCCAGTTCCTTCCGTTGTGTGCCGGGCAGCATTTGGGAGAGAAGTGGCCCTGACTTTGAATGTTAGCTGCACCACCTGCTAACTCTGTGCCTTTGCTGACTGTAACGGGGACAGGTACACCTACCCCAAGGCTGCTGTTCCGTAAACATGCTGCTGCTCTGTGCTCTCCTAGGGCAGCTACTCTCTCCCTTTCCTTCAGTTCAGGGATGCCTCCTCCAGGAAGCTGCCCTGGCTCAGCTCAGGGCCCCTTCTGCAGCTGCAGGGCCCTTGCCTTCTACCGCCCTTTTTCCTGTTTCCTTCTGTGTGTCTCTGCCTCTGCAGATGACGTGCCAGGGCTGGCTGGGCAGTGGGAGTGGGAAGACTGAGCTCAGGCTCTGGATTCAGGCAGAAGCCCCCCTCCTGCCCCCCAACACACACACACAGACCTGATGCTGGAAACCCACCAGCTTTGTGACCCGAGGCTCAGTTTCCTGCTCTCTCAAGGTGGGTAGTGACCCAGGCAAGCTGGTGCTATGGAAAGACTGGATTTTGGAATTAGACACAGGCCAGATCCCAGGCTTATTGCTAATTATGTGATAATTATGGGTCATCTCCATCTCACTGAGCCTCAGTCTCTGCTCTGTAAAGTGGATACCGGGGCTAAGAGAGCTGTTGAGGGGATTACTGAGGTGTTGGCATAAAGCTCCTGGGTCCTCTCTGCCTCCCAAGCCTAATGTTAAGTGATTTTTCTCTTCCCTCTAAACCCCTCCTGAGCTTAAATTTCCTCATCTGTAAAATACTGATAATTGGCATGTAGCCAATTATAGCTATCCATTTATTTATTCCCTTCCACCTGCCCCACTGTCATCTGGCTCATATTTGTGGAGTGCGTTGTCCCGGGCGCTGAGCATCTCCCACAGGATTGCTGTGAGACCACGGAAATCAGCAACAGCTGGTGGTCTGCCTGCTTGCCACCCCCTAGGTCATGGGGCCCCCTGAGGAGCACACAATTACACAGACTCAACACTGTGTGATGACTCTCTGTGAGCAGGATGAAACAAGACAAAAACAAGACCCTACTCCTTAGCTGTGCCTGAGCAGACATACAGAAAAGGACACTGGGAGCCACAAAACATCCTCCAGAATGGGACTGGCTGCTGGTTCTTCCCAAAGACAGCTCAAGCCTTGAGCTGTTGTTCTGCCTCCTAGATAAAAGTAACCTTTTATCTAGGTTATCTAGGTATCTAGGTATCTAGGATACCTACTCGTTGAATTACCTCCACCTTCTGACAGTGCCCGACTGTAAAAGACCGCTGCTGCCCTGAACTCTCCCAAAGTCACCCAACATAAGCCCAGATCCCGCAATAGGCCCCTCGGCACTCCCTTGCATCAAGACGCCCCGTGGCTCCTTGTGGCATGCAGCCTCCCCGCCTCTGTCTGCGTGTGTGCTGCTGGCCTTTCGCTGGTGGGCTTCAGCAGCTGGGAGTAGGACCAAATGAAATATTGGAAATCAAAGTGCTTTGCAGTTTTCAAACCCCTCCACAAACAAAGGGGCTTATTCCTCTTCTGAGGCAAAAGCCTAAGACCCAGGGAGCACAGCTCCGCTGTGCCTCACAGGGGAGTGCAAATTCCACCTGTGTATCAGGCCGGCCTGACGAAGCCCTCGTGTCCGCAAGTCAGTGGAGTTCTCACTCAAAGCGCCTGTGGTTAATGCTGTCCCGGGCTAGTTTAGCAAATTCGTACTAACCTCCACCGGGCGCAGAAGGTACTCTGCAAACAAGCAAATCCAAAGTAGCAATTTTAATCATGTTTTTATTCAGTTTCCACTTAGCAACAACAAAAAGTTCAACTAGGGAACTCACCACACCCGTGGAGACAGTCCCACCAGCCACACATCTGGCTTTTAATTACTCTTTAGTATTTATTTCATCCAGGAAATAGTTGACTCCTATGCCTGATGATCTTAGAGTGGGGGAAGGCATTAGCAAATAAACAGAGAAGCACACAGATTTGTCAACAGATGGATTACAGGGAATACAATTATATGCAAAGTGCCTTTGCCTTTAAGAAGCATTAATATATAAATTAGTCTTCCAGGGAATGCATGTAGCTAACTGCGTGAAAAAAAATTGAGTCCTACAGTAATGTCATCTTCTACTACATAGTCTATCGATATAGTCACATCTTGCAAAGCAGGAGTGATTGGGCACATTATTAATGGAACAAAGTCAAACTATGTATTCATTAAATTGCTTTTTTGAGGAAAGAAGCCTATTAGAATCCATTTTATAATGTATTTATTCCTTTTTACAATTTAATAAGTACTTAACTCTTATTTGAAGAACAATGAAAGAAGTGATTTTGCCATTTTTGGAGTAAAATTAAAAACAAACAATAAAAACTATAATAAGCATGGATTATTAGACCAGGTGGGTCTACAAACATCTGGAGCTTAGTGTTTTTGTGTCTGGCTGGAGGTCCTGGCCTAGGGGGCAGCTGCCCAGTGGCCACAGTGAATTACCGGCTGTCAAGCCCTGGTGGAACCATGCAGAAGGGAGCCGACTCAATCAGAATGATCAGATTCGATGTGTGCAGATCAATAAGCCGCACTCCACCCCTGAACTGTGGAAAAGCACCGCTGATTGTGCTGTGTTGTCATCGCTTGTTGCAGACCTGACTCATCTCTGTGATGTGGACTTCTTGGAGCTCGGAATGAATCTTCTCTTTTCTGGACCTGGCACGTAGCAGGATCTATTTAAATGTGTCTGCTGGCAGAATCAGTCCTCGCCACTGCCCTCGAGGGCTGCATTTCCAGGGTGCAGTCCAGTGGGTGGTTAGGTGCTCAGACTCTGGAGCCGGCTGCCTGGGCTCCATCCTCACTCTGCACTTCTCTGTTGCACGACCTTCTTTCCTTGGGCACTTGAACTCTCGGTTTTCTCTCCCATAAACGGGGGAGAACTACAGGCCTCTTCCATAGGATTGTTGTGTAAGGGTTAAAGGAGTGAGCGCATAGAAAGCTCTAATACAGGGTCTGGCATGAGGTGCTGGACGCACGTTGAGTTTTGATCCTGTGGTCTGAGGTTGCAAGGACCCAAAGGCTGCTTCATGCTTGGGGTCCATCAGAGGCATGAGGCATTTGGGATGGTTTCATGAAAAGCGAACCTGTGGCCACTAAGAAATGCACTTGTTTAGTGTTTTACATTTCCTAAGCACTTCATGTCTTTGCACTTTTACCCTCCATGAACAAAAATAACTATTTTCTTGAGGATATTTCCCCCAAAGAAAGTCTGGCATTCAATTGCTCAGAAGCCCTTCCCAGACCTTGAGAATGATGGAGAAATCCTCTGGTCTGCTGGCCTGGGTGCTGCTCCATGGTGGGGGCACCTTCCCTTCACCTCTGCATCCCCAGGGCTCAAGACTGGGCAACTGAGGGGTGGGAGACAGCGCTCCAGGGAGAAAATGTCACGCGAATGGTGGCATTGAGGTGGGAACAGCTGGGCAGAGTCAGAAGGCGAGCTCAGGGTCTAGAGTGTAGGTTTACGGGGTTGAGGATGGGAAGCCTGGCAAGAAATAAGCTTAGAGGGTTCCAGCTTGGAGCACTTGAAGAATCAGTGAGCTAAACATGCTGGACCTGTGCTGGAATCCAGGCAGCCACAACACAGGGTGCTGGTGATGGTGGGCGAGGCAGACAGAGGCTGCAAGAGCTGGCTGGCCACATAGGAGGCTGAGCCCCCTGCATCGGGGAGCAGGTTGAGGGGTCCATCCAGGTGGGGGCAAGCCTGCAGGGCAAGGCCTGGGCCAGGTCCTGTGTCTGAAGGTGCTGGCATTTCCTTCACAGAGACAGCCCATACTTTGGGCAAGTCCTGGGCCAGGTCCTGTGTCTGAAGGTGCTGGCATTTCCTTCACAGAGACAGCCCATACTTTGGGCAAGTCCTTCCTCTGTGAACTGGGAATTAGGTTGACTAGTTCTGGCTCAACAGTGGCTGCAAGTTTATAAAAATTAGTTTATAAAAGGAATCAAATGACTTAGGTTTTAGGCCAGGTGTTATTTTTCTCCGAGAATGGCAGCCTGCTGTATTTTTATTATCTCTTAGCCATAAAGCACACCCTGGAAAGTCTTTGAGGAGACTTGCTGAGCTGGCAGAGCAGCCTTTCTGTGGATGGAAAGATCAGCTATTATTAAATGAACCCATTAACCAAGATACTTTATAAACTCCAGATGATCTCTTCCTTATCATCCTCTAAGATGATTAACATTTTTAGTGTTTCTTTTATGAAGCTTTGAGGAAAGACAAATAACCTGACGTAAAATGGAAGCATCTTTTCCTGTCTTGTCAGTTTCTTTTTCTGAAGAGCCTGCAGTCAGAAACAGGGAGCTCACCACTGTCCAAACCAGTTACATTTTCCTATTTCCACCAAATGTTGGAAGGTATTTCCTATGGTTGAGTCATTCATTGATTCAACAAATGTTTGTTGAGTGACTGTGAAGGGTCAAAATTAAGGGCCAGATAAGGGAAATCAGAGAGGTGGGATGGACATGCTGCTAATTTTGAATCAGGTAGGTGGGCAAGGCCTCCTGGGGAAGGTGATATTGGAGTAAATGGTTGAAGGATGTGAGATGGGTAAGCTGAACAGATCTGTCGGTTCTGGATGGGTTTTGATTCATTGATTTATCTCCTTTGTGGGTCGTATTTTCCCATGTCTTTGATCTGCCTGGTGATTTTTGATGGGATGCTAGACATTGTGTATTTACCGTGGGTGCTGGGAAGCTTGAACTCCTGTCAGTATTCTTGAACTTTGTTGTGGGGTGCAGCTAAATTACTTAGAAACAGTTTGACCCTTTTGGATTTATGATTTGTTAGGCAGGACAGTAAAAGTACTCAGTCTGAGGTTAATTATTCCACACTCCTGAGGCAAGACCTTTCTGTGTGCTCCACCTAGTGTCCTGTGAACCCTGAGATTTCCCAGCCTGGCTGGTGGGGACAGGCAATGTCTCTGCCCTGTGAGTCCTGGGAACTGTTGCCTTTCGTTCTTCCAGGCAGTTCTTTCCTGGAAGAATGAAAGGCATTCTTTTATTCTGGCCTAGGGCGGTGTCCTTGCACACGTGTGCTGATCAGGACTTGCAAATACTCGAGGGCCCTCTGCCAGACTCCAGTCTTCCCTTTCCTCCATGGGGCTCTGTTCTACAAACTAGGCAGTCTCCCCAGACCCTCAACTCAAGGCGTCCATGGGCTCTGGCTGGGCCCCCCTTGGCTGTGGTCTGGAGCTTCTCTGTGGGTAGTAAGCTGGGACAATCAGAAGGCTCTTCTCACCTGTTCACTACCTCTCAAGGGCCTATGTCCTTTGTTACTTGCTGCTCGGTGTCTTGAAAGCTGTTGTTTCATATATTTTGTCAGTTTTTCAGCTGTTTCAAACAGGAGGGCAAATCTGGTCCTTGCCACTCCATCTTGGCTGGAGGCAGGAATCTCTTGTTATCCCATTTTACAGGTTGGGGAGTTGAGACTCAAGGATTTTAAGTAGCTTGCCCAAGCTAGTAGATGCTGGAACTGATTCAAGCCCCATGCTTCTTCCAGTATACCACGCCATGCTGTCTTGGACCAGTTACTTAAATTCTTTAAACCTCCATTTTTTCCTTGGCAAAATGGGGCAATGATGAGATGTGTATGCACAGTTCCCAGCCTGGTGCCTGACTCAGGGTCACTGCTCACTTTATGTCAGCTCCTTCCTGCCTTTTAGCTGAATGTTCAATTCACAAGTGAGGTTCTCATAGCCAGAATGAAGGCACACCTCAACGGGCACCTGGGTGAAGTGTGCCTCACAGAACTCTGCTTTCTCTCTGCCAGGTGCCCAGAACCTTGGGAGTGAGATGTCTGGAAGTATCACCTCCTGCAGTTTCTCAGGTCCTACTCTCAATGCATATCCATCACTAGTGAAAATCAATCTTGTCAAGTTAAGTTGCATATTGGCCTGTGGTTCCTCATAAGACCAAGTAGAGAAGTGACTCCTGAATCTGTGGTGTTATGAAAACTTTGTTCAAAGGACGCACCTCCCTCTGACCCCGTTAATGCTTCTATGGACAAGTCATATTTACTAGGATGTGGCATAATCCCCAGTGCTCAGTAGGAGGGCCTGGAAACTCATTCCTGCGGTTGACCCTGGGTGGCTGCATGATTTAGGGTTAGAGACCCACGTGTGAATTTAGCTCCAGCAGTAGTTTGCTGTGCATTCCTGGGTAGGTCACCTCCCTTCTCTGAGCATCATTTTCTTCATCTGTAAAATGGGTACTTCAATACCTAATTTTGTAAGGTTGTTATGAGATTTGGAGATGAGGCATGTAAAGTGAGTAGCACATAGTAGATGCTCAATTAATGATCATTCAACTAGAAAATTTAAACTGTACCTAAACAGCATATTTCCAAAGGAGGTTTTGGGGTCAGGAATAAGGAAGGATTTCAGAACTATTGCAACATCATGTGAAGTTATTAGGCCCCCAGATCTCACATAAAATTAATCTTAATTGGGTAGGACCTGCTATCAATTTGTGCTATGAACACTCCATGTTCCTTTACGGTGGCTCGAGTAGAGTAGGACATTTAGAATACCTGTACTGTGAAGAGCCTGCAGGGATAAGCTCAGGGGGCTGAGTTTACTTCAGGAGGGACAGAAAAAACCCAGTGAGTACGTGTTTAGATGGAGCACCCGAGAAGGAAGATGTGAGAGTGCCCATGGCAAAGCCAGTCTTCTTGCCACCTCTCGTCTGTCTGTGTGGGACACCTGCTGTGTGTCGGGCACTGGCTCTGTCAGGCGCTCTCTGCATTGTATCTCACTTAATCTTCACAACTGTCCTTCAGTGTCAGGCTTGTGTGTGAGGGCATGGGAGCTCAGGAGGGACACAGTGTAGGCAGGCTGTGTAGCTGGTGGCTGGCCACGCTGGGATGAGAACCTGGGCTGGTCTGACTGCAGACTGCCTGTTTCAGGGGAAGGTGGGCCTGGAGGCTATGTGTCCGCAATGGGGTGGGCAGGTGTCTGCAGGCAGCGGACCACCCCCAGAGCTTGACAGGGAAGCTGGGGATGTAAGGAACCGATCACAAGTGCACAAGATGCTGCACTGAAGATGATGCCAGGCAGGTCTACTAACTGGAGGTAACACTTGAGGACTTGTAAACCAGCCTTGACTGGCGACGTGAGGGAGTCCAATGCCACAGGTCAGGCTGGGCCTCTCGCAGGCAGGTGGAGCTCCCAGGCCTGGAGCCCGCAGCCCTGGTGGGGCTGTGCTCAGCTCAGAGCCAGGACTGACGGGGGAAAGCAGGCTGGGATCTTGATTGGATGGCTCTGAGTCTGTCGATTAATCGGGGGAGAATTGACATGTTTACGTTATAGAGGCTTCCAGTCTACGTGCATAATTATTCATATGTTTATGTCTCAGTTTTCCCTCTGTAATGTCTTGTGGTTTTCTATTGGAGGACTTGCCCACCCTCTGTTAGATTTAATCCTAGGTGTTTCATGCTTGTTGGCTGTTATTATAAGTGGGTATACTTTCTCAAATTTCATTTTCTAATCTTTTGGTACTGGAATATAGAAATATAAATTATAGTTTTATTTCTTCCTTTCCAATTCTTAAGCCTTTTATTACTTTTGCCTGCATTAGGCATTGGCTAGTGTCTGCAGTAAAATGTTAGGGAGAAGTGGTCATCAGTGGGCATCCTCTCTTGGTCCTGACTTCAGAGGGTAGGTTTTCAGTAGTTCACTGCTTACGGGTGATATTTGCGGCAGGGATTGTTTTTAGTAGATACTATTTATTAGATTAGGGAAATTACCTTCTATTCCTAGTTTGCTAAAGCCTTTTCTTCCTGAATGAACGTTGAATTTTATCAAATGCTTTTTCTGCATCTATTAAGATGCTCATGTGATTTTACTCCTTTATTCTGATACTGTGTTGAATTACATTAGTTGAATTTTCTTTTTTTTTTTTGTGAGGAAGTTTAGCCCTGATCTAACACCTCTTGCCAATCCTCCTCTTTATGCTGAGGAAGATTGCCCCTGGGCTAACATCTGTGCCCATCTTCCTCTGCTTTATATGTGGCACGCCGCCACAGCATGGCTTGACAAGCGGTGTCTAAGTCTGCGCCCGGTAACTGAATCTGTGAACCCCAGGCCACCAGAAACGGAGCGCACAAGTTCAACCAACTGTTATGCCATCAGGCTGGCCCCCATTAGGTGAATTTTAATTAGAAACCAATCTTGCTTTCCTTAAATAAACTCAACTTGGTTCTTTTTTATACATCACTGGATTAATTTGCTAGTATTTTGTTTATGAATTTTGCATCCATGTTCATGAGAGTTATTGGTGTGTGATTTTCCTTCTTGTAATGTCCTTGTCAGCTTTTGGTAGCAAGGTTAAAATGAGTTGGGATGTGTTCCATTCTTTTGCACTATCTGGAAGAGTCTGTGCAAGATTTGTGTCATTTCTTCTTAAATATTTGATAGAATTTATTGGTCAAGCCATTTGGACCTGGAGATGTCTTTGAGGGAAGACCTTTAGCTAATGATTCCATTTTTAAAAAGATACCTATCAACTTAGATTTTCTTTTTGCATCAGTTTTGGTCAGTTGTGTTTTTCAAGGAATTTGTCCATCTCATTTAAATTTTCATATGTATTGCCATAAAGTTTTTATAAAATTCTTTCCCTATCTTTTAAATTTCTGTATAATCTATACTAATGTCCCCTTTTGTTTTTGGTATTAGTTAATTGTACTTTCTCTTCTTATTTCTTGACTAGTCCAGGTAGTTTAGAATTTAAAAAAACAGTATTTGGTGATGTTGATTCTCTATGCTACACATTTGTTTCCTCTTTGTTTCCTTTTTGTTCTTAACGTTATTGTTTCTACCACTTCCTTGTTTTTATTTCTTTACTTCTTATTTTTGAGAAGGTATTTAATTATTTTTTAGCTTCTCTTCTCCTAATAAGTACATTTATGGCTATCTAATTTTCACTAATTTTGAATCTAGTTGTATCCCACAACTTTGATATGTCATCTTTTCATTATGAGTTAAAAATATTTTTAAATTTCCACTGTGTGTCTTTGACTAACTGCAGTCTAACTTAGATTAGTATTTTTACAATTTCCCAAGAATGCTTTGACCTTCCTTAGAACACTTTAAATTTGTCTATTCTCTCGCAGCTTTGTGGTATTTTTGTCATATACACAAATTCTACATATTTTTTTTGTGTGTGTGAGGAAGATCAGCCCTGAGCTAACATCCATGCCAATCCTCCTCTTTTTGCTGAGGAAGACCGGCTCTGAGCTAACATCTATTGCCAATCCTCCTCCTTTTTTACCCCAAAGCCCCAGTAGACAGTTGTATGTCATAGTTGCACATCCTTCTAGTTGCTGTATGTGGGACGCGGCCTCAGGATAGCCGGAGAAGCGGTGCGTCGGTGTGCGCCCGGGATCTGAACCTGGGCTGCCAGTAGCAGAGCTCGTGCACTTAACCGGTAAGCCATGGGGCCAACCCTCTACATATATTTTAAACCACACATGGCATTATTATTATTTTTGTTTGCATAGTCAGTATTCATTTAGATTTTCCCATATTTTTATCCTTTCCATTCCTCTTCATTTCTTTCTGCGTTTCCAGACTTATGCCCAAAGAACTCACTTTAGTATTTCTTATAGATTGGGTTTCCTGGTGATGAGTTCTCTGTTTTTGTTTGTTTGAAAATGTTTTGTTTTGCCTTTGTTTTCAAGTATATCTTTCCTGGGTATAGACTAGTAGGGTGGCAGTTGTTTTCTTTCTGGCTTGCATTGCTTCTGTGAGAGATTTTCTGTCAGTCTTATTGTTGCTCTGTTGAAGGTAATCTTTCTCTTCTAGCTGTGTAAACAATTTCTCTTTGTTTTTTTAGCATTTTCACTCTGATGTACCAGGAGGTTGTTTTCTTATAGGCTGTAGCTCCTTTGAGTCTGTGGTTTGATATCTTTCCTCGTTTTTTGAAACATTCTTTGCCATTATCTTCTCACAGTTTGGCTCTTGCTTCATTCTCTCTCTCCCGTCCTGTGGGACTACAGTGACACATACAAGACTTTTTCACCACGCCCCCTTTGTCTCATGCTTTCTTTTCATCTTCTGTGCTTCAGTCCAGAGGTGACTCATCTTTCAGTTCATGAATTCTTTCTTCATTATGTTTAAACTGCTATTTATTGAGTTCTTATTTCTGTTATTGTATTTTTAACTTAAAAGTTTCATTTGATTTTTTTTGCAAAAATTCACTATAATTTAGTTTATTGAACATATTAGTCACAGTATTTTTAATACCCATTGTTGATAACTCTGATATTCAGATCTCCAGTGATCTGTTTCTAGTGTCTCTTTTCCAGTGAGTTCTTATCTTTTTACACAGTTTTTTTTTTTTTCTAATTGAAGGCCAGAATTGTGTGTAATAAAGCCATGGATATAACTTGAGCTCTGGGTGAGGTTACACTCCTCCAGAGGATTTGTTTGTTCCTGGCAGGATTTTAGCACAGCGGAAGATCACCTCAGCCTGAACTAACTTGAAGCTGGGTCTCAGTGTTGGAGGTGAGCCTTCTTCTAGTCCACTCTGCCCCTGTGGGGGACACAGCTGCAAGCTTGCGGTGCTCGCCAGGTCACCTCATCCTCATTGGCCCTGAGCCCGACTTTCTCCCCCTCGGTCCTGGGAGACTGTCACAGGCTTTGTCCCGCTCTCGGCTCTCAGCAGCTGCTTTCTAATTGTCTGCTTGACTTGGGAGTGGAAAGGTGCCCTCAGTCCTCAAACACAGAGGAAGATGAACACAGTGTGCCAGTCCACTGCCAGGACGGGCCAAGGCTGTGGAAATCTCAGGCCCTGACCAGTGCCGTGGCAGTTCTGCGTCTGCCCTGTAGTGTCTCTCAGGCTGTGCCTTCTAGGTAGAAAAGAGGACCAAAGCCACCAGGCACGGCTTCTCATTGCTCTCTTAACCCCCTGCTGAGGTGGAGAGTAATCCCATTTGCAGGGTGCTGTGGCCATCAGAGGCTGAAGTGATGCCCAAGAATGGGGAGGGCAATGGACGAACGGGCAGCAGATAGGGCTCCTGCGGGTTCCCCAGAGCGTCCCAGAGGGGACCTGGCTTTGGACAGAGAAGAACACGTAAGGGCTGCTGCACACTGCAGCCCCCACCCCGCCCAGCTCCCTGAGGACGGAGAGGACTTTCTTCGGCAGTTCTTTTGTTGTTTTTATTTATTTTTTTCCTAGGTTGAAACTAAGTTGAGATTTAAATCACTTTGGGAAGCCAAAAGCTGCACCGTAGTTTTTCTTTTGTAGAAAGCATAAATCATTCTGTTTTGAGAGTGAAGTTTAATATTTTACTCCAGAAGCTGATTTTATGCCTCAGAAAAGCACTTGGTTTCAGGAGTGCAGGCTGCTTGGTCAGATCTCCTGGTACGTGCTGAGCCTTGAATGCTGTGCACAGGCAGAGGGATGGCCCAGCCTGGAGCTTGTATTTTGTGTGTCATTGTTTTTTCATTTCATTTTTCTAGTATTCTATTTTTATTGTATTTTGCTAAAGTATCAGTCTGCAATACATTGGAGATTAAGGAAACTGGTCCTTCCCTTCCTGAGAAGCCCTGACCTAGACTTGCTGTGGGAAGTGGGTGAGGCTGTGTGGGCCAGGCTCCAGAGAGACCAGTGACACTAAGATCCCTCCTCAAGGAGGCACTGCTTCCTCCTGAGGCGGAGACGGTTGGGGTTGTGTGTGAGGCAGCCATGCCTGCAGGAGACTTGCCCCAGGACTGGGGAGCAGAGATGCAGGGAGGCCAGAGGGCTTGGAGAACGTGAGTGGTATTGTAGGTGCCGGGATGGAGCTAGTACTTCCATAGACTAGAAGACCTGGAGGAATTGGGGGTGATTTCTCTGTTCACCAAGTTTGGGGGTTTGAGAGAGCCCAATATATCGCCCTTATATATGTATAAAGGAGGCTGCCAGTGTCACCATGACACTCCTCTGCCAAATGCTTTCTAACGGCTTCCTGTTTCTGTTAGGATGCAGTTGGCACACGACCTCTAACGGGCTAACCTTGCTTCGCTCTCGTGCTCGTGCCCAGATGCATCAAATGACTTACTGTTGCCTAAAGTCACAGGATTCTCTGAAGCCCACGTGAATTCAGACATGTGTTGGGGTCTGGCAGTGACGCTGTCGAGGTGATGCCTCTGTAGTCAGGTGGATGTGGCTGGGGTCCAGCGCCGCCACACTCCTCTCCTCGTCTTTCAATGGGGCTCACCTGGGTGGCTGCCGGGATGATTTCAGGACTTGGCACAGTCAGAAGGGGCGAGCTGAGCTCTGGGTAGTCTTCAGAACACCAAGGCAACACAGGGACAGATGTTACCACGATGCTGGGTAAGTGACACCAGAGTGTAGGGAAGGAGTGGTGGTCCTCCAGAATCTCTGATGGAGTGTCCAGGGACTGTGATGGTGGTCATTGTCATCATCATCCTTGGCACAGGCATGTGTCAGCCCACAGTGCCTCCCCCTCAACGCCCTCACTTCTCCCCACTCTCTCTCCATCTCTTGCCCCTGGAACCTGCACTCAGAGGCAGGGCTCTCCTGGGGGTGGGTGAGGGTCCTGACCAGCTCGCACAGGTCCAGATGGGGGCCCCGTATGCCCGGGGTTGGGTGGGGGGTCCTGAGCAGACCACTCAGGGCTGAGCCCTGGACTCAGCTGTTGCTGGGGTTCCCTGGCAGGATGGGTGGGGGTGCTGTCATGGTCCTGCTTGTGAGTCACAGAGTCTCTCTCCTCTAGGGTTCTTTGGTGGCTGTAAGGAGGAGCTGGGGCTCATCTTTGCTAAAACTGGAAGAGTAGATTGAAGGCAGAACAATTACACAGCCTGGAACCCCGGACACAGTTGTTAAAGAACATGTAATGAAGGCTCATTTCCCCTCCCAGCCTGAGTGACAAAGAAATCACACCCAGCGACCAGTCTCCATGCAAATCCTCCTGCAAATATCCCGAGCCCCCAGCATAGTTTAGCCGTGCTTGTAGTGGGATTTTGGGGGAGCATGGCCGGCCCGGGAGCCGCGCAGGCACTCATGAGCACCCTGCAGTGTGGCCGTGCTGTTTGGAATGGCTGGACCTGTCCAGGAAAGGAAAAGAGGTGGAGTACGCCCCAGGGGAGCTTTCCAGAGGGGAGACTCATAGGGGCTGGTGGGGGACAGGGGGAACACACCATGCAGCGTGCCCCTTGACGTTTTGTTCAGTAATAGGCACCCCCGCCCAACGCCCCAGGAAGAGTACAGCGGGCTTCTGCCCTCCTGCTCTCAGTGCGACCACTGTGTGAGTTTCCCGGGGTGCTGTGACAAAGCGCCACAAACTGGGGGGCTTACAACGACGACGATTTATTGTCTTACAGCTCTAGACCTCAGAGGTCTGCAGTCAGTGTCACAGGGCAGAAATCAAGGTGTCAGCAGGGCTGCGCTCCCTTGTGGGGCTCCACGGGAGGGTCTGTGCCTGCCTCTGCCAGCTCCGTGGCTGCAGGCCTCCCTGGCTCGTGACGCATCTCTCCTCCCTCTGCCTCCCTCTTACAGAGGTACTTGTTTTTTTTTTTTTTTTTTTTTTTGGTGAGGAGATCAGCCCTGAGCTAACATCCGCCAATCCTCCTCTTTTTTTTTTTGCTGAGGAAGACGGCCCTGGGCTAACATCGGTGCCTATCTTCCTCCTTACAGAGGTACTTGTGAGGGCACTGGGCCCACCACAAAACCCAGAGTGGTCTCCTCCATCTCAAGAGCCATAACTTCATCACATCTGCAAAATCCTTTTTTGCCATATAGACTGTATTAAGTCAGGGTTCTCCAGTACGTGTATGTGTATGTGTGTATATGTGTATGTATATGCTGGTCTTCACGGATCTCCCAATCCTCCTGCAAATATTCTCCCCACATATATATATAGGTAGCTAGATGTCGATCACTCTAAGAGATATTCATTTCCTAAAAATGAATCTCTCTCTCTGTATATATATTTAGATAGATATAGATATATAGATATATGTATCTCCACAGTCTCTCTCTCTATAGGTATATAGATATATAGCCTCCACAATTGCATGAGCCAATTCCTTAACATCAACCTCTCTCTCTATAGATAGACTCTATCTACATAGATTATATCATCTATAATCTATATAGATATAATAATGTATTACCTGTATAGATATATATATCTGTATGGATCGATAGACTCTCTCTCTCTCTCTCTCTCTCTCTGAGACACTCGCTAAGGAATTGGCTCCGACAACAATGGAGGCAGTAAGTGTACCACCTGCAGGGCAGGCCGCTGGTCTGCAGCCCCAGGGAAGAGCTGGTGCTGCAGCTTAAGTCTGAAGGCCATCTGCTGGTCTTGCCTCTTCCTGGGGGCCTCACTCTTTGCTCTTAAGACCTTCAACTGATTGGATGAGGCCCACTCACGTTATGGAGGGTCATCTGCTTCATTCAATACTGAGTTACATGTTAGTCTCACCTGAAAACACCTGCACAGAAACATCTAGTATAGTGTTTGACCAAACATCGGAGTTCTGTGACCCAGCCAAGTTGACACATAAAATAAACCATCACATAGGGTAACACTCACAGTTCCAGAGATCAGGACATGGACATCTTTTGGGGAGCGTTGTCCCACTACTCCACCCTGAGTCGAGTGTCTCTGCCTGGGTCTGGTGCTTGGCACACCCAGATGCATCCCCTCACTTAGGTGGTCAGGTCCCTGCAAGGATGGAGCACAAGGGAGGCTGCAGGTTATGGTGGGAGAACATGGACTCTGAGGCAGATGGCCTGGTCCAAATCTCAGCTCTGCCACCTTCTAGCAGTCTGCCCTTGGGCGAGTCACTTGGTCCCTCTGAGTCTCAGTTTCCTTATCTGGAAAGCAGGGACAATCACAGTTGTAGTCATGTGAGGATTAAATGGAGTAAGGTGGGGTCTCCTTCTCCCTTCCCCAGGCCCCTCCCAGCGAATACAACGGAGCATCCTGCGGGCCCTGACAGATACCTGCTGACTAATTGTCACTCACTGGGCTGGCCTGCCATTTCATTTTGGTGTGGTTGAGCTGACCCGAGTGTTTTTATTATTTTCATTTTTCTTAGCCAGAGAAGTAGTAAATTTATTTTAAGGCAATGATCTTGCTCTTTTCCTCTTGTTCCCATAAATTATGACCCAACAGGCTGTGCACAAACAGTTTGCTTTGATATCTCCCATTAATCTTTGCTATATTTTGTAAGCAAACTTCAGTGCAGTGAACTGGGTTTTAATTAAATCTTGAAATTTCTGGTATTTCACAACTCACTCTCGCACTGGACTATAAAAGGAGTCCGTATAATTTCATGGGGAGCAATTTCCTTTACTACAAATATGCAAAGTGGAACTTACTTCCCTTGACTTCTTGTTCTAGACTGTCTGATTCTCTCTGCGGTGCCTGCTGGAACTCCTCTGTGCTTTCTGCAGTGAGCAGGGCATGTCTCCAGGACTCCAGGAAGAGGAGACAGAAAGATCTGGCCTGGCGTCAGGGAGGAGACTGGTGTCTGCAGGGCTTGATGGGCCCCCCGACACTGTGGGCCGGCCACACTCTGCCCCTGAGGAGGCTCAAGCCCAGGGGAGGTCTGAGGGCGCCGTCTGTGCGTCACCACGTGCCCACCCCCATCTCCCCATCGTCCCTCTGCCTGGACGGTGGTGGCCAGGCCCTGCAGTGGGCACTGGAGGTGCGAGCTCAGTCACACGGGGCATTTCCGGTGCCCTGAGGGTGCGCTGGGGGTGCATAGGGCAAAGCCTCCTACCTCCCGTGCTCCCTGGGTAACACTTGGTATCCAGAGGTTGGCTCTGTCAGAGTCAGCGAGAATGGCCAACGGGACGCGGCGTGGTATGTGAGTCGCTCACGTCAGTCGTGATTCTTCTGTTCCGTGGCTTGCAAATGTCGTAAACTGTTCCTCTCCTGGGGAGGCCCTCTCCCCTGAGCCATGTGATTCACGCACACCTGCAGTCAGGGCGCAGGTGGGTACAGCCTGTCCTTCCACGGGCTGCTGCTGTGCTGGTCCAGCTGCACGTCATGGACCTGCGAGCTGTGAGAGGCTCAGAGGGTCTTCAGGAGGAGCCCCTGTGAGCCTCTGCTCTCTGCCCATGGGGACACGCAGCTGCCCACAAAGGGCACGTGCTAGTGTGTCCTGCTTCCTGCTGCCCTCCCGCTGGCCACCCCAGCCCCCAGTCCTGGCCTGACTGTGCTCAGCTCTACGCTCACGCTGTTGACCCTGCCCAGTCCCCTTCTCTCTCCCCCACTCCTCTTCTCGCTACGGGATGGTTTTAGGTGGGTGCCAGGAGAAGAGCAATTTAGGACCAAAGTCATCCACATCACAGTCGAGACAGCGAAGGAGGCAGCATAGTGTGCTGGTTACAAGCAGCAACTCTGAGCAGTGTCAGTGATTCTGTCACTGACTTTCTGTGTGATCTCGGGCAAGGGACTAACTTCTCTGACCCTCTTGTTTTTTCACCCTGTGAAGAGTGTCTCCCTGTGGCAGAGGCAGATGCTCACCAAGCACACTGTCTGCTCCCCACGCCTCCCAGCCCCCTTGCAGTCAGGCTGGGGCAGGTGACTGGTTCTGGCTAATGGGTTGTGGCAACAAGTGCTGTGCCACTTCTGAGCAAAAGCATCAGTCAGTGCACAGCCTCCAGCTGCTTGTTGTCTTCTGAGGCAACCAAAGAACTGTGTTCCAGACGATTCAGCTGCTAAAAGGCGGTGCCTCCTTCACCCCGCGTGCCGGAGAGAGTGTGTGGAGCAGAGCCCCTGCCCCCTTCAGACAGCTCCTGACAGACGCGTAGCACAGATGGAAAGCAAACTTGATGTTGCTAAGCCACTGGAGTTGGGAGCATAACCCAGCCTGTCCTGACTGTGTTGTCGCACTGTACATAAAGCATGTAGAAGGACATTGGAAGTGCTCTTTAAGAGTTTGTTAAATGAATACACGGGACCTTACCCTATACAGGTTTTGGCAGACTAAGAAGATCTGTACTTAGTAGGTTTCTCAAGGTGCCTCTTATCCTCCCTCCAACATGTTCTAGAACACTCTACATGTTAAAAGCCACAGACCCAGGGAGTTAAACAAGGTTCGCAGGGTCACACAACTGAGAGAAGTGCTTAGTGTGTTGTCAATGGCGTTTCTCTCTCGTCATTAGCTATTCGACAAAGCATATTCAGAACCTCCTATGCGCCACGAGCAGTGCAGGAGATGCGGCCCAGTGAGCGGCTCTGCTCCCAGGGAGCTGGCAGGAGACTGGGAAGCAGGCATGGGGTGATAGTGAGTGCCGGGGGTTCTGTACCAGCTGCTGCGGCCGAGACCAGGCCCTGCAACCCAGCTCCAGGCTGCCGGAAACGGCCTTCCTGACACGTGGCTATTTCTCACCAAGTTTGAGCACCGACTGTATTCCAGCGCTGCACTGAGCACCAAGGACCCCAAGAAGTATGAGCTCAGTCCTGCCCACTAGAGGTGCTCAGTCAGGAAACAGGAATGAGTAAAACTGAGAATTCCTGATTGCCTGCTGGGCAGCCTCCGCAGGCCCCTCAGATTCTCCCTGCCACCTGCACTCTCTCCTCTTCCTGCCTCCACCATCACCTTGCTGGTTCCTCAGGGCGCAGTGAGGGAAGCTGAGCCATCACCTCCACAACCCCTTTTCTCGAGCGCAGAGACTATAACCCAGACCCCCTTCCAGGAAGGACTTTGGGCGACGGGCAGCATCCAGCTGTCAGATCCTCCAGGTTCTCATTTGTAGCCTGGGAGAGGTGGGTGTGCAAAGGCCCAGCCATCTCAGCCTAGTGGGGGACAATTCTGACGGGCGACATGTGCCCCAAAGAAGCCTGCTGCTTGGCCAAGGCTGTGCTGGGCTACACTGCACCCTGCCTGGCCCTGCCTCCTCCCCTTCTCTCATAGGTTCTTGATGCCCGTAAACGTCTGTCCCCGGACTTCACAGCATCTGCTTCCATTTAGTCCAACAGGCAGCTCATCCTAGAGACGCTCAAGGCCCTCGTCCCCATCTCTCAGCTGTCTCTCCCTCACACCCCACCTCCCCTTTGCCACCGTCTGTCTTCTTGGACCTGGGTTTCTGCTGTGGCCTCCCTACTAAGGGGTCTCTCTGCCCCACCGGGTCTCCTGCAGTCCAGCGTCTACACTGGGTGAGATTCAAGCTGACCAGTCACTCCCCAGATTAAAACTGCCCTGATGAAGTTTAAGCTCCTCATCTTGAGACAAGGGGCCCACTGAATCTTGGTCCCTACCCATTTCTTCCAGCCCCATCTTTCTCTGAGCTGTATAGGCACCGAGCTCTGGCTTTAGGGAATATAGGGTCTTGTGAAATCCTTGAGCTTGCTGGTGCTGGGGCATTCCCTTGGCTGTTGACTGCCCTGCTCCTGAGTGGAATGTGAGTTTCTTGTTCATCTCATAGCAAAGTGGAAACTCCAGAATCTCTAGTGGAGGGTCTTGGGGTGGCCTAGGGGCTAGGTGACACTTTGAAAGCTGCATTTAGATAGCATATTGTTTTGCTTACATTGAATGATAATTTAGCGTGGTTTGGGGGCTGGTGAGATCTGGGGTTCTAAATATCTTCAAAGACTTCCTTGGAACCACTGCTGTTTAACACCAGGGCCTGGCACTGGGAAGCACACGGTAACCCATGGTGCACGTCTGTGAGTGACTGGACGGACAGCACGGTCCGTGGGTGAGTAATCAAAATATGGATGCAGTGAAGGAGATGCTCATTCTTACCTGGTTGGAGTGCGAGGGCAGAACTTCCCACAAGGACATTCTTAAAGGACAAGCAGGAGGAGGGGCAGGGAAGCACCAGTGCTAGGTTGCATTGGTTAGTGTGTGTGTGTTGGGGATGGCGAGGTGCGTGGAGTGCTGAAGTCATCTTGGCGCTCAGGGTCTATGGGCATCAGTCAGGTCCATTCTGGAGCATGAGTGTGTGTAGCCTACCCCCTGAGGACTTGCCCACAGACACCATGCAGCCCCGGTTGATATCCCACGCTGGTTGCATTATTTCTATTCACACACGGGGTGCCTCTCCTCTGTTCATAGTGTGTAGAGGTATGTGTTCTAAGTCAATAGTAAAGCCTTCAAGAGTGGAAACCCAGGTTCTATAATTTCACGTTTCCCCTGGGATGTTCCCAGGCTCCCGTTGTCCTTGTGGGTAGATGAGATGAGAAGATCCTTGTCGAGAAGGGAGGAGAGGGAGCTGCCACTTTCTGCGCCTCCTTGATGCTGCTGTGTCCCCACAGCTCTCCAGGAGGGCGAGGCGCTCCCTATTGTGCAGACGAGGGCACTGGGGTGATAGAGGTTGGGTGATGTTCTAGGGGTTGCACAGTCACTAATAAGAAAAGCTGGAGGGGCTGGCCCCGTGGCTTAGCAGTTAAGTGCGTGCGCTCTGCTTCTGGTGACCCGGGTTTGGATCCTGGGCGGGGACCCATGCACTGCTTGTTAGGCCATGCTGTGGCGGCGTCCCATGTAAAGTGGAGGAAGATGGGCACACATGTTAGCCCAGGGCCAGTCTTCCTCAGCAAAAAGAGGAGGATTGGCATGGATGTTAGCTCAGGGCTGATCTTCCTCAAAAAAAAAAAAAAAAAAAGAAATGTAATGTGGTCCCTGCTCCTTCACTCTGCTCTGCTGCTCTGGGCTCTGTGTGGCCAACCTGGTGTGTGCCTGGTGAGCCAGGGAAGGTTCTGTGAGGGTGTGGGGCAGGGGGAGCCGACCCTCTTGGGCACCTGGGCACTGGCCTGGGCCATCACACTGAATCTTCACAGCGTCCTCCCAGGAGGATGTTCTCACTCTGCTTTGCAGATGAGCAAACTGAGGCTGAGATGTATTAAATGACTCACTGAATGTCACCCAGCTAATTAGGGGAGCGTGGGGATTTGAGCTCAGGCTGTCTGCTCTGAAAGTGGAGATGGAAATCACATTGCCCTTAGACAGCTGAGATGAGCACATTTCTGCCAGGACTCTTTTAGCAGAACATCATTTGTAGGAATGAGGGCTGTTAGCCTTTCCACTGTCTCGCAAAGAGCATAAGCTTTATCACCAGTGTGGTTTATTACAGAGCAGGTTTTTCTTTTCCTTCTCAGTCAGAATTACATGTTTTCATTTCTGCTTGATTATCTTCAGCTTCTCCAGGACCCCTATCAATCAACAGTGCTGGGACCTCCCCTTTTAACAAAATTACACTTAATCATACTATGTGTGGCCGCGAGGGAGAATCCCAGAGGTGTGGACGCAGTCTTCAAGTTTCAGGTATTAAAAATCCAGTATTCTCCATGAAAGAAAAAAAGACCCAGAATCATAATGTTCTAAAAGTAAATATGATTAAAAGTCTTCCTTCATAAATAATTAATATTTAATCCTCACTCTCCTTCTCAGTGCTTAGGTGCGGAAACTCTTTCTTTTCTAGTCTTGGGCTGAATGTCAGAATTTATGTTTAAATGGGCCTGTTTTGCACAGAGCCTGTAGCAACTCCGGCCCTAATGAGAGTGTTAATTTATATAGTTTCAGATGTGCCAGCTTCATTAGAGTTCAGCCTTGAAAGAAGTTTTGAGGCCAGTTTTCTAAGCTCCTTGATGGGGATACTCCGAGGAGGAAGCCGCTCTCCCTGTGACCAGCCTCACGCTTTGAATGCCGCTTCTTTTGGAATTTAGCCATTACTGACGTCTTTCTTTGGTTCAATGCAGGGCGGTGCTCCTTTCTTTTGTCCTGCAAACCCAGGGACCACAATGCTAGGGAGGAAGAGGGGGGCCCTGCAGAGCCTGTGCAGCCCTGGCAGGTGCCTCAGAGCGCGGGCTGTTTTGTGTGCGCCTGGCATCACCGGGGCCCTGGGCCGGCCAGGTGCATGTGGGCCTCTTTAGGGAAGACGGGCTTAGCTGGCTCCAGAGGCTTAGAAAATCTTGCGAGTTCTTTTTATAGGGAATGGCCACTTAAAGCCTAGGGTGACAAGCATTGTTGCGGTTCCCAGTTCAGATACTTTGGATTAGGGCCAGGAAAAGGTGATGAAGTCAAGGCTTTCTCCCAGTGTGTGTGGTTCATTGAACACATTTGCGAGGGTCTGTGTGATTGCATGGGGTCTGACATGAGGAGCCTGTGAGATGGCTTTATCTGGAGCCACCATCGACCTGCTGTGGGCCAGCGCAGCGCCAGGTGCTGGACACCCCTGGGACGATTCCGGCACTCAGTACACATCTCTCTTCTGCAGCGAGGAAGAGGAGGCTCTGGGATGCCACCACTCAAATCCTAGTCAGAGCCAAGGTTTGAACCCAGGCTGTCTGATGCCTGGACCCACGTAGGGCAGAACCGTTTCTGTGAACTTCCTGCCCACCCTCTAGCCTTTCCCCACAGCTTGGAGACAGGGGTCTGGAGACTTATTCTGGGTCCGTCAGCCAGAGGAAGCAGAGGGCTGGCTGTCGGGGAGGATGCACACCCATGTTGACTGACCTCCCCCACCCCCACGCCTAGATCTGCCGGGCTTGCCTCCTCTTCCACTCCCTGCAACAACAGCCAAGACGTCTGCGCCGTCCTCCCTCCTCCAGCTCCTCCCTCTCCTCCAGCAGGCAGCCTCCACCTACTTCTCAAGGATGGTGGAAGCCATCAGGGGTTTCTCCCGGCTTCCATCCACCAAGCCCGCCTGCCATCTTGCGTCTACAGCCACCTTTCTTCCCCTGCTCTTGTTACAGCAGAGGCGCTGCGGCTTTCTCCTTCTGAGGCCAACAGTCCTCCTGTGCTCTGGATTCCACCCCTTCTCTCTGCTCAGGGACCTCGCCCTGTCTGTGAACCCCTCACTCCCACATCTCCAACCTCACCCCTCCTACTCTTGTGTCTCCCCTGTTGTACAGAGACAAAACCAACCAAACAAACAAGGGGAACTAGCTTGGAAGTCATGTCTTTAGAGATGAACTCGTCTTTGCCAGTTCCATCTTCTCCCTCCTGCTCCACCTGTACCCATCAGGTAGGTTGCCTGCACTCCCTCCCCAGGTGGTCTCATGAGCTACAGACACCCAAGGATGCAGACAGTCATTTGCTCATCATTAGCTCTGCCTCTCACTAGAGCTCCACCTCCATATATCCAGTTGCTATCTCAACATCTCTACTTGGACCCCTGAGCTCTGGGAATCAGCATGCTTGAGACCAAGTGGATCCTTGGACATGCTGAGTTTTGGCCTAGCACATGCAAGATGCTCCTCCTCAGCTCCTCCTCCCATCCATCCACCAGTGGTCAGTGCAGGCCTTACACCCAGAGCCAGCTGGTCAAACCCTGCAGACCAGTCAACTCTGCCTGCCATGTCACTGCCCACACTGCCCTGTGCAAGCCCCTATAGCACTTTGCTTAGCCTGTGACTGTGTGCGAGTGTTTCTCTGGAAGTCTGGCTCCCTCCTCAGCCACAGTCTCCGCGAGGCTGGACGTGCGGTGACTGTGTTCACCATCATGTCCGGGGGCAATTGCCCAGCCCTTCCAGGCCGTGGAAGTACTTGCTGAATGCAGCAGCAGATTTTAATTCTCTCTTTTGCATTTCCGTGATCTCTCCCAAGACAGTGAACTCTTGCTATGGGGGGCATGGCCCATGGTCCTAGCCCAGTGCCATGCACGAAGCAGGCATTCAGGGAAGGAGTGTTTGACAAATTAATGGATGAGTAGAAGAATAAATGAATGAGTCACCTTGAACAAATGATGTGTATTTGGCTTTGAGTTTTTTTACCTTCAGTAAGGGGGTTACTGTCTCAATCCTAATTTCTTTCTGGGGTCCCCAGAGCAGTGGCCCTCAAACTCTAGTGATTAGAATCACCTAGAAGGCTCATAAAACAAAAATTGGAGGGCCTTAAGTGTTAGGTTCAGCAGAGCTGGGCTGGATCCTGAGCATTTGCATTTCTAACAAATTCCCAGGTGATGCTGATGCTGCTGTTCTGGGGATCACACTTTGAGAACTATTGCTTTAGAGGATCAGGTCAAAGACTTGCAGAAACAACTTCTCTCAGCTCACAGCAAAACTGCAAGTTTGCGCTGACTTCCCTGGCCTCCCTGGAGGCCCTCCAGGGGTCCAGTCACATACTGTCCACCCTCAGCAAGAAGGGGCCTAGAATTAAATATCTGTCAGCTTAGCAAGAAAAGTGAGAAGATGCTGGAACAGGTCACCAAACGATCAATTTACTAATGCCTAGGAGAGCAGAGGCTACTACGCAGCAACCGACATGCCAATGTCGGTGAGCGGTGGGAGCGTGACTGACTTTCCCTCCTGGACACGCCCCGCAGACGGGCAAGCCCTTCCCTCCCATTCTGCTCGCACTTGCTGAGTGCCTCCCATGTGCCAGGCACTGTGCTGGGTGCTGGGGATCAGATGAGGTGCAGCCTGGACCCACCTCGTGGCGTCTGGGGAGAGACCAGAAAACACATCCCGTGTGGTGGGTGCTGGCAGGAGGGCCACTCTGAGTACCTGCTATGGGCTGGGTGCTACGGCCGCTGTTTCACTATGGCAGAGGCCTGTGAAGGAGATGTCATTGCCATCTCACAGGTGAGGGACTGAGACCCGGCAGGGTGAGGGTCTGCCCACCTGGGCGGCGGCATCAGCACTTTGACTGTGTCCTCTAGGTTTTCAAGCTGTCTCTCTGTGTCTGCTCTGCCAGCCTGACCCCTCCTTTCATAAATGGGTTCGTTCAGGCGTAAGCACCTCATCACCTCAGCGTACCACGACATCTCACATTTCCTGCTAGCATGGGGGATAAAAGAAGGAATCACTGTTTACAAATAACTTATGGTTTATTTAAAGACTCAAAACTATGGCACGAGAGTGAAATAATTGTTACTCTTAAATTCACCTGGATTGGACAGGCCAGGCTCTGAGTTCTCCCCAACCTGCTATGAAGTTGAAAGTGTGGATAAAGGGAGGCTGGTTAGGTAAATGTCCAGACCCACAATGGGCGAGGAGAGGTGTGTAGAGGAGAAGGGCGGGCAGATGCCAGCACGTGACGTTTGGTAGGTAAGTTCTCACTCAAAGTTGCCTGATTAATTTACTCACCTGTGAAGAGAAGTGTACAGCTGGTGTCTAAATTATATGTCAGGGGCCAGCCCTGTGGCTTAGTGGTTAAGTGCGCGTGCTCTGCTACTGGCGACCTGGGTTCGGATCCCTGGTGCGCACAGACGCACCGCTTGTCCGGCCATGCTGAGGCGGCGTCCCACATACGGCAACAAAGAAGGATGTGCAACTATGACATAAAACTATCTACTGGGGCTTTGGGGAGAAAAAGGTGAAAAAAAAAAAAAGGAGGAGGATCAGCAATAGATGTTAGCTCAGGGCCAGTCTTCCTCAGCAAAAAGAGGAGGATTGGCATGGATGTTAGCTCAGGGTTGATCTTCCTCACAAAAAATAAAAATAAAAAAAAAATAAATTATATGTCAACTGGAGTATTGGCAGAAACAGCTGGACCAGATCCATTTTCTTGGGAGAAAATTAGCGGGATTCCTACTAGACACCATGAATACATCGGTTAAATACCCAGTCCTGCGCACTGGAGTGTCATTTTGGGAGACGACAACAACCCCAAACACACATGGCACTTAGTATGTGTCGAGTGCTGTCCTGAGTCTTTACATATATTAGCTCACTCAGTCTTCACAACAACCCTGCGTGGTGGAGGTATTATTACTCCCATTTTACAGATAAGGAAACTGAGGCACAGGTAGGTTAAAGAACTTCTTTGTGGTCACACAGGTATCAGACATTCCTGAAGACAACTGCTCAGTGTTTGGGGAAGAACGTTTAGGGTAGTGGTTTTCAACGTGTGGTTTCCGCACTAGCATTGTCATCATCAACACCTGATGTCCCGGGTCTCTGTGTTTTAACCACCCCCAGAGTTTCTGATGCAGGCTCAAGTGTGAGGACCACTGGCGGAGAGTACTCAGGGCTGGTAATAAGATGCGCGGGACAAGAGATTGATGGAGAGGGGTGCTTTGTCGTCTTCAACACATCTGCCAGGGAATGTTCTGTGTTTGGCTTGAAAAATGATGTCTTCCCATCAAATCTGTCAGCAGAGGGACCAAAGCTAGTCCCACAGAGGCTTGCATGTTGATGGACCAGCTCACAAACCATCTCTGGGGAGGGGAGTCGTCTCATTGTTTGGCCTCAGGAAGGACGTGGGTGAAGGGTGCTGAGGAAAGCATCAGGGGAAAGGAAGATCTGCAGAAAAATAGTACACTGTGCCGCAATACTCAGGGGCCCTCTCCCCAAACCACTCAGCCTCCCCTCATGCAGGCACCTCCCACCTCCATTCTCTTGAGCTCTCTGAACCCCTCCTTTGCTGCCAAGGTCCTGTAAACCCGAACCTTGTTCCTTGACTAGAAACACTGTCTGGCTCCCCTTGGTGTCCCAGCTTGCCTTTCTTTTTGGCTGTGGTTTGCATGGCCTCTTGGTCAAAGCTTTCTTTGAGAATTATCGAAAAACACCACTTCTACTGACTCTCTCTGTGGTTTCCTCCCCTCCTCCACGCTTCTCCTAAGGACAGCGCCCTCCTGGACCTTCCCGGCCTTCTGAGACTAACTAAGCGGACCTGGTGACAGTGAGGGCACTCCTGTCACAACCAGGTCAACCCCAGATCAACTTCGCTGACTCCAAGCTGTGTTTCTGCTAACGTGCACCTAAAAAGAGATGAGACTGCGAAGAGATTGACATCTTAACCTGCCCTGAGCACCACTGTGCCAGGTGTTCCTGGCTGTGTGAGGGTTAGTGTGTGCATGTTGTCTAATATAGGGACAGTCACGGGGAACGAAAGATTTGGACTGAGAGCTGTTGGACCGGTTAAGTTATAAAGTACATTTCAAATTGAAAATATTGTGCAAAAGTTATTTCTGCTTCTCAGGAATATTCCAGTTAATTAGATCATGATCTGGAGTCATAATCCTTCTTGAGCTGCTCCATGGATTTTCTGCAGTGAGGGCATGGTTCCTGCTCCGCAGCTGTGGCTGTGTCTGCTCAGGCAAGGCTAGCGTGGAGCACGTTGACCATCTGAAACTCCTCACACACACAGACAGTTTCTCTTCATCTGGTCAAATGACCCCAGGGGCTTTCTTAAAATTGCTACATTTTTGCTCCGAAATGTCCAGATAATCCCATCAGTTCCCGCTTACATTTTCCAGTGGGTATCAAGCTATTTTCTAATTTCTCCAAGACTAACTGTACTTGGTGGAAATTCTCTGGACACCTTAGGAATTCTAGGGGTAAAGAACTCATTTCCCTAAGTTGCCTTAAGGAAAAATGCTGTTACAACTTTGAGTATTAACGTTTAAAACCATTTACAGGCATTACAATAAAAAAATTTAAAAACCATGAAACAAAAAACTGGGACTTACGGTGCTATAGTGCTTGAATTCTTGCGTGTTTGAAGATTTTTTTCACCTGCTCTTTTCACTGCTAATTTCACTAAAATTTGTTCTTAATTTTATTTTCTTCAAATTTATATACTCCATAACTTAGTGAGTTAAAAAAGACTTAAAATGAGGAACAGAAGTCTACTTCTTACCCACCCCCATCTCTGACTCCTGCTCCTCAGGGACAATCATTTTCATTTCTTTAGCTCTTGCAGTTTTTGGCTTCGTATTGTGGGAGATCAAGATTTGGCCACCCTGAAATCTATCTCTTTACCTTGGTTGTTTTCTCTAGGGACATTTGACCTCCCCCACTAACTGCCTAAAGAATTTGACATAGTAACTCCTTCCTGGAACAGATCTATCATGATGGCTGTAAAGATAATGTAGGATAAATGTTACAATAGGAAAGGCACCAACAAGCCCCTCTTATCAGAAGTTCTGTCTCTCTGGCCACATTCTCTGGATGACCCTGCGAGGAGTTGCCAGACAATCATTTACATTTACAAGGGAAGTCTCCATTTGTAAAGGTATTTCCCTCTCTGTATTGGGAAGAGGGGGGATGAGCTCATTTCTAGAGACTTATCAATGTGGAAGGTGAGGCCTTGGGGCCGCATAATAAACCTTACTCTTGTTTACTGTGCTTTAGTGGTAATCTCCTGTAACTGACTCCCCCCACCCCCAAAATCCTCCTTTGTCATTGGCTGAACATGGTATTTAAGACGAGAATTTCTGCTATTGTGTTGAGAAACGCAGTGTCCCTGCTTTCTCCCATGTATACATGTTATTAAACTTGGTATTATTTTCTCCTGCTAACCTGTCTTGTTGATTATTTGACCAGCCATAAGAACCTTAAGGAAAAGGGCAGAGGGAGATTCTCCCTCTTCCCCCGACAATGCTCTCTGGTAGCTTCCTGAGAGATTAGGGAGGAAACAAGAAGCAAGCTAATTTGCAATGCAGACTTTTGCTGAATCCCCCTATGTTCAGCATAATCCCTCTCACTCTCAGTGGTCTGCTCTTCAGACCCTCTCTGGCTCCCTCTTTGAATATTGATCTGTTCAGCTCAGCTACAGTGGAGAGGGGCACCTCTGGCTGTCCTGGCTGGAGGAAGGGAACTGTTTGTTCCTTGTACTTAACGTGCATAGTTTTTTTTGTAATTTTTTTATTGTGGTGACATTGGTTTATAACATTATATAAATTTCAGATGTACATCATTATACTTCGATTTCTACATGGATTACATCATGTTCTCATGTTCACCATCCAAAGACTAATTACAATCCATTACCACACACATGTGCCTAATCATCCCTTTCGCCATCCTCCCTCCCCCGCTTCCCCTCTGGTAACCACCAATCCAGTCTCTATGTGATTGTTTGTTGTTTTTATCTTCTACTTATGAGTGAGATCATACAGTATTTGGCCTTTTCCCTCTGACTTATTTCGCTTAGCCTAATACCCTCAATGTCCATCCATGTTGTCACAAACGGCTGGATTTCATGGTTTCTTATGGCTGACCAGTATTCTGTGGTGTATATATACTACATCTTCTTCATCCATTCGTCCCGTGATGGGCACTTTGCTTTTAAGTCTTGGCTGTTGTGAATAATGCTCATGCATAGGTTTTTAAATCTTTTTGCCCTTTTTAGGCTCACCCTGCAAGTTTAACTCAGCGGGGTCTGTAGTTCCCATTTCCGAGCCTTTTCTGGAGTTTTGCAATTTAAACTGCCTTGCTTGCTGTGACCTCAAGCACCTGCAGGTGCCCAGCTCTCTGCTCTCTCCGCTCCACTAAATCAGTTCCTTGCTCTGCAGCTGCTCTCCATTCTGCAAAATTTTGTTGATATCTCTCATCTGCTGTTATCTTTTCATGTGTTTTCTTTGTGCGTGAAGGTTCATATCTTTTAAATTTTTCTTGTTATTTTTGTGGTATTTTATGAGGGAGTAGACATAAACTTGTGTTTTCAATCTCCCTGTGTCAGTTGAGGTACAGCCAGGATGAGAGAAACCATGCTAAGTATTTCAGTCAGAGGAGATTTAATACAAGGTATTGGTTATACAGGTGTTAGAGGGCTGAAAGATCAGAATAAAAGGAACTCTGCAGTAACTCAGATATATGCGGAACTGCAGGATCTTAAGATTGTAGGAGCAAAGGGACAAGATGTTCCCAGACACAGGAACTTAGAGGCAGGCGACTGAGCTCTTCAGGGGAGCACAGTTGGCTTGTGGCTGGACTGCTGAGAGCCCACCGTCTATGTTGGGCTGCTGAGGGGTGCTACAAGATTAGTTGCCATATTGCGGGGGTGGGGTGTGTACTGCAGAGCCAGGGCTGGAAGTTCCAGAAGACATTGAAGCTCCCCCTACAGGGAGGCTGGCAAGAGTGGGGTGCATATAAGGGTCCATTCTCCCCTACTCTTGTGATCACTTTCTAGTGGCACATCCCAACCAGAGCAGCTGGCCTCGCAGTCTGGGAGTGGCTACTTGCAGATTTCTGGCCTTACTGTCACAGAAGAGCATAGAAAGATGGCTTGGAGCTGAAAGACACAGGATTTTAAGCAGCAAAGTGACATGGCCACCCTAGTGGCCCATGTGGAGGATGGAATGAAAAGAATGTAGTCAGTGGGACCTTTTATTATTTTTTATTTTATTTTATTTTTATTTATTTATTTATTTATTTTTCCCCCCCAAAGCCCCAGTAGACAGTTGTATGTCATAGCTGCACATCCTTCTAGTTGCTGTATGTGGGACGCGGCCTCAGCATGGCCGGAGAAGCAGTGCGTTGGTGCGCGCCCGGGATCCAAACCCGGGCCGCCAGCAGCAGAGTGAGCGCACTTAACCACTAAGCCACGGGGCAGGCCCTATTATTTTTTATTTATTCATATTTTTGGTGAGGAAGAGTGGCCCTGAGCTAACATCTGTGCCAATCTTCCTCTATTTTGTATGTGGGCCGCTGCCACAGCGTAGCCTGATGAGTGGTGTAGGTCTGTGCCTGGGAACTGAACTTGTGAACCCCGGCTGCTGAAGCAGAGCACATGAACATAACCACTATGCCACTGGGCTGGCCCCAGCAGGACCTTTTAGAAAATTGTTGCAGTAGTTTTGGAGGTAAGCTGTGAGAGATGGTCTGCAGATATAAGACTGATTGGAGAGTTATTTGAGAGGTAAAGTCAATGATATTTAGGACTGGATATGGGAGGAGGGTGAGGGAGAGAGAGAAGTCAAGGATGATTTTCCAGCATTTGATTTGGGAAATTGGGTGACTACTAGTTCGATTCATTGAAAGAGGGCACACAGGGTGATGCTGAGCTCAGTTTTGAGTTCCGGATCCTGTGGAACATCCATGTGACCAGGCCGTGGGTTATTCGGTTGGCACTCAGATGAGAAATCTGTGCTGGAGCTGCAGGTTTGGGAGTCATGGGCATATGGGTGGTGATTTTAGCTATGGGAATGGATGTAAAGAGAGCAGACAAGAGGGTGCTGGAGGAAGCCCTAGGGGACATCAACCTTTACGTACAGAAAAGTCATCCTTCTAAGCTGCAACTTCCTAAGGGATGAGCACCAGCATCATCCTGTGCAGTTCATGGTTCACTGCTCTGCAGAGTGGACCTTGTTCCCAGAGGACCTTCCTGGAGGAGGCCCTGTCTACTGTGGGCCCTCACAGTCGTCATCCAATCACCTTCAACAGCCAAGTCCCTGTGCAGCATAATTGGAACTACTTCCAGGGTTCTGTTCTCCTCTCAAAAAGCTGCCAGGATTCTTTGGTCCTCTCTTTCTGCAGACAACTACCTTTGAGCCACAGGAGCACCTCCAGCTAATGTTCTCAGACAGTCGGTTCCTCGTCATCTCTCCACTGAGCCTTGCTGGCCACACAGGAGGAGAAGAGGCATGCCTTGTTTACTGCTCACTAGAGCAGAAGGAAACATGTCTTGGGATGGAAAGTCTGCCATCAGCTTTCCCAGGCCCATCACAGGCTCAGTCACTCTGCTGATTCAACCTGTGCATTAGTCCCAGTTTCAAGTGAGATAGCTTGGCAAGGCTGTCCCTCCCTGCAGACGAGCCCAGGGCCTGGCTGGCTCCTGACACGGGCCCAGGCAGCTCCCCCTTCTGCTCTAAATGTACATTGTCTTGTCTTCGTGCTCACAGGCCGGCTTCTCATCATGGCCTCTGTGGGAATTGGTCAGAGACGTGAGCTGGTTCTGGTCAAGTGCTCCCCTATTCACTTGATTGTTTGTTTATTCAACAAATGTTTCTGACTGCCCACTGAGGCGATGCTGTGGTGTCCTTGGAATGCAGGTCCCGGGAAGTAGACCTGTGTTGGTCAGGGCAAGTGGAGAAGTGGGCCGGGGAGTGTGGCAGAGCCTGGAAGAGAGGGTCTGCTAGAGCCAGAGTTGGGGCCCCAGAGGCTGGAGGGGGCTAGTGGGGTTGCTGGGTCCAGGCTGTGCAAAACTTGTGAGCCACTGCAAGGAGTGTGGACTGTGTCTTGGGGCATCGAGGCACAGGAAAGTTTGAAGCTGTGATGTGGCCAAGCTGCTCTTTAGGAGGGGCTGCAGAATGGGGAGTGAATTGAAGATGGGGAGGTGGACCACTGTCACCCAGCGTGCCAGGAAAGGTCTATGGGACCATCCTCTGCACACATAAAAGGTAGCCTTATCCACATCTATCCCTTCTGTAAAGATGTTTCTGGGAAAACAAAAACCAAAAAACCTTCCCACCTGTTTGTTTGAAGGAAGGCTGTGTTATCTATGTGCTAAAGGCTGCTGCCCAGTCTGCTGTGGTAATCATCCTCTTTTATAGCACTTGCTTATACTCTTCAGGTGTCCAGGTTTTTTATTAAAAAAAGATGCTGTATCTATATTTCACAAGGCCCATAATTGCAAATGCCGTGTGTCTGTCTCAAATCCCTTTAAAATGTACCAGGCAATGGGCAGTGTATTATCTGCAGAGGACATATTGATACTTTCCTAAATTAACATTTTGCATTTCTTCAGCAGATTTGAGCCATGAAAAATATTCCAATAGATTCTTATTGTTCCGTTAATTAAAGTATTTCTTTCCTGAATATAGAAATCAATGGTTAGCAGGCCCATGAATAATCTTTCAGGACATAATGAAGACCTGATGTAAAAGGCACCAGCAGGAAAGTTCCAGAGAGAACCTTGGCCACCACAATAGTGGGAAAGGGAGGGAGGAGCAGGGGGACTGCTGATACTGTGTTGGGTCTCCAGTGGAGCAGTTGTATCTCGACACTGTTATCAGAATGAGCACATTTTCTTGAGCACCTTCTGAGGTTTGGTTGCGTATAGCATGGACTGTGCACAGAAAATGGGCTGGCTGGCCTGCCTGACACCACTGAAAAAGCTGAATCACTTTTTCCTTTTTGTTAAAGTCAATTTTGGGGGAGAATCCTAAATCATTCATTTTTCCACAATCAATTTAATTGACCAAGAATCTGCTAATTGCTTTTGATAATTCAGGTAGGTTCATGCTTTTCACAGTCTAGTTTGAACCTGATAACACTTGTATAGGGTTTAAACACAGGAGTGAAAGCTCCCACTTGATAGCTGGGGAAACTGAGGCACAGAGGTTACACGTTTTTTCTGAGTTCACATGGATAATTAGTCAGCCAGGCAGTGAATGGACCTGGGTTACTTCGTTCAATGCTGGTTTTGCAACATCATATCCGGGGATGAGCGTGCTTTGGGTGTGAAGAGCAATGACCTGTTTAATGGTGAGATTCCCTGACTGACCACCCTGCAAAAGTGTGGACATGACTGAGGCCCACCTTCCGGAAGACGGATGTAGGATGGAGCTCATATTTATTCCTCACAGTTGAACTTTGTCTCTCACACAGAGAAAACCACAGAGAAGAGCTCAGAGCCTGCCCAGTGGACTCCCTCTCTTGCGGACAGGCCCCAGAGGCACCCTTAGCTCACATGTCCATTGTTATTAATGTTGACACACATAACTACCTCGTTCTTAACGTGTCCTAAAGTCATGTCTCCTAACTTTCCACAGAGGTGCGAGTAGTACAGCTCCTCATTCACAGATGAAAGCCTGAGAGCACAGACTGTCTATGCCTCGTGGGGGTTACAATCAGTGTGGGGGAGCTGTGGCGAGCAGGGTCCTATAGCTCCCAGGCTGGGCATTTCCTTTAATCCCATTGACTAATCCACAGGTGGTGTATGTGCCCATCTTCCCTCATCTGAAAATGGCTCTGAGTCAGGCTGATGAGGGAGAGTGCTTCTCTGGAGAAGCCCTGAGCATGCTCTAAGCTGGGACCCGAAGGGCCAGTTCTCCCTGCTTGACACTGGCTTTGGTGCCCTTTGCCCAGCCATGCCCAGCCAGGACACCTCCCCTGACCACTGCAGCCCACAGCTCTTCCTTTCCCTGGCGTATGTGCCTGTCATCCCATCCGCGACCATAGCTTCTGTTACTATCGTCACGCCAATGTCACCCAAATCTGTAACTCCTGCCTACTGCCCCCGGGGCTCCAGACTGCACGTCCAGCTGCCTCTTTGATGTCCTGAAGGCACCTCCAGCAGACCTTCCAGGCCCGGGGCCTGAACTTCTCCATCCAGCTGGTCCTGTCCTGTGACCACCCATCTCAGCAGGGGCAGCCTCATGACCTGGGCAGGCAGAGACCTTGGGGTCCTCCCGGGTGTCACCTTCTCCTCAAGGTGCTCCCATGACCTCTCTTCTTGAGCCCACCTTCTAATTGTGTTTTGAATGCAGATACCTCTTCACAGCTGCCACCCCAACCCAAGCGTCCATCATCTAACTTGGACTAACACAACAGCTTTCTGTCTGATTTCTCACTCAGAGATGTTTACAAACCAAAAAGTTACTGCCTGGCTTAAAATTCTTCAATGACAGCATATTCTCCTTAAGTTAAAACAAAAATCCTTGTTGTCCACAGGAGCCCGCACCATCTAGTCACCTCCCTCCTCTTCAGATACACTGGGCATAGCTGTTGTCCCCCATGGCCCTGACACACAGGACTTCCTTTGGTTTCTGGCTGAGTATGTTCCCTCCACCAGGGGCCTTTGCCAGCTGCTCCTTTGGGAAGCACTCTGGGGAAGGCCTCCATGCCCCCTGGCCAGGAAGCAGGTCTGAAGTCCATGACTGTAGGATGCATGGACACTCGTGCCTCTGTGTGCCCAGGTTGCTCCCCGCCGCATCTGCCCGAGGCCTCTCAGGACACTACGTGCCCTCTCCCATCACCACCCAGACGCGCGCTCCTCTCTGTCAGCCTCTACTGGACTGTGCCAGGCTCTGAGGGCCTCTCCCCGCTAGGGGTCACTGGGGACTTTCTGAGGGAATGTGCTGAGACCCACCAGAGGGTGGGAGGGAAAGCATGCCAGGCGGGGCTGGGTCTTCTTACCTCTTACATGGGAGGAACTTGACTGTGGTGGACTGTGACCCAGGCCCAGGGGCTTTCTCCTCTGAGTCTTAGCTGCTCCTTGATAAAACAAGGGCCACTTCTAGCCGCCTGTCTTCCCTCCTTAGATCGTTTCATTTGATCACTTGCCTTTGAAGGGGAGGAAGACTATCCTCTACCCACTCTGAGTCCTTTCTGGCTGGGCTACAAATTAAATTGACATGAGACCGAATAGCAGGAGAAAATCAAACAAAGCTTTATAACATGTATACAGGGGAGAAACTAGAGAAATTGAGTTTCTAGACAAATGGGGGAGGTTTTCACCTTGAATAGCATATTCAGGTATACAAGGGAGGATGTTGGGGGTGGGGGAGTCAGCTATGGGAGATTACCAGAAAAGCACAGTAGTCAAGAGTATGCAGATTTAAGTCCTTGCCTTCCACAATGATAAGAGTTTCTAGAGATAAGGTCATTGCCCCTTCTTCCTGGTACAGAGAGGGAGATACATTTACAAGCGGAGATTTCCCTTACAAATGTAAATGTTTGGTCTTAGCAAGGACCCTCCCAGACTATCGATAAAATAACCAAGGTAAAAAGACATATTATGAGGTGACCAACTCTGATCTCCCACAGCCTCTTACCTGTCTGCTTTTCCTCTCACCTGGACCATGTGTTATGTCAGGAGAATACGCCCATCCTTCTGCTCTCACCCTGCATGCAGGCCAGGCAAGCTCAGCTCTGTGGCTGCATGAAGATGAGAGGGGTGGCTGATGGGGTGGGTGAACAGGACGTGTGATGAGAGGGGTGGCTGATGGGGTGGGTGAACAGGACGTGTGATGAGAGGGGTGGCTGATGGGACGGGTGAACAGGACGTGTGATGAGAGGGGTGGCTGATGGGATGGGTGTACAGGACGTGTGATGAGAGGGGTGGCTGATGGGACGGGTGTACAGGACGTGTGATGAGAGGGGTGGCTGATGGGACGGGTGTACAGGACGTGTGATGAGAGGGGTGGCTGATGGGATAGGTGAACAGGACGTGTGATGAGAGGGGTGGCTGGTGGGGTGGATGAATAAGGGACGTTTGGCAAGGAGGAAACATGCGTTGTCTCTGAGTGTCCGTGGGCAGAGCACTGCTTCCTGAGGGAAGATCTTACAGGAGGTCAAAGACCACCTGGAGCTGCATTGCCGTCTGAGGAGGCCCTTCTTCTACCCGCACCAGGAGTTGATGTGCAGATTTGGGGACAGAGGCTGGGGAAGTGCTGAATCCCCTTAATAGGGAGGAATGAGGGGCCCCAGAACTTAGGAGCCGGTCAAGATGTGGCATGGGTGTCGTCGGCTTTAGGAAGACTGCAGTGTCTATCCAGAATTTGAAAGGTTTTGGCCAAGATATGTGTCACTGTGTTCTCTTCCCGTCTCCCTTTCCTCTGTCTGTCAGCAAAGTCCAGATGCTCGTAACTCTTTGTGAGAGATGATGCTTCTGAGGCCTTGGCGAGATGCTGGGTTTCGAGAGAAAACAGAGACTGTGTGGGAACATAGGCGTCAGAGAACCAGACACACAGAAGGATGGGTGAGTGAAGATGGACTGATGACTGAGTATGCAACTTTAAAACAAACCAAACCATTATACGTCCCCAGAACATAAACTATGAAGGAAAGAGATTTACAGCCACCATGCTGTCCTCTGTGAGGCCACACACTTCCTCTTCATTTCTGTGGGTGTCAGGGGGGAAGCGCCCTTCAGAGACGGGTCTCTGCACAAGCTCAGTCCACATTGCCCGGGCATGGATGGAGTCTTCGGTGCTAGCTTTGAAGACTCGTCCTCAGGTTGGAAATTCAAGGAGGTAAGAGTAAAAGGACACAAGAGAGCCTTGCTGCCAGCGCCTGCTGTGGGCCATCATGGGGGTGGGAGGAAGTGCTGCAGGTGCAGACCTCCACAGGGCACAAGTCCCGAACACCTGGTTTCAGAGTTGAGCAGCAGGAGCTGAGGGGAGTAGAGCCCACAAGCAGGGTTTTCAAGGATCCTCCTGCTAGCTCTCTCTGCACTAATGCCTGTTCCTCGGGTTTTAAAGGGCCGAACATGTTCTAGGAAGGGAAGAGAAGGTAGAAAGGGAAATCACAAGTTTTTGAGCATCTATGATTACTGTTGTGCTTTAATAACATTTATATTAGTCAGGATTATTAATGCCAGCTGCTGTAACACACAACCCGAAGGCCAGCATAATCTAGGTCTACTCTTGCTCACATTAAAGCCTGAGCAGGCATTCAGCAGACAGCCTTCCACTTGGCGATTTATGAATCCAGGTTCCTTCTGTCTTGCAGCATTGCTGTCTTCTAGGACCTTCTCAGCCTCCTCCACCAGGTGCTCTGTGAGCCAACAGTCAGGGCAGACAGTGAGGAGAGCTGCTTGGGATGGATGAGCCAGGCCTGCAGGTGCTGCGTGCCCTCTGTCCCCAGCTACCACTGGCCCAATGAAACGCCAGGGAGGCTGGGACAGGTGGGCTTCCTTGTGCCCAGGAAGAGGAAAGGAGATCGGGGAGCACTGGCCACTCTTTGCCATGACAGGTTGCTTCCTCTAGTCCTCTTGACAGCTGTGAGAGGCAAGTGCTGTTCCAGGAGGCAAGAAGGCCCGGAGGTTGGGGCCTGAGCCTCCCGCTGGGCCAGCAGTGGACCAGGCCTGCTCTCTTGCTGCCTCTCTGCCTCTGAAGGCCCTGCCCTCCCCTCAAGAGTCAGTGTGAGTGAAGGGGTCCTGGCCGAGGCCAGGTGTCTGGGCCCCGTCCCAGCTCTGTCACAGACCTGCAGGGGGATCCACTTCCTTATGCATGACTGAGGACTAGCTCATTGGGCCAGGTGGCTGCCCGAGGCTTGCTCTCTCTCCCAGCTGTGATGTTCCATGAATCTGAATTCTGTTCCCTCTTGGGTCCTCAGGGGATCGCCTGAACTTCCAGTCTGAGACCAGACATTTCGTTAGAGCTTCATCTCTTTAACCTAGAACTTTGGTCCCAAGTCAGATGCAAAAGCACAAGCAAACTGCATTTTGGGGCATTAAATTGCTAACAGTCTGCCTATGTGTAAGTGGAGGGTCTCAAGCAGGTTTGCTCTTTCCCTTGGCAACATCCTTGGCCTGCCAAGGGCACTGGAGCCTCAGAGGGCAATTTTCTAGGCTTGTCAGCTGAGGCTGGATGGCTCTGGGTTTGGTGAATCCAGCCTCTCAACAATGGCTCAGGTCTCTGTCCACATTCCCATTCTACCATTCTCAGCCTGTCAGTGATATCATCCTTAGGTCCCCAGTATGGCTGCCACAGTGCCAAGTGTCACATGCCGACTCACCAACTTCCAGTGGAAGAAGAGGGAGTGTTTCTTTTCCTGAGTCTCCTTTTATCAATGTGGAAAACTTTCCCAAAAAGCTCCCTAGAAAATTAGTCTGATGTCTCAGTGGCCAAAATTATGTCACAGATCCATGCCTAGACCAACAGCTGGCATAAGAAAAACTTGGCGGGTCCCCTCCTACTCCTAGTTCTGGAGATGGGCCCCTTTCTCTGGAGCACATGGATGCATGGAGGAGGATGGAGAATTGAACAGACTAGAGTCTGCTGGCAAGAAGGAAGAGGCAGCGTGGTTGGGTGGATGCCCAACGGCGGCTGTGATGCCGACTGTGGTTTCTGAGGCCTCCTCTAGGTGTAAAAACAGTTTAACGTTCCATGTGATGTAACTCCATAAGTGTTTAAGCAGTTTCCTCTTTCAGAACTCTTGGCAAATTCATAAGGAATAAGTCACTTAGAGGAATTTCAGGATAAACCCAAACTTCTGCACCCACACCCCATCTCTTGCCGCTCCCTGCCTGGGTGTTCTCATGACCCTGGGGCCTTAGATAAGCAGTTCTGTGTCTTTCCTTTCCCACCTTCCTCTGCCCAGCATGCTCCACCTGAAGGAGTACCTCTAGGAAGCCCTCTCTGACTGACCCAGGCAGTCTCCGTTGGTCTGTTTTGTGTGTGTTTGCTGTGCCTCACGCTTGCATCCAGTTCCACATCGCCCTGTGACGTGCTGCTGCCTGTGTCCTTCTTCCCTCCAGGCCAGGAGGTCCTGAGGGCCTACAGCTGGTCTAGTTCCCCTTCTTATTTACAGCAGAGCCTGGCCCAGGTGCTCTTGGGTGAATGAAGGGAAGGATGAGGGAGGAAATGGTGAGGTTAGTAGTGGTGGAGTATCTCTGAGGTTGGAGTGTGAGAAAGGATTGAGGAGACTCCCCAGGGTCCTTAGAGTAAATGCGCCATTATATCTGCCCAGCTGGAGGTGAGCATGCTGGGGAGGCCCCCTCTCTGACCTTGATCAAAAATGATGTTGCTTGTAATGGAGTGGCAGTAGGGAGAGCCATGGCAGCAGGGCCAGCTCACAGCTGGGGGTGGAGCAGGGTCAGGGCAGGTGGAAAGGAGGGACCAGAACCTTCTAGGGGTGTGTGTTGGGGGTGGGAAGCAAGCTTCCCAAGCCAAGGCTTCCTCATGTAGGCAGCACAGAGATAAGGCAAGGTGGGAGGGGGCTGTAGTAACCATGTCTTCTATTTTCTGTGTTCTGATGTTTTGACATCTGAGGCCTTGATGGTCCTGGAGAGACGGGATCCTGGAGATCCCTCCCAGCACTAGCCGATTCCTGGAGACAGCAAACAACTTGCCTGTAAGCCTGTTTTCCATGTGCAAACCAACTAATCCAGAGCCCACACCCCAACCACACTCTGGACCACTGTCCACCTGTGGGCCATATCACTGTCAGACAGCTGTGGACAGCCCCTGTCCCCCAGAGCCCACTGAAATGATTCACACTGACCCATCCTGAGCCTGCCGACCCTGCCTCGCTGCTCCTTCCCATGGAAACCACAGTGAAGGCTCCTGCCCCCAGTATCCCTCTCCTTCTGCCTCCTGACCTGCCCCAGTGCTTCCCCGTGTGGCGGGTGTGCCCCCTCCTCTTGGGAACTATGAGTAACAACTATCTTTTCAATGGCAGTTGCCTCTGGATCAATTGGCCTTCCTGAGCCTCAAGTTTTCTGTTAAGACACTCTATTTTATAACAGGGCACACGTGGCTGGAGGAAAGGGCTGGTCTAGGGCCTCATTTTTTTTTTTTTTTTGTGAGGAAGATCAGCCCTGAGCTAACATCCATGCCAACCCTCCTCTTTTTGCTGAGGAAGGCTGGCCCTGAGCTAACATCTGTGCCCATCTTCCTCCACTTTATATGGGACGCCACCACAGCATGGCCTGACAAGCTATGCATCGGTGCGTGCCTGGGATCCGAACCCCGGGCCGCCAGCAGCGGAGTGCATGCACTTAGCCACAATGCCACAAGGCTGGTAGGGCCTCATTTTAACATAATTGTTCACTTGAGGATTTTTCCTCTATGGCGTGAATCTCAACAGAGTGATATCGTCCCCAAAGGAGCAAAAACTGGTTCTTGGGGGAAAAAAATCTTAGATATTACAATGGTTTATGGGTCTCCAAGCTCAACTCTACATGACAAACTCTTAATCCATAGTATTTAAGTTCTCTCCTATTAAATTAAATCAATGAACATTTGACATAGAGTCATCACTAGACATTATTTCTCTTCCCTGTTAAGGGCTCCACCCACCACACTCTTCTTATTGGTTCTTGTTTATTTCTCTCATAAAATTACTCTTAATTTTTCTCCGTGGGGGAAGTGATGTGATGATGATGATGATGACAGGTTGAGAAGCACTGCTCTCAGGAGTGATTGAATCAGGTCTCCTGCCTGTAGCACAGTCCTAGGGCTCACCCTGGCTTGAAGTCCACAGGGGAAGATGAATGAATGTCTTGAAGGACATTCACTGGCAAGACACAGATGTCTCAGCTGGGAGGGTCTGCCCTTAAGAAGGGTGTCCACAGAGGGTTTGGGCCTGTGCAGTGGTTCTGTTGTACTTTAAGCTGGGTGGTGTGGTGAGGCTTCCTGGGGAGGTGGGCACTGAGCTGGCCCTGAAGTCCTCTGGGAGGAAGGGTGAGAAGGCAGAATCGCTCCGTCTTGGAGGGATTGCTGGACTGTGACCCAGAGACCCAGAGCTTCCTGAGCTGCCCGGGAAGGATCTAGGCTGGAAGAACGGAGCCCAGGAGGTATCTGAGATGGGAGATGGGGGGACAGATGAGCTCGTGGGCGGTGGGCTTGCCTTGGGTTCCTGGCACGGAAGGTGGCTCTCCTCCAAGACTCTGACGTGGTAAGGCCCTGCTACCAGCTTGAAGCCCTGTGTTCTAGGGGCTGGAGCATGCATGTGCTCCTGCTTCACTGCCTCCTCTAAGTGAGCACTATCTCCTTAGGAGGGCAGAGAGTCAGTGGTTTTCAAGGAGTTGTCTGGGCAGGGCTGATGCAAGGGAAAGGAACCACCATCCACTCCAAGCTAAGCCATGTCGAGTCATTATCTGAATAACAAACCTTTCCAGTGAACTCGTCTCCCAAGGACTGTTCAGGTTTGTAGATGCTCATCGCTTGCTTGCAGCCCTGGTGAACTCCTATTTGCCCCCAACACTCCACACAACTGCCACGTCCCTGCCTCCAGGCCATGGAAAACACAGACCTCCTCATACCAGGTGGGCCCTGGTGGTGGGCTGTGCACCTCAGCTATTGCACATGGCAGTGAGGTGCAGTTTGCTTGCTCTTCTGTGCCTTCTTGACTCTGAGCCCCTCGAGGCAGCACTGTAACTTCAGTACTTAGTTCAGGTTGCTCCATAGATTGAACTGTTCAACAGAGCTGAATTTGGTATTCTTTAACTTTTTAGTTTATTTCATCTAATGCTCCCTCTAAAAGACTCTAGAGGAAAAGAGACATTTCTGCCCCATGGTTAAGGGTGTTTGGGTGAGATCATATCTCTGATGCTTTGGAGTGACAGTGGTGGTGTAACTGGTTTGCCTCCAGAGATGGATGAATAGGACTGGGCTGGCAGCTGTGGGTAGGGCAGGTGAATGCCCATCAGCCTCAGGGTTAGGAGAACTAGTTCTGGGCTCAGTTCTACCACTCTGTGCTCCTTCATAAAATAGTAATAATAATAATAATCCCAATCATCCCTGACCTGCACACCCTAAGGACTTTTTGTGAGTCCCAAGTAAAAACAGATGAGATTCTCGTCTTGGGTTCAGGAGTATCTGGGCTACTGGCCTTTTCCACCAGGACTACCCCTTAGAAACCTCCATTGATGGAGGGAGAGGTGGCTCCTTGGAAAGTACAAAAACATCAAGTGAAGGCTCAAGAACTAGTGAGGATTGTTCCTCAGGGCTCTGGAGGGTCAGGGACAGTGCCTGTCACTAGTCTGCGACTCTCTGGCACTCATCCCAGAGCTGTGCAGGCTATAGAAATCGTTAATGAAGATTACGTTATCCCTGTCTTTAAGCAAATCCAATATGTGAAAATTAGAACTTTTCTAAAAGAAACGGGAAGGCTTATTCATAAATAACCAGCTCCTTTAATGAATTTGAAATAGGTTTTGTTTATCAAAAATCAATTTGACTTTTCAAGGACTATACCATATTAATTTTCATACTGTATAAATCGAGGTACATTGTTAATCATCTTGGTCACACAGGATCCCTCAAGAGAATATAAATATTTAAGGGCTCTTCTTCCTTCACTGTGGAGTGAGGATTTAAGGGATGGGAGACCAAGGCTAATTGTTAATCATCTTGTAGAACTTTCAGAATAGTTCCATCACTTCCCATTAGTCTTTGAAGGTTTTACATACAGACCACTTACAGAAGAGGTGGAGGCAAAGAATTTATTCCCCCAGCAAAACGAAGCCACCATTTACTGCAAGATTAGACTTTCAGCAAGCATTAACAATATGCAACAAAATCTTAACCATGGCTGTGACCACCATCATCATCACCGTCACCACTGCCACCACCGGCATTAATAGAGCAGTTTGTGGAACATGATCTCCCTTACTTTTAAGAATAACTATGAAAAGAAGGAATCATTATTCTTATTTAGTAAATGGAATGGAATTCAGAGAACTGAAGATAATTTGAAGGATATCTTAGAGCGTTCTCACTCAGTCATTCATTCAACAACAAATAATTATTGATAGCCTCTATGTCCTAGATACTCCTTTATATACAGGCTATATTAGTTGAAAAAAGAATCCCCTGATTTTAAAAATTAAAAATATTAAACACAATGTCAAACACTTAACATTCCGTTATGAAGTGCCAATTATTCTTTCTTCATGAAACATTTATTTTATTGAGATGTAATTTACTTAGTGAAATGCACAGATCTTAAGTGTAGAGTTTGCCAAATGCACATGCCCATGTAACCTACACCGTATCGCAATACAGAGCATTTATATCACCCCAGAAACCGTGCTGAAGCCCGTTTAAGTCAATCCCTCCAACTCAAGGCAGCTACTGCTTTTATTTCTATCATTGTGGACTAGATTTATTTTCTCTAGAGAGAGTTTCCTGTAAATGGAATCCTACAGTATATATTCCTGTGTATTGGGCTCTTTTTGCTCTGCATACTGTTTTTGAGATTCATCCATGTTGTTGAATGTGTCAGTATTTCATTCCTTTTTATTGTCAGAAATTTTTTTCTGCATCAACTGATATGATCATATGATTTTTCTTCGTTAGCCTATTGACATGGTACATTACATCATTTCCTTTCTAAATGTTGAGCCAGTCTTGCATATCTGGAATGAATCTCTCTTGGTAGTGTTTTATAACTCTACATACATTGTTGGATTCAATTTGCTAATTTTTGTTGAGGATTTTTGCATCAATGTTTATGTAATATATTAGTGTTTAGTTTTCCTTTCTTATAACTTTAACTTCGTTTGGAATTAGGATAATGGTGGCCTCATAGAATGAGTTGCAAGTGTTTCCTCTGAGTTTATTTTCTGCAAGAGATTGTGGATAATTGGTTTCATTTCTTCCTTAAATGTTTGGTAGAGGATTCACCCATGAAAGTATCTGGGCTGTTGCCTTCTTATCTCGAAGGTTATTAGCTCTCAATTCAATTTCTTTAGTAGATACTGGCCTATTCAAATTATCAGTTTTTTCTTCTGTGAGTTTTTTTTTTTGTTTATGTCCTTCAAGGAATTGGTCTATTTAGTCTAAGTTAGCTGATGGGTGGACATAGGGTTGTTCATAGTATTCCTTTATTATCCTTTTAATGTTACGGGATTGGTAGTGATAATCCTTTTTTCATTTCTGATATTGGTAATTCATGCCTTCTCTCTCTCTCTCTTTTTTTTTTTTTTGAGGAAGATCGGCCCTGAGCTAACATCTGCCAATCCTCCTCTTTTTTGCTGAGGAAGACTGGCCCTGGGCTAACATCCATGACCATCTTCCTCCACTTTACATGGGAGGCCGCCACAGCATGGCTTGACAAGTGGTGCATCGGTGCGGGCCCGGGATCCGAACCGGCAAACCCCAGGCGGCCGCAGTGGAGCACGCGCGCTTAACCACTTGCACCACCAGGCCGGCCCCATGCCTTCTCTTTTTTCCTTGGTAAGCCTGGCTAGGGTTATATCATTTTTATCGCTATTTTCAAAGAATCAGCTTTTGGTTTCATTGATTTTCTCTATTGTTTTCCTGTTTCCAATTTTATTGACTTATGTTCTAATTTTAATTTTTCCTTTTCGTCTAGTTTCCTTAGAATTCAATTGTTTTCTTTCTCTAGCTTTTTAAGGTGGAAGCTAGATTATTGATTTTAGCTCACTCTTCTTTTCTGATGTATCTATTTAATGCTATCAGTTTCCATCTAATCACTGCTTTCACTGCATCTCACAGAAAAGTTGCATTTTCATTTAGTTCAAAATATTTTGAAGTTTCTGTTGATGCTTCTTTGACTCATGTGATATTTAGCAGTTATTGTTTAATGTCCAAATATTTTCCAGCTATGCTTTTGTTATTGATTTCTAGCTTAATTCCATTGTAGTCTGAGAAATATTTTGTAAGATTTTTATTCTTTTATATTTGATGAAGTGTGTTTTATGGCCCAAAACGTGGTGTATCCTGGTGACTGTTCGTGCAAACTTGAGAAGAATGAGTGTCTGCTTCTGTTGGACAGACTATTCTGTAATGGCCAGTTTGATCAAGTTGTTTGACAGTGCTATATCCTCTCGGATTTTTCTTGAAAGGATCGTGGTGAAGTTTCCAGCTATAGTAGTGGATTGTGTAATTTTTGTGATAGTTCTATCAGTTTTTGTCTCATGTATTTTAATGCTCCTTTGTTAGGTTTATATACTAAAGATTGTTATGAATTCTTGGAGAATTGGCCACTTTATATTATATAACGTCCCTTATTTTTCCTGATAACTTTTCCTTGTTCTGAATCTGCTTTGTTTGGAATTAATATAGCTACTTTGGCTATCTTTCGATTAGTGTTAGAATGTTATATATATCTCCACCCCTTTACCTTTGTCTGTTTCTTTATTGAGATGAAATTCATACAGTGTAACATTAACCATTTAAAAGTGAACGATTCAGTGGCATTTAGTACATTCACAGTGTTGTGCAACCATCACCTCTATCCAGTTCCAAAACATTTCCATAACTACAAAGTAAGACCTCATACCCATTAAGCAGTTACTCCCCCTTCCTCCTTCCCCACAGCCTCTTGCCCCTGGAAATCCCCAATCTGTTTTCTGTTGCTAGGGTTTATCTATTCGAGGTATTTCATAAATATAATCAATCAATATGTGACCTTTTGTGTCTGGCTTCTTTCACTTAGCATAATGTTTTGGAGGTTCATCCATGTTGTAGCATGTGTCAGTACTTCATGCCTTTTTATGGTTTAATAATATTCCATTGCTCGGATACCACATTTTGTTTATCTATTCATCCATTGATGGACATTTGTGTTGTTTCAACCTTTTGGCTATTGTGAATAGTATTGCTATAAATGTTTATATACAAATTTTTGTATAAATACCTATTTTCAGTTTTTTAGGTATATACCTTGGAGTGGAATTGCAAGATCGCATAGTAATTTTATGTACAACTTTTTCAGAAAGCACCAAACTGTTTTCCACAGGGGCTGCACTGTCTTACAATACCACCAGCAATTTATGAGGGTTCAATTTTTCCAAATTCTTGCCAGCATTTGTTATGTTTTTTGGTGTGTGTGTTTTATAGTCATCCTGATGGGCATGAAGAGGTATCCCATTGTGGGTTTGATTTACATTTTCCTAATGACTAATGCTTGTTTGCTACTTGTATATCTTCTTTGGACAAATGTCTATTCAAGTCATTTTCTCATGATTTAGCTGGGTAGTTTGTCTTTTTGTAGTTGAGTTGTAAGAGATCTTTATATATTTTGGATGCTAGATCCTTATCAGGTATATGATTTGCAAATATTTTCTCCCATTATCTAGATTGTTTTTTCACTTTCTTGATAATGTTCTTTGATGCACATTTTTTTATTTAGAGAAAATCTAGTTTACCTATTTTTCTTTTGTTGCTCCTGCTTTTGAGGTGATATCAAAGAGTACATTGTCAAATCCAGAGATGAGATTTACCTCTATGTTTTCTTCTCAGAGTTTTATGTTTTAGCTATTATATTTAGGCCTTTGATCCATTTTTTGTATGGGTTTTTGTATATAGTGTGAGGTAGTTATCCAACTTCATTTTTTTTGCTTGTGGATGTCCAGTTGTCCCCGCATCATTTGTTTGTCTATTCTTTTCCCATGGGATGGTCTTGGCAGCATTGATAAAAACCAAATGGCCATAGGTATCTGGGTTTATTTCTGGATTCTCAAGTCTATTCCATTGTTTGATATGTCTATCCTTATGCCAGTAGCACAGTGTTTTGATTACTGTAAATTTGTTGTAAGTTTTGAAATTGGGATGTGTGAGTCCTCTAACTTGGTTCTTATTTTTCAATTTTTTTGACTATTTGGTTTCCTTGCAATGCTGTGTGAATCTTAGGATCAGTTGTTCTACTCTTTTTTTTTTTTTTGTGAGGAGGTCTAACCCTGAGCTAACATCTGATACCAATCCTCCCCTTTTTTCTTGAGGAAGATTGGCCCTGAGCTAACATCTGCCAATCCTCCTCTTTTTGCTGAGGAAGACTGGCCCTGGGCTAACATCCATGCCCATCTTCCTCTACTTTTTATGGGATGCCACCACAGCATGGCTTAACAAGCAGTGCGTTGGTGTGTGCCCAGGATCCGAACCCGTGAACCCCGGGCAGCCAAAGCAGAGTGCGCGCGCTTAACCGCTTGCGCCACCGGGCCAGCCCCCCACTTTTTCTATTCTTGCAAAAAAATGCTATTGAATCTGTAAATCACTTGTGGCTTTATTGACATCTGACAACATTAAATCTTCCAATCCATGAACATGGGATATCTTCCTATTCGTTTAGGTATTCTTTCAGCAAAGTTTTGTAGTTTTCAGTGTGTAAATCTTTCACCTCCTTGATTAAATTTATTTCTAGGTATTTTATTGTTTTGAATGCTACTTATTATTTGTTGTACATGAAATTGTTTTCTTAATTTTCTTTTCAGATTGTTCTTTGCTGGTGTATAGAAATGCAACTAATTCTTGTATGTTGATCTTGCACCCTGCAACTTTGCTGAATTTGTTTATTTCTAGTAGTTGTTTTGTGTGGATTCTTTAGGATTTTCTACATATAGGATCATGTAATCTGTGAGTAGGTTTAGTAATTATTGATTTTATGTTGGTAATTATAAATTTTACATTGTTAAGTGGTGAATATTTTGGTCTCCTTTTAAAGAGTGTTGAGCTTTATGCTGGAAGGCAGTAAATTTTCTAGAGGCTGATTTTTGGCTGTGTTGGAGTGGGTCTATAGTCTTTCTCAGCCAGGGGTTCTGATCTGTACTACAGAACACAAAAAATGTTTTGAGTGACTTTTTTCTTAATCTCTTGATGATAATATATAACTACTACCATTTTAGATGCACAACAGAGAAATTAATTCCTTACGTACAATGCATGCTTTGGGGCACTTAATTTTAACACTTAATTCTCTTGAACAATCTCAGTAGGGGTTTCAATTGAATGCCTAAGATCTCCCTTCTTAGGCTGCTTGGATCTTCAACATCTCTCAGCCTGAGTCACCTCTGAAATTTCTTTTCATCTCACAACTCCACAGTACTGTTTAATGCCAGGCCTTTCAGGTTCTCACCCTGAATATGCCCTGCAAATTCCAAGTACCTGGGTAGCCCCAAACTCCAGTCTCTGTTTCTTCTTCCCAGTGAACCTACTGCTCCCTGTTTGAGTTCCTTTTTACTGAACTAGATTTTGGAAAGTGCCTCCTTAGAGAAAGCTGGGCTGAATGTAGAGGTCAGTTTATGTGTTTCCCATCTCCTGAGGACCATAGCCTTGTACCATCTGTTGCCCAGTTCCTGAAAGTATTGCTTCATATATTTTGTCCTGTTTACAACTGCTTATATAAAGGGAAGACATGTCTGAAACCCATTACTGTCATGGTCAGAACCCAAAGTGTCAATTTGTTTTAAAAATACTTATCACCATTGGGCCAGCCCTGGTGGCCTAGTGGTTAAGTTTGCCACGCTCTGCTTCAGTGACCTGGGTTTGTTTCCCAGGCGCAGACCTACACCACTCGTCTGTCAGTGGCCATGCTGTGGTGGCAGCTTACATACCAAAAGAGGGGGCTGCCTCGCCAGGATATGTTGGCAGAAGGCCAACAAGAGGCTGGGAAATAATTCACTGTAAGGGGAGAGTCAGGTCACACATTACCTGCCAAGATAGCAGGCACTGGAGCCAGGAAAGGGAGGGCTGGTCCTGAGCCTACCTGCTACCTGTCATTAAGCTGATGCTCCAGCACAGCCCCTAGGAAGCTGTGTCCAGTCTAGACTCGGGTCCTAGAAGGGAAGAATGTGTGAATGTGGGCATCTCACTACCGTTTCTGAGCACAGGAGAAAGCCAGCCATGAGCAGCTTTGGCACCTCTGGATCCAGCAGGTTGGGAGATGGTGGGGCCCTCAGGGAGGCATTCCTCCCTGTCAGGTATCGGCTGGTAAAAGCAGACAACTCTGGGCACCACCAGCAACAGGAGCTTTGGCAGGAACAATGACAAAATCAGCATGACTCTGAGTCTTGCTAAGGGCAGGAGACGCTGCCACTCAAGCCAAAGCAGCGAGAAGGAAAATAGTAACCCGAGAATGGCCAAGAGAACCAGTTCATGCTGCCCATGAGATGCCCGTGGGATGCCCAGAACTATCCAGGGCTGAATTCTCATAGTTTAGACTGGGCCTGAGCCAGGAAAATATGGACTTCTGACTGTTGACAGTTACTGTACTTTGTAACATGATACATGTCTGGGTTTGCGGGTATTTTTAACGCTTAGCTCCACAAGCTCCAGAGCTCTGCATCCTCACAGTGGGCGCTCAGGCAGATCTTGAGCAATTGAGGAATATCCAACACTGAGGTGACCCAGTAAACGGAATTATAATATTTCATATTTGCAGTGTTCTTCAGTAGATAAAGAGCCTTCATGCTTTCTCCTTAGATGCCAGGTGGGGATTATTAAAATTTTTTGGATAAGAAACTGAGGCTTAATGCAATCCAGGGCTTACCTAGGGCCACTCAGCTAATGAGTGTGGGGGCAACTCAACCCCACATCTCCTGGCCAAATCCAGCCCTCTGCCCTCCATCCCCGTGTTTCCCACAAAGCAAAGGTGCCCTAAGCTAGTCCTCAAGAAGGCTGCTCACAGTGAACATGTTTAGAAATGCTATCTGGAGAGTCACATTGCATGTTAACATGTCAAAGGCTTGCAGAAGTCCTGCAAAAATGAAAACTCTTTAACATTTCCCAGAGTTTTTAGAACACCAACTGATTTTCCTTTTCTGTGATCCCCACCGATATCAAAGAAAAACAATACGGAAATCTGTCCTTTACTAGAAGTGAAACTAGCTCATCTTGAGGTAGTAATGGTTAATCGCTTAATTTATTTCCCAGCCTGTGAATTTAGCATTTCAACTGCCCCATAAAAACAGAAATTCTGTATGGTGGGAAGTAGACTCAACCAGCTGGCGGGAAGAGGCAATTGTTTTTTGGATAAACGCTCCCTGAAACATCTGCCCACAAGGAAGTCCTGACAGCCAGTCCTGGGCAGCGGGAGAACTGGGGCAATAGGGACCCCCCAGGGCAAAGAGCAGCAGAGGCCCGGGTGGAGCTGGACAGAGACTCAGGACAGATTTAGGCACGCTCAGGTCATCCTCACATCAGGCCTTCGCCAAGTCTTAACGTGTCCGGGCCTCAAACTCTCCCTGGATATACTGAGGGGCCTTGCTGATGCCCGCAGGTATGGTACTGGGTGAGTGTTTACTAAGTGTCTATTTGGAGAAGAAACAGTCTCTGTTCTCAAGGAGCTTCACCCCAGGAGAGAAGAGTCAGATGCAGCGCATCCTAAGAAACAATGAAAGACAGGCGCTGTGGGCAGCAGGCTGAACACCGGTGTGGCCAGAGGCCGTGCCTTGGTGTAGGTAGTGCATGGCCTGCCCAAGTGCAGCTCTCGGTCAGGAGCCAAGGACAGCATTCAAGGCCGGGAGAGCTCAGGGGCAGAGCTGGGGGTCACCAAGCTCGGAGTCCTTCTGGCTGGGGCTGTGCAGCCTCTTGTAGTCAGAAAGAGCTGATCTTAGATGTGAATCATGATTTTGGTGGACAAAATGAAGGCACCCATCCCACATAGGAAAAATAAAAAGCAGACAGGAATGAAGAAAGGAAACTCTTATCCTGGCTGCAGGGGTATAATTCGTGATGTAGATCACCTTTGTTTTCTAGAGCATTCCTTCTTCAACATGTAGCCCAGATATTTCACTGAGCTATGCACTACACTATGTACAGAATATATTTATATTCCTTACTCCCTGTCTTCTCTGGACTAGTAATGCCTTGATGTGAAATAGTGTTGTCTCTTAGCACATTCTTCCTTGCTTCTTGAGCATGCTTCTCTAAAGAAGTAGAGCCAATGCAAACACGAGCTTGAAAATTTAGTTCTGTTCCCAAAATACTAAAAGATGTATCCATTGCCAGAAGATGGGCATTATAAAATGAAAGGTACTCTGCTCTTGGTTGGACCCCAACTTCTCCAAGGCTGCTTTTTCTCTGTATAGTTAGAGTCATACTGCCTGCCCCTCCCACCCCTAGAGTTCCTGTAAGGAAATAAGAGCTTGTATGTAATACCTCTTTGGTATATAAGCCATCACGTAAGGAAAAATGACTTTTATTATGATCCAGACAGATAAATGAAGGTATCTGTGTCGATGGTACATTGTATTATTTTCATTAAGTGGCATTAAATTAATCAGCTATTAATGATTAAATACCTGCTACTGTGGAAGGCCTGGAAAAGGAGCAGGTTTGAGGAGAGAGAGAGATGAGTATGGTTTTGGTGAAGAAGCCAAGGAGGTCATTAGTGTGCAGATCTGGAGCACAGGAGATAAAGATTAGGGAGCGGGTGAGACCAAAGGCCCAGTTGATGGTCACCCATGTGCATGCTCAGCATCTTACCCTGCAGTCTCTAGGGCTCTTCCTCTTCTGAGTACACGAGCATCCATCCCTCATGTGGCCACAGACCCCAGTCACTCTCTCTTCTCAGGGGACTCCCCATTTAGGTTCCCCTCTCTCTGGTTCTCCAGTCTCTCTCTCTCCACCAGATCATCCCCATCAACAAAAAAACATGCTCTGGAATCTCCCAGAAAAAAAACAAACTACTCCTTCCAGATACTTCTGCATTTATCTTTGTTTTTTCCTCACAACAAAACTTTTCAAAAGAATTAGCCGCACTCTCTGCCTCTACTTCCCTGCTTCCACTTGCTCTTCAGCTTTCCCTGGCTAGGCATCCATTCCAACACTGTTGCCCTTTTATGTCTGTCCTGCCCTCTCACCACATTTGACATTCCCTCCTCCTTAAAGTCTCTCTTCTCTTGGCTCCTGTGACACCATCTTACCTACTTTCTCTCCTATATCCCTGACCTCCTCCCTCAGCGTCATCCTGTGCACACTCCCCGTCTTCTGCACTGTCATTTTTTTCGTTTTCCAAACACTTCAAAGCCATTGTTCTTGGAGTTCCCTCTTCCCACAGCACAGCTTATCACATCCCTCAGGACTCAGTGTGCAGAGACCTCCCTGACCTCACGTCCTGGAGCAGTACCCTCCCATTATTGTGCTCCATCACATTACTCAACTATTTCAACCATAGCATCAATATGTAATGACCCTGCTTATCTATTATCCAATTGCTTACAGTCTGTCCTCCTAGATGTAAACTCCATGAGGGCAGAAGCCTTATTTGTCTTGCTACCAGTTATGCTCTGATACTGCGTAGTTGCTGAGTGGGTGCATATGTTTATTTATTTATGAAGGCACGAGGAAGAGCCATGCATTGATCCACATAAGCTGGGTCGTGCTACAGTAATAAAGAACCCCAAAATCTCTAGGGCTTAAAACAATAAAGGCATATTTTGTTGCTAAAGTTCTAAAGCTATTGTGGGTTAGCAGGGGAGTTCTGCTCATTACAGTCACATAGGAAGCTAGGTGGACAGGGCAGCCACCAGGCCAGAAGGAAGAAGAAATCCTGGAGGGTCACATGGCAGCATTAAATGTCCCTGCCCCAGAGTGATGCACATCACTTCTATTCAGGACTCACTCTCCAGATCTGACCACAAGGCCATGTCAGGCATGAGAAGATTAGGGAGATCAGCCTCCTGTGTGCCTGGAGGGAAAGGCCAGCCAGACGTCAGAGCAGCATAGGACTGCCACAGCCACTGAAGGGACATTGGCAGGGGTCAGCCAAAGAGGTGAGAAGAGAGCTAGAAAGCATCCAAAGGGGGGTGGTCCATAATGCCCAGTTCTGCAGAGGAGGCTTGCAAGTATCCATTGCATTTAACAGCTAATTGGTGACTCTAGCACGTGAAGTTCCCGTGCTCTGGGAACCTAGGAAAAGCCAAACTCAGTGGGTTGAGCAAAAGAGAGAAGTGAAGAAGTGAAAGCATGAGAATAGGCAAAATGTTCAGGAAACGTGACTGCTAAGGAGGGATGGAGGCAGTAATTAGAGAGAAACACAGAGTCAAAGTGGTAATGTTCTTAGGTCAAGAGACAAGCCCGTATGCATGGGGGACAGGTTAAAGACCCAAGAGGAGTAGATGGAAATGGTGGAAAGGGGACCAATGACTCTTCTGGAGGCTTTGGGGTGGACATGGGAAGAAGACAGTGCCTGAGGGGGCATGTGCCTGGGCATGGGGTGGACTGTGAAGGGGGCAGAGTCCTAACAGCTCTGTGGGAACCCTGATGAGACACCGCATTTTTCCTCAGCTGTTACAGGATTATTATCCTACATTCTGTTTACTCAACAAGATCAGAAACTGCAGCTGAGAGAAGGAAGCCCTGATGACAAGTAAATATTAAAGTAACTTTCTTGGGTCAAGTAATTAATATCCCACCAGAGCCGGGAAGAATTAAAAGGAGAAGGGCACCACCAACAGCAATCGAAGCACTGATGCTGAGGTTAACCGGTCAAGGAGAGGAGGAGGGAGATGCATGTCAGGAGAGGTGATGGGCAGAGTGCTTGAAAGGTCAGTCCCAAAGCTGGAGAGGTTAGGTGGGCGGAGTCAGCACAGAGCCAACTGCCTCTGCCCAGGTCATTGTGGAGGCTGGCAATGACAGAGCAACTGGCTCCTGTTAAGGCTAGGAATCAAGGTTAAGGTGACCTTGATAACTGGGCAGGTAAAAGGATCTTGAAAATAGGAAAATTTTCTTGGATGTGACATAAAAGCTAAGGTAAAGAGCTACTGAGTTAAACTGAAATCACTCAACAGAGGACATGCAAACGACAGAACTTAATCACTAAAGACCTGGCTGGGAGGTGTTACTGAGAGCAGTGGGAGAGTGAGGTGTGGCCGGGGGTGCGGTGAGGAGCCTCATGGCACAGCTCAGAGACAACCTGAGCCTGGGGGTGGGGCAGACTGGACATTTACCTCTGCACCCTCTCACCCCTCTGCCCACATGCCTCCATGTTCTCCCAAGGCCCCATGATGCTCAGGGCTGCCCTGGTACTCTTCCCCAGAGGACTGCTTCTCAGAGCCCTGTCCTGGTTCCCAAGGACAGACAAGAGTGCTGCAGTGCATCTATCCTACAACTCGTATGTGAACAAATCTCTGTGCTAAAATGGTTTCCTCATGGAAAGAACCTTTAGGAGCCACTCACAGGATTCTCCAGGAGACAGACATCAGCATGCTGATGGACCTTCCCTTATAACAGGTGGCTTTAAAAAAGTGCTGGAGGCCATTCATGGCTATTAACAGATAGTTTTAGGCAATAGAAGGCATGTGTGTGCATGTGTGTGTTGTTTTTACTTTTGACCATCATAGGGCAGAAAGGTGGAGAAAGTCAAGCCCACCACTGTGATCTCTACAGACGTGAAAGAACGAAAGTTACTGCAGGAATGCTTGCTTTTAAGCAAGGACAAGAATTGCAATTCCTATGAAAATATATATATTGTGTTTTCACACATGTTTAATATTAGTTAATGGTACAAAATAGTATTTGGCTTTGTTAATTTTCCTCCACTAATGCTGAAGTGCACCATGAAGTTTTCAGTGCTAATTCTACCTCAGGTAATCACATTTCTCTACAGGGAAACAAACTTAAATTAATAAACATATTCCCAAAATCCCTATGTTAGGTAGAGCTTTTACTGGAACTAAGTTAACTCTTCCAAGATTCAAGTATTTCTAAATGGGAGGGGAGAAAAGGAAGGACAGTAGCACATAACATCTCCCAAGCCTGAAGTTAGGCATTTTATGGACATTATCTCATTTTGTGTCTCCAATGAGCTGTTTAGATAGATATTAATATTCTATTTGGTTCAACATAAGAAAATCAATGTAATATATTAATAAAACAAGAGGGAAAAAACACATGATCATGTCAATGACAGAAAAAACCATTTGACAAAATCCACCCTCCCATGATAAAAACATGGTCAGAAAACTAGGACTAGAAAAGAACTTTCTCAACACAATAAAGAACATCTATGAAAAACCCACAGATAACATCACATTCAAAGGTGACAGACTGAAAGCTTTCTTCCTAAGATCAGGAACAAGGCAAGGATGTCCACTGTCATCACTGCTGTTCAACATTGTGCTGGAAGTACTAGCCAGATCAATTAGGCAAGAAAAGTAAATAAAAAACGTCCAAATTGGGAAGCAAGAAGTAAAACTATCTCTATTCATAGATGACATGATCCTGTTTGTTAAAAAAAAAAAAACACAAAGAACAAGAATTCACAAAAAAACTACTACAGCTACTCAACAAATTTGTCAATGCTGCAGAATACAAGATCAACACACAAAAATCTGTTGTGTTCCTATACACCAGCAATGAAAAATAAGAAAAAGAAATTAAAAAAACAATTCCATTTACAATAGCATCCAAAAAATAAAATACTTAGGAATAAATTTAACCAAAGAGGTGTTTATACACATTACTGAAAGAAATTTAAAAATATGTAAATGAATAGAATGATATCCCCTTTTCATGGACTGGAAGATTTAATATTGTTAAGATGTCAATACACCCCAAAGTGATTCACAGATTCAATGCAATCCCTGTCAAGATCCCAGTGGATCTTGGGATCTTGGGATCCCAGTGGACTTTTTTGCAGAAATGATAAAGCTTATCCTAAAATTCATATGTGATTGCAAGAGACCAAAAATAGCCAAAACAATATTGAAAAACAACAAAGTTGGAGGACTCATACTTCCTGTATTAGTTTGCTAGGGCTGCAACAACAAAATACCACAGACTGAGTGGCTTACACAAGAGAAATTCATTTCCTCACTATTTGGGAGGCTAAAAGTCTAAGATCAAGGTGTTGGCAGGATTGCTGTCTTCTAAGTTCTCTCTCCTTGGCTTGTAGATGGCTGTCTTCTCCCTGTGTCTTCACAAGGTCTTTCCTTGTGCATATCTGTGTCCTAATCTCCTCTTCTTATAAGGGCACCAGTCATATGGATTAATTCCCACCCTAATGACCTCATCTTAACTTGATTACCTCTTTAAAGACCCTAACTCCAAATACAGTCACATTCTGAGGTAGTGGTAGTTAGGACTTTAACATATGAATTTGGAGAGAACATAATTAAGCCAAAAACCACCCAATTTCAAAACTTACTACAAAGCTACAGTAATCAAAATAGTGTGGTACTGGCATAAGGACACATATATAGATCAATGGAATAGAATTGAGGATCCAGAAATAAACCCATACATCTAAAGTCAATTGATTTTTGACAAGGGTATAAGACCATTCAGTGGGGAAAGAACAGACTCTCCAAAAATGGTACCAGATTCCCACATGCAGAAGAAGGAAGTTAGACCCTTACCTCATATATACATATATAAGTTAACTCAAAATGACTCAAAGACCTAAATACAGAGTTTAAAGTATATAACTCTTAGAAGAAAACATAGAGGTAAGTCTTCATGAACTTTGAATTGTTAAATATGACACCAAAAGCACAAGCAACAAAAGAAAAAGCAATAAATTGGACAGCATCAAAATTAAAAATTCATCCATCAAATGACACTATCAAGAGAGTGAAAAGATGAACCACAGAATGGGAGAAAATATTTTCAAATTGTATACCTGGCAGGGGTTTTGTATCCAGAATATATAGAGAACTTTTACAACTCAACAACAAAAAGACCAAAACCCAGGTAAAACATGGGCAAATGACTTGAATAGATATTTCTCCAAAAAAGATATACAAATAGTAAACAGGCATTAGTTACTAGAGAAATGCAAATCAAAACTACAATGAAATACCCTTCATATCCACTACAAAGGCTATAATTTTAAATAATGGAAAATAAGTGCTGGAGAGATGTCAGAGAAATTGGAGCTCTCATATATTGCTGTTGGGATTATAAAATGGCCACTGTGGAAAACAGTTTGACGGCCTCTCAAAAAGTTCAACATAAGATTACCATATGACCCAGCAATTCCGCTCCTAGGTATACACCCAAAAGAATGAAAATAGGCATTCATACAAAAATTTGTACACAAATGTTCACAGCAGCACTATTCACAACAGCCAAAAGGTAAAAACACCCAAATGTCTGTCAGTGGATGAATAGACAAACAAAATGTGGTATGTCCATGCAATGGAATATTATTAAACCATAAAAAGGTATGAAGTACTGATTCATGCTATAATGTGGATGAACCTCCAAAACATCATGCTAAGTGAAAGAAGCCAGACACAAAAGACACGTTTTGTGTGATTTCATTTATATGAAATATCCAGAACAGGCAAATCCGTAGAGACAGACAGCAGATTAGTGTTTGCCAGAAGCTGAGGGAAGTGGGGAATGGGGAATGACTACTTAATCTTCCCCCTCTTAGGCTGCACTCACCTCTCCTCTTACCCCTTTGATTATCATTGATCTACTAGGATGGCAGGCTTGGATAAGGCTGGGGACTGGGGACTGGCAACTAGGAGCAGCATTAAGTCACTGAGCATCTGGAGATCGGAACCCAAAAAGGAGACATGGAGGGTTAAAGTCCAGCTGTGGTGGCTTTGGACCTGGTTCTCCCTCAGTCATGTGCCTGACTCGACCTGAAGGCAAGTTACACAGGAGGTTTGCTTGGTCAACTGCCCCGTTCCTGACAACTCTGAAGATCAGTGGTGTGAAAGATCTCAGGAAAACTGAGGAACAAACACACAGTTGTCACCTTTCCTGAGACAAAGGCTGGTTGGTCTCCTTAATGGTGCTGGAGAATTCATGCTGATATCCCCAAGCTTGCACAGACACTTCCTACATTTCACTAATTCCTTCACCTCCCTGGGTGGAGTGGTCTGCTTACACTGCTCACTTCCAAACTCAAGGCTCTGACAGATAGTTCCTGTGTCATGTGCCTACACCATAACTCTGAGCTCTGCGTTTGGAACGTGGGACTCAATAGGGAAGAGACAACACATAAGTTGAATTATCCTTGCGTTTTAGGGATAAAACTTACTTGATAACCTGCTGGATTTGATTTGGGCGTATTTTATTTATGATTTTTATGTCTACACTCCTAAGTAAACTGGCATTGGTTATTGGAATTCCCTTCTCTACTTTTAGGATCAGGGATAGGCTTATAACTTGTTTTATACCTGGGTTTATTTTGTTATTGTTGTTTTTTATCTACATTCTTGCACAAAAAGCTTGATTCATTGATTTCTCATCTTTCTTTTGTCTAATAATGCATTCATGGCTATGAATATTCCTCTGAGAGTCTCTTTGACCATGGCTATAGGTTTTGTTATGTAGTACCATTATCATTATTCCTCTAAATAGTTATAAACTTTAGTTTGATTTCTTTTTAGTGTAAGAGTTATTGAAAAATATTTTCTTTTTATTTTTAGAATTAATAGATTTTTTCGGCTATTTTTATGGTCCATATTAAGTTTTACTGCATTGTGGATAATGATTGTGATTCATATGATTTATGTTTTAGAGAATTATTTGACATTTTCTTTTGGCCTTATATGTGGCCAAATTTTGTGATTATATATTTTCTTGAAAATGATGTGTATTCACTACTTACATGGAACAAAACTCAGTATTTATATTGAAAGATATACATATAATGTAAAAGCCAACATCTATTGATTTGGTGATGGACTGGCCATGGGATGAGGAAGGAGATGAACAATTTATAGATGATCTCAGGGTCTGGCTTGTGTGATTGAATTGATGGAAGGTCCACTGAGATGGGGACACTGGAGAAGGACCTAGCCAGTGTGGGGAACAAGATGAATTCAGCAAGACATGCTGGGTTTGCTGGACTTTTAGAATACCCAAGAGCAGAGGTTGAGATAGGGCAGGATGGCAGGTCAGCTGGTCTGGAGGCCACAGATGAGGTCAGTGCTGGGCACATAAATGGGTAAATTGCTGGCATGTAGATAGTGCCTGTGGCTGGGGTTGGCCAGGGCAAGTCATCCAGAAGGAGAGATGGGGGACAGAATGGCATCTTAAACAGCTCAGACATTTGTAGTCAGGGTCCAGGAAGTGAGTACAAAGGAGGCTGAGAAGCAGCATGTGAGATGTGAGATGTGGGAAGACAGTGTTGATGCAAATAATCCATAATCAATCTATAAATCAAAATTGGGGTGAGTTTATTATGAGCCAAATTTTAGAACTATAGCCTGGGGCCTTGTTTCTCCAAGGAAGGAAGGGCACCAAAGAAGTGGGGTGTACAGAGTGGTTATATACCATCTTGGAACAAAGAGCATACATCACATATGACAGGAATATCTCTTTTACTACTGTCACGAGATGCTTAGCTGGCATAGCAGGTCGGTGGTCAGCAGGTCAGTAATTAATCCTTTGTTTCCAGGAAGAGACACTTATCCTTAAAGAAATGCAGATATGGGGAGAAGTTACAGCCCTATCTTTAAGGGCATCATTCTTGTTTTTGGGACATTGTAAATGTTTAAAGCACATGTACAATGCCTGCTCAACAGGCCACATCAGGCCCTTTTGGAAAAACAAGATCAGGCTGAATTAGTTTTACATCAAATGGCTTCCTCATATACTCCAATATATCCTATTTCTTTTCATTTATTTATCAACAGCTTGTGAAAGATATTGTCAGAGAATCCAGGGAAGAGGATGTTTCAAGAAGAGTCAAACACTGCTGAGAGTCAACTGAGTTTTTTTGCACTTTTTTGGGGTGTCATTTTGACTGAATTCCTAGGGACTGATATTATTGAGTTGCTGCTTCCTTCTGTAGCAGGAATTTTTCTTGCTATAATTCAAACCATCTTTTCTATAAAATAAAGAATATTTTTGAGAGAACCCCCTGGGAGCACTTTCCATTAAATTTGTTAGCAGCTGAAGTGGGTACTAGAAATTTTAAGTTATGCTAATGCAAATTTGTGTGGTTGTGGGGGGTAAAGGGAGGGGGAGGGGGTGGCAATATCCACACAAGACTCTCAGAAAAAGTCTACACTCAGTGATTTGTGTGCCTCGTGTACCTCTAGACATGATAATCACGTTAATGATGCATGTATCTGAGATTCCGGCAGGAAGCTCTGTGGTGAGGACCGACAGTCACTCACCAGTGTTAACCAAGATGAAATGTTGGTAGATACTCCATTTAACGTCTCGTTTAGCATTTTTAATTAGCTTCACCTTGGGTGGCAAATGCAGTTTGCTAATTCACAAGATCAGGTTGTGTCGGAAAGGAGAACAGCAGACAGAAAAAAGAACAAACAAGTTGATTTTATTTTAGAAAATGGAAAAACAGCTGTTGGAAAGAACCGTAAAACACAAAGTTGCACTGTTTATGCCAGAGCTTAAAGGACCTCCGAGAGCCGTCCTTATTACACACTAGGGAAAACCAATGACCCGAGAGGTAAGGTGATGAGCAAGGGTCACCCAGTGTCCTTGAGGAAAGCCCATCCTGGGACTCAGGCTTGTCACTACCCAGCCCGGGACACTGTCCCAAGCTCCACAGCCCTTGTAGCAGACATTTGCACTGCTCACTGTTTGACCTCTTCTCTCCTCTGAGAGTGTTTTCCTCTGTGTTGACCCCGTTAAGTTCTCTGTGCTCACCTGTTGCCCTGGGATGACCTTGATCGCAGACCTCACCCCCTCTGCCCAGGCCTGACCCAGTGCCCCTTGTTGAACTGTTCCCAATCCCCACAGATCTGCTTTCATGAACAGAGTGGGTTTCCGGCTTTGACCCCACACCTCCTGCACATCCCTGCATGAGTCCCCAGGGCGCTGCCATCTGACTTTTATCTGTGACTTGCAAGAGAAGCTGGTGCTCTTGTCCATGGAGCTGCCCATGTGGGCCCAGGATGAGATGCTGCAGGTCTGAATGCTGCCCACAGAAAGAGCTGTTCAGTTATCAGCACAAGTTTGAGCTGCCACCATGCCTACACCCTGTACCAACCTTTGGAGCATAAAGTACACGGCTGCTACTTTGGCTCCACCTTCTAATTCTTATGCAGACTGTGTTCTGTGACCATGTTACCCTGAAGCCATGCAGGGTCAGGGATCTAGGAAGTGCAGTTCCAGCTTAGTTAAGTAGACGTGGTACAAACTACCACAACAATGCTAGAAAGAGAAAGCAGTATTTTAGGGAAGAGAATGAGTTTGCTCTTGGATTGTTGAACTGCAGATGCCTCTAGGACCTGCAAGGAAAACAACTGGTAGACAGGACAGTCCTGGAACTCAAGAAACATTTGGGAGACATCAGGATAAAAAAGTTGAGGTCATCAAAGGATTAAAGTTGTTTTAGGTAAGAAGGACTCTGGAAAGTCCTGATAATTCGGATTCTATTTAGTCAACTTCACTGCATAACAAACAAGCCCACAGTCTCAGTGGCTTGCAAGAAACCTGATTTCCAGTTCATGGAATATGCTGGTGCTGAGGGTGGTTGCTACTGCTTGGCTCTGTTCGGCTTTGCTCCCAGTGTCTCCTCCTTCCTGATCCTGACTGAGGGAGCAGCTACTGCAGGGAACATGCCCTTTCTTGTGATAGGGAAGAACAAGAAGGCGAGATGCAATTGTTTTTTAAGCTTTGGCTCAAATGTGGCGTATATAACTTGCACTCCCTCTCCATTTGCCAAATCAAGTCCCGTGTACATGCCCATCCCCCTTGATACATTAGCATTAGTCCTCGGAGGAACTCTAAGCATTAAATGTGATTACTTAACTGAATATGAGTTGTAAATAATTGATTTCTCTCTCAAGCAAAGGATTCCAAAAGAATCCTTCCATTTTCTTATTAATATGTGGATTAGATGAGGAGGAGCTGAATAATGATGCTGACTTATTCAGAGACACCTTCAAGCACAGCTTAGAAAGAGCCTCATACATTCATGGCCCAGGCTCTACATGTGTCACAGGTCACACAACAGACATAAAATTAAAGGAACGGTTCTGCAAAGAGTAGGCCCAGCCAATCCCATGTGGAAGAGAGGAAGGGAAATATGCTCTAAATAAATAGAGTAAAATGGTCACAATAACCCATGTGTCGGGTCTCCCTGCAGCCAGCCGTCCTCTGCTGCCAAGGGGAGGAAGCTGGTCTCTGCTGGCGAGGCCCATGAGGAATGCTTCTCACATTGGGTTAAGTCCCTGGATTTAGTTTCAATAATAATAACAAAGCACAACCTTCCTTGGTGTGAAAAATGCTCTAAGATATTCTCCCCTACAGGCCAAGAACAAGTAATACATGGTAACTGTCCGTGCCTGTGGAAATAAGACTTCATGAACCCAGGGCAGCAATTTAAAAGGAAAGATTTCTCCAGAAACACAGGGTTTGTTCTGGCCTTTCCACTGGGCTTTACTCCTCCTGAACATACACTTTCCGTTGTTTTTCCTCTGAGAAGGTTTTTATCTCTGTCTTTTATTTTATTGTTCTAAAATAAATGATTTGCTGGGATTTTGAAAATTAAGTACATAGAAATCTGATGTATGGCAGCATGGATTAATTTTGTAAGTGGAAGGAACCTCCTGGGTTTATGCATTACTTCGTTCACTCATTCATTAATTTATCCTTTCCTTCATTTCCACCCGTGATTATGAGGCACCTCTGTAGCCTGCCCTCGCCTGTCCATTGCCCCTCCCTGCCTCGCTCACTGAGCTCATGGCCTTCTAAGGATCCTGTGTGCAAGGAGCCCAGAGCCACGAGAACTAGCTCGAGGGAGAGGGAGGCTTATGGTGTGGCCACGAGGGGCAGGTCTGCCGTATCCGTGAGCATGGGCCCCATGCGCTGAAAAGGGGAGAGGACAGCCAGGAATGGAGGTGGCCCGGGCCTGAGACCCCCTCTGTGCCTTCTGCTCTCACACGTGGTTGATGCTCCTCTGCACCGCTCTAGCTCTCCTGCGGCTAAGGGCAGGAGCTGGGCGGGAAGGCTGGGGAGGGGAAGCTGAGGAGGCAGTGACAGCAGCAAGCAGCCAGGATCCCTCCAGGGCCTTTCAGGACCCGGCTGGGCAAGTGCTGCAGTGTGTTGTGCTTCTTCCCTGGGCCAGCAGGGGAATTCGTTCAGGGCTACCTGCCAGAGTAGGTGTCGCTGGGCATGTTTTACAAATGAGGAAACCAGGGTGCCAGAGCCCAGGTGACGGGCTCAAAGTCCCACAGAGAGCATGTGGCTGGGCTGGGATTCAGACCCAGGCTCGTCTTGGTCCACAGACCATGCTCTTTCTAGGTGACCATGCCACAGAGAACGTATAGGGCACGTGCCCTGCCCTCCACTGCCTGCCACAGAAGGGAGAGTCAATTCGCAGCCAGAGCTCTCACTCCCAAGCTGCAGGGCCTTGACCGTTATGTGGCTCCGAGGTGAGTAGCTGATGGGGGTTGGAGCTGGATTCACGGGTGGGGGTTTCCCTGTGGGCAGGGGCCTGTGGGCAGAGAATAAGCATGACCGGGGCACCTCTTTCACCACAGCCCCTTCTATGGAAACCGCCCCTGCACATTGAACTCACAGAGGGGTGAGCCCAGGCAGCCCCATTGTCCCAAATAAGAAGACTCAGGGAGGGGCAAAGTGATTATCTGAGAGTAATTGAAGTCAGTCCATGGAAGAGAGCTATATACGACTTACTACAGAATCAACCTGATATATATGTATATATATCTCCATGCACACACACATATGTATGATATATGTAAGTTGATTCTGTAGTAAACTGTGTATAGTGTATATGTATATGTGCAAGTTGATATATACATATATATCATATGCAACACACATGCATACACATATATGTATATTATGTACATATACCCGTGTACACATATACAAGAACACTTGTGTTTTATAGACACGTGTACACATGCATATATCATAGATAAGACATACACACATATATGTATACATATACACATACACACATATCACACACACACACACACACACCCCCTCAGTGTTGTTCTGACGCTAACTCCTGCCTCTTCTCACTGGAGAAGTGCTGCACCTGGCTGTGCTATGGCTTGTCGCCATGTGCCTCTCCATAGCACCCACTGGCATCCATGACAGAAGTGTCACCTCCCACAGCACGCTTTATTCTCACTGCACACAGTGCCGCCCTCTCGAGTTACGGTTGCTCCTGGCTCGTGCAGTGAGTACTGCGTCACGACCAACTGTACTTCCAAGGCTCAATTGATAGCTTACTTCAAGGTGGAGATTAGTGAAAATGCTGATATATAAAGGGGTTTATGTTCCTTCAAAGCCTGCTCTGTAAAACGTCTATGACAGCCTCCTGTTACCTGTTTTACTCTATGCCCATCTCTTCTATACTGAAGTAGTATAAGAAATATTTAGTGATTTGCTTTTGGCAGGGGGGCAACAAGCTCCAGATGAGCTGTCCATTAAAAACCTCTCCATAGTGTGGGGCGTCCTCTGGACATAACCACTGTGCACTCCTCTCCTTTAGCCAGTGTAGCAATCTAGGGCCTCATGGCTTCACCTCCTGATTCCTGGCTTTTACCTATGGGTGATGTTCCAAATGTTTAGCAGCCATGGTGGCTGGACACCAACCCATCGGAAGGACACAGACTGGTCAGAAGGCGTGGACCAGTGAACGTGGCCGAACATGGCCCTGGTTAGACCTCCCCCATGGGGCATTTGTTCATTCCCCTCTGGAAGCCCATCTGTCAGCCCACCTACTCATCCCACGAGCATTTATTAAGCACTGTGTAACAGGGATAAATTTCCTTTACTGCACTAGAACACGTGCAATGTCACGTTTCTTCATGAGTTTGAATCTAATTAGCTCATCTCCAGGTGAGTTGCTGGAAAATTCAACATTGGTCCTGCTTGAAGTTGTGTTCAAGTTTTATCCCTAGGATTTTTCAAGAGTCCTGCAAAGCCTATGCAGACCAGGACATCTGTGGAAGGGCCTCTACCTGCTACTGACATTGGTACTGTCCAAGCCAACAAGTCCACCAGCAGCTGGTAGCTCTGCTGCCCACAGGCTGACTACTGAGCCTTGCCGTATTCAGACTCCCAGGCTGTGGGACCAGGGCCTGGGATCCAGCCATTCACCAAGTCCCTGGCCCTTCCAGAAGTCTATGGTCCATCTGTGTTTCCATTTGCTGAACTCCTGCCCTTGCTTTCAAGCCTTCAAACTATCCCTTTCACAGACCTCATCCTTTCTTTCACGAGCTATGGCCTTGGAATAAAACATCCCCTAACTTGACCCCAAACAAATAGCATCTTAGTTTTGCCAGATCACCTGAGCAGGGAAAGAACATGCTTCTAATTCTTGCAGATGACTTTATAGACAAGCCTATAGAATATAAAGACTATACAGTAGTTACATGCTCAGATAACCTCGGGGTCAGCCAAGTCATGTAAATTACTAATGTATCTAGGTATAAGGCAATAAGGAGCAGTGGTGACTGTGGCCATGAGTCCATGCCCTACCTCAAATCGTTGAAATTCAACTCTAAAACTTCTGTTCCAAGTTGAACAAAATCCATTTGTGGGCAAAATTAAGACCATGGACTACATTTTGCAAGGCTTGACTTACAGGGAAATAAGATGTAGTAAATGTTCTCATTATGTTATCCTCCCATAATTGTGTGGAAAACTTGCCACTTTTATCTCTTTCCAAACTAACCCTGTGCTCATTTCTTCTCTCTGATCTCTAACTCTGGGACTCAGTAAAATTGTGAGTGCATTTCCTCTGCACTGCAGTTATCCACGACTCATTTTCAGTTCCCAAGATATCCTCTCTGACCTTTCCTGCTGCCCACTGTTTGATAGGTTTAGTTGTTGTCCAGAGAACATTGGATGTCTTACGTGTGAAACAAAGGTTTAAAAATTCAGTAATAGAACATAAAGGTTATAACAATAAAGCACACTTTAGGAAGGAGTGCGGAAGTGAAGGTTCTCATGGGAGCCCGTTGCTTCCCTTGAAGCTCAGACACAGTAAAGAGGGGTCGTCAGGTGTGGTGTGACTTAGAACTATGATGGGCACAAGCTGTCCCAGGGCAGGGAAAGGGTGAAGTGAGTTGACCCTGTCTCCAAGGAGTGCCGTGCTTTGTTCATGCTGTGGCTGAGCTCCTCAGGGAAGAAAGTCTGCTGATACTTCCAAGTGCAAGAGCAGCAGCACTTCCTGGTGATGACAGGCATCTCCTGGGGTGCATCTGAGTCCCAGCAGGAAGCTGATGCCCTCTGAAAGCCATGAGTTCGAAGTAAGTTCATAATGAAAGGGTTATTCACAAAAATGTAACCAGGGCATGTATGAAAGAATAAGGCTGTGTCCTGGGGCTAGCAACTGTGGGGAACCATTACCACCCCAGGCTCAAATAGGTGAGGAGAGGGAGAGGTTTCTAGAATCCAGAAGGGGCTCATGTGGAGAGGGCTTCCAGATAGGAGTTGCAGCCTCTGGGAGAGGGTGCAGCCCACCTGCAGAGACTGGGAGGATTAGCGCTCCCCTCGCCCACCTTGGGTTCCTTCCACTGCCTCCCCTTGCTGAACCTAACAGTTGATCTCACCAGTTGCAGTTTTGTGGGGTTCAATGGGCTTGATGGCTTCATCTGGGGAGATGGTTTGGTTATGGGTGCCTGTTGGGGTCTGATCCAGGGGTGGGAGTGCAGCTAAAGAGAAATCGTGTTTCTAACTTCGGACAGTATTCAACGGGCAGGGAGCGCTGGGGCACTTGACAGGAGGCAAGTGTTGGGCAACCCCTTTGACATTCGGTGTCCTGGACCAGGCTGTTGTGGGCGTGGCTGCAGGTGAGAGGAGATGCTACATTAACTACAAGCAGGGGCAGCCTGATGTTAGAAAAATGCCCCCGGACTGAGCACACTTGCCCATCAGATGTGGCCTTCTTTGAGAGTCCTAGCTTGGGGACTCACAGGGGACAGAGAGGAAAGAGGATAAGATAGAAACTAGCACACACACACTTCCATTAACCCACTGGCCACGCCTGTGTGGGAGGCTCCTCTTGGATCAGCTCTTGTCCCTACACCTCTCCCACTGAAGCGCCTTCTGCTCCCTGCACCCCACACCTGCTCTAAACCCCAGCATGCTCGGTTTCCTGCATGCGTCTTACTTGCTCCCTTCTCCACACCTGTGCTTATGTGTCTCCCTTTTTTGGAACACTCTTCCTCCTTGTCCACTGTTGTCCCTTAGGACCTTGTTCCACATCACCTCCTCCTTGAACTTGTCCCTGCCTGAGGTCATGCCCTCCTCAGATGGGAGGGAGCCATATGCTCATCTCCATTATTTGCGAATATATATTGTTACAGTAAAAGGACTCTTGCAGAAACCATGTTCTGGAGCTAACTTTGTCACTCAAACCCGTTCTTCTTATGATCTTAACGATGCTTGTTTTGGTTTCAAATAGACTTCAAAGCAGAGTCACTGTCTACAGTGTTAAAATCCTTGGTCAGAACCTGTGGTTCAACAGGTAGTCATGCCTACAGTTGTTAGGTCAGGATGCCGAAAGCCAACCAAATTCTGGGATATTGAACTGCTCTTTCTAATAATTTGGTGCATCAATCTTTTATGACTGGTTTTATAATACTAATTAGTTAAAAGATTATACCTGAAAAATAATTTAGAATATCCTATTGAATATTGCGTGTTTACTTTTTTTGAAGACAAGGGATTTAACCATTTTTCACATAGGTTGAAATTATTCTTTGACTATTTAATATTCTGGCAAATTGTATTTTCCATCTTTAGTTTCTGCTCTTCTGTCTATCCCGCACGCTGCTGCTGTATTCACTTCCCTGGTCTTTTTTAACTAAAAAATATGTTTTCTATTATAAAGGTGATATATATTCATTACAGAAACTCCCAAAATATAGACAATTAGTAGCAGTAGATTTTAAAAAATCACCCATAACTTTCACATATCTGTGACAATATCTGTTAAAGACTCTGGTCAATTTCCACAGGAAACAGTCATATGTTTAGTGACCGTTTAGTCATATGTTTGGTTTGTTTGGCATAGATGTCACCAAACCCTCATACTTTCTCTCCTGTCCAAAGGCCTCCCTAAATCGGTGTATCAAGACCTTATTTCTTTGTCTGGCAGTGCTGGCCCTTGGAAATCTGGCCCCAGTCCAACAACTCTCTGACCTTGTCCCCAGCATATGTGTTTGCTCTGATCCCAGGATCTTACACTTTCATTCATTCACTCAGGTATTCATTCATTCGTTCATTCATTCAACAGACATTTATTGAGCACCTACCATGTGCCAGAATCTGTTCTAGCAGCTGAGTATTCAGCAGGGAACAAGGCAGACAGAAATATAGCTCTCATGGAGTTCACCTTCTACTGTGGACAATAAACGGGCAAACAGATAAATACAGAGCAAGATTTCAGGTGGAGGTTCATGCTATAAAACTAGACGGGGTTGGGGAGGGATAGAATAGACTGGCTTTCTTATAAGGTCACCCAAATAGGCTGTCTGATACACGGCAGGTGAGCAGAGTCCCGAATGAGGTAAGGGAGTGATCCCAACAGTGTTTGTGGAGGGTCCTCTCCACTCTTGTCTGCCTGTCTAAATATGGTTCACCCTTTAAGTTCAGCTCAGCTTCCTTCTTTGCCAGGAAGGTGTCTTGTTCACCAGAGCCTGCATTCGTTTCCCTTCGGAACAGCTGACATGTTTACTCTCCTTTCTGTTGTATGTTTACACTGTGTTATAACTTTTCTTTCTGTTGTTTTATGTGCCAACAAAGATGACTTTCTTTAAGGCCAAGACTGTGCTCTTATGCTTCTGAGTATCACCTCACATGGGGTAGCATAGTTCCAGGGCCGTGGAGGGTGCTATCCATTGTTTGAATGGAGTATTGAGGTCACTCTCAAATCACTTTTGCAGGCTGCAGTTAAAAGGTCTGTGTTTATAGAAGGAGATTATCTCAACACAATAAACGCCATATATGAAAAGCCCACAGCTAACATTATGCTCAATGGTGAAAAACTGAAAGTTTTGCTTTAAGATCAGGAACAAGAAAAAGATGCCCACTCTTGCCACTGCTGTTCAACATAGTACTGGAAGTCCTAGCCAGAGCAATTAGACAAGGAAAAGAAATAAAAGACATCCAAATTGTAAAGGAAGGAGTAAAATTATCTCTATTTGCAGATGACATGACATTATTTGTAGAAAACCCTAAAGATTCCACAAAAAACTCTTAGAACTAATAAACAAATGCAACAAAGTTTCAGGATACAAAATCAACATACAAAAATCAGCTGCGTGTCTTCCTGCTAACAATGAACAATCCTAAAAGGATGTTAAGAAAACAATTCCATTTTTGAATGCATCAAAAAGAATGAAATACTTAGGAATGTACTTAATCCTAAGATTAAAGACTTTTACACTGAAAACTACAAAACGTTGCTGAAAGAAATTAAGGACACAAATAAATGGAAAAACATCTTGTGTTCATGGATTGGGAGACAATGTTGTTAAGATGTCAATACTACCCAAAGTGATCTACAGATTGATGTAATCTCCATCAACTTCAGATTCAATGCAATCCCCACCAAATCACAATGATGTTTTTTGCGGAAATAGAAAAATCCATCCTAAAATTAATATAGAATCTCAAGTGATCCTGAATATCCAAAACAATCTTAAAGAAGACGAACAAAGTTGGAAGACTTACTCTTCCTGATTTCAAAACTTGCTGCAAAGCTATAGTAATCAGAACAGTGTGGTACTGGCATAAAGACAGACTTGTAGATAAAGGACTAGAATAAAGAGTCCAGAAATAAACTCTCACATATATGGTCAAATGATTTTTGATAAGAATTCCAAGACTGTGGGGAAAGAACAGCCTTTCAATAATTAGTGGTGGGAAAAATGGATATCCATGTAAAAAAGAACGAAGCTGGACTCTTATCTTATACCATACTCAAAAATTAAGTCAAATAGATCAAAGACTTAAAAGTAAGGCCTGAAACTACAAAACTCTGAGAAGAAAACATAGGGGAAAAGCTTATTGACACTGGATTTGGCAATGATTTCTTGGATATGACACCAAAGCACAGGCAACAAAAGTAAAAATAGATAAATTGGACTATATCAAAATTAAAAACTTCTGTCCATTAAAGGACATAAACAACAAAGAGAAAAGGCAACCTACAGAATGGGAGAAAATATTTGCAAATTATATATCTGATAAGGGTTTAATATCCAGAATATATAAAAACTTCTACAACTCAATAACAACAATAAAACAAATAACCCAATTAAAAATGGGCAAAGGACTCCTCCCCAGTTATATTGAGGTATGATTGACAAAAAAATTGTGTATATTTAAGATCTATAGTGTGATGTTTTGAAATACGTATGCATTGTGAAATGATTACCACAATCAAGCTAATTAACATATCCATCACCTCACATAGTTATCATTTGTGTGTGTGTGTGTGTGTGTGTGAGTGTGTGGTGAGAACACTTGAGATCTATTCTCTTAGCAAATTTCAAGTATACACTACATTATTATTAACTACAGTCAGCATGCTGTACATTAGGTCTCCAGAACTTACTGTTTCATAACTGAAAGTTTGCATCCTTCAATCAATACCTCCCCTTTTTTCCCCACCGCAGCCTCTGTTAACCTCCATTGTACTCTCTATTACTATGAGTTCAGCTTTTTTTTTTAAGATTCCATATATAAGTGCGATCATGCAATATTTGTTGTTCTGTATCTGGCTTACTTCACTTAGTGTAATGTTCTCCAGGTTCATCATGATCATTGCTATAAAAAGTGGCAGGATTTCCTTCTTTTTTAAGGGTGAATAATAGTCCATTGTATGTACAAATATATATATATATGCATATATATATGTATACACAAATACACACGTCTTCATACTACATCTTCTTTATCCATTCGTCTGTCAACTGACACTTCGGTGTTTCCATGTCTTGGCTATTGTGAATAATGCTACAATGAGCTTGGGAGTGCAGATATTTCTATGAGATCTTGACTTCATTTCCTTTGGGTGTATAGCCAGAAGTGGAATTGCTGGATCACATGATAGTTCTATTTTACATTTTCTGAGGAACTTCTATACTGTTTTCCATAAATGCCTCCACTGATTTACAATCCCATCAATAGAATTCCCTTTTCGCCACGTTCTCACCAACACTTATTTCTTGTCTTTTTGATAATAGCCATTCTAATAGGTGTGAGGTAATATCTCGTGGTGGTTTTGATTTGCATTTCTCTGATGATCAGTGATATTGAGCATCTTTTCATATACCTGTTGGCCATCTGTATGTCTTTGGAAAAATATCTAGTCAGGTCCTTTGTCTATTTTTTAATCAAGTTATTTGTTTTTTTTTCTATTGTGCTGTGAGTTCTTATATATTTTGGGTATTAACTTCTTATCATATACTTGGTTTGCAAATATTTTCTCCCATTCCATAGGTTGCCTTTTCAGTTTTTTTATTTTTTCCTCTGCTGTGCAGAAACTTTTTAGTTTGATGTAATCCCACTGGTTTATTTTTGCTTTTGTTGCCTGTACTTTTGGTCTCAAATTCAAAAAATCATTGCCAAGACCAATGTCCAGCATTTTTCCCCCTATGTTTTCTTCTAGGAGTTTTATGGTTTCAAGTCATACATTTAAGCCTTTAATCCATTTTGAGTTGATTTTTGTGTGTGGTGGCAAAGGGCTTGAACAGATATTTCTCCAAAGAAGATATACGAATGACCAACGAGGATATGAAAAGATGCTCAATATCACTAGTTATTAGGCCTGCAAAGCAAAATCAAATGAGATCTTACACCCAATAGGATAGCTACTATAAAAAAACTGGGAAATAACAAGTGTTGGCGAAGATGTGGCGAGATTGGATCCCTTGTGCACTGTTGATAGGAATGTAAAAGGGTGCAGCTATTAGGGAAAACACTATGGTGGGTCCTCAAAAAAAAAAAAAAAGAATTAACATATGATCCAGCAATTTCATTCAGGGTATATATCCCCCAATATTGAAACCAGAGTCTCAAAGAGATATTTGTACAGCTATGTTCATAGCGGCATTATTCACAATAGCCAAAACATGAAAGCAACCCAAGAGTCCATCGATTGGTGAATAGATAAACAAAAGACACTATATACATACAATGAAATATTATTCAGTCTTAAAAAAAGAAGGAAATTCTGACAGGTGCTACGACATGGATAACTTTGCATACATTATGGTAAGCGAAATAAGCCAGTCACAAAAAGACAAATACTGTATGATTCCATTTATATGAGGGACCTAGAGTAGTTAGAATCATAAAGACAGAAAGTAAAAGGGTGGTTGCCAGAGGTGGAGGAAGGGAGAAATGGGGAGTTGTTGTTTCATGGGTATAGAGTTTCAGTTTTGAAAGATGAAAATGTTCTGGAGATTGGTTGCACAGCAATGTAAATAAAATTAACACTACTGAACTGTATACTTAAAAATGGATAAGATAGTAAATTTTGTTATATATATTTTACTACAATTAAAAATTAAGCAAAGAAACAAAAAATGATCTATGTGTAGACAAGGGTATTTTTCCTGGCCACCTCTATGTGTTAAATCTGAAATGAAAGAGAGCTGCTCTGTGCAGAAGACTTCCATTTCTCAGGTAGTTTAGAAGAAGCAGGCTGGGATGGTGTTGGAGCCAGGCAGCTCTGAGTTCAAATTCTACCATGCCCCTTACAAGCTGTGTGACTTTGCAAAAGTTATTTAACCTCTCTCAGCCTGAATTTCTTCATCTATAGAAAGAGGAAAATAATATATACCCGACGTGTAAAACACTGAGCTTAGTACTTGCTCAGGGGCACAGTGCTAATTAAGGGGTAGAGAGGATGATGATGAAGCCTGGGAGATGGCAGGTGGTGGCGTGCATGTTTCCTCTTTCCCTCCACTATATTTAGTCTTCTGCAAATACAGTTTGTGTGATCTTCTCTGGGAGATTAAAATTTTGTAAAACATTACTGACTTAGTTGATGTATTTCTAAGGAATGTAATAATCAATACCTCCTTGTAAATGTTCACATTTGATATCTATTGATTTCTTTTCTTAATTAAAGTTGCCTGCAATTAGAATTCCCATGGAGGGTAAGAATTACAGATTAAAATGGCAGACCATAACATTTATGTCTTATTAAAGGAATCTCTTTTGTTAATTAGGTTATTGTTTTACCACTCACTCCTTAGTCTTCCCTGGTGGATCCATGCATGTTCAAAGACTCCCGTAATGTTTCTAGTAGATGCCAAGTGTCAGGTGGTGATTCCCAGTTGCAAGAATGCAAGTTTCCAGCCTCCAAGTGAGGCTGATCACATGTGCAAATAACAAGCTCCCCTCATCAATGAAGACTTGAGAAACTCAGTTCATGGTTATTTCTCTCCTCCTTTCTATCCTTTGATCATCGTCACCTGTGCTTCGTGTTGGTGGTGGTCAGTGCAACAAAATTTCACTTAGCAATGAGTTGGCCAATGTTTATAATGTATGGTGGGTTCTTATCTCTCCTGTTCACAACTGTATTGAAGAAGGCATAGCCCCCACTCTCAAGGAGGAATATGTATGATCAGAAAAGCAAAAGACATATTTCCGTTTTGGAAAAAATAATCTACAACGGAGGAGTTAAGATTAAGAAACATAAAAAAGAAATAAGAGAATAGTATGAGATATTGTAAACTTTAGTGGTCCAGGCTGTAAGTTCTTTGTGATGTCTGCCATTTTGGGGAGCAGTATAACATAATGGAGATCTCATAGGTCATGAGACTTGGACCCCATCCTCTGCTTATGTGGTCCTGGCATGGGAACTTAAGCCTTGTGATCTCGCTTCCCTTGTTTCTAAACCAGAGTTGATGATAACTGGGATCTAACATTTGTCAGGTTATTTATGTGGTTCCTGGCACATAGTACATACCCAGTAAACAGTAAGCAAATCAGAAGTAGTGTTGTATTGTTCCTTCTAGGCGTTCAGTCACCAACTAAGCCATTATTATTGGGAGAGTATAGGGGCCATTTAGACACTGATGATAGGTTTATGTGGATGTGGGTAATGGACACCTCTGATCACCCAAGATGCAGTATAATTATGCTTATTCTACAAAAAATATCATAAAATTACAGGATGCAGTAGCTGTTTCACTTTATAACAGTTGTGTAAACGTGGACATGGAATCTAAACATAATTTAAAATAAAGTAGCAAAATATATTCTTTAAAAATACTTTTTTGATGAAACATCAACTGTTATTCATTATTGCTTGACTTAATCTACCCTAAATTTGATTTAAAATTTTAGTCATGGTTTATCTGCTTTTTAACCGTTTATTTTTCCAATACAGTGTTCCTGGTATTTTTCTGACGAAGGTACAATTTTCAATGTGAGCATACTTTTCTTTCCACAAAATAGCATGCAATTTCTTTTTCAAAATTACATTTTATGGAAAAATATGTCGATCCAAATATTTCAATAGAAATTATCTCATAGCCTCCCTTCAGAGCACCTTCTTTAACTAAAATTTTTACACGGCAAACTTTGTTAATATGTTGTCTCTGTGATTCTTTTGAAAGTTTTGGTAAATTTAGTTGCTGCAAAATCATGGGTCTTCTTAATTTTATCTCATTACACTTCAGAATACAGTCCTGTGTCACTTATTGATGGGGATACACTCTGAGAAATGTGTCGTTAGGCGATTTTGTCATTGTGCAAACATCATAGAGTGTACTTACACAAACCTAGAAGGTATAGCCTGTTACCTAGGCTGTATGCTGCTAATCTTATGGAACCACTATCGTATGTGCAGTCCGTCGTTGACTGAAATGTCGTTATGTGGTGCATGACTGTATAAATTTACCCAATTAAAAATATAATTCGATCAAAAGATTCTCCCTACTGGTTGAGATATTAAAAAGCACAATTACAAAATTTCAGAATAAAACCTCGTGTACAGTTTGAGCTTTCATGGCTTAATTTGTTCAGCTCACTTTAGAGGAGAATACATTTCAATGATTTCCTGTTTGTTTTCAATATTTACATTATGACAAAAGCTTCAAAGCAGATTTTGTGTGTTTCTTTGGTTGAATACTTTAATGATTTTCAACTACTTTTGCTCTAAATGCAACTAGAATTTCAGGGGCACATTTACCAAAAGGTCCAATATCATTGTCAGCCTTTTAGGTTGATTCACACAATAGTTCCTGGAAGACTCAAGTTTATTTCTGAGATCAGCTTGATGACAGCAGAGAGAGCATGGACTACTCTGGGGAATTCTTGTAGTGCACGTCAGTTTTGTCGTAGACGTTTTGAAGTACAGTCTCTCTCTCTGTGAAAGTGTTTAAAATGTGGAACTGTGCTTCCTATTTGAACAGAATAGTGCAGCCTGCTTAAATGCAATTATCAATTATAGGTTCACTACAATTTATTCCAAACACATTCCGCTACACATATTTCTTAAATTTAGTGAGAATATTGTTTTCTACCACATGCTGTGTGCTACTAAAATTTTTATTCATATAGTCATTGTAAAACAATAATTTTATCCTCGGTGTTGAACTTTTAAATTGAATTTTTAATAGCAGTCATAATAATGTCAAATGCTTCACTTTTGACAGAATGAACTTGTAGAAGCTTGATGTTGATTCCACGGATCGACGAGAAGATCAAACCTTTATTGGAATTAACTGATTTTGTTCTTGATGCGTCCGAGGACAATAGTATAAACCTGGCGTGTTTTCACTGTGCGTGATGTTCTTCTGCTAAGGAGGCCAACCTTCCAGCCACTATCACTTACATTTGGTACCTGCACAGCAAACACCTGGAACCAACATGAAGGACATATCATCCAGAACACAACCTGTGGCTATAAAGGAAGAGCACGCCTCACAAGCGGTACAGAGAGAGCTTCTGCAGTTGTGGGGCTTTGCACCATCTTAGGGCCTAGTCTTAACACACACACACACCACTTTGAACTTTCAGATTAAAAGCTGATCCCGGGGCCGGCCCCGTGGCTTAGCGGTTAAGTGCGCGCGCTCCGCTGCTAGCGGCCCGGGTTCGGATCCTGGGTGCGCACCGACGCACCGCTTCTCTGGCTATGCGGAGGCCGCGTCCCACATACAGCAACTAGAAGCATGTGCAGCTATGACATACAACTATCTACTGGGGCTTTAAGGGGAAAAAATAAATAAATAAAATCTTTAAAAAAAAAAAAGCTGATCCCTTTTTGTAGGTTTGGCGCTTTGGGTTTCCAGGGTTCCCATGGTAAATGGTAAATGTAGACATTCTGTGCATATTGATGTGCACAGTCATCAACAACTTCAATGAGAAGTAGGAATTCAGTATTAACTTTTCCTTAAATACATATTTAGGTTACTTTGAGCTCATTGCTACTGAAAGCACTATTGAAAAAATTTTTAAAAGTGATACCAAATAATAAAATAAGTAAATGGCTGCATGACACACTCACTGTAGTAGATCCTTGGAGCTCCCTATGCTCTATGGCAGGAGTCCGCAGCTTGTCTCCCACAGGGGTTCATAGGGCTGCCCGTAGCACAGGCCGCAGCATGCATGGCCAACCGGTTGGTAGAGCAAGTGGCTGGCAGGAGCGGTAGCATTGAATACTCCCCCCACATTAGAAACAGGAGCAGTTAGCTGTCCCTAACTGCTTGAGCTTCTGCATGTCAACAAGGACCTGGCACTCTGCCTTGAAAGGGAGATGTTTAGAGACGACTTATTGCTGGTCATCTTTCAGATGGTAAAGTAAGAACTCTGCACTGCACACACATCTTACACATTACTTGAAAAGCACTCAGCAGAAGCTGGAAGTGTACATTGGCAGTCCACCAAATTCATCTTGGATTATTTTAATACAACTACGCATAATGATATTTTGTTAAAAACCCAGGACAAACGCTAAACTGGATGTGACTCCAGGACAGCGACGGAATGATCCTGGTCATCCTGCTTGTAGGGAGCCAGACTTGCTTTTTATTTTTTGGTGTTACTGCATCCTAAAATGGAGGAAAAATTCATGCTGTGTGTCTTCACTCTCACCTATGTTAAAATGCTTTTTCTATCCTTTGGGTATGGTTTTGAGTTTTGGCCTGATGGCAGGGACTCAAAGGAGTCTTGGTGTCATGGACTTGATTCCCCCTTGGGGGCTTGAGTGTCAACGAGTTCTCTCTTTGTCTGGGGCCTAGGTCTCGTCACTTGTGAATTTATAGTGTCAGTGTGAGTAGTTTCCAGGGTCCTCTGCACCTCTAGCCACCACAGTGGGATGACTGCTCCCCCTGAATCCTTTCCACTCCTCCCCATTGGGACGCAGTTACCTGAGTGACCACCAGCAGGTACCGGGCTTCTTGGCCTTTGAAGCTCACACGATCATGGTGGCTCTTAAAGAGTCACTGTTAATTAAGCTCTGAATGAGCTTAATAAGCAATGAATCTCCCTATTTTTTGCACCATTTGATTGTTTCTATTTTTTCTACTTTTTAAATGCATCTGTAACAAGCATACTTGTGAATGTGTTTTTCTGTAGTTATTAACACTGGTCACTATTTATAGAGTACCCTTGGTGTTTCAGCACAGTCTGGCGTGAACTCATTTCACAGACAAGGGAGCAAGAGGTGAGAGGGGGCAGGTAGCTTTCCCACGTGAGGCAGTGAGTGAATGGTGGAGTCAGGGTTTGAACCCTGATACCTCTGAAGTTTAAGGCTGTCCTCTTTCTGCTCTGCCGTGGATGATACATTCCCAGAAGTGTAATGACTGGGCCAAATGACCTGAATATTTTTAAAACTCTTGGAACGTATTTTTACCTCCTTGTGAGCTCTCACAGACCCTCAGAGTTCAGGACACCTCAGTATGTGGGAGGGCCAGGAGGGCAGTGGTGAGTATGCATGGAGCAGTGAGGCAGGCTCCTTGTGGGAGCTGGGCCACGGCTTCCCATCTGGAATGGCAGCCAACTAAAGCAGGAGTGCCGGCTGCCGGCGGTCAGTTCCCCTCTTCTTACCCCCTGGGCTGAAGGCTCTGTCACATGTCATGTGGGCACCAGAGACCTGGCCTATTGAGGCCACTCCCCCTGTGTGGCCTCAGGCCAGCCTCTGAAGTCCATGTCTAATCCCTCCCCTGTCAGAGGGGGATCACAGCTCTTGTCTTGCAAAGCATTCTGGTGAGGGCCAAACAAAGGAGCAGATGTTAACACGCTTTGAAATATCACAAAGCATTGTCCTGTCAGAAAGTGTCACTGTAATTGATAATAATAATATTTCAGCGCAGGACTTCCCTGCTGGGCCCCTTCCATCTCAGTTCAGAAGGCAGATGAGGGTATTCTTAGATCCCGCACCTGTCATACTCCCCAGGCACACTCTACACTAAAAGAAATGTGTCATGAGAGGCCTTCCACACCAGGCCTGGGGGAGACATGTGCACGACGAAAAGAAAGGCATGTGACAGACACTGCAGGCTGTCACAGGAGGACATCCCAAGCCATTATTTGAGCTTTCTCTTTATTCATGCTCCTCCAAGGACTGCTCTGGGGCACACACTGTCTGCCTGCTGGAGGACACCAGCCGCTCCCTCCTGCGATGCCCTCATCTCTCCCTGTTGCTCGTATCCATTGCCCAGGAGGCTGGAGTCAGAGCTGGGTCCCCAACGTGGTGGGTCTGCTCTGCCTTTAGGGAAGGCTGTGTGTGAACGAAGGCTCAGGATTGACTCTGCAGGAAGGTGAATGAGCCTCGCCCCTGCTCTGTGACTGAGCTGCTCCACTGCGGGCAGCATGAGCACCACCCGAGAGCATATATACGGACGTGTCTAGGCCGTGCTTCCTCCTGCATTCAAGCACCAGGCTACCACATGCCCACACGCCACCCACCATCTCATCTAGCTCAGGGCATGTTTATTGTGTGCAGCAGGGAGGATGGTAGTAACAGTGACAGTGGTCCGGGGCATGGGGTGGGGCCTGATGCTGAGGCAGCCTGTGGGCCTCTCACACTGGATCCTGCCTTGACCACTGTGGTGCGAGCTGCTCACTGCCAAGCTCTGCGTGTGGTGCTGGCTGTGCAGAGGAAAGGAAGAAGGATCCTGCTTAATGAACCCCGGGCGGGAGCTGATTAACACACAAATAACTTTTAAATGTGACAATTTGGACAGAAATCTTATTTTCTTATCAAAATAGACCCCCATGAGAGCGTGTATTGGTTGATGAATATCACGTTTCTCTCACTTGCTGAACAAACTCGGAACTGAGGAAATTCTGGTGGCATGTGGTGTCTCCACCCAAACACTATCAGAGCTCCCACTACACAAACTCAAGGATAAAACAGAATGCCGCAAGACACCGCTGTTTGGTGCAGGTGTGCGTGCTTGCTCCAGACGGGCTCCGGCGGCTCTCGCTGTGCCGGGTGAGGAGTGCAGACTGAGGAGGGCCAGAACTGAAGGAGGTGGGACCACAGAAGGGAGTGTAGGAAAGACACGGAGGCAGGATGAGAGTCTGGAAGGGGTGGGAGTTTGTGGGGAAGCAATAGAAAAGACTGAAAGGAATAGGGGTTTATTGTTTCTGCTGTGTGGTATGTGGTATGGCCCTGGATGTTCGTTCTATGTTCAGTAAAATCACCATTTCTCAGTGGGAGGTGGGTGGTGCTTCTGGATTTATTTTTGTTATGCTTGGAAGCTTTGAGTGTGGCCTGTGACACTAGGATCCACCTATAATGTGGCAAAAACAGAGTGCTCTGTATACAGAAAGGAGCTTTAGGAGGGAGAAACCCAAGGAGAATTCCTGGAGGGTGTGCAACTGAGCAGGTCCTGGAGGAAGGACATGTGGCAGTTGGATGAGGAAGCCGGGACCAGCGGTGGGAAGAGCTCGGGGTCCCAAGATTTCCTACAGCCTAAGGCAAGGGGGTAGAAAGGTGAGAGAGGTGGGGTGGGACTCTGCCTGCCAGGCCAGCTGGTTGGAACTCGCTGCTGCTGGTGGTGGGGACGCTGAAAGACTTGACAAAGATGCCTGTGCCATTGTAGTCGCCAAGGAAACTATAGGCTTCTTCAGAGAGGTGTTTTGGCAGGTGTCATACCTGGAAAGTCAAGGTTCAGAAAGGGTGGGGCTAAGACGGCAGGAACTGCAGACCACCAGGGGGCGGTGTGAGAGCCCTGGAACCCGGGGGCTGGTGGTGAAAAAGGCGAAGGCCAAGAGAGGGTAGGCATGACTGGACCCAAGGAAACACAAACACGACGCAAACCACCCCTCTCCACACCTCTCCAAAGTCTGGGTTCCTTGGAGAGTGGCCCTCTCCTCCCCCGCCGGCCCCCTGAGGGGGCCATCCTTCCCATACATCCCGGGGTGCTGCTAATGAGGTGAGGGGGGCCCTGAGAATGCGAGGAGACAACCCTCCCCGGGTGAGTTTTCTTTCCCTCGGCTGGGTCGCTGCTCAGGGGGCTGCGGGGCCTCAGCTCTGACCAGAGCTCAGGGAGGGATCCTGGCCCAGGGGAGGAAGGCAGCCAGCACAGAATGAACACACCCCTCGGCACAATCCGGGGCTTGCTGGGGCTCTGCACTGCTCCCCACCAGCCCTCCCTGCCTCTTGAGAATATTCTCACCCCCAGCGCGTAGCTGCAGCTGCTGCTGTGTCCGCTTTGCAGAAGGGAGGACATTAGTGTCCCCTCACCTCCCGAATGTTTGTGTTTTGAAAGACTACAGAAGAAAGGGGTGGTATTTGTCCAGCTCAGAGACTAGCCAGCGGGGGAGAGATTTGGGTTCCTGCCAAGCGGGTAGATCTCTCTCAGTGCAAATCTGACCCCTCCGTGGAGCAGCCCGGTCTCTGCTTTCCCCTGCTCAGCACTGTCACCATCTGCTGTCGTGGGCACTTGTCCTGTCTTTTCACAGGCAGCTCGCTGCTTCTGGGATCAAGGCCCTGTTGGTATTTCCTTCTCAGAACCCAGTTATGGGTCTGGTCCACAGTGGTACTGGTTGCTATAATAATAGTAGTAGCAATGATAACAGTAACAACTAGCCCGTACATTGCACTTACTGTACCCCAGGCGTAGGATAACTCATTTAAACTTTACAACAACCTTGTGAGCTAGTGATGATAATTATTCTTATTTTACAGGTAAGGAAATTGAGCACAAGAAAGCAAATTCCTTATCTTCAGTCACACAGCAGTGAATAGTGGAGACAGTTCCAGACCCTATGCTTTCGACCCTGTGGGTTGCAGGGGACCAGTGAATATTTGCTGAATGAATGATTGAGTGAATGAATGAATGTGTGAAGGAAGATTTTTAGTTGAAAGCACCAGAGACCAAGCTGGCTGATTGAAGCAGAAAACATTTTACATATAAGGAAACCAAGGCTCAGCGTGTTAGGTGGCTTGTCCAAGGTCACACAGCCAGCAAGCAGGACGTGAACATTTTATTAAACGGTTTCTGAGCCTCCCAACTTGCCAAGGGGCTGGGGGGAACTAAGAGAAGGCAGGCTGCAGCCAGGCGTTCTGCACTCCCCTGGGCACATGCCACCCCTGCCCAGCTGCTCCCTGCCAGGCCCAGTGCCGGAGCCCCAGGGCAGAGCGTGGGATGGGTCGTCCGCATGGCCCGCAGCCCTGGGCCAGCACTCTGACTGTCCAGGAGTCTAGGGAAGTTGGAGCATGGCTATGAGCTTCTCAGGAGGGGCTGGGGTCTGCCTCCAAGGCTCGCAGGGTGGGCAATTTCTCAAATAGGGGGAGGGGCTCTGGGGCTTGGCAGAAAAAGTGAGTAATGAGTTGGGGGCAGGCGGGGGTTTGCAGAGGCTCTGGAGAGCTGAGAGCTGCTGCAGAGAGACAGGGCCTGTGAGTCCCAGCGGCGGGGGGCTCCACCTCAGCAGGCAGGTCCCTGCCCCAGGCCACGATGGCCGGACGCCTGCCCTTGGTACTGGGCCAGGGGGACAGCTGCGAGGGGACCTGGGAGCAGGGTGGGAATCGGGCTCCTCTTGAAGAATTTGTCTTCTTGAAGGGTGAGTCTTGTTCAGTGGGCCTGCCATAGCCTCCTCTGGCCGGGGTGCCCGAGTCCCCCACAGGCTCCCACACACATTTTCTTAGGTGTGAAAGCTGACTCAGCTCCTGGCTGCAGGTTTCTCACAGGCCTTCCTGAGGATCTCTTCTATTATCTGTGATTCATGGAGAGCAGGCCAATTTATACTAACATGCAGAGAGGTGGCACGGGGCACTGGGACACGTAGGTCTTTGGAACCATGCAGCCTGAGTTCATGTCCTGCTTGCAGGCTGTGTGACCTTGGACAAGCCACCTAATCCCCTGAGGCTTGGTTTCCTCATGTGTAAAATGGAGCCGGCAATACTTACTAGGTAAGTGTAAAATGTCTTTAACGTGCCTTCCAATGCCTGGTGCTTACCTGGAATTCTGCAATGGTAGCTATTACTAATTTTTAGAATTATTAGTATTTATCACCCACACATGTTCCAGCTAAAGAGCCCATGTCTGCTTAAGAGGAAGGCAAAGGTATGCTGCATTATCTTAGGTTCTATTTCAAGTCAGCAGAATCTATTGGTTTACTCAAGAGCTGACAGTTGCCTCCCTCTCTGTTTCCTCCCAGGGTGAGGCCCATCCTGGGGGACCTTGCTCTGCTCTCCCGCAGCCCCACTGAGTGCAGGCAGCATGATCTCTGCCTTACTAGCTGCCTGCATGACTTGACTAGTTACTTAACCTCCCTGAACCACCACTCTCTCACTCACTCTCTCTCATTCTTTCTCTCTCACTCACTCTCTCACTTGCTTACTCTCTCTCTCTGTCTCCCTCACTCTCTCTCTCACACTCTCTCTGTCACGCACTCTCACTCAGTCTCCCCCAGCCTCCTGTGCTAGGCTGTGGGACAGCAGACAGGAGGTCAGCACTTGACCTTCATTCACAGAAGCTCACAGTCTGGAGAAGAGGCAGCCATAGACACAACCTATATAAGTTGATCCATCAACACTATCAGAAAGCCAGATTCCTGGTCTGGTCAGAGTGTCGGCTGGGGTAAGAGGAGGAGCCCCCGAGTTCAGTGAGGGAGCCCAGAGGTGCAGGAAACAGCATCTTCCAGACATGGTAACGTTTGAGCTCCTACTTGAGGTAGGTATTTGCATGTACAGTTTCCACTCCTTCCAAGATATCTGCAAGGTCAGCCTTATTCCTCCTGTTCCACACAGAGGGAAACCCAGTGTCAGTGGAATAAAAGGCTTGATGTGGACTTGTTCGAGGTCTTAAAATACTGAAGCAGGGATTTGACACAGATTCCCACTGAAAATGCTGCCCTCCCTTCATCATACCAGGTTTATTACCAACACAAGAGATTTTCAATGGTGGAGGTTTTGGGGAATGAGTGAAAAGCCACAGGAAGAATTTTGGGGACACACTGCCACCCTTAAGCCCATTCCTGGGAGACTGCCACTCCACCCAGGATGGTGTGACCGTGGGAAAACCCTGTCTCCTGCCCAAGGCCTCGTGTGACCTCCCTGGGGGGAGAAGCTCAGAGACCCAGGGGCACATGACTGCCAGACCTGGAGCTCATCTTCACATTCCCGACCTTGTCTGATTGTCTGTCCTACCCAGAAAATATTCTCAAGCTTGTAGAGAAATCTCCAGTGAAGGAGAATCCACATTTGGAGTGGATTGTGGCTATCCTTGCACCCAAGAGAAAATAGTTTTCCTGCTAAATGTACTCAGCCACGCAAGACAAGAAAAGTGAAACTTGTATTCTGTAGAGCAGTGCTACCAGAACAGTGAGATATGAAAGGATCCTCCCCCCAAACACGTGTGCTTCTCGTCTCTCGTCCTTCACGGGGTCCAGTTTCTTGATTGAGATGACGAGACGAGGCTGGCTGGCTTCCTGTGGGCTCCTGCATAGGATGGAGAAAGAACATTGGATTTTCCTTGCCAGAAACTAGGTATGGACAAATAAATTCCCAGACCCACTGTTATTTGCTTATTTTACTATCAAAATCTTTGATTACAAAATGTTTCACACGTGTTTTCACACGTATATATGACAAATATAGAGAGTCATATAAAAGAACATACAGGTGCACATCTCATCCAGTCTCGAGATTTCATCACATTTGCTTCATGGCTTCTTTTCTCAAAAGACAGAAAATATTATGGGTAGTGTTAAAGCCTTCCATGCCCTCTCCTGTCCCATTCGACTATTTCTGTCTGCAGAAGTGTGGCTGTCATGCACTTGCATTTCTCATCCTCATGCGTCTCTGTACTCCTACTGTTTATATACTCAATGAGTAGCATGACTTTGTGTGTTTTTAACTGTATATAAGCTGCACTGTACTTTATATGTTATGTCTGCAACTTGCTTTTTCCCATCATTGCTGTGTTTGAGGTTTACCTATGTTGATGTTTTAGGACTAGATCATTTATTTTGAATATTGTATAGTATTATTTTGTGTGAACATGGCTCAATTTATTTATTCATTATGATGATTTTGAATTTTTCTCATCCTGTCCATATCTCTTTGTGGCCATGGATAAAAATTTCAGGAAATCAAGTTGCTGGTCATAGAGTATCCAGATAACACAAAATTGCTCTGCAAGGCAGCAAGTCCTTTCACATACATGCCTTCAGAGCAAGAGCATGCTTTTTTACCACATTCTTCCAATATTTGGCATTTTCAGACTTTAAATTTTTGGCAATACGATAGATGTGGTTTTAACTTCTATTTGCCTGTTTACTAGTGAAACTGATCATCTTTTCACGAGTTTATGGCTATTAGGGTTTTTCTTTTTCTATGAATTGCTGAATCATAGTCTTTGTTCATTTTTCTTTGTCTATGTTCTTGTCTTTTTAATTTTTTTTGTAATTTTTATTTATTTGCACACGTTCTATAATTATTGTTTTATACTAATCCTTTTTGTTTATATGTAGAGTGATCATATAATATATCATGCCAACTGGATATTTTTGAGAGTGAGAAGATGGTATTAAAAACAATTACACTGGGGCAACAGATGTGCACCAGGACTGTCCCCGGCAGACTGGGACAGATGGCACCCTGGTCCTGCACATTGCCTCATCATCATTATTTAGTCCCAGCATGTAGCTCATACTTTCACTTTTTAGAGTTTTATTGTTTAGGTATTTTTTTTTCAATGAAGACAAATTTATTATTTTGCTTTTCTTTATGGTTCGTTAAATTTTGTATCTCATATAAGAAATTCTTTTCTATTTCTAGATCATAAATGTATCTCCTATATTTTCCTCAAAAATTTAAAAATTATTGCTTTTCACCTTTAGATTTTTAATCTACTTGGAATTATTTTTGTTAATGGTGAAAGCAAAACAATTATTGTTGTGATTTTGCCATTTGGAGAGCCCCAGCATCCTTTATTGAATAGTTCATCTTTCCTCTCTGATCACTAAAGTTATTGTATAATTTGTCAAGTTCTGTTTCTGGGTTCTTGTTTCTGTTTTGTTAGTTAATTTATCTATTCTTGTGCTAACATCCCATTCTATCTTAATTACCTTAGCTTTATAATAGCTTTGGTAATTGTTAGGGCACGCATCTCCATTTGTTCTCCACAATTATCTTGTCTCTTTTGTGTCCTATGTATTTTAGGATGAGCTTGTCATGGAATATACTGATACATACCCCATATCCAAACATACACACATACACACACACACACACACGGACACTAAATGTCACAATTTTAGTGCATTTTTAGATTTAAGTTTGTAATATTTTGTCTTCTAAGCCATGAAAATGGTATATCTTCTCATTTAATCAGGTTTTTACTTATAAAAAGGCATGAAGAGGAGAATTTCTTTCTGTGAAAAGGGACAAATCTAAGAGGAAATGCTGACAGGTACCAGATAGGTACTCTCCAATGGAGTGGCCAGTCCCTGCCTGACTACTACTCTACAGAGAGGACCGTCAGCTCAGACTGGAGGAACTTGTTTAAGGAATAATATAAGAAAAATATTCAGACCTGAAGGAACAAGTTGCTAGATTGAAAGAACTAGGTATTTATTAGGAAAAGAATTAGGTAAGATAGCATTGTTAAGAGCATCATTGCACCATGTAATGCAAGAAGATAAGGGGGCAATGCCTTCACATTTTCATAGGCAATAGGTTTCTAATCTGGAAATCTATACTCAGCCAAAGTGTGTGTGCTTGTGTATGGGGAACGTTTCTCCTAGGGGGAATATCTACATATCTCACATAGGTTCTAATCTTAAACCCTAAAATGACTCATCCTGGTAGACTCTATTTTCTTCATTTTACAAAAGAGAAAATGAGCTTCAGAAGTGCTAAGTGACTTGCCTGAGGCCTCTTCACTAACAGGTGCCACAGTTGGGATTCAGTCCCATTCAGCTGGCTCTGGAGCTGGACATCTTGTCCTACACTGCACTGTCCCCTGCCATCTCCACTCATCTGAGTATGAGAGCTCAAACAAGAAGGCATCTTTTTATTTGATCTCAGCTGGGAACATACGTGTAGGGTGGCTCAAATTTCTCTCCAATCTGCACATGTCTGCAAATGAATGTAAAAGCTCTCCAAGTATTGATTTTGAGGGTTACCAATAAATTTTAGCCAGCACGTGAATTTGCAAACACAGATCTATAAATAATGAGATTTGACTCTCTATATAATAAAACATTATTGCACTTATGTGTTCTTTGCAACTTGCTTTTTTTCTTTAAATATTATTATTGTGAGTTATACCTATGTTCATACATGCAAATCTACTCTATGTATGTCTCTGCTGTGTAGTACTCCATTATAGAAATATTTCACAGTTTGTTTATCCATTTGCCTGCTGATGGAGATTTAGACGCTTCTAAAATAAAGATATTTTTTGTCATTTACAATATTAGAAAACTTACCTCCTAGGCATCCTTTTTCAGGAACCTATCTTTGGATGCATTTGATATTGGAGAAGTTTAAATTAAACTAGGAAAAGGCACATAGAAAACTAAACAGACAACAAGAACTTATTAACTCCCATAAAAACAAGTTATACAAGAAATAAAACGTAATCACTGTGTACTATTGAGTCGGAAATGAAAAATATTTATTTCCATTGTTATGATAATTCAAACATCAAGTAGTCGTTTAAACAGAAAGTGTGGTATGATCATAATGGCAGGCTGGGAGGGTGGAGAGTCTGTGTGAGTGGGAAGGGAGCAGGTGTAACAGGTATGAATTCAGCAGGTCACGTCTGATGGAAGATGCAGCCCCACAAGCCCATTGTGAGGACCTGTGGAGGAGTGTGCTGAGCAGAGGCAGAGGCAGAGGCAGAGGCAGGGAGCGAAGTGCTTGTCTCTGAGCAGTGGGGACTTTGAGGTGAGAGGAGTAAGGCAGGGCCCTGATCCCACTTCTTTTATGTCCTATGGTGCTATTTGACTTTCAATCTTTGTACTTCACTGTCTTGTTAAAAAATAAAAACAAAACCAAAGACGCCACTACAATTTAATTTTAACAAATTCCTGTCAAAAATCTATCTTCTCCAAGTAGTACCCATTTACTCACTGAGCTTCTGGCTTCTCATTGCTTCAGTATGCAAGTGTCCAGGGCCCAGGAGGAGGTATGGAGACATCCTCTAGTAGGGGCAGGCTCCCCAACTCTTCTTCCACAGCAGGTGCCAAGCAGAGGCACCTGTGTCCTCTTTGAATTAGAGCCGTCTTTGCCATGGCAACCATTGTCAGGTGACGTGGCTGAAGACTGAGGGCCAGGCATGTCTGATGGTGATGTGATTTGTGTTCAGTTACGGAGAAATTTCTCTTGTCCACATTAAAAATAGTAGGTAATCTAATGTCTCTGCTTTTGATTCTTTGATTTTCAAAGCACTAACGTGTTTTGATTCCAGAGGTGCGTTAACAGTGAAGCAGCTGCTCTGCTCTCAGAGGGGCTTGGGCTGCTCTCAGAGGGGATTGGGATGGAAGCAGAGATGAGGTGTTTTGTAACTGCTCCTGTTCCCAAGCCTGATAGTGGTGCTGACCCATGAAACAAGCCTTGTGTCCAGAAAGAGGCTGCAGGTGACAAAGGCTGCCCACCTAGCTCTCAAATGGGCCTGCTGGGTGCCTCAACTTATCCACACATGCCCAGAAGGTGCTCTAACATCAATGGCACATCAATTGGCACAATGTGCCAATGCCCAATCTGTTGTGTAAGAGCTGAGTGACTTTGACTAAGTCTTTTAACCTTTCTTGGCTTCAGCTCTGACCTCTGTGTTGGCTTGAATAATTTCAAAAAACCCAAGAAGCAAAAAGTGAACCAGCAAGGATTAGAAAGACTATCTGCCATAGCCTCCAGCCATCAGGCAGGGCCTGCCTTCCCCAGCAAGTCCCTGTATCTTGTGTCGTCATGGAGGGTGGCTTGATGGAGGAGAAAGACTCAGATCTTGGAGTGGGACAGGCCAATCTTCAAATCCCGGGCATGCCACTTGCAGCTGTTGAGTCTTTGAAATGTTTTATAACCTCACAGTAAAAGGGAATTGGTGCACATGTGTTGCAGAGATTTTAATGGGAATTAGAGATCATATATGTACATATCTGGCCTATAGCCCAAGACACAGTAGGCCCTCAGCAAAGGGCAGCATGAAGGGCCCCTCCATCATCCTCCATTCTAGAACCATGTCCTCATGCTGGACTCAACGGAAGTTTTCCCTGAAGGAGGTCTCAGAGGTAATCTAGGCCAATGTCTCTCTCCCCCTTGTAGCCATGCTTTCTCTCTACACCTCACAGGATTTTCTTGTGCTTTATTTTATATAATTTAATTGCCTCAAAAGGAACATTGAATATGCTTTTCAAACCATACAGGCCCCAAGATTCTGAATCACTCTCTCCATCCTAATTTTTCAGATGAGGTGAACTGATTTACTCTAAAACATGCAGTTGATTAGTTAGGTGGTTGGTTACTAACTCAAGACTCCTTGTACCTTTGTCCTCCTCCTCTAGTCCCTCTCAATCCCAAAGCATGGTCTCTGTGGATGGATGCATTGAAACTGAATCAACAAAAGAAGGCTCACTATGGAACTTTCCTTAGATTTATTTAGAACAAATAAATGTGAGTCCTATTTGAGGGATTCGAGGAAATACAAGTTGTATGCACCTAAGCTATACTGTGAGGTTGGGGTTAAGCTGAAAGTTGTGTTTTCCCATGGTGAATTTGGGCAACATGGCCAGCGAGGTCTTTCTATTTATAGTCAGGGATGGCCAAGGCCACAAATAAGTGAGGGAATTCCTGGAATCAGGAGCATGGGTATGAACAAGTCAGGGTGGTGGCTCAGGACCGAGGTGATCAGCAGTCGGTGAATGCTGGAGCTGCCATTTCTGTGGTGCTGGCCATGGGTCTGGGTCAGAGGTGATAGCTTAAAGGAGCACCACAGAGCCGTACAAGAAAGACTTGAGTTCCTGAAAAGTGATGGATGGAAGGACAGATGTGGAAGTCTGCAGGTAAAAAGGATACTTCACTTGGTCTAGGAGGGGACTTTCTCGAGCAGTACCCAGGAGGGATTTACCTATTCTGGATACTTCATATAAATGAAATTATACAAAATGTGGTCTTTTATGACTGCTTTCTTTCCCATAGCATAATGCTTCCAAAGTTTATTCATGTCGTAGCAAAAATCAGTATTTCATTCCTTTTTTTGCTGAATAACATTCCATTATATGGATGTACCACATTTTGCTTAGCCATTCATCAGTTGATGGACATTTGGGTTTTTTCAACTTTTTCACTGTTATGAATACTGCTGCTGTGAACACTCAAGTACAAATTTTTGTGTGGATATTATTTCTTTTCTCTTAGATATATACCTGGGAGTGGAACTGCTGGATCATTTGATGACTCTATGTTTAACAGTTTGACAAATGCCTAACTCTTTTCAAAGTAGTTGCACCATTTTACATTCCCACCAGAAATGTATAAAGATTGCAATTTCTCCGTATCCTCACCAATATGTGTTATAGTCTGCTTTTTGATCACAGCCATCCTATCAAGTGTGAAGTGGTATCTCATTGTGGTTTCGATTTGCATTTCCCTAATGACTAACAATGTTTAGCATCTTTTCACGTGGCCGCTTGTATAAATTCTTTGCAGGGATGTCTGTTCAAATCTTTTACCCAATATTTAAATTAAGTTATTGGTTTCTTTTTTAATCATTGAATTATAAAAGTTCTTTATATATTCTGAATACAGATATATGATTTGCAAATATTTTGTCCCATTCTGTGGATTTTCTTTTCATTTTCTTGTTAGTATTGTTGGCAGCATAAAAGTTCAAAATTTTGGTGAAGTCTAATCTATCAGTTTTGTCATTTGTTCTTTTGCTATTGCTTATAAGAAATCATCATTTAACTCAAGGTCATGGAGATTTATTCACATGTTTTCTTCTAAGAAGTTTATAATTTTGGCTTAGATTTAGGTCTATGATCCCCAAGTTTTGAATATGTACATAATTTTAAGGAGTATTGCTATGTTAACAATATTCAGTTTTCAGATGCATGAACATGGAATGTCTCATTTATTTATATTTTCTTAATTTCTTTCAATAATTTTTTGTGCACATATCTTATACTTTTTTGTTCAGTTCCTTCTTAAGTATCTTATTCTTTTCGATGTTATTGTAAATGGAGTTGTTTTCTTAGTTTCACTTTCATTTTGTTTATTGTTAGTATGTGGAAATACAATTAAATTTTTTTTTCGTGAAGAAGATCAGCCCTGAGCTAACATCCATGCCAATCCTCCTCTTTTTCTTTTGCTGAAGAAGATTGGCCCTGGGCTAACATCTGTGCCCATCTGCCTCCACTTTATGTGGGACGCCACCACAGCATGGCCTGACAAGCAGTGCCTCGGTGAACACCTGGGATCCGAACCTGGGTTGCCAGTGGCGGAGTGTGCACACTTAACCGCTATGCCACAGGGCCAGCCTCGGAAATACAATTAATTTTTATGCATTGATCCTGGATTGTGTAGCCTTTCTGAACTCATTTACTAGTTCTAATAGTTTTTTAGTGGATTATTTAAGATTTTCTATATAAAGATGATGTCCTCTGTGAATACAGATAATTTTACTTTTTCCTTTCCAATATAGATATATTTTACATCTTTTTCTTGCCTAATTGCCCTGGCTTGAACCTCCAGTACAATGTGGAATAGAAGTGATGAGAGTAGACGTCTTTCACTTGTTGTTGATGTTAGGGGGAAAGAATTCAGTCTTAAACCAGTAAGTGTGATAATACCTGTAAGTTTTTGTAGATATTCCTTATGAGGTTGAAGAAGATCCCTTCCAGTACTAGTCTGTTGAGTGTTTTTATCATAAAAAGGTGTAGGGTGTTGTCAAATGCATTTTTTGGCTTGTCTTGAGATGATTATGAAGTTTTTGCTCTATAATTTATAAATAAGGTGTACAAAACTAATGTTTGGATATTAAACCAACTTTGTATTCCCGGGAAAAGCCCACTTGGTCATGGTGAATATTTTTTATATGTAGCTGGATTTGGTTTGCTAACTGAGGAATTATCAAGGATATTTGGGAGAGAGAAGTCAAGATGGCAGAGTAGGCAGACTCTGAAGTCACCTCCTTCCATGGACACATCCAATTTACAACTACTCTTGGAAAAATTACCCCTGAGAGAGAACTGAAAACTGGGTAAGAGGAACCTCTGCAACAAATGACAGTCCTAATTGAGGTGGAAGAGACAGAAATTCCCTTCTGGAGAGAAAAACTGCCACCTTCACAAGCAGCAAAGCTTCACGGCCACCTGGGAGCAGCCCAAAGGTACTCAGCCCTCTTCGGAGGAGTGGGGAACCTGAGCTGGGGAGCGCTCCCACTATAGGCACTTTTTGGACCCAGCACAACCTAGCCGAGTGGCATAATATCTGACTTTGCCTGCTACTAACAACATTGGGGAATACCCCCAGAAAAGCTGGTTCACAAAGAAATTAAACCCGGCTCTTAAAGGGCCTTTGTACAAATTCACCCGTTTCAGAAAGCAACTTAAAATCACCAGAAAGAAAGGTACATAGTCCTTTGCTGAAAAGAGAATCACCTGATAGGATCTGAGTGCATTTTGGTGAGAGGTGAGACCTCTCCAGGGACTGGGACTTTGGCTGCGGCCATCATTGTGACCTGGCGTGGGTGTGCTGACACAAACGCTGGTAGGCGCCATTGGAGTTCTCCCCCTGGCCAGCTAACCCAAGGTCTGCCCCATGGACTATAGCACCAATTTAATCCAGCTCAGCCAGGGCAGGCAGCCTACGCTAGGGACTGGCCCCACCCAACAACCAGCCCTTGGGCAACTTGTGGGCCTGCTAAGTGAGCTGCCTGGGTTCTCTGCAGCCTGGTGAGTGGGCCCACCTCTGTGGGGCAGGGCGTGCATAAGGAGTGGGTGGAGAGTGTGGGGCAGTGGTGGAGTGTGTGGGGCTCCTGCCTAGGAGAGACTGGGTCCACTTCAGGTGGTCAGGCGTGAGCACGGGGCAGGACTGTGTTAACTGTGTGTGTGGAGCTGTGGGCAGTGGGGCTTGTCAGCTGCAGAAGATGTGTGCTTCTCAAAGACACACATATGGGTTTGGCCCCACCTTCCAAAGCCTGAAACAATTGGGTGCTCCCGTGCCTGAGGCCAGCCACACTCAGCTGCAATCCTCAGAGAGGCGACGAGACCTAAAGGCTGGAGGCTTGTAACAACTGTAAGCCCCTGAGCCTAACAACCTGCCATGCTGGGGGCCACCTCAACAGAAATACTGCAACAGGAATGTGTTATTAGAACTTGCAGCCCTTGTGCTGGGGCTCCCCACACCTGAAAAGAGACTGAAGGGCCCACAACAACTACAAGCAGCTGAGCATTACAACACCTGGCCAGGGGGACAGCTCAGCATCCTTGGACACCTAAGGGAAGAGCAACCACACCACAAGGGAAGGACACACATAGCCCACATAGGGGTCACTCCTGGAACATTCGGAACTGAGGGAAGCACACTGAAAGGCATCATAGTGCATCAATTATATAAAGTCACCTCTCCAAGAGCAGGAGACGTAGCTGACCCACCTAATACATAGACACAAGCACAGGCAAAGAGACAAAACAAGGAGGTGAAGGAATACATTCCAAGTAAGGGAACAGGAAAAAACCTCAGAAAAGGAAATAAATGAAACAGAAATGAGCAACCTACCCTACAGAGAGTTCAAACAAAGAGTGTTAAGGATGCTCACTGATCTGGGGAGAAGAATGGATGAACTCAGTGAGAACGTCAACAAAGAAATGCAAGATAAAAAAGAACCAATCAGAAATGAGGAATACAATCCTGGAAGTGAAAAATTCACTAGAGGGACACAAAAGCAGAGTAGAGGATACAGAGGAATGGATCTGCGAGCTGGATGAAAGACTGGAAGAAATCACCCAAGCTGAACAAATAAAAGAAAAAAGAATTAAAAAGAGTGAAGACAGTCTAAGGGACCTCTGGGACAAAATCAAGTGCACTAACATCCTTGTTATAGGTGTCCCAGAAGGAGAAGAGTGAGACAAAGGGGCAGAGAATGTATTTGAAGAAATAATAGCTGAAAATTTCCCTAACCTAAGGAAGGAAACAGACATTCAGGTACAGGAAGCACAGAGAGCACCAAACAAGATAAACCCAAAGAGGCCCACACCAAGACACATCATAAATAAAATGTCCAGAATTAAAGATAAAGAGAGAATCCTAAAAGCCACAAGAGAAGACAAGTTACATACAAAGGAAACCCCATATGGCTGTCAGCTGACTTCTCAGCAGAAACCTTACAGGCTAGAAGAGAATGGTACGATATATTTTATGTGCTAAAAGGAAAAAACCTACAGCCAATAATACTCTACCTGGCAAGGTTATCATTTAGAATGGAGGGAGAGATAAAAGGCTTCCCAGACAAGCAAAAATTAAAGGAGATTGTCACCAAGAAACCAGTACAACAAGAAATGCTGAAGGGACTTATTCAATGGGAAAAGAGAAGACCACAAATAGGAAAAATTACTTATTTTCATGATAAGAGGGTAACGGTTACAAATGAACAAAAAAGAGGTTAGAGATGATATCAAAAACAAAATGTGGGAGGAGGAGAGTTAAAGAGTAGAGCCTTCAGATAGAGGTCAAACTATAGAGACCATCAACTTAATATAGATTGCTATATATGTAGGTTACTATATATGAACCCCCTGGTAATCACAAACCAGAAACCTATGATAAATACACAAAAAGCTAAGAGAAAGGAACCAAAACATAATACTAAAGAAAGTCATCAAACCACAAGGGAAGAGAGCAAGAGAAGAAGAAAGGAAGTGAGAAGAACTATTAAAACACCAGGAAAAAAAAAGTTAAGAAATGGCAGTAAGTACATACTTATCAATAGCTACTTTCAACATCAATAGACTAAATGCTCCAATTAAAAGGCATAGGGTGATTGGATAAAAAAACAAGACCCATATATATGCTGCATACAAGAGATACACTTCTGATCTAAAGACACTCACAAACTGAAAGTGAAAGGACTGAAAAAGATGCTCCATGCAAATGGCAGTGAAAAGAAAGCTGGGGTTGGAATGCTCACATCAGACAAAATAGACTTTCAAACAAAAACGGTAACAGACAAAGAAGGGCAATCATAATGATCAAGGGAACAATCCAACAAGAGGATATAACACTTGTAAATATCTATGCACCCAACGTAGAAGCACCTAAATATATAAAGCAATTATTAACAGACATAAAAGGAGAAATAGACAGTAACACAATAATAGTAGGGGACGTTAACACTCCACTTACACCAACGGATAGATCATCCAAACAAAAGATCAATAAGGAAACATTGGCCTTAAATGACACACTAGAACAGATGGACCTAGTCGATATATATAGAACATTCCATCCAAAAACCAAAGAATACACATTCTTTTCAAATGCACATGGAACATTCTCCAGGATTGATCACATATTAGGCACCAAAACAAGTCTCCATAAATTTAAGAAGATTGAAATAATACCAAGCATCTTTTCTGACCACAAAAGTATAAAACTAGAAATCAACTATAGGAAGAAAATCAGAAAAGCCACAAATATGTGGTGATTAAACAAAATACTACTGGACAACGAGTGGGTCAACGAAGAAATCAAAAAATACCTGGAGACAAATGATAATGAAATTACGACATGCCAGAATTTATGGGATACAGTAAAAGCGGTTCTAAGAGGGAAGTTTATAGCAATACAGGCCTATCTCAACAAACAAGAAAAATCTCAAATAAACAGTCTAACAATGCACTTAAAGCAACTGGAAAAAGAAGAAAAAATAAAGCCCAAAATCAGTAGAAGAAGGGAAATAATAAAAATCAGAGCAGAAAAAATGAAATAGAGACTAAAAAAAAAAAAATTAATAAAACCAAGAGCTGGTTCTTTGAAAAGATAAACAAAATTGACAAACCTTTAACTAGACTCACCAAGAAAAAAGAGAGAAAGCTCAAATTAGTAAAATCGGAAATGAAAAGGAGAAATTACTATGGACACCTCAGTAATACAAAAGATTATAAGAGAATACTATGAAAACCTATAAGACAACAAATTGAATAATCTAGAAGAAATGGATAAATTCTTAGAACCATACAACCTTCCAAAACTGAATCAAGAAGAAATAGAGAATTTTAATAGACCAATCACCAGTAAGGAGATTGAAAGAATAATCAAAAACCTCCCCCAAAATAAAAGTCCAAGACCAAACGGCTTCCCTGGTGAATTCTACCAAACATTTGAAGAAGACTTAATGCCTATCCTTCTCAAACTCTTCTGAAATATTGAAGAGGTGGGGAAGCTACCTAACTGATTCTTTGAGGACAACATTACCCTGACACCAAAACCAGACAAGTACAACACAAAAAAAGAAAATTACAGTCCAAGAACATTGATGCAACAATCCTCAAGAAAATATGAGCAAGTCGAATACAACAATACATTAAAAAGATTATACACCATGATCAAGTGGGATTTATTCCAGGGATGCAGGGATGGTTCAACATCTGCAAATCCATCAATGTGATACACCACATTAACAAAATGAAGAATAAAAATCACATGATCATCTCAATAGATGCAGAGAAAACATTTGACAAGACACAGCATCCAATTATGATAAAAACTCTGAAGAAAATGGGTAGAGAAGGAAAGTATCTCAACACAGCAAAGCCCTTATATGACAAACCCACAGCTAATATCATCCTCAAAGTGAAAAACTGAAAGCTACTCCTCTAAGAACAGGAACCAGACAAGGATGTCCACTTTCACTACTCCTATTTAACATAGTTTTGGAAGTCCTACTCAGAGCAATCAGGCAAGAAAAAGAAATAAAAGGGATCCAAATTGGAAAGGAAGAAGTGAAACTGTCACTATTTGCAGATGACATGATTTTATATATAGAAAACCCTAAAGAATCCACCGAAAAACTTTTAGCAATAATAAATGAACACAGTAAAGTTGCAGAACACAAAATAAACATACAAAAATCAGTTGTGATTCTATACACTAACAACAAAGTAGCAGAAAGAGAAATTAAGAATACAATCCCATTTACAATTGCAACAAAAAGAATAAAATACCTAGGAATAAACTTACCCAAAGAGGTAAAAGATCTGTAAATGAAAACTATAAAACATTGTTGAAAGAAATTGATGAAGACACAAAGAAATGAAAAGAAATTCCATGTTCTTTAACTGGAAGAATTAACATAGTTAAAATGTCCATACTTCCTAAAGCAATCTGTAGATTCAATGCAATCCCTATCAAAGTTCCAACAACATTTTTTACAGAAATCGAACAAAGAATCCTAAAATTTATATGGAACAACAAAAGACCCTGAATAGCGAGTGGAATCCTGAGAAGAAAGAACAAAGCTGGAGGTATCACACTCCTTGGTTTCAAAATATACTACAAAGCTGTCATAACCAAAAGAGCACAGTACTTGCACAAAAACAGACCACAGATCAATAGAATAGAATCAAGAGCCCGGAAATAAACCCATACACCTATGGACAGCTAATTTTTGACAAGGGAGGCAAGAACATACAAGGGAGAAAGGAGAGTCTCTTCAATAAGTGGTGTTGGGAAAACTGACAGCCACATGCAAAAAAATGAAAATAGACCATTTTCTTACACCATATACAAAAATTAACTCAAAATGGATTAAATACTTGAATGTAAGACCTGAAACCATGAAACTTCTACAAGAAAACATAGGCAGTATGCTCTTCAACATCGGTCTTAGCAACATAGTTTCAAGTACCGTATCTGACAGGACAAGGGAGACAATAGAAAAAATGAACAAATGGGACTACATCAAACTGAAAAGCTTCTGCACAGCAAAGGAAACCATTAACAAAATGAAAAGAAAACCTAACAATTGTGAGAAGATATTTGCAAACCATATATCTGATAAGAGGTTAATATCCAAAATATATAAACTCATACATCTCAACAACAAAGAAACTAACAACCCAATTAAAACATGGGCAAAAGACCTGAAGAGACATTACTCCAAAGAAGATATACAGATGGCCAACAGGCACATGAAAAAGTGTTCAACATCATTAACTATCAGGGAAATGCAAATCAAAACTACAATGAGATATTACTTCACTCCCGTCAGAATGGCTATAATTAATGAGACAGAAAACAACAAGTATTGGAGAGGATGTGGAGAGAAGGGAACTCTCATACACTGCTGGTGGGAGCGCAAACTGGTGCAGCCGCTGTGGAAAACAGTATGTAGATTCCTCAAAAAATTAAGAATAGAACTACCATAAGATCCAGCTGTTCTGGGTGCTGGCCCAGTGGTGTAGCAGTTAAGTTTGTGTGTTCCGCTTCAGCAGCCCGGGGTTGGCCGGTTTGGATCCTGGGTGTGGAACTACTCACCACTCATCAAGCCATGCTGAGATGGTGTCCCACATAAACCAACTAGAAGGATGTACAACTATGACATGCAACCATCTACTGGGGCTTTGGGGAGAAAAAAGGAAAAAATGAGGAAGATTGGCCACAGATGTTAGCTCAGGGCCAATCTTCCTAAAAAAAAAAAAAAGTTCCAGCCATTCCACTGTTGGGTATTTATCCAAAGAACATGAAAAGACACATGGGTAAAGATACATGCACCCTTGTGTTCATAGCAGAATTATTCACAATAGCCAAGACTTGGAAGCAACATAAGTGCCCATCAAGGGATGAATGGATGAAGAAGCTGTGGCATATATACACAATGGAATACTAGTCAGCCATAAGAAATGATGAAATCCAGCCACTTATGACAACACGGCTGGACAATGAGGGTATTATGCTAAGGGAAGTAAGTCAGAGGGAAAAGGTCAAATACCGTATGATCTCACTCAGAAGTAGAAGATAAAAACAACAACAAATAAACACATAGAGACAGAGATTGGATTGGTGGTTACCAGAGGGGAAGAGGGGACGGAGGAGGGCAAAAGGGATGATTAGGCACATGTGTGTGGTGATGGTTGGTAATTAGTATTTGGGAGGTGAACAGGATGTAATCTATGCAGACATCAAAGTATAATGATGTACACCCGAAATTTACATAATTTTATGAACCAATGTTACTGCAGTTAAAAAATTAAATAAACCTGGAGAGAAATGAAAATGAAAATACGGCACGCTAAAATTTATGGTATACAGCAAAAGCGGTTCTAAGAGGGAAGTTTATAGTAATACAGATGTACCTCAACAAACAAGAAAAATTTCAAATAATCTAACAGTGCACCTAAAGAACATGGAAAAAGAAGAACAAGCAAAGCCCAAAATCAGAAGACAGAAGGAAATAATAAAAATCAGAGCAGAAATAAATGAATGTCAGTGTGAAGGACAGGCAAGATGCAGCAGGGCTACTCTTAGCATTTTCACCCAGGAGGGACAGGCAGGAGACCACCAGTTACTGAATGTCCACTACGTGGAAGCACAGCTCAAGTGCATTCCCCTTCACCCTGCTCTCCTGGAGAGGAGTGAGCCAGAGAAAGGTCATGAGGGGCTGATCCTGCCAACACAGCCATCAGGATTGGGCCAGGTGCCAAATGCACAGTGGCAAAATTAGTGTACAAAGAAGGAGTTGGCAAAGCCACCACAGGCAGCCTGGTCTTTTGTGTCAAACATGGAAATCCCCCCCAGGATCTCTCTGAGAGGCTGTTATGTTAGAATAACTTCGGGCTCTGTCCATATGCAGGCAGCAAAGAATAAGGGCCCAGAGTCGGGGAGAATGGGGCTTTGAGTTCTGGGGTCCAATGACTCACAGTGTGACTTTGGGAGATTGCTTAATATCTCTGAATCTCATTTCCTATCAATGAATTAGGGTTGATAACACATACATAATTTAAGAGATAATTGTGAGATTTATGTAAAAAATATCCAGCATTTAGATGGGTTCAGTAAGTATTTGCTGTTATTATGGTTATATACAGTAGTCTCCCCTTCTCTGCGATTTTGCTTTTTGTGATTTCAGTTACTTGTGACCAACCATGGTCTGAAAATGTTAAATGGAAAATTCCAGAAATAAACAATTCCTAAGTTTTAAATTGCATGCCTTTTGAGATGAAATCTTGTGCCATGATTGGTCTGAAATCTGCCCAAGTAAATCACCCCTTTGTCCAGTGGGTCCACACTGTAGACGCTCCCCACCTGTCAGTCACTCAGCAGCTGTCTTGTTCTCAGATTGACTGTCACAGTATCGCAGGGCTTGTGCTCAAGTCACCCTTATTTTACTTAATGATGGTCCCAAAGCACGAGAGTAGAGATGCTGGCATTTGGAGATGCCAAAGAGAAGTGTAAAGTGCTTCATTTACATGAAAAGGTGAAATCTTTCGACTTTATAAGGAAAGAAAAAATCGTATGCTGAGGTTGCTAAGATCTATTCAAAAGAATGAATCTTCTATCCGTGTAATTGTGAAGAAGGAAAAAAAGTTCATGTTAGTTTTTCTGTTGCACCTCAAACTGCAAAAGTTACAGCCACAGTGTGTGGTAAGTGCTTAGCTGTGATGGAAAAGGCATTAAATTTGTACAATAAGATGTTTTCAGAGAGAGACAGACCACATTCACATAACTTTTATTACAGTATATTATTATAATTGTCCAATTTTGTTACTAGTTATTGTTGTTAATCTCTTACTGTGCCTAATTTATAAATTAATCTTTATCATAGGTATGTATGTATAGGGAACAACAGTATATATAGGGTTTGGTACTACCTATGATTTCAGGCATTCACTGGGGGTCTTGGAACATATCCCCCTTGGATAAGGGGGAACTACTGTATTATGTGATTAATGTTGCAGGGTGGGGGGTCAAGGCTGGAGAAAAGACGACTTTAACAATTTTAAAGCTAGCTTCAGAAGGATGTTTAATCAAGCTTATGCTTACATAATAGCCAAATAACATTATTAGTGAAAAATTGACCACATAGAAATTTTTTTCCTTACATGTCAAGCTTTATTGGAAACAAAAGCCACCAAAATGCTTTCATTAGGATAGTAGCTTACTCCCGAGTATTGCTGGCACAGTGCCATCTGGGGAAGTCCTTTGCAATGAAATGGGTAAAAGTCTTTGTACTGGTAGTATTGGGGGTGAAGACAGTACCCGGGGGAAAGCAAAGAGGTAGTCGGCCGCAGATTCCACATGGCCTCTTGCCAGGAGCTGCTGTGCTCTGATGATCTCCCTCTCCCTCCTTCCTTACAGCTGGCATCCACAGGACTTTCATTCACTCATTCATTCATTCACTCATTCATCAAACCAAGAGCCCCCTCTGGGCCAGGCTAGTGCTAGGTCTGGGCATGGATTTTCTCTGTCATTAGGGAGTGCTATCGGGAGAAGGAGGCAACGGATTAAAGGGACAACTCCCCTAAAGAGTAGAATATGAGTTACCCCAGAAAGAGGGCCAGCCAGTCTCCCTGGGGCAGTCTGTACATCAGGGGCAGGGAAGGGAAAGTGACCGGTGGAGGGCACGAGTGGCACCTGGTGGGACAAGAGTAGGCAGATTGGGGCTGACCCATGAGCAGGGCTCAGCCATCGTGCTCAAGGAAGGACAACGTGGTAAGGACCGAGGAAAGACAGGTCTGGGTCTGAGTTCTGGCTGCACACCTTCCTGGCTGTGTGGCTTGGCTTCTCTGTGCTTCAGTTTTCCTTTCTGTAAAATGGGAAAAGAGATGATACTTCTCCTAGGGTGGGAGTGAGGAGTAGATAAAGATCAGGTGGAAAGAGCATCACTGTAAACGTCACCTATGTTGTTACCATTGTTAAGCCAGCCATCACAGGGAGTTTTAACCAGGTGAGTGAAGTGATCGTTTTTGTATATCAGAGAGATCCATCTGGCATCAGCGAGTAGATGGGTCTGAGCTGAAGAGCCTGACCCCCATGAGACTAATTAGAGGCTGTCACAGTGTGGGAGAGAAGGGATGGGGCTGGTGGTAAGGTCAGGTGGAGTAAGGAGAAAAGAGGGCTGGATGGGAGCAGAGTTGGTGGGGGTAATGTTGGGAGTGAAACTGCACAACCTGGAGACGCCCCTGTGCTTCTTGATGGCAGCAGGCATGGACGTGAGGGTGCTTGTCACCTCAGGGCTGTGCTCCAAACAGCACACAGACTGTGGGAGGCAGCAGAGTGGCAGCTTCCATTCTTCTCCATTTTCTGCACCCACACGCGACCCTGCCCACACACTCATACCTAAGACCCGGCTCTCTGACTGTGCTAGGAGGGAAGGGTGAACCTGAAGGCCGCACAGTGAGCTTGGTCCTAGAGGGCTTGAGGTGGCTTTATGTGCCAGGCAGGGACACAGACTCCAACCAGGGCTCTCTAAGGGATCACTCGTGCTCACTGCCCATTCTGGACCTCCTAAATCAGAATCTCTAGGGATAGGGTATTTCATTTTGTAAAGGCTCCAGGTGATCCAATGCATGGGTAAACTTAGGAGCCATGAAAATACATAGGACTCACCTGGGTTCACTGTCAATCTGATGAAACATGGGTGTTAGGACATATGTAGTCTTCTGGGCCTGGTTACTTTGGATGAAGCCTTCCCAGGTACATGGAATCTGTCCATCCGGAAACTGGTGAAGAAGCTGTGTTCTAGAACAATGATAGCCCCTGATTATGGAGAATCACCTAAGGTACGGTGTGGGGGTAACTTCTACTCATTCATTAGCACATTTAATCTTCACATTGACACTGGGAGTTGGATGGTATTATTCCTACCTGCAGATAAGGAAACTGAGGCTCAGAGAGCATAAATAATGTTTTTAAATGAGATGCAAATCCAGGTCTGTCCAGCACTAATCCAGGGTTCCTTCTACTACAGCATGCTGGCTGTCCCGTAAAGCCAGGTGCCAGGAAAGCTGGGGCATGTGGTCCCTTCTCCTTAGAGGCTGTCAATTGATGTACAAAGACAGGGCTAACACACATGGAACTATTAGAGGACAATTAACTGTGAATCTACTTGATATTGATTCTTGAGTGCAATGGGACAAACAGCATATAAACGTTTTCATATGGCTGATCTGTCAAGATGTTTTGTGCTAATCTAAGTGGCTGTGCACCCTCCACATGGTAAAATGAGCCAGAAAGCTTCCTTAGCTTGACAAGCCATCTCCTTGCATCGATACTTGCCTCGATGAATGAGAAATGGAGGGCATGTTCCCCTGTCTTTGTCCCCAGGGGAAGCCGTGTGTCTGGAAGGGTCATTCACGCACGCTTGCTGCCCGCTCCCTCCTGTTCTCAGGAAATGAAAGGGGGGTGATGGCAGCTGCAGAGCAGGCTGGCTGCTGGGAACATGAGTGGACCGACAGCTCCAATTCACACTGGAGTCCCAATAAATAGCTGGGGTTAATTTGTAGATGACATCACAATTCGATGGTTTTTGAGGCAGAAGAGGAAAGAACATTTGCCTTATATGCACTGCTGGTTTTGAAGCATTACTCTCATATATATATATTTTATAACTTGGCACATATTGAGACCTGAAAACGACCTTTGACAAGTATGTCAAAGAAAAGAGAGAAAGAGACGCTGGTTGGGTTCAAATCACATGCTTGCCTCTTCAGGAAGCAATGCTCCTCCCTCTTGTGTTGTGGAACATAAAAGCTTTCTCCTTTCTTCAACAGTCACAAAATACATTTGCTCACATAATGACCCCACTATGTGCTGCATTTAATTAAAAAGTTTCAGGCATTCTTTTATTTTGAACTCTTACAGAGTTCCCACGTGAGGGGCATTTCTTATCAAAGTGTCTTTATGTTATGTGATAGCATTTTAAAACTATTTCAAATGGACCCCAAAGAAAACCAACAAATATTCTCCTTGTAATGCAGAAGTGAAAAAAGATCTCTTCTATCTCCTATTTAACTCAAAGCACACCTGTGTCTACCTTTTACCAAAATATTCAGATGAAAAATGTAAAGGTCAGGCCAGTTTTCAGAGTTCCCCCAGTGACGATGTCACTGATGATTTAACATCCGTGGTGTTGGTTGCTGGAGGTGGTCCTGAGGATGGGATCCTTCCTTTTCACCACCTGTCTTCTCTTGGGACCAGGTTAAAAGGGGGTGGGGGGCCAAGGATCAATGTCCTTCCTCTGAAAGCAATCCCTGGATGCAGCTGGACACCTCACATCTCCTATCAGCCACGCCAGCCCCTGTGGCTCTCATCCTGGACGAATGCGCTCACCCACTGCTCTAGGTGCCATTGTCCCTTCATTTATTCTCTCATGCAACTCTATTTTTGGCTCAGTACCAGATGGCACCATTGTTACAGTCGATTCTGTGTTCTCTGGGGCATTTTTCTTGCAATTTTTTCATCTCAATTAGTCTTGTCTCCTCAGTGATCCTGTAAATTCATTAGCGACTGGGGTGCAGTGCATCAAGTGGGGAGATACCAGTGGAAGCTACCAGTACACATAGTTCTGACTCCTCAGTGTGCCCACCATGGTCCTCAAAGATGAAGCTCAGTAGTCACATGGTCTTTGGGGCCCAGATATCTCCACTGTTAATCCTTGAGAGGTTCTAGAACACGGAGCTCATGTCATTGACGTCGGGGCTCAGCAAGGTAGCCTTCAGGACCCTCGCGTCCCCAGGCCATCCTCAGGACTACTTCAGAGCCCTGTATGTCTCAGAGGCAGCTTATTTCCTTTCTCTTCCATCAGGCTGTGAACTATACCAGGCCAATGTCAACCCTGGTACATAGAAGGTGCCCAATAAAAGCTTTTGGAATGAATTAATAAATTAATATGTTTAATCCATATATCACTAAGGCATTACTCTATGCCACAAACTATAATAGGATGTAGCGTGTGGGCTGTGGATAAATTCCAATTCTATCCCCTGGAATTAGCGAACTCTTTTTGTTTCTTTGTTTTTCGAAGAAGATTGGCCCTGAGCTAACATCTGCTGCCAATCTTCCTCTTTTTTTCTTTTTTCTCCTCAAAGCCCCAGTACATAGTTCTATATCATAGTCATAGAGTTGTAGCTCTTCTATGTGGGATACCTCCTCAGCATGGCTTGATGAGCAGTGAGTAGGTCCATACCCAGGATCCGAACCAGCGAACACTGGGCCACTGAAGTGGAACGCGCGAACTTAACCGCTACGCCTGCGGGCCAGCCCCTAGTGAACCGTTTATGTCTCAGTTATGGGGAAACCCAGATATGCTGTCTTACTTGATCCCAGTTCCAGTGTTAGCCCTCTGTCCTGGGCCATCATGGACTCCAGGACGCAGAGTCCACACTCTACCCTCTTCAAGCACGGGGGCCCCGCCTGCTGCTGCACCGATGGCTTACTCTGTCACTCTCTGCCCAGTGCTGCTGTCCTTGCCTCTACACTCATCTCCCAGGCCAGCTCCTATGTCCTGGCCCGTGCCATGCTGATGGTGGCTGCAGGAGAGGAATGGGGTGCGGGACACCCGGGGACTGAGGGTGGAGAGTCTCATAACCACTGGCCAGCACCCAGAGCTGGGCCCTTCAAAGACCATTTATGTGCTGCCAAGCTGGTGAAGGCTATGAACTTGGGCAACAGAATCTGTGTGCTGTCAACGATTGTAGGTGCGCTGTTGGGGGTTACTGGTGCCACAAGATGTGGATCCCTTTATTCTTGAGGCCATGGAAGGCACCACAGGTGCTGCAGCACCCAGGACTCTGCTTCAGACCTTCAAAAGCTTCCTCAGTTTCTGAAGTGGGCTCTATGCAAATATTACCATTCAGTGAAAAAGGAGGTGAGGCCCTGGTTTATCTAACCACCTCCTCAATGTGGGAAATCCTTTTACAGTCTCCTTGATGTGCACGACCCCCTCTTTGGTTGACAGCACGTGGCTCTTTGTGGGGTAGAACTCCTCTGTTCCTGAGAAATAACTTCACACTGAGCTCAAAGCTTACTCCCTATATCTTTTCCATTAATCCTTATTCCTGTGGAAACAGCACAAATATGCCTAACTTTTCTTATAAAAGTTTCAAATATGCAAAAGATTATGTGTCAAAAAGAAGCATGTTTTAATAATTATTGTGGAATCAGTATAGGTATATGCTAAAAATTTCATACTAACATAAATTACAAAAAGAAAAATAAATGTCTCCTTGTCCACCCAAAGCATGAAGTCTCTTTCCCCAAATGTTCACAGTTTCTTATGCGGCCTTCAAGAAAAAAATCTTCCACATACAAACGTGCTTTTTAAAATTATAAAATAGAATCACACTGTGTACATTGTTCTGTACCTAGTTATTGATCTCTTCTATATCAGCACATCTATGTTGGTATTAGTTAAGGTAGCATGAGCTGCTGTAACATGTAGATCCCTGAACCCAGTGGCTGAACTCAGTAGCAGTTAATTTGTTGGCGCATGAAGTCCCACACAGGTGCTCATGATATGCAAGCAGCTCTCCTCCAAACAGTGAAGCTCTTCGCACACTGTTGTTCAATCAACATACAATTTCTAAGGCTACCGTGCTCCTTACCATCAAGATGAGACCATGGAACAAGTGTAGGCAGTTTCCCAGGAGCCAGATCACGGCTGCTTGCACTTTACTGGTTGGAACTTAATCACATGACTACTCCTACCTGCAAGGGAAACTGGGGCATGTGGTCTGGGCCTAGGCCCAGGAAAGAGAGGGAATGAATCAGATGAGCAGCTAGCTGTCTGAAGTAGTCTACCCTTCCAGTTATCATATGTCCGTTCCACCCTTGAAGATGGAGTGAATGGGATTTATTTTTAGGAAAAAGAGTTTTCTATGGGCCATCCTGTTGCTATATCCAACTCAAAGGAAGGAAGGGGTGCAGAGTGTTCTCCATTAAGTCTGGGTGGGTCCCTGCAGCCCAGTCATGGTGGATTAAAGGACAGCTATCTGCTTCCTCTCAATCCCTTGCAATATCTGATGATGGAATAGGGGCAGTGCAACCATAATAAGAGTTTTTTTTTTTTTTTTTTTTGTTGATGTCTTAATAGTTTATAACATTGTAAAATCTTGGTTGTACATTTTTGTTTGTCAATCACCATATACATGTCTCCCTTTACCCCTTGTGCCCACCCCCGACTCCCATTGCCCCTGGTAACCACAATACACTTCTCTCTGTCCATGTGTTGGTTTATATTCCACATATGAGTGAGATCATATGGTGTTTGTCTTTCTCTTTCTGGCTTATTTCACTTAGCGTAATACCCTCCAGGTCCATCCATGTTGTTGCAAATGGGATGATTTTGTCTTTTCTTTATGACTGAGTTGTATTCCATTGTATATATACATATACCACATCTTCTTGATCCAATCATCAGTTGAGGGACACTTGGGTTGCTTCCACTTCTTGGCTATAGTGAATAATGCTGCAATGAACATAGGGGATGCAAAAGCCTCTTTGGATTGTTGATTTCAGGTTGGTTGGATAGATTCCCAGTAGTGGGATAGCTGGATCATAGGCTATTTCTATTTTTAACTTGTTGAGGAATCTCCATACCATTTTCCATAGAGGCTGCACCAGTTTGCATTCCCACCAGCTGTGTATGAGGGTTCCTGTTTCTCCACGTCCTCTCCAACACTTGTTGTTTTTTGTCTTGGTGATTATAGCCATTCTAATGGGCATGAGGTGATATCTTATTGTTGTTTTGATTTGCATTTCCCTGATGACTAGTGATGTTGAACATCTTTTTATGTGCCTATTTGCCATCTCTATATCTTCTTTGGAGAAGTGTCTGTTCATTTCCTCTGCCCATTTTTTGATCGGGTTGTTTGTTTTTTTGTTGTTCAGTTGTGTGTGTTCTTTATATACTATGGAGATTAACTCCTTGTCAGATATGTGTTTTGCAAATATTTTCTCCCAGCTGGTGGGCTGTCTATTCATTTTGATCCTGGTTTCATTTGTCTTGTAGAAGCTCTTTAATCTGATAAAGTCCCACTTGCTTATTTTTTTCTTTAGTTTCCCTAGTCTGGGTAGGCATGGCATCTGAAAAGATTCCTTTATGACCAATGGCAAATAGTGTGTTGCCTATATTTTCCTCTATGAGTTTTATAGTTTCAGGTCTCACCTTCAGGTCTTTGATCCATTTTGAGTGAATGGCAATAGCAGATGGTCCACTTTCATTCTTTTGCATGTGGCTGTCCAGTTTTCCCAACATAATTTATTGAAGAGACTTTCCTTTCTCCATTGTATGTTCTTAGCTCCTTTGTCGAAAATTAGCTGTCCGTATATGTGTGGTTTTATTTCTGGGCTTTCAATTCTGTTCCCTTGATCTGTGTGTCTGTTTTTGTACCAGTACCATGCTGTTTTGATTACTATCTCTTCATAGTATGTTTTGAAGTCAGGGATTGTGAGGCCTCCAGCTTTGTTCTTTTCACTGGGGATTGTTTTAGCTATTCAGGGTCTTTTGTTGCCCCATATGAATTTTAGTATTCTTTTTTCCATTTCCATGAAGAATGTCATTGGGATTCTGATTCGGATTGCATTGGATCTGTAGATTGTTTTAGGAAATATAGACATTTTAACTATGTTTATTCTTCCAATCCATGTGCATGGTATGTCTTTCCATTTCTTTATTTCATCATTGATTTCTTTCAATAATGTCTTATAGTTTTCATTGTATAGGTCTTTCATCTCCTTGGTAAGATTTATTCCTAGATATTTTATTCTTTTTGATGCAATTGTAAATGGTATTATCTTTTTGAGCTCTCTTGCTGTTAGTTCGTTATTAGCATACAGAAATGCAACTGATTTTTGTAGGTTGATTTTGTACCCTGCGACTTTGCTGTAGTTGTTGATTATATCCAATAGTTTTCCAATGGATTCTTTAGAGTTTTCTATATATAAAATCATGTTGTCTGCAAATAGTGAGAGTTTCACTTCTTCTTTGCCTATTTGGATTCCTTTTATTCCTTGTTCTTGCCTCATTGCTCTGGCCCAAACCTCCAGTATTATGTTGAATAAGAGTGGTGAGAGTGGGCAGCTTGTCTCATTCCTGTTCTCAGAGGAATGGCTTTCAGACTTTCCCTGTTGAGTATGATGTTGGCTGTGGGTTTGTCATAAATAGCCTTTATTATGTTGAGGTACTTTCCTTCTCTACCCATTTTGCTGTGAGTTTTTATCGTAAATGGATGTAATAAGAGTTGTTTTAATGCTCCAACATTCAAAAACTGCTTTCAGGCTAGATTCATGATCTCTTTGGTATTGTAAATCTTACAAAAACTTAGTAGGTCTCTGATCTATTTATCTCTAGTCAGTTCTGTCTGCCTCTAAACATATTGAAGATTCTTTTCTAGACATAGTCTCAAGCTAGATTACTTCTTGTTTTATTCCCTCATCCCTGGTCCTGCTCTCTCAACCTTGAGTCTATCAGAAACGAAGGGAGTAGATGTGAGCTGCACAGAGCTGATATCTGCCTTAGAGTTGCGCTGAAGGAGGACATTTCTTTGCAAACCTCTCCCAATCTTTTTCTCTTATTTTTGGTGGTGTAGAACTTGTTGGATTTTCTAAAATGTTTGAGTCCCCAAATTTCCAAATCTTCTTTATTCTCTTTCATTTCTGCTTGCAAATGTACCAGTTCTTTCCAGAGCTCATGTCTTCCTTGTAATATTTTGCTAAAAGCAGAAAGTAAAGGCAACACACTGTATTTCCTACATCTCCACCTAGCACCATGGGCTTGCCAGCCATGTGGCCCACTTCCATGTTGTCACAGCAAGCGGTTTCACCAAACGTTTTGCCACTGCAATGTATGGGCCTCCTCTTTCCACTCTCTGCCACCAAACCAATGCCATATATTTTAAGTTTGTGTGGGATTCTTAAGTACCCCACTTAAAGGTAAAAAATTTAGTTTTAGTTAAGCTAATTCTATTGCTGTAACAGATCATTCTCAAAAGTCTCAAAAAATCCCCAGTAGACATTTGTTTCTTCCTCACGTAACATCCAGAAGGAGTGTTTGTGCTTGGCAGGTGCTTCTGCACCATGCGTTGATCTCGGTCCTTTCCCTCCATTCATGTCTTCCAAGTCACCTTGGTCAGGCATGCTTTATGCGTGTGGTGGGAGCAGCACGGGAAGTCATGCATGGTGGGGAGGGACCGTGGCACACCCCACCTCCACACCTGACTGTGGGAAGGTAGGGAATAGATCCTGGCTGTGTGCTCAGGGAAACAAAAAGGAGGTTGTGTGATCAGCTGGCAATTTCTGCAGACTTGCCACTTCACTTATGAACTAGTTTTCACTTTTAGAATAACATCTATGCACACCTAGAATGAGTTCATTGGGATTAAAGGGTATCTAGTGGAAAATAAAAAACTCAGTCACTCTTGCAAAACTTCCACTCTCTATGGTTTTTTGTGCAGCCTTCTGGAATTTCTGTATGTATATGCAAATATATGTAAAAATAAATGTGTGTGTGCAAATTTTTGCATACTCAAATTGTCATTTTCTTTTAGATCGTTTTCAATCTTACAGCTGCATGGTATCCATGATGGACTTACGGACTTTTACCTTGTTCCTTCTTTTTCTTTTACACTCGATAAATATTGCAATAAGTTTTCTTTAAGTACTATTGTGACTACATCCATGGGGTAAGTTCATAGCACTACAGTCTGCATTTTTAATTTCATTATGTTGCAATATTAACAATGATCAAATAGATTAAATACTATTCTTTCCCCGTGAAACACATATCACTATGGGGTTAATTATGGTAGTCTTTTTTTTTAGTTCCTTTAGTTAATTTGTTATAATTCTAAAGTCATTTTTGTAAAATGTCAAGAGATTATTACTGCAAGAAGTTTCTTTTCTTTTTCCCACTGTTGATAACTCACACTTATTCTCTGACCAATTCTGTGCTTTGCCAGTTGGCTCAGGATTTGTAAACGTGAGAACACTTGGGAGGTGTGCACTGCGGAAGCAAGAGCCACTGCCTTCTTGCCAAGCAGCCCACAGCACAGCAACTCATGGATGGCTCAGCTCCCGAGCAGAGCCTGGGCAGACCCTCCAAACTGCCCTCTACGGCATCACCCTCAGCTGTCACGTCCCAGCACAAACCTTTGACGTGACTCCTTGCCATTCATGAAATTAATTTCAAAATTTTATTCTGGCATTCACAGCTTTCTGCAACCTGACCCCACTGGAACTTTCAAGTCCTGTAAGACCACAGGACAAAGTAATGGCAACAGAGGCTCAAATTCCCGTTTCCTCAATTCGAGGTTCTGTTTGTGGAAGGTCTGCAGGGCCAGTGTGTGCTGGCCCAGGCCCACCACGCTGTGTGGGGGCCTTCGGCTGCGGCCATTGCTGACCACTTCCTAGACTCTGTCACATCACCCCCTCCTCTCTCTTCACCTGACCACCGTGAGTCTGTCGGAAGGTTACAATGGCCCCTGCTTGGGAGCCCGCTCTGCCACTCACCCTGTTGTGCATGGCAGGGTTCGCGTCTCTCAGTGCTGACTGAGTGGGCTTCATGTGTCTGAATCCTGTCCCTTACACTTGCTAGCCATGTGACCCTTGGCAAGTCACTTTTCCCCTCTGCTTCTGACCTCTCAGGTATAAAATGCCACTAATAATTAAAGACTATTCTTTGAGCTCCAACCATGTGCCACACCCCATTATATGTGTTAATACTTTATTTCCTGTAATACTCTCAATAACATAGTCTTAATATCCCCATTTAAAAGATGAGGGAACTGAGGCACAGAGAGGTCAAGTAACTTGGCTGAGGTCACACAGCTGGCAAATAATGGAACCAGGCTGTGAGCCCGGTGGTCTCTGTTGTATCCCCTCTGTGAGTCTGCCTATGTGAGGGCTGTAGGGAGGATTATGGAGGCATGTAGGGAGTGACTAGGGAGAACTGATTATTCGTGATGTAATCCCACTTAAACATGGCAAATCTCCAACAGACGGCAACTGTACAACTGCTAGGAATATCAGAAAAGCTTCACGGGTCCTTACAGAAAGACTCGGGGAGACATCGTGGTGGTAAGAAGTAGATGTGGGCCATCCCTGGGCTGTGTTGGGGACAGACAATTTCCCACCCAGGGTAGGGCATCTGGAGGGAAGGGTCATGACACAAGCTTGGAGAACGTGGGACAGACCCTGGCGTCAAGGCCTTGGGTGTCAGAATGAAGAGTTTCCACTCAGTCTGGAGGTGACAGCGTATGTGACCAGGGAAGCAATGTGACTGGCCCAGCGCTGAAAGTCTTGCCATCTTCAACCTGCTGAAGGGGAGGGAGGAGGCCAGGAGCAGGCCTGGGAAGGAAGGGCCAGGCTCTGCAGTGGTTCTGACAGCAGCAGCAAGGGAAAAGGCCCCCGACCTAAAGGTTTTGCAAAAACTGAGTCTACAGTTGTCAGCAACTGTGGGTAAGTGGTGCAGGGAATACAAGCGCAGGGGTCTCCAATACCGAGGCTGTGCGAAAGGGGAAGCGGCTGCCATCTCGGGAGAGGACCCTCCGGACAGGAGGGAGGGTCGCGGGGGCTGGTGCTGTGGTCCTGGCCGGAGGCCAGTGCAGGAGGACTGTCCTTGGCTTCGTCTGGCAGCGTCCCATCCATGCGCCAGGCCGGGACTCAGAACTGCCCTGTCCCATCTGAACACAGTCCTGGGGCGCCGCCCTCGGGGCGCCGAGGTCGGAGGCCTGCTTTGCAGCAGGCGGAGTCCCAGCTTGGAGATGACGAAACTGCAACACAGAGTCAGGTTGCCATGCGAGTTTTTAAATCTTAAGATATTTTATAATAGGTTATATATGAACATGGTACCAAATTTAAATGCAGTGAAAGTGTCTGTGGTGGAAACGGGTTTCCCTCCGTCGCTGCCCACAGCCGCGGCTCCTCTCCCCTCTGCCGTCGCTGGGATTAGTGACTTGGTAGCTTTGCATATGTTTTTGGTATATACAAGGATGTGCATCTCTACCCTCCAAAACACAGGTCTCTTTCCTTACACAAATGGTACCACACACGTTATGCTTGCTTTTTCTTGTCTAAAATGTATCTTGGAAATTGTTACGTATTGGTACACACAGAACTGCCTCATTCCTTTTAGATTTGTGTAGAACTACCTGTTTGGATGTCCGGTAATTTATCTAACCAATTTCAGACGGATGTATTTTAGATTGCTGTATTATTTTGTTATTACAAACTAAGTTGTAATTATTAAGCTGTACATATATCTTCCTATATATGTACAAGATATCTGTAGAATAAACTTCTGGGATTATAATTTCTGGACCAAAAGCTGTATGTTTGTATTTATTTTCATATATATTGCTAAACTGACCTCCATAGAGGTTGTACCGATTTACATATTTATATTCCTACAGATGCACAAAAATCACCATTGCTGAGGTCCACTTTTATTTATATATAACTGTGTACGTATATATACATGGTATAGATATATAATAAAAAAGATAGGTGACCTATACTTTAGTAGAAAAAGCTGTTTCCCACAGGAGCCTAAGGAGACATGATGACTGGTGTCCTGGATAGGGTCCTGGGACGGAAAAAGGACATTAGGTGCAAACTAAGGAAATCTGAATAAGTATGGGCTTTAGTTAATACTAACATAGTAACACTGGTTCATTACTTGTGGCCAAGGTACCATACTGATGTAAGATATTAACTACAGGGGAAACTGGGTGTGGGAACTCTGTACTAGGTAAATTTAAGGCTATTCTAAAATAAAAAGTTCATTAAAAAAAGATGAACTTCTGTATGGATTTATGGTTTCTTTTAAAATTATTTTTACATATGCTCTTACATACACACACATTGCTATTATATGATATCACATCATATTTGCTATGTTTTTAAACACAGGCTTTTTTTCTGTTTTCTATTTTCCTCCCTGGGAGGGAGGGAGCGTCCTCTCACTCTCTGAACAGGAGATGAAAGGGGTTGGGGGAATCAGTCTCAGAAATTGAGGTGGCTGCAAGCAGAAGGCCAGAACCTCCTTCCCCGGGGGCTGTCCTCTGAGGAGGGGCTGCCATTGGCAAAGGAGCTGGGGAAATGGGGCTTGGCATGCGTCCCCTGGACTCTTGGAACCCACAGGAGCACTGAGATTGGGGGTTATGCCCATCTTGCGTAGGGAAGGAAAGGCCTGTGGTGAGAGTCTGAAAAGAAAAGAATGGGGTAATGTCACTCTGGGTCCCCGGCGTCCTAGGGAAGGCTGAGAGGGGGTGTGTGGAGGCTGAGGTGAGGGGCTGGCAGGAATTGTGGGCTGTCTACCCAGGCACAGTGCAAGGGAGCATAGCCTGGAGAGGGCAGAGCACCACCCCCAGCAGTCTCGGGACAGCCCCAGTGCCACATGAAAATACGAGGCCCTTTGGTAAATATTATGAAGAAATTCAAGACGATTGTAGCAGAGCATTAACCCTCTGAGCGCAGGGTCCTGTGTGACTGCTGGGTCACACACACCACTTGTGGAGAATCACTGCACTGACGAAGCTGCCAGCAGCAGATGGACCACACCAAGCCAGGGCAGGCCAGGGCATCTGCGCTTACCAGGGGATGATCCTGTCCCCTCCTTCCCACTCATCTCAGAGGGCTGGACCCAGACAGGGCACAAGAGGAGGTGCCCGCGCTCCGGCCCACAGCCCGCTCATTGCTGAGGGTGGGAGGCGCATGACGAGCAGACCCCCACAGCCTGAGCTGGGAAGTGGAGGAGAAGGGATTGTAGTTAGACTCAGGATCACATGGCTCAGCTGGACTCCTCTAGACTCATTAAAATGCAAAGTGACCAGAAAATACGAATCTCTTTGAGAAGTTAGAGGATGAGAAAGAAAAATGAAACAGCAACTGATGACAGCAACTAAAATTTAAAAACCTAGGACAGTACTTCATAGTTATATCTCATAGAGTCGAGTCTACTCAATAAAAGTTACGTGAGTATAAAAATGTCTGCGTATATTTGCGTGCATGCACACGCATGTGTATGCACATCTCACTGTCTGGCAGAAGTGGAATCATGTGATGCTAGCTTTTATGAATCTCTCAGAAACACCTCAGGGAAATTTCTGGATGGCCCTGACACAGTTCTCAGGTCCTCCTTTCCAGAGAGATGGTGAGGATATGCTGTAATCTATTCAACTTTAGCCTCTTCTTGGGGAGCACTCACCTGGTTTCTGATTTTCTGCACTGTGCTAGATGCTGCAATAAACATCCTTGTAAGTCTATTCTTTTATCCTGGGGGTCTTATTTCTGTGGGATGGATCCCTAAGAGAGAGTTTATTGCTGGGTTTCGGGTTAGATGTGTGTTTTTAATTTTAAAGGATATTTTCAAATTACTTTCCAAAAAGTACATTTCTATCATATTAGAATACTTTTTCCCCACATTTCTACCAACAATAAGTTGTTTTAATTTTTGCCAGCCTAGGTGCAAGTGGTATCCCATAATTATTTTATTTGGCATCCTCCTGCCTTCTGGTGAGTTAAAGCATCTTTTCATCTGTCTGTCAGCATTTGAACTTGTTCTTCTGTATTGCCTATTCTTACCCTTGGCCCACTTTCCTCTTGGATTTTTTTTCCTAAAGTTAACTTTGAGCCACTCTTCTATATGTAGATATTAATCCTGTTTCTGTCATCTGTGTTGCAGATTTTGTCCCCCTAAACATAGATTTGGTATCACTTAGAGAGCCCTTTGCTACACAAAATGTTTTTGATTTTGTTGTTGTTTTCATTTTTCACAAGGTCAGGTCTGTCTGTTTCTGGAATATTGGGTCGATGCACACCTCGCAGTTCTTACTAGGACCCCAGCCTCTGAGTCTTTCCACCCAAGTCATGGGCCCAAAGGAGGGAGTGAAATGGAAACAATGCAAGTTTAAGTGACAGCACTTGCTCTTCACATCTGGAGAAGCAAGAATGGCCCAGGCCATGAAGGGAATGGCCAAGTGATGGAATGTTTTGTTCACCAGACCTCCAGGTCAGGCCCACGCACAACATGCTACCTGAGCTGGGAGGTCAAAGCACCAGATTCTTGGGGTCGTGGCCACAGGGTCCTGACAGGAGCCTCTGGTCAGTGACCCTGGTCCTGAGAGGCCACCCAGGACACACAGGCTTCAGCTCCCATGGCAAGGAGGTAGACAAGACTGTGGGTATCTTTTTTGTTTTTTTGTGAGGAAGATCAGCCCTGTGCTAACATCTGCCAATCCTCTTTTTTTTTTTTTTTTTTTTGCTGAGGAAGACTGGCCCTGGGCTAATATCTGTGCCTATCCTCCTCCGTTCTATATGGGACGCCGCCACAGCATGGCTTGCCAAGCTGTGTGTTGGTGTGCGCCCGGGATCCGAACCGGCTAACCCCTGGCCGCTGCAGCAGAGCACGCACACTCAACCGCTTGCGCCACCGGGCCGGCCCAAGACTGTGGATATCTTGCCGCAGACCTGTCTACATCCTCAGAATGCTCCTCATGGGCATGCCATTGCTGGAGCCAGGGTCTCCACTGCTATGGGTAGAGGACATGGTTACTGCACAGAAAAAGGCCACATCTTTCTGCCTTACCTTATTTTCCCAAGGAATGATTCAATTTCTGAGAAGTTGAGCAGGACTGGGGAGGGGAATATTCAGCTGTTTGTAGAGTTTCTTAAGCCCCACGTCTTATGGGATGCAACAGGTTCTGTGGCCCTCACATCATGAGAACCATTGTCTCTCCTTTATTGCACTAATTTCTTCTTGTCTTTGGAGAGCTTAGTATACACCAGGTGCTGTTCTAAGCATGTTACAGCCATTATCTCCTTTGATTTTGATCTTTACAACAATTCTTAGATAGTCTTCCTAATGTAAAGTGGAAGAAACTGAAGTCCAAAGATTAAGTATCTAAGGCCGTCAAATTAATAATAATAAAAATAACAGATATGGCTGATTGAGTTCTTATTATGTAAAAGGTACCATGCTGAGCCCTTTATAATCATGACTTACAGAATCAAATCTGATTTCCTTAGTCTGGTCTTCCTATAAGAACTGGCTGCCGTGGTGCAACTGTTGAATGGAGGCTCTAGGCTCAGGTTGCCTTGATGTGAAACCTGGCTCCTGCATCCATGGGCTGTGTGACAAGCTTCTCTGGGCCTCTGTTTCCTCATAGCGGAGATGGTGACATTCATGTTATCTACCCTTCAGGTTGCTCTGAGGGTAAAATGAAATAACAATGTAAAGCACAGGGCCTAGCTCATAGTAGCTGCTCCGTAGATATTCTCCAAGGTGAAGATCATCTTTCCAACATCATCTCCTGCCACACTTTCCCTCTCTTGCTATGTTCCAGCTAAGAGGCCTTCTTTCTGTTCAGAGCAGCAAGCTTGTTCCTTCCTCTGGACCTTGTGCGAGCTGTTCCCTCTGCCTGAGACGTTCTTACCCCGGTGTCTGCATGGCTGGCTCCCTCTTACCATTCAGCGCTCATGTATATTATGTAACATTATTAGAAGAGTCTTCTCTGGCCTTAAAAATCTCTCCATCCCAGTGACTCTGTTCTCTTTTCCTCAAAGCATTTATCATTACTTGATATTTTCTTTTTCATTAAAAATAGTTGATTTTGTGCATTTTCACTAGAAAGTTGGCTTAGCAAGGGCAGGATCTCATTGGTCTTGATTGTTGTTGCAGGCCAGTGCCGGGAGCATTGTTTGGCCACATAGTAAGTGTTCAGTACCTTTTGGTTGGATGAATAAATGCCTTAAAGGTCGAATGTGATACTATAGGGAAAGACTTCTCGGTGAATGTTTGCTAAACTTATTAACGAATTGTCTTAGCGTAGGTAGATACTATTACTATCCTTGCTGTAGAGATGAGGGGACAAGGCTCAGCTAAGTCACTTCCTCTAAACACTCCCAGCCAGCCCACGAAGAGCTGCAACCCAAACCAGGTTTGTTTCACCCAATAACGTGTTCTTGGCACCACATCAGCATTTTCCAATGTGTGTTCCGTGGAGTGTTTGAAAGCTTCGAATGAGGAAAGACATCATTCTACGGTCCAAATAATGAGAAATAATGGAGGGTATGTAAGGGGTGGTGGGGTGAGTGAAGTGCAGTGGAAAGCAAGTTCTGTGTGTCACCCCCTCCAACAAACCCCTCTCCCACAGCCAACCAGTGATTCTACCCCCCAGTCTACGTGGCAAAATTTGCTTCCACCACTCCTTAGTTTTCAGCCTCCTGGAGGCTGCTTCTAAATGCCAGTCCCAAATCCCACAGAAGTAGTAGGATTGCTCAGCTTGGGTCTGGCAGCTGCAGTGAGCCAAGAGAGAGCACCGTCCTCGTGGTGACACTGTGGGAGCTCCCTGTGGCTTGAGTGGGAGGGTGAGGAGGGAGCAGGGGAGATACAGCTGGACAGGGAGTGGGGTGCAATATCTGCTGCTTCTCTGCCAAGGAATTTGGACATTACCTTAGAAGGCTAGGTAATGTGATGTGTATACAGTTATTTTTCTTTCTGGAGATATAGTTGACATATATCATCGTGTAAATTTGAGGTGTACAAAGTGTTGATTTGATACATTTATATGCAGTCATGCACCACTTAACGGGGATACGATATGAGAAATGTGCTGGATGGTTTTGTTGTCGTATGAGCATCATAGAGTGTACTTACTCAAACCTAGATGGTATAGCCTGTACACACTTAGGCTCCATGGTACTGATTTTATGGGACCGCCATCGTATATGCGGTCCATCGTTGACTGAAATGTTGTTATGTGGTGTGTGACTATAGTGCAATATGATTACAACTGTAGTGTTAGCTAACACCTCTATCAAGTCACATAATAATTATTAATTTTTTGTGTGATCAGAACAATTAAGATCTAGTCTCTTAGCAACTTTGAAGTTTATAATACAGTATTGTTGGCTATAATCACTATAATCACTATGCTGTGCATTAGCTCTCTAGGATTTATTTAACTACTAGTTGCAAATTTGTACCCTTAGACAACATCTCCCCAATTCCCCCATCCCTCAGCTCCTGGTAACCACCACTGTACTCGGTTTTTATGAGTTTGGCTTTTTTAGATTCCACATATAAGTGGTATCATACAGTATTTGTCTTTCTCTGTCTGACTTATCTCAGTTATCTTTTATATGTGTATTTTTTTTACTTTACAAGGTCTTTCGATTTATAGTCTTACATTTTATCTTTTTAAGACATTTATTGAGTGCTCACTAGGGGTAATGCACTTTAATGGATAAAGAAGCAGGCATGACATGGCTCACCTAAACTCACACAAGGAGACCAGGGCTGCCTTCTCAGAGAAGGAGAGAGAGAATTGCCCAGCCTCCTACCGCCCCAGGAGCAAAACCCAAAACACCTTGAGAGCCTTCTGCCATACCCTGAGCTTAGGATTTCCCAATATTCACGGGGTCTAAAGATAATTAGCCAGTTTCTCCTGCTCTACAAAGTAAGAACACACACACGCACACACACACACACACACACACACACGGTGAAATGCAAAAAGTCGGTTTTCCTCCTTCTGTGTAGGGAAAAACCCAGTTCTTCCCTACTGTGTGTTTATTTCCTGACTCTCTCTCTCTCTCTCTTTTTTTTTTGTGAGGGAGATCAGCCCTGAGCTAACATCTGCCAATCCTTCTCTTTTTGCTGAGGAAGACTAGCCCTGGGCTAACATCTGTGCCCATCTTCCTCCACTTTATATGGGACGCCACCACAGCATGGCTTGTCAAGCGGTGTGTCGGTGTGCGCCTGGGATCCAAACCGGTAAACCCTGGGCCGCCACAGCGGAGCGCGCCCACTTAACCGCTTGCACCACCGGGCCGGCGCCTGAGTCTTTTTTTATTACTTACACAAAACACTACACTTCTGGTCACCAAATGTGTGGAGGTTTTTGCTTACACCAAGCAATTCTCCATGACACCAACTGGGTGTCCTACAATTTAACTCAATTGTGACACTACCTGGAGATAGTGTCAGATCCCAAAGGCAAAGGGTCCAGTCCCACAAGACTGCTACCACCGCACTTTAGATGCCAATCACAAGTAGTGGGTCCCCAGGTTAAACCACAGCATCTGTCTGATTTGGCGTCAAATCAGAGGTTCCGTTGACTCATCTTCAGTTCCAATTGATTTGCTAGAGCAGTTCACAGAACTCAGGGAAACACTAACTTATGTTTACCAGTTTATTACAGGATATAATAAAGGATAGAGATAAACAGCCAGATGAAGAGATACATAGGGTGAGGTCTGAGAGGGTCCCGAGTGAAGGAGCTTCTGTCTCCCTGGAGTTGGGGTGCGTCACCCTCTTGATGTGGATGTGTTCATTAACCTGGAAGCTCCCCCAACCCCCTACTATTGGGAATTTTATGGATGCTTCATTATGTAGGCACGATTGATCCATTCTCAGCCCTTCTCTCTTCTCAAGAGAGTGGGAGGCAGGGCTGAAAATTCTAGGCTTCAAATCATGGCTTGGTCTTTCCGGTGACCGGCTCTCATCCAGGAGCCACTCAGGAGCCCACCTAGAGTTGCCTCATTAGAACAAGACACTCTGTTATCACCCAGGAAATTACAAGGTTTTTAGAAGTCTTGTGTCAGGAAGTGAGGTCAAAGACCAAATGTTAGAACAAAAGTGCTAGTGCTCTTATCACTAGGAAATTAGAAGGGTTTCAAGGGTCCTGTGTCAGGAACAGGGGGCAGAGACCAATATATGTTTTTCTATTATTTCTCACACATACACACACACAGTAATCTCTTTAATAAATTAGGCCTCTGAGATCAAGCCCAGAATCCTGGCTGTGTTTCAGAAATAACTCCCATAGTCATGCCTGTTAGAATGGCTATCATCAAAAAGACAAGAGTTAATAAATGTTGCCAAGGATGTGGAAGAAAGGGGATCTTTGTGCTCTGTTGGTGGGAATGTAAATTGGTGCAGCCATTATGGAAAACAGTATGAAGTTTCCTCAAAGTTAAAACTAGAACTACAATATGATCCAGCAATTCAACTTCTGGGAATATATCTGAGGGAAACAAAAACACTATGTTGAAGAGATATTTTCACCCCCACATTCATAGCAGCATTATTTACAATAGCCAAGACATAGAAAAACTTAAGTGTCCATCGATGGATGAATGGATAAAGATGTGGTATATATATATATATATATATATATATATATATATATATATATATATACACAACTGAATATTATTCAGCTATAAAAAAAGAAGGAAATCCTGCCATTTGTGACAACATGGAAGGACCTTGAGGGCATTATGCTAAGTGAAATAAGTCAGACAGAGAAAGACAAATACTGTATGATCTCCCTTATATGTGGAATCTAAAACAAACAAAAAACAAAACTCATAGAAAAAGGGATCAGATTTGTGGTTACCAGAGGCAGGGGGTTAGGGGCAGGGGTAATTGGAGGAAGGTGGTCGAAAGGTACAAACTTCCAGGTATAAGATAAATATGTACTAGGAATGTAATGTACAATGTGATGACTATAGTTAACACTGTTGTATGGTATATTTGAAAGTTCTTAAGAGAGTGGATCCTACGAGTTCTCATCACAAGGAAAAAAAACATTTTTTTTTTCTTTTTTTTGTGTCTATATGAGATGAGGATGTTAACTAAACTTATTGTGGTAATCATTTCATAATATATGTGAATCAAATCATTATGCTGTACACCTTAAATTTACACCATGTTGTATGTCAATTATATCTCAATAAAACTGGAAAAAATATTTAAAAAAGAGAAAGAAGTGAGCCCATGCAACCCAACTATGATGAAGATCTCATTCCAGATAAGCTCACTGGAAAGGATTCTTTAAATTGGAATGTTCAACTTTGAGACCTGGTTTTACCATTGAATTGCCACTTGCTTTTGTCCATTTGTTCTCATCTTGTGCAGTGAAAGTCTTACCTTAAAATATGAATAAGCTGCTTCTCTTCCTACTTTGAGGGGAATTATGAAGATAGATAAAATACTACCTTTGAGAAAACTGTCTTGCTCTTAAGCTCATAAATCTTCTCTTTATTAAATGAGGAGATGTGGATTTTTATTCAGGTCAATCTTGAGAGACCACACAGAAGACATCATACAGACATTTCCATTCCAACCAGACCTCTGAGCATCCATGTACACCATACTGGGGACTGAATAAGCTGAGGCACAGATACCCAGAGCGTGCCTGATGCCATCCTCACATCTCCAGGAAGGTCTTTATTTTCCTGGCTTTATCTCACTCTTTTCTCTTTCCACCCACGGCCAGGGACAGTGGTGTTGACATTTGGTTTTATGGCTCACACAATATCTCCACCCTGGTGATTTCAGGGAATATAAGGTACAACTCATTGCTGCTCAGTATTTACCACCAACACAATTCCAACAGTAAAGAGAAGTAACTGTCTGGCCATCATCTGGAAGATATGCACTTACCCATTCCTCTAGAACAGAGCTGCAAACTGGCCCTACTATGAAACCCTGCTCTCAATCTGTTTTGGTGTGGCCTACACAGTAATCAAAATTCTCTTAAATGCACTGATGACATTTAATAATTAGGGGATTTCACTAAAAAGCTGGATTTTTGGCTTCACTTGAGATGCTTTAAGGTCTGGCCACCTCAGGCCTGCATTCCCAAGGGAAAGCTTTCACTGACTTGAGAAGACAACCATTCACCAGAGTCTCCACCTGGCCCTCTTCACTCATATCTTTGTGCAGATCCTGTAGAAACTGAGTATGCAACCACAAATTTAAAATTTATAAGTGGGTTAAACTAGGCCATTAGGAACTACTAAACATTACTTTAGTTTCCATAGAATGTTTTTAAGTTTTCCAAATCAATTTTATGAAGGAATAATATGCTGTATTAGTTTGCCAGGGCTGCCATAATAAAAGACCACAAACTGGGGGGTTTAAACAACAGAAATCATTGTCTCATAGTTCTGGAGACTAGAAATTAGAGATCAAGGTGTTGGCAAGGTAGATTCCTTTTGAGAGTTGTGAGGGAAGGATCAGTTCCAATCCTCTCTCCTGGGCTTGTAGATGGCTGTCTTTTCCCTGTGGCTTCACATCATCTTCTCACTGTGCATGTCTGTATCCTCATCTATTCTTATAGGTATACTGGTCATATTGATTAGGGGCCTACCCTACTCCAGCATGATCTCATCTTAACTAAAAACACCTGCAATGACCCTAGTTCCAAATAAGGTCATATTATAAGGTACCTGTGATTAGGACTTCAACATATGAATTTTCGGGGGACACAGTTAGACCTATAACATACATACTGTAAAATTCACATATTTTAAATGTTCAGGTCTATGACTTTTGAAATATGTGTACGCCCATGCATTCCCCACCACAATCAAGATATTGGATATTTCCATCTCCACAGAAAGTTTGCTCACTCCTGTTTCTGGCCAATCACCCCACTCCTACTCCTGAGCAATCTCTGATCTGTCACCATAGATTAGCTTTGGCTTTTCTTGAATTTCAGGTAAGTGAGTCAACCTGCATGTGTTTGTTGAAGTCTGGCTTTTGTCAGTCAGCATAATGTCTGTGAGATTAATCCATATTGTTGGGTATACCAACAGTTAGATCCTTTTTATTGCTGAGCAGTATTTTACCATACAAATACATCTCAGTTTCTTTATCCATTCATCTGTTTATGGATATTTGAGTTGGTTTGAGTTTTTGGCTATAATGATTAAAGCTACTGTGAACATTCATATGTGAGCCTTTGTGTGGACACATATACTTTCATTTTTCTTGACTAATACTTAAGAGTGGCTTTTCTCTGTCATAGGTATGTGTATGTATGTATACCCTTACGAGGAGCTGTCAGATTGTTTCCTACCAGTTAACACTTCCATAGGCAATGTACAAGTGTTCCAGTTACTTCATATCTTTGCCAACAATTGGTATTTTTGAGCGTTTTAAGTTCCAGCCACTCAAGTGATTGTGTAGTGTCTTAAATTTGCATTTTACTGATGAGTAACGGAGTTGAACAATTCTTCATCATCTATTTTAATATCTTATTTTGAAAAGTATCTGTTTTATTTACCAGTTTCTAAATTGTTGTTGTTATTGTTTGTGTTGTGTGTTTTCTGATTCTTGACTTGTAATAATTCTTTATATATCCTGGGTATAAGTCCTTTGTCAGATACACGTATTGCGGCTGTGTTCTCCCAGTCTGTGACTTCCCTTTTAGTTTTCTTGTCAGTGTCTTTTGAAGACCAGAAGGCTTAATTTTGATGAAGTCCAATTTACAAATTTTATTATTTTTTCATGTTTTTTGTATCATGCTCAATATCACAAAGATATTTCTTCTATGTTTTATTTTATAAATTTTACAGTTTTAGCTGTTATATTGATGTTTATGGCCCATCTTAAGTTAATGTTGGTATATGGCCTAAGGCTTGAGTTCAGATCCATTTTTTCCATGTGGATATTCAGTTGTCTCAATATTTGTTGAAAAGAATTCCTTTTCCCCAGTGAGAGATCTTGATGCCTTCATCAAAAACAATTGACCGTATGTGGATATTTTTCTGGACTCTTTATTTTGTTTCATTGATTTCTGGATATTTCCCTATGACCAAACAACTCTGTGTTAATTATAGTAAGTCTTGAAATCAGGTGGTGTAACTCCTAATACATTGTTCTTTTTCAAAATTGTTTTGGCTATTCTAGGTCCTTTTCATTTCCTTATAATATTTGGAATCAGCTCATCAATTTCTTTAAAAAAACTTGTTGGCATTTGGTTGGATGGTATCAAATCTGTAAATAAAGTTAGGGAAAGTGAGCATCTTAACAAAATTGAGTACTCCAATCCCTGGACACAAATTGTCTTTCCATTATTTACACTTTCTTTAATTTCTCTCAGTAATATTGTATAGTTTTTAGTGAGGAGGTTTTGCACATATTTTGTTAAATTTGTTCTTATGCACTTCAATAATTTTGTTAATGGTATTGTTTGAATTATCAATCAATTACATAGATTTTTTTTTCTTAAATTGTGAACCAACCTCACATTCCTAGGATAAACTCTATTCATTCATGATGCAGTATATGTTTACATAATACTGGACTAAATTTGCTAATATTTTATGGACTACTTTTGCACCCATGCTCATGAGGGATATGGTCTATAACTTTCTTTTCTTTTAATGATTTTGTCCAGTTTCTTACCAGGATTACACTGGCCTCATAAAATGAGTTGAAAAACCTTCCTTGCTCCTCTATTTTCTGAAAGTGTTTTTATAACATTGGTATTAATTTTTCCTTGAATGTTTAATAGAATTTACTATCTGGGCCTTTAGTTTTCTTCGTGGGAAGTTATCTTATGAATTTAATTTCTTTAATAGATATAGTTTCAGATTTTCTCTTTGCTAAGGTTTGTTGGGTTGTGTTTTTCAAGAAAGTTTTCCATTTCACCTGTGTTATCAAAATTATTGACATAAAATTGCTCACAAATGACCTTATTGTCCATTTAATGTCTGTGATTTATGAAATGATATCACACATTTCACTCAGTATATCACATCACAAAGTTTTTATTCCTGTTGTTCTAGATAGGTGTTTATCAATTTAATCTTTCTAAAGACAATTTTTAGCACTTTTAACTTTTTCTATTTATTTTTTTTCTATTACTTTTATTTATGTGTCTATCTTTATAGTTTCTTTCCTCTACTTAGTTTGTGTTGTCAGTCTTTTTTCAGTTTCTTAAGGTAGAGACTTAGATAATTGACATTAACCTTATCTTCCATTTAAAAAATGTTTTATTTTAGAAAAGTTTTAGATTTACAGAGTAATTGCAAAGTACAGAGTTTTAGCACACCCTGCAACCAGTTTCCCCATTTTTAAAGATCTTACATTACTATGATATATTTGACATAACTTTGACCAGTATTGATATGTTATTAACTAAAGTTCATGCTTTATTCAGATTTCCTTAGTTTTTTTACTTAATGGTTTTTTCTCTTCCAGGATCCCATCCAAGATCCCACATTACATTTACTTGTCATGTCTCCTTAGGCTTCATATGTCTGTGACAGTTTCTTAGACTTTTCTTTTCAGATGACCTTGACAGCTTTGAGGAGCACTGGTCAGGTATTTTGTAGTATGCCCGTCAACTGGGGTTTGTCTGACGTGCTTTTGATGGTTAGACTGAGATCATGGATTTTTAGGAGGAAGATCACAGAAGTAAAGTGCCATTTCCATCGTATTATGTCAGGCTGTATGCTATCAACATGACTTATCTCTATTGATGTCAATCTGGATCACCTGGCTGAGGTAGTGTTTGTCGGAGTTCTCCATTGTAAAGTTACTCTTTTCTGCAATTTCCATACTGTACTTTTTGGAAAGTAGTCACTATGCACAGCCTGTGCTTAGGGGTTGGGTATTTGCCCTCCATCTCCTGGAGGAGGAGTATCTACATACGTTATTTAGGGTTCTTCTGCATGGGAGATTTGTCTATTGTCCCCTGTCTATTTATGTGTTTAATCATTTACTTATATCATATGCATTCAAGGGTATTTATTTTATACCTTGGATTATAAACTGTGTTATTTGGGTTATAAGTATTATGTTATTTATAAGTATCATGTTATTTATTTTGTTGCTCAATTCATTCCAGCTTTATCTGTTGGGAGCTTTCAGTTGGTTACTGTATTTCTTTGTTTCTTTGTCTAATTATTGTGTGTATGTGTGTGTGTTTTGAGCACTTCCTTACTCTCTGGCATTACAATATGCTCAAGGCTCATCTTATACGTTCTTTGCCTCAGATCTAGACTCCAGCCATTTCTCCAAGGAACCCTTGATCCTTTTCATTGGAGAACGGTATTAGAAATCATTGAGAGTAGTATTAGAAAAAAAATCGTGTACCAGGTGTTCTCATTGCTATTAGAATATTGTTGCTTCTAGGTCTTCTTTGCTGCAAGAAAAAGGAAATATATGTGTATATACTAACCTGTGCATATACACATATCTAAATATTTCTGTATGTTTCCATCTATGTCTATATTAAACTAAACTTGAGTTCATATTGATTTCTCCGACTCTAATATAGTATCACATTGTTCATTCTGTCCTTCCTACGCTGCTGATCTATAATACCCTACTCTAGCAGTGGGAAACTGGCTCCCATTGTCTTCTCTCCACTTACTTATTCATGTGCTCGCAGTATACAAGTATAATGGTTTCAGAATTGTTAACCCATACTTCTGTAAGACACAACTTTATCAACTAGAGTACAGTGCTTATATACAGTTCCTTTTGTCTTCAGTTTTACAGTTTGCACTCATTTTAAAAGTTAGTTAGATCAACACCCTTTCTTCCTATCTCCTTCAGTGAAGTTATATCACACATTTACAATGAAGTAAGATTATTTTGTCACAGCCTATATTTTATCCTGGAAATCTCTGAACTCCTAATTAATGTTTTATTTGCATACACTGAAGTCAGTTCTTTATGCTTTAAACTTTTATGGGTTTTGACTGATACCTAGGGTTATGTGTCCACCTCTACGATATCATACAGAATAGTTCCATAACCCTAAAAAAGTCTCCTTACCTTATCTAATCATCTGTTCCCACTCCCCAAACCTCTGGCAACCACTGATCTATTTTCCATAGCTATAATTTTGTCTTTTTCAGACTGTCATATAAATGGAATCATACAGTAGTAGGCTTTTTAGATTTTTCTTCCTTTTTAATATAGATCTTTAAAGCTATACATTTTCCTATGAGCACTGCTTTAGTGCTCATATATAGATATCTTCTGTTTACAGTATGATTCAATATTGAAGTATTTTATCATATCTCTTGTGAATTTTTCTTTGTCCTATGGTTATATAGGTGTGTGGGGTTTAATTTCCAAATATTGGAGCTGTTTCTTGATATCTACATATTATTGATTTTGAATGTAATTCCATTGTGTCAGAGAATATACCTCATGCTTATATTATAACATTATTATACCATTATATTATTATATATTAAGATTTACTTTAAAGCCTAACATAGAGTCTTTCTTGATAAATGTTCTATGAGCACTTGGAAAGAAAATGTGTTATATGGTATCTTGCCCACACCTCAGTGAAATTTTTAGGGGCCCAGGAGTCTGGAGAACATTGAGATATCCCTTCCAACTTAAAAAAACAAGAGTTATTTTTAATTTATAAATACCACGAACATCTAATGAAATCTATCTCACTTTTTGCAATGGTTGCAAGGAAACTATAAAGCAAAATCTGTAGCCCACTTTTGGTATGTCTAGAGCCATGAACTTTATTTTGAGCATGGTTTTCATACCTGGCTTTTTCTTACTTTTCCTATTTTTCTTTCTAGATGAGAAATAAAACTATAGAAGATGTATTCTTTTAGTGTTCTGATCAATAACAATGTGTTGGGGGGTGGTGGTTTCCCACATAACACCAAGCAACTCTTGGGCACCAGCTGGGTGTCCTACAATTCAACTCAATTCTGACACTATCTACTCAGAGATGGCATCAGATTCCACATGTTGAGAGTTCAGTCCTACACTACTTCCCCACTCCCCACCACACTTCAGATGCCAGTCACAAGCTCAGGTTATTACCTGTGCATCTGATCGACTGGCTATAAACCAGAGTTTCCCATGACTCTCCCCCTCAGGTTCATTTAATTTGCTAGGGCAGCTCACAGAACTCAGAGAAACATTCCACTTACTAGATTACTAGTTTATTATAAAAAGGTATAACTCAGGAACAGCCAGATGGGAGAGATGCCTGGGCAATGTATGGGGAAGGGGCATGGATCTTCCAAGTCCTTTCTAGGTGTGCCATTCTCACTGCATTTCCACATGTTCCCCAATGTGGAAGCTCTCTGAACCTGGTTCCTTTGGGTTTTTATGGAGGCTTCATTACATTGGCGTGGTTGATTAAATTATTGGCCGTTGGTGATTGATTCCACCTTCAGCCCCTCTCCTTTCCTGGAAGGTCATGAGGATGAGACTGAAAGTTCCAACCCTCTAATCACATGGTTGGTTCTCTGGTGACTAGCCTCCATCCCTTGGTGATCAAGGGCATTTCACAAGTTAACTTATTAACATAACAAAACACACCTTTATCACTCTCATCACTTAAGAAATTCCAAGGGTTTTAGAAACTCTGTGGCAGAAACAGGGATGAAGACCAAATATATATTTCTTATTATAAATCACAGTATCACTATATGTATATATTTAAACCTTGCTATTTTTGTTGAAATTTTTGAAATCATCTCAAATATTTTTTAGTACAAAGTATAATGTTTTGTATTTAAACAGAACTAGTTCTGTATAAAAATTCTTTGGAGGGACTTCTGTTTCTTGGAGGATTAAGTATATGTACATTTACTGATTCTTCCCTCTGAGTACAATAAAAGCCTGGGACATTTATACATAAAAAAATATAAGGAGATTCTGAAAGGCAGAGAGAAGACTGTATATCAGATAGGGACCTCAGGACCCACGGAAAACATGAAGATGGATTCCTTAAACTTTATTTTGCCTCATACATCCCAGACTTCTAACTAAAGTAGCCGGCAACTTAGAAACACCAATGCACGTAGACAAAATAGCCCCAAGAAAATTCTGCTTTCATTACTCAAAGAACCTGGAAAGGGACAGCCTAGCAAGGCAGAAAACTTTTATATAATAACTGCTCCACTCCAGCCAAACACTACAGAAACACTACACTACACTCTTCTTCAACTCCCAAATGCCAGCAAAAGCCAAGTGGGGAGCCTAGATTTCCACATTTACCAGGCTATAATGAGGTTCCCTTTCACCCTCCATGTTGAGATGTTCTCAGGGGAGGCCTAGTGGAGAGTCAGGATTTTCACCATTGCCCAGTGTTAACACAGGCAACCCCCAACTTCTTTGTGTCAGTGAAGGCTATGCAGGGAGCACTCCTCCTCTAACAAAGTGTGGTATCAGCAGAGACCAAGCAGGGATCCTAAACTCCCACCCTTTCTCAGTAGTAACAAATAATCTTTTATCTCCCAGGTGTCAGTGGAGGCCAAATGGAGAACCTAGATTTCCACCTTCACCTGGCATTAATGAGAAATTCTATCACTAGAGAGGAGTCAGGATGAGGACTACTAAAACACATGATGTAAACAAAGTTCAGAGTCTTATAATACAATATCCCCAAATGTCCAGGTTTTAATAGAAAATCACTTTGCCATACCTGGAATCAGGAAAATCTCAAACTGAATTAAAAAAAGTTAGTCAACAGACATCAGTACTGAGATGACAGAGACGTTAGAATTGTCTAAGAAATACTGTAAAGCAGCCATCATAAAAATGCTTCAACTAGCAATCACAAACAAACTTGAAACAAGTGAAAAAACAGAAAAAGGAAGTGGCACAATATCTAACAGGGGCTGAAAGAAAAGAACTGTCCAGTGTGACTCCCAGATCCAGCGAAGCCACCCTTCAGGAATGAAGGTGAAATAAAAACATTTACAAATGAAAGAAAGCCAAAATTATTCATCATTAATGGACTGAACCTCAAAGACTGGATAAAGGTAGTATTGCAAACAAAAAGGAAATAATAAAAAAGGAACCTTGGAGCATTAGGAACACAGTAAGAGCAAAATTGGGTAAATGCAATAGATTTTCCTACTTCTCTTTAGTTTTCTAAATTATGTTTGACATATGTTTGATGATTAAAGCCAAAATTATAACACTATTTAATGTTAATCTCAGTGTGTGTAGAGGCATTATTTAAGACAATTATATTATAAATGAGGAGGGTGAAGGGACATAGATAGAGGCAAAGTTTCTACACCCCACTAGAACTAGTAGAGTGTCAACACCAGGGGACTTTGATAAGTTATATTCATATGATGTAACACCTAGAGCAACCGCTGACAGAGCTACACAAAGAGATATACCCCAAAATACTACAGATAAATTAATGTGGAGTTTAAAATATGTTTCAAGTAATATAAGAAAGCATGAAAATGCAAACAGAGAAAGAAAAACACAATAACAACAAAGCTATTTACACCCTCCCCACAGGCCTTTGATTAGCACCAAGACCGTTGAGTCTTCCTGTTTTGTGGATGCACTGCTTGAGTCAAAGGCACTCAGGATCCCCGTAACTGCCATGTCCCAGTCCAGGGTGTCACTGCCCCTAGTCTCACACCCCAGAAGGAAAAAATCAGCATACAGCCTCTATTGTTCTGTACACGGGCATCAAGTAACCCCTCTACACTCCAGCCCTGCCTCAGAAGCACCTCAAAACCGAGAAGCCCAGATGCACTCCAGACTCTAATTTCTCAAATTAGAGCCCTTGCTTCTGCTCTTTGAACCCTCAACTTGGAAACAGTGTGCCATGCATATGAGCTCAAGCCCATGCTCACACCTAGTGAGAGCTGCCTATCTAGGGACATGCCATCCAATGCAAACGAGCTGAATCCCATACTCACTCATAAGGAGAATGGTCCACCTGACAACTTCTGTCCCCTTCTCATGGGCTCAATCTCATGCTCATGCATAATGAACGTGGCCCAACATGGCCTGCTGTCCCATGCATGGGAGTCAATGCCCTGCTCACCTGTTATGAGAGTGGCCACCCTGAGAACTGTAGTTTCATGTGCCTGGGCTCAATGCCATGCTCACAAATAAAGAGAACTTCCCAACTATGGAACTGCCAGCTCATGTGCACAGGCCACATCCATTCTCAGCTGTCCTGAGAGTAGCCCCGTAGAGAACTACTACCCCATATATGTGGGTTTAATATCATGCTCATGAAATGAAAGGAGTCTACCTTGGGAACTGGTGTCCCATGTTCACAAACTAATATAATGCTCATCCATAAAAACAATGCCCCAACGTGAAAACTGCTGTCCCACACTCACAGGCTCAATGCCACAGTCATGGAAAATGAGACGCTGCCTTAGAGACTGCTGACTCATTATCATGGGCCCAACTAGGATCTCACATTAGTAGAGTGGCACAAGATAAGTACTGCTGTCCTGTGTCTTGGGTTCAGTGCCATGCCATGTATAATGAGTGGCCAACCTTGAGAATGGCTGTCCCTTGCTCTTGGTCTTATCGTCATGCTCATGAATAATTAGTATGGTTTAGGCTAAGAAATGCTGTTCTATACACAAGGCTCAATATAATGATCACATGTAATAAAAGTTGCCCTCTTTGGAAATGGCAATAGGCTCAATGAATTGCTCCTGCATAATTAGAGTGACCAGTCTGTTGGGCTGAATAGGGTCCCCCCAAAAATTCATGTCTACTTGGAACTTGCGAATGTGACCTTATTTGGAAATAGGGTCTTTGCAGATGAAATCTAGTTAAGATGAGGTCATAGTGGGTTAGGATGGGCCCTATCCAATACGACTGGTCCTTATAAGAAGAGGAGAAGACACACAGACACAGAGACACATAGAGATGATGCCTTGTGATGGATGCAGAGAGTGGAATGATGCATCTACAAGTCTAGGAATGCCAAGGATTATTGGCAACCACTAGAAGCCAAGAAGGAACAAAGAAGGATTCTTCCGAGAACCTTCAGAGAGAGCATGGCCCTGCTGACACCTTGACTTAGGACTTCTAGCTTGCAGAAGTATAAGAGAATAAATTTCTATAGTTTTAACCCACCTAGTTGTGGCACTTTGTTATGGCAGCCCTAGGAAACTAGCACATCCACCTGGTTCTGTTTGTTAGAAGTGGGTCATCAGGTCCAGTCTACACTCGAGGGGAGGGAATTACATAGGGCATGAATATCAAGAGGCAGGGATTGTGAGTCCATCTTAGTAGCTGCACACACCAGATGGAATTTACTTGTTGCATATGTGTTGCTCAGTTTTATCTAGGAAATATTTGTGGGAATTATTGCACTAACAAACTCAGGGAGGAATGCTGGTAGGATATTCTGACTCACATGACACAGAGGAGGAAACTAAAGCTCAGAAAGCTTAAGTGAATTCCCATGGTCACGTAGCTTTAAAAACTGCTACCGAAACCCAAATATTGGAGCTGGATCCCCAAATTTGGAGACCATGTATATATCAACATAATCAATGAATCAATTCTTTTATCATGACATAGAAGACATGAAAAATCTTTCAATTAAAGTGTTAGTGAGAGTGCAACATGGGGGAGGGGAAAATAAAAATAATCACCAGTCTATTTTTTTTCTCTTTTTTTTAATTGATGTTTTAATAGTTTATAACTTTGTGAAATTTTGGGTTGTGCATTTTTGTTTGTCCATCACCATATACATGTCTCCCTTCACCCCTTGTGCCCACCCCCCACCCCCACTGCCCCTGGTAACCACAATACAGTTTTCTCTGTCCATGTGTTGGTTTATATTCCACATATGAGTGAGATCATACAGTGTTTATCTTTCTCTTTCTGGCTTATTTCACTTAACATAATACCCTCCATGCCCATCCATGTTGTTGCAAATGAGATGATTTTGTCTTTTTTTATGGCTGAGTAGTATTCCATTGTATATATATACCACATCTTCTTGATCCAATCGTCAGTCGAGGGACACTTAGATTGCTTCCACTTCTTGGCTATAATGAATAATGCTGTACTGAACATAGGGGTGCATAAGCCTCTTTGGATTGTTGATTTCAGGTTCGTTGGATAGATTCCCAGTAGTGGGATAGCTGGATCATAGGGCATCTCTATTTTTAATTCTTTGAAGAATTTCCATACCGTTTTCCATAGAGGCTGCACCAGTTTGCATTCCCCCCAATAGAGGCTGCACTAGTTTGCATTCCCCCCAGCTGTGTATGAGATTTCCTGTTTCTCCACATTCTCTCCAACATTTGTTGTTTTTTGTCTTGAATCACCAGTCTATTTTTGTCTTATTTCTCTGAGGGCAGATTTCATTTCCCAGCTTGGCAGAGATGGATGACACAAAGCTGCAGAGGGCAGGCCCCAGGTAAGCCACATTTCTGTTTCATCCAGGGAGTGAGCGTTCAGCTCCCCAGCCATGCACAATATCTTCATGAAATTAAATTAATCTATTAAGGCATGAAACACAACTATATGTTTCATACAGCATCATAAATCCCAGGAAATTAACTCGCTCTCAGCCTTTGCCTGGGGCAGCCTTCAGCAAAGAAAGTCCTTTTCTGAAACTTAATTGCTGTATATTTCTGCCAGATTTTTTTCTCTCTCTCTTCTTCCATCCAGCTCAAAAGGAGACCTCATAGAGGGAGAAAAAAACGTTTGGTTTCATTTCATCAGTAAAGTAAATTCTTCTTCCCACCATGGGTATGAAGTGTCAGGGATGTTTTACTCCCCAGGACATTTCTCTTTCAGAATGGCACACTGAGATTCTGTTATAAGGTGAGCATGTGGAGAAGCTGAGTGAGGAGTAGAACAGGAGCAGCTGCAGAGACTGTGGTTAAGCACAGGGAGTTGGTGCTTTCAACTGGTCATGTTATTTTGGGTAGAAATTCTGGAGGTAGTGTAATGGAATTCAGAGATTAATAATCAGTTTAGGAATATCAATGACTGTTGGTCATTGCAGAGAGATATTTGCTGAGCACCTGCTATGTGCCAGGGACATGATGGGAACTATCTCATTTTATCCTCATGGCAACTGTTTTCATTTCCTCAGTAAGAAAACTGAACCTAACATTTAAGAAGCAGCTTGCCCAAATCACATTACTTAGAATTGTTGGAGAGATGTGATTTATTTCCAAGTCTATCTGACTCCAAAATCCATCCTTTTCCATACGCTGATGGCCCCTGAAGCTTTAAAAGGGAATAGCTGTTTTTAGTGGCAAATTGAGTCCGGCCACACATGATAGGTAGTTGTATATTCAGCATGTTTTGACTGGGAAACTTTATAATAAAAAAAAAGCAGCTACAATTAAAAAACCTGTTTGTATTTCATGGATCACAACCTCTATATACATTTGGAAGTTAACCATGCTTGTATGAAAGTTGGTTTGCAGACAGTGCTTGGTGCCTGTGCAGATTCAAGAAGCCCTGCCATAGGTCCGCTGTCTGCAGGTAATTTGTGATCCCTGATGTCTCTGGCCCACAGAGTGGATCCCTAATCATGCTCACTGGCTCCTGTGGATGTACTGGGAGAGGTTCTGCTCTGTTACAGGTGTTGTGGTAGCTCTTGAGGAGACCTGCAGATGTTATCACTCAACAACTTTCTTTCTTTCTTTTGAGGTGAAAACCAAGTTAATCCTGGTGAGTAGTGAAGAAGTACTCCAAGTTATTGGTGTCTCTTGCTCATAACACAATGTGGACACTGTATAAGGACAAACATTTGAAAGCTTGAAGCATTCTTTTGAAAGGACCAATTGGCCCAGGAAAATAGTAAAGAAGGCTTACCAATTGATGAGATTTTTTAAAAAGTGTCTTAAATGTACTAACATTTTATTCTTCAAAGCAATACTAAGAGGCAGGTAGTATCATTATCCTCATTTTATATATGAGGACATTGAGGCACAGAGAGGAATAGTAACACGCCTAAGTCGACACAGCTGCTAAATGCCTGCTGTTTAATATTTCTTTTATAAAGCATAAAAGTGTTTGACTTCTATGTCCCAAAGGTGACACAGAAGTTGCAATGGGATATCTCCACTGAACTTTTCTTAATTAAGGTGAAGTGGACGTTACGGTGCACTTCCTCTTCAGGACAGAAGCATTATTCTCCCTGTGGCTGGGAATGATTAAGGCTGACACTTTGCAGTGCCCTGCCCAAGGACACAGCCTCTCCAGGGGAAGTGTGCACCCAATGACTAAACAAGGCAGGACTGTCAAGGCTTTTCCCCTCGCCCAACTCTGCACAGCTATCTCAGCTGCAGAGCTTCCCATGGGATTGGCTGAGGCCTTTGTTGTTACTGCATTATAGCCCAGCTTCTTCCTCTGTCCAATCCTGCTCCATTCACTCCATATGTGTGTTAATCCCAAGAGCACTAGACTTCCCCCACACACGTTACCATCTGAGTGGGCATCTCAGGGAACCCAACCTGTGCTATTAAGTGCAGAGATAAGATTGAATGTCACCAAGGACCATGGCTTCTGCCCCAGAAGAGGACGTAATGGAGTCAGAGCACCCTGTCTCTTTTGGAGCAGTTGCTGGGCCATGGCCAGGGAATTTGTGTGTTGGTGGCAGGCAGCCCCCTCTGTGTCTATCCCATACTGGCTTTGCACTAATTAACTGGTTATGCTACTAACAACAATGGGGAATACCCTGAGCAAAGCTATCAGACGTAAGTATTGTTGTCCTTGACTGTCCCAACACTTAGAGGGGTAACACTTTGAACACACAAATGGTTACAGTGAAAATGATGTCTGAAAAACAGTAATAATTTTATTGAATAAAGAATACATTGTCTGGTCTCTGTATCTCGGTATCCCCAAATTTCCATCTTACTTCAATTGATAGAATCAAAGTAAGACATGAAACTCAGGGTTTGTGTCAAGTTGGTGGCATAGGTGGACTCTGAACTCACCTCTTCCATGGACACAACAAATTTATAGCTACTTTTGGAACAATCACCCCTGGGAGAGAACTGAAGACTGGATAAAAAGAACCTCTGCAACAAGAGACAGTCCTGACTGAAGTGGAACAGGCAGAAATTCCCTTCTGGAGAGAAGAAAATCCACCTTCACATGCCTCAGTGCTTCATGGCCTCCTGGGAGCAATCAAAGTTACATAGCCTTCCCTGGAGGAGTGGGGGACCTGAGTGGGGGAGCGTTACTGCTATAAGCATCCTTAGGTCCCAGCACAACTAAGGTGAGAGTCATAATATCTAGCTTTGCTGGCTATTAACTACAATGGGGAATACCCCTAGAAAAGCTATTGGACATAAGGGAAAGAAAAGCCTGCTCTTAAAGGGCCCACACACAAATTCACCCATTTTGGAAAGCAACCCAAAATCACCAGAAAGAAAAGTGCGAAGTCCTTTGGTGAAAAGAGAGTCATCTGATAGGCTCTGGATGCATCTTGGTAAGAGGTGAGACCTCTCCAGGGACTGAAACTTTGGCAGAAGCGGTTATTGTGACCTAGTACAGGCATGCTGACACAGATGCTGGCAGACATCATTGGAGTTCTCCCCTTGGCCTGCTAGCCCAGGGTCTGCTCCACCCACTAGAGCACTGATTTAATCCAGCTCAGCCAGGACAGGCAACCTGCCCTAGGGACTGGACCCACCCAGCAGCAAGCCCTCGGACAACATACGGGCCTGTGTAGGCAGGGTGCCTGGATCCTCTTCAGCCTGGTGAGTGGGTCTAACCCTGTGGGGCAGGGCGTGCATGAGGAGCAGGTGGAGTAAGTGGGACTTCTGCAGTGGGGTGACTAGGTCCGCTTCAGGGGGTCAGGGCATGTGCATGAGGCAGGGCGGTATTGATGAGGTGTGTGGCCCTGTGGGTGGTAGGGCTTGTCAGCTGCAGCAGACTTGTGTTTCTCAAACAGCCACATAGGGGATGGTCCCCACTTTCCAAAGCATGAAGCAATTGGGTGCTCCCATGCCTGGGGCGGACCCCACTCAGCTGCAATCTGAGAGAGCTGACAACAGCCTTGCAGGCTGGAGGCCTACAGCAATTATAAAACCCTGAGCCCAACAACCAGGAACACTGGGGGCCTACTCACTGAACAGAAAAACAACAAAGGGAATGTGTTATTAGAACTTGCAGCCAACTGGGCTGGAATTCCCCCACCCAATAAAGTGAATGAAGGGTCCATAGCAGCCACACACAGCTGAGCATTACAACCAGCCAGTCAGGGGGATAGCCCAGCCTCCCTGGACACCTGAAGCAAGAGCAATCCTGCCACAACAGAAGGACACATGTAGCCCACACAGGGTCACTCCTGGAATGTTTGGAACTGGTGACAATATGGAAGCACAGTGCTGGGCCTCATAAGGCATCTCTTACATAAGTCCTCCTCTCCAAGATCAGGAAACATAGCTGACCTACCTAATACATAGATATAAGCACAGGGAAAGAGAGAAAATGAGGAGGCAAAGGAATAAGTTCCAAATAAGGACACAAGAAAAATTCTTAGAAAAAGAACTAAACAAAACAGAAATAAACAATTTACTTGACAAAGAGTTCAAACAAAAACTCATAAAGATGCTTACTGATCTTGGGAGAAGAATGGATGAACTCAGAGAGAATGTCAACAAAGAATTGGAAAATATAGAAAAGAACCAATAAGAAATGAAGAATACAATACTGGAAATGAAAAATTCACTAGAGGGACTCAATAGCAGAGTAGATGATACAGAAGAATGGATCAGTGAGCTGTATGAAAGACTAGATGAAATCACCCAAGCTGATAAGCTGAAAGAAAAAAGAATTAAAAAGAATGAAGACAGTCTAAGGGACCTCTGGGACAACATCAAGTGCATTAACATCTGTGTCATCAGTGTCCCAAAAGGGGAAGAGAGAGACAAAGGGACAGAGAATCTATTTGAAGAAACAATAGCTGAAAACTTTCCTAACATACACAAGGAAACAGACATCCAGGTACAGGAAGCACAGAGAGCACCAAAAAATGGTAAACCCAAAGAGGACCCCACAAAAACACATCATAATTAAAATGTCAAGAATTAAAGATAAAAGAGAGACTCCTAAAAGCCACAAGAGTAAGGCAACAAGTTACATACAAAGGAAAGCCCATAAGGCTATCAGCTGACTTCTCAGCAGAAAACTTACATGCTAGAAGAGAGTGGCATGATATACTTAAAGTGCTAAAGGGAAAAAACCTACAGCCAAGAATACTCTACCTGGCAAGGATATCATTTGGTATGGAAGGATAGATAAAGAGTTTCCCAGACAAGCAAAAATTAAAGCAGTTTATCACCAAAAAACCAGTCCTAGAAGAAATGCTAAAGGGACTTATTTAAGGGGGAAAGAGAAGACCACAAATAGGAAAAAATTATCCATTTCCATGATAAGAGATAATGGATAAAAACACACAAAAAAGAGGATAGATATGATATCAAAAACATAAAATGTAGGAGGAGGGGAGTAAAAGTGTAGAGCTTTTAGAAAGAGGACAAAGTAAAGAGACTGTCAGCTCAATATAGATTTCTATATATGTAGGTTATTCTATATGAACCTCATGGTAATCAAACCAGGAGCCTATAATAAATACACAAAAAACTGAGAGAAAGGAACCCAAACATAATACTAAAGACAGCCATCAAACCACAAGGGAAGAGAGTAAGACAAGAAGAAAGGAACAGAGAAGAACTACTAAAACACCCAGAAAAAAAGTAACAAAATGGCAATAAGTATATATTATCAATAGCTACTTTATATGTCAATGGACTCAATGCTCCAATCAAAAGGCATAGGGTGGCTGATTGGACAAAATACAAGACCTGTATATATGTTGCATACGAGAGACATACTTCAGACCTAAAGACACACAAACTGAAAGTGAAGGGATGAACAAAGACACTCCACACAAATGGCAATGAAGGAAAGCTGGGGTAGCAATACTTATATCAGACAAAATAGACTTTAAAACAAAAACTGTAACAAGAGACACAGAAGGGCACTACACAATGGTCAAGGGAACAATCTAACAAGAGGACAAACACTTATAAATATCTATGCATCCAATGTAGGAGCACCGAAATCTATAAAGCATTTATTAACAGACATGAAAGGAGAAATAAAGAGTAACACAACAATAGTAGGGGACTTTAACACTCCGCTTACATCAATGAATAGATCATCCAAACAGAAAATCAATATGGAAACATTAGCCTTAAATGACACACTAGACCACATGGACTTAGTAGATATATACAGAACATTCCATCCAAAAACCAAAGTGTACACATTCTCTTCAAATATACATGGAACATTCTCTAAGACTGATCACATATTAGTACACAAAACTAGTCTCCATAAATTTAAGAAGAGTGAAATAATACGAAGCATCTTTTCTGACCACAATGGTATGAAACTAGAAATCAAAAATAGGAAGAAAATCAGAAAACGCCACAAATACGTGGAGATTAAACTAAATGCTACTGAACAATGATTGGGTCAATGAAGAAATCAAAGGAGAAATCAAAAAATACCTGGAGACAAATGAAAATGAAAATACAACATGTCAGAATTTATGGGATACAGCAATAACAGTTCTAAGAGAGAAGTTTATAGGAATACAGGCCTATCTCAACAAACAAGAAAAATCTCAAATAAATAATCTAACAGTGCAACTAAAGGAAAAGGAAGAACAACCAAAGCCCAAAATCAGTAGAAGGTAGGAAATAATAAAAATCTGAGCAGAAATAAATGAAATAGAGAATAAAGAAACAATAGAAAAAAATCAGTGAAACCAAGAGCTTTATCTTTGTTTATCTTTGAAAAGATAAACAAACTTGACAAACCTTTAGCTAGACTCACCAAGACAAAAAGAGAGAAGGCTCAAATAAATAAAATCTGAAATGAAAGAGGAGAAATTAAAATGGACAACCTCAGAAATACAAAAGATTATAACAGAAGACTATGAAAAGCTATAAGACAACATATTGAATAATCTAGAATAAATGGATAAATTCTTAGAATCATACAACCATCTAAAACAGAATCAAGAAGAAATAGAGAATTTGAATAGACCAATCATCATTAAAGAGATCGAGACAACAATCAAAAACCTCCCCCAAAATAAAAGTCCCTCCAGGACCAGATGGCTTCCCTAGTAAATTCTACCAAACATTCAAAGAAGACTTAATATCTATGCTTCTCAAACTCTTCCAAAAAACTGAAGAAGAGGGTAAGATTCCTATCTCATTCTACAAAACCAGCATTACTCTGATACCAAAACCAGACAAGGACAACACAAAAAAAGAAAATTACACTAATCACTAATGAATAATGAAAATTACATTAATCACTAATGAATAAGAAAATCACTAATGAATATCGATGCAAAAATCCTCAACAAAATACTAGCAAATTGAATACAGCAATACACTAAAAAGATTCTACACTATGATCAAGTGGGATTTAACCAGGGATGCAGAGATGGTTCAACACCTGTGGATCAATCAACTTGATACACCACATTAACAGAAAGAAGAATAAAAATCACATGATCATCTCAATAGATGCAGAGAAAGCATTTGACAAGATACAGCATTCATTTCTGATAAAAGCTCTGAATAAAATGGGTACGGAAGGAAAGTACCTCAACTTAATAAAGGCCATATATGAAAAACCCACAGCTAATATCATTCTCAATGGTGAAAAACTGAAAGCTATCCCACTAAGAACAGAAACCAGACAAGGATGCCTGCTTTCACCACTCCTAACACAGCATTGGAAGTGTTAGCCAGAGCAATCAGGCAAGAGAAAGTAATAAAAGTGATCCAAATTGGAAAGGAAGAAGGGAAACTGTCACTATTTGCAGATGACATGATTTTATATATAGAAAACCCTAAAGAATACATCAAAAAACTTTTACAAATAATAAAAGTGTACGATAAATTTGTAGGATACAAAATCAACATACAAAATGAGTTGTGTTTCTGTACACTAACAATGAAGTAGAATAAGAGAAATTAAGAATACAATCCCATTTACAATTGCAACAAAAAGAATAAAATACCTAGGAATAAACTTAACCAAAGAGGTGAAAGAGCTGTACACTGTAAACTATAAAACGTTGTTGAAGGAGATGAAGAAAACACAAAAAAATGGAAAGATATTCCGTGCACTTGGATTGGAAGAATTAGCATAGTTAAAATATCCATACTTCCTAAAGTAATCTATAGATTCAATGCAATCCCTATCAAAGTCCCAACATTTTTCACAGAAATAGAGCAAAGAATCCTAAAATTTATATGGAACAACAAAAGACCCTGAATAGCTAAAGCAATCCTTAGAAAAAAGAAGAAAGCTGGAGTATCATACTCCTTGAATTCCAAATATACTACAAAGCTATAGTAACACAAACTGCATGGTACTGGCAGAAAAACAGACACACAGATCAATGGAACAGAATCGAGAGCCCAGAAATAAACCCACACATCTATGGACAGCTAATTTTTGACAGGGAGCCAAGAACATACAATGGAGAAAGGAAAGTCTCTTCAATAAATGGTGTTGGGAAACCAGGACAGCCACATGCAAAAGAATGAAAATGGATCATTATCCTACACCACACACAAAAATTAACTCAAAGTGGATTAAAGATTTGAATGTAAGACTTGAAACCATGAAACTTCTAGAGGAAAACACAGGCAGTACGCTCTTCACCATTGGTCTTAGGAACATATTTTCAAACACCATATCTAACTGGGCAAAGCAAACAATAGAAAAAATAAACAAATGGGACTACATCAAAATAAAAACCTTCTGCTCAGCAAAGGAAACCATCAACACAACGAAAAGACAGCCTAACAATTGGGAGAAGATATTTGCAAACCACATATCTGATAAGGAGTTAATCTCCAAAATATATAATGAACTCATACATCTCAACAATAAAACTAACAACCCAATTAAAAAATGTGCAATAGATCCGAACAGAAATTTTTCTAAAGAAGAAAAAGTTTCGACATCGTTAACTATCAGGAAAACGCAAGTCAATAATGCAATGAGCTATCACCTCACTCTTGTTAGAATGGCTATAATTAACAAGACAGGAAACAAGTTCTGCAGAGGATGTGGAGAGAAGGGAACTCTCATACACTGCTGGCGGGAGTGCAAACTGGTGCAGCCACTATGGAAAACAGTATGGAGGTTCCTCAAAAAATTAAGGATAGAACTACCATATGATCCACCTATTCCACTGCTGGGTATTTATCCAAAGAACATGAAAACATGAATGTGTAAAGATACATGCACCCCTGTGTTCATTGCAGCATTATTCACAATAGCCAAGACTTGGAAGCAACCCAGGTGCCCATCAAGGGACGAAAGGATGAAGAAGATGTGGTATATATACACCATGGAATAGCACACAGTCACAAGAAAAGATGAAACCCAGCCACTTGTGACAACATGGATGGACCTTGAGGGTATTATGCTAAGTGAAACAAGTCAGAGGAAGAAATTAAAATACTGTATCATCTCACTCATAAGTTGAAGATAAAAACAACAAACAATCACATAGATACAGAGATTGGATCAGTGGTTACCAGAGGGGAAAGGGGGAGGGAGGGGGAGAAAGAGATGATTAGGCACATGTGTGTGGTGATGGATTGTAATTAGTCTTTGAGTGATGAACATGATGTAATCTATACAGAAATTGAAATATAATGATGTACACCTGAAATTTATATAATGTTATAAACCTATGTTACCGCAAAAAAAAAAAAAAAAAAAAGACATGAAACTCATCTGGGTTTTTTCTTTGTATAACCATCTTGTTTCAGAAAATATTGTTTGACTCATATATTTTGAAATTTGTATGATAACTATTCAGAATTTAACTAGACACCCTAAAACATAAAATTTCAATGCTAGTATCTCTAATTCATCAGGTTATCTTATTATCACTTTTGGTACCGCTAGACTCTCACCTACGGTAGTAGACCACCAAACTTAACACAGACTCATGCTTTTGTATGTATACATTACTAGCATTTTTCTATTTCTACTTGGCAAAGTAATTTTAAATAATTTAATATGATACACCTACAGAAAATTGAACATATCCTAAGTATCCTAATTTTATTGCTATCTATTCTTATCTTTATTATAGTATTTACTTTCTTTGGATTTAATTTGCTGTTTTTTTCTAGAATGTTGAGATGGAAGCTTAGATAGGTAATTAATTTTTACCTTTTTATTTTTTTGATATGTATTTTTAAGGTTATGTATTTTCTTCTAAGCATTTTAAAGCTGCATCCACAAATTTTAATACGATATTCTTCATTTCTTTCAATTCTAAATATTTTCCAATTTCACTTGTAATTTTCTTTGACCCATGATTATTTAGAAGTTACTTGCTTAATTTTGAAGCAATGGAAGATTTTCTTGCCATTTTATTTTTGTTATTGATTTATACATTAATTCCAATGAGGTCAGAGAAAATGTTCTGAATGATTTCTATTTTTTGAAATGTTTTGAATCTTGCTTTATTTATCAACATATGATAAAATTTTATAACGTTCTATTAGTATTTAAAAAGAAAAACCCTGTGCTCTGTCATTGTTAGGTTGAGTGTTCCATACCTGTCAATTAAATTGCTTTTCTTATAAATGACATGGCTGGGACAGGAACCCTGGCATTCCAATTCTAGAATCCATATATTTAACTATGAAATTCTTCTGTCTCTAACAAATTTCCAGGGTAAGCACCTTACCCTAAGACACAAAATAAGTAATCCTGTTTTTGGAAACAGGGGACTTGGAGGGAGCCTGTTTGATAATTTTGAGAAGTGTGGAAGGTGGATCTGCGAGAGTCACTGCACAGTGTGTGTTTAGGAAGACAGTGATCAATGAGGCAGACCCAAAGTGCTGGAGATAGGTCAAGTCTAAAAAATAGGATTCACTCACAATATTCTCTGTTATCAGTTTCCTATTGCTACTATAACAAATTACCAACAACTTAGTGGCTTAAAACAATACAAATTTATTATCTTACAGTCCTGGAAGTCAGAAGTACGACATAGGTCTCATTGGGCTGCATTCCTTTCAGGCAGCTCTAGGAGAGAATCTGCTTCATTGCTTTTTCCAGCTTCTAGAGGCCACTTGCTTACTTTGCCTTGTAGCCTCTTCCTTCCTCCATCTTCAAAGCCAGCAATGTTTGGCCAAGTGTTTCTCATATTGTCATCTGTCTGACTCTTCTGCCTCTTTTTTTCGACTTATAAAGACCCTTGTAATTACATTAGATCTACCCAAACAATCCAGTATAATCTCTCTATCTTAAGGTCAGCTGATTAGGAAACTTAAACCCATCTGCAACTTTAATTACCCTTTGCCATATATCCTAACATATCACAGGATCTGGGAGTAGGGCCTCAACATCTCTGGGGGACATTATTCTGCCTACTATATCCTCTATCATAAGAAGAATTCCTGTTACACTGGGACACAGCTCCCTCAAAGATCTTAAAATGATAAGAAAAACTCAATGAATGCATTTGAAAAATGGACAAGGGTTCCCAGCAAGATTACAAATGGCCAATAATCCTACAGAAAGTTCTAGTCCTCACTAGTCTTTAGGAAAATGCAAATTAAAACAGTGAGATCCCAATTTCTCATCTTTTTTCAATGAGATTGTCAAATATTTGTAGGATAAATTAATTTCATTTAAGAATGTGAAAATACTTGTAGAATACCAGGACTTCCAATTCCATCTATAGAGCCTGGTGTTTCAGAATATCTAATGCTGAATATCCTAAGGCTGCTGCACATGGCTGGGACCAGTGCAGTGACATTCCAGGCTACAGGGCTAGTAATCAGCACTAGGTCTGGATGCCCTGAGCCAACCAAGACCCAGCCAAGACTGGCCCAGAGGCTCCTGGGAGAGATAGTGGGAAACATTTTGCATTCTTCCTAGTGAAAGTGGATGACACAATAAACCACAGCATTTCAGGATTTCTTACACTTCTGCCTGTGCTCCTCATGAATAAAACTTGAGGAAACAAATGAAACCGCTCAAAAAAGAGAGATCAATTCTGGGTGATGGCCAATTCTATTTATGTATATAGTTTTCAGCCTAGGTACTTTATTAAAAAAAATAAGGTAAACCATTTACTATATTGTGTTAAAAACCATTGTATGGTATTGATTTTCTTTTATAACAAACTGGATTAAGAAAGAGGGCAGGAAAGAAATATTCCACTCATAAAGTAAACTCTATCCAGTGAAATTGGATTTCCTCCAATAATTGTGTTTTAAAATATATGTTTTGTAGGCAGAATTCCCAGATGAAATAAAGCATTCAGGGAGAATTAATGTCACATAGGAATCAGAATGAAAGCTGAAAAATGTACTTTTAAATTGAAGCCAACAGCAGTGACCACGTCCATGAAGTGCTCACTGAAGCTCCACTCCATCACTAATTGTTATTGCTCTTATTCCTCTAGTATTCATCCCAGCAGCCTCTTCAATTCCATGGACAGTAGACTCTATTGCACACTGAAATTCCTGCAGTGAAAACTGTCATTTGAAAACTTGTATTGAAAGGAAATGCATTTAAGGGAGCCACAGGGGCTTGGCAGGACTACAACCCAATGCCTTGTGAAAAGGTTCCCTGAATCTCAGCCTCTATGCACCAGAGGGAGGATCTGACTGGATATGAAGCAAGAAGATGGAAAGAGGTGCACTGATGACCAAAGAGATCTCAGAAGACAGTAGAAATGGGTGAAGATGAAGACCTGACTGCCCTCTCCAATGCATTTCTGATGTCACTAGAACAAGGATCAACTAATGGAACCAGCCCAAGAGAACTCTAATGAGCTCCACTGGGACCCCTGCCAACTGGAGACCTGTGACTCCCAGATTGAGATAGGGCAGTGAAGAGTCTGATTCAGGCTAGATGTACAGTCTTCTGTTGGGGAGGAAAATTTTTCCTCTACCCTTCCAGGTTCTTCTGGGAGGTCTAAGAATTAAATTGACATGAGACAGATTAATAGGAGAAAAACAAATTTAATTTTGTATGTAGGGGAACTTCAAAGATATGAGGCTCTGCAAAGTGACCAAAGCAGGCAGCTTTTATACCTTTTCGACAAAGAAAAAATAAATTTGTGAAGAACTGACAAGAAAATTTAGTGAAGAAACTCAGCAGTTTGTTTACACAGCCGTCTTGGCCTTGAATCAAGATGTCTTGAGATCAAGATGTCTCTCTACCTCCTCGTGCAGGGAGGATAACTTTCACATGGGAGATTTATTTCCTGCTTTCAAGGGGACAGAAAGAAGTGTCCGAGTGTTCTTCTTGCACTAGATGTTTCTCAAATAACTTTAATTCAAAATAATCAATATGCCGAAGTGGCATATTTTGGGGCAGCCTTCCCTGAAGCTCATACTTCCCCAGAAGTTTCACAGTTTAGAAGCTGAGTTGGTAGATTGTTCCATATCTCATTGAATCAGTCTGTCAGTTCAGAGAATAAGTTAGTCCAGTTAAACAGTTGTGTCCAATTTCAAGAGGCATTTTTGCAGGTGGGCTCCCAAAGTTAGGTCTATATGGTGTAACCATTGAGGTCTTTAATGAGAGGCATTTCTATGGAAACAAAAGAAAAATAATGGTTAATAATTGGATCAAATTATAAACCAGTTTCTGCATTCTGACAGCAGCCAGTTTAGAAGATTTCTAGATGTCAGACTTGAAGCATCTTTAGATGAGTGAGGGCAGGCAGTGACAATTTGACAGATATTTTTGATTTGCAGTTTGAATGTCTCTGGTGATCTTTCTGAGTGGTCCACACGGCAACAGGCATTGGATTGTCTATACATGAGCTGTTGTGGTCATTTCTCTGAAGTTTATATCAAGTTGTCCAATTTTAGCTTTCAAGGCTTTGGAAGAAGCTCAGTTTTAGTTCTTAATGATACTGAGTCAGAAGAGTGGGAAAGAAATTGGAACCATTAGTTTGGAGAGTTGTAGCCAGATATTGGAGGAAACTAGAAGAATTCAGGATTTAGTCCAATTTACAGGGAGAAAACAAACCTCAAAGACAATTAATGGTTTTAGAATCAAATATCCACAAATGTGTGTTGCTAAAACATAATTTTTCTCTCTAAAATCACCCTTATTTCTACCAAAGATAGCCAAATTAAGGCTAATTTGTTAGCAAAATAAATCCAGTTTTAATAAACATGACTTGGTTATTTACGTAAGTGCAAGAATAGTGATTAACCATATAGAATATTTTAATCTGCCTTGCTGGAACTTTCCATAAGGAATCTCAGATTGAACTTTTAAAAATTCTCCAGGATAAGAATCCAAGCCAAGAACTTCCCATCAGACTTCACCTGCAGTACCTGTAGATTTGGGTTAACTCCTGTTTTCTTGAGGTCTCCAAAACATCCTGTGGTTCCTGCACCTGCCAGGAAGTGACCTTCTTTAGTCAACTGGTTAGGCTCTCAGAAACTCTATAAGCAAGGTACCAGGCTGTTCTTCCTAGTGGCATTATTGGCTCCATAAAGTCTACCCCAGTTCCCTTTAGGCTGTCTGGTCATACCTGAGTCTACACATTCATCTCAAACATGACATTCCAGTCAAAGCCTTGGTAATATAACCAACGTTTCCAATTGTGTCCTGTTACAAGGAGAACAGATTCTTCTTGAACTTAAGCAAATAACTATATTGTCATGAAAATAAGAATACTCACTGAGAATTCCAAATTCTGGAGAGATTAGGTATGTAGAAAAAGTAATCGTTTCATCTTTGTTTATATGGATATACTTTACCAAATTGCTTAAAGTCATAAGTAGCTTAAGTGAAAGGAGAAAATAAGGTTTTTTTTTAAATCAGGAAAAACAAAACATTGAAAAAAATCAACAATGTTTCAAACAAAAAGTCATAAAAATGATAATCACCATCCTCAGTCCATTCAGTCCCATTCTTGTTGATCATTGTCTTTTGTTAGGAGTTTTATGAAGCCATCAGTTTTTCTATTAGTGTTCTGTAAATTCTCATCCAATTCAGTGATATGATCTGAAAGTTAACAGAAACTTATATTTGGAGTTTTTTCCATGAGTCTCATTGAAGATGAAACAGTTTTTCAAAAGCACCAGAGTATCACAACAACTGTAAATGATGAAAGACTTGAAATGCCCATGATGACAGATCAGAGGAGAGCTCAATACACTGCAATTGTTAAGGAAACTCGCTTAATACTGTGACATATAACATTTTAAGAAAATACCTAGAATAATTACTGATAACATTATACCAAGACATATCAAATTTCTAGGAATTTCATATAATTTATGGAATACTTATATTAACATATATCTACACAAATATAATCTAAGAAGATTTAGCATCACTTATTTGACAATGCTTCCTATGTACTTTATCATATAAAAGAAGCCTAATTAGTTTAACAAATCTTTTGAGATGTTCCAGGAAAAATCCCAAGTTAGTTCAAGATCAAAAAGACTATTTAAAATTTGATCTGGGAAGTTTGTCAAAAATATCAAAGAGGTTTTAAAATACTTGGTCAAATAGGATCATAGCTCACTGTAAAACAATAGTTAGTTATCCACTTAATCATAGTGACAATTAAAGATGTCACAGGCAAATACAGAAAGTTAAATGGTTATAAAAAGGAAAAACTTAGCTCTTTCAATAGAAAAGACTCAGCTTTTTCAAGTAATCCAAGACCTGATGATAAAAACAGCAAACATAGGAAATTGTTTTGATAAAACGCAGAATCCCTGCTTTCCAGGTAGATCACTCAAAAGGCAAAGAAAAATCTTTCGTAATAGCCCATCAAGAGCAGACCAATAATCCAATAAATCTTTGTACTTTGAAGAGAGAGAAAACCGGATTTTAATTTTGCACCAGCTTACTTTTGATATTCACTTAATTAAATTCATTTTAATCTTAGCTAGCCTAAACCACACATAAAATTCCTTCTGAAAGATTCCTTTTCCACAAACCTTCTATAAGTTTCTTTTTTACATTTAGATTTTTGTCCTTTCCTGTTTCTCACAACCAGTTTTACTTTAGGACAAATTTACCTTTTTTTTTCTTAACAAAAAATGCATTTCCATTCTTCATTCTTTCTTTTACAAAAAACATAGATCCTACTTTCCTTGCATATGGAGATGTTTCCTTCATTATTCTAGTAGCTTTAATCAAATACATTAATTAGAATTCTTAACCCATAGAAACCCTAATTTATAGTGAAAACTAAGAAGTAAGCAATTGTGAACTGCCTTTTATATTAACATTTTGTGGCTTGGCAAATTTATAAATACCTCTTATAATTTTTAGAAACATGATTCTCAGTGTGGCATAAAACATGTTTACTAATAGACCCAAATATCTTTAGTTTCTCAGTAATAAGAAAAAGTAGGTAGCCCTATGTTTAGTAATTAATGTTTCACTAATTTATCCTATTTGGAAATGATCTAGATATTTAATGAATACCCATTAATCAACTTAATTTAGAAAAACTCTCAAGTTTCAAGTTACCAAAAAGATTTTGGAAGCTATTTTTAAGTACACCTACCATAAAACACAATTATTGCACCTAAAATCTCTTATCCCACTTAAATCTATGTAAATCATTTGCTTCCAACATTTATGTTTAGACTATCCACGAAAACTTCACAAGATATTATATGAAGTCGGTCATCACCCCAAGCTATTTTTCTTGCTGAGAAATTTTGTGACAGAGATAACATGAATTTATTTGACTTTTAGCAATGATGGTTGAGATGAAAAAGCCTCTTATGGATTGAGACCCATTATGAAAAATTTCCCTAAGAGCTGGCGTGGCCAGACAGAGAGAGTGCTGCTTGTGACTTCATATCTCAGAACCCCAGTCTATTTGACTGGCCACCAAGGTGCAACCTATTAAATGCACATTCCAGATGGTGGAGAGTAGAGAGATTATTCTCACTCTTTACAAAGCCAAGCTCTCAGGACCAGGAGAAGAAGAAGGCTAAACTTCATCTGGTTTTTATAAGAGAACCCACAGCAAAGTTTGTCTAAACAGATGCCAGTTCAGTGAGAACTGTGAACTCACCAGTCTTGAGTCTGGCTCGAACAACAGGCTTATAGGGCCTATGCCTGTGTTCTCTCCTATGGTTTTTCCTCCTATGACAAAACAGCACAACAGATAGAGACAAAGAAAAACAGTGACCATCATTGGGAGGAAAAGGATCAATGAAAACCAAGAGTGCTCTTGAATCTTTCCCAGAGTCACTATACCCAAGGGACAAGTTCCACAGATATTTTCTTCTGCTAATCTAAATTTAGAAAAAGAAAGAAACTCGCACCACTCTCACTTCCATCAGATCCTGCAGGCAGAGATCTGGGAGGCTGACATGGCAAGAATTCTTACCTTTTGCTGGCTTTTTTGGCCAGAGGTCCCAGGATCTCTCAGCAGCAGCAGCCCTGGAGCGAGAAATGTCCAACCAGTAAATTTATCCTGACTGTGCCAACTGTTGGGGAGGAAAAAATTTTCCTCTACTCTTCTAGGTTCTTCTGGTTGGTCTAAGAATTAAATTGATATAAGACAGATTAACAAGAGAAAAAAACAAATTTAATTTTGTATGTATGGGAACCCTAGAGATATGAGGCTCTGCAAAGAACCAAAGAAGGCAGCATTTATACTTTTTAGACAAAGAAACAATAAATTTGTGAAGAACTGACAATACAAAGAAACTCAGGCTTGGGCACTAATTAGTGAAGAAACTCAGCAGAGTTTGTTTACACAGGCTTCTAGGCCTTGAACTCCATATCTCTGGAGATCAGGATATCTCTCTACCTCCTGGTGCAGGGAGGGTACATTTCACATGGGAGATTTATTGCCTGCTTTCAGGGGGACAAAGAGGAGGTTCAGAGTGTTCTTCTTGTACCAGCTGTTTCTCAAGTAACTTTAATTTAAAATAATCAATACGCCAAAATGGCATATTTTGGGGCAGCCTTCCTTAAACCCCATCACATCCCAGGGGACACCCAGATATGCTGGCATACGTCCTAGTCCAACAGGCTGTTGTTGGACAGGACAGGCCCAGGACAGCTCCAGGGAGCGTACTGCCAAGAGTCACTCCTAGCAACAGAGGGCAGGGCTGGAGTCACAGACCTGTGTCTGCCAGGGATCAAGGCCTTGGCAACAGGAACCTGCTCTTCTTTCCTGAAGTCAGAAACCAAGGAGGAGCCAGGCTGGAGACAATGTGAATGGAAGATGCCCAGGAATGTTGGGTGCAGTCAGCTTTTGTTGCTTTCTAGCACCTGACTCCGCCCACCCTCCTCCCTCACCCCTTGTCTTCAGACCAAAGGACCGCTTGTTCCAAACTCCACCACCTTACATCCACAGACAACACAGTCCCTGCTACCCTCCCCAGCCCAGTGCCACCCGAGGCCAAAGTAAGTCAGGCATCCTAGCACTGCCTTCTTCCAGGCCACCATAGCTAGGACCTAGAGGGTCATGGTGGGACTCCAGCACAGAGGCCTTGGAAAATGGCTCCCTGCTTTTTGGCCTCTAGTGCCACAGGGCAGACTCGGCTGGAAGGGCAGAAAGGGCAGGGGCAGTGTTGTGCTGAGGGCCAGAAGGAGCAAGGGGCAGTGGTAATGGGTCCAGAAGAAGCCGTGACAACACTTCCTGGAGCAAACCAGATCTCACAAGAACTAGGAACACTTGTGTAGTCCAGCCCAGGAGAATGCTAACGAGCCCCACATGGGAACCCTGCCTGCTGGAACGCTGTGACCCCCGGATGGGGCTGGGGCTGTGAAGAGTCTGATTTGGTCTAGGTGTGCAGCCTCCCAAGTCAAGGGGGACATGGGGCAGGGCTACGAGGGATGGGTCTCGTCCCAGAGGGACGCCCTGATATACAGGCATGGGTTCTGGTACAACAGGTCATGGCTGGGGGTGACCAGCCCAGACTGGTACCAATTAAAGGACAGTGCATACTTTGGTTGTGAGGTTCCCCAAGCCACAGCAAGACTCCGTCTCTGTACAGTGACCATCATGCCATACCTTCACTTCTTTTTTCCAGCTACCTTCCACTCTTCCAGGTTTTTGTTTCCTAGCAAGTGGTGAAAAAAGGCACACTGATCATTAATTAAGCAAATTAAACCTTTACCAAATATTATTGGAAGATCATTAGCTTCAGGAAAATTTAATGATTCCATGAAATGTTATTAGCTTCCAAAAAGTGTTTCAAAATGGTTGCATTAAACATAGTTTTGTAGGTTCCTTATTCCAGCGCCATTCCAGTCACTATATTCATAGCAGGAGGTTGTATTCATCAGGTGCTTTTCTTTGAAGCTTAGGTGCACAACCTAAAGAAATAGAGATCACAATAAAAGAATCATTACAAAAAAATAAATAATTGGAGCAGGAATTACTAATGTCTATTGAGCCCTTAATTTATGTCAGACCCCCGCCTGTATATATATAAACTGTCCAATCTTCATAACAATCCTGCATGTAGATTCTATTATTATACCTATTGAACAGATAAAGAAACTGTAGGTATTCAAATGGAAAAATAATTTTTATTCTAAAATGTCAATAATAGTCATCTTATCAATTTAAAGGGGAGGTTTTAATACAAATGGTCTTTCCTCTAAGCACTGGGAAACAGAATGATGTGGTGTGAGAGCTTGGCTCATGAGCCAACAGTAAGAACCACCCTTGACTGGATGTTTTCTGTGAACCAGGTCTGTCAGGAAGCAGGAGCCCCCCAAAGGATGTAACTGAAGAGAGTTTCATGAAGGGCAACTTACAGCGTGTGTGTGGGTAATGAGACCAACACGGACTGGTGGAAAACCTAGGTCCCAGCATCCTTGAGAAACCATCACTGCCCTTGGACTTGTAGAGGTGAACCATGCCAATGGGACATGTTGAGAGCTACAGTCATGGAGGAGGAGCTGGCTGGAGAGATATGTCCATTGGTTAGAGGGACAGAGTGTTGACCCAGGGGAATGAATTCTCCAACTTGTCTCTCTTCTCACCTCTGTGTCTGTCTGGTTCATCTTCTTCAGAGCTGTATCCTAGGCATCCAGAACAATACCTGACACAATGCACTAAATGTATCTATATTTAGAGATGATCCTTCCAAAACTATCACTTGGAATTGCCTTGATTAAAATGAGGAAACCTCCCAGGCCTGGGCCATAGGACATGGTCCCTGTCGATAAATGGTAGACACCTTGGGAAATGCCTCTGGAAGCAGCCTGGAGTCATGGGAGAGCTCAGAACAAGGAACCAGAGGCCTCGGTTCAAATCCAGCCTCTTTACTTACTAGATGTGTGATCATAAGCTAGTTACTTAACTTTTCTAGCCCTTCTTAATATAATCATGATGATGATGATGATGATGATGATGATATTTATATAACAGACCTGTGGGAAAATTAAATGAGATAAAACTGTCCAAAAATACCCTGAGCATGAATAAATGTTAGTTCGATAAATGTTGTTTTCTTCTTCCTTTCTTTCCTCCTCCCTCCCAGGTTTGGAGGCAGAAATCTTAAATTTATAAGCACAGGGTAAAGGAGGAAGCCTTATATACTCTGTCTCCATTATAACCTGTTTTAAGCTTTCAGATCAGCTTAGGCTGATCTGAAAATTATTCAGGAGGATTAGACCAATTACTCAGGAGGATAATTGGTACCCAACGTTGTAACAGGAATGAAGAAAGAGGAGGCTCTCAGTCTTCCCAATAGCCCCTCTCTGTAGTGCCATCACAGGTGGTGAACTCGATGACAGTAAAAGTACAACAGAACATGTCTTCTTGTACAGTGCTGAGGTGCTGAGAATATGGACTGTGTGGGGCTTTGCTAATTGACTTCATATCAGTGGAATTGGCATTGCTTACTAATGATGACATAAGGAGAAACTCAGTCCTCCCCCACCGCCCCCAGCTGACTTGCCTTTCACTATTCTTATACTTGCAAGTTTTAATTTAGCAGGAAGAGAATAATTTGGATTAGGTTTATATCGTCTCTAAGCCTTTAAGTGGAAATAAAGTTTTAGAGAGTAATACTGCTAATGAATAAGCTCGTTTCTCTTCACCGTCTCCTTGCCTTCTCCCACCCAGCTGGGATGCTCGCCTATCTCCTCTCTGTCCCAGCCATTCAGCCTAGCACTCTTTGTTGGGTGCCTTGTCTGTGCCAGGCTCCACAATGAGCTCTGGGACATCCTTGGTGAACGGGATACACACGGTTCTCACGCTCCATTGAGAAAATGCCTCTGCAAGTCTCCACGGGGAAGCCTGCTTGGGATTGTGAGCCGTCCAGAGCCCTTTGGGACTGTGGTGCTTGGGTGTTGTCGACTTTCTGTAATTGTGCTTTCACAATCCTCCTTCTCATTGGGGGCATCCATGGAAAAGAATATCTTCTGATTTGTACCAGTGGAAAACTACTCAGGTTGGTATAAGAGGAAGAGGATGTGTTGGAGGGCACTGGACGGACCACGGGTTTTCTAGGGGGACCAGAGAGCACGGTGGATATGATGCAGGCAGGGGCAAGGTGCTCTTGGAACTGCCCTTGCTGAAGCCAAGGTCACATGACTTCACCTCTGCTGCAAGGGAGACTGTGAACATAAGTTTCTGGTGTCTCTTTGTTAAGAGAAGGGATTGCCTTCAATATGGAAAGGGTAGTGAGCTGACAAATCTGCATGGCGTGCTTTGTTTTTCTCTTGCCTGCTACCCAGATGGTGGCATCTGCCTCATTTCTCTGTCATTCTCACCACTCTCAATTCTGTGCCAGTCATTTCACATTTAAAAATAAAAAGACCCCTTCAGGGGCCAGCTCGGTGGTGCAAGCGATTAAGTGCACGCACTCCGCTGCAGCGGCCTGGGGTTCGCCGATTCGGATCCCGGACGCGCACCGACACACTGCTTGGCAAGCCATGCTGTGGTGGCATCCCATATAAAGTGGAGGAAGACGGGCACGGATGGTAGCCCCAGGGCCAGTCTTCCTCACCAAAAAAAGAGGAGGATTGGCAGATGTTAGCACAAGGCTGATCTCCTCACAAAACAAACAAACAAAAAAACCCTTCAAGTCTCTGCTTATACAAAGTTATGTAATAAACACAATATATCATGATCACCCTCGCTAATGTGCCCAGCTCTTGGTGTTATACAGAGCCCCATGTTACCCAGGGAGATAGCAGAGACAGGGAAAGGAGGCCAGGAGAAAGAAGAGGTTCTTCCAGTTGGTCCTACAAAGATCCTGTATCACTATCCCCTCACATTCCACCACAAGCCACTGACGGAATCTGAGGAGCAAGGAACTTCACCTATTGGACTAAGAACCATAGTACTATGTAGAGAGAGATGTATGCATATGAACGTGGCATTTCATGAGGGCCCTTGAAGAAGGGAAGAGAACAATCATGGGGACATTTAGTGTTGAAGAATAATTTAAAAGCCATGCTGAGTTGTCACAGTTAACCATAAAGGTTAAAAATTGCATGCTTTCCAGCAAATAAATAAATAAATAAATAAAGAGGAAGAGAACTATTTTATATTGACCTTTTGCCATCCCACGAATAAACTGAGCCCAAGAGCACTTTGGAGCATGGCCAAGTTGGACAAAGTTCCTGACCAAGCCTGATGGTGGAGTCCCAGTCATGGTGGCCCGTTTGTGTGCCCTCCTTGTGCTAACATAAGAAAATCGTCTTTAGTGACTTCACACTGTATGTTCTAGAGGGTAGGGTTGGGAGAAGGTTCTAGTAGGTGTTTGTGCAGTTGACAGGATGATTGTTCTGAGGTGAAGAGCTCAGGAATGTCCTAGACAAGGAGCCATGTTGAATCTCCTGCTGGTAGCAATGTGATAGGTGTAGATGAATGAAGGTGTGGTCTCACTCTCCACTGCTGGGGATCTGCTCCATCTCATGGTCATTGTTGCATAGTAGGAAACCTCAGGACCAGGAGAAGGTGGAGCTCAGTATTTCGGTGAGTGGCTTTAGTAATTTGGCTACAGTTGCTAGAAATAATCGTGGCCTGATATTTATATTGCTCTTGGCCCTTGCTGCCACCAAAATGGCAAGGACACACAAGAGGGCTTAGAGTAGACAGACAGGTGATATAAGGTCATCACCCAAGCAATGGTGAGCCAAAAAACCTTCAGTTGTGGGACTTCTCAATGTTGGGCACGGTGTTAGGTATTAAGACCAAAGGCAGAGGAAGCATTTCATAGTCATGGAAAGAATGTCAGGCTCTAGAACCTAACAAACCTGGAATTGGCATAGCTATATGCCAAGGAGCAAATAGCTCAACCTCTTTGTACCACAATTTCTATGTCCGTCAAATGGGAAGAAAAAGAAAAAATACCTGATTTTTCAGGGTTGCCATAGGATTGAATGGTACAATGTGAGTCAAATGTCCTGGACTGTGCCCCACAAAGTGTAGGTGCATTGTGTTCAATAGTGCAAATCAATAGTATCACTGTGATTATTTTGAGAATAAGATATGAGAGCTGCTCTTTGAGAGCTTACAGATTAACGGACAGGAGATTTCAGATTATAGTCGCCACAACGGGGCCTTAGGTTTAAGGTACACCTAAGCCAAAAGGGATACCTCAAAGAGAGAGGATTGAAGAAATATGCTACTCCCAAATAAGACCCCTTGAGTATAGATACCAGTTCTTATTCATATATCTTCTAAGGTATCTAGCAATGAGCCCTAACCCTAGAAGAGGCTCAGTAATTGTGCCTTATCTCATCTGGCAAGAAAGTTTTATTCATCTGTCTACACTTGGGCACCACGTTCTATTTGCACAAAGCTATATACACAGTGAGAGGCAGGAGGGCCTTTTGAAGATGTCCTGGGGCAAACGCTACCAACTGGAAAGCCTTGGCTGCTAAGAATTTCACACCGGCCAGTTCTTACACACACACACACACACACACACACACACAAACATAATATGATTTTCAATTGCTGGTGGTGTGCTTAAGGGTTATGTCCATCTGCTTTTCTTAATTCAGTCTAGCAGTTTACACTTCAGAAGGCCCTGAAGTTAATGAATGTGGAGAGAGGAGTCCATTTCACAGGTCATGCAGGGGAAGCCAGCCAGGAAGCCAGGGTGGTGGCAGATGTAGGCAGAGCTGATAGAGAAGGAAAAGAGGCTCAGCGGAGCTGGGGGAGCTGCTCACTGCCTGCCGTGAGTGGCATTTGCTAAGCAAGGCTGACTTTTAATTAAAACATTCAATTATAATTCTGTAATTGAAGACGGAAAGAAACATCTTGGGATGCCTTCAATTCCGAACAGCAACAACCATAGAGATGATGGCTTTACTCTCATTTTCGAGAGGAAGCTCATGCATTGCGCTATTCCCAATAGAAAAACAGTAAATGTCTTGATGAACAGAAGGTATTTTGGGGATGAGGGTGAGGAGAACAATTGTATGCATATGCTTTACTTAATTATAAAATCAATACATGCTCACTGTAACACAAACAAACAAAAAACCAAACTCAACACAGAACCGTAAAAATATCTCCTCCCAGGGACTTCCACTTTAGTGAAGATGGAGTAGACAAACTTTTCCCTATTCTTCCCATTAAGTACAGCTAAAACTCCAGGACATTATATATAAAACAAACATAATTAGACTAGCCAAGGACCTCGGGACCAGAGGAAGGACACTCAATGAGTTCCCTGGGTTTCCTTTGCCTCCTACATCCCAGACTGCATGCCAGAGAAGCCAGCAACCTGGAAACAGCAATGAGCACAGACAAAAAAAGCCCCGACAAAAGCCTGCTGTCTCTACCAACAGGCCAGGAAAGGGGCAGCCTAGTAACACAGAAACTTTTATAAAATAACCACTCTACTGAAACCAAACTCCACAGAAAAACCTGTGGTCACACCCTCCTAACACCAATAAAAGACAAGTGGGGAGTATAGGCTTCCACCCTGGGCCTTCCTCTGGCAGACTGTAGTGAGGTTCCCTCGCCCCGGTTCTGGTGGCATCAGAGCCAGCTGGGCTGGGCAATAACAAGCCCCCCACTGGGCTGGGCAGTAACAAGCCCCCCACCTGCAGTGTCAGTGGAGACCACATGGGGACCCCAGACTTTGACCCCACTGGGCAGTAAGAAGTCACCTTGCCCTCTCATCCCCCACAGGGATGGTGTCCTTGTGAGTCAGGAATTTTACCATCGCCAGCAAACAAGCCCCCCCCCCCATGGTGTCAGAGGAAGTCTAGTGGGGGCCAGAACTCCTACTGGATCCAGACTTTCCTAATATAACACCCCAAATGTCCAGGTTTCAGTGAAGAAATTCATCATACCAAGAACTAGGACAATCTCAAACTGAATGAAAAAAGGTAATCAATAGATGCCAACACCGAGATGACAGAGATGTTAGAATTATCTGACAATGTTTGTAGAGCAGCCACCATGGAATTGTGAGAGATTGTGAACAAACCTGAAACCAACAAAAAAAGTAAAGTCTAAGCAAATACACAGAAGTTAAAAAGAGGAACCAAATGGAAATTTTATAATTGAAAAATACAATAACCAGAAAAAAAAAAATAAGAGAATAGATCCTCAGGGACCTGTGTGACTATAACAAAAGATTCACGTCGTTGGAGTCCTGGAAGAGGAAAGCAAAAGACAGTAGGTCTGAAAAAGTACTTGAAGGAATAATGGCCTAAAACTAGGAGAATGTGGAAAAAGACATAAACCTTCAGACTGAAGAAGCTAAACAAAGCCTAAACAAGAAACAGAGGAATCCAAACCAAGACAAATCAGTCAAACTTCTGAAAACTAAAGACAAAGAAATGATCTTGAAAGCAGAGAAAAACACACCGTGTCTATAGGGAGGAAGAGAATCAAATGACAGAGGGTTTCTCATCAGAACCCTTGGAAGTGAGAGGAAGTGGCGAACATTTTTCAGATGCTGAAAGAAAAGAAGTGTCAGCCCAGAATCTACGCCCAGTGACAATGTCTGTCAGCAAGGAAGGAGGAATCAAGACATTCTCAGATGAAGGGAAACTAAGAGAAGTTGTTACCAGCGCACCTGCTCTAAAAAAAAAAAAAAAAAAAAAAAATGGCTAAAGGCAGTTCTCTAAACAGAAAGAAAACAATAAGAGAAGGCACTCTGGAACATCAGGAAGGAAGAACATGTAAACAAAAAATTGGTAAATATATCTGGAAGACATTAGTAGATATTGGGAATAGACTTTCTATCTCTTCCTTAGTTTTCTAAATCATATTTGACAGCTGAAGCAAAAATTATAACACTGTCTGATGTGCCTCTAAATGTATGTAGAGGAAGTATTTAAGACAAATTGTAAAAGAGGAGAGTGAAGAGACATGAAGGGAGGTGAGGTTTCTGCACTGTGCTTGTGCTGGTGCAGCGATGACTCCAGCAGGTGTGTGTGGATGTGTGAATGGAGCAGCCGTCAAAACAGCTGCATAAACAGATAGATCCAAAACACTGCAGGGAACTCAACGTAGAATCATAAAAACTGTTCATGTAATCCCAAGGAAGACAGGAAACAGAGAAGTGAAAGACAGACAGGACAAAGAGAAAACAAAAAATAAAACAAAAAAAGATGCCAGTCTTTTCCTTTGGAAAGACCTTTAGGATACAGGGTTAAGGGAAAAGACCAAGTGCAGAGTATGTTAAATTATGTTACCTTCCATGTAGAAAGAGGGAATAAGAAAGACAGACTAAGGATTTGCGGGTGTTTTCGTTATATTTATAACTGGAATGACAGCGTCGGGGGATGAGTGAAGAAAGTCAGGGCGAGGGCAGGGGCGAGCCTCTTCTAATTATACTTTTTTATATCAGTTTTTGAAATATGAGTGTGTCATCCATCCAAAACTAAATACAATAAAATTCTTAACATTTAAAATAATAGGAAAGTGACTAGTCCTGTAAGGACACAAGCCAGGTTGTAAAGTGCTGGGCACACGTGTGGCCTTCTGCTTCCCCAGAGCAAACGTCACAGGGAAGCCCCTCACTCTGCTCAATTGCCGGTGCACAGCCTCAGGGTCCCTCTCAAAGCAGGACCCTACAGTCTGCTCATCCCAGCTGGCTCAAAGGAGACGCTTGCTTTCCAACTGGAGCGTCTTCTGAACCTGCAACAGCAAATTTATGGGGCTCTAGTCAAGTTTATGGGCTCTTATTCTGACTCAATATGTGGATATGTATATCTAACAGGCGATAAAGTAGCATAGATTTTATAACACAAAAGAATACAAGTAAAACTGAGTACATCTGAATATGACTAGTGGATTGTATCAATGTCAATAGCCTGGATACAACACTACAGGTTTTCAAAACGTTGCCAATTAGAGGAAACTGGGCAAAGTATACAAGCAGTCTCTCTCTATTATTTCTTACAACTACATGTGACTACAATTTTCTCAGTTAAAACAAAACAAAACTCATATCCGTGGTTTCCCTCTCTGTGAACAAATTGGTTTTGTCATAGTGGTACTGATAGCATTTGAAACATTCTATCTTATAATGTTCTGTTGGGCTTAAATTAAAGTAAAATTTTATAAGGATTACCAAAAAAAAAAAAGAAAAAAAAAACAAACTAAACCCCATCTGTACACAATGTTTATGGAAGCATTATTCACAATAGCTTAAAAGTAGAAACAACCCATGTATGTGCACAGAAAAATGAATAAACAAAATGTGGTATATTCATACAATAGAGTATTGTCAATAAAAATGAATGAAAAATGTATATATGCTACAATGTGGATGAATCTTGAAAACATTAAGCGAGTGAAAGATGCCAAACACAAAAGACCACATATTATACAATTATATTTATATGAAATGCCTTGGATAGGCAAATCTATCCAAACGAAAAGTGCGTTAGGGGTTGCCAGTGGATGGACGATGTGGTCGGGGAATGGGGAGTGACTGGCAGTGGGTATGAGGTTTCTTTTTGAGATGATGAAACTGTTCTAAACTTACATTGTGGTGAGGTTTGTACTACTCTGTGGATACACTAATACCATCAAATTGCACATTTTAATGGATGAATTCTATGGTATGTATATTATATCTCAATAAAGATGTAAAAAAGAAAAGTCAATTGCTTCTCTATATACCAGCAATGACCAATTAGAATATAAAATTAAAAAAAATAGGGGCTGGCCTGGTGGCATAGTGGTTAAGTTTGCGTGCTCTGCTTTGGCAGCCCACGGTTCACTGGTTTGGATCCCAGGTGTGAGCCTATGCATTGCTCATTAAGCCATGCTGGGGTAGCATCCCATATACAAAATAGAGGACGATAGGCATAGACATTAGCTCAGGGCTAATCTTCCTCAGCAAAAAGAGGAAGATTAGCTCTAAGCTAACAGCCGTTGCCAATCTTCCTCACCAAAACCAAAACAAAACAAAAAACATTTACAATAGCACCAATAAAATGAAATACTTATTAATCTAAAAACATATGTACAGGTCTTATATATGGAAATCTATAAAAACGGATGAAAGAAATCAAAATATCTAAATAAATGGGGAGATATACTGTGCTCATGGATTGAAAGATTCAATATTGTTAAGATTTCAATCCTTTTCAACTTAATCTATAGATTCAATAATTTCCCAAAGTCCCTTCAAGTTACCTTGTAGATATCAACAAACCGATTCTAAAATTTATATGAAAAAGCACGTGTCTTAAAATACCCAAAACAAAACTGGAAGAGAAGAACAAAGTTGAAAGACTCACAATATCTGATTTCAAGATTTATTATAATGCTACAGTAATCAACACAGCATGTTATTGGAAGAATAACCACATATATCAATTGAACAGAACAGAGAGCCCAGAAATAGACCCATAGAAATGTAGTTAACTGGTCCTGGACAACAGGAAAAGGCAATGCAGTGGAGAGAGGATGGTCTTTTCAACAAATGGTTCTGAAACCATTGAATGTTCACATGTGAAATAGTGAACCTAGATGCACACCTTATACTTTCTGCAAAATTAATTCAAAATAGATCATAAGCCTAAATATAGAATACAAAATTATAAACATTTTGGAAAAATCATAAGACAAAATCCATACACCTTTGGGGATATGAATGAACTTTGAGATACAACTCACAAATCATGATCCTTGAAAGAAAAAAACAGATATGTTGGACTTTTTTCAAATGAAATTTTTGCTTGTGAAAAACAATGTTGAGGAAAATGAAGAAAAAAATTTACCGAGAGAATATATTTGTAAAAAACACATCTGCTAAAGGACTTATATTCAAAATATAAAAACTCTTAAATCTCAAAAATAAGAAAAACAACTCAAAAAAATAGGCAACAGATATGAATGAAGGGGCTTATAAATATTAAGTTGTTTGTTTTCTTATTGTTGAGATTTGAGTTTTTATATACATATGCCAAATACATATGAACAGATACTCAACATCATTTGTCATTTTAAGGAAATGCAAATTAAAATGGAATACCACTACACACCTTTTAGAATGGCTAAAATTCACAAACCGATGCTACCAATTTCTATTGAGCACACAGAGAAACAGGAACTCTCATTTACTGAAGGTGAGAATGCAAAATGTTACAGCCACCTGGGAAGACTGTTTAGCAGTTTCCTGCAAGGCTAAATGTAGTCTCATCATACAATCCACTACTTGTGGTTCTCAATATCTACCCAACTGTTATGAGAATGTTGATCCACACAAAGACCTGCATGGAAAACTTCATAGCAGCCTAATTCATAATTGCCCAAAACTCAAAGCAACCAAGATATCATTTAATAGGTGAATGGATAAACAAACTGGTCTATCCATAGGCTAGAAAACTATTCAGGAGTGAGCTATAAGCTATGCAAAAACAAGGATGAATCTTAAATTCATGTTGCTAAGTGAAAGAAGACAGTATGAAGAAATTACATACTGTATTATTCCATTAATATGACACTCTGGAAAAGCTATTGTATAGGGATGGTAAATGGATCAGTCGTTGCCACAGATTTGGAGGAGAGGGTTGAATAGGAGAAGTACTGGAGATTTTTAGACAGTATACTATTCTTCATGAGAATGTAATGTTGGATACATGACTCTATACATTTGCCAGACACTTGACAAAAGAAAGTGTAAGACTTAATACATGAAGACTAAAAAAACCAGGTGGTTGGAGGATCCCAGGAGAGAATGCATATTGTAATAAGATAATCCAACTATATTACAACTGTATGAAATGAGCTAATTTGGAATTAAATAGAGACCGTAAAACTAAAGACAAAAAGAACTGCACACAAGCATTGTACTCTAGTTGATAAAATTACTTCCAATTGGGGTATAAGTTAGGAATTCTGAAACCACTCTACTTGTGTACTGAAATTGAACAATTAATTAAAATGATGGCAGATGGTGACAACCAGGTTTCTTACTGTTGAAGTGGGAGAATACAGACAAGCAAAGGGAAAAGGCTAGAATGGTCATGTGTCACTGGATTAGAATCGGAGAACGAACTAACGTTTAGCTTAACATAGATAAACATGGACGTATAGAGAAGTATTTATAGTTTCTCTATAAATACACACGTGCATATTTCCTTTCTATTTCAGCTGAGAAGACCTAAAAGTAACAACACCCTAGTAACAATGAGCACACCTAGGGCCCACATCTTGGTTTCTAATACCATTCTCTAGTAAAAGGAACTCCTTTTACTAGAGTCCTTGGAGAAATAGATGATTCTAGGGCTGGAGAGAAAATACATGAGATGAGACTAGCACACCCGGTAGTGCCAGAAAGTAAGGAAGTGGTTAAAACAAGAACAACAACAACACAAAGTTATGTGAATACGTCAAAGATACACGAGCTAAAAGAGCGCCCAATGGATGAAGCTGGAAAAATAGAACAAAAACGTAGTATTGGATTACAATCTATTGTATAAAATAAATATCCACGAGTCCACAATGATACAAATAAATGACTGAATAAATAAATAAATGAGAAACAATAGCCAAACCTCCTATGTAAAAGAATTTTAAGCAACCTATGTAAATTACCTTCAAGGAGGTGGAGCCTAATGCCCCATCCCTTAATTATGGTCTGCATATGTAACTTTCTTACATTGGACAGACCAGGAAAGCACTACTTCAACCAGCAGATCAAGATTAACATCAACAGTGATAAGTCACATTGAGAGTATTTACATTTGCTATCACGTGATGGGAATGGTACTTTACCTCTGTGTTCTTTCTCCCCCAAACCCATAACCCTGGTTTTATCATGAGGAAAATATCAGACAAATACCAACTGAGGGACATTCTACAAAATACATGACCAGTCCTCTCCAAAAATGTCAGTTTCATCAAAAACAGGGAAAGTCTAAGAAATGGTAACAGTCAAGAGGAGCCTAAGGAGACATGATGACTAAATGTAATGTGGTGTCCAGGAAGGGATCCTGAAATAGGTAAAGGACATTAGGTAAGGAAATATGGAAAGTATGGGCTTCAGTTAATAATATATGATAATAATAATAATAATATGTCAACATTGGTCCATTAGTTGTAGTGAATGTACCATACTAACATAAGACATTAACAATAGGGAGAATGGTGTGTGTATATGGGAACTCTGTACTGTCTTTGTATTTTTTCTGTAAATCTAAAACTATTTTAGAATATAAATTTATAGAAATTACATATAACATATCCTGACAAGCTGAATATTGGCTCCCACTAATACTGTTCAAAAGAATGCCTGAAGTTACTGCAACAAGAAACAAAAGGTTCGAGCAACAGCAGTATCACTCAGCAGCTAGAGAACTTCCTGAAGTGACCTTTTTTTGAAAATGATAAGATTCATTTAAATGTGTATGTTTCAATGCCCATTAAAAATTCTCTTCACATTATAGATACATCTCACTGAAAGCAGTAGAATCAGTAATTCAGAACAGGTTGCTTCGAGGACCAGCCCAGCTCTGTGCAAACACAGCAGTGGTTCTGGGGCCAACATGCCCTACTCACTGAGAGGCATAAAGGGCAGAGTCTGAATGAGGAAGAATAAACAAGCAGATGTAAGAAATGCCTGGAACCTGCAAATGAAAAATCCTGCTGAAAGCACCGAGGGAGTTTAGCATGAAGAAGCAAAAGCTTAAGCTATGTTTAAGTTCCCTACGATAAAGCCCTGCTCTGTGGAAGTTCACACAATCAGGCTTTGCCACTAGCTACTCCTCCGGGCCACTCCCCCTCATTCTTTGATAATTTGGCCCCTTGCTCACTCTCTTCAATGCAGTTCTTCCTTATGATTTTAATAACTACTTAGACAATTCCAGAACCTCCCTTGTCTCTCAGCCCCATGACCTTCCTGCCTCCAGTGAGCCTGCCCCCCACCTCACCTCAGCCACCTCCTGCCCCCATCTAACCTTAGACTCTATCGTTACCAACAACACCATCATTTTGACTTTGGGCATTCCATTCCGCAAGTTCTGCCTTGTCTCTTTCCAGTTCACACTCTCTAGCACTAGTACTACAGCCGCTCTAGCATCCAGAGGATTGCAACCCACTCAATTTATTACCTTTTACTCTCCTGCAGCCCTAAGGTTCTTACTTCTTCCCTTACTTTGCTTATATTTTGTGATTCAGCATTATAATCGCTCTCTTGCATACATCCTTGGATTTCTTGCTACATCTTACCTATCTGGTGTCTTAGGTTGGGGTGCTTGGGAAACCGGTTCTGAGACGGAGGTTTGCACACAAGAGTTACACCAGAAAATGCTCTCCAGAAAAAATCCTGTGGGCAAGTGAGGGGAGCACAATTGGACACAAGCTGTCATCACTACACTTGTCCATCATCCACAAGAATTGGGCAAGGGGATTCCAAAAATGCCCCAATGTTAGTTGGGTTCTAAGCACATTATTTCCATATCATTTCCACCTGATGATCAGCGAGTTTTGTTCACTTCCATTCTTTCCATCTTAAACTCTCCATGGGGCCAAGGGGACAATCAGTTTTCAGTCCTCATTTTCCTCCCCTCTCAGCATTGGTACAGTTGGTCACTCATACCTCATGAGAACACTCCTTTCCCTTAGCCTTCGGGACTCCTACTTCATAAGCAACTTCATTTTAAGCTCCTTCCCTGCACCTTCCTCATCTTTCTGAAATTTGAGATGCTTAAAGCTCAGTCCTGGAGCTGATCTCTTGATAATCTCATCAGTTTCCATGATTTTGCATATTATCTGTGTGCTAAGGACTCTCCATTTATATCTCGACCTGGCCTTTCCCTTGACTTCAGACTTGAATATCCAGTTCTCTAGTCTTCATCTCCCTTTGAATGCCTTTTAGACATCTTGAACTTAAAATAGCCAAAACTCAACTCCTGATTCCTCCATCCCAGTCTGCTCCTTCCACAGTCTTCACCATTTCAGTTGATGGTAATTCCTTTCTTCTCTGTAAAACCTTAGAGTCATCTATGAAGCCTCTCTTTCTCTTATGCCCCACATCAATTTCATCAGCAAATCCTGTTGGCTGGAACTTCAGGAAATATCAAAACTCCAGCCACTTTTCACTCTCTCCATGGCTACCACTCTGTTACAAGCCACCATCACTTTTTTTTTTTTTTTTTTTTTTTTTTTTTTTTTTTTTGTGAGGAGATCAGCCCTGAGCTAACATCCGCCAATCCTCCTCTTTTTTTTTTTGGCTGAGGAAGACGGCTCTGGGCTAACATCGGTGCCCATCTTCCTCCACTTTATATGGGACGCCACCACAGCATGGCTTACCAAGCAGTACTTCGGTGCGCGCCCGGGATCCGAACCAGCGAACCCCGGGCCGCCGCAGCGGAGCGCGCGCACTTAACCGCTTGCGCCACCGGGCCGGCCCACCACCATCACTTTTCATCTAGATCGAGTTGGTCTCCTTTCTTCTACCTTTTCTACTTACAGTCAATTATCTTCAAAGTAGTCAGAGTGAGCTTTTAAGCAAAAGACAAACTCTGCCACTCCCTTCCCATAGACATTAAGAGAATCCAAGTCTTTACAGTACCCATCAAAGCCCTTCCCACACAGTCTCCAGCCCCCATTCTTTTCTCATTGTCCATCACTTTCCTCAGACAAAATGGCCTCCCCACTGTTTTGGGACAGATCGGTATCACCTACTTCCACATCTTTGCATTTGTTGTTCTGTTTACCTAAAACTCTTCCCCCAGAGAGCTAGGTGGCTCAGCCTTACACCTCTGTTCAGTCCTTTCTTCAAATATCATCTTCATAGTCTGAGCTTCCCTTACCACTCTACTTAAAATAACAACCTCCAAGACCTTACCTTCCTTAATATTCCCTCTTAGCATTTATTCCCACCTAACAAAGTATGTATTTATTTATTTTCTGTCTTGTACTGCTAGAATATAAACTCCATGAGAGCAGGACTTTCTTTGTTTTGTTCAGGACTATAAACCCAATATGTAGAATGGTATGTAGCACTTACCAGAAGTATAATCCATATTCAGTAGGGAATGAATGAATGCATGAATTTTTGAAGGGCTGTTCTTTACTACCATGTTACAGATGTTTAAAACCCTGCTAAAACCCTTTAATGCATTTTGTAAGGAGAAAAACTCTATCCCACCCCCCCACCCTTTCTCCCCAAGAAGAAGGAATAATATGATGATTGGCTCAATTTCCAGGACATACCACTAGTGGGCAGATTCACTGTGGGCTGAAGGTTCACGTGCGTTGATGTGGTCTTCCTGTCTCCTCTATTGCACTGTTTCTGCTAAAGGAGTAAGCTGCTCTCTTCTTCACTTTGCTCTCGGGAAGCCTAGGACAGGATTAACCCCTTCAGATTCTGATGAGCTGCACATGGTACAGTTGGCATTGGGAGTTAGGCAGGAAGAAACCACTTGGATGGCCATCTTAGGTCTTGATTCTAAAGTGCACACTGTGTTCCACCCACTGTCCCCAAGCCTGTTGACTCAGCAACACTGCAGGGAGGTTTTAGCAAATGATCCCCAAATAAGAAAGAAGTCCTTGATTCCTGTTTGTCGGTGACTTTTGTGCATATATGGGGAGGAAGTGACCAGCTTGTCTCGGGTTACCTGAGAGGGTCCTGGTTTTAGTACTGAAAGTTGTGCTTTCCGGGAAAGTCCTTGGTTCCAGGCAAATGGAGATGGTTGGCACCCTAATGGGGAATGTTGTGGAAGGAATAGCTGTGATTTGAGGCTGAATTAGGGCATTCTGGGTCCCTTGATCTCACATCATCTTAATACTACCAGTGCCCCATAATCAAAACCCTCATTGTTTTTCACTGTTTTTCATTGTCAACACCAGCTTTCTGAGTAGCTCCCCAAGTTTGTTTACAACACACATGACAATTAATGTTCTCACATGCAGTATACCACTGCCAACCTACTTACATATTATCAGAATTCCTCTAAAATATTGTGAGGAAGAAAAACATGACAACAACTTTTAATAAGCAAAGGTATCAACAATTATTTGTTACTGGCTGTAGTATATAAATAGCTTATGGCTTATGCGGAATTACCCAGTTTTTCTTCCTGAAGAAAAGTATCAGAATGCAAGTGAGAATTAAGTCTTATGGCATTCCTCATCACTTTCTACCTTGTAAAAGAATTCTTCAAATGTATGTCCTCCCATCATTGGTAGTAATTTATTTGCCACATAGGACCACTAACCTGGATGCTCCTCGGGCTGCAGAACAGAATCCACGTGCCCAAGCATGAATGATCCCTCATACCTCTCGGGCTCAAGGCCATGTGCCCAGTGTGCAAGTCTCAATACTTAACTCACCGTATTCCTCAACACGCCCAGCATTTCTTAGCCTCTGTGATTTCCATTTGCTCTTCCTTCTGCTAAATGCACTTCCCCTTTCTCAGTCTGGTGTTGGTCTTTTCCTGCCTGGGATGCATCTTGGATGCCATCTTCTCACTCAGACGTCCATGACTCCATGCTCTGCTTCCCCACCTTTGAAGGTGCCACCATTGCAGTCCACTCCAAGTCATCCTCTTGGTCTCTGTCTTCTTCTGTCTGCTCTACCAGAACTAAAGTTCTTCAAGGTCAGAGGTTTGTCTTACTCTTTATCCAACCAGTATAGACTGAGTATTTACTACATTAACACATTACAATACAGGAGATTTCTGTATCAGATACTGAGTTAGATTAAATAAGCTCTAAGGCCTTTCTGTACTGGAAACATAGACACACATGGAGTCAGTCGACCTAAGATCTAATCCCAGCTCCATTCCTCATGTGGAGAGATTTGGAGTTCGTCATTTAACATCTGGGCCTCAGTTTAATTATTCCGTAAAATGAGACTAAACTCCTTGCTCACCTCATAGCGAGGATCAAAGTGGGAATTAATGTGAATTGCAAAGGGCAATATAAATGTTATATTAATAATGATTCTATCATTTCATTCCCAATTGCATCGAGCCTTGCCTAAGGTGTTCCATTAGCAAAACAAAGGCAGGAGCAAAGTTTACTTGGCCAATGCCTCTGATTTCTGGTCAATTTGTTCCCTTCATATATTTTCTCCACATCATCCATTGGTTCAGAGGCCAGGTGACCAGTGTATCACTTATAATCAGACAAGACGATGAATTTTGTATTGACTTTTTAGGTTTAAATTAAGGAGGACTGCTTCAACTAATGCTTACTGTGTTTAGATACAAGTAATAACATGTGAAAATACATGCAAAGATGATAAAGTCTTTTTATTCCTAAAACTGAAACAACATAAGTTTCAAGGGATCATTGATGTGTTTTCAGCTTGCTTATAGGGAATTTTTTTTTCCTTCTGATATGTTTAGTAATTACACATACATTGCACAGTATCTGAAATTGCTAAAATAAATAGTCACTCATTATGGATTCCTTGGGACCCATTTTAAAGGCAGTTCTGTTGAACTCACCTACTACTAATTTACATGTAAAATACTATTTTACAGATGTGCTATTATAATTTGGGGATAATTTCATGTATAAATGCTTTAATGTTTCTAATTCTAGCATATGCACACAAAACAAAGAGTAAGAGTAATGATTCTAAATAAGCTTGAAATATTTATTGAACCAGTGGAAACGATTTCTGATTTCAGACATCTTAGTTTCAGATGCATTGTGTTATTCTTGGAAGCAGAATGTCGTGGAAAGACACGGCCTGGAATACAGAAGATTTGGCTGAATCAATGCTTTTCTGGATGTCATTCAGTACTTACTGTGAGCCTCAGAATTGTCACCTGTAAAATAAGGAACGTAAAACCCAAAGCTTAAATGTCTTTAGTCTGACTGTTCCAGTCACCGTCCTAGTCACTTTATATATATGATCTCATTTGATCTTCAGAACAATCCTATGAGGCAGGGGCTTATTCCTTTTACAAAGGAGAGGAAAACTCATTTATAAAGGCTTATTCAGCTCTAGCTTATTCAGCCTCCATGGACCCTTTCCCAGGCTCCTGTCCTTATCCTGTAAGAGCACCCATCCTTCAGGGCAGCCCGGAGTCTCCCACGACAGGAAGTAAGAATGGTGTTAGAAGATGCCCAATGCCCCATGGGCACCCCTCTCCACCCCCACCCCATCCTCTGTGTTGTCCTTTGCACAGGGTGATGAGACAAGGTGCCAGGCCTCCCTCTATTCTTACCTCCCACTCAGCAGTGAAAGAAGGAGGAGACCTTTCCTCCCACCATACTCAGGACCACAGGCTCTCCTCTTGAACTTGACCATGAGATCATGGAGGATTTTATTTCATAACATAAGTTCCTCATTTGTTTCTTACTAGGATTCCAGAGTTTTGCAGAATGTTCACCCCTCAACGTTCCCACCCTCTAAAGCATCTTACTCCACACATACTCATTTCATGCGCCCTGGTAATAGTGACCATATCAATATAAACTTTATTCAAATAAGGCCATATTGCATAAAACTGTAAAAGTATATAAAGGGACACTGAGATAAAACACTCAGGAGCAAGACTGCATATAGCCTTGGATCGCCTCCTTTACTGAGTCCTTTAACCCACTAAGATTGCTTGAATGTGAGCTAAGTCTAGGTATTCAAGACGTCAGTGGTGTTCTGGGTTCCCAAAGGCATTTTATTCCCTTGCTTCATTTCCCAGGAAAGTTGCCAGGTGCTTCAACCAGCACTCAACCAGCAACCAGCAGTTGTTCCTTAAATGCCTGGTGAATGCCTGGTCCTGAATCAGAGGCAAAGCAATTTAAACATCTGCCCCCTGTTACCAGGTCCAGGATCCAGCAAAAAACACTCTGATCCGTGGCATACTAGGGGGTGTTTTTTATTTGTTATGTTTTCAATCAGTGTCCTGATGTTTACTTAGTTTGGAAGGAAAATGGGAGCTAGTCTTAGACACTTCTAGCCAAACATCAGGAATACATGCTGACTAGATCACAAGAAAGAAAAATGCTGCTCCCACTTTTCCCAGTTCCTTCACAGCGGTCAGGCCCTTCTCAGTACCACAAGTCAGGTGGAGTTCAAGTGTATGATCAGAAGACCCAGGTCAGCTTGGTGCTTCTGCTTCCCCTGGCAGAATCTCTTTGGGGATCCTGGCATCATGGGACCCTCTGCCTGTGATGACACCCATCAGGTAGATGCTGAACTCCATTGACCTTGCATATCCACCAAAGGGAAGGACAAGTCACATTATCGCAAGATAAAGAGGCTGCCCATTGTGTGGCTCTGTTTAATAATAAGGAGATGTGCAGTCATTGGCCAGAGTGTTTCTTAGTCCTGGAGGGTCTGTGACTGCAGACTCTCACCACTGAGGGGAGATCACAGAGTACTCCCCAGACTCTAGACTGTACGGAGCCCCATGTGGTTGATGGCCACATTCTCTGCTCTCAGGACTACAGTATTGTGACTCTCCAAGGTGAGGCAGTGGCTCCTGAGAGAGGAGGCAAAAGAAGGTTCTCTTTGAGACCACTTACAGACACCCTCCTGTTAAATCGAGGAGCACTCACTAAAATGAAATTGCTCGGGGATGGTTGGAATAGAAAAACGACAGCATAGTTTTGGCAAAGAAAGTATGTAAAAGCCTCCATCTTTTATTAAAAGGCTACCCCCAATAAGAATTGGAGGTAGCATTATTTTTAATGGAAAGTCCTTTCCCTATCTGGAGACCTCTGTTCAACCTGGGCTAATCCTTCTCCTGGGCAAGGTTACACAATGCCTCTGGAATCAAGAAGTGCAGAATTCCACATCCTGCCCTGATGAAAAAAGTATTTATTCTCACTGCTCTGTGGGGCACATTTGAGACAATGAAACTCAAAGTTGTGCGGAGGACAGCTATGCCTGGAGCCCTGAGAGCCAGGATGAAGTCATGCACAAGACTGGTCACATGGGAGTTTGCACCCAGGAGTTCATGGTGTCCTGGACTCACTGCTTTTGAGCCAATTCAATCTAACCTCCCTTTCCAAAGGGTTTGCAATAGAACCCCCCACGGCAGTCCTGAGACTTGCTGGCCACATTGCCTCTTGTTCGAATGTCCTGTAATTTTTCCTACCCCTAAAGGCTTAGAGGAACAAGATACATAACCTAAACCCAGTTATATGGGCTGTATGTGATAAATCGGAGGAAACAAGTAGGACCAGCTCTCACTTCTACAAGGAGATGTCCTCTCGTCCATTTTTCTTGCCATATGAACTTTTGGTCTAGCTTTCACTGTGCCACTTTTTTTAATATGATTTTTGTTGTGGTAAAATATACAAAACATAAAATTTACCACTTTCACCATTTTTAAGTGAACTATTCAGTGATATTAAGTATATGCACATTGTTCTGCAACTATCACCACCATCCATCTCCAGAACTTTTCTATCTTCCCTGACTGAATCTTTGTCCCCATCAAACACTAACCTCCATTCTCCTCCCTCCCCAGACCCTGGCAACCACCATTCCACTTTGTGTGTCTACGAATTTGATGACTTCAGGTTCACTCTACCACCTTGACACAGTCAGAGGGTCATAATTATTTTTCTATCTTAGAAGAAGAAAGAGGAGGAGGAGAAACAGTGGAAGAAAAGGATAATAAGTAGAAAACCACAGCTGATGGTAAATGCCACATTGACCTTCAGCCCCACGTTGCAGAGTTCAAGAAGTGGCAGGGAGTGTGGGCAGCCAGACACCCCAGATCAAGGCAGTTTCCAGGACATAGGATGTTTAGTGCTAACACTGGGGCAGTCCTAGGAAAACTGGGATGGCTGGTCACCCTAAATTCCAGACACTAGGGAGAGAGAAAATCATCTACTGGGCCCTTTCTTTCCTTCAGCTGGTTATTTCCACATGAAAATGTAGGCCCAGTCATGGCCAAACTTTTAATTTTTCAAGAGAAGTCAGGCATTTGGGTTTTTATAAGATCTTATGGGAAATATTCCGATTTTTACCTGCAGTTGGTTACAAAAAGGAACTGTACCACTGCAGGGGCCAGCCAGCCCAGCCCTGGCCACCTTCCTTCACACTCTCGGCCTGCTGAGGCTTCCGTGAGGCACACGGGCCTGGACACAGGGACAGGAGTCTCACTTTGGCTCTGGGGTAATTAGCTGCCTGACCTCACTGCGAGCCAGGCTTGCATTTGTGGTACAACATCCGTCAATTCCCCAACAAAATAAGATGACATGCAGGCAGCCTTCTGAAAGCGGCATGGCACCAAAATCTCTGTTCAGTCGACGTTTATCCCAGCAACTAAGTCACTGGAACTCTCTAAGTATAACAAGGTGCACACAGTAAGTTCAAAGATTCCAAAATTACGTCCGCCACTATCTTCACCAGGAACTGTTGTTGAATGGCCTCTGTTGGGTTTGTGCCAGATAGTTCTCTTCTCCCTGCAGCCCAGGCTCTCTGTCAGCTCCCCCAGATTTGTAAATTTTTGTCCTTTATCAGACTGAGCTGGGTGTTGCTTACCAAGGCCTTGTCACAATTTGGAGAAAGTTCCCAGGCTGTTTGTGATTTCTCAACATTCTGCTCCAAAACGAACTTCTCAGCCCATCTTTCTTGGGGTGTTCTAAGGAGGCCTTGGTTCCCTCCCCTGCTTTCTGTCAAGTACCCTTAGCTCACTCCTAGGGTCAAGCTCCTCTTTAGCCTCTTACCAGCAGCTTACCAGGTGTTCTGAACCTGATGCTGCAGGCATCCTCCTATGGCAGTGGGAAGACAGTAAAGGCTACTCCCCGGGCTGTAAGACCTTCCAGATGGGTCTGAGCTGAGCACATTTTCCCTACTAGGCACGGATGTGGGACTAGTCCTCCATACCCTGTGCACACCTGGCTGGCTGCCATCACCAGGCTTCCTGTTTTGCCCTCCCTTGCTTGCCGCCCTGGGTGCTTCCTTGCACTTCCCTGACGCATCCCGACACTCACTCTGCTGGCTTGCCTGTGCTCCCTGTTCAGAGTTGGTCACTGTGAGTCCAAACCAAGAGCATTTCTGTATGACTAAAATACCTTGACGCTTCTCTGCCTCCCCCCTCCTTCTCACTGCAGGTGTTATCACTGGAGTACCCAGTCTCCCTGAGGCTCTGAGACCCGACAGACATATGCAGAGGAATACAATTCATGGTCTCACATAATTAACTTAAAAAATGATATTGTCTATAAAGGAATTAAGTTAAAAAAGTCTTATTGTTAATTTAAAGTTATCACATAAAATTATGAAGTTTCTGAGTCTATAATGTCCCCGTGTTTAAGGCAGTGCCATATGCAAACACGCTGAGCTGTACCAGTGTTCTTGTTTGGAACACTCTGACCAGCCTCAGAACTAAGTCACACCCAGGCAAGCCTACTCATTTGAAAATAAACCCATCTCAGCACACATCATGGAAATTGGACCTGGGATATTGGATTGTCATCTATGGGTTACATTGTCAGAACATGTTTTACCTTCAGTCTTAGCTACACTCTGTGATAACCTCCAACAAATACGGCCACTCCTGCTATTCAGAACTCTGGAAGCTGCTGTTCTTGCCTGATGATATTCCCAGCAATAAAACACTCATTCATTTTAATTTTTTCTTTAATCAGCGTGCGATTGTTCACTAATCTGCTGTGGTAGTGACTGATAAGATCGTGCAGGCTTAAGGGAGTTGTGCGATCTCTGCAGTATCCAGCAGGACAGCTGAAGATGACCATTCAGACCTGGGATGTGATCTGCTTCCTGAAGGCCCTCCTGCCCAGAATCCTTCCAGCCATGAATTCTAGCCGTGGATGGTGTTGGCATCAGAAGACAGTGCTGTGCCTCACATCTAGGGAGCCAGAAAAGGCTGCAGGACATGGAGTAAAGACCACTTCAGAAATTCCCTCTTGTTTGGGCCTCGGTGAGAGAAGATAAGACAACAAGCTGAGTGCCTTGTTTGTCTTCCTGGAAGCAGCCACCACTTCCTCAAACTCTGTCTCTGCTTCTCGTGGGCATTTCTGCCTTTCTGCCTCTCCTTCTCATCTGCACAGACTCCTCACTTCTAACAGCAAGGTCATATTTCAACACTTAGTTTTGAGACTTCTCTTTGACATATGTCACTGTTGATACAACATTTAAAAAAATTCCTTTTTCTTCAACTTCCATGACCCTATACTCTGTATCAAATTATCTGACTGCCCTTCTGGCCACTTTCACAGGGAGCTGTTCTCCAGCCATGTAGTGAACGGAAGCATATCCAGGTCTAGCCCTTGACCCTCTTTTCTAGCATTCTCTGTCGTTGCATTCATACCCATGGTATGTTGTCATGGATGAGCTAAAAGCTACCAATCTCTACTCCAAAATCTCAAATCTCTGCATCCAAAACTAATCCTCCTCCTCTTCCTCAAATGTGTTCTTGCTGTTTTTCTATCTCCATTAGGGGTTGCCTTACTCTCTTTGTCATTAAGGCTTGGAAACCTCAAGATTTCTCACTTCTAGCTTCTCACATCCAATCAACTACAGAACCCTTTCCTCTCCACATCTGAAATGTGTCATGTCACCGCCTCCTTCTTTCCCATTCAGCCATCGTTGCCTTAGTGTTAGCTCTCGTGAGATTTACCTACATGGTGGCAACAGCCACCTGTCTCCCAGTATCTATTCTTTCTACTTGCAATTTCATCAAACACGACTGTCAGCAAGATCTTGAGGAGGCCACAGGAGGCTATGGGCATCAGGTTCCCTGTAGATGGAGTGAGCTGAACCAGAGGACTCTAAACTTCTTCCATCACTAACGTTCACTTCACTCCCCTGTGCAGAAATTTTATTGGCAGCCACTAAATACTGCATGAGAGTCAAGCTGCTCAGCTTCCTGATCAAAAGTTCCCACTGTCTGTGTTCTGTTTAGTTTTCCAGGCCCATCTCATACTGAACATCTCCAGCTCACCTCCACACTCCCACCACCAGTCCTACCCTCAGCCCACAGCAGCCACTCTCTGTGCTCTAAGATCTCATTGTGGGATGCCAGATAAAATACAGAATTACCAGCTAAATTTGAATTTCTGGTAAAAATAAATATTTTTTTTGTGTTAAACGTGTCCCATAAAATATTTGGAACATAGTCATACCAAAAAGTCATTTATTTTTTTATCTAAATTCAAATTTAACTAGACATCTTGTATTTTATCTGACAATCCAGTAGGATCTCTAGATTTTCTTTGCTTAAATAATAATTTTATTGAGATATAATTCGCTTACTGAAAAATGCACCCATATGACATGTACAATTCAGTGATTTTCAGTGTATTCGGAGTTACATGATCACCAGCACAATCTCAGTTTAGAACATTATAATCTACACAGACAGAAATCCTCTACCTATTTGTAGTCACTTACCTGCCTCCACTCCATCCCCAAACTAGGGAACCCTAATCTCTATTCTGTGTTTATGGATTTTCCAGTTCTAGATATTTCATACAAATGAAATCATGGTCCTCTATGACTGACTTCTTTCACTTAGCATAATGTTTTTAAGCTTCACCCATGTTGTAGCATGTATCAGTACTTCATTGTTTTTTATGGTAGAATAATATTCTGTTGTATGGATAGACTACACTTTGTTTTCCTAGTCATAAGTAGATGGATATTTGGGTTGTTTATATTTTTCTGGCTATAATGAATAATGCTGCTATGAAAATTTATGTACCCATCTTTGCGTGGATATACATTTTCATTTCTCTTGGGTATATACCTAGACATTGGATTGCTGGGTCGTATGGTAAATTTATGTTTAACAATTTAAAGAATGTCAAACTCTTTTTCAAAGTGGCTGCACCATTTTACATTCCCACCAGCAATGTGTGAGAGTTCCAATTTTTCCACATCCTCGACAATGCTTGTTATTGTCTGTCTTTTTGATTTTTGTCATCCTAGCATCTATGAAGTGTATCATCAACCTTGTGGTTTTGTTTTACATTTCCCTGATGACTAATGATGTCAAGCATCTTTTCATGTGTTTATGACCATTTTTATACCTTCTTTGGAGAAATATTTATTCAAATCTTTTGCCCACTTTTATATTGGGGTTATTTGTCTTTTTATTAGTAAGTTGTAAGTGTTCTTTATATATTCCTCATGCAAGTCTCTTATCAGATGGTTTGAAAGTATATTTCCACATCCTCTGTGTTTTTTCCTTTCTTGATCATGTTCTTTGAAGAAGTTTTTAATTTTGATGAAGTCCAATTTATCTATTTTTTCTTTTGTTGTTTGTGCTTTGGGTGTCATATCTAACAAGTCATTGCCCTAACCAAGGTAGGCAAGAGTGGAGGGGAAATGTCTGTTTCCCCCTCTAGAATGCAAGTTCCATGGGGCAGCTTTCTCTATGTCTCCCCCAAATCTAGAAAAATGTCTAACATGTAGTAGAAGCTCAGTAATTATTTATTGAATAAAAGAATGAATAAATAAATAAAATCTGGATTTAATGAGGAGTGAAATAGGAGTATAATTAGAAGAAATCACAAATAGAAGGAAATCTCATTTTTTAAGATGGAGAGTGTTGAGAGTGTTTATAGATGCGGATGAGAGGCAGATGAAAAGCAGTGAATGAAGATGCAGAAGAAATTAGAGTAATAAATGGAGTAAATGGAAAGGGACCCCACATTGAGAATTACCTTGCATAGGAGGGTCACCTTTTCCCCAGAAACACAGAGGTACATCAGGTGGGAATGGAGGGGCTCACACCTGGGGGCCTGGCTCTGTTTTGTGTTTGTTTGTCTTGAAAGAGATGAGGCAAATGCCTGCCTAAGAGTGTGGATCTTGTAGAAGAGGCTGAGTAGAATCACCACTAGGGGTAAATAAGGGACTGGTAGTCCTTGCGGAAGACCCAGGGCAGGTGAGTAATCATCATTCTCTTGCTACCAATCCCCATGCTTGGGAGATTATTTTTCCCACAAGTACTCTGCACCAGAGGGTGTAGGAGAAGCAGAGACTCTGCGCCCCGTGGCTGAAGGAATGCTTGTCTGCTCTCGCCTTTCTGCAGCGTGTGCTTGGTGTTGGACTCTGAGACGTGGGGCCATCATGCCACTTTGTCCAGGGTTGTGGAAATGTCCCCCTCCAACCCTGCCCCAACATCTTTCTTATGGTTTCATCCAGAAAAGCACTTGATAGAGTGAATTTGGCCTCCTTTTTCCTTTATTGTCCTGGGCTAAAATGTTGCCATTCTTGATAGTGTGTTATAAAACAAGCATTTATTCATAATGGGCATTCTCCTTTTCACAGCAAATACCAACACCAAATGTAAACCATTGCCTTCACCGAAAGCAAAAGGAGTATTTAACAATTGAATTGTGTGGCTAAAGAAATTAGAGAAATCGTGGAGAAACATATTGTCCAAACAAAATGATCTTACCCAGAGTGGAGAGGAGCTATTTATAGCTATTAGGCTGGGCTACAGATTACGTTTTGAGGACGCCTTCACAGATGATGCGGATTGTCTGATTCCAGGCACGGGGACATGAATTACTCATATTAAAAAAACCTCACTTGTATCCATAAGCAAAATGACATTTTGCAGTAAAAGTTCTTGCTAGAAGCATGGGTTTGTGTGTTTGCTGCAGAGAAGAAGATAGTGAAAGGAATTCCACTAGAAATCGCTTAGCTTCTGTTGTTTTAACTTGCATGGACTGACTTTAATTTTAGTGGTGACCATATTCTACCAGACACTTGGAGCCAATTGGGCTCATTTCTTCCCCAAACTGAAGGAGTCCCTTAAGCCTTTTGGTGTTCCCACATCACCCAGCGCTGGGTTTCCCTGTGCTGTGTAGAAGAAGGCCATCCTTTCTCACTCCCCTTGACAGCCAGTTCTGTAGTCAGGATTCTTCCAGCTCCAACAGAGCAAGTCTGTGCTTCCTGCCACTCGTAATCAGAAAGAAAGGGGATGATCAGCCATGTTTACACATTTAACTCCACAAAAACAAGAAACAAGGAAAAACTGATGTTTAAACTGAATAAAAATGTAGAAAAGAAAAACAAGTATTTTTAGAAGGAAGGTTTGATTCAGGTTTGAGTGCGAGTTGAATAGTCCGAATACTGCCTTAATTAAGAGCTGGGATGTGGCTGCACCTGGTCTCGGTTAAGCTGTTTGCGCTTGTAAATGTTAGAGTTTGACTGTATTAGTAAAATTATATTCATTAATGTAAATTGCATGTGGTGAAAACCCTGTCTTTATAGTGTTTATGTAAACAGTATTTGCCTGCATTCACATGGCATGCGGTAATTTTAGATACATTCAGATTTTGAAGCCGAATGCACTCTCCTCTGCAAATCATTTAGTAGTGATTCTCCCAAGATTCTCATTGTCAAATTGCTAAATAAAACAAACAGCAATTTAGCACCATCCAGGGTGAGACCGTTTCGGTCTTCTGAGCAGCTTCCAGTCCCATGCTGCCACAGGTTTCGTGCTGAAGCAGCTTTTGGCCAGATTTCTCTCTTCTTGAATTTGTTGTAAATATATAGGACTGGTGGATGCCAAACTAAGTCCAGTGGAAGCAACTTACTTGGTGGGTGTCTTTGCACAAATCCTTCCCCAAAGCTGCTTTGATTCCAACCCTACCAATCTCCCTGATTGCCTTATTCTCTTCACGCGTATTACCATACCTGGTGCCTCAGCAGTACTGCTCAGACCCTTTAACTGGAGCAAGGTGTTCCTGCCTCAGGTCTTTACCCGCACATGGAGTGATTGTGGCAGACCCAGCTCCCTGTCTTCTCGACAGCCACTCTACTCCTTCCTTCTTTTGAACAGATTCCACTTTTTTTAGATATTCATCCTCTTTATGGGCTATCTAGCCTCAAGGAGTGTGTCTGGATTAGTGTAAGTGAAACATACAGACCCAATGCTCCTCGCCAATGAGTCCTTTAGGCATAAGAGTGGGGTGTAAATCTGGCCAGGAGACACAAGGAGAAATGTAGTGGGATGTGCGTGCCTGAGAAAGATTTTGTCCCTCCTACAAAGAGAATTGAGAAATAAACAGCACTGGATGTTGGATGAAAGTGTGCAAAGGCTGAAACTGTTGCAGCCACTTTGCAACCATGAGGACTTCTCACATGAAAACAATCCAGCATGTACAGCAAAAAAGGTAAAAAGAATCTGAATTCTTGATATTTTTGAGCTGCTGAATTAACTGACCACTAACTCTAGATTAGTTATATGTAAGAGAACATATTTTCTTTATATTTAAACCAAATGAATCAGGATTTTTAATTGCTTGCAGCTGAAACATCCAAAATGATCATCTTTGCCAAAAGCAAACTGGTTATTGTCACTTACTGTGTTTAACACCCCACTGACTTCCCAGTGCATCAGAAGAAATCTGAGTTCCTAGGTATGGCACGTGAGGCCTCCCGAGATGCAGACTACTTCTCCATCATTAGACTTCTTTCCTCACCTTTGCTCCTCATCACCCCCAGGCCCACATAAACAATAGCCATGCAAAGGCTACTTGCAGATTCCTGACTTCACCATGCACTATCCTGCTGTATCGTCTTTACAGAGGCCCTGCTACCTTCCTAGAAGGTACTGCCCACTTTTGATTTATCTGGATTATTCCTAATCAATCCTTTTGGACTAAGCTCAGATGTTGTCTCCTGAGGTGTGATTCTCCTCATCTGCTTGGCTGGGTGGTTCCTATTTTTGTTCCCTCAGCCCTTTGTGCATCTTCTACCCTAGAGTCACCTTCCTATACTATTTACTATTACTGACACCAGGAGCCATCTCAGAAGTCATGGCCATGAAAACCAGAGACCAATCTGGCTTATAGCTTCTTCCCAGGCTTTACTGAGTTCATGATGCTTAATGGGCATAAGCAATGTGACAGCTTAGAAAAGCTTAGAAAAGCAATATTAGATTACTTTATGTGTCATCCACGCATTTTCATGTTGCAACACTTTTTACAGTCACTATTAATTCAGCATCCAAGTGTGCAGTTCATTACCATGTCAACTCATGCCCCTTAATAAATGTTAGGGACCATTATCAGAAAAGGAGGAGATGTGTTTCTCCTCAGGTGTCTCATTGGGTGATCTTGTGGTCCCTACTGGGTTAGGAAGGGCAGCACAAGTAGTCAGCCTGGTTCCCCATGTCCACTCTCCCCTCTGGGTCTGGGCATGCTGTTTACAGATAGGCCAGCCTCACCAACTGCCAGCATCAGTAGACAAGGCAAGGACCAAGATCAAATAGATCCTTTACAGAAATAAACAGAAAGGCAAAGAAACCCACTTCACTCTCCAGTTATACCCTAGTAGAAGGGCAAAGCTCAATGATAATCAGGGATTCAGAATGTCGCCTAAAGTGAATAAACCATCACAAAAGAAAAATAAAAAGGTAGAGGGAGTGAGGCCAAATTTGTGACACAAGTTAGAGATCTTTGTTCCAGGAGTTGGGAACCCAGTGCAGCTCATCCCAGTCTATTTGTCTATCACCCATTCTCATCCTATGATCTTAGACTATGAACTTTGAGGGCATATATTTTGTATATCCCAGAACAAAGCAATTTTTTAAATTCTCTCTACATAGCAAAGTGTCTGGGTTATAGCCTGCATTCACTAAATATTTGTTGGATAACAGAATTAATTTAGTATTAATCATTTCTTCTTGTTTTATGTCCCTCTTTTACCTCTCTCTCCTTCCGTGTTCTCAACACCCTAGTGCTATTTCCTACCTCTTCATATTCTTTAAGATTTGTTAGCCCAATCATTCTTGGAGTTTATATCTTCCTACCTAAAGTCTCCTATACCCTCACGAATATAGGATGTGAAGCAAGAATGGACTCTCCACTTCCTAGCCAGCTGGCCTGGACCAAGCAAGTGATATGAAGCTCCTGTTACGTATCAGGCATTGACGTGGTTTCTGCTTTTATGGGACACAGAGCTCCCCTGGGGATACAAGTAGACATGCCTTGTGGGAGGAATTCTAGAATGATACAGACAATGGTGCAGCCATTCAGCAGCTGTGTAGGAGAATTCGGGGAAGATTTCAGAGAAGAAGGGGCATAAGAGCTTGTCTTTGAAGAAAAAGTGGGAGTATACGAGGCAGAAAATCAGGAAAGGGCATAAATGGCCAAGGAAACGGTTGAAGTGAGGATGTGGATGTAAGAGGGCTGAAATGTGAGCTAGACACGGTTCATCTACTTTGCCAGCCACAGGCCTACTGCCCTAGATAGTCATGTTCCATGCCAAATTCCATCTACTACCTCCCTCTCTACCAGCCAAGTCCGGTTGGTACAGAAGTGAGTACATAACACAAGAGTAAAAACCTCTGATTCGTGCAGACAGGCTAAAAGAGAAACTATCACTCATGACCAAAAAATGCTACTGTTGGTGAGATAAGAACATGGACAGGCTGGAAATACCAGACAGCAGTAACAAGGGGTAAATTGGGAAGGTGTGTTGGTAGAGAGGAGAATGAAGCTGACGTACAGAGGAGAGCAGATTGACAACCGCAACCTTAGCTCTGGAGAAGGGACCACCTATATTTATTCCCCTCTTACCCAGGAGTACATGGGCTCATTGGAGTTAAATGACTCCACCAAGGTTGCAGAGCTGGACTGTGGGAGGGCTGGGATTAGAACTCAGATCTGTCTGACTCCAAAACCCATGCTAGTGATATTATACAAACCTAAAAAAAGACAACAAATATCAACAACAGAAAAGACATTATTTATAAGGATACTTACAAGGAATATATGAAGTTGTCATATAAGAAAATATAGGATTCCTCCTGAGCATAAACATGACTTTAATATTTATAACAACAATAGCTAACATTTATTGGACACTTACTATGTGCTAAGTACTGTTCTAAGTACTTTACATAAATTATCTCATTTTAGGGGACTTTGCTGCATACTCCACTTGGACACTTATCTTTCCATAAGTTACTTCCAGGGGATTTGAGCTGATTGCTAATGCACAGTAGTCGTTTTTCAAAGCATCCTCTGGTTTGATGTGGCTGTTATGTATGTGCTTCTATTTCCAGAATTTGTGCACATTTTACTTTACTTTTTTATCTCAGCCTCAATACAAACAAATGGAAAAAAATCAGCAGAGAGAAGACTGACAAAAATAAGTTGATAATTTAATTAATTATTAACAAAATGAATATTATACATGATCCTTTACCTGTAAAAGTGTTTGATCTTTTTCGAAGCATTTTCACAATTATCATATCATTTTTATCTCATAGAACCCTGTGAGTTCAGCAGCTTAAGTTATCATGTAGTTATGACCAATATGTGCACTTGAAACCACGGAGTGGATAAGGGCAGTAGCTGGTCTGGGGGACCCAAGCAGCTGAAGAGCTCACTGAGAGGACAAAGCTGTCTGTGCTTTCAGGTTCTAACTACAGTTCTTGTGTTAGTGGCCTTCACTGGGCTTTTCGTAGGAGAAATGCAGTGACTTATAACACAGGCAATCTGTAATTAAATGCTAATTTTTCTCTGGTTTGGGGGAGTTGCTCTGAATAGGACCCAAATCAGGTTGACTTAATCTAATGCTTCTTACCATTTGAAAACCTCAGCCAGCCTAGGCAAGGAGTCTATGCTGTAGTGCTCCAGTGGAGCCTGAACCATCATTGCACCCCCTTGGGGCCAGAGCCACCACCACCACTGTCTGCCCAGAGTTGGAGTCACAGCCTTGTATGTCTATGCCCAGGCTTTGGGTGTTGGATCACATGTCCCTGGAAATTGTGTCCCCACATGCCCCTGAAAATGTCATCCTTGCGTGTCCCCAGATCTGCCTGTTATGCACCCCACCCAGACTGTGCCCTTGTGCCCACCCATATGTGAAAGTCTTTCCCCACTAAAGCAAGTCCATAAAATCTAGAAGAGGTTACTTCTCCTTCAAATGCACAGACACCAATGCAAGTCTATAAGGAGTACAAAAAATCAAGGAGACGTGACACTACCAAAGGAACACCATAAATTTATGGTAACTGATCCCAAAGAAATGGATATCTACAAACTTCCTGACAAACAGTGAGTATAATTGTTTAAAGAAACTTGGTGAGCTACAAAAGAACACAGACAATGCTACAAAATCAGGAAAACAATACATGAACAAAACAAGAAGTTAAACCAAGAGATAGAAATCATAAAAAAGAAACAAATAGAAATTCTGGAGCTGAAGAATACAATGAATGAAATAAAAAAAATGCAATAGAGAACTTCAACATAAGACTCAATCAAGCAGAAGAAAGAATCTGTGAACTTGAAGACAAGTCATTTGAAAATAACCAGTCAGTGGAGAAAAAAGAAAATGAAAAAGTGGAAAAAGGCCTACAAAATTTGTGGGAAATCATCAAAAGAGCCAATATATGCATTATGAGAATCTCAGAAGGACAAGAGAGAGAGAAATGGGCAGAAAGCTTATTTAAAAAAAATAATGGCTGAAAACTTTCCGAATCTTGGGCACAATGGACATTCAGATTCATGGAACTCAAAGATCCCCAATAAAGTCAACCCAAAGAAGACTACAATGAGATACATTATAATGAAATTGACAAAAGTCAAGGATTAAAAGAGAATTTTGAAAGCAGCAAGAGAAAAGCGACTCCTCACATATAAGGGAATCCCCATAAGACAAAAAGTGGATATTTCAGCAGTAACACTGCAGGCCAGGAGAGAGTGAGATGATATTTTCAAAGTACTGAAAGAAAAAAATCTTGCCAATCAAGAGTACTATACTCGGAAAAACTATCCTTTGAAAATGAAAAGCTAATGGCCCAAACAAAAACTGAGGGAGTTTGTCACCATGAGTCTTGTTTTACAAGATATACTTAAGGGAGTTCTTCAAATTAAAATGAAAACACACTACAGCAACATGAAAGCATAAATCTCAGTGGTAAAGGTAGATATACAGACAAGTACAGAATAAGGTAAGATGGAATGGTGGTGCATAAATTAGTTTCAACCCTAATATAAAAGTTAAAAGACAAAAATTTGTTAATGTACACACAATATAAAAATAAGCAAACTCTGACTACAAGAACATGAAATGAGTGTGTATGTGGGGGAGTAAAAGTGTAGAGTTTTCGTATATGATTGAATTTCAGTTGTTAGTAACTTAAAATAGATGGTTATATCTACAAGATATTTTATACAAACCTTGAGGTAACCCTACAATAGATACGCAAAAGATAAAGAGAAAAGATTCAAAGAAAATTGCTACAAAAAAAATCATTAAAAAAAAAGAAAGATAGCAAGAGAGGAAGAGAGGACAAAAAAAACTGCATAACAGACTGACAACAATTAACAAAACAGCACTAGTAAGTCTTCATCTATGGATAACTATTTTAAATGTAAATAGACTAAACTCCACAATCAAAAGGCACAGTGTGGCTGAATGGATAAAAAAGAACAAGATCCAGCCAAATAATGTCTACAAGAGACTCACTCACATTATATTGGGGTATAACTGCCATATACACAGTATACTAGTTTCAGGTGTACAACATAATGATTTGATAGTTGTATACATTGCAAAATGATCACCACAGTAAGTCTAGCTAACATCCATCACCTTACATATCTACAAGAACTTTTCCTTGTGATGAATACTTTAAGTTCTACTCCTTTAGCAACTTTCAAATATGCAATACAGTATTATTAACTATAGTTACCATGCTGTACATTACATCCACATGTCATTTATTTGATAACTGGAAGTTTATACCTTTTGACCTCCTTCACCCATTTTGCCCACCCACCACCCAAGAGACTCACTTTATTTAAATTGTTTTTCATAGTTTGTAGCAGCAATTTTATTTATATATTTTAAAGGAAATCATGGATATGTCAAAATTTGCCTATAAAGATGTATATTATGTTGTTATATTATGACAAAAAATGAAAATACCTTATAATCCTAACGCAAATTATGATACATACATACTTTACAATACTATATAGTCTTTAAAAATGACATTAGAGAAGAATATATAATGAGATCAAAATATAGTCATTATATATTGTTAGAGGAAAAAAAGGTTGTACAACACAGTATAAGGTATGATCCCAATTTATAACTCCCATTCTCCCATGCTCATACCCATCTATCTGTGAAAAATTTGACAAGATACAAAGGCAAGCAAAATGGCAGCAAAAGGCATCATTGGTTTGGGACTATATTTGATTTCAAATTACTTTCCTGTGTTTTTATTTCTTTGGAATTTTTCGTTTTCTATAATGAGTATGTATTACTTGAAAATCAGAACCAGAGTGACGTCAGCATCATGGCGGAGTGAGCTTTCCCGTGAACTCTTCCCCCGACAGGATACAACAAAAGCAACAGTCACAGACCAACAATGGAATCCAAGACAGTGAAAACCTAGAGCGGAGGGATCCACACTGCTGCACATCTGAGAGTGGAACGTGCTGGGCCCCTGGAGGAAGTGGGAAGAGGTAAGGAGAACTCTGCTCCCTCCCCATCAGATCAGCGATCCCGGTCCGCGCGGCTCCCAGAGAGGGGGGAGGGGCGGCCCTCGGCGGGAAACCGCGGCTCTTCCAACTCTCTCAGCCAGTGGGAAACTCCCGCACAGAGGACTCAGAGGAGCCACAGGGCTACCATCAACATCTGAGCACCCCAGAGAGCGGATAAAGAGGGGCAAATGAGAAGCCTCCCACGTCAGGGACCCAGAGGGCAAAAGAGAGAGCTCCCCCCTCCCTGCAACCCGGACTCTGCAGCTCAACCGACCAGATTTAGCGATCCGAGGCAGACCTGATCAAACAACTGGACCCGTGGATCGCAGTGGGGGAAAAAAAAAAAACTGCGGATCGCAGCAGAAAAACCGGGGCAGAGCACAGGGGGCTTAGACTACACAGCCCTTTACCACCAGACAGTGGAGGCAGGTAGAAATTGCAACCAGACACTTCCAGGATGAGGAAAAACAAAACCAACACAGGAACCACAATGCAAAAATATATGAAATCACCAGACCAGAAACAAAATGACAAGCACCCAAAAATCAACCCTGAAGACACAGAAATCCATAAACTAAATGACAGAGATTTCAAAATAGCTATCATAAAAACACTCAACGAAATACGAGACAACACAGACAAACAATTCAATGAGATTAGGAGTTTCTTCACAAAAGAGATTGAAATCATAAAGAAAAACCAATCAGTGCTGATGGAGATGAAGAACACAATGGAGGAGATAAAGGAGAATCTGGAATCTTTAAAGAACAGAGCTGACAATATGGAGGAAAGAATTAGTACTTTAGAGGATAGGAATACAGATATACTCCAGATGGAAGAGGAGAGAGAACTAAGACTAAAAAGAAATGAAGAAAGACTCCGAGAAATATCTGACTCTATTAGAAAATGTAACATAAGAATTATAGGTATTCCTGAGGGAGAGGAGAGGGAAAGAGGAACAGAGAGCCTATTCAAGGAAATAATAGCTGAGAATTTCCCAAATCTGGGGAAGGAGCAGGAAATACCAGTAAGCGAAGCCAACAGGACACCTATATATATTAACAGACAAAGGTCTTCACCATGACACCTAGTGGTAAGGCTAGCCAGAGTCAACGACAAAGAAACAATATTAAGGGCAGCTAGACAAAAACAAAAAATAACGTACAAAGGAACTCCCATCAGGCTCTCAGCGGATTTCTCAACAGAAACTTTTCAGGCTAGAAGAGACTGGAATGATATATTAAAAATACTGAAAGACAAAAACTTTCAGCCAAGAATACTCTATCCAGCAAAAATATCCTTCAAATATGATGGAGAAATAGTAACTCTCCCAGATAAACAAAAGCTAAGGGAGTTCATGGCCACGAGACCCCCACTACAAGAAATACTCAAGAAGGCCCTCAGGCCTGAAAAAAAGAAGAGAAAGGGAACACAAAGCTTGGAGGAAGGAGAAACGTAGGTAGACAAAATCAGAGAAACAGTAGATCTTTACCGGAATAGGTTAGCAACCACTTAAATACTAAACTCAAAGATCAAAGGAAGAAATTCACCAAAAATAAATTTAACCTCATCACTGTAAACACACAGCCACAACACAAGATAGAATAAGGTATAACAAGAACAACTTAGAAGGGGAAGAGGAAAGTGACTGAATTGACTTAGTATAAGGAAATAGGAGGCTATCAGATAATGGACTATCTCATACACAAGATTTTTTTGCCCAAACCTCAAGGTAACCACTAAACAAATAATCAAAGCAAAACCACATATGATAAACAAAGAGAAAACTAGAAGAATCATAAGACAGAACAACCAGACTGAATTGGCAGGCCAAAACAAATGGGACAAGAAACAAAGGAAATGCAAAAGAACCAGAAAATAAGTGACAAAACAGCAACATTAAGCCCTCGTATATCAATAATTACCCTAAATGTAAATGGATTGAACTCTCCAATCAAAAGATACAGAGTGGCAGGATGGACTAAAAAGCAAGACCCAACAATATGCTGCCTTCAGGAAACACATCTTAGCACTAAAGACAAGCACAGGCTCAGAGTGAAAGGAAGGAAGACAATACTCCAAGCTAATGGCAAACAAAAGAAAGCAGGTGTTGCCATACTCATATCAGACAAAGTAGACTTCAAGATAAAACAGGTTAAGAAAGACAAAGAAGGGAAATATATAATGATAAAAGGGACACTCCATCAAGAAGACATATCACTTATAAATATATATGCACCCAACATAGGAGCACCAATGTACATAAAGCAACTATTAACAAACCTAAAAGGAGAAATCAACAACAACACAATAATAGTAGGAGATCTTAACACCCCACTTACAGCAATGGATAGATCATCCAGACAAAAAGTTAATAAAGAAATATTAGACTTAAATGAAAAACTGGACGAGATGGACCTAGTAGACATATACAGAGCACTCCATCCAAAAACAGCTGACTACACATTCTTCTCAAGCGCGCATGGAACATTCTCTAGGATAGACCATATGTTGGGAAACAAAGCAAGCCTCAATAAATTTAAGAAGATTGAAATCATAACAAGCATCTTTTCAGACCATAAGGCTATGAAACTGGAAATGAACCATGAAAAAAAAACTGGGAATGTGACAAAAATGTGGAGATTAAACAATATGCTACTGAACAACCAATGGATCATTGATGAAATTAAAGGAGAAATCAAAAACTATCTGGAAACAAACGAAAATGGTAACATGCCATATCAAACCATATGGGATGCAGCAAAAGTGGTCCTGAGAGGGAAACTCATAGCGATACAAGCCCACCTTAACAAACAAGAAAAAGCCCTAATAGGCAACCTTAAATTACACCTAACAGAACTAGAAAAAGAAGAACAAACAAAGCCCAAAGCCAGCAGAAGGAGAGAAATAATAAAAATCAGAGCAGAAATAAATGAAATTGAGACCAAAAAAACAGTAGAAAGGATTAATGAAACAAAGAGTTGGTTCTTCGAGAAGATAAACAAAATCGACAAACCCTTAGCCAGGCTTACTAAGAAAAAAAGAGAAAAGGCTCAAGTAAATAAAATTAGAAATGAAAGAGGAGAAATTACAACGGATACCATGGAAATACAGAGGATTATAAGAGAATACTATGAGAAATTATATGCGAACAAATTGGACAATCTAGAAGAAGTGGATAAATTCTTAGACTTATACAACCTCCCAAAATTGAACCAAGAAGAAATGGAGAATCTGAATAGACCAATAACAAGTAAAGAGACTGAAATAGTAATCAAAAACCTCCCAAAAAATAAAAGTCCAGGACCAGATGGCTTCTCCAGTGAATTTTACCAAACATTCAAACAAGATTTAATACCCATCCTTCTCAAACTATTCCAAAAAATAGAGGAAGATGGAACACTTCCTAAATCATTCTATGAGGCCAACATCACCCTGATACCAAAACCAGGTAAAGACAATACAAAGAAAGAAAATTACAGGCCAATATCGCTGATGAACATTGATGCAAAAATCCTCAACAAAATATTGGCAAACCGAATACAACAATACATTAAAAAGATCATACACCATGATCAAGTGGGATTTATACCAGAGATGCAGGGATGGTTCAACATCCGCAAATCAATCAACGTGATACATCACATCAACAAAACAAAGAATAAAAACCACATGATCATCTCAATAGACGCAGAGAAGGCATTTGACAAGATACAACATTCATTTATGATAAAAACTCTCAATAAAATGGGAATAGAAGGAAAGTACCTCAACATAATAAAGACCATATATGACAAACCCACAGCCAACATCATACTCAAAGGGGAAAGACTGAAAGCCATTCCTCTGAGAACAGGAACGAGGCAGGGCTGCCCACTCTCACCACTCCTGTTCAACATAGTACTGGAGGTTTTGGCCAGAGCAATTAGGCAAGAAAAAAGAATAAAAGGAATCCAAATAGGTAATGAAGAACTGAAACTCTCACTATTTGCAGATGACATGATTGTATATATAGAAAACCCTAAAGAATCTGTTGGAAAACTATTAGAAACAATCAACAACTACAGCAAAGTTGCAGGGTACAAAATCAATCTACAAAAATCAGTTGCATTTCTATATGCTAATAATGAACTAACAGAAAGAGAGCTCAAAAAGATAATACCATTTACAATTGCATCAAAAAGAATAAAATACCTAGGAATAAATCTTACCAAGGAGGTGAAGGACCTATACAATGAGAACTACAAGACATTATTGAAAGAAATCCATGATGACATAAAGAAATGGAAAGATATCCCATGCACGTGGATTGGAAGAATAAACATAGTTAAAATGTCTATATTACCTAAAGCAATCTACAGATTCAATGCAATCCCAATCAGAATCCCAATGACATTCTTCACAGAAATAGAAAAAAGAATACTAAAATTTATATGGGGCAACAAAAGACTCCGAATAGCTAAAGAAATCCTAAAGAAAAAGAACGAAGCAGGAGGCATCACAATCCCTGACTTCAAAACATACTACAAAGCAATAGTAATCAAAACAGCATGGTACTGGTACAAAAACAGACACACAGATCAATGGAACAGAATTGAAAGCCCAGAAATAAAACCACACATATACGGACAGCTAATTTTCGCAATAAATGGTGCTGGGAAAACTGGACAGCCACATGCAAAAGAATGAAAGTGGACCATGTGCTATCGCCATTCACAAAAATTAACTCAAAATGGATCAAAGACCTGAAGGTGAGACCTGAAACTATAAAACTCATAGAAGAAAATATAGGCAACACACTATTTGACATTGGTTTTAAAGGAATCTTTTCGGATGACATGCCTACCCAGACTAGAGAAACTAAAGAAAAAATAAACAAGTGGGACTTTATCAGATTAAAGAGCTTTTATAAGACAAATGAAAACAGAATCAAGAAAAACAGACAACCAACCAGCTGGGAGAGAATATTTGCAAAACATACATCAGACAAGGGGTTGATCTCCATAATATATAAAGAACTCACACAATTGAACAACAAAAAAACAAACAACCCGATCAAAAAATGGGCAGAGGAAATGAACAGACACTTCTCCAAGGAAGATATACAGATGGCCAATAGGCACATGAAAAGATGCTCAACATCACTAATCATCAGGGAAATGCAAATCAAAACAACACTAAGATACCACCTCACGCCTGTTAGAATGGCTATAATCACCAAGACAAAAAACAACAAATGTTGGAGAGGATGAGGAGAAACAGGAACACTCATACACAGCAGGTGGGAATGCAAATTGGTGCAGCCTCTATGGAAAATGGTATGGAGATTCCTCAAAGAATTAAAAATAGAGATGCCCTATGATCCAGCCATCCCACTAATGGGAATCTATCCAACGCACCTGAAATCAACAATCCAAAGAGGCTTATGCACCCCTATGTTCATTGCAGCATTATTCACCATAGCCAAAAAGTGGAAGCAACCGAAGTGTCCCTCGACAGACGATTGGATTAAGAAAATGTGGTATATATATACAATGGAATACTACTCAGCCATAAAAAAAGACAAAATCGTCCCATTTGCAACAACATGAATGGGCCTGGAGTGTATTATGTTAAGTGAAATAAGCCAGAAAGAGAAAGACAAACACTGTATGATCTCACTCATATGTGGAATATAAACCAACACATGGACAGAGAAAACTGGACTCTGGTTACCAGGGGCATTGGGGGTGGGGTGTGGGGGATGAGGGCTTGGCACAAGGGGTGAAGGGAGTCATATATATGGTGATGGACAAGCAAAAATGTACAACCCAAAATTTCACAATGTTAGAAACCATTAAAACATCAAAAAAAAAAAAAGTGCACCTACATACCTAAAGCACCACTTTTGTGGCACCAATCTTCGCCAGAGATCCAGACTGGAAACAGCCCAAACATCCATCAAAGGTAGACAGATTATAGAGTGTACGGTATATGCACACACTGGAATTCTTTCAGCATTGAGAATGAATGAATTGCTGATGTGTGGGTAAATCTGACAGCAAAAGACAGAGCAAAGGGGCCAGACAACGATGAACGCACTCTGGAAGTTCCCAACTATGTAAAAATTAAAAGCAAATAAAACTAATCAATGATAAAAAAAAAAATCAGAACCAAACCATCAAACCCAGAATCAAATCATTTTATTTTTGCTTTTCAATAGTTTGTATTATAAAAACAAAAAATTTATTTTATTTCTATCAGGTGTACAACATAATGATTTGATATTTGTATTTATTGCAAAATGATCACCACAACAAGTCTGTCAGACTTATATGGTGTGTCACCATATATAGCTACAGAATTTTTTTCTTGTGATGAGAACTTTTCAAATTTACTCTCTCGGCAACTTTCAAATATGCAATACAGTATTACTAAGTATAGTCACCATGGTGTATATTACATCCCCATAACTTATTTATTTTATAACTGGAAGTTTGTACCTTTTGACTCTCTTCACCAATTTTGCCGACCCCCCTGCCCACCTCTGGCAACTACCAATATACAATATGTTCTCTGTATTTATGAGGTTGGATTTTTTTTTTTTTTTAGATTTCACATATAAGTGAGATCGTATGGTATTTGTCTTTGTCTGACACATTTCACTTAGCATAACTCCCTCAAGTTTCATTCATGTTGTCACAAATGGCAAGATTTCATTATCATTTATAGCTGAATAATATTCTATTATATGTATATATATGTATATACACCATATTTTCTTTATCCATTCATCCATCAATGGGCACTTCGGTTGTTTCCATATCTTGGCTATTGTAAATAATGCTGCAATGAACATGGGAGTGCAGAAATCTTTTCAATAGCCTTTTTTCATTTTCTTTGAATAAATACTCAGAAGTGGAACTGAATCATATGGTAATTCTATTTTTAATTTTTTGAGGAACCTCTATACTGTTTTCCATAGTGGCTGCACCAATTTTCATTCCCATCCATAGTGCACAAGTGTTCCCTTTTCTCCACATCCTTGCCTGCACTTGTCATTGTCATTTTGATGACAGCTATTCTAACAGATATGAAGTGGTATCTCATTGTGGTTTTGATTTGCATTTCCCTGATGATTGGTGATGGTGAGAATATTTTCATGTGCCTGTTAACCACTCATATATCTTCTTTGGAAAAATGTCTTTTCAGATCTTCTTCCCTTTTCAAAATTAGATTGTTTGTTTATCTTCTTTTTTTGCTATTGAATTATATGAGTTCATTATGTATTTTGAATACTAACCCCTTATCAGATATGTGATTTGCAAATATTTTCTCCCATTTAGTAGGTTGCCTTTTCATTTTGTTGATGGTTTCTTTTGCTATGCAGAAGATTTTTAGTTTGATGTAGTCCACTTGTTTATTTTTGCTTTTGTTGCCTTTGCCCTTGGTGTCAAATCCAAAATATCATCACCAAGACTGAAGTCAAGGAGCATACTTTCTATATTTTCTTCTGAGGGTTTTATTGTTTTAGGTCTTACATTCACATCAAATCCACTTTGAGTGAATTTTTCTGTATCATGTAAGATAGTGGTCCTGTTTTATTCTTTTGCATGTGGCTGTCCAGTTTTCCCAACATCATTTATTGAAGAGATTGTCCTTTCCCCAATGGATATTCTTGGCTCCTTTGTCATAAATTAATTGACCATATATGCATGGATTTATTTCTGGGCTCTCTATTCTGTTCCATCGATCTGTGTGTTTGTTTTTATGTCAATATTATATTGTTTTGATTACTATAGCTTTGTAATATAGTTTGAAATCCAGGATCATGATGCCTCCAGCTTTGTTTTTTTATCTCATGATTTCTTGGCAGACTCATTTTTGATTTAAGGACACATATAGGCTGAAATTGGATGGATGGAGAAAGATATATCATGCAAATTGTAACCAAAGAAAGTAAGGGTGGCTATACTTGTATCAGACAAAATAGACTCATGTCAAAACTGTCTTTAGAGTCAAATAAGGATATTATATAATGATGAAAGAGTCAATTCAACAGGAAGGTATAAAAATTATAAGTATACACACAGCCAACGTCAGAGCACCTAATACATAAAGCAAATATTGAAGAGAGAAATTGACAGCAATACAATAGTAATAGAAGACTTCAATACTGCACTTTCAATAATGGATAGAACATCCAGACACAATCAGTAAAAAACCAGCAGACTTGAATACTACCATAGTCCAAATGGACCTAACAGACATTTACAGAACTTTCCACTCAACAGCAGAATAATACTCATTCTTTTCAAGTGCACATAGAACATTCTCCAGGACCATGTGTTAGATCACAAAACAAGTCTTAACATTGCTGAAATCATTTCAAGTGTCTTTTCTGACCACAAGGGTATGAAACTAGAAATAATTAACTGTAATAAAACAGAAAAATTCACAAATATGTGGAAACTAAACAACACACATTTGAACAACAATTGAGTCAGGGAGGAAATCAAGAGGGAATTTAAAAGGTATCTCAAGATGAATGAAAATGATGACACAACATACTAAAACTTATGGGATGCAGCAAAAGCAGTACTAAGAGGGAAGTTTATAGTGTGAAAGGCCTACATTAAAAAAGAAGAAATATCTCAAGTGAAAAACCTAAATTCACACTTCAAGGAACTAGAAAAAGAACAAACTAAGCCCAAAGTTAGCAGAAGGAAGGATATAGTGAAAATTAGAACAGAAATACATTAAATAGAGAATTAAAAAAACTAAGAGCTTATTTTTTGAAAAGGTAAACAAAACAGACCAACCCTTAGCTAGACTAAGAAAAAAAGAGAAGACTGAAATAAATAAAATCAGAAATGAAAAAGGAACATAAAAATGGAAAGGGATGATTAGGCACATGTGTGCGGTCATGGATTGTAATTAGTCTTTTGGTGGTTAACATGATATAATCTATGCAGAAATAGAAGTATAATGATGTACACCTGAAATTTATACAATGTTATAAACCAATGTTACTGCAATAAAAAATATATCATAAAGTTATAGTAATCAAAATAGTATGGTACTGGCATAAAGACAGACATATAAACCAATAGAATAAAATAGAAAGCCCAGAAATAAATCTATGTATCTGTGACCAACTGATGTACAAGGGTGCCAAAAACATATAATGAGGAAAAGATAGTCTTTTCAGTAAAACTCTGCTGTAAAAACTGGATATCCACATGAAGAAGAATCAAACTGATCCTCATCTCACACCATACACAAAAATAAACTCAAAATAGATTATCATGGGTGGATCAACTAGTAGAGCAAGTCTTTCTCCCACATCGTGTTAATCATTCTCCTGTTTATTCAATAGTATGTGCATGTACTCATACTGCCTCCTGTGTGAGGAGCACTATGGCGGCTCTTCAGGCAGGGCTGAATTCTCTGCATTCTCATATGCCTCTGGCACAGCCCCATGCCTGGCATAAAGTGGATGGCCAGTAAATATCACGTTAAATGGTTAACCGAGTGATTGAGAGGCTTTCAAAACTGTTTGGAAGTCATTGTGAACTTACCTCTGCCCCAGAGCCGTCTCAAAAGGAGAGATCTTTCAATATAAAACTCTGAGCCCCTCATTCACCTGCTCACTCTCTCCCCATTCCCACAGGTCAAGAGAAGGCTCCTAACCCAATCTAAACCACTATGTATATTCAATGTGCGGGAAATCATGTGTGATTCTAGGGTGAGGGTGTGTGATTTGCCAATTTGCTTTGTAGCCGCTTCCTCCCTTTGCTGAGGCAGCAGGTTACTGAGTTTCCAGAAATTCAGTGGCTTGTAATTGAACTGTAATTGAACCAGTTGGCACATTTCATCCTTGAAATCCCTGGCTTGGAAATTTGCCTCAATGGAGGTGGTAGCAGAAAACCCTTCTTGTTGCAAACAATGGCCCTCTGTTCCTCAGGCATACCTATGCATAGCAGGTTCTCATCATGATTTGGACTTCCAACCTGAGCTAGAAGAACGATTCATTTCTGACAACTGATTTTTAAAAACACTAAAAAAATGATGTTGCTCTTTGCATACACCTGCTATTTGATTCATAGCTGTGAAGTCTGCAAGCTATCACTGTTTGCAGAAAAAGTTTAAAACGCACAGTATGGAAAGAAACATATGCTCTTGTTACCTAACATTAAAACAAAATTATGTCATTATAGACAGAAGCTTAATAAAACCAATTGTTAAATTACTCCAACAATGATGGGAATATGTCAAAGACACATAGGAGCCAACTGATAAAACTCCCACTGAACAAAACTAAGACAAATTGAGCAAGAAAAGAAATAAGGAGTGTTGGATTATAACTCAAAGTATAAAATAAATATCCATATGTCCATGTGGATATAAATACATGATTTACTAAATAAATAAATGGGAGACAATACACAGATCTCCACGCAGAATAATTCCAAATTCTTGGAATGTAGATGTAAACACTCCACCATCAAAGATGGGAAGCATAACTCTTGACTCTGTACATGTGAGCTGTGCATCATATAACTTCCTTCCAAAGAGTACACTATGGAAAGAGGGAACAAAGAATAACCGTACAGTTGAGAAATCTGACAAACACTACCTTATCCAGATGATCAAGGTCAACATCAATAGCAAATCAGGTTGATAGTATGCACCCTTGATATGATGTGATGATAAAGGCACTTCACCTCTGCGGTCTTCCTCCCCAAAACCTATAACCCAGTCTAATCATGGGGAAAAAAATCAAACAAATCCCACTTAAAGGATATTCTATAAAATACCTGACCAGAGTACCTGACTCCTCAAAATTGTCAGGATCATCCAAAGCAAGGAAAAATCTGAGAAACTGCCACAGCCAAGAGGAGCCTAAGGTGACATGACAACTAAACGTAGTGTGTTATCCTAGATGGAATCCTTGACCAGAAGAAGAACATTTGATGAAAACTAAGGAAATCTGGATAAAGTATGGACTTTAGTTAATAATAACATATTAATATTAGTTCATTAGTCATGAAAAATGTCCTATAGTAAGGTAAGATATCAATAATAGGGGAAACTGGGTGTGAAGTATGTGGGGACTCTTTGTACTATCTTAACAGCTTTCCTGTAGATTTAAAACTATTCTGAATCTAAAAGTTTATTAAAAAACTGAAAAAAGTCCCAATGAAGGAAGAAAGAAACAAATGATAACACTGTAGGATTTTTCTGCAGCCCCCTGGTCAGATGAACGAGTGTGTAATGTGTTCTGATTATAAATCATAGAACATTTATTTCACTTTGCATAATACCCTCAATGTCCATCCATGCTGTCACAAATGGCTGGATTTCATCGTTTCTTATGGCTGTCAGAGGGAGAAGGTCAAATACCGTATGATTTCCTTCATTAAGTAGTAGATAATAACAACAATAAACAAACACATAGAGACAGATATTGGATTGGTGGTTACCAGAGGGGAAGGGGGGAGGGAGGAGGGCGAAAGGGATAATTCGGCACATGTGTGTGGTGATGGGCTGTAATTAGTATTTGGGTGGTGACCATGATGTAATCTATGCAGAAATAGAAGTATAATGATGTACACCTGAAATTTATACAATGTTGTAAACCAATGTTACTGCATTAAACAAAAAATTAAAAAAAAATCATACTTGAAAAAAAAAATCATAGAACATTTAGAATAGGCTTTTCTCCATTTAAGCATGCAGAGGAAGTCATCTGAATGATGGCCAACAAGCTAATTAGCCTGACTTCCCTTACTGACAAGCTGGGTTGGGGTAAGGGGAGTAGAAGTAAGGAGCAAAGAGAAGTAATGTCCCTCTAAACCAAATTTTGATTTTTTGTCAGGAATTACTTGGTGAACTAAAACAGCAGGACTTTTGGAAAAGGCCAACATTTTACTTTCAAAATTGGTAGTTTCCAAATTTCTCTGATCATTCACTCTATCAATGAAAAATGACAATAGTTTCAAATATATACGTATTTATTTTTTATTAATATGTATAGAGTACCAATATTATTAGCTAATATCCTAAGACAGAGTGTACAGAAGTTTATCACCAATGAAAATGTACATAATTTTATATGGTCTTCATGACAATTTCTAATTTATTTTACCTGCTTCATGTCAGATCTGATTAATCTGCCATTGTTTTCACTTTTTATTGGGTATTTTTGGGTGACAAAGGGCTCATATTTGGAGTAGAATAAAAGTTAGCCATGAAAAAAATTGTGATTTACTTGTCATTCCATACTACTATTTTCAATTGACATTTTGCATTCTATGTGTCCATTTTGGGGAGGACTAGTTTGCTTAAAAAGAGATCGTGTTACTTGTATACACATATGATGGAACACACACTGCAACACTTGGTAATGCACTAAGCGTTCATGGGGGTGTGGGGTCACATGGCTGGCCTCTCCACATCACAGAGCCTCCTCTTGCCTGAGACCGCTCGTACACTCGTTGACAATAATCTTCGGAAAAACCAATTGATCCATAGATTTAATACCAGCAAAATTTAACCACTATCTTTTTAAGGTAAAAATAAATAGAAACAGAAGTACTAATAGTGTCTTCTCAGGCCTAAATGAATCATCTGGAGAACTACTTGGGTGCCTGTACCTCACTCTGGAGACTATTGATAAAGTTGACCTCACAAAGGAGGAGAAGACCAGAAGTAGTTATATTGGTGGGGAATTCAGATCACTGTCGCACGTGATTCCATGGCTCATGCCAGAGTCATGGACCTGAAGGCAATGATGCAGGCTGCAAGCACCTCACTGAGCAGACGATGGCCAAGGCTGTCTTGTTCAGCCAAGTCAGATGGCATGAGCACACACTTGGGAGGAGTGAGTCTTCCAAATATCCAAGTAAAAGGGTTAAGTGAATCTGGCCTGATTTTGACCAGAGTTAGTTATTAGAGTTAATAAGTAAATAAATTCAGCAAAGTTGCAGGATATAAGATCAACACGCAAAAATCAGTTATATCACTGTGTTGTATCACTCACAATGAACAATACTAAAAGAAATTTTAAAAAACCCACATAATTCCCTTTATAGTAGTATTAAAAGGAACAAAATAAGAATACATTTCACCAAGGAGGTGAAAGACTTGTACACTGAAAGCTACAAAACACTGCACTGTTTGTTGAAAAGGCTCTCCTTCTATTGAATTGCTTTTGCCAATGGAGTCTTTGTCAAAAACTCAATTGGGCTCATTTGTGCAAATCTATTTCTGTGTTCTTTATTTTGTTCCATTGATCAAAGAGATACGTTGATCCCTTTGTGAATACCACTATGTCTTTATTTTTGTGATTATATAGTAAACCTAATATCAAGTAGAATAATTCCTCTCACTTTATTATTTTAGTCAAGATTGTTTTAGCTAATCTAGGGCCTGAAACTTTCCAGATACATTTTAGGATAAGCTTCTCTAGTCTACAGAAAAACTTGCTGTGATTTTTTAAATTTTTTGTTTATTGCAGTAACATTGGTTTATAACATTGTATAAATTTCAGGTGTACATCATTGTACTTCTATTTCTGCATAGATTACATCACATTCACACCCCAAATACTAATTACAACCCATCACCACACACATGTGCCGAATTATCCCTTTCGCCCTCCTCCCTGCCCCCTTCCCCTCTGGTAACCACCAATCCAATCTCTGTCTCTATGTGTTTGTTTATTGTTGTTATTATCTACTACTTAATGAAGGAAATCATACGGTATTTGACCTTCTCCCTCTGACTTATTTCACTTTGCATTATACCCTCAATGTCCATCGATGTTGTCACAAATGGCTGGATTTCATCGTTTCTTATGGCTGAGTAGTATTCCATTGTGTATATATACCACAGCTTCTTTATCCATTCGTCCCTTGATGGGCACTTAGGTTGCTTCCAAGTCTTGGCTATTGTGAATAACGCTGCAATGAACACGAGGGTGCATGTACCTTTACAAATTGGTGTTTTCAAGTTCTTTGGATAAATACCCAAAAGTGGAATAGCTGGATCATATGGTATTTCTATCCTTGATTTTTTGAGGAATCTCCATACTGTTTTCCATAGTGGCTGCACCAGTTTGCACTCCCACCAGCAGTGTATGAGAGTTCCCTTCTCTCCACATCCTCTCCAACACATGTTGTTTCCTGTCTTGTTAATTATAGCCATTCTGACGGGCGTGAGGTGATATCTCATTGTAGTTTTGGTTTGCATTTCCCTGATAGTTAGTGATTTTGAACATCTTTTCATGTGTCTGTTGGCCATCTGTATATCTTCTTTGGAGAAATGTCTGTTCAGGTCTCTTGCCCATTTTTTAATTGGGTTGGTAGTTTTTTTGTTGTTGAGATGCATGAGTTCTTTATATATTTTGGAGATTAAGCCCTTATCAGAAGCATGGTTTGCAAATATCTTCTCCCAATTGTTAGGTTGTCTTTTCGTTTTGTTGATGGTTTCCTTGCTGTGCAGAAGCTTTTTAGTTTGATGTAGTCCCATTTGTTTATTTTTTCTATTGTTTCTCTTGCCCGGTCAGACGTGGTGTTTGAAAAGATGTTGCTAAAACCGATATCGAAGAGCGTACTGCCTATGTTTTCTTCTAGAAGTTTCACAGTTTCAGGTCTTACATTCAAGTCTTTAATCCATTTTGAGTTAATTTTTGTGTATGGTGGAAGGCAAGGGTCTACTTTCGTTATTTTGCAAGTGGCTGTCCAGTTTTCCCAACGCCATTTGTTGAAGAGACTTTCTTTTCTCCATTGTATGTTCTTGGCTCCTTTGTCGAAGATTAGCTGTCCATTGATGTGTGGGTTTATTTCTGGGCTTTCGATTCTATTCCATTGATCTGTGTGTCTGTTTTTGTGCCAGTACCATGCTGTTTTGGTTACTATAGCTTTGTAGTATATTTTGAAATCAGGGAGAGTGATACCTCCAGCTTTGTTCTTTTTTCTCAGGATTCCTTTAGCTATTCGGGGTCTTTTATTGTTCCATATACATTTTAGGATTCTTTGTTCTATTTCTATGAAAAATGTTGTTGGAACTTTGATAGGGATTGCATTGAATCTATAGATTGCTTTAGGAAGTAAGGACATCTTAACTATGCTAATTCTTCCAATCCAAGAGCATGGAATATCTTTCCGTTTCTTTGTGTCTTCTTCAATATCTTTCAGAAATATTTTATAGTTTTTGGTGTACAAATCTTTCACCTCTTTGGTAAAGTTTATTCCTAGGTATTTTCTTTTTTTTTGTTGGAATTGTAAATGGCATTGTATTCTTAATTTCTCTTTCTGCTACTTCGTTGTTAGTGTATAGAGATGCAACTGATTTTTGTATGTTGATTTTGTATCCTGCAACTTTACCGTATTTGTTTATTACTTCTAAAGGTTTTTTGGTGGATTCTTTAGGGTTTTCTCTATATAAAATCATGTCATCTGCAAGTAGTGAGAGTTTCACTTGTTTCTTTCCAATTTGGATCCCTTTTATTTCTTTTTCTTGCCTGATTACTCTGGCTAGATCTTCCAGTACTATGTTAAACAGGAGTAGTGAGAGTGGGCATCCTTGTCTGGTTCCTGTTCTTAAAGGGATAGCTTTCAGATTTTCACCATTGAGGATGATATTAGCTGTGGGTTTGTCATATATGGCCTTTACTATGTTGAGGTACTTTCCTTCTATACCCACTTTATTCAGAGTTCTTGTCATAAATGGATGCTGTATCTTGTCCAATGCTTTCTCTGCATCTATTGAGATGATCTTGTGATTTTTATTCTTCATTTTATAAATGTGGTGTATTATGTTCATTGATTTGCAAATGTTGAAACATCCCTGCCTGCCTGGAATAAATCCCACTTGATCATGGTGTATAATCTTAATGTATTCTTGTATGTGATTTGCTAGTATTTTGTTGAGGATTTTTGCATAGATGTTCATCTGTGATATTGGCCTGTAATTTTCATTTTTTGTGTTGTCCTTGTCTGGTTTTGGCATCAGGTTAATGTTGGCTTCATAGAATGAGTTAGGGAGCTTCCCCCACTCCTCAATATTTTTGAATAGTTTGTGAAGGATAGGTATTAAGTTTTCTTTGAATGTTTGCTAGAATTCACCAGGGAAGCCGTCTGGTCCTGGACTTTAATTTTTGCAGACGGTTTTGATTACTGTTTTGATCTCCTTACTGGTGATTCGTCTATTATTCAAATTCTCTATTTATCCTTCATCCAGTTTTGGAAAGTTGTACGATTCTAAGAATTTATCCATTTCTTCTAGAGTGTCGAATTTGTTGGCATATAGCTTTTCATAGTATTCTCTTATAATCTTTTGTATTTCTGAGGTGTCTATTGTAATTTCTCCTCTTTCATTTCTGATTTTACTTATTTGAGCCTTCTCTCTTTTTTTCTTGATGAGTCTAGCTAAATGTTTGTCAATTTTGTTTATCTTTTCCAAGAACCAGCTCTTAGTTTTATTAATTTTTTCTATTGTATTTTTCAGTCTCCATTTCATTTATTTCTGCTCTGATTTCTATTATTTCCCTTCTTCTAATGATTTTGGGCTTTGTTTGTTTTTCTTTTTCCAGTGCCTTTAGCTGCATTGTTAGATTGTTTATTTGAGATTTTTCTTGTTTTTTGAGATAGGCCTGTATTGCTATAAACTTCCCTCTTAGAACTGCTCTTGCTGTATCTCATATATTCCAGCATGTCGTATTTTCATTTTCATTTGTCTCCAGGTATTTTTTGATTTCTCCTTTGATTTCTTCATTGACTCAATCGTTGTTCATTAGCATTTTGTTTAATATCCACATATTTGTGACTTTTCTGATTTTCTTCCTATAGTTGATTTCTAGTTTCATGCAGTTGTGGTCAGAAAAGATGCTTGGTATTATGTCAATCTTCTTAAATTTATTTAGACTTGTTTTGTGGCCTAATACGTCATCAGTCCTGGAAAATGTTCCACGTGCATTTGAAAAGAATGTGTTTTCTTCAGTTTTTGGATGGAATGCTCTGTATATATCTTCTAGGTCCACCTAAGGCCAATGTTTCCTTACTGATTTTCTGTTTGGATGATCTATCCATTGGTGTAATTGGAGTGTTAAAATCTCCTACTATTATTGTTACTGTCTATTTCTTTTTTTATGTCTGTTAATAATTGCTTTATATATTTAGGTGCACCTACATTGGGTGCGTAGATATTTACAAGTGTTATATCCTCTTGTTAGATTGTTCCCGTGATCATTATGTAATGCCCTTATTTGTCTCCTTTTACAGTTTTTGTTTTAAAGTCTATTTTGTGTGATATGAGTACTGCTACCCCAGCTTTCTTTTCATTGCCATTTGCGTGGAGTATCTTTTTCCATCCCTTCACTTTCAGTTTGTGAGTGTCTTTAGGTCTAAAGTGTGTCCTTGTATGCAGCATATATATGGGTCTTGTTTTTTCATCCAATCAGCCACCCTATACCTTTTAATTGGAGCATTTAGTCCATTGACATTTAAAGTAGCTATTGATAAGTGTGTACTTACTGCTATTTTTTAACTTTTTTTTCTCAGTGTTTTAGTAGTTCTTCTCTGTTCCTTTCTCCTTCTATACAGATTGATGGTCTATTTAGTTTGACCTCTGTCTGAAATCTCTACTCTTTAACTCCCCTCCTCCCTCATTTTATGTTTTTGGTATCATATCTAACCTCTTTTTTGTGTATTTGTATCCATTACCCTCTTATCATGGAAACAGATAATTTTTCCTATTTGTGGTCTTCTCTTTTCCCCTTAAATCAGTCCCTTTAACATTTCATGTAGCACTGGTTTCTTCCTTTAATTTTTGCTTGTCTGGGAAACTTTTTATCTCTCCTTCCATTTTGAATGATAACCTTGCTGGGTAGAGTATTCTTGGCTGTAATATTTTTCCTTTTAGCACTTTAAATATAGCGTGTCACTATCTTCTAGCCTGCAAGGTTTCTGCTGAGAATTCAGCTGATAGCCTTATGGGGTTTCCTTTTTATGTAACTTGTCTTTCTCCTGCAGCTTTTAGGATTCTCTCTTTATCTTTAATTCTGGACATTTTGATTATGATGTGTCTTGGTGTGGGCCTCTTTGGGTTTATCTTGTTTGGTGTTTTCTGTGATTCCTGTACCTGGATGTCTGCTTCCTTCCTTAGGTTAGGGAAGTTTTCATCGATTATTTCTTGAAATAGATTCTCTGCCTGTTTGTCTCACTCTTCTCCTTCTGGGACACCTATAACATGGATGTTAGTGTGCTTGTTGATGTCCCAGAGGTCCCTTAGACTGTCCTCACTCTTTTTAATTCTTTTTTCTTTTACCTGTTCAGCTTGGGTAATTTCTTCTAGTCTTTTGTCCAGCTCACTGATCCATTCTTCTGTATCCTCTATTCTGTTTTGGAGTCCCTCTAGTGAATTTTTCATTTCCAGTATTGTATTCTTCATTTCTGATTGGTTCTTTTTTAAATCTTCTATTTCTTTGTTGACATTCTCACTGAATCAATCTATTCTTCTACCCAGATCAGTGAGCATCCTTAACACTCTTTGCTTGTACTCTCTGTTGGGTAGGTTGCTCATTTCTGTTTCACTTAGTTCCTTTTCTGGGGTTTTGTCCTGTTCCCTTACTTGGAACATATTCCTTTGCCTCCTCATTTTGCCTCTTTCCCTGTGCTTGTGTCTATGTGTTAGGTAGGTCAGCTACGTCTCTTGCTCTAGGATAGATGACCTTATATAAGTGATGCCTTAGTAAGAGGCCTGCAGTGTGTTTCCCTCACTTCTCAATGTTCCAGGAGTGACCCCTATGTGGGCTACATGTGTCCTTCTGTTGTGGCGTGATTGCTCTCTCTTGTAGGTGCCCAGGGAGACTGAGTTATGCTCCTGGCCACCTGTTGCAATGCTCTGCTGCTTGTAGTTGTTGTGGGCCCTTCAGTCTCTTTATCAGGTGTGGGGAACCCCAGAACAGTTGGCTGCATGTTCTAATACAACATCTGTGTTTCAGTATTTCTTTTAAGTTAGTAGGCCTCCAGCATGGCAGGTTGTTAGGCTCAGGGGCTTACAAATGATATAAGCCTCCAGCCTTTAGGTCTTTTGTCAGCTCTCTGAGGATTGCAGCTGGGTGGGGCTGGCCTCAGGCATGGGAGCACCCAATTGTTTCAGGCTTTGGAAGGTGGGGCAAACCCCCTATGTGGGTCTTTGAGAAGCACAAGTCTTCTGCAGCTGACAAGTCCTGTTGCCCACAGGTCCACACACACAGTCAACATGGTCCTGCCCTGTGAGCCCACCATGACCTCCTGAAGTGGACCCAGTCTCTCCACAGTGGGAGGCCCACACACTCCACCACTGCCCCACACTCTCCACCCACTCCTTGTGCATGCCCTGTGCCACTGAAGTGTGCTCAGTCTCCAGGCTGCAGAGAATCCAGTCACCAATCTATGCAGGCCCACAAGTTGCCTGAGGGCTTGTTGTTGGGTGGGGCCGGTCCCTAGGGTGGGCTGTCTGCCCTGGCTGAGCTGGATTAAATTGATGCTCTAGTGGGGGGGGGCAGACCCTGAGCTAGCAGGCCTTAGGGAGAACTCCAATGGCCTCTGCCAACATCTGTGTCAACACACCCACACCAGGCCACAACAATGTCCGCTGCCAATGTCCCAGTCCCTGGAGAGTTCTCGCCTCTCACTTCAATGCACTCAGAACCTATCAGGTGAGTCTCTTTTCACCAAAGCACTCTGCACCTTTCTTTCTGGTAATTTTAGGTTGCTTTCTGAAACAGGTGAGTTTGCGTGTGGGCCCTTTAAGAGCCGGTTTTAATTTCTTTGTGAACCAGCTTTTCTGGCGGTACTCCCCAATGTTTTAGTAGCAGGCAAAGTCAGATAATATGCCACTTGTCTCGATTGTGCTGGGTCCACAAAATGCCCACAGTGGGAGTGCTCCCCGGCTGAGGGCCCCGCTCCTCCAGGGAGGGCTGTGTGCCTTTGGGCTGCTCCTGGGTGGCCGTGAAGTGCTGTGGCTTGTGAAGGCAGTGTTTTTTCTTTCCAGAAGGGAGTTTCTGCCTCTTCCACCTCAATTAGAATTGTCTTTTGTTGCATTAGTTCCTCTTATCCAGTTTTCAGTTCTCTCTCAGGGGTAATTATTCCATGAGTAGTTGCAAATTGACTGTGTCCATGGGAGGAGGTGAGTTCAGAGTCTGCTTATGCCACCATCTTGGCTTCTCTCCTCCAGAATTAGCAATTTAGAGGACAGAAATATGGACATGCTTTAGATGGAGGAGGAGAGAGAATTAAGACTAAGAAGAAATGAAGAAATTCTCTGAGAAATATCTCACTCAATTAGGAAATGCAACATAAGGACTATAGGTATTCCAGAGGGAGAAAGGAGTAGGGAGCTTGTTTAAAGAAATAATAGCTGAGGACTTCCCAAACCTGGGAAAGGAGTTGGAATTACAAGTAAAAGAAGCTAATAGATCTCCTAACTACATCAATGTAAAAAGACCTTCTCTAAGGCAGATATTAGTAAAACTGCCAAAAAATGACAAAAAAAAAATATATTAAGGGCAGCAAGGCAGAAGAAAAAACCTACAAAGCAACCTCTATTAGGTTTTCACCAGATTTCTCAGCAGAAACCGTACAGGCTAGGAGAGAGTGGAATGATATATTCAAAATTCTGAAAAAACTTTCAGCCAAGAATACTCTATCCAGTGAATATATTCTTCAGATATGATGGAGAATTAAAATCTTTCCCAGATAAACAAAAGCTGAGGGAGTTCATTGCCATAAGACCCCCACTATAAGAATGGATCAAGAAGGCCCTCATAACCTAAAAAAAATAAAAAGAAAGGGTTTATAAAGCCCTGAGCAAGGAGATAAATAAGAAGAGAAATTCAGAAAATTGCAGCTGTCTATGAGAACAGGTTAGCAAACAATTATAACATTAAAGATAAAGGGAAGGAAAACATCAGAAGTAACTATAATCACTTCATTTTAACCACAAATTCACAACACCAAATGGAATAACTTGTGACAACAACTTAGAGAAGAGGAAAAGGATGGAACCTGCTTAGGCTAAGGAAATAAGCGGCTACAAGAAAATGGACTATCTGATCTATGATATCTTTTATACAAATCTCACAGTAACCACACACAAAAAAATCAGAACACAGACACAAATGATAAATAAAGAGAAAACTGAGAAAACCATCGTAGAGAACTACCAAACTGAATTGGCAGTCAGAAATACATGGGACAAGAAGCAATGGAAATAAAGAACAACCAGAAAACAAGTGATAAAAAGTGATTAAGCCCTCACATATCAATAATTACTCTAAATGTAAATGGATTAAATTCTCCAATCAAAAGACACAGAGTGGCTGGATGGATTGAAAAACAAGACCCAACAGTATGCTGCCTCCAGGAATCACATCTCAGCTCCACAGACAAACACAGACTCAAAGTGAAAGGATGGAACATGATACTACAAGCTAATAGCAAACAAAAGAAAGCAGGTGTTGCCATACTTATATCAGACAAAGTAGACTTCAAGATAAAAAAGTCAATGAGAGACAAAGAGCGGCATTATATAATGATAAAAGGGACACTCCACCAAGAGGACACAATACTTATAAATATATATGCATCTAACACAGGAACACTAAAGTATATAAAGCAACGATTAACAGACCTAAAAGGGGATATTAACAGCAACACAATAAGAGTAGGGGACCTTAACAGCCCACTTACTTCAATGGATAGATCATCCAGACAGAAAGACAACAAGCAAATAGTGGAATTAAATGAAAAACTAGACCAGATGGACTTAATATAATATATATATAGAATGCCCCATCCAAAAACAATAGGATATACATTCTTCTCAAGTGTACATGGAACATTCTTTAAGATAGATTATATGCTAGGAAACAAGGCAAGCCTCAATCCATTTAAGAAGACTGAAATCATATAAAGCATCTTTTCTGACCATGATGCTATGAAACTAGAAATCAACTATAAGACAAAAGCTGAGAAAGTGACAAATATGTGGAGATTAAAGGACATGCTACTAAACAACCAATGGATCATTGAAGAAATCAAGCAATAAATCAAAAAATACCTGGAGACAAATGAAAATAAAAATACACCATACCAACTCATATGGGTTGCAGCAAAAGCAGTCCTAAGAGGGAAATTCATAGCAATAGAGGCCCACCTTCTCAAATAAGAAAAATCTCAAATAAGCAATCTTAAACTACATATGACAGAACTAGAAAAAAAAGAACAAAGTTCAAAGTCAGCAGAAGGAGGGAAATAAAAACTAGTGCAGAAATAAATGAAATTGAAACCAAAAAAAAAAAAGAAAAAAAGAAAGGATCAATGAAACTAAGAGCTGGTTCTTTGAGAAGATAAACAAAATTGACAAACCCTTAGCCAGACTCACTAACAAAAAAAGCGAGAAGGCTCAAATAAGTAAAATTAGAAATGAAAGAGGAGAAATTACAATGGATACCACAGAAATACAAAGGATTGTAAGAGAATGCTATGAAAAGCTGTATGCCAAAAAATTGGACAATCTAGAACAAATGGATAAATTCTTAGACTCATAAAACCTTCCAAAACTGAATCAAGAAGAAATAGAGAATCTGAATAGACCGATCACAAGTAAACAGATTGAAACAGTAATCAAAAACCTCTCCCAAAACAAAGTCTATGGCTAGATGGCTTCTCTGGAGAATTCTACCAAACATTCAAAGAAAATTTAATGTTTATTCTTCTCAAACTATTCCAAAAACTTGAAGAAGATAGAACACTTCCTAAAACATTCTATGAGGCCAATATCACCCTGATCCCAAACCCAGGCAAGGACCATAGAAAGAAGGAAAATTGCAGGCCAATATATCACTGATGAACATAGATGCAAAAATCCTCAACAAAACGTTGGCAAACCAAATATAGAAAAACAATAAAAGGATCATACAGCATGATCAATTGGGACTTACACCAGGGACACAAGGATGTTTCAACATCCGCAAATCAGTCAATGAGATACACCACATTAACAAAATGAGGAATAAAATCCACATCTCAATAGATGCAGAGAAGCATTTGACAAGATACAACATCCATTTATGGTAAAAAATCTTAATAAAATTGGTGTATAAGTAAAGTACCTCAACATAATAAAGGCCATATCTGACAAATTCATAGCCAACATCATACTCAATGGGCAAAAACTGAAAGCCATCCCTCTGAGAACAGGAACAAAAAAAGTTTGCCCACTCTCACTGCTCTTATTGAACATAGTACTGGAGCATTTCACCAGAGCAATTAGGCAAGAAAAAGAAATAAAAAGTACCCAAATTAACAATGAAGAAATGTCATCACTGTTTGCAGATGACATGATTTTATATATAGAAAACCCTGAAAATCCATCAAAAAACTACTAGAAATAATCAACAACTACAGCAAATGTGCAGGGTACAAAATCAACTTACAAAAGTCAGTTGCATTACTATACTTTAATAATGAACTAACAGAAAGAGAATTCAACAATACAACCCCATTCAAAATCACAACAAAAAGAACAGAATACCTAAGGATAAATTTAAGCAAGGAGCTAAAAGACCTATACAGTGAAAACCATAAGACATTATTGAAAGAAATCAATGATGACGTAAAGAAACAGAAAGATATTCCATGCACATGGATTGGAAGAATAAAAATAGTTAAAATGTCCATACTACCTAAAGCAATCTACAGATTCGATGCAATCGCAATCAGAATCCCAATGATATTATTCATGGAAATAGAACAAAAAATCCTAAAATTCATATGGGGCAACAAAAGACCCTGAACAGCTAAAGCAATCCTGAGAAAAAAGAACAAAACTGGAGGCATCACAATCCTTGACTTCAATATATACTACAAAGCAAAAGTAATCAAAACAGTATGGTACTGGTATAAACACAGACACACAGGTCAATGTAACAGAATTGAAAGTCCAGAAAAATAAACCATCTACTGACAACTAATTTTTGACAAAGGAGCTAAGAACATACAGTGGAGAAAGAGAAGTTTCTTCAATAAATGGTGCTGGGAAAACTGGGCAGCCACATGCAAAAAATGAAAGTAGACCATTATCTTTTGCTCTACACAAAAATTAACTCAAAATGGATTAAAGACTCAAAAGTAATACATGAAATCATAAAATTCATAGAAGAAAATACAGGTAGTACACTCTTTGACATCAGTCATAGAAGGATCTTTTTGAATACTGTGCCTACTCAGATAAGGGAAACAAAAGAAAAAAATAAACAAATGGGACTATATTAGACTAAAGAGCTTCTTCAAGGCAAAGGAATCCAGGAATAAAACAAAAAGACAACCCACCAACTGCTAGAAAATATTTGCAAATCGTATATCCAACAAGGGGTTAATCTCCGAAATGTATAAAGAACTCATACAACTCAACAACAACAAAACAAACAATCCAATCAACATCACTCACCATTAGGGAAATATAAATCAAAACTACAATGAGATATCATATTATGTCAGAATGGCTATAATTGCCAAGACAAAACACAACAAATGTTGGAGAGGATATTGAGAAAAGGGAACCTTCATACATTGCTGGTGGGAATGCAAACCTGTGTAGCCACTATGGAAAATAATATAGAGATTTCTCCAAAAATTAAAATAGAAATACCATATGACCCACCTATTCCACTACTGGATATTTATCCTAAGAACTCGAAATCAACAATTCAAAGAGAATTATGCACTCTTATGTTCATTGCAGAATTATTCACAATAGCTAAGATGTGGAAGCAACCCAAGAGCCCAAGAACTGACAAATGGATAAAGGAGATGTGGTATATTTATACAATGGAATACTACTTAGCCATACAAAAAGACAAAATCATCCCATTTGCAACAACTTGGATGGACCTTGAGGGTACCATATTAAGCAAAATAAGCCAGACAGAGAAAGACAAACACTGCCTGATTTCACTCATATGTGGAAGAGAAACAAATACATGGACAGAGATAACAGATTAGTGGCTACCAGAGGGGAAGGGGGTTGGGGGTGGGCATAAGGGTTAAAGGGTCACTTATATATGGTGACTGACAAGTAATAATGTACAACTGAAATTTCACAATGCTATAAACTGCTGTGACCTCAGTCAAAAAAAAAAAATGAGCCCAGACAGGAACACTTAATAAGCAGAACCTTTAGATACCCAGTACTCACGAGAGAGGTAGGAAGTCCATTCACTGGATTACTAGCCTGACATTGAAAAGTGGGCTCAAATATTTTATTATTTTATAATATTTGTTGGCATGGGTTGAAATAACAAGGGACAATTATAGGACAATATTGATAGTATGAGTGTAGTTTTTTAATCTCTTCAAATACTCCATACAAATAGGTAGAGTAAAATGGACAACATCTACAAGATAACTATGTGGCAAGTTTTTTTCCACAAGCCCCAAAATGCAAGCAGATGGGGACAAATCCCCTATAGCTAGGCCCATGTGTTAACAGCATCTGGCAGGAGTAAACTAAAGGAAATGACCCAACACGTTATGGACCTGAGAACAAGAATACCCAAATCACCACTAGGGAGTTATTGGAAAGCATGATGGGACTATTTGTAAACATGAGCTTAAACTGGGACATATTTCCTTTCGATTCCAGGTGATTGCAACAGTATAAAGCCTGAGAAAACTGGAGCAATCTGAGCGCTATGGAATTTCCTAATTGACAAACCAAAATCCCCGTCAATGACAAAGCACAGTGGCGTATATATTTGGCAGGAAAGAGACAATAGGCACAAAGAGAAAAGAAGTACAAGATATAAGAGCAAAGGAGGAACAGAGGAGGATGATCTCAAAAAGTACAAAGACATATTGTTATTACTTTGCAGATACAACGGAAGATGAAGCCCTGGAATTATGAAGCTAAATATATCCTGACCTACTCCTTCATTCTAAAAGTTCGGAAAAACCAGTTCATTAAAAAAATAATAGGAAAAGACTGTGGGTAATTTTTTAATAAATTTATTATAACTAAAAAGAGTAATGATGACAATAATGTTCCTATAGATAATAAATTATACCAGAAATACATGTCCTCAAAACAGCTCAAAACATCTAATATCACAAAGTGAACCTAACAGAAATTAAGTAAAGAAGTAGTAAGTAAATTGCATATGTCAGAATTAGAAAAACTTGGAAATAAAGTGGTAGAACTTAGGAAAAAATAGAAATTAAAAAAAATAATTATAAAAATAAATATTCAGCTAGAAGGAGCATAAATGCAACTAAGCACACTAGAAAGTGCTTGAAGAAAAATAGAAAACATAAAAGAATAAATTTTAAAACTTAAAGAGATAAAAAGGACTCTAGATGTAGTGACAGATATAGAAGGGGAGCAAAGGAGGTCCAGCATACATACAGTAGAAACACCAAAGAAGGAAACCAAAGACATGGGAAAATTAAAAAAGAGAAGAAGAAGAAGAAGACTGAAACTATATATTAAAAGTGCACACCATATTCTGGAAAATTGACTCAGAACAACCAACAACAAAAGCTATTTGAGTAAAATTACTTAACATTAAAAAAGAACTAAGAAAATCATTTGGGAATATAGGCAAACAGACTTATAAGAGAAAGGAGATCATCAGATCATCTACCTAATTTTGAGATCAACACTTTACGCCAGAAGTTGTTAAATGATCAAGGAAAGCAAATATGAGCCAAGGATTTTATGCCCAGCCAAATAGATTTTCAAAAATAAAGGTCACAAAAAAACTTTTATGAACATCAAAAACTCAGGGAGCACTGTTCCCATGAACACTTCATGCAGAATCTACTTCAGAATGAGTTTCAGACCATCCCAAACCACAAACTCATGGAGACTGGAGGTGGGCACTAAACAATATCTCCTTGTAGGACTAAGACCACTATAGGAAATGGGAAGAGAAAGAATCGGAAGAACACATGAAAAGTAGAATGAGCTGTTAATTGCCTTGTAGTGATCAACTATTTCAATAAAAATTAAATTAATTAAATGCTTAACCAAAATAGTTAGAATACCAACAAAATAAAGTGAATGCAAACATGTCTGAATCCATAAAAAAGTGAAAAAATAATAACAGAAACAGAAACAACAGTAGAAAAAATTGAAAAGCTATTATTTATTTGGGAAGAAAATGCAAGAATACAGATAAGTTACTATCTAAAAAAAATCAACCAGAAAGGTAGAAAGCACAAAGTGAAAAAATTACAAGTGTTAAGGAGAAGGTAAGCATCAAAAGAAAGGACGTTTTAAAAATTCACTTGAGACTACTCAATTCAATGCAGATGCATTAGATCTTAGACAAAATAGAAACTTTTTAACAAAAATACAATTTACCAAAATTTACCTTAGTCAAAATCTAATAGACCAATTGCTGTAAAAGAAATAAAGTAGTTGACAAGTCCCCTCGCAATAAAAGCATCAAACCCAAATGGATTGACAGGGGAATTTTACCAGTATGATAAATTCCAATCTTACTTCTATAATTTTAGAGCATGTAAAAAGAAGAAAATCTTCCAAATTTTTTTATGAGACAAATATTACATTGAAACTAAAACCTGACAAATAATTATTAAAAAAACAGCTAAAGAACATCATAATTCATGAATATTATTTCCAAATTATTAAAGAAAACATTAACAAACAAAATTTAACAGCACATTAAAAAATAATGCATCATTATAAAGTTGAGTCTATTCCAGGATATAAAAGTTGTTCAATATTAGGTAATCTATTAATATATTTCAGCATATTCATAGGACTAAGAAGAAAAACATGTTCATCTCTGTAGATGCTGAAAAATACTTGAAAACATTCTTAAAAAGACTTAATAAAATATAAACAAGTGGCTATTCCCTTAACATGAACAAACACTCACACACACATGCATGCACAGGGTAGCCCAAAAGTTGAATTTTCCTCAAGGAGGAAAATTAGTCTTTCTCACTAGTATGGGATGCCCACTATCACCACCACTATTGAGCACTGTGTTACAGATATTAATCAAAGCAAATATATAAGAGAAAACAACTAGAAGCACAATAATAGAAAAGGAAGAAGTAACACTGTTTATTTGCAAGTAACATGATCATATGTCTGGAAATCCCAAAAGAATCCATGACAAGCTGTAAATAACATGAAAATTTAATAAAGTGTCAGATTATAAAATCAGCATGTACACAATACATACACATACATATATACATATTTACATGTAATTTATATATTAATTTTTATATATTCATACTTATTAATACAAATATATATTCTAATATATATTATTATAATATATAGATATACTTCTATATGTTCACATATATATTCCAATACACACACACATATGAATATACAATGGAAAAAGAGCCTATTTACAAAAATAGACATAACAAAAACACAGAGGCATAAACTTAGCAAAAAATGAGCAAACTTCATAAGAAAAAAACTATAAACACTCCCAAAAGACATAAAAGCAGACTGAAGAAATGGAAAAATTTACCATATCTTAGATAGATAGATATAACACTTTCTCAATTTTTAAAATCCCAATAAAACAAAAGTCATCAATTTTTTTCCTAGATTAACACAGTTTGACTATAAAGATTATTTAGAAGAACATGGGGTGCGAGGTTACTTCTACCAGACATTCAAACATGCAATAAAGCCTATTAGTAAAGCAATGGGGTATTGGTTCATGAATAGCAGACAGATAAGTAGAACAGAAAATCCCCAAACTGATCCATTTATATGTAAATAGTGCAATGTGAAGGTAAGATTTCAAGTCAATAGAAAAATTTTAAAAAGTGGCATTATGATAACTGAAGAGTTATAAGGAAAAGATGAAATTGAATTGGCTCTTCACATCACACATATGGATCAATTCCAAAAGGATTCAGTATTTCAGTGTAAAAAATGGAATCATATGAGTATTAGAAGAAAATGTGGATAAAATGTCTATATAATTTAGCATTGATTCAAAATCCAGAAATAAAAAAGACAAAGATTGATACTTCTGACTAAAAAATAATTAACAAAACAAACAAACAACTTTGAGAGACAGTGTCAAGATGGTGGTGTAGGCAGACTCTGAACTCATCTCCTCCCATGGACACGACAAATTTACAACTACTCTTGGAAAAATTACCCCTGAGAGAGAACTGAAAACTGGATAAAAAGAACCCCTGCAACAAGGGACAATGCTGACTGAGGTGGAAGAGGCAGAAATTCCATTCTGGAGAGAAAAAAGCCACCTTTGAGCAGTGGTGCTTCACAGCTGGCTGGGAGCAATCCTAAGATATAAAGCCTTTCCTAGAGGAGTTGGGGGGGATCTGACCAGGGGAGCATAACTGCTATAAGCTGCTCTTAGACTCAGCAAAATTGAGATGATATGTGGCTTTGCTGGCTACTGAAAACAAATGGGAATACTCGCAGAAAAGCTATTGGACCCAAGGGGAAAAAAAGCCTGCTCTTAAAAGGCCCATGCACAAATTCACCCATTTCAGAAAGCAACCTAAAATCACCAGAAAGAAAGGTGCAGGGTCCTTTGGTGAAAAGAGACTCACCTGATAGGCTCTGGGTGCATCTCAGTGAGAGGTGAGACCTCTCCAGGGACTGATCATTGGCGGCAACGATTACTGTGATGTAGTACATGCGTGATGACACAGATGCTGGCAGATGCCATTGGAGTTCTTCCACTGGCTTCTTAGCCCAGAGTCTGCACCACCCACTACAGCATCAATTTAATCCAGCTTAGCCAGGGAAGGTGGCCTGCCCTAAGGACTGGCCCCAGCCAACAGCAAGCCCTCTGGCAATTTGTGGGCACGCATAGGTGGGGTGTCTGGAACCTCTGAAGTCGGGTGAGTGGGTCTGCTTCTGTGCGGCAGGGCATGTGCAAGGAACAGGTGGAGTGTGTGAGGCAGTGGTGGAGTGTGTAGGACCTCTGCAGTGGGGCAACGGAGTATGCCTCAGTGGGTAGGGAGCATGCATGGGGCAGGAATGTGGTGATGGGGGTCTGTGACCCGGTGGGTGGTGGGGCTTGACAGCTGCAGTAGACTTGTGCTTCTCAAACAGCCATATAGGGGATTGCCCCACCTTCCAAAGCCTGAAACAATGGGGTGCTCCCATGCCTGGGCCAGCCCAACACAGCTGCAATCCTGAGAGAGCTGACAACAGTAATGCAGGCCAGAGGCCTACAGCAATTATAAGCCTCTGAGCCTAGCAACCAGCCATGCAGGGGGCCTACTCACTTAACAGGAGAAACTGCAACAGGAATGTGCGATTAGACCTTGCAGCCAACTGTGCTGGGGCACACCACACTAGATAAAGAGAAGGAAGGGTCCATGGCAGCCACGTGCAGCTGAGCAATACAACCAGCCAGCCAGGGGGACTGCCTAGCCTCTCTGGGAACCTGCAGCCAGAGCAACCCTGCCACAACAGAAGGACACACATAGCTCACAGAGGGGACACTCCTGGAACATTTGGAACTGGTGATGAGAAGGAAGCACAGTGCTGGGCCTCATAAGGCATCTCTTACATAAGGCCACCTCTCCAAGAATGGGAGACATAGCTAATCTTCCTAACACATAGATATAAGCACAGAGAAAGAGGTAAAATGAGGAAACAAAGGAATATGTTCCAAATAAGGGAACAGGCCAAATCTTCAGAAAAAGAACTAAATGAAACAGAATTAAACAATCTACTTGATGAAGAGTTCAAACAAAAAGTCATAAGGATGTTCACTGATCTTGGGAGAAGAATGGGTAAACTCAGTGAGAATTTCAACAAAGAATTGGAAAATATAAAAAAGAACCAATCAAAAATGAAGAATACAATAATGGAAATGAAAAATTCACTAGAGGGACCCAAAAGCAGATTAGATGATATAGAAGAATAGATTAGCGAGCTGGACAAAAGACTAGAAGAAATAACCCAAGCTGAACAGATAGAAAAAGAAGAATTAAAAAGAATGAGGACAGTCTAAAGGACCTCTGGGACAACATCAAGTGCACTAACATCCATATTATAGGTGTCCCAGAAGGAGAAGAGTGAGACAAAGCGGCAGAGAATATATTTGAAGAATTAACAGCTGAAAGCTTTCCTAACCTATGGAAGGAAACGGACATCCAGGTACAGGAAGCACAGAGAGCAACAAACAAGATAAACCCAAAGATGCCCATACCAAGTCACATTATAATTAAAATGTCAAGAGTTAAAGATAAAGAGAGAATCCTAAAAGCCGCAAGAGAAATGCAACAAATTACAAAGGATACCTCATAAGGTTATCAGCTGACTTCTCAGCAGAAACCTTACAGGCTAGAAGGGAGTGGCATGCTATATTTAAAGTGCTGAAAGGAAAAAACCTACAGCCAAGAATACTCTAGCCGGTATGGTTATCATTCAGAATGGGATGAGATAAAGAGTTTCCCAGACAAGCAAAAAATAAAAGAGTTTACCATCAAGACACCAGCTTTACAAGAAATGCTAAAGGGACTTATTTAAGTGGGAAAGAGAAGACCACAAATAGAAACAAGAAAATTATGAAAAAAGCAATATAATCACTGGTAAAGGCAAATATATAGTAAAGGTAACAGATCAACCAACTATGAAGACAACATGAAGATCAAAAGATAAAAGTACTAAAATTATCTATTTCCGGGATAAGAGTGTAACACACACACAAAAGAGGTTAGACATGATATCAAAAACATAAAATGTGGGACAAAGGGAGTAAAAGAGTAGAGATTTCAGCAAGAGGTCAGACTAAAGAGACCATCAACTTAATATAGATTGCTATATACATAGTTTATTACATATGAACTTCATAATCACAAACCAGAAACCTATAATCAATACACAAAACATTAAGAGAAAGATACCTCAACATAATACTAAAGAAAGCCATCAAACCACAAGGGAAGAGATCAAGAGAAGAAGAAAGGAACAGAGAAGAACTACAAAATACCCAGAAAAAAAGTAACAAAATGTCAATAAGTACATACTAATCAATAGCTACTTTAAATGCCAATGGACTAAATTCTCAAATTAAAAGGCATAGGGTGGTTAATGGCATAAAAAACCAAGACCCATATATATGCTGCTTACAAGAGACACACTTCAGATCTAAACATACTCAGACTGAAAGTGAAGGGGTGGAAAAAAGACACTCCATGCAAATGGCAGCAAAAAGAAAGCTGGGGTAGCAATACTCATGTCAGATAAAATAGACTTTAAAAAAAAAGTGTAACAAGAGACAAAGAAGGACACTACATAATGATAAAGGGAACAATCCAATGACAGGATATAACACTTGTAAATATCTATGGACCCCATAGGAGCACCTAAATATATAAAACAATTACTAACAAATGTAAAAGGAAAAATCGACAGTAGAACAATAATAGTAGGGGAGTTTAACACTCCACTTACACCAATGGATAGATCATCCAAACAGAAGATCAATAAGGAAACATTGACCTTAAATGTCACATTAAACCAGAAGGCCTTAGTAGACATATACAGAACATTCCCTACAAAACCCACAGAATACACATTCTTTTCAAATTCACATGGAACATTCAACAGGATTGATCATATAAGGCCACAAAACAAGTCTCCATAAATTTAAGAAGATTGAAATAATACCAAGCATCTTTTCTGACCACACGGTATGAAACTAGAAATCAACTACAGGAAGAAAATCAGAAAGGCCAAATATGTGGAGATTAAGCAAAATTCTACTGAACAACTATCAAGTCAATGAAGAAATCAAAGGAGAAACAAAAAAATACCTGGAGACAAATGAAAATGAAAATACGACATGCCAATATTTACGGGATACAGCAAAAGTGGTTCTAAGAGGAAAGTTAGTAGCAATACAGGCCTATCTCAACAAACAAGAAAAATCTCAAATAAACAATCTAACAGTGCACCTAAAGGAACTGTTAAAAGAAGAACAAACAAAGCCAAAAATCAGCAGAAGGAAGGAAATAATAAATATTAGAGTAGAAATAAATGAAATATAGACAAAAAAAAAAACAGTAGAAAAAAATCAATGAAACGCAGAGCCGGTTCTTTTAAAAGATAAGCAAAACTGACAGACCTGTAGCTAGACTTACCAAGAAAAAAACAGAAGGCTTATTTGAGAAGGCTCAAACAAATAAAATCAGTAATGAAAGAGGAGAAATTACAATGGACACCTTAGAAATACAAAAGATTATACGAGAATATTACAAAAAGCTGTAGGCCAACAAAGTGGATAATCTAGAAGAAATGGATAAATTCTTAGAATCGTACAACCTTCTAAAACTGAATCAAGAAGCATTAGAGAATTTGAATAGACCAATCACTAGTAAGGAGATTGACACAGCAATCAAAAACCTCCCCAATAATACAAGTCCAAGACCAGACGGCTTCCCTGGTGAATTCTACCAAACGTTCAAAAAAGACTTAATACCTATCCTTCTCAAACTCTTCCAAAAAATTAAAGAGGAGGGAAAGCACCCTAACTCATTCTACGAAGCCAACATCACCCTGATACCAAAACCAGACAAGGACAATACAAAAAAGAAAATTACAGGCCAATATCACTGATGAACATAGATGCAAAAATCCTCAACAAAATACTAGCAAATCAAATACGACAATACATTAAATAGGTCATACACCATGATCAAGTGGGATTTATTCCAGGGATGCAGGGATGGTTCAACATTCACAAATCAATCAACTGGATATATCACATTAACAAAATGAAGAATGAAAATCACATGATCTTCTCAATAGATTCAGAGAAAGCATTTGACAAGCCACAGCATTCATGATAAAAACACTGAATAAAATGGATATAGAAGGAAAGTATCTCAACATAACAAAGGCCATATATGAAAAACCCACAGCTAATATCACACTCAACAGAGAAAAACTGAAAGCTATCCCTCAAAGAACAGGAACCAGACAAGGATGCCCGCTTTCACCAGTGTTATTTAACACAGTACTGGAAGTCCTAGCCAGAGCAATCAGGCAATGAAAAGAAATAAAATGGATCCAAATTGGAAAGGAAGAAGTCAACCTGTCACTATTTGCAGATGACATGATTTTATATAGAGAAAACCCTAAAGAATCCACCAAAAAACTTTTAGAAATAATAAATGAGCACAGTCAAGTTGCAGGACATAAAATCAATGTACAAAAAAGATTTGCATTCCTATACACTAACAATGAGATAGCAGAAAAAGAAATTAAGAATACATTCCCATTTAAAATTGCAACAAAAAATAATAAATTACCTAGGAATAAACTTAACCAAAGAAGTGGAAATTCTGTACACAGAAAACTATAAAACATTGTTGAAAGAAATTGAAGAAGACACAAAGAAATGGAAAGATATTCCGTGCTCTTGGATTGGAAGAATTAACATAGTTAAAATGTCTCTACTTCCTAAAGCAATCTATAGATTCAATGCAATCCCTATCAAAGTTCCAACAACATTTTTCACAGAAATGGAACAAAGAATCCTAAAATTTATATGGAACAATCAAAAGACCCCAAATAGCCAAAGGAATCCTGAGAAAAAAGAACACAGCTGGAGGTATCACACTTTCTGAATTCAAAATATACCACAAACCTATAGTAAACAAAACAGCATGGTACTGGCACAAAAACAGACACACACATAAATGGAACAGAATAGAAAACCCAGAAATAAACCCACACATCTATGGACAGCTAATTTTCGACAAAGGAGCCAAGAATATACAATGGAGAAAGGAAAGTCTCTTCAATAAATGGTGTTGGGAAAACTGGACAGCCACATGCAAAAGAATGAAAGTGGACAATTATCTTACACCAGACACAAAAATAAACTCAAAATGGATTAAAGACTTGAATGTAAGACCTGAAACCATGAAACTTCTAGAAGAAAACAGGCAGTATGCTCTTTGACATTGGTCTTAGCAGCATGTTTTCAAGTACCATGTCTGACTGAGCAAGGGAAACAATAAAAAAAATAAACAAATGGGACTACTTCAAATTAAAAAGCTTTTGCATGGCAAAGGAAACCATCAACAAAATGAAAAGAAAACCTAACAATTGAGATAAGACCATATTTGCACCCATATATCTGATAAGCGGTTAATATCCCAATATATAAAGAACACATACATCTCAACAACAAAAAAACTAACAACCTAATTAAAAAATGGGCAAAAGATCTAAACAGACATTTCTCTGAAGAAGATATACAGATGGCCAACAGGCACATGAAAAGATATTCCACACCACTAACTGTCAGGAAAATGCAAACCAAAAACTACAATGAGATATCAACTCACTCCCGTCAGAACGGCTATAATTAACAAGGCAGGAAACAATAAGTGTTGGAGAGGATGTGGAGAAAATAGTACTCTCATACACTGCTGGTGGTAGTGCAAACTGGTGCAGCCACTATGGAAAACAGTATGGAGATTCCTCAAAAAATTAAGAATAGAACTACCATATGATCCACCTATTCCACTGCTGGGAATTTATCCAAAGAACATGAAAACATGAATGTGTAAAGATACATGCTCCCCTATATTCATCGCAGTATTATTCACAATAGCTAAGACCTGGAAGAAACTTAGGTGCCCATCAAGGGACGAAAGAAGATATGGTATATATACACATGGAATACTACTCAGCCATGAAGAAGGATGAAATCTGGCCATTTGTGACAACATGGATGGACCTTGAGGGTATCATGCTAAGAGAAATACGTCAGAGGGAGAAAGTCCAGTACTGTATAATCTCACTTATAAATAGAAACAAGAAACAATCACATAGAGATGAAGATTGGATTGGTGGTTACCAGAGGGGAAGAGGGGAGGGAGGAGGGCAAAACAGGTGATTAGGCACCTCTGTATGGGGATAGATTGTAATTACTCTTTGGGTGGTGAACATGATGTAATCTACATAAAAATCAAAATATAGTGATGTATGTCTGAAATTTATATAATTTTATAAACCAATGTTACCGCAATACAAAAAAAAAGTTTGCAGGCAACACCATAAGCAAAGAAAATGTATTTGCAATTACAGAGAAAGAGGTTATATTCTTAACACCCAAAGTTTTTCTAATACTACAGAGGAAAATGACCAAGAACTCCAAAGAAATATGGGATAGAATAATGTATCAGTCACAGAAAAATAAATGCAAATTGTTCTTAACCATATGAGAAGATTCTCAAATATGCTTATAATAAAAGAAATCCCAATTAAAACTACATTAGGATTCCATTTTTAGTTACCAGATTGGTAAAATCCTAATGTTGACTACATATGCTGTTGGTCAAGCTGTGCGGGGACAGGTGCTCCTGCACGTTGTTAGCAGCAACAATTTGGTGTATAATAGGGGTCGCAACCTCAAATGAGCAAGGAAATGATAAAATTTGATCCATTTCTCAGATCATATATCAGAAGTGGGATTTGGCAATATCTAGCAAAATTGCACATGCCTTTATCCTTCAACTCAGCAATCGCTGGCAATCCATCCCACAGATACACTGGCAAAAGTTCTAAAAGACATATACAAAGGCTATTCACCGCAGGACTCTGCAATAGCAAAAGACTAGAAATTACCCAAATACATATAAACAAGGTAGATTATACTACGGTATATCTCAACAGTGGAGTATCATTGTAAAAGCAATGAGGAATATCTCTAGTGACCTCTACACAGTTATGTCCAGCGTGTATGAAAAAGCAAGGTAGAGAAAAATGATTATAGTATGCTGCTATTTAGCTAAGAAAGGGAAATATGGTTCCATATATGTATCAACTATATTTTACAAACAACAAACAAAGGAAGAATAATCCATGATTTTTAAAATTATTATCTATGGAAAGGATAAAATGGAGAGGACAAGAGTAGAAGCTAGGCTTTTTTTTTAATTGAGGCATAATTGCTATATAACATTATGTTACTTTCAGGTATATAACATAACAATTAAGTAACTGTATATATTGTGAAATTATCACCACAGTAAGTCTGGTTAACATCCATCACCATATGTAGACAAGTTATGTGTCTCCTAGTGGAAGAACATAGCATAGTGGATAAAATAGTCTTTTTATTTTATTTATTTATTTTTTGTTTATTGCAGTAACATTGGTTTATAACACAGCATAAATTTCAGATGTACATCATTATACTTCTATTTCCATATGGATTACATCATGTTCTCATGTTTCATAACTTATTTCACTTTGCATAATATCCTTAATGTCCATTGATGTTGTCACAAATGGCTGGATTTCATCGTTTCTTATGGCTGAGTAGTATTCCATTGTGTATATACACCACAGCTTCTTTATCCATTCCTCCTTTGATGGGCACTTAAGTCGCTTCCAAGTCTTGGCTATCGTGAAAAATAGTCTTGCTAAGAAAAAGAAGCTGCAGAAGGAAAAGGAGTTGGAGGAAGAGAAGAAGGAGGTGGGGGAAGCAGTAAAAACTCTAGATCCAAATACCAATTTATGAAAATTACAGAGGATAGGAAAACATATAAAACAACACCATGGGTACACATTCAGTAATTCCAAATTGTGGAAATCTTTACAGGACAAAGAACCTAGTTTCTTTGACAAATAAATTGCAAGGAACAAAAAGAGATGGAGGACAATTTTATGGATAAAAGGGATTTAAGGAACAAACCACCCAATCACAATACACAGACCTCATTTATATATTGATGCAAACAAGTAAATCATTAGGAAAAATAACATCTATGAAACAATTAGAAATATGAACACTGACTGGGAATAAAACGATCTGAAAGAATTAGTGTCCATTTTTTAGATGTAGTATGTTTTTAAAAATTCCTTTTTCTAAAGACATACATAGTGTAATGTTTGGGGATAAAATTATGAAGTCCTTGATTTTTTTAATGGTCAATTAATTTTCCTTTTTATTCAGCTATATTAAGGTATATTTGACCAATAAAATTGTATATATTTAAAGTGTACAACTTGATGATTTGATATATGTATATGTTATGAAATGATTACTACAATCAGGCTAATTAACATATCCATCACCTCACATAGTTACTTTTGGTTGGTTGTTTGTGGTGAGGATACTTAAGGACTATTCTCTTAGCAAATTTCAAGTACACAACACAGTATTATTAACTATAGTCACCATGCTGCACATTAGATCCCCAGAACTTATTCATTTTATTGCTGAATGCTTATACAGTTTGATCAATATCTCCTCCACCACATCCCCCCCACAGCCTTTGGTAACCACCATTCTACTCTCTGTTTCTATGAGTTCCACTTTTTAAGACTTCATATGTAAGAGATATCATGAAGCATTTGTCTTTCTAATTTCACTTAGCATAAAGCTCTGTAATATCATCCATACAGTTGCAAATGGCAAGATTTCCTTCTTTCGCATGGCCAAATAATGTGTGTGTGCATGTGTGTGCATGTATAAATGTATATATTTATCCATTCATCTGTCAATGGAAACTTATGTTGTTTCCAAGATATATCTTAGCTACTGTGAATAATGCTGCAATCAACATGGGGGTGCATACACCGCTTCAAGATAGTCATTTCATTTCTTTTGGATACATGCCCAGAAATGGGATTGCTGGATCATATGGTAGTTCTATCTTTAATTTTTGAGGAACCTCCATATTCTTTTTCATGGTGGCTGTACCAGTTTACATTTCCATCAACAGTGCACAAGGTTCTGTTTTCACCACATCCTTGCCAGAACTGATTATCTCTTGTCTTTCTGGCGACAGCCATCCTAACAGGTGTGAGGTGATATCTTAATGTGGTTTTGATTTTTCATGTACCAATTAGCCATCTGTATGTCTTCTTTGGAAAAATAACTATTCACTTCCTTTGTTCATTTTTTAAGTTGATTGTTTATTCATTTATTTAGGCTATTGTGTTGTATGAGTTCCTAATATATTTTGGATATTAACTCCTTGTCAGGTAGAAGGTTTGCAAATATTTTTTCCCATTCTGTAGGCTGCTTTTTCATTTTGTTGATAGTTTCTTTTGCTGTGCATAAGCTTTTTACTTTGAAGTAGTCCCACTTATTTATTTTTGCTTTTGTTGCCTATGATTTTGGTGTCATTCAAAAAATCATTGTCGAGATCAATGTCAAGGAGTTCCAGGTCTTACATTTAAGTCTCTAATCCATTTCAAGGTAATTTTTGTGACTGGTGTAAGATAGGGGTCCAGTTTCATTCTTTTGAATGTGGATATCCAGTTTTCTCAACAGTACTTTATTGAAGAGACTATCCTTTCCCTATTGTGTGTTCTTGGCACCCTTGTCAAAAATTAGTTGACCTACATATCTGTGGGTTTATTTTTGGATTCTCAATTCTGTTTCAGTCTATGTTTTTATGCCAGTACTGTGCTGTTTTGATTAGTATATCTTTGTAGTATAGTTTGAAATCAGACAGTGTGATGCCTCCAGCTTTGTTCTTTTGGCTCTAAGATTACTTTGACTATTTGGGGTCTTTTGTAGTTGCATACAAATTTTAGGATTTTTAAAAATTTCTCTGACAAATGCCCATGAAATTTTGATAGAGATTGCAATGAACCTGTAGATCACTTTCAGTAGTATGGACATTTTAACAATATTAATTTTTCCAATCCTTGAACATCAGATATCTATTCATTTATTTGTATCTTTCTCAATTTCTTTTATCAATGCCTTACAGTTTTCAGTGTACAAAGCTTTCACCCTCTAGGTTAAATTTATTCCTAAGTATTTTCTTTTTTAAAAAATGTTATTGTAAATGGCATTGTTTTCTTAATTTCTCTTTCTAATAGTTTGTTGTCAATGCATAGAAGTACAATAAATTTTTGTATATTGATTTTGTATCATGAAATTTTACTGAATTTGTTTATTAGTTGTAATAGGTTTTTTTTTTGGTGAAGTCTTCAGGGTTTTCTATATATAAGATCATGTCGTCTGCAAACAGAGACAATTTTACTTCTTCATTTCCAATTTGAATGCCTTTTATTTATTTTTCTTGCCTTATTGCTCTGGCTAGGACCTCCAGTACTCTTGAATAGAAGTGGCAAAAATGGACATCCTTGTCTTGTTCCTGATCTTAGAGAAAAATATTTCAGCTTTTCACTGTTGCAGATGATGTTAGCTATGGGCTTCTCACATATGATCTTTATTACGTTCAGGTACGTATCTTCTATATCCTATTTGTTAAGATTTTTATCATGAAAGAATGTTGAATTTTAATAACGCTTTTTCTGTAACTATTAACATGATAATATGATTTTTATCCTCCATTCTGTTAATGTGGTATATCACATTTATTGATTTGCATATGTGAAACCATCCCTGCGTTCTGGGGATATAGCCAACTTGATCATGGTGTATGATTCTTTTAATGTGTTGTTAAATTATGTTTGCTAATGTTTTGTTGAAGAATTTGCATCTGTATTCATCAAGTGTATTGTTCTGTAATTTTTTTTCTTATACTATCCTTGTCTGGCTTTGGTATCAGCATAATGATGGCCTCATGAAATAAGTTTGGAAGTGTTCCCTCTTCTTCAATTTTTTGGAAGAGTTTGAGAAAAGTAGGCATTAATTCTTTAAATATTTGGTAGAATGCAGCAATAAAGCGATCAAGTCCTGGGCTTTTCTTTGTTGGGAAGTTTTAGATTACTGCTTCAATCTCCTTCCTCATCGTAGTCTGTTCAGATTTTCTATTTATTCATGGTCTCCTCTTGGTAGGTTGCATGTTTCCAGTTATTAATCTATTTTCTAAGTTATCCAATTTGTTGGCCTGTAATTGTTCATGATAGTCTCTTATGATCCATTTTATTCCTTGGTATCAGTTGTAATGTCTCCTCTTTCATTTCTGATTTTATTTATTTGAGACTTCTCTTTTTTCTTCCTTAACTAGTTACTCTAGCTAAAGGTTTGTCAATTTTGTTTATCTTTTCAAAAAAACAACTTTTAGTTTCATTGATCTTTTATATTGATATTTTGGTCTCTATTTTATTATTGCTGCTTTGATCTTTATTATTTCCTTCCTTGTGCTAACTTTGCGCTTAGTTTGATCTTCTTTTTCTAGTTCCTTGAAGTGTAAAGTTAGGTTGCTTATTTGAGATTTTTCTTCTTTTTTAATGTAGGTGTTTATTGCTATATACTTCTCTCTTAGAACTGCTTTTGCTGCATTCCATAGGGTTTAGTGTGTAGTTTCAATTTTCATTTGTTTCAACACATTTTTTTAATTTCTTCTTTGACTCATTGGTTGTTCAGAAGCGTGTTGTTTAATTTCCACATATTTATGAGTATTCTAGCTTTTCTCCTTTTACTGATTTATAGTTTCATACATATTGGCCTGTAGATATACTTGGCATAATTTCAATCTTCTTCAATTTGTTAAGACCTGTTTTGTGATCTAACATATAATCTATCTTGGAGAATGTCCCACATGCACTTAAGAAGAATGCGTATTTTGCTGTTATTAGATGGAAAGTTCTGTATATGTCTTTTAGGTGTGTTTGGTTTAAAGTATAGCTCAAGTCTAATGTTTCCTTATTGATTTTCTGTTGTATGATCTATTTATTCTTGAAAATGTGTTATTAAAGTCCCCTACTATTTTTGCATTGTTGTCTATTTCTCCTTTCAGATTTGTTAGTATTTGCTTAATATATTTAGGTTTTCCAATGTTGGAGATCTCTATCTCTATCTATCTATCTATCTATCTATCTATCTATCTATCTATCTATCTATCTATCATCTTCTATCTATTATCTATCTATCTATCTATCTATCTATCTATCTATCTATCTATCTATCTATCTATCATCTATCTATCTATCATCTATCTATCTATCTATCTATCTATCTATCTATCTATCTATCTACCTACCTATATCTCTCTCTCTCTTTCTGTCATCATCTATCTATCTACATACATATATTTAAAATTGTTACATCCTCTTGATGAATTTACTCCTTTTATCATTATATAATGATCTTATTTGTCTCTTGTTGTATTTTTTGACTTAAAGTCTATTTTGTCTGGTAAATATAGCTACTTTGCTCTCTTTTGGTTTCTATTTGCATCCAATATCTTTTTCCATCCCTTCACTTTGAACATTTGTGTGTTCTTAAAGCTGAAGTGAGTTTTTTGTTAGCAGCATATAGTTGTGTCTAGTTCTTTTATCCATTCAGCCACTCTATGCCTTTTGATTGGAGAATTTAATCTATTTACGTATCAGGTAATTATTGATAGATTAGGAATTACTGATGCCATCTTCTTGTTTTCTGACTGTTTTGTAGTTCCTTTGTTTCTTTCTTCCTCTCTTGCTGTTTTCCTTTGTGAATTGATGATTATCTGTAGTGGTATGCTTCGATTTCCTTCTTTTTATCTTTTTTGTATCTATTGTTGGGTTTTGCTTGTGGTTATCATGAGGCTCATATAAAATATGCTATAGTTATAACACTCCATTTTCAGCTGATAATAACTTCAATCACATACAAAAGCTTTCTTTTACTCCTCCTCCAACATTTATGTTTTTGATGTTACCATTTGTTTCTTTTTATATTGTATATTCATTAACAAATTATTGTAGCTATAGTTATTTTTAATATTTTTGTCCTTTAACTTTTATACTAGAGTTAAGTGATTAACATGCCACCATATTACAAAATTAGAGTATTCTAAATTTGACTATATACTTACCTTTTCCAGCATGTTTTATATTTTCATATAATGTCCTTTCATTTCAGCTTGCAGATCTCTTTTCAGCATTTCTTATAAGGCAGGTCTAGTCGTGATGAACTTTCTCAGCTTTTGTTTGTCTTAGGGTCTTTATCTCTCCATTTCTGAAGGACAGCTTTGCTGGGTAAAGTATTCTTGGTTGGCATTTTTGTTTTTTCTGCATTTTGAGTGTATCACCCCACTCTTTCCTGGCCTGCAAGGTTTCTTCTCAGAAAGCCACTGATAGCCTTATAAGGGTTCTCTTATATATGAGGATTTTTTTTTCTCTTGCTTGTTTTAAAAGACTCTCTTTGAGTTTAGACAATTTTATTAAATGTTTGAAGAAAATCTTTTTGGGTTAAATCTTTTTGGATATCAATTAGCTTCATAAGTTTGGATGTCCAAATTGCTCCACAGTTTTGGGAAGTTCTCAGCCATTATTTTTTTAATAAGCTTTCCGCTCCTTTTTCTCTCTCTTCTTCTCTAATACTACAATAACGCATAAATTGTTTCACTTGATGGTATCCCATAATTATGTGGGCTATCTTCACTCTTTTTCATTTTTTTTTACTTTCTTCCCCTCTGAGTGGATAATTTCAGGCGGGCTGTCTTCAAATTCACAAATTCTTTTTTCTAACTGATCAAGTCTGTTCTTAGTGCTGTCTGTTGCATTTTGCATTTCACTCATTGCATTCTTCAGCTCCAGATTCGTTTTTCTTTTTATACTTATATCTCTCTTGCAAACTCATTTTGTTCATGGATTGATTTCCTGATTTTGTTTAATGTTCTTCATGCATTTTCTTGTAGCTCACTGAGCTTCCCTAAAACAACTATTTTGAAATCTTTATCAGGTAAATTACAGATTTTCATTTTTGGGGGTCAATTACTGGAAAATTATTATCTTCCTTTGGTGATATCATGTTTCCTTGATTTTTCATATTCTTTGAAGTCTTGCAGTACTGTCTTCATATTTGAAGAAATCACCTCCTCCAGTCTTTACTGATTGGCTTCAGGAGAGAAATACCTCTTTTAGCCCTGCTATCGCAGATCTTTTCTATTGACACACCTGCTCCATATTCCTTGCTCACTCTTGGGAGTGAATTCTTAAGATTGTTTTCCTTCTCTCAATCCTGCAAAAGCAGAACAGGTGCTGACAGCCTCCAATTTACTTTCACTAGGATGCTGCTGAATGATCAAGTTTATGTGCTTTCTCCCAATCTCAGAGAATGAGGCCAGCTTTCTGCATGTGTTCACTAGCCATCTGCAAAGGTTCACACTTTCCACCCTTGGGGGCACACCCAGGGAGCGGGCCATGGAGTGAAAGTATGTGTGTATGAGTCACATGTGGTGTTGGGGGAACTTCTGCATCAGTTCGGGGGGGGGGGGTCTGTAGGCAAGGAATCCCCAGTAGCTCATGGCAGGCTTCTTGATGGAGGTTATGAAGTAGTTAGTAGGATCTATGTCCCTTTGATCCTTTCTAAGAGCCCTGGTTGTTGTTCTCCCAGCCCTCCTTTCCCCATAGTTGTGCAGCACACCTCAGTATTCTGAATGGGGTGAGAAAGAGGTGGGCTGTTTGGCAGCATCTCACACAGCTGGGGAAGCTGGGTACTCAGTTACATGCTCTCACTTTATCCTGTGGAAGAATGTGTAGGCTGGCAAGTTCTCTCCTGGAAATGGGCTGTGCCACCTTGTGGGAGTGGTGCCACGGGTAATATGAAGTGTTTCCATTACCGTCATCAGTGAATCCAATTTTGGATTTTTTTTGCTCTAACGGTGTGCTGGAACTTCTCTTCTGGATTCCCAGACTTCCACAGAGACCCTCTCATCTGTGGGTGATTGACAAGGTCGGTGTTCTTAGGGCAGAAGACAGTAGAAAACTCCTATCCCACTATTTTGCTGATGTCACTCTCCCTGGATCTTCTTTAGAATAATTTGGAAAATTAGTAAGTGGGTGGGAGAATAAACAAAGCCAAACTGACCAAGAGTGGCTACTTTTTGAATCAAGGAGATTGGTAGAAAGAGAGTCATTATAATATTCTTTTTGCATTTATAGATTTTTGAAATTTTCAAAAATAAAAATATAGAAAAAATATTTCATAAGGGATTCACTCATGCTTTAATAGTCATCTGGCTTTCAGATTAACTTAGTGTTTTCTGAGACACTTACTTCTCTCATTATTTTGTATTTCTCAGACATTTAAGTCAGAAGGAATTTGAAATCTCTATATGAAATAGCTTTCTTCGCAAGTGCACCCCATCTCAATTGACTTTTCATGGCTCAAAAACTGCTCTCTGGGTTTAGGTAGAGACACCTGGTCATTCCAGATAAGTATGCCTATTGGCAAGTGGTCAGGTTTCTCCATTGTGGACCTTAACATTTACCATAAATTCATAAGCATAAATATACATTTAATAGATGCCATATGTTGGTTCACTGCTTGACATTCATAGATGAATTCATAGACTTCCCCATCTTTACCCTTCTTTCTCTCATTTAACATATCTTTTTTGTTTAATCACTGGGGTACCTGATTTCATTCAGTGCTATTATTTTTCTTTCTTAAATTTCTTGCTTCTTTGAGGTAAACACAAAAGACTCACAAAACTAGAGGAGGGGGTGCTATAGCAATTTAGATACAGAGGTAACAGTGTTCATTGCCTATGTAGAGGCCAAGGGATCAGCTTGGTGAATAGAGGGAGGCAAAATTGGAGAGTTAGAGGATGAATCAATTTATACAATGCGTCTGGTAACTTCTGGTATAGAATAGATTAAACCACCTCTTATTTTGGTTTTCTATTGCTGCATAACAAACCATCCCTAAAAGTAATGGCTTAAAAGAACAACCATTTTATTTGGGGGTTCAACTGGATTATTTTTTCTACTCCATGTGAGGTTGACTGGGGAGGTAGATGTAATCATCTGGGTGGTCAACTGGGCTAGAGTGTGTAAGATGGTTTACTCTCATGTATGGTGCCTTAGGCTCAGATGTCTGGGCTACTCTTTATTTTCCCATAGAGTTTTATGGTTTCTCATTTGCAGTTTAGCCTCTCCATTTGATCTCTATAGAGTCTCTCATAGAAGGTAGCCAGATTTTTTGCATGACAGCTCAAGGCTCCAAAAAATGCAAATTAGAAACCACCAGGCCTTTTGAAGTTGGAGGCCCAGAATTGTCACAACATCATTTCTACCACAATTCTATTGGTTAATGTGAGTCACAGACTATCATAGATTCAATGAGGGAGGGGCATTTGTCATTGTGGGACATGTTTGCCAACGAGTTTTCATGATATTCCCTCTGGCATTCAATGATTTGTATTCACCCCACATGCAAAACACATTCAGCTCCTTCAAAAATCTCCATGTCTTATTCCAGTATGCAATCATGTTCAGGCTTGAAGCCAAGATCTTGTCACCCAAATCAGGTCCAGATGTGGACAAAGCTCTTTGGATGTAGTTCCTAAGGCTGACTTCATGTATTGTCTCTCCTAAATAGAAAACCTGTGAAATAAAGAGGCAGAGTATCTATTCCTCATCACCTAACAGATAATCATGAGGCAGAGATCAGTTAATCACTAAAGACAATCCAGTAAAAAAAAAAAAAGGTGGGAGACAGAAGTCATATAGCAGTTACTGGTCCCTATTAATCCTGGAATTGATTCAGTACACATCTCTTTAGTCCTGCTCCCTGGGAATGGTTCTCCATGCTCTTGGCTCTGCCCTGTGAGTCCTTCATCCTTTTCCAGAAGAATTGCTCCTGTTTCCAGTTGAGTAGCATTCTTAGACTGCTTCCTTCCAGTAGAAGGTTGAGGGCTCAAAGAATGCTTTACATTTTGTTCCTTTCAGTCCAAGCTGGTACAATGCTTTAAAATATACACATTTATTATCTACCAAATTAAAATTCTTTTCCATTTCTTTTTGAGACAGTCTATGTGTGAGATTACTGTTGGACAGTCCCATCAAGATTCTGAGAAGCCCTTTTTGTCCAGCTGAAAGTCTTAAATAAAATTACATTTGTATCTTTGATCTGATCTTTACCCTGGGTCGACTTCCTTGAGTAGCTTCAAATAGACTTATCTTCAGTGGTCTTTTCCCCCTTTACTATTCACAATAAGCCCTCCGTTGTGGAAGTGGACTTTCAAAGTCATTTTACTTTTGCTTCTGCTGAGCATCTCAAGGTCTTCTTAAGTCAAGGATCAGTTTATAATTAATTTCTTAGTTTCAAATCTTACACCAAGTAGTATTGTAAATTCAGAATTAGCATTAGCACATTGCACAGCCAGGAGTTCTGTTTTTTTGTGTGTGTGAGTCTGCTTTTTCTATCAGAGCAGTTATATATTTTCTTCCTACTTTCCTGGTATGGTAGTTGTAGTTTCTAATTTCCTCTTTCACGAAGAAAGGTAGTATAGTATGATTGTGTGTTCCACATAGGCAAGAGCAATGCAGAGGTGGGGGTCAGATGATTTGGGTTTTAATCCCAACTGCTCTGTAACCTCAGTCAGTTAATTGCTGTGTACTCAGGTTCCTCATGTACAAACAATGATAATAACATGACCCATCTCATGGTTTTACAGCCGAGACTGCACGTTGTTCACCAAACCCATTTCCTCTTCTTCCAGGGCACAAAACTAAAATACATTTCCAAGTCTCCTTTGGTGTTAGTTGCAGCCATGTAACTGAGCCTAGCCAATGGAATATGGGTATAAGTGATGTGAACCACTTCCAGCCTGGCCCAAACAAAACTTTTATGAGTATCTTCCATCTCTTTTCTCCATCTTAATGGCTGGAATAGGGACTAATTTTAAAGTGGTCTTGGAAAAGAGGTTTGAAGATAGCACAGCTTCCGTCAGCTTGAGTCCCTGAAGGGCTGTAAGCAAAAGGACCATGCTGTTGAACTATACACCTGTCTAAGTCAATACTGTTATCAGAAACAGAAATAAATTTCTACTATGTTGGAACCATTATATGTACTTTGGTCTCTTCAAAATAGAGACAGCCTACCCAATACATGCATAGCTATTATAAAAATCAAATGAGTTAATACATTTGAAATACTTAGAACAATGTCTGGAGCATAATAAAGATCAATAATCATTGTAGATGGTGCATCACTACCAGGTTTATGAAGAGTTCTCAGTGTTAGCTACTTGCCTGGCACAGGCCCAAGGCTGCCTATTCTCTTATCATTTTGTTGGTCAAACTCTGTCCCTAGCCTAATGGCTATATTCACTATATTCACTTCTTATCTCCCTCTGATCCTCACCTGTTTATGATATTAGCTGTGCAGTCCTCATTCATTTCTGTTACCTGAAGATTTCCCTTTCTTTCAATACCTACTACTTTTAAATTATATTTTACCCAGAAGTTTTGCTTCTACTAGATAGGATGTCTATATTAACTAATTCTGCCATGCTCTAAGAGATGACCCTGGAAGATTCTTAAAACCTACAGTAAACAAGTCTCACCTGCTGCTGAAATGTGCACATTATCAGTAGATTATTGGGAAAAAATGTTTAAAAGTCATACTATGCACCCAATGTGCTTAATTTATCACATTCTCTTGAGTTCACAATTATGATTCTCCTGGAAGTCTTCGAATGTTAAATTCAGTGTTTCCTACATTTAGCAGAACAGAGAAAAATCACTCATTGAAATTTTCAGCATCCTCAGAGCTTCAAGGTGAGTGCAGCTGTTCTAAATAATTTTCATCACCTCTTTTGTACCTTTTGTGAAAAATAGCTTTAAATCACCTTCAAATTCTTAAGGAAATGAACACCCCATAGGTTTTATTTTTTTTTCTTTCCTGGCAATTCGTTGGCTTGAGCTGTCTGACTACATTTTTTAATTTGGCATCATATTCCGGAAAGTCAAAAAATCTTTCTGGCTTCCTTCTTGATAGATACAGGACATTAGCATGAAAAGTGAATTCTCAGGTTATCTGCCAGAAATTTCAACAACAAAGACTAGTTTCAAGTGGCCATTCCCATAAACAAAATTATGAGAGATGGAGTGACATCAGCATCATGGCGGAGTGAGCTTTCCTGTAAACTCTTCCCCTGATAAGATACAACAAAAGGAACAGTCACAGACAAACAACGGAATGCTAGACAGCAAAAAGCAGGATCGGAAAGATCCTCACTGCTGCACATCTGAGAGTGGAACATGCTGGGTCCCTGGAGGAAGTCGGGAGAGGTAAGGAGAACTCCTCTCCCTCCCCATCAGATCAGCAATCTCGGTCCGCACGGCTCCCAGAGAGTGGGGAGGGGAGGCCCTCTGCAGGGAAACTGTAGCTCTTTGGGATCTCTCAGCCAGTGGGAAACTCCCACACAGAGGACTCAGAACGGCTACAGGGCTGCCATCAATATCTGAGCGCCCCAGGAGAGCAGATAATGAGGGGTGAGTGAGAAGCCCCCCAAGTCAGGGACCCAATGGGCAAAAGAGAGAGCCCCCCACTCCCTGCATGCCGGACACTGCAGCTCAGCCGACCAGACCAGACCAAGCAGCTGGCGGATCGCAGCGAACAGCCGGGGCAGAGTGCATGGGGCTCAGATTACACAGCCCTTAACTCCCAGACGGTGGCAGCGGGTGGAAATTACAACCAGATATTTCCAGGATGAGGAAAAATAAAGCCAATACAGGAACCACAATGCAAAGGTACATGAAATCACCAGACCAGAAGGAAAATAACAAGTACTCAGAAGACAACTCTGAAAACACAGAAATCCATAACCTAAATGACAGAGATTTAAAAATAGCTATCATAAAAAAATCAACAAAATATGAGATACCACAGACAAACAATTCAATGAGATCAAGAGTTTCTTCAAAAAAGAGATTGAAATCATAAAGAAAAACCAGTCAGTACTGATGGAGATGAAGAACACAATGGAGGAGATAGAGGAGAATCTGGAATCTTTAAAGAACAGAGCTGACAATATGGAGGAAAGAATTAGCATTATAGAGGATAGGAATACAGATATGTTCCAGATGGAAGAGGAGAGGGAACTAAGACTAAAAAGAATGAAGAAAGTCTCTGAGAAATATCTGATTCTATTAGGAAATGTAACATAAGAATTACAGGTATTCCTGAGGGAGACGAGAGCGAAAGAGGAACAGAGAGCCTATTCAAGGATATAATAGCTGAGAACTTCCCAAATCTGGGGAAGGAGCAGGAGATACCAGTAAGTGAAGCCAATAGGTCAACTAAATATGTCAACAGGTAAAGGCCCACTCCACAACATCTAGTGGTAAGGCTGGCCAAAGTCAATGACAAAGAAACAATATTAAGGGCAGCTAGACAAAAACAAAAAATAACGTACAAAGGAACTTCCATCAGGCTCTCAGCAGATTTCTCAACAGAAACTTTACAGGCTAGGAGAGACTGGAATGATATATTCAAAATACTGAAAGACAAAAACTTTCAGCCAAGAATACTCTATCCAGCAAAAATTTCCTTCAAATATGATGGAGAAATAGTAACTTTCCCAGATAAACAAAAGCTAAGGGAGTTCGTGGCCACGAGACCCCCACTACAAGAAATATTCAAGAAGGCCCTCAGGCCTGAAAAAAAGAAAAGAAAGGGAATACAAAGCTTGGAGCAAAGAGACAAATAGGTAGACAAAATCATAAACATATTAGATCTTTACCAGAATAGGTTAGCAACCACTTAAATACCAAAATCAAAGTTCAAAGGAAGGAATTCACCAAAAATAAATATAACCTCATCATTGTAAACACACACCCACAACACTAGATAGAATAAGGTATAACAAGAATGACTTAGAAGGGGAAGAGGAAAGTGATTGAATTGACTTGGTATAAGGAAATAAGAGGCTATCAGATAATGGACTATCTCATACACAAGATTTTTTTACAAAAACCTCAAGGTAGCCACTAAACAAATAATGAAAACAAAATCACATATGGTAAACAAAGAGAAAACTAGAAGAGTCATAAGACAGAACAACCAAACTGAATTGGCAGTCCAAAACAAATGGGACAAGAAACAAAGGAAATACAAAAGAACTGGAAAATAAGTGACAAAACAGCAACATTAAGCCCTCATATATCAATAATTACCCTAAATGGAAATGGATTGAACTGTCCAATCAAAGATACAGAGTAGCAGGATGGATAAAGAAGCAAGACCCAACAATATGCTGCCTCCAGGAAACACATATCAGCTCTAAAGACAAACACAGGCTCAGAGTGAAAGGATGGAAGACAATACTCCAAGCTAATGTCAAACAAGGGAAAGCAGGTGTTGCCATACTCATATCAGACAAAGTAGATTTCAAGATAAAACAGGTTAAGAGAGACAAAGAAGGGAAATATATAATGATAAAAGGGGCACTCCACCAAGACGACTTATCACCTATAAATAAATATGCACCCAACATAGGAGCACCAAAGTACATAAAGAAACTACTAACAAACCTAAAAGGAGACATTAACAACAACACAATAATAGTAGGGGATCTTAACACCCCACTTACATCAATGGATGGATCATCCATACAAAAAGTCAATAAAGAAATAGTGGACTAAAAACTGAATGAGTTGGACCTAGTAGACATATACAGAGCACTCCATGCAAAAACATCTGACTACACATTCTTCTCGAATGTGCATGGAACATTCTCAAGGATAGACCATATGTTAGGAAACAAAGAAAGCCTCAATAAATTTAAGAAGATTGAAATCATAACAAGCATCTTTTCAGACCATAATGCTATGAAACTGGAAATCAACCACGAAAAAAAAACTGGGAAAGTGACAAAAATGTGGAGATTAAACAACATGCTACTGAACAACCAATGGATCATTGATGAAATTAAAGGAGAAATCAAAAACTATCTGGAAACAAATGAAAATGAAAATATGCCATACCAAATCATATGGAATGCAGCAAAAGTGGTCCTGAGAGGGAAACTCATAGCGATACAAGCCCACCTTAACAAACAAGAAAAAGCCCAAATAAGTAACCTTAAATTACACCTAACGGAACTAGAAAAAGAAGAGCAAACAAAACCCAAAGTCAGCAGAAGGAGAGAAATAATAAAAATCAGAGCAGAAATGAATGAAATTGAGACCAAAAAAGCAGTAGAAAGGATTAATGAAACAAAGAGTTGGTTCTTTGAGAAGATAACCAAAATTGACAAACTCTTAGCCAGACAAACCCTAAGAAAAAAAGAGAAAAGCCTCAAGTAAATAAAATTAGACATGAAAGAGGAGAAATTACAATGGATACCACAGAAATACAATAGATTATAAGAGAATACGATGAGAAATTATATGGCAACAAATTGGACAATCTAGAAGAAATGGATAAATTCTTAGACTCATACAACCTCTCAAAATTGAACCCAGAAGAAACGGAGAATCTGAATAGACCAATCACAAGTAGAGACATTGAAATATTAATCAAAAACCTCCCAAAAAATAAAAGTCCAGGACCAGATGGCTTCTCCAGTGAATTTTACCAAACACTCAAAGAAGATTTAATACCCATCCTTCTCAAATTATTCCAAAAAATAGAGGAAGATGGAACACTTTCTAAATCATTCTATGAGGCCAACAACACCCTGATACAAAAGCCAGACAAAGACAATACAAAGAAGGAAAATTAGAGGCCAATATCACTGATGAACATAGATGCAAAATGCTCAACAAAATATTGGCAAACCGAATACAGCAATACATTAAAAAGGTCATACACCATGATCAAATGGGATTTATACCAGGGACACAGGGATGGTTCAACATCTGCAAATCAATCAATGTGATACACCACATCAACAAAACAAAGACTAAAAACCACATGGTGATCTCAATAGACACTGAGAAAGCATTGGACAAGATACAACATCCATTTATGATAAAAACTCTGAACAAAATGGGTAGAGAAGGAAAGTACCTCAACAGAATAAAGGTTATTTATGACAAACCCACAGCCAACATCATACTCAATGGGGAAAGACTGAAAGCCATTCCTCTGAGAACAGGAATGAGGCAGGGCTGCCCACTCTCACCACTCCTATCAATATAGTAATGGAGGTTTTGGCCAGAGCAATTAGGCAAGAAAAAGGAGAAAAGGAAACCAAATAGGCAACGAAAAAGTGAAACTCGCACTATTTGCAGATGACAAGATTTTACATAGAGAAAACCCTAAAGAATCCATTGGAAAACTATTAGAAATAATCAACAACTAAAGCAAAGTCACAGGGTAGAAAATCAATCTACAAAAATCAGTTGCATTTCTGTATGCTAATAACAAACAAACAAAAAATGAGCTCAAAAATGTAATACCGTTTACAAGTGCATCAAAAGAATAAAATACCTAGGAATAAATCTTACCAAGGAGGTGAAAGACCTATACAATGAAAACTACAAGACATTATTGAAAGAACTCGATGATGTGACATAAAGAAATGGAAAGACATCCCATGCACACGGATTGGAAAAATAAACATAGTTAAAATGTCTATATTACCTAAAGCAATCTACAGGTTCAATGCAATCCCAATCAGAATCCCAATGACATACTTCATGGAAATAGAAAAAAAGAATACTAAAATTCATATGGGGCAGCAAAAGACCCCGAATAGCTAAAGCAATCCTAAGAAAAAAGAGCAAAGCTGGAGACATCACAATCCCTGACTTCAAAACATACTACAAAGAGATAGTAATCAAAACAGCATGGTATTGGTACAAAAACAGACATACAGATCAATGGAACAGAATTGAAAGCCCAGAAATAAAACCACACATATATGAACAGCTGATTTTCGACAAAGGAGCTAAGAACATACAATGGAGAAAGGAAAGTCTCTTCAATAAATTATTTTGGGAAAACTGGACAGCCACATGCAAAAGAATGAAAGTGGACCATCTGCTATCACCATTCACTCAAAATGGATGAAAGATCTGAAGGTGAGACCTGAAACTATAAAACTCATTGAGGAAAATACAGGCAACACAGTATTTGTCGTTGGTCATAAAGGAATCTTTTCGGATGCCATGCCTACCCAGACTAGGGAAACTAAAGAAAAAATAAGCAAGTGGGACTTTATCAGATTAAAGAGCTTCTACAAGACAAATGAAACCAGGATCAAAATGAATAGACAACCCACCAGCTGGGAGAAAATATTTGCAAAACACATATCTGACAAGTGGTTAATCTCCATAATATATAAAGAACTCACACAACTGAACAACAAAAAAATAAACAACTCGATCAAAAAATGGCCAGAGGAAATGAACAGACACTTCTCCAAAGAAGATATACAGATGGCCAACTGGCACATGAAAAGATGTTCAACATCACTAATCATCAGGGAAATGCAAATCAAAACAACACTAAGATATCACCTCATGCCCATTAGAATGGCTATAATCACCAAGACAATAAACAACAAATCTTGGAGAGGGTGTGGAGAAACAGGAACCCTCATATTCAGCTGGTGGGAATGCAAATTGGTGCAGCCTCTATGGAAAACCATATGGAGATTCCTCAAAGAATTAAAAATAGAAATACCCTATGATCCAGCTATCCCATTACTGGAAATCTATCCAACGAACCTGAAATCAATAATCCAAAGAGGCTTATGCACCCCTATGTTCATTGCAGCATTATTCACTATAGCCAAGAAGTGGAAGAACCTAAATGTCCCTTGACTGATGATTGGATCCAGAAGATGTAGTATATATATACAATGGAATATTACTCAGTCATAAAAAAAGACAAAATCATCCCATTTGCAACAACATGGATGGACCTGGAGGGTATTATGTTAAGCGAAATAAGCCAGAAAGAGAAAGACAAACACTGTATGATCTCACTCATATGTGGAATATAAACCAACATATGGACACTGAAAACTGTATTGTGGTTACCAGGGGCAATGAGGGTAGGGGGTGGGCACAAGGGGTGAAGGGAGACATATATATGGTGATGGACAAACAAAAATGTTCAACCCAAAATTTCACAATGTTATAAACTATTAAAACATCAATAAAAAAATTATGGGAGAATAACCTGTAGATTCTGGTACAGCTATTTTACGAGGTAGTCTAGCTCAATTGAAAGCAGGTAGGCTTTCATATCACTCTGAACTGCGTTAAGTCTCAGCTTTACCATTTCTTAGCCTCAGTGTCCTTATCTTAAAATCGGAATACATCTGACCTCAAAGGGTGAGAGTTAAATGAGAAAGCATCTAAGAAAATACTCAGTGTGTGAGATATACAGTAATAATAATAATGATGATGATAGTATCATTTTAGAAGAGAAGATAAGGTTCCATTTCCAGCCGTGACGAAGTAGCTTATACAGGACTAACCCTTTCACTGAAGACAGCTACAAAACCTGGATTAAAAACAAACAAACAAAAAAAACGCAGGAAGGCATTGGAAAACGACGAAGACAGCTGGAACTTGAGGAGCTGCAATTCGAGAAGTCTGGGAAGTGCATATAAAAGTCTTGCTATTTCCCTTGGAGCATCTACCAATTCACAGTTTGGGAAATCAGGCCTGGGAAAAATCAGGCCTGAGGCTTGTGGCAGACCCACTGGGCTGGGGGGAGAGGTTCAATTGGGGGGCTGCCACAATGGTATGGACTTAAGTAGGTAAGATCTTGGAGAGGTAGGAATCCAAGGTGTGAGGCAGATACCCTGCTTGGAATTTCCCTTTGAGGTATAATGCTACCTCCTAAGCTATGTGTCCATGGAACAAAACACTGAGACAAAGGAGCAGCACAGAAATGAAAATGTGAGCAGAGATCCACACAGGCTCAAAATGCCGGGAAAATGAGGAGTTGTGGGGAGACCTTGGTAATAGACCCAGTGAAGACTGTGCCCTGGGGATGAGAGCTGTACCTTAGGAACAAGGGCCCACTGGGAACAGATCAGACAACAAAGCCTCAAACACAGCCTCAGCCACGTCAGAGTGAACCACCCAGGGGCCAGCTGTCTCTTAGGAGAACTCCTGTCTGGAGGAAGGTATTATCCACATTTATTTCATACACAATTTATGAGTATTTAGTAAAAAATTACCCTCTATCAAGAAACATGACCAAATGACTGTAAGTCCACAGAAAAAAATGGACAAGGGGAACAATCCAGAAATTGGAGTTATCAGGACTTTAAAAGAACTATGATTAATATTTTCAAGAAAATACAGAAAATTATGGGTAATTCCACCAGAAAACTAAAATCTATTGAAAAATAAAATAAACATTTTATAAATGAAAAATATAATAACTGAAACTAGGAATTAAAAAATAGACTTAAGTCTATTTTTAGCAGGTTATTATTAGTAGGTTAGGCAGAGGAATATAGAGGAAAATGAACTAAAATATCAATCCAGATTGTATCATGAAGAAGTTTAGAATTTTTTAAAAAGTTAGAGCTTAAGACATATATAGAACGTGGTGAAAATATCTAAAATATATGTCAGTGGTACTATTCTTCAAAAAATGAAGACAAAATAAAGATATTTTCAAACAACCTGAAAAACTGAAAGAATTTGTTGACTTTCGCTAAAGATATTAGTTTTTTTTTTTTTTTTTTGCTGAGGAAGATTTGCCATTGCCAATCGACCTTTTTTTTTGTTGCTTGAGGAAAAGTAGCCCTGAGCTAACATCTGTGCCAATCTTCCTCTATTTTGTACGTGGGTCACCACAGCACAGCTGACGAGTGGTGTAGGTCAGTACCCGTGAACTAAACCTGAGAACCTGGGCTGCTGAAGCAGAGTGTGTCGAACTTAACCACTAGGCCATGGGGCCGGCCCCAAGAAGTTAGTATTTCTTTTAAAAAAGTTCTTAACGAAGAAGGGAAATGTTTCCAAATGGAAACCTGGTGAGGGAAAACGGAGTGAAGAGCACAAGAAAAGATAATCACGTGGATAAATCCAAAGAATATGGATTGTTTGAGACAATGATTCAAATGTCTTATGGGGTCAAAGTATATGTAGAAATACCTGACAAGATTAGCACAGAAGGTGTGAGACAGGTAAATAATATTAAAACATTTTAAGATTCTTGCATGGTTCAGAAGGCATTTAACCAATGATTAAAGACAAACTATAATAAATCAAGGGTGTATGTTGTTTTTTCACAGAGTAAATATTAACATATATTTGGAAAATATTTTTAAAAACTTTTAATAAAGGGGAGAAATGGAATAATGCACAATACTTGATTAATACCAAGAAGAGCAAAAAATTAGAGAAAAGTTACAAAGAACAAATGCATAAGAAGAAAACAAATACAAAGAAGGTAAATTGAATCCAAATATATCTATAATACATAAAATATAAATTTTATATTTACCAATAATCCAATTAATTTAATCCAACTAAAACCCAAAGATTTCCACACATAGACAGTAAGTAGATTTATAACAAAGGTGACAGTGCAGCGCACAGCAAGGAAGAATACACTTTTCAATATATGGTATGTTCCCCTTATGCGCAGTTTCGCTTTCCATGGTTTCAGTTAACCACGGTCAACTGCGATCAGAAAATACTAAATGGAAAATTCCAGAAATAAACAATTCATAAGTTTTAAATTGCCTGTCGTTCTGAATAGCATGATGAAATCTCCCAGTGTCCCACTCTGTCCCACCCGGGACACTAATCATCCCTTTTTCAGTGGATTCACACTGTATAGGCAACCAGCCCATTAGTCATTAGTAGCCATCTCGGGTATCAGATCAACTGTCTAGTATCGCAGTGCTTGTGTTCAAGTCACCGTTATTTTACTTAAAAATGGCCCAAAGCACAAGAGGGGTGATGCTGGCAATTCGGATATGCCAAAGAGAAGCCACAAAGTGCTTCTTTTAAGTGAGAAGGTGAAAGTTCTCGACTTAACAAGGAAAGAAAAAAAATCATATGCTGAGGTTGCTAAGATTTATGGTAGCTTTTATTACAGTATCTTGTTATGATTGTTCTATTTTATTTTTGGTTATTGTTGTTAATCTCTTACTGTGCCTAATTTATAAATTAAGCTTTATCCTAGGGATGCATATATGGGAAAAAACATAGTATATATAGGGTTTGGTACTATCCATGGTTTCAGGCATTCACTGGGGGTCTTGGAACATATTCCCCCCGAATAAGGGGAGACTCTTGTATGCTATTGGATCAAAGGGTCATTCATAGGCAAAAAGATTAATATTGACACTTACTTTATACCATACACAAAAATGATTCTAGATGAATTGTAATCTGAATGTAAAAAGTAAAAGAAATATATGAAAAATAAACAAGCCTTTAAAAAAAATATCGAATAACTTCATGATCTTGAGGTAAGCCAAGATTTCTTAAACAAGCAGAAAAAGCACTAACGACAATGGAAAAACCTAATAGGTTGTAGTGTATTAAAATTAAAGAATAGTCTGTTGATCAAAAGTCATCATTAAGTGAGTGGGAAAAAAGCAAACCACAGAGTGGAGAAAACAGCTGCAATAGATATAACAGACACAGGGCTCATGTAGAATACAAAAAAGAATTCTTACAAGCCGTTTAGAAAATGACAGACATGCTAACTGAAAAATGAGCAAAAGTGCTTGAAAAGGCACTCCACAGTATAGTGTAGCTCGATTATAAATAAACATAAGTGAGGTGCATCACTTCTTTAGTCATTAGATTAATGCAAATTAAATCCTTGAGGCACCACTGTATTTAACACAATGAAAAAGACAGACAATACCAAGTGTCGGCAATGGTGTGAAGACACAAGGACTTTGTTACACTGCTAGAGCGGCTGACATTTGGCACAATCACTCTGAATAATTGTTTGGTACTCTCTACTAAAGATGAACATAAACATAAGACCCAGCAAGTAAACTCCTAGGTATATATGGAGAAGTAATGTGATATGTATTTATACAAAATTTAGAAAATATTAATAGTAATACTATTTGTAAGGGCCCCAAACTGGAAACATGAAAATGTTCAATAGAAAGATGGATGTCTTAGTTCAGGCTCCTATAACAAAACTCCACAAACAGGGTGGCTTATAAACAACAGAAATTTGTTCCTCATAGTTCTGGAAGCTGGAAGTCCAAGATCAGGGTGCCAGCATGGTCAGGTTCTGGTGAGGGCCCTCTTCTGGGCTGCAGACTGCCGATTTCTTGCTGTGTCCTTACATGATGGAAGGGGCTAGCAAACTCTCTGGGGCCTCTTTTCCAAAGGCACTAATCCCATTCATCCCATTCATGCAGATCCTGCATGACCTAATCACCTCCCAAAGGCTATTCTTCTAATCCCATCACCTTGGGCATTGAGTTTTCAACATATGTATTTTGAGGGGACATAGACATTCAGATCATAACAATAGAAAAATAAATTGTTTTATATTCACACAACAGAATATTATCAGAAAGAAAAAAGCAAACTACTCTTATATGCAACAATGTGAATGGATATCACAGACATGTTGAATGAAAGAAGCCAGACACAGTGAAAAAAGCACAAAGGACTTAGTATTGTATTATTTCACTTCTATGAATTTCAAAACCAGGCAAGACTAACGTATGGTGTTAGAAGTAAAAATAGCAGTGGCCCTTGAAGAAAGGCAGTGTCTGGGAAGGGGTATGGAGGGCTTCTGTGGTGTCAGAATGTTCTATGTCTTGATCTGTGTGCTGGTTATACAAGGGGGTTCATTTTGTGAAAATTCAGAGATGTTTAATTAAGACATATGCTCATTATTGAATGTATGGTATATTTTAGTATTTTTTGAAAAGACAAAAATCAGATAAGATAAAAAATAAAACCCTTTTATCAACTGTATTTAAATGATACAATTTATAAATACACAGAAAGGTTGCAAGTAAAAGGAAGGAAAAACATATGTCATGCAAACACTAACCAGAAGAATGTCATTATCCCTGTGTTCATATCAGACAAAGTAGACTTAAAGCAAGAAGTGTTAACAAAGATAAAGAGGGATATTTCATAATGATAAATGCATCAATTTAACTGAAATATGCAAATATTTTAAAGTATTGACCTAACAGTATAGCCTCGAAAATATCAAGCACAAATTTATGGCAATAAAGGGAGAGATAGGCAAATTAATAATCTTACTTAGAGATTTCAACAAACCTCTCTACTAATACAATATGCAAACTCAAAACAGTAAAGATATGGAATATTTAAACAACACAGTCAGAGAACTTGAATTGATTGACCTGGTAGAACATACCAACAACTTTAGAGTACACATTATAATCAAGATATTTCGATATCTTAAATATTTACCAAAAGAGACCACAAGCTAGGTTATGAAGCAAATATTAACAAAATGCAAAGTATTGAAATCATATACAGTGTGTTCTCTGACCACAGTGGAAGCAAATTAAAACTCAATAACAGAACGATAACTAAAAAAATTCCCCAAATGTTTGGAGATTAAGCCGTTCACCTTTAGGTAACCCATGAATCAAAGAAGAAACCAAAGTCAAAATTAAAAAATATTTTTGAACAATAATAAAAACATGACATATCAAAATATGTGAGGTTCAACTAATGCAGGGCCTAGGGTAAAATATATAGCCTTAAATTCATATATTAGAAAAGAAAGAAAGTTAAAAATCAACAACCTAAGTGTCTATATCAAGACACTGGAAAAAAAGGCAAATGGGAAGAAATCAGAATAAAAAATAGTAAAGAAAAAGCAGAAAATGTATGAAATCGGAATGTAAGAAGAAAATGTATGAAGAAAATGGAATGTCTTGTTAATGCTTTTTGAATGCTTAAGACAATTCCTACCTTTGAACTCTTTGCATAGGACAGTCATGGTGTCCTGGTGTCAACACACAGAGCACTAATAGGGCCTGCATGTAACCAGATGCATGGATTTATCCCCATGAGAGATGTCAAAGGGTTCTCTAAACTACAGGATTCTGGAGACAGCGGAGGCCTCTAGTCAGCTAGTCCTTCACAGGTGAGGAGATAGAGGTCAAGGACGGGAGTGTCGCTGAGTTGTAATGCACTTCCAGACTTCCAGTCAGTGTGAGTCCTCCCCACAGAGCCCTTTGAAGGATGCAATTGCAGAGAGTGATTGCCAGGTCTGAGGGGTTGCTATAGGCAGCACAGCCTGATGTCATTACTGACTCAAACCTCAGCGGTGACCCACCCCTCACCAAACCAGACACTGGGTCTGAGCCCAGTTACTGACTAGAACCATTGATTGGCTCGCTGAAGAAGGCATTGTCAGGTGGCATTATCTGATTTGCTTTATGATTCCAGCCTTAACATAACTGTTACCACTAAACTAGGAACATCATGATGGGAAAAGCCAACCTTAATGTTATATGCTGCTAAATATGTTTTTAGGTCACTTGATCTCCATGGCAAGATTGAAGTCTACATCAATATTAAAGATATACTGTTTGGATATACTTAATTAATTCATAGGTGTCTTCTGCTGCAAATATTTTAAAACTCAACATTTTTCTGGCTCAATCAAATCACTTAAAGTCCTTTTCTGTTGTATTGCTTTTACTTCAGTTCTTATATTCAACTTGAAAGCAGATAATATGAAGTCTTTGTATCTCAACAGTCACTTCAGTGGAGCTCCATCCTTAGAAATCTGGTGCCCAAATACCTGAAATGTAGGAAGGTTGACTCATAGATGATAAATAGATAATAAACAGATATTGACTTAAACCATGGTGATTATGAAGATTTATTGCTCTAAAAAGCATATATTGACTAAAAAAAAAGTAAGGTCAAATTTTGACGTTGAATTAGCAATAAATATGGATATATACCAGAGGAGAAAGGCAATAGATGTAGATAATGCCCTGTGCATGTTGAATCTAAAAATGAATCATTTGCTCTTCCAACCCCAGTTTTCCAAGATGCACACAAAAAAGAGTTGTTAAAAACGTCAGAAAGAAGGTACCTTGATGCAGAGCCATGTAGGCATCAGCTGCATCAATTACAATCACAACATTAGGATAATTACCAAAACACGAATCTCCCTGTAGCCGTGACAGTACAGCATTCTCCAACCTAATTTCATTCCAGCACTGGGTTGATTGCAAAGCAACATTGTGCTGAAACCCCATCTCACCTGGTTAGATAGAGGAAATATTATTACTTCCCACTCTGTCATGGGAGGTATATTGGATTCTATTCCAAAATTGTACTTTCAGAACATGCAAGGTGTACATAGACCGAATATCTTGATGGAAAGTTAAGAATATGATTAGTAATGTACTGTGATATGAATTTTCCTTTTAATTCAGACACTGTTATGACTTTATAACACCTAGAATACTTTATCTACTACTTGCCTATCTATATATCTCTCATCTGTATCTATCATCTGTCTGTCTGTATTTCTGCCTCCTTTGGCGTGGGTGTTGGCTGCACTTCTGATACCCATTGGGAGGATCACTGAGCACAGTAAGTTGTCAGAGTCCAGTTTTTGGGTTACAATAATTGACCGTGATGTCTATAGATACATCTCAGCAAAACTATGAAGCTTCTGAAATTGTATAAATATTGTATATATGTTTATATGATGTATATAGTCATGCTTCGCTTAACAGTGGGGATATGTTCTGAGAAATGCATCAATAGGTGATTTTGTCGTCGTGTGAACATCATAGAGTGCACTTACACAACCCTAGATGGTATAGTCTACTACACACCTAGGCTATATGGTACTAATCTTATGGGACCACGGTCATATATGCAATCTGTCAGTGACCAAAACATTGTTTGCAGCGTATATGTCTCTCTCCACAGAGAGAGTCTATAGCTCTTGACAGATTAGGATCTGTGACTTGAAAAAGGATACGAACTTAAAAGGAATATGTGAATTAAAATGGAAAGAAGGAACAATTGGAAGTATTTCTGAGACAAGAGCTTCGCTGTTATTCTTTCTCATGGCAAAGCATCTCAGTAGCCGTTCACAAGGGGACATTTGCTGCATACGCATATAAACCCCAGACCATTTTGGTATCTAAAAATGAGGTTCTGTCCTCTCTTCTTCTGGCCTAATCCTTCTTTTCTAGGAAATCCGAGCTATAAACGTCCTGCAGCTCACTGTACAGAGGCACGCCCTTCCTCCTCTCCCACCTTGCCTGCACCTCTCCTCGCGTGTGTCATGCAGGTTTTTTCCATGTCTTTGCTCACGCTGCCCTTTCAGCCTGGGATGCATTCCTTTCCTTTTGTTTGTGACAATAACATCTTGTCTTTTAAAGACTCAGTTGAAGCAGCACTTCTTTTGAGAAACCTCTGATTATGCCCACTCTGCTTCTCCACTATGATCCCTTATCATCTTGTGTTTGTTTCTCTGGTTGTTCCGACCGTCCTCTCTTTCTCCCTCACTAGACTGTGAGCTCCTTGAAGGAAGCAGGCATAGCTTTCATCACCATATCCCCAGTCCCAAAGGCAGGGCTTAGCACCAAGGAGAGGCTCAGGATGTGCATGTGGAAAGGAGCTCTCTGCAGCCGATTGCAACCCCTGCCCTTTCCAAGCCCTTGCAGGGCTCACAGACTGCACCACACACCTGAAGATGCTTTTCCGCATGGTGCTCCTGGTGTTCTATGTGGTTAATACTAACAACCTAGGCATATGGAAAGCCACTTGGAAAGAGAGACTGTTTTCACACTTACTAACTCTCGAAGAGACTAAGTCCACTTAATTCATTTGGAGTACCTGTGAGGGACAGGGCAGGGCCCAGGCAGACACTGGTCAAGAGGAGCTGGCCCCTCTAGTGTTTGTTACACCTCTGAGAAGGAAAACACTGCTTCTGAGTCTTCACAAAGATGGTATTAAGAAAGAAAATGAAAATTTCCAGGAGGAAATGCTAGAGTTTTCTGTTTAATGACAGCCATCAAGGAATTCTAAATGGCCTATTGCTGTCAACCATATCAGGATTGGAAAAGAGGATTGGGAAGGGGGATCCTGCCATAATAAGCAGATCCAGCACAGGAAGTGCTATCCTTCCTATCAGTCCTGAGACTCCCCTCCCTCACCCAGGGACGCTGTGGCCTGGGGTGACCTGCAATGCAGAATCCCGTTACAAGAAGTGCCTGGGAAGGGATCTTTGTCTTCACTTCCCAAAGTCTCCATTTTCCTCACCTAGAGGCAACAGGCAGTCAGCCTCAAGAAGCCCCTCATCCCCTCAAGCAGGAAAGAGTGAGGTCCCCAGTGAGAAGTAAACTGCAAAACATCCTTGAAAGAAATTAAAGAAAATCTAAATAGTTGGAAAAATATCCCATGTTCATGGATTGGAAGATTAGCATTGTTAAATTGCCAATACTTCCCTAAATTGATCTACAGATTCAACACAATCTCCATAAGAATCTCAGTTGATTTTTTTATAGAAATTGAGAAGCTGATTCTAAAATTCATATGAAATCGCAATGGACCCAGAACAGCCAAAACAATCTTGAAAAAGAACAAACTAGGAGGACTCATACCATCTGATTTCAAAACTTACTACAAAGCTAGAGTAATCAGTACAGTGTGATACTGACATAAAAATAGACACATAGATCAATGGAATAACATTGAGAGAGTCCAGAAATAAACCCACACATCTATGATCAACTGACTTTTGACAAGGGTGCCAAGACCATTCAATGAGGAAAGAATAGTCTTTTCAACAAATGGTGCTGGAACAAATGAATAGCCACATGCAAAAGAATAAAGTTTAACACTTACTTCACATGATCCCAAAATAATAATTTGAGATGAATCAAAGACCTAAATATAAGAGGCAAAACTATAAAAATATTAGAAGAAAAATAGGGATAAATCTTCATAAACTTGGATTTGGCAAAAGATTCTTTGATATGATACCAAAAGCATGGGCAATTAAAAAAAACAGATAAATTGGACTTCATCAGAATTAAAAACTTTTTTGCCTCAAAGGACACTATCAAGAAAATGAAAAGACATCCCACAGAATGGGAGAAAGTATCTGCAAATTATAAATATAAAAAGGGATGTGTATCCAGAATATGTAAAGAATACTTCCAACTCAATAATAAAATGACAAATAATCCAATTAAAAAATGAACATAGAATCTGAATAGATATTTCTCCAAGAAAGATATACAAATGGCCAATAAACACATGAAAATATATGCAGCCTCGTTAGTTATCATGGGAGTGCAAATCAAAACCACAATTCTACTACTACTTTGCACCCACTAGGATGGTTAGAATAAAAAAGTTAGATAACACGGGTATTGGTGATGATGTGGAGGAATCAGAACCCTCATAACCCTGCTGGTGGGAATGTAAAATGGTGTAGCCACTTTGGAAAACAGTATGGCAGTTCCTAAAATTGATTAAGCGTAGAGTTACCACATGGCACAAAAATTCCACCCCTAGGTATATGCCCAAGAAAAATGACACATAAGTCCACACAAAACCTCCTACACCAGGGCCAGCCCCGTGGCGTAGTGGTTAAGTGTGTGCGCTCTGCTGCTGGCGGCCCGGGTTCGGATCCTGGGCGCGCACCAACGCACCGCTTGTCAGGCCATGCTGTGGCAGCGTCCCACATATAAGTGGAGGAAGATGGGTATGGATGTTAGCTCAGGGCCAGTCTTTCTCAGCAAAAAGAGGAGGATTGGCATGGATGTTAGCTCAGGGCTGATCTTCCTCACACACACACACACACACACACACACAAAACCTCCTACACGAATGTTTATAGCAGGTATTCATAATAGGCAAAAGATGTAAACAACTCAAATGCCCATTGACTGATGAGTGAGATAAAAGGCTATAACATTTGATGACAATGTTCTAAAATTGACTGTGGTGATGATTGCACATATCTGTGAATATACACATATCGTGAATACACTAAAAATCATTGTATTATACACTTTACATGAGTGAATTGTATGGTGTGTGAATATCTCAATAAAGCAGTTAAAAATATGATGGAAAGTCCAGAAAGTTTCAAATTATTTAGCTTAGCTGGAACATAGGATGCCAGGAGTTGGTGCAGAGCATGTGGCTGAAAAGAGGGAAAGTGAGGGGCTTGGACAACGTTCCAAGGTCAGTGGACAAGCAGGGCACGTTTTAAGCTCTGGTACAGTCGGATCTAAGAAGGGGTGGGGAAGAAGAGGCAGGGCGATGTGCTTCTCTGCAGTCAACTGTGTTTCCACAGTTCCCAGATGCTTTTGCCCTGCATCTGTGCTACCTACTTTCTTTCTCCCCGACCTCTACTTACCTTACTGATGATGGTATTGCTGCACATCCTACCTCACAATCTTATCTTCTTCACTGATTTTCCTACATACTAACTCCTACATGTGGCATTAGCTAATCCATTAACATTTTTTTTTAACAAAAATGACATTTATTATTTAATGCTTCAGTGTGGCAGCTACGAACCATTACCCTGATTTTATACTGTTTTGTGTGAATGCTTTCAGTCATAAGGCAAATATTCCCCTCAGTTCCAGCATCATTTCTCTATGAACTGTGGAGAAAAGTTTTGGCAACATGAGAAGGGCAACCATCCCTTCCATTAACCTTTTGACATAGACTATCCTTTGGTGTCTTTTATGTTAAAAAAAGAATTCCTCTATTCTTTGCAGGACTAGAAAATATCATAAACACTCAATGAACAGAAGACCAACCCAAATTACAAAGCACTTATAAATTACCTTGGACTTATAGGGCCAATGGGCGAGAAGTAACAGCAGTTAATTTGTGGATTACGATTACAGTGTGGATTTTTAAAGACTCTAAGGCTGATTCTGCCACAGGTTACTACCCTATGTTTGCTGCTTTAAAATGGCATAAACCCACACTTGGTTCTCTCTCAGCATTTCTACAGCAATATTTGGGTTTCTTGCAGAAACAGGGCAGAGTTTTTATGAGTAATGAAACGAATCAAAGCTGACTCAAATACCCTGCAGAAGGAAGAGTGTTGAAAAACTAGGCAGACTGTGGGACTTGGAGGTTGTCCAGCTAGGAATCCTCGAAGAGCGCAACCACCAGTGAATTCAGCATTTGTACTCCAGATTCCACTGTGCCTTCTGTAGGCCACACTACTTACTATCATTTTACATCCAGGATCTTTTGGCATTTGAGCAATCACATTAGTCACTCCGGTTTCCAACTTGTCCCATCGCTCTCCCCCTACTGTAAGTCAGCCATGCACCTAGACCTTTGAATGGCCTCTGCCATTCCCTACCAGTCTCCCTGGTTGTGGTTAATGCTGTAGTTTTGGGCCATCTGCATACCCAGAGTGGAGCCTGGTGTAGATGCACTGCACCCTCAAGAGTGGTCCAGGAGAAACATGCATGTAAAGAAATAAGCCCAACACAGAGAGATGGTTGCTTCAGCAGATGGAGGATGTGGGGAGCAAAGGGCGGGGAATGATAAGGACAGTGGTTAGATCCACCTTCCAGGAAGGCTGCACAGAGGAGGTAACCTGAGGAGAGTTTTAACTTGAGGAGTACATATAAATATGCTGAGTAGACCAGGTGTGTGTCCTGCGAGCAGTAAGTTCATCAGGTGCTAAGTGCTCAGGTTCTTTGGATTACCTCCTACAGAATTTAACTATGTCTCCATTTCTATACATAATAATACTAAACATTTATAAGTCATGCTTTTTATGTGGCTCAATTATTTTTCTCCCCTGAGTCAAGAGACTGTCAATAAATGAGCTCCTCCTTCCTCTGCATGCATAAATAAAATGGTATTCATTAGATTCTAAGCAGAACTATTGATGAATGGTGCAAAGGTATCTAGGAGGAAGAGAGCAATAAAACTCTATGTTAGTAGAGGTAGAGTGTTTTACATCTTTCAAAGCATTTCGGAATCTATTAATTCTTTTAATTCTTAAAACTTACCAGAAAATATGTATATTATCCTCATTGAACAGTTGAGCACTGTAAATATTTTTTTAAAAATATACATTCCTGGGTCCACTCCTGATCTACTGGATCAGAATTTCTATGAGTAGAACCCTGAAAATTATGTTCTTCAAGCCTAAAGGGGATTTTCACATGCATCAGAGCACTGGGTAGAGATTCCATGGTTCCACGCCCCCACATGAACTGTCCTGGGCCTAAGACCTTGGCTGGGTGAGAGACAAAGAGTAGGCAATTGATCAGATCACCCTGTAACATAACTAATTGGTTGTGTGTCTTCTGAGTTGGACCCCTGCAGAGCTGTTTTCTTTCCTTCCCCCAAACAGAAGCACTGGAGCAACAGCTTTGTTTTTCAACTCAAAGATTGGTCTTAGAAGGAGAATCTTAAGTTTCATTTCTATTGGAATGAAATTTGAATTTATGCCTGAATTTCTGTTTGAAAAACATTAATTGGCCTCTTCCCCTCATAAAGACTTGCTGATTGGAAAGTGTGCCAGAGAAGAAAGACCACCTAATTATAGCTATTTATAAACTCTGAACTCTGAAACAGCAGAGTGTTTTTAGAAGCAGGTAAACATTTAACATGCTGTAACAGTAATAATGTGTTCAAATGTTTTAGCTACAGGACATCTTTGTCAACAGAGAGCAGACAAATAGAAAGGAGCTTGGAATGAGTTTGCATTTTGAGTTCAATTCATTCAGCCACAGTTTCTGTGGTCTTGGGCATATTGTTCACTCAAAAGGCATCTCTGAGGACACAATTACACTATGGTGGATCCTCTCCCCTCAGGTGCTACACTTATAGTAGTCAGTTCCTCCAACTCTAGGACTCAGCCACTCAGACGTGGTCTATGGAGCACTGCTGGCCCCCAAACTTGGGATCACTGGTCTGGGATGAGATAAGTACAGAAATAAGGTATAAGCATTTATAAACTTGAGAGAAATTGATCAGCGTAATTCAGTGTGAGTTGACTCTAATAAGAAAATGTTGGGGCTGGATGGGGATAAATAGACTCGTCTTTTTGGTGCGAGGAGTGGTATGTACCTACAAGGATGGGAGATGTAGTTGGAGGCCATTCTTGAAGGTTAGTAATCATAACCTTCCTGCTTATGTTTATTTTATACAAAGCCCCACTCATTACTAAAGTTCATCTGACAATCTAATTTACATTCAAGTTTTCATAGCTGATAGTAGCTCGGTGAATAACCCAGTAGAGTTAGAAGTGAGTTTACACTACCCACCCAAACACCCGCAATTATAGACCCCAGTCCGCATGCTATCTCATTCCATTGCGCTTTTGCGCTTGCTGCTCCTTCTGCCTGTAGAGTGAAAGGAGCAACAGAAGGAAGGACTGATGGACAGATGGATGGCGAGGAAGGCCAACAGTGGAGTGAGCTCTGAGCAAAGAAGATCCTTGCTAGGCAACGGTGACTAATTTAGTAGGTAAATGCACATTGCTAGCAGCATTTTTCACTTATATGGAAAGTGATTCTTATTTCCCTTCTCAAAAAGAAAAAAAACAAACTTTCAAAGATGATGTGGTTCTGTTTTGTTTCATTCACCTATTAAACAAAATCACTGAACATCTACCAGGTACAAGACATCATGACAGATCAGGAGAATACAGAGAAGGAAAGGGGCCACCATGCCTATATGGCTTTGCTCACCTTATTCCTCCGTCTAGACCACCCTCCCTCTCCCTTTCCCCTCTTGGTTCACTTCTGTTCACTCTCCCTAATGGAGTTCTGTTACCTGGGAAAATTCATGTTTTCCTTATACTATACCCCTGGTGGGACAAAGAATCCTTTCTCCAACCTCTCGTAATCCTCTCTGATTACCTCAATCATCCTCACTGGATTGGGAGTCCGAAGGCAAAGCCTGGGCTTCATCCATTTCTGTCCCCAGCATCTTGCAGTGTTTGGCACAGAATTAGACTGGATAAATGTGTGGGGTGTGAGCAGTTACCTTTGAAGGGAGTAGACCTTTAGTGATATTAGGAACTGGCATCTTTGCCTCAGAGAGGTCTGCTTGTAATGAGCTCTGTAATCAGCTCTGGGCGTATCTTCAAACCAGTTTGCTGATGAGAAGCTCTGACAATCTCCCACCTGGTGGCAGGTCACCCTCCCTGTATCAGGCTGCATGCATGTGATGCCTTAATTGGCCAATTTCAACCTTTTGTTTCTTCCATAATCACATGACATCTCTTGTTCATATGCACAGCACTCCCAGAGAGGGGGAAGGGTTTGGGGAAACACTTCTTAGAGAAGGAAGTATCACTGCAATCTGAGCTGGCTACACTCTTCATAGGACCTCAGGAGCATGTGCCCCCACATTTCCTCTGACTCTTTTGCCATTATTCAGGAAATCACAGCTAACAAAAAAGGGAATTAGCTTTGTAAGATCCATCTTATAAGGATAAAATTGAATTCACATTCAGTAATAAAGATCAAATTATTAACAAACTTTACTATTTTAACCTCATGAGTAATAATGAGTTTGGCACAGACTTGTTCATCAGAAATGAGTGAGCACTCTGAACAATGGCACTGCCTCGTGCACCCTGGCCTGGGCAGCCAAATAATCAGCACTGCAGTCAGCGGAGCCCCCAGAGGCTGTCAGAACAGTGGGAGGCTGTAGCATCATTGTTCTACTTTTGAAGTGCTGTGAAAGGGTATTGAAGTGTCTGGTGCAGTACAGGGACCACTGGGCAGCTACCAAGGACGTGACGTGCTGCTGCCGACACAACTGCCTAGGTTTCTGGGTTACGCTCAACATTAAGCAAAAGCGAGAGCACAAATTAGATTGTGAGAGAAAGTTTTGGATTCTGACATTTAAAATGAAAATATTTCTTCTGAGAAGAGTGATTGTATAAGGTGTTAACACCACACTGTTTGTGTACAATGCAGGAAAAATCAGCTTTTACTCCCCGCCCGGCTGTTTCCACATGTGGTTCTGGAGAAGGTTCTCATCAGTGTGGAGCACCAGTGTTTCAGCTGGGAGGAGGCATGGCTGTCACCTGGTCCAGCACCTCTTCTTTGCTCATAAGTCCTCTGCCAGATCACTCAGGAGTCAGGCTCTGAGCCAGGACAGAAAAACAGATTCTCAGTGTCTGAGAAGGCTGATGTTTTCAAGCCATATTACAGATGAGGGCTGGACTAGGTGAGGAGAGTGAGGTTCTTGCTTGGGTACAAAATTTACTGAAAAACTCAGAATCAAGATAAATTATATTTCATTTAATATTTAAAAAATCAGGATCAATCCAAAAATTACAGGATCAGTGGAACTGCTTTTTCATTTTTACCCCAGGCTTCACTATCTCTTGGCACAGCACTGTTACCACTCCTGTGTTTGTTCAAAATTTTGATCTTTTCTTTCTCACGAATTTTTTTGCATTAATTTTTAATTTTATATAAAATATTATTTTCTGGTGTCCCGTTATTTTTTTATTTTTATTTTTTAATTTTTTGTTTATTGCAGTAACATTGGTTTATAACATTGTATAAATTTCAGGTGTACATCATTGTACTTCTATTTCTGCATGGACTACATCATGTTCACCACCAAAATACTAATTACAACCCATCACCACACACATGTGCCGAATTATCCCTTTCACCCTCCTCCCTCCCCCCTTCCCCTCTGGTAACCACCAATCCAATCTCTGTCCCTATGTGTTTGTTTATTGTTGTTATTATCTACTACTTAATGAAGGAAATCATACGGTATTTGACCTTCTCCCTCTGACTTATTTCACTTTGCATTATACCCTCAATGTCCATCGATGTTGCCACAAATGGCTGGATTTCATCGTTTCTTATGGCTGAGTAGTATTCCATTGTGTATATATACCACAGCTTCTTTATCCATTCGTCCCTTGATGGGCACTTAGGTTGCTTCCAAGTCTTGGCTATTGTGAATAACGCTGCAATGAACACAGGGGTGCATGTACCTTTGCAAATTGGTGGTTTCAAGTTCTTTGGATAAATACCCAGCAGTGGAATAGCTGGATCATATGGTAGTTCTATCCTTGATTTTTTGAGGAATCTCCATACTGTTTTCCATAGTGGCTGCACCAGTTTGCACTGCCACCAGCAGTGTATGAGAGTTCCCTTCTCTCCACATCCTCTCCAACACATATTGTTTCCTGTCTTGTTAATTATAGCCATTCTGACGGGCGTGAGGTGATATCTCATTGTAGTTTTGATTTGCATTTCCCTGATAGTTAGTGATTTTGAACATCTTTTCATGTGTCTGTTGGCCACCTGTATATCTTCTTTGGAGAAATGTCTGTTCAGGTCTTTTGCCCATTTTTTAATTGGGTTGGTAGTTTTTTTGTTGTTGAGATGCATGAGTTCTTTATATATTTTGGAGATTAAGCCCTTATCAGATGTATGGTTTGCAAATATCTTCTCCCAATTGTTAGGTTGTCTTTTCGTTTTGTTGATGGTTTCCTTTGCTGTGCAGAAGCTTTTTAGTTTGATGTAGTCCCATTTGTTTATTTTTTCTATTGTTTCTCTTGCCCGGTCAGACGTGGTGTTTGAAAAGATGTTGCTAAGACCGATGTGGAAGAGCACACTGCCTATGTTTTCTTCTAGAAGTTTCATAGTTTCAGGTCTTACATTCAAGTCTTTAATCCATTTGGAGTTAATTTTTGTGCATGGTGTAAGGTAAGGGTCTACTTTCATTTTTTTGCATGTGGCTATCCAGTTTTCCCAACTCCATTTGTTGAAGAGACTTTCTTTTCCCCATTGTATCTTCTTGGCTCCTTTGTCAAAGAATAGCTGTCCATAGATGTGTGGGTTTATTTCCGGGCTTTCGATTCTATTCCATTGATCTGTGTGTCTGTTTTTGTGCCGGTATCATGCTGTTTTGGTTACTATAGCTTTGTAGTATATTTTGAAATCAGGGAGTGTGATACCTCCAGCTTTGTTCTTTTTTCTCAGAATTCCTTTAGCTATTCGGGGTCTTTTGTTGTTCCATATAAATTTTAGGATTCTTTGTTCTATTTCTGTGAAAAATGTTGTTGGAACTTTGATAGGGATTGCATTGAATCTATAGATGGCTTTAGGAAGTATGAACATCTTAACTATGTTAATTCTTCCAATCCAAGAGCACGGAATATCTTTCCATTTCTTTGTGTCTTCTTCAATTTCTTTCAGAAACGTTTTATAGTTTTCGGTGTACAGATCTTTCACCTCTTTGGTTAAGTTTATTCCTAGGTATTTTATTCTTTTTTTTGCAATTGTAAATGGGATGGTATTCTTAATTTCTCTTTCTGCTACTTCGCTGTTAGTGTACAGAAATGCAACTGATTTTTGTATGTTGATTTTGTATCCTGCAACTTTACCATATTTGTTTATTACTTCTAAAAGTTTTCTGGTGGATTCTTTAGGGTTTTCTATATATAAAATCATGTCATCTGCAAATAGTGACAGTTTCACTTCTTCCTTTCCAATTTGGATCCCTTTTATTTCTTTCTCTTGCCTGATTGCTCTGGCTAGGACTTCCAATGCTATGTTAAATAGGAGTGGTGAGAGTGGGCATCCTTGTCTGGTTCCTGTTCTTAGAGGGATAGCTTTCAGTTTTTCACCATTGAGGATGATATTAGCTGTGGGTTTGTCATATATGGTCTTTATTATGTTGAGGTACTTTCCTTCTATACCCATTTTCTTCAGAGTTTTTATCATAAATGGATGCTGTATCTTGTCAAATGCTTTCTCTGCATCTATTGAGATGATCATGTGATTTTTGTTCTTCATTTTATTAATGTGGTGTATTACGTTGATTGATTTGCGAATGTTAAACCATCCCTGCATACCTGGAATAAATCCCACTTGATCATGGTGTATAATCTTTTTAACGTATTGTTGTGTGCGATTTGCTAGTATTTTGTTGAGGATTTCAGCATCGATGTTCATCAGCGATATTGGCCTGTAATTTTCTTTTTTTGTGTTGTCCTTGTCTGGTTTTCGTATCAGGGTAATGTCAGCTTCGTAGAATGAGTTAGGGAGCTTCCCCCCCTCCTCAATTTTTTGGAAGAGTTTGAGGAGGATAGGTATTAAGTCTTCTTTGAATGTTTGGTAGAATTCACCAGGGAAGCCATCTGGTACTGGACTTTTATTTTGGGGGAGGTTTTTGATTACTGTTTCGATCTCCTTACTGGTGATTGGTCTATTCAAATTCTCTACTTCTTCTTGATCCAGTTTTGGAAGGTTGTATGATTCTAAGAATTTATCCATTTCTTCCAGATTGTCGAATTTGTTGGCATATAGCTTTTCATAGTATTCTCTTATAATCTTTTGTATTTCTGAGGTGTCTGTTGTAACTTCTCCTCTTTCATTTCTGATTTTACTTATTTGTGCCTTCTCTCTTTTTTTCTTGGTGAGTCTAGCTAAAGGTTTGTCTATTTTGTTGATCTTTTCAAAGAACCAGCTCTTGGTTTTATTAATTTTTTCTATGGTTTTTTTGGTCTCTATTTCGTTTATTTCTGCTCTGATTTTTATTATTTCCCTTCTTCTACTGATTTTGGGCTTTGTTTGTTCTTCTTTTTCTAGTTCCTTTAGCTGCATTGTTAGATTGTTTATTTGAGATTTTTCTTGTTTGTTGATATAGGCCTGTATTGCTATAAACTTCCCTCTTAGAACCGCTTTTGCTGTATCCCATAAATTCTGGCATGTCGTATTTTCATTTTCATTTGTCTCCAGGCATTTTTTGATTTCTTCTTTAACCCAGTCGTTTTTCAGTAGCATTTTGTTTAATCTCCATGTATTTGTGGCTTTTCTGATTTTCTTCCTATAGTTGATTTCTAGTTTCATACCGTTGTGGTCAGAAAAGATGCTTGGTATTATTTCAATCTTCTTAAATTTATGGAGACTTGTTTTGTGGCCTAATATGTGATCAATCCTGGAGAATGTTCCATGTACATTTGAAAAGAACGTGTATTCTTCGGTTTTTGGATGGAATGCTCTGTATATATCTACTAGGTCCATCTGTTCTAGTGTGTCGTTTAAGGCCAATGTTTCCTTATTGATCTTCTGTTTGGATGATCTATCCATTGGTGTAAGTGGAGTGTTAAAGTCCCCTACTATTATTGTGTTACTGTCTATTTCTCTTTTTATGTCTGTTAATAATTGCTTTATATATTTAGGTGCACCTACATTGGGTGCGTAGATATTTACAAGTGTTATATCCTCTTGTTGGATTGTTCCCTTGATCATTATGTAATGCCCTTCTTTGTCTCTTTTTACAGTTTTTGTTTTAAAGTCTATTTTGTCTGATATGAGTACTGCTACCCCAGCTTTCTTTTCATTGCCGTTTTCATGGAGTATCTTTTTCCATCCCTTCACTTTCAGTTTGTGAGTGTCTTTAGGTCTGAAGTGTGTCTCTTGTATGCAGCATATATATGGGTCTTGTTTTTTTATCCAGTCAGCCACCCTATGCCTTTTAATTGGAGCATTTAGTCCATTGACGTTTAAAGTAACTATTGATAAGTATGTACTTACTGCCATTTTTTAACTTTTTTTTTTCCTCAGTGTTTTAGTAGTCCTTCTCTGTTCCTTACTTCTTCTATACAGAATTGATGGTCACTTTAGTTTGACCTCTGTCTGAAAGCTGTACTCTTTAACTCCCCTCCTCCCTCCTTTTATGTTTTTGATATCATATCTAACCTCTTTTTTGTGCATTTGTATCCATTCCCCTCTTATCATGGAAATAGATAATTTTTCCTATTTGTGGTCTTCTCTTTTCCCCTTAAATCAGTCCCTTTAACATTTCTTGTAGCACTGGTTTCTTGGTGACAAACTCCTTTAATTTTTGCTTATCTGGGAACATTTTGATCTCTCCTTCCATTTTGAATGATAATCTTGCTGGGTAGAGTATTCTTGGCTGTAAGTTTTTTCCTTTTAGCACTTTAAATATATCCTGCCACTCTCTTCTAGCCTGTAAGGTTTCTGCTGAGAAGTCAGCTGATAGCCTTATGGGGTTTCCTTTCTATGTAACTTGACATTCTCTTGCAGCTTTTAGGATTCTCTCTTTATCTTTAATTCTGGACATTTTGACTATGATGTGTCTTGGTGTGGGCCTCTTTGGGTTTATCTTGTTTGGGGCTCTCTGTGATTCCTGTACCTGGATGTCTGTTTCCTTCCTTAGGTTAGGGAAGTTTTCATCTATTATTTCTTGAAATAGATTCTCTACCCCCTTGTCTCGCTCTTCTCCTTCCGAGACACCTATAACACGGATGTTAGTGCACTTGATGTTGTCCCAGAGGTCCCTTAGACTGTCCTCACTCTTTTTAATTCTTTTCTCTTTTACCTGTTCAGCTTGGGTAATTTCTTCTAGTCTTTCTTCCAGCTCACAGATCCGTTCTTCTGTATCCTCTACTCTGCTTTTGAGTCCCTCTAATGAATTTTTCATTTCCAGTATTGTATTCTTCATTTCTGATTGGTTCTTTTTTATATCTTCCATTTCTTTGTTGACATTCTCACTGAGTTCATCTATTCTTCTCCCCAGATCAGTGAGCATCCTTAACACTCTTAGTTTGAACTCTCTGTCAGGTAGGTTGCTCATTTCTGTTTCACTTAGTTCCTTTTCTGGGGTTTTGTCCTGTTCCCTTACTTGGAATGTAGTCTTTTGCCTCCTCATTTTGCCTCTTTCCCTGTGCTTGTGTCTACGTATTAGATAGGTCAGCTACATCTCTTGCTCTTGGATAGGTGACCTTATGTAAGTGATGCCTTAGGAGGCTTCCAGTGTGCTTCCCTCAGTTCTCAATGTTCCAGGGGTGGCCCCTATGTGGGCTACGTGTGTCCTTCTGTTGTGGCCTATTTGCTCTCCCTGTAGGCACCCAGGGAGGCTGAGTTATGCTGCTGGCCAGCTGTTGTAACGCTCAGCTGCTTGTAGTTGTGGTGGGCCCTTCAGTCTCTTTATCAGGTGTGGGGAGCCCCAGCACAGTTGGCTGCAAGTTCTAATACCACATTTGTGTTGCAGTATTTCTTTTAAGTGAGTAGGCCCCCAGAGTGGCTGCTTGTTAGGCTCAGGGCCTTACAATTGCTGTAAGCCTCTAGCCTATTAGGTCTCTTGTCAGCTCTCTGAGGATTGCAGCTGGGTGGGGCTGGCCTCAGGCACAGGAGCACCCAATTGTTTCAGGCTTTGGAAGGTGGGGCAAACCTCCTATGTGGGTCTTTGAGAAGCACAAGTCTTCTGCAGCTGACAAGTCCTGTTGCCCACAGGTCCACACACACAGTCAACACAGTCCTGCCCCATGTGTGTGCCCCGACCTCCCCAAGCGGACCCAGTCTCTCCACGGCGGGAGCCCCACGCACTCCGCCACCGCCCCACACTCTCCACCCGCTCCTTGTGCACACCCTGCCCCGCTGAAGTCAGCTCAGTTGCCAGGCTGCAGAGAATCCAGTCACCAATCTATGCAGGCCCACAAGTTGCCTGAGGGCTTGTTGTTGGGTGGGGCCAGTCTCTAGGGTGGGCTGCCTGCCCTGGCTGAGCTGGATTAAATCGGTGCTCTAGTGGGTGGGGCAGACCCTGGGCTAGCAGGCCTCAGGGAGAACTCCAATGGTGTCTGTGTCAGCACGCTCACACCAGGCCACAACAATGGCCGCCGCCAATGTCCCAGTCCCTGGAGAGGTCTCACCCCTCACCGAGATGCACTCAGGGCCTATTAGGTGAGTCTCTTGTCATCAAAGCACTGTGCACCTTTCTTTCTGGTGATTTTAGGATGCTTCCTGAAACGGGTGAGTTTGCACGCGGGCCCTTTAAGAGCCAGTTTTAGTTTATTTGTGAACCGGGTTTTCTGGGGGTGCTCCCCAATGCTTTAGTAGCAGGCACAGTCAGATATTATGCCACTTGTCTCGATTGTGCTGGGTCCACAAAATGCCCACAGCGGGGGCGCTCCCCGGCTCAGGACCCCGCGCCTCCAGGGAGGGTGCGTACCTGTGAGCTGCTCCCGGCGGCCGTGAAGCTGGCGGCTTGTGAAGGCGACGTATTTCCACTCCGGAAGGGAGTCTCTGCCTCTTCTACCCCAGTTAGGATTGTCCGTTGTTGCAGGAGTTCCTCTTATCCAGTTTTCAGTTCTGTCTCAGGGGTAATTTTTCCATGAGTAGTTGTAAATTGGCTGTGTCCACTGGAGGAGGTGAGTTCAGAGTCTGCCTACGCCACCATCTTGACTCCCTCTGGTGTCCCTTTAAATTTTGTTCCTAAGAGTAGTGCCTCACTTGCCTTACCCTAGTCTCACCCTGTCACAGACGCTCTCCTTGGGACAGAAAAATAGCACGATTGGCAAATAGGGAGATGTCTGCAGGGGGGCTCACACTCACATTGTCTCTCTTTTACTTTGCCTTCCCTGTTCCTTTCTCCCATATTTCTCATACACACTCTGATTTTGAGCTTCAGAAGCCAAAATGAAAAACAAAAAAACCCGTGTATTGTCTTATTTTCACTGGCAGGTGATGTCTGATGTACAATCTTCACTTCAGCTTCTTAAAATACCCCTAATTGGTAACTCAATTGGTAACAGGATATTCTAGGTTTAAAACAAACCTGGCACCAGTCCTGAAAATGTACTTTCAGGACATCTACAGGGAACATAAAAAACACAGAATTAGATAGTTCTCTATAAAACACTTACAGACATAAAAAAAATTACTAGGAGACACAGGTGATTTAGAAGGCTTCTCCTCTTACCAAGTGGTTCTTGAATCTGCATGTGCTGGCGTGGAGTGTTGTCCACAAACAGTACTTACTTAACAGGTGGGTATAGCACGTACAACAGTATTCAATTCACATAGAACTGCACACGTGCGCAGACAGGCATGGCGAGGTTGGGAACACACTCACCAAAATGTTGATAGTGGTTATTCTGGAGGAGGGAGTGGAATTTAGGGTATTTTTTTTCTTTCTTCTTTATACTGCTACGTATTTTTAATTCCATTCACAATAAGCACGTATGACTTTCAAAAGTGATTTTTATAAGTGCTTTTTACATGGAGGATAATAAGTAAATGTTTTCTAACTCTAATAAATACCAAAAAATAGGAAAGCATCTGAGCAGCAATGTTAGGTTTGGAATGTAGTATCAAATAGAATCTTTGAACAAAAAAAGTATTGCGGGGTGCTGAGGAAAATTATATGAACTGTTAAAAACTCTGCCCAAAATGATTCCTGTTGTCCCACCTGAAGATGAGGAGAGAGTCTTTTTTCACATGTCACAACTGGAAAGCCCTCCACTCTGTGGTCAGGCTTCTATCTGAGTTATCCCACTGTGCAGAGGGGGAGACCCTGGCTAGAGATTTCACACGCAGGAAGAGATCTCCATGAGGGTAGATAGTAGAAAAATCGTTAATTTGGCAGAGTTTAATGGCAGTTTCTTTCCAGTTGACCTAAATCCACAGCTACAGGGTGGAAAAGAATTTGAGAAATTTCACCTGGATCTCCTGAGTTAGAAACATTCAATTACTAAGAGGTAGCTTGAGAAGGAGGGTGGAGTTAGGACTCTTGAAGAGTGTGGACTGGTTTAGAGTGGCCGCTATGGGGAAGAGAACAGCTAGTCAACAAAGATGGGCATGGTTTCCTGATAGCAGAGCTGGAGTAACCAGGAGCACTGCCACAGGCTGGGGCTGGGGGTGGGAGTGTGCTGGAGTCTGTGCTGATCAGGCTGATGTAATCTGAGTATGTGTCGGGGGAGTGCTGGGTGGGAGAGCATTGCCATGAGTGCAGACCATGGCCTGAACTGCAGACTGAGCAATGCTGATCACCACTCCCAGCATAGTGTGGGTGTGAGGGGATGGTCAGGAGCAGAGGACGACGTTGAAATGTAAGCTCCAGGAAGGTGGAGATTTTAACTATTTTGTTCTCTACGGATGTATCCTAAACTCCTAGAATACAGTAGACACTTAGTAAAGCTTTATTTAATAAATGAAGAAAGAAAAGAAGGAATAGATGAGTATGAAGAAACGGACTGCAAGGTGTGGTAACGCATAAGGTTCAAACATAAGTCAGTAGGACTGACACTATCCGACTTTAAACTTTATTATAAAGCTACAATATTAAATACAGTGTGGTATTGGTATAAGGATAGACAAAATGATCCAGTGGGACATACAGAAAGTCCAAAGATATGCCCATATTAATAAAGCCAATTGATTATCAAGAGAGACATGAAAGCATTTCAGTGAGGAAAGTCCTTTAAACAAATCGGTGCTGTAACAACTGGATAAAGTACAGAAAAAATTAATTTAAATCCCCTTCCTTGTGCCATATACAAAAATTAATTCAAGATGGATTATAGACCTAAACATAAAGTTAAAAACATAACAATTTGTATAAGAAAACATAGGAAAATATTTTTGTGGCTTAGCAAAGATTTCTTAGGTGGGGCACAGAAATCAATAACCACAAAAGAAAAAAGACAATAAATTAGGCCTCAGACAAATGAGGTCATTAGGAAAATGGAATGGCAAGCCTTAGACAGAGACAAAATATTCACAAAAAATGTATCTGGCGAAGGATTTCAAGAATATGTGAGGAACTCAAGCAACTCTGTAAGATAAAAAGACCTGAATTAAAAATCGTAGAATATTTGAGCAGACACTCTAGAAATGAAGACATATGAATGGCCAATAAGGCTATGAAAAGGTTTTCAACAACATTAGTTGTTAGGGAAATGCAAAATAAAACTGCAATGAGTTGCCACTACACACCCAATTGGAATGTCTAAAACTATAAATACTGACAACATTAAATGTTGGCAAGAACGTACTGTAGCCAGAACTCTTATATGTAGCTGATAAGAATGTGAAATTAAATTGTTTATAAGAAAATACTATAGTTTACATATTTTGGATATAATTTCTTTGGAAAAATGTCTATTCAGATCTTCTGCCCAGTTTTTAATTGGATTGTTTAGTTTTTTGCTATTGCGTTATATGATTTCTTTATGTATTTTGGACATTAACCTCTTATCAGATATGTATGCTTTGCAAATATTTTCTCCTGTTCAGTAGGCTGCCTTTTCTTTTTGTTGATGGTTTCCTTTGCTGTACCGGAGCTTTTTAGCTTGATGTAGTCCCACTTCTTCATTTTTGCTTTTATTGCCTTTGCTTTTGGTGTCAAATCCAAAAAATTATTGCCAAGACTGATATCCAAGAGTTTACTGGCTATGTTTTCTTCCAGAAGGTTTATGGTTTCAGGTCTTATGTTCAAGTCATTAATCCATTTTGAGTTGATTTTACTGTAGGGTGTAAGATAGGGGTCCAGTTACATTCTTTTGCATGTGGATGTACAGTTTTCCAACACCGTTTAATGAAGAGACTATTCTTTCCCCATTGTATTGGCTTTACGCACATGAAAACATGAAAAATATTTTTAAAAAGAATAAGAGCTTTGGTACATAAAAATAAAAGAAATATTTATCACTCAAAATAATAACTAGGTAAAGTTAGAATTAAATAGCTAAATGTTAAACTGTAAAAGAAATCTACTTGTGACAAACAAAAAGTAAATTAACACTCTCTCTCCCTCCACGGAATTTACTTTATGAGCTTCAGGTATACTTTTCCATAAAAGCTGAATTGTTTAGACCATTTTGTATTTAGAAAAACATTGAGAATCTAGTACAAAGTATTCCCATATACCCTGCATCCAGTTATTCCTAATATTAACATCTTACATTAGTATGGTACATTTGTTATAATTAACAAAATTATATTAATACATTATTGTTAAATAAAGTCCATACTTTATTTATATTTCCTCAGTTTTTTTCTTGTGTCGTTTTTTTCTTTTGTTCCAGGATCCTGTCCAAATTGCATTTAGTCTTCATGTTTCTTTAGTCTTATCTTGCCTGTGACACTTTCTCTCAGACTTTCCTTGTTTTTGATGACCTTGATATTTTTGAGGAGAACTGGTCAGGGATATTGTGGCCTGTTCCCCAAATGAAACTTGTCTGGTGTTTTTCTCATAGTTAGAGAGGAGTTATGGTTTTTTGGGAGAAAGTTCACACAGGTAAATTGCCATTTTCATCATATCATATCAAGAGGACATACTATACATATAATTTTTCACTGTTGAAGTTGTCATTGATCACTTGATTGAGATTGTGTTTGTTAAAATTCTCCATTGTAAAGTTACTGTTTTTTTTTTTTTTCTTGAGGAGGATCAGCCCTGAGCTAACATCCATGCTAATCCTCCTCTTTTTGCTGAGGAAGACCGGCTCTGAGCTAACATCTATTGCCAATCCTCCTCCTTTTTTTTCCCCAAAGCCCCAGTAGATAGTTGTATGTCATAGTTGCACATCCCTCTAGTTGCTGCATGTGGGACACGGCCTCAGCATGGCCAGAGAAGTGGTGCGTTGGTGCATGCCCGGGATCCGAACCCAGGTTGCCAGTAGTGGAGCGTGCGCACTTAACCACTAAGCCACGGGGCTGGCCCATAAAGGCACTGTTTTGGAGCCCTTTCCATACTGTACTTTTTGGGAGGAACTCGCTATGCTTAGCTCACAGCTAAAGAGTTGGGGGCTATGTTTCCATACATTATTTGAAATTCATGTGCATGGGAGATTTGTCTTTTCCTCTCTTGCTTATTATTCATTCAATCATTTATTTATATCAGCATGAACTCATGGATACTTTATTTTATACTTTATGATCCAATGTTTATTTACTTATTATTTTCTTGAACAAATTATTCCAGGCTTGGCCATTGTGTGCTCTTTCAGTTGGCCCCTGTGCTTTTGACATAATTTCATCACTGTGGTTGTGTTTTGTGGGCTCATTACTTTCTGGCAACATAAGATGATCCAGGCTCTTCTTGTATATTCCTGTCCTAGTCCTAGAATCAGCTATTTCTCCAAGAAGCCCTGATTATTTTTATTGGAGAATGATATTAGAAGCAAAGATCTGGGACCTAGGTGTGTTTAGTGCTACTATTGAGTTGTGTCATTGTTTCTAGGTGATCTCATCTGAAAGAGAAGGATATATATGTGTGCACAATAACTCATGTGTGCACATATATATATAAATATTTCTATATGTATCATCTGTATCTATATTAAGCTCTACATAAAACGAGTTCAAACTAGTATCTCCAACTCTAATCCATTACCAAATAGATTATTATATTCTCCTCTTGTTTGTCTGTAACCTCCCAGGCCAAAAGCGAGAAACCCGGCTTCCACCATCAGCCTTTCATTTACTTAATTGTCTATGTCAATATACATATATAGTGGTTTCAAAACTGTTGCCTTGTACCCCTTTGGGAAACAACTTTATCAGCTAGAGTACAGTACTTATGTGCTCTGTGCTCTGTACTTTGGAGATGCACTCATCTCCAAAGTTACTTAAGTCAGCACCTTTTCTATTCACCCTCCTCAATGAGGATCACACCTTTGTAATAAGTTAGATTCTGCATTCCATCCTGGGATCTTCTGGCCTCCCAAATGAGTTTTTTAATTTGCATATGTTAAGGTTATATCTTTATTCTGTAAAGTTCCATGAGTTTTGACCAAATGCACAGTGTCATGTATCCACCATTACAGTATCATACAGAACATTTTTACCCTCTTAAAAATTCACCAAGACATTTATGATAGAAACTCTCAGTAAACTAGAAATAGAAGGGAACTTCCTTAACTTGATAAAAACTGTTTACAGAAAACTATAGCTCACATTATACTTAATGATAGGAAAGTAGAAGCTTTCCCACTAAGATCAGGACCAAGGCAAGTATGTCCCCACTTACCACTCCTTTTAAACATCACACTGGAAGTCCTTGCTAATGCAGTAAGAAAAAAAAAAAAAGGAAGTAAAAGGTGTACTATTGGGAAGGAAGAAATAAAACTGTCTTTATTCACAGATGACATAATCATTTATATAAAAAAGTCCAAAATAATTAATAAAAAAACTCCTTGAACTAATAAGTGATTATAACAAGGTTGTAGAATACAAAGTTAACATACAAATTCAATCATTTTCTTATATACCAGCAATGAATAGGTGGAATTTAAAAATACAATACCATTTACATTAGCACCCTTTAAAATGAAATACTTAGGTATAAATACAACAAAATACGTGTAAGATGTATATGAGGAAAACTACAAAGCACAGATGAACAAAATCAAGGAAGAACTAAATAGAGATCTGTTTCATGATCATGGATAGGAAGACTCAATATTGTGAAGATGTCAATTCTTCCCTACTTGATTTATAGATTCAATGCAATCTCAATAAAAATCCTAGCAAGTTATTTTGTGGATATTGACAAACTGATTCTAAAATTTATATGGAGAGGCAAAAGACCCAAAATAGTTAACACAATATTGAGGGAGAAGAACAAAGTTGGAGGACTGACACTACCTGACTTTAAGAATCACTATAAAGATACTGTAATTAAGACAGAGTGGTATTGGTGAAAGAACAGACAAATAGAATAATAAAACAGAAGAATGAGCCTAGAAATAGATCCATATATAGACCCAAATATAGTCAACTGATCTTTGACAAAGGAGAAAATATAATATAATGGAGAAAAGATAGTCTCTTCAACAAATGGTGCTAGAACATCATCCACATGCAAAAAACATGAATCTAGACACAAGTCTTACACTCTTCATAAAAATTAACTCCAACTAGATCACAGACTTAAATGTAAATCCTAAAACTGCAAAACTCCTAGAAGATAACATGGAAGAAAATCTAGATGGCCTTAGGTTTGGTGATTACTTTTTAGATACAACACCAAAAGCACAATCTATGAAAGAAAGAAATAATAAACTAGACTTCATTAAAATTTAAAATTTCTGATCTGTGAGAGACATTGTAAAAAGAATAAAAAGACAAGCCACACACCTGGAGAAAATATTTGTAAAAGTCATATCTGACAAAGAACTGTTATCTAAACTATATAAAAAATAATTCCTTAAAATTCAACAGTAAGAAAATGAAAAAACAGATTTAAAAATAGACCAAAGATTTTAACAGACATCTCAACAAAGAAGATATACCGATGGAAAATAAGCATATGAAAAGATGCTCCACATCATATCTCATCAGGGAAATGCAAATTAAAACAACAATGAAATACCATTACACATCTATTAGAATGGCCAAAATCCATAACACCAACCACACCAAACACTAGCAAGGATGTGGAGCAATAGGAACTCTCATTCATTGTTGCTGGGAGTGCACAATGGTACTGCCACTTTGGAAAAACTGCCATTTTGGCAGTTTCTTAAAAAATTAAACATACTCTTACTATATAATCCATCAATTGAACTCCTTGGTATTTATTCAAAAGAGTTGACAATTATGTCCACACAAAAGCCTACACTTGGATGTTTCTAGCAGCTTTGTTTGTAATTGCCAAAACGTCGGTGCAACCAAGATGTCCTTCAGTAAGTAAATAGATAAATAAACTGTGCCACATCCAGGCAATGGAATATTATTCAGCGGTAAAAAGAAATGAGCCATCAAGCTATGACATGTAGGGAACTTAAATACATATTACTAAATAAAAGAAGCCAATATAAAAAGGATACATACTGTGTTAATACAACTGTATGACAATCAGAGAAAGGCAAAACTATGGAGATGATAAAAAAGATCAGTGGTTTCCAGGGGTTTGTGTGGAAAGGGATGAATAGACAAAGTACAAGGATCTTTAGGGAAATGAAATACTCTATATGATACTACAATGGTGGATACATGTCATTACACATTTGTCCTAACCTATAAAATGCACAACACTAAGAGTAAGCTCTAAACTATGGACATTGGGTGATAATGATGTTTTTTTTTTTTAATGGAAGTTTTAATAGTCTCTAACATTGTGAAATTTTTGGTTGAACATTTTTGTTTGTCCATCACCATATACATGTCTCCCTTCAACCCTTGTGCCCACCCCCCGAACCCCATTGCCCCTGGTAACCACAATACAGTTTTCTCTGTTCATTTGTAGGTTTATATTCCACATATGAGTGAGATTATATGGTGTTTCTCTTTCTCTTTCTGGCTTATTTCTCTTAACATAACACCCTCCAGGTCCATCCGTGTTGGTGCAAATGGGACAATTTTGTCTTTTTTTATGGCTGAGTAGTATTCCATTGTATATATATACTACATCTTCTGGATCCATTCATCAGTCGAGGGACACTTGGGTTGCTTCTGCTTCTTGGCTATAGTGAATAATGTTGCAATGAACATAGGCGTGCATAAGCCTCTTTGGATTGTTGATTTCAGGTTCGTTGGAGAGATTCCCAGTAGTGGGATAGCTGGATCATAGGGTATTTCTACTTTTAATTTGTTGAAGAATCTCCATAATGTTTTCCATAGAGGCTGCACCAGTTTGCATTCCCACTAGCTGTGATGAGGGTTCCTGTTTCTCCACATCCTCTCCAACATTTGTTGTTTTTTGTCTTGGTGATTATAGCCATTCTAACGGGCATGAGGTGATATCTTAGTGTTGTTTTAATTTGCATTTCCCTGATGATTAGTGATGTTGAACATGTTTTCATGTGCCTATTGGCCACCTGTATATCTTCTTTGAGAAGTGTCTGTTCATTTCCTCTGCCCATTTTTTGATCGGGTTGTTTATTTTTTTGTTGTTCAGTTGTGTGAGTTCTTTATATATTATGGAGATCAACCCCTTGTCAGATGTATGTTTTGCAAATATTATCTCCCAGCGGGTGGGTTGTCTGTTCATTTTCATTCTGGTTTCATTTGTCTTGTAGAAGCTCTTTAATCTGATAAAGTCCCCTTGCTTATTTTTTCTTTAGTTTCCCTAGTCTGGGTAGGCATGGCATCTGAAAAGATTCCTTTATGACCAATGACAAATAGTGTGTTGCCTATATTTTCCTCTATGAGTTTTATAGTTTAAGGTCTCACCTTCAAGTCTTTCATCCATTTTGAGTTAATTTTTGTGAATGGCAATAGCAGATGGTTCATTTTCATTCTTTTGCATGTGGCTGTCCAGTTTTCCCAACACAATTTATTGAAGAGATTTTCCATTCTCCATTGTATGTTCTTTGCTCCTTTGTCCAAAATTAGCTGTCCATACATGTGTGGTTTTATTTCTGGGCTTTAAATTCTGTTCCATTGATCTGTGTGTCTGTTTTTGTACCAGTACCAGGCTGTTTTGATTACTCTTGCTTTGTAGTATGTTTTGAAGTCAGGGATTGTGATACCTCCAGCTTTGTTCTTTTCACTGGGGATTGTTTTAGCTATTCAGGGTCTTTTGTTGCCCCATATGAATTTTAGTATTCTTTTTTCTATTTCCATGAAGAATGTTATTGGGATTCTGATTGGGATTGCATTGAATCTGTAGATTGCTTTAGGTAATACAGACATTTTAACTATGTTTATTCTTCCAATCCATGCACATGGGATGTCTTTCCATTTCTTTATGTCATCATTGATTTCTTTCAATAATGTCTTGTGGTTTTCATTGTATAGGTTTTTCACTTCCTTGGTAAGATTTATTCCTAGATATTTTATTCTTTTTGATGCAGTTGTAAATGGCATTATCTTTTTGAACTCTCTTTCTGTTAGTTTGTTATTAGCATACAGAAATGCAACTGATTTTTGTAGATTGATTTTGTACCCTGCGACTTTGCTGTAGTTGTTGATTATTTCTAATAGTTTTCCAATGGATTTTTTAGGGTTTTCTATATATAAAATCATGTCGTCTGCAAATAGTGAGAAATTCCCTTCTTCATTGCCTATTTGAACTCCTTTTATTCCTTTTTCTTGCCTAAGTGCTCTGGCCAAAATCTCTTGTACTATGTTGAATGAGACTGGTCAGAATGGGCAGCTTGTCTCGTTCCTGTTCTCAGAGGAATGGTTTTCAGTCTTTCCTTGTTGAGTATGATGTTGGCTGTGGGTTTGACATAAATAGCCTTTACATGTTGAGGTACTTTCCTTCTATACCCATTTTGTTGAGACTTTTTATCATAAATGGTTGTTATATCTTGTCAAATGCCTTCTATGCATCTATTGAGATGACCATGTGGTTTTTAGTCTTTGTTTTGTTGATGTGGTGTATCACGTTGATTGATTTGCAGATGTTGAACCATACCTGCGTCCCTGGTATAAATCCCACTTGTTCATGGTGCATGATCTTTTTAATGTATTGTTGTATTCCGTTTGCCAATATTTTTTTGAGGATTTTTGCATCAATGTTCATCAGCGATATTGGCCTGTAACTTTCTTTCTTTGTATTGTCTTTGTCTGGCTTTGGTATCAGGATGATGTTGGCCTCATAGAATGAGTTAGGCAGTGTTCCATCTTCCTCTATTTTTTGGAATAGTTTGAGAAGGATGGGTATTAAATCTTGTTTGAATGTTTGGTAAAATTCACTGGAGAAGCCATCTGGTCCTGGACTTTTATTTTTTGGGAGGTTTTTGATTACTATTTCAATCTCTTTACTTGTGATGGGTGTATTCAGATTCTCTATTTCTTCTTGGTTCAGTTGATAATGATGTTTTAATGTAGGATCATCAATTGTGACAAAAATACCACTCACTCTGGTGAGGGATGTTAACAATGGGAGAGAGTATGCATATGTGGGGTGGGGGTATAATGAGAAATCTCTGACCCACCTTAATTTTGCTGTGATGCTAAAAATGCTCTTAAAAAATTAAGTGTAAAATTGGTAATCCCTGTGCTTCAGCAGTTTAGCCATCTCTCCCTCCCCAAACCCCTAATGATCACTTATCTGTTTACTGTCTCTATACTTTTTTTCCAGAATGTCATATAAATGGTATTATACAATATGTAGCCTTTCACACTGGCTTATTTCACTTAGAAATATTTGTTTAAGTATGAAATTAGAAATTAATAACAGAATGAAAACTGAAAAATTCACAAATATATGGAAATTAAACAACACATTCCTGGGCAATAAGTGGATCAAAGCAGAAATAAAAAAGGAAATTAAAAAGATCTTAAACAAACAAAAATAGAAATAACACATACCAAAACTTATGAGATGCAGCAAAAGCAGTTCTAAGAGGAAAGTTTATAGCTAGAAATACATACATCAAGAAAGAAGAAAGAGAGCCAGCCCTGATGGCCTACTGGTTAAAGTTTAGCACTCTTACTGCTTTGGTGGCCCAGGTTTGCTTCCCGGTCATGGAACCACACCACCCATCTGTCAGTTGCCATGCTGTGGTGGTGGATTACATAGAAGAACTAGAATGACTTACAACTAGGATATACAACCATGTACTGGGGCTTTGGCTTAGGGGAGGTACCAAAAAAAATAGGAAGATGGGCAACAGGTGTTAGCTCAGGGCAAATCTTTCCCTGCAAAAAAAAAAAAAAGAAAAAAGAAAAAAGAAAGATATCAAATAAACAAATATTATAACTCAAAGAAATAGGAAAAGAACAACAAACTAAGTATAAAGTTAGCAAAAGGAAGAAAATAATAAAGATTTGAAAGGAAATAAATGAAATAGAAAATAGTTTTCCAATAGAAAAGCTAAACAAAACTAAGAATCTGGTTCTCTGAAAAGATTAAAAAAAATTGACAAATCTTCAGCTAGACTAACCAAGAAAATAAGAGAGAAGACTCAAATCAATAAAATTATAAATGAAAGGGGTATTTTACAACTGATAACACAGAAATACAAAGAATCATAAAAGACTATTATGAAAAACTATATGCTATTAAACTGGACAATATAGAAGAAATAAATAAATTTATAGAAACATACAACCTATAAAAACTGATTCAGAAAAAAATAGAAAATCTAAACAGACCAATAAGCAGTAAACAGATTGAATCAGTAATCAAAAATGTCCCAACAGAGTCAGCCCTCACGGCCTAGAGGTTAAAATTCAACGCACTCCATTTCGGCAGCCCAGATTCAGTTCCCGTGTGTGGAACAGCACCACTCGTCTGTCGGTAGCCATGTTGTGGCAGCAGCTCACATAGAAGAACTAGAAGGACTTACAACTAAAATATACAACTATGTACTGAGGCTTTGGGGAGGAAAAAGAAGAGAGGAAGGTTGGCAACAGATGTTAGCTCAGAGTGACTCTTTCCTAGTAAAAATAACAACAACAACAACAAAAACCTGGATAATCTAAAAAAAAAAAAGAAGAAAAAAATGTGCCAACAAAGAAAAGCCCAGGATCAGATGGCTTTCATGGCGAAATCTAACAAAGATTTAAAGAATTAACACCAATCCTTTATAAACTCTTTCAAAAAATTTGAAAAGGAGGAACACTCTTAAACTCATTTTATGAAGCCAGCATTACCCTGATACCAAAACCAGATAAGCAGAAAACAAGAAAAGAAAACTGTAGGCCAATACTCCTACTGAATATAGATGCAAAAATTCTCAACAAAATACCATCAAATCAAACTCAATAACATATTAAAAGTATCATACCACACAGCTAACATCATACACAATTGTGAAAAACTGCAAGCTTTTCCTCGAAGATCAGGAATAAGACAAGGATGCCCACTCTTGCCAGTTTTATTAAACATAGTATTAGAAGTCCTAGCCAGAGAAATTAGGCAGGAAAAAGAAATAAAAGGCATCCAAATCAGAAAAGAAGAAGTAAAACTGTTACTATTTGCAGATGACGTGATAGTGTATATAGAAAACCCTAAAGATTCCACCAAAAAACTTCAATATGAATTAGTAGAGCACTGTGATCACTAAAAATGGATAAAATCTGGATTTCATTAATAGTAACCTCACTTTCACTACATATCAGATCATGAGAGGAAGGTTCTTGGCCCCACTTTGTTAGGAGAGCTGTGTTCAGTTCTAGTAACCTATATAATGAGAAAAAGAACAGCATAAACATTTATTAAGCCTGAGAACTTGTGAAGAGTTCATATGCATTCTATCATTTAATCTTCCCAACAGTTCTAGTGGTGGATGCTATTATTATTTTGATTTTGAAAATGTAAAAATTGTGTCACTGAATTTATGCAACTTGCTCAAAGTCACAAGGCTCAATAGTAGCAGAGGATCCACACCTTCCTGATGCCACAACATGAGGGCTCCTGACTACTCTACCACATTGTCTGCAGAGTGGTATCGACAAACGCTAGTTTTCCAGATGAATGAGCCAGAAATCATGAGGGCTTGGAACCCAGAGGTGGTAGTGGTGTCACCAAGGCCTCCTTTTGAGTATTCCAAAGGTCATCCTGTGATAGTTGGGCTACATGTGCTTTGCTAGGTCAGGTGGACAGAAACAGACCCCATTGGACCCCTAGAAATTTCACTGAGCTAGAGGACCCCTGAATTTATGTCAGACTGATTTCCCACCCTCTGATATGCAAATGTCTTGTCAGTGAGTCTAGAGTAGTCACTACTTCTTGCTTACTAGGTCCAATTAGAAGTGAGATAACAATGTGGAAGTTATATGGAATAAATGTTAACCCAATATTCAGCAAATATACATACCTTTTAAGACTCTTCAATTATTTCATTGCCTATGAAGCTCTTTATTATTCCCCTCTTGCAAGTAGCACTGGCTGCTCCCTCCTTTATGTTCTCCTCTTCTATTATCTAAAAGAGTTTGTGTAAGATTTGTATTTTTTTATTCCTTAAGTATTTGACACTATTCACCATGAAGATATCTGGGCTTGGAGTTTTTTTGGGGTAAGGCTTTTTATTACAAAGTCCCTGGGTGATGTTCACTCTTGTCCTTGATACCCTGTAACTTAAGTACCACGTTGTAAAATTAACAAAGTTCTTAAATATGATAAGGGGAAAAGAGAGATAAGAAAACAAGGATCACACACACACATTCATAAAAAATAAGGAAGAAATACTCATAATATATACAGTCCTCATTTCTGTAACTTGTCACATGGTCATAGTTGGCATTTATAAGTACCTTCTTCCACTACTCATTCAATATTCCCTCTGTCCTCAGCACCTCAGCTGGTTCTTGCTGTTTACCTGGTGAAGTGACCCAAATCTTCATTCCTGAAGGGGCTGGGCTATTAGTAGCCCTGCCTGAGTTGGGCTGTTGTGGTATTCCATTAATTTTAATCACAGGGCATGGTAGTTCTAAGAGACATCCTAAGGTATCTCCTGTATTCCAGACATATTCTTTAGCTTCACTGTGAAGTAGCAGGCCAATTTCCTCTTGATGGTCAGGATCAATCACCCCAGCCAGTAGAGTAAATCTATTCTTTGCCTGTTGATCTAGAGACATAAGGAGTCCAAAATGGCCAGTGACAGTCTTAACTTCCAGTTCAATGGAATCATTGTTATATTTCCTGGGAACAATTCCTCCCTTTGGAACTAAGACCTCTAGACCAGCAGAGCATGTGGTTGCAGGGACAGGAAGTCAAAAATTTTGCTAGTGGGTCACTAGGGATAATAGTGAGTGGTACCATTCCCATTTCCACCCCTTGGTTCCTGGGCCCATGAATCCTGGCTGTGGGAGAAATGGCACCACACATTGGGCACTGATTTGGAGCATATACAGCCTCCTGGAAAACCTTATCCCAGCCTTGCACCATATTGCCACCTAGCTAGCTTTGAAACTGAGTTTTCAAAAGGCCATTTCACCATTTGGTCAAGCTACCTGCTTGAGGATGGTGAGGGACATAGAAAGACCAATGAAGTCCATGAGCATGGGCCCATTGCTGTACTAAATTTGCTGTGAGGTGATTTCCTCAATAAGAAGCTATGCTGTGTGGAATACCTTGACAGTGGATCGGGCATTCTGTTGGTCCATGGGTGGTAGTTTCGGCCGAAGCATTGTGTGTAGGGAAGACAAATCCATAACCACAGTGAGGATCTATTCCAGTAGGAACAGAACACTGCTGCTTCCATGATGGAAGTGGTCCAATGTAATCAACCTGCCACCAAGTACCTGACTGATCACCCCAGAGAATTGTGCCATACTGGGGACTCAGTGCTGGTCTCTGCTGCTGGCAGATTGGGTACTCAGCAGTGGCAGTAGCTAGGTCAGTCTTGGAGAGAAGAAGTCCATGTTGCTGAGCCCATGTGTAATCTCCATCTCTGCCTCCATGGCCACTTTGTTCATGAGCCCATTGAGCAATGACAGGGTGACAGGGGAAAGATGCTGACTGGTATACATAGAATGGGTCATCTTACCTATTAGATTAAAATCCTCTTCTACTGGGGTCACCCTTTGGTGAACATTCACATGGGACACAAATATCTTTACATTTTTTCTTCTGTACAGAGAGCTCTATCCATGTATCTCTTCTCCAGAGTTCTTTGTCACCAATTTTCTAATCATGTTCCTTCAAAGTCTTTGACCACCCAGTCAAATTATTTGCCACATCCCATATATTGATATACAGTCACACAGCCAGCCATTTGTCCTTCTAACCAAAATGATTTACCAAGTGCACTGCTTGAAGTTCTGTCGATTGGGAAGATTTCCCTTCACCCTTGTCCTTCAATTATGTCCCAGAAAGGGACTATAGTCCTGCAGCTGTCCACTTTTGGGAGGTGCCTGAATATTGTACAGAGCCGTTTGTAAACTAGGCCTGAGTTTTCTCTTCCTAAGTTAATGGATCCTAGAGAACTGCCCACCAGACCATAGTTGAGGGCTGGAAGAGAGAAGGCAATGTAGATTGGGGACCATGGGCATCTGGGTCATTTCTTCATGTAACTTACTTGTAACTTCAGGTATTGCTCAGGCCCAATCACATTTATAACATTTACATCTGATGATGGAGTGTTGCTGTGCCTGCCCAACTTTATGGCTTGGTGGGCCAGACAACATCTAGTTCATGATGGGCTACTTAGGTCACATGGTAACTTGGTGGCTCATGGTTAAGCATTCTATCTCTACCAAGGCCCAATAGTAAGCCAAAAGCTGTTTCTCAAAAGGAAAGTAGTTATCCATGTAGGATAGAAGGGTCTTGCTCCAAAATCCTAAGAGTATGTGCCTGCCAAAGACTGTAAACAGCATCTCTATCTGCCACTGACACTTCAAACATATGATCTGATGAGTCACATGGCTCAAGTGGCAGAGCATATTGTACATCAGCCTGGACCTATTGCAGAACCCTCTCTTGTTCTGGGTCGCACTCAAAACTAGTAGATTTTGAGTCACTCAAAAACTGGGCTGGGTAGCATACCCAAATGAATAATGTGTTGTCTCCAAAATACAAAGAGGACCTCTAGGCATTCTGCCTCTTTTTTGGCTGTGGAGGGGGCCAGATGCAACAACTTATCCTTCACGTTAGAGGGGATATCTTTACATACTTCACACTACTGTACCCCTAGAGATTTAACTGAGGTAGAGGATCCCAGAATTTTTATATGAATATTTTATATTTTTAATTCTATAAAAAATTTTAATTTTTATATCCCTTCTGATATGTAAATGTATTATCAATAAGTCAAGATGACTTGCTACTGCTTGCTCACTGGGTCCAATTAGCATAATATCATTAATGTAATAGACCAGTGTGGTAACTTGTGGAAAAGTGATCAAGATTCCTGAAAACTAAATTATGACAGGGTTGAAGAGTTGATATACCCCTAAGAGAGGACAGAGAAGGTGTATGGCTAATCTTGCTGGTTGAAAGTAAACTGCTCTGGTGATCTTTACTAACGGGTATGGAGAAAAAAAGAATTTGCCAGATCAATAGCTGCATACAAGGTACCAGGGGATGTGTTAATTTGCTCAAGCAATGAAACCACATGTGTTACAGCAGCTGCAATTGGAGTCACCACCTAGTTAAGCTTATGATAATCCACTGTTGTTCTCCAAGATCCATTTATTTTCTGCACGGGCCAAATAGGTGAGTTGTATGGGGACGTAGTGGGAATCACTATTCTGGCATCCTTAAGTCCTTGATGGTGGCACTCATCTCTGAAATCCCTCCAAGAATGCTGTATTGCTTTGGGTTTATTATTTTCCTAGGTAGAGGCAGTTTTAGCAGCTTCCACTTGGTCTTTACCACCAGAGTAGCCTTTGCTCCACAGGTTACGGAACCAAAAGAGAGATTCCTCCAGTTGCTGAATATGTCTATTACAAACATGCATCTCGGAACTGGAGAAATAATGTCAGGATGGGTTTGAGGACAGGCTGGGCCCACTGTGAGACAGACTTGAGTTAAAACGCCACTGATCCTCTGACCTTCATAAGCCCCTACTCTGACTTATATAGATCAAGTAAGAATTTACTAGACTGCTCATATTTTCACTTCCGAGGACACTCTGATCATCCAGCCAATGCCGTAGGTCTCTGTGATTCAGACTATTCTGACTAATGTTTTGAGTCTGCTGTCCATTACAGTGCCTGTCTTTCCTTTGGTGATTAAGTGCCATCACTTGGCCCCTGCCACTCTGGGATCCAATTATCTCCATTACGTCTAAGTTTCTCAATTCAGTGGCAGCAGTTCTTACTGTAATCTGTAACCTACGGACAAGGACAATCACAGGGTTCTTCAAGGATTCTGGGACTCCTCTCATAAATTTACTTCTCACAGTAATGCTGAAAGGTGTCTCCTCTGGGCTCTCCTGGGTAAGGTGAACAGGTTTTAAATGATGAACACACTCTAACATTCCAATCTCCCTAAGCCTTTGAATCTTTTCCTCTACCAAGGCAAGTCACCATTTCAACTTCATTTAGTGTAGGCCACCTTTTGGTCCATGTTTCAGCCAATCAACCAAACAAATAATTAGACCCTTTTTAACCTCCCAAGCTGCAACATTCATCCAGAATCTTTGCTTAGTGGGCCCATATATGAAAATTTGGCCCAGTTCAACTTTATGTTTCTTCCATCATTACCCCACCCTATTAATATTCATTCCCACACGTATTCCCCAAATTTCTCTTGGTATAAACTGGAAAAATCATGTAGTTCTTTTGGAGTGCAGTACATCTTCTCGTTGGCCACACCTTGTACCTCACCTTTGGGGCCTGCTGGGAATTGAGTCTAGTTACAGGCGTAGAAACAAAGATGAGTGGGGATGGGTGGGTTCTGAGGAGAATCATCAGTGTCTTGTAAGGAAGCTATCTTCAGGGAGACATTACAGCTTCCTCAGGCAAAGCAGAGTTAATCTCCTCATACAGAGAGGGAGAGGCTGCTTTTACTGGCAAAGAAGAGTCATTGGAATTTATAGATTCAATGTCCCTAGCTTCATCAGAGTTTTCCCAGGTGGCCACATTTCAACTCTCAGGATCCCATTCCTTCCCAGTCAATGTCCTCACTTTAACAGCAGATATGCAGAAAGATTGGGAATTCAATTTGTGTTATAATTCAGCCACTTGCAGGATGAGACTCTCGGTTTGGTTTTCAGCAATCTGTGCTCTGCAGCTGTAGTAGATAAGATTTTCTTTCAGGACATACATAGAAGCTTTGAGGTCATTTATGCCTTACTTGAGGTAGGAATTTGATTCCCTGAGCTCATACTTTTCTTTTTCCACTATGTCCAGTGCAATTAAGAGGAGCCAGTATATCTCTTTATATTTGTTAGTTTGACAAAAATGTTCTAAGCTATCAAATACATGGTTATTCAGAATATTGCCTCTTAAAATATTTGATTAGGAGTATCCAATGGTGATATTTTGTGCGTTTCTGTTGCCACATCACACTGTGGACTATTAGTTCTTTCTTTACTACTGGAAATAGAGTAATTGGTGCCTTGAAACCTAATCAAATTAGAGAACCAACTCTAGAAACCCTAGAACCAACTTAGAAAGCTCATTGTTAGGATTTTGTCCTTCTAAAAGCTCTCTCAGTACTAAAATCTGTAGTAGTCAAGGTTCTCCAGAGAAACAGAACTGATAGGAGATCTATATGTAAATACAGGTATATATCTCTTCATGCTTCTCTCTCTCAAGAAATTGCCTCATGCAATTTTTGGCATGGAACGCTAAAATCCATACTGCAGGCCTGTGGGCTGAAGATTTATGTAAGAGTTGATGCTTCAGTCTTGAGTCTGAATTCCACAGGGCGTCAGACTGGAAACTCATGCAGAGTTTCTATGTTGCAGTATTGAGGAGAATATCTTCTTCAGAAAGCTTCAGTCTTTGCTGTTAAGGCCTTCAAGTAATTGGATGAGACCTACTCTCATTATGGAGAATGATCTGCTTTACTCAAAGTTTACTGATTTAAATGTTAATCATATCTAAAAAATACTTTCACAGCAACATCAGACTCATGTTTGACCAACAACTGGGCATCATAGACTAGTCAAAATGATACAGAAAATTAACCATCACAAATGGGAAACTATATCTTTTTTATCTTTTCACTTCCAGAACCTTGAAAACTGTCTGGAAAATAGTAGGTATGAAAGAAATACTTATTACTAATTAATAAATAATCTGTTGCCTGCCAATTTAATGATAACTTTTTAAGGTAATGAGTTCCCTGTTTCTTTTCTAGAGATAGGAACAAATGCTAGGTGACAATCTGACTAGAATATTGTAAAAGAGATCATATATGTTCTGTTGCAGCACTCAGTTCTTATATTTATGCAATGAGAATTTAAGCACACTTTCTCTTTAGAGAAAATTTATGACTACTGGAAACTCCAGATTGTGAAGGGCTTGTATTCTTTGTGGGATATGATGGCACTGCTTTTTTTCCCCTTCATGCCACATGTGCCAAAAACTTAAAAATCTTCGTTAGAATAGAGTGTGAAGGAAGATGAGATAGGAAGCAAATTTAGAAGCTAAAATCAGTGACAAGTTGATCTCAAACCCCTCACCTAACTTCCTTTCTTAAGCAATCATATGTTCCCTGTGGGAGCATATGCATGTCTTTTTCTTTCCCTGTGCTTTATTTGAAAACCTGTCCAGAAGGGATGTTGGAATAGCAATGAGAAAGGTGTTGCCAAGTTTGGTGATTCATTTCTATGTAGCTTGAGGCTGTTTGTATCCCCAGGAGCCCACATCATTTATGGCTGTCCCTTCATTTCTGTGCAGCTCTACCTCCAGGAAACAGAACCAGGGAGGATTTGGTGGAAGCTTATGGAAATACATAAGGAATGCAGAAGATCTCCCTCCCCCAACCCCCGCGAAAAGAAAAAAACTGTATCCTAGGAAAGCAAGTCAGTTATTATAGGTTTTGTGAAAACTCATAGCCAAGATTCCCTTTTGTAGCCAAGATTCACCAATAAATACCAAAAGATGTTAGTAAGACAGCTTGTAGTCACGTGACTGATAGACAGCGAGAACTATCAACCCACAGACAAAAGAGAAGCCTTCCTCGCCTGGCTTAGGGGAGGGGGAATTCTCTTGTCTGTGTGTTTTTGGGAAAAATGAATTGGCTACAGTCCGGAAGTCAAACTGGTGAGATTTAACAGCTCATTTGCAGAAGGAGAGAGAGGATATGTGGTATACAGAAGTTCTACTCTCTGGAATAATGTTTTGCAAACAGAAATGGCACCTAATTTTGAACCAGGAGTTCCTCTCCCATCTAACTTCTTGATCATGAGCTGGACTATTGGAAACACCTGTGAGCTGAAAGTCCATGTCTCTGGATTCTAATTTAAGTTCTAATAAGAAATCCCTGTGAAACATGGCAACATGGGAAGAACAAGAGGAGAGGATTTCTGGCTTTATCTGATCTTGGGAAACTAGAGACCCTCTACTCCTCAGTTTCTTCAGTTCCAAAATGAGTTGTTGAGACCAGATGAGCTGCAAGTTTCCCAAGAATTAACCTCATCTAGTCTGTCTACGACTAGATGTTTGGAAGAGTTAGGTGAGGACCAAGATGGAGCCAGGCATCAGGGTGCTGGACATTGTCTGTTGATCCTTCAGGATCCACTCTTCACACTTTCTATACTTCTCCTTTGGGGTAGACAGACTTTCGGGTGGTCCCAAATAATTCCCACTTATGTGTGGCCATGCCTTTATGGTATCTTCTCCCCTTGATGGTAGATGTGACCTGTGACTTGCTTCTAACCAAAAGAATATGGCAAAAGCGTTGGAATATCCCTCCCATGAGCATGTCATGTTGTAAAAGACTCCATCTTAGCAGGTTGGAACTAGAGACTCCCCCTTGCTGGCTTTGGAGAAATAAGTTGCAATGTGGTGGGAGGGCCTGTGAGAGGCCATATGCCAGGGAACTCAAGTAGCTGAGAATGGACATTGGCCAACATCCAGCCAGAAAGCATACTTTCCTGTGACTGTAGAAAAGTAACTCAGCCAACAACCTGAAGGAAATGAATATCTCCCCCGTCGAGCCTCTGATGAGAGCCCAGCCCTGGTTGACACCTATATTATAGCAGCCTGATGAGACCCTGAAGCAGAAAGCCCAGCTAACCTGTGCCTGGGCTTGTGACCCACGAAAACTGTGAGATAACAAATGTGTATTGTTTTAAGCTGCTGAGTTTGTGTTAATTTCTTATGTAGCAAAAATTCTAGCCCATCCACTTTTCTCTGTGCCTCACTTGGAATGGGGTCCCTCCTCTCTGACTTCTGACTGGATTCGGTCAATGGGAGGCACCAGGATATCAAAGGGTGGCAAGTGAGTGAGGTTGAGATCTTCATTCTCTGGACTCCCTTCCCTCTGCGCAGAGCAAGCAGCCCTCTTCACACGGCTACCTTCTCTGGAGTCAGGAAATCGTTCACTCCCTTTGCTCTGTCAGGCTCACCTGACTGTTGTTACTTCCTGTAGTGTACCTTACCATTCTTTACGCTTTCCCTACACCCTGACCACACTTTTGTAAATAGTCCTTTTACTAATCTCTCCCCAAATACCCCAGATAGATGATCCATCTGCTTCCTGATGGGACCTGACTGATATAAGAAGCCTCCAAGGACATCCACTGCGTGAGATTCTTCTCCTGCCCCCAACAAATAAAATGAGGAAAATGAAATTAAAGTATCCCTGACAAATGGCCTTTGTGCTTATAGACTGGTGGATAATTATTAAACTGCTTTTTATGGACAGCCCTGAAAGAATTGACTTGGGATTAGAAAGGTAGATGCCTGTGTATTGCAGGAATGGAGAACAAATCTGGCCATTCCTGCAAGAGAATCAATGATGTACAAAATTCTAAATTAAGATTCCTTTTATACTTGTGCAGTAAAAACTGAATACGTGGGAGGAAGAGAAGAAGGAAAGAAACTGACACTCATGGATTCCATGCTTGTCTCTGCGGGAAAGGAGTTCATCCCATTTCTGCCATTGTGATGGGATGTCTCATAGTGTGTGATTTTGTCACAACTGTATCTTATTAAGCACCAAATATGCATACACAGTGTGACACTACAGTACCTATTTAGTTCTCACACGGCTCAGTAGTGATAAGGTGGCTGAGACTCAGAGAAGCGAAATATGTCCAAGTTTACCAAGTGAATAGTTGGCAGAACCTCAGTTCAAACTTGGCTGTCTGACTCACACTTTGTGCTCAGTGCCTAGAACCAGTTCACATTATTACAGACTTCATTCAAAGCAGGTGAGGGTTTAGATTAGGCCTTGGGTCGTGAAATGGAAGGCTATTATTTATTCGTAAATGCAATGGTTTCAGTCCCAGTAGAACTACTTGAAACAATGTGCCGTTGATATAGGAGGGTAAATAGGACCTTGTTTTATGAATATGCCCATCATTCTTTCCTGTCACCTGCAATAAGCTGAGATGTGTGTATCCTTTAGGCCTGACATGTACAGTAAGAAAAAACATGCATTGAGCATATTTTGTGTCCTTTTATCATGATGCTTATTGACTCAAGGAGAAAAAGTCACCTATTGAGTTTTACATTAATCAGAAACCCAATAACACACTAAAAAGTGATTTATTTTAGTCATTGCCTCTAACGGCAGAGGGTGTTTTGCTGTTATTGTTGCTATCGTTTTTATTATTCTTCTCCAATTGGATAATTACAAACACTTTATAAAAGAAAGCCTCTAGGTTGTGTTATTTGGAGGCTGAGACAGACACAGCCCACACTACCGTATCACCACAAGCACTTGGAGATTTTAGGACATATGCTTATCTGGGTTGGTAAACAGTTTACCCTATAGTCATTCTGAATCCAAGCAAGATTGTAAAGGGAGTGAATAAGTTGTCTTTTCTTCATTATGCTCCTCCTGTTCCATTCTGCATCCCCGAAGAAGGAGGCCCAATGACATTGGTGTCATTTTTGGCATGAAGACCAATGTTTACTCTGACATGAGCGTTTGCCCCAACGTGTATCAAGTGGATCCTGAGAGGAAGCATGGCACAGTTCTCTGGGAAAAGGGTATGCTGACTCCTGACTTACAGAGGAATTGGGTCCAGGAATGTAGGGCATATGTGTTTTCCCAGAACACTGGGGACAAAGATCACATGTACAAGCTTCCCTATGGGGTTTGCAGTATGGGTTATGGTTAGGGGTATGGTAGTTTAGGTTAATTTATCAAAAAACAGTCCATCACATGGGAAATTCATCACATTTGCTAACTCTATCAGTATTCTATATAGCTTCGTTCATTTAACTATTTATGAAGTTAACAGGAACTCACATTTAATGGGTTGGTAAAATCCAATAGGGTGTGGGTGCTAGGGCCCCAGAGTGTGTGGGCATACATAGTCTTCCTTGCCCTCAATTTTCACACGTCTCTCCCATGCTCTGGCCCCAAGTTTCCCCTGTCTGCCTCTCAGTCTCCTGTTTTTATAGCTATTTCTCCTCTTTCTGTCCTTTATATGCCCCTCTCTCTGTCTGACTTTCAGAACCTCCTTTCCTCTTACTATCCATTGATTTCCGAGGAATGTAGTACAGACCAGTGTAGGCATCTTGATATCTCATAGGAATCCTTCTTATAGACCTACTTTGGAAAATAGCTTTAATTCAGCTTCTGTGCTAATATCCATGCCAGAGTCTCAAGATAATTAACAAAGGGGATCCCTGTTTCATTCAAAATTATATTTGTAAGGGGATTATTTGACCTACAACCTTGCTAAAATGATGAATGACAAGAGGATTGATAAACTGGAATAGTTCTATTATCAAACAGAATTATTTATATCAATTATAAAAAAAAGACTTTTATTTATGAGATAGGAAGTTTTAAGCTCCAAGAAATGGAAACATGATTCATATTGGATTGAGCAATACGGGATTTCACTGGTTCACAGGACTGGAAATATAGTTGTAGGTTGGAATTCATGTACAACTTGATCAGCATAACTCTCTTAGCTCTGTTCCTCTCAGTCTGCATTCTTTCCTCATGGGTTTCGATCGCTGAAGCAGCAGCCAGTATTCCAAGCTTTCTGATCCATCAAAAGAGTTCTATCTTAATAATCAAGGTCTTTATGCCCTGAAGCCACTGACAAACCTCTCCTTCCTCTCATTGAATCAAATTTGCTTAGGTTTTTCCATCCGTATCCCAATAGTAAGGCAGATGGGATGACCATGGTTGTTGTAGACCGATCAGGACCCACTTCTGGAGCTGGCGATAAATTCCCCAAACCTACCTATTGCTACACAATTGGAGATGATAAAATGGGTTTGGGTGAGTCATTCAGTGTACAAATATTCCCTAGCCATGCCACATATCCTACCAGATAAAGTTCAGACACTTAGCATAGCAATTCCCGACATGGTCCCTACTTAGCTGTTTAACTTCACCTCCCTTATCTCAACTCCTTTTTTTATTTCTTCCACAGAGGTCACTTCCATTGATCTCATACTAGTTTACTATGTAGAGAAACTATGACATCCAATACTGAACAATGCAGGTTTCTTTTGCCCACTTGTCTTGACATGAGTGCAGCCATGTTTGGCCATTCCATTAACCTACAGCCACCAGCACACAAAGAAATATAAAGCTGCTTTCTGTGTGGGGGAACTGGCCTTTTTCCCAGGAACTGGCCTTTCTCCCATGGAGATAGTTGCAATGTGTAAAAATTTCAAGGCCCTTTGGGTGTCACGGCCTGGGACAGACGGGCCATCTGTGCTGGGCTGGGATGATAACCAGGGTAAACAATGCACGTACACAACTGCCTGGCTGGGACGATAGCCAGGAGGCTCAGTGCACGTATGCCACTGATAACCATTTGTGCATGAGAACACTGAATGCTTGCTCTGTAAACTCTGTAACTGCTTACTCTGAAACTTACTGATGTTATGAAAACTGCTGGAAACCAAGGCCTGGTGAGAGTTCCACCTGTGGAAGGGATGCCTTGCCCAGGACGTGTGATTCCTGCCCAGCCGTGTCAATTGAAGGGATTCTCCCGGCTGTGGGGTGTGGATGTTGTGAGTAACCGATCTGATGTGTTCTCTTTTCGGTCAACCTGGTGTTTCTCTTTCCGGTTGATTTGTGTCATTTCCCTTCAGTCGATCTGGTGTTTCTCATTCCAATCGATCTGATGTTTTTCCCTCTTGTTATATGACCTATTCGAATCTGCCACTGTCTCAGCCGATCTGGTGTTTCCCTTTCTGATTGAGCTGGTGTTTTTGCCTCTTATTATTTGGCCTATTTGGATCTGTTTGTGGACTATCGCCTTTAGTATCCTCTATATAATAAAATATACCTTCAGTCCATTTGTTTGGAGTGGAAAGTTTCTTTTACGTCTCTGATTGAATCCCGGAACCTCTCATAACACCACTGTAGCTTGCCTTTCTATGTCTGATGCCTAATTAGTCCTTTAAAAATATTGATGGCAGGGGGCGGCCTGGTGGTGTAGTGGTTAAGTTTGCATGTTCTGCTTCGGTGGCCAGGGGTTCACAAGTTCCAATCCCGGGCGTGAAATGACTTGTCAAGCCATGCTGTGGCAGCTCCCATATAAAGTAGAAGAAGATGAGCATGGATGTTAGCCCAGGGCCGATCTCTCTCAGCAAAAAGAGGAGGATTGGCAGTGGATGTTAGCTCAGGGCTAATCTTCCTCACACACACACACGTACAAATATTGATGGCTTTATTGAAATGGTCATAGAGAATGATTAGATGATCATACACAAGAAGATCATACACAAGAAGATTAGGTGATCATACACTTTTGAAAAAAATCAGTGGTCTTTTTTTTCTTTTGTGATTAACTTCAGATCTAGATTTTATTTTTATTTTATTTTTACTTTTAAATAATTGTTAAATTTTAGAATATATTCAGTTTCATAGAAAATTTGAGAAGATAGTACAGAGATTCCATATATGCCATATCCAATTTCTCCTATTATTATCATCTTGCATTAGTGTGGTACATTTGTTGCGATAAATGAACCAATATTAATATATAATTATTAACTAACATCCATACTTTATTAAGAGCTTAGTTTTGATCAAATACTTTTTTTCGTGTTTGGAAGTCCCTTTCAGGATACCACATTATATTAAGTCGTCATGTCTGCTTAGGCTTCTCTTGGCTGTGACAGGTCCTCAGACTTTCCTAGTTTTTTATGATCTTTACTGTTTTAAGAGACACTGGTCAGGTATTTTGTATAATGTCCCTCAACTGGGGTTTGTCCAACTTTTTTGTTTGTGTGTGTGTGTGTGTGTGTGGTTAGACTGGGTTACGAGTTTTGGGGAGGAAAGTCACAGAGGGAGGTGCCATTTTCATCATGTCAAATCACAGGTACACACTAACCTTGTGACTTATCACTGTTGATGTTAACCTTGATCGCTTTACCGAGGTGGTGTTCCTTAGGCTTCTCCATAACTTCCTCCTCTTTTAATGCTATACCTTTAGGAAGAAATTTACTATGTGCAGCCCACACTTAAAGAGTGAGAGATATACTCAGCATCCTAGAGGACAGAGTGTCTACATCAATTGTTTGGAATTCTGCTGCATGGGAGATTTTTTTATTGTATCTCACCTATATATTGATTTTTCAATATTGCTATGGACTAAATTGTGTCCTTCCCAAATTCATATGTTGAGGCCCTAATATCTAATGCAATAGTATTTGGAGATGAGGCCCTTGGGAGGTAACTAGGATTAGATGAACTCATGAGGGTGGGGCTCTCATGACAACGTTAGTGCCCTTATAAGAAGAGACACCCAGAGAGTTTGCTCTCTCTCTGCCATATGAGGACACAGCAAGAAGGTGGCCATTTACAAACCAGGAAGACAGCTTTCACTAGAATTTGACTATGCTGGCACGCTGATCTTCAACTTCCTAGCACCAGAATTGTAAGAAATAAATTTATGTTGTTTAGCCATCCAATCTATAGTATTTTGTTATGGCAGCCCCATCTGACTAAGACTTTTATATAAGGAGGGGTTCATGGATATATATTTTATACTTTGGTTTATAACCCAATACTATTTAATTTATTTCATTCCTCAAATTGTTCCAGCTTTAACTATTGGGCATTCTTTCACTTGGTTCCTTTGTCCCTTTGACATACTCTCATCATTGTACATGTGTGTGTGCACACACACACTTCATTACTTTCTGGACCTACAAGATGCTCCAGGCTCATCTTGTATATTCCTGCCCCAGTCCTAGAATCAGCCATCTCTATAAGGAGCCTTGATTTCTTTTATTGAAGAATGATACCAGAAACCAAGATTTGGACACTAGGTGTGTTTGTTGCTATTGTTGAAATATGTCATTAGTTCTAGCCTCTCTCAGCTGGCAGAGCAAAGAAATATGTATGTACTAACCTGTATACTATAGTATACAAATATGTATACTAACCTGTGTATATACACATATCTATAACTATTTCTAAATGTATCCATCTGTGTCTATAGTAAGCTAAACATGAGTTCATACCAATGTCTCCAACTCTAGTCCATTACCTCATGAATTATTCTCTTCCTTTCCCTTGCTTATCTATAACCTCCCACTACAACTTAAGAAGCCTGGCTCCTACTCTCAGCCATTCATTTACCTAATTGTTCAATTTTACTATACATATATAGCAGTTTCAGAACGTGTGCTGTCACTGGAAACATCTTTACAAACCAGACTGCAGTGCTATGTTCAATTCCTTTTGTCTTTAGTTTTACAGATTCTGCTCATTTCCAAAGTGGTGTAGATCAGCATTTTATCCCACCCACCACAGTGAGGTTGTTTCAAATATATGTAATAATGTTAGATTCTTTCGTTCAGTCTGCATTCCATCCTGAGATCCCAAGTCAGATTCCTTTGTTACAGTTGGCATTCCACCCTGGGATCCGTAGACTTCCAAAATGTTTTTTGTTTTTTCTTTAATTTGCATACATGAAGTTCATTCTTTCTGCTTTAAAGTTCTATGGAATTTGACAAATGCAGTCATACAGAATACTTTGTATTCTGTCACCATTACAATGTCATACAGAATACTTTCACTGCCCTAAAAATTCCATTGTGCTTTACCTGTTCATCCCCCAAACCCCTAAACCTCGAGCAACCACTGATCTGTTTACTGTCTGTATAGTTTTGTGTTTTCCAGAATGTCATATAATTGGAATCATATGGACTTTTCAGACTAGCTTCTTTCACTTAGAAACATACACTTAAGATTTATCCATGTTTTTGCATGATTTGATAGCTTATTCCTTTTTACTACTGAACAGTTTTCCATTGTATTGATGGACCACAGTTTGCTTCTCCATTCACCTGTTGAAGGACATCTTGATTGCTTTGAGTTTTTACCAATAATAAAGCTACTATAAATATTTGCATGCATTTTTGTGGGGATATATATTGTCAAATTAGCTGCGTGCATAACCAGGATTACAGTTGTTATTAATATTGTAAGACTATGTTTAGCTTGTAAGAAACTGTCAACCTATCTTCTAAAGTGTTGGTACAATTTTGCATTCCCGCCAGCAGTGAGCGAGAGTTCCTATTGCTCTGCATCCTCACCAACAATTGATATTGTCAGATTTTTAGATTTTAGTCATTCTAATAGTTGTGTATTGGTATATGCTTGACACATGATGTTGCATATCTTTTCACATGATTATTTGCCATGTCTATGTCCTCTTTGGTGAGGTATCTGTTCATAACTTTTGTGAATTTTTAATTGGGTTGTTTTCTTTTTTTTTTAATAATTTTATTTATTTACTTATTTTCCCCCAAAACCCCAGTAGATAGTTGTATATCATAGCTGCACATCCCTCTAGTTGCTGTACGTGGGATGCGGCCTCAGCATGGCGGGAGAAGCGGTGCGCCAGGTGCGCGCCTGGGATCTGAACCCGGGCCACCCGCAGCAGAGCTGCGTGCACTCAACCACTAAGCCACGGGGCCGGCCCATGGGTTGTTTGTTTTCTTATTGTTGAGTTTCAAGAATTTTTTTTTTAATATTTTGGATATGGGTTTTTTTTATCAGATACATGTTTTGAAAATATCTTTTTCCACATCTGTGAATAGTCTTTTCATTTTCTTAACGGTGTCTTTCTTAAAGCAAAAGTTTTTATCTTTAATCAGTCCAGCTTATGAATTCTTTTTTCATTCTTGGATGATGATTTTGGTGTTACATCTGAAAACTAATTACCAAACCCAAGGTCACCTAGATTTTCTATTAAGTTTTCTTTTAATATTTTTGTAATTTTGTATTTTATATTTAGACTTATGATCCATGTTGAGTTAATTTTTATGTAAAGTATAAGGTCTGTGTCTAGGTGTATCATTTTTAAAAATATGTATGTCCAGTTGTTCCACTATCATCTGTTGAAAGACTATTTTTTTTTCATATAATTGACTTTGTGCCATTATCCACAGTCAGTTGACTATATTTTTGTGGGATTTCTGGGATCTCGATTCTGTTCCATTAATATATGTGTTTCTTCTTTCATTAATACTACACTGTCTTGATTATTCAAGCTTTAGACTAAAATCTTTAAATAGGCTAGTGAGTCTTTGAAATTCATTCTTTTCCAGTAATTTGTTGGCTATTAGAGCCAATAATAAATAAAAATGCCAGCAATCTTTTACTTTTCCATATACATTTTAAAGTCTATTTGTCTCTGTCTATATAAAATAACTTCCCGAAGATTTTATTGAAATTGTGTTTAATTTATAGATCAAATTGGGAATAATTGACATTCTAACAATATTTTTTAATCCTCTTGGATTTCTTTCATCAGTGTTTTGTAGTTTTCTGTCTATACAACTTGTACATATTTTGTTAGATTTATACTCAAGCATTTCATTTTTTGGTGCTATTATAAATGGTATTGTCTCTTTAATTTCAAATTTCAGTTGTTCATTGCTGGTTTTAGGAAAGCAATTGACTTCTATATACTGACCTTCTGTCCTATGACCTTGCTATATTTGCTTTTTTTTTTTTAATTGAGGTAACATTGGTTTATAACATTATATAAATTTCAGGTGTACATCATTATATTTCGATTTCTGTGTAGATTACATCATGTTCACCACCCAAAGAGTAATTACCATCCATCACCATACACATGTGCTCTACACTCCTTTCGTCTTTCTCCCTCCCCCCTTCTCCTCTGGTAACCATCAATCTAATCTCTTTATCTATGTGTTTGTTGTTGTTTTTATCTTCTATTTAGGAGTGAGATCACATGGTATTTGATTTTCTCCCTCTGACTTATTTCCTTTAGCATAATACCCTCAAGGTCCATCCATGTTGTCGCAAATGTCAAGATTGCATCTTTTTTATGGCTAACTAGTATTCCATTCTTTATCCATTTTTCCCTTGGTGAGCGCTTAGGTTGTTTCCAAGTCTTTGCTATTGTGGATAATGCCACAATGAACTTAGGGGTGTATATATCTTTATTCATTCATTCATATTTTTATGTTCTTTGGATAAACAGTCAGCAACGGAATAGCTGGATTGTATGTTAGTTCTATTCTTAATTTTTTGAGAAATCTCCATACTGTTTTCCATAGTGGCTGCACCAGTTTGCACGCCCACCAGCAGTGTATGAGAGTTCCATTTTCTCCACATCCTCTCTAACACTTAGTATTTCTTCTCTTGTTAATTATAGCCATTCTGATGGGTATGAAGTGATATCTCATCGTAGTTTTGATTTGTGTTTCTCTAATAATTAGTGATGTTGAACATCTATTCATGTGCCTGTTGGCCATCTGTATATCTTCTTTGGAGAAATGTCTGTTTAGATCTTTTGCCCACTTTTTAATTGGATTGTTTGGTTTTTTTTTGTTGTTGAGATATATGAGTTCTTTATATATTGTGGATATTAACCCCATATCAGATATATGGTTTGCAAATATCTTCTCCCAATTGTTAGGTTGTCTTTTTGTTGACGGTTTCCTTTGCAGTGCAGAAGGTTTTTAGTTTGATGTAGTCCCATTTGTTTATTTTTTCTATTGTTTCCCTTGCTCAGTCAGACATGGTACTTGAAAATATGCTGCTAAGACTGATGTCAAAGAGCATATTGCCTATGTTTTCTTCTAGAAGTTTCATGTCTTACATTCAAGTCTTTAATTCATTTTGAGTTAATTTTTGCCTAAGGTGTAAGATAATTGTCTACTTTCACTCTTTTGTGTGTGGCTGTCAAGTTTTCCCAACACTATCTATTGAAGAGACTTTCCTTTCTCCATTGTATATTCTTGGCTCCCTTGTCGAAAATTAGCTACACGTAGATGTGTGGGTTTATTTCTGTGCTCTTGATTCTATTCCATTGATCTGCATGTCTGTTTTTGTGTCAGTACTATGCTGTTTTGATTAATATAGCTTTGTAGTATATTTTGAAATGAGAGATTGTGATGCCTCCGGCTTTGTTCTTTTTTCTCAGGATTCCTTTGGCTCTTCAGTGTCTTTTGTTGTTCCATATAAATTAGGATTCTTTGTTCCATTACACTTGCTTTTTAATCCATAGTGATTTTTGTATATTCTTTGTTGTTTTGTCCATAGACAATTGTATAATCTGTGAATTTAGTTTCATTTTTCCATTCTGATCTGTGTAACTCTATTTCTTTTTGTTGTCTTATTCCATACGCTAGAACTTCCAGTATGATGTGGAATAGAAACAGTGAGAGAGGACATTCTTGCCTCCTTCCAAATCTTTTTTTTTTTAAACTGTGGAAAGAACATTTAACATGAGATTTACCTTCTTAACAGATTTTTAAGTGTACAGTAGAGTATTGCTAACTCTAGGCACAATGTTGTACAGCATATCTCTAGAATTTATTCATCTTGCATAACTGAATCTTTATATCCATTGATTAACAACTTTCCCCAGCCCCAAGCAATCACCATTCTACTCTCTTTTTCTAAGAGTTTGACTATTTAGATACTTCATATAAGTGAAAACATGCAGTATCTGTCCTTCAGTAACTGACTTATCTCACAGTTCATTATTTCATAATGTCCTCAAGGTTCACTCATGTCACATATTGCAGAATTTTCTTCTTTTTAAAGACTAAGTAATACTCCATTGTCTGTATATAGCCACATTTTATTTATCCATTCATCTGTTGATAGATGTTTAGATTGTTTCCACATCTTGGTTATTGTAAATACAGTCATGCACCACATAACAACATTTTGGTTAATGATGGACCTCATATATGATGGTGGTCCTGTAAGATTGGTACCATATACCATAGGGGTGTAGTAGGCTATAACATCTAGGTTCACGTAAGTAAATTCTGTGATGTTCACACAATGACAAAATCATCTAACAATGCATTTCTCAGAACATACCTCTGTCATTAAGCAGCACCTGACTGTAGTACTGAAATGAAAATGAAAGTGCTAATATCTCTTTGAGATCTTGATTTCACTTATTTTGTACAAATAACCAGAAGTGGAATTGCTGGATTATATGGGACTTTTATCTTTAATTTTTTTTAGATTACTGTCAACAATCTACAAAGGTTCCAATTTCTCCACATCCTTGCCAACACTTGTTGTCTTTTTTTTTTTTTTGACAGCCATCCTAACTGGTGTGAGATCATATCTCATTGTGATTTTGACCTGCATTTTCCTGATGATTAATGATGGTGAGCATCTTTTCATTTACTTGTTGGCTATTTGTATATTTTATTTGGAGAAATATCTATGCAAGTCTCTAGCTCATTTTTAAATCAGGATAGTAGTTTTCTTTGTTATCGAGTTATAAGAGCTTCTCATAGATTTTGGAAATTAACCCCTTATCAGATATATAGTTTGCAAATATTTTCTCTCATTCCATAGGTTGCCTTTAACTCTGTTCATTTTTTCCTTTGCTGTGCAGAAGCTTTCGAGTTTGGTGTAGTCCCACGTCTGATTTTGCTTTTGTCGCCTGTGCTTTTAGTGTCATATCCATGAAATCATTGCTAAGACCAATGTCATGAAGCTTTTTCCCTATGTTGTCTTCTAGCGATTTTACAGTTTCATGTCTTATGTTTAAGTCTTTAATCTATTTTGTGTTGATTTTTGTGTATGGTGTGACATAGAGATCCAATTTCATTCTTTTGTATGTGATTATCCAGTTTTCCCAACTCCATTATTTGAAGAGACTATCCTTTCCCTATTGTGTATTCTTGGCAACATTGTTGAAGATCAGTTAACCGTTTATGCATGGATTTATTTCTGGGCTCTCTCTATTCTGTTGAATTGGTCTATATGTCTGTTTTTATTTATTTTTATGTTTGTTGTTATTATTTGCTTTAATTGCTGTAACTTTGTAATATATTTTGAAATCAGGCAGTGCTATGCATCCAGCTTTATTCTTCTTTCTCAAGAACGTTTTGGCAATCCTTCCCAATTTTAAAGAAAGCATCACTCCAGGCCTGTGTGACTTGGAAGCCTTTAATTTTTAACCTTGGGCTCTAGATAAACTAGCAGACACTTGTGTGCCTCTACAGAATGCTCACACAGATCAGGGCAAGAACCCTTGGCCAGAGCATTGAATCTGGGCAACAGTGGGCAAGGGAGGAAGAGGAACTGGAGACAAGTATATAATCCAATGTGAAAGACTGAGATACCATCTCAAGAAGTTTGGACTTTTTCCTGAAGGCAACAAGGAAGCACCCAAGAGTTTGAAGAACGCAGTCATGTGGACATATTAATTAATAAAAAGTAAAAAAAAAAAAAAATTTAAAGACAGATTTGGTCAATGAGCATTGTTCTTCATCTCTATCTCTAATGACTATTGCAGTAGCTGACTCCTTCAAGGTAGTCTGCAAATATTTATTAAATAAATTTTTGGTTCATAGAATTAAGGTGATAATGAGAAGATCAGATCACCCGAGGATCAAGGAAACGTCATTTTTCCCATATATTTGAAGATACCTCCTTTAAAGGTACCTCTGAGCCCGCTGTAAAGTGTCACTAGCTCTTTAGTCTCGTCACCATGTGAACACTGCAGAGAATAACTTGTCTCATCTCCGTAGTTGGAGACCAAAATCAAATCCAGCCCAGAAAGTCTAGCATCATTATTTTGGCCACTACTCTGGTATTTTGATAAATGATTTGGAGTTGATAATTACAAATTTTTAGCAGTTGCTGACTAAAGCTGGGCCAATGTAATCAATTAGATTAACTGCCAGCAGATTGATTACTGAATAATGGATTATATCTCCGTAATCAGTTCAAGGTGGGAGTTACTCTCAGCGGGGATAAACTCACTTTTGGAGGACTGGAATATTGAACATTTGATAACTGGTCCCCTTCTGGGTAATAGTGGTGATTGTGATGGCCGCTGACTCAATGATGTGGTTGGAGTAATGGCTGCAGGTGGACACAACCTAAATTACCTGCTCCCTGGGTTGACCATCTCTCTGCCACACTGCATTTTAGGCTGGAGTTCTGGATACAAAGGCACTTTTGGTTGGGCTCCTCTGCTCCAATCAGACTCACGCCTCTCTAAACAACCCGGCCCCACATGCAAACCCCCTCTCCTCACTCCCCATACATTCCATGCCCACTCACACCCTTTTGTGTAAGTTCTTACTGTTTCATAAATGCCCAAATCCTTCTACCCATCATTATAAACAGAGCAAAGCAAAACAAAACAAGCACAACAAAAAACTCAGCTCCCAAGTTGATGTGGATGGTTTAAAGCTTAGGTCCATCTTCAACCAATAATTGCTGTCACCCTACCTTATCCCTCGTCTAGTGACTTTTTAATTTATATTTTGCACCATGCAACTTAACATTTATTACGTTAGCTTGTAGCACTTTTATATCCTGAAGTGTGTATGTGTTTGCGAGTGTGCGCATGTGTGTACCTTATCTGTCCATCTAGATAATACCTCTTCTGATGCACCTATAACTCGTAACATGGGAAGAGGTGCCCAGCAAAGATAAAAGTGCCTAAGTGCTCAATTCCAGGGCTTGGTGGCTAGTTAGAATGCCCCATCTCCCCATAGCTATTTCAGATATTTTGATCCCCAGGAGCATTCAATCAATTTTCTATAAGTGGGCTAGATTAACTAACTAATTAATAATTATATAAATTATTTCAAAAACAGACTCTAAAATCAGAATGCGGAATGGAGTCCAGAACTCTTTGCTTCCACTTCAGACTTCTGTAATTTCTAAGGTGGAAGCATCCTCACTGACCTCAGTCTCCATCCCAGAATTTCATTTCACACATTGTGGCAGATTGTATTTTCCAAAAACAACAGCAACAGTTTTTTTGGTCCTACTTGCTCTTCCATAATCTAGCCATTTTTCCATCAAACGGTGGGGACTATTTTCCCTCCCTGAATCTGGGGAGGCTGTGTGATTGCCTCAATTACTACAATGCATCAGAAGTGATGTTTGTAATTTCTGAGCCCAAGTTAGTAAAGGCAGTACAGTTTCTGCTGCAGTACAGTTTCTTTCTTTGGGATGATCACCCTTGGAACACAGCCACCATGTTCTGAGGAAACTCAGGCTACGTGGAGAAGCCACATGTAGGTATTCCAGTGGAAAGCCACAGCTAAGTTTCCAGTTGACAGGCTAGCATCACTGCCAGACACATGAGTAAATGAGCATTCAACTTATTAAAATCCCCAGCTGTTGAGTCTCTCAGTCTTTGAGTCTTCCAGTCAAAGCCCCCAGTGCCATGGAGCAGTAAAAAAAGCTGTCTTCACTGTGCCTTGAGTAAATTCCTGAGCCACAAAAACTATGAACATAACAAATGACCGTTTTATGCCACTAACTTATTGCCTAACTTGTTACAAAGCAATAGATAATTGGAACACTCATGATTACAATAGACCAGGCTGCACGTACCCCATAAGAGGGGTACACACTAAATTTTGTAAATAAAAAAAAAAAAAGAAGGAAGACAAATAATTACTTTGAACTGGGAGGATCCAAGAAGATTTCATGGGGAAGGTGGCACTGGGATGGGATGCTGAAGGACAGAGAGGGCTTTGCTAGAATTCACAGTCTGGTGCATCCTAGAGATAATGAACGAAGAGGAAATGCTTGGTATTTATGACTTCAGGGACTCTCGCTTTGAGAAATAAGAGGAGTCATTGTCTCTGTCTTAGCTCACAGATGAGTGTTGGTCTGTATTGCCTTTTTAATTAAACCTTTAATGCTTCTTAGTGGAGATAAAAACTCAGGCCGCAGGGCGTACTTCAGATGTCCTAGGGATAAATGGACAGATGAAAATTATGGCAGACTCAATATTTGGAAGTAAGAGGGAGGGAAAAGAAACATACAGTGACTTTAAGAAAGGAGGCAGCATAGGAGATACAGTCTCCAGGAGGATGTGATGGTATGGGGAAGGCAGACAGGCAGAGCAGGGACAGGAATAATTGACTTGAGCTAGAGCAAGGAGTATTTTGGAGAGCTGAGATTCCTCTTCAGAGTATTTCTAATTTTCTTTCTCAAGGTCTGCCAGTTAAACACCCATCCGTGGCAGCTTGCTTTTCTTTGATTCTTGTCAAAGCCGGCTCCTCCATCAGTAGAATGTCTTAGACTGCTTGGGGAGCATCCTCCCACTTCAGTCAGACTTTCATTGTGTCATCCACATATCGCTACATGAATACAATCTACTCTCATAGCTTCAACGACCTGTCACACACTGAGAATGCCCACGTTGTTACATCATGTCGCGATCTTTTGGGCAACCTTGCTTCTCTTATCTCAATATTCTGCAGGCAGATCACACTCCACAAGCCTGAAATCAAACTTATGACTCCCCTCTCATCCTGCTCTAGGATTGTCTGTGTTGGTGAATGACACTTCCATCCAGTCATCCAAGCTGAATCCCTGAGAAAATCATCCTAAGCGCTTTCCTCCTCTCATTCCCCAAAGCTACCCCTAGACTGTGAACTTGTTGAGAGCAAGGTGGTGTCCTCTTCACAGCTGCTTGCCTAACACTTGATATGATGCCCCTCACTCCATAAACATTCTGAATGAGTGGATTTGACTATGCCCATTTTTTAAATGGCTTTGTCTTTTTATTATTGAGTTACAATAGTTATTTATAGATTCTGGATTCAAGTCCCTTATCAGGTATATGATTGGAAAATATTTTCCCCACTCTGTAGGTTTTCGTTTTTACTTTCTTGATGGTATCATTTGTAGTAAAATTTTTAAAATTTTTATGCAGTCCAATTTATTTATTTTTTCTAATGGTGCTTATGCACCATGTGTTGTATCTAAGAAATTATTGACAAACTCAAAGTCACAAAGATGTACTCCTATGTGTTCTAAGAGTTTTATAGTTTTTGCTGTTATAGTTAGGTTTATGATGCTTTTTAAGTTAATTTTTTTGTATGATGTGAGGTAGGGGTCTAATTTCCAGCAGCATTTGTTGAAAAAGACTATTATTTCTCCATTGAATTGTATTGCCAGCTTTGTTGAAATAAGTTGACTACAAACATAAGTGTTTATTACTGGAATCTTAATTCTATTCCATTGATTTGATTGTCTATCATTATGCCATACTTGTTTACTGTAGCATGGTATTAAGTTTTGAAATTGGGAAATGAGAGTCCTTCACCTTAGTTTTTATTGTTAAGGATCATTTTGACTATTTTGCAGCCCGTATATTTCCGTATGAATTTCAGGGCCAGCTTGCCCATTTCTGCAAAAATGCAGCTGGGATTTTGATAGAGATTGTGTTGAATCTGTAGATTAATTTAGGAATATTGCCATCTTAAAAATGTTAACTCTTTTTATTCATAAACTTGAGATTCCTTTCCATTTATTTCAATCTTTGATTTCCTGAACAATGTTTTATAGTTTTCAGTGTACAAATCTTGTATACTACTTTTACTAGATTTATTTCCAAATATTTTTTTTGATGGTATTATGAATGTAATTATTTTCTTAATTTCTTCTTTTGATTGTTCACTGGTAGTGTATAGAAATATAATTGATTTTTTCATATTGATCTTGTATCCTGCAACCTTTCTGAGCTTGTTTATTAGTTCGAATAACGTGTGTGTGTATGTGTGTGTGTGTGTATTCCCTAGCATTTTCTATATATAAGATCATGTAACCTATAAATGAGAGAGTTTTACTTCTTCCATTCTAAATTTGATGTATTTTATTATTTTTTTTCTTGCCCATTTACCTTGGCTAGACCTCCAGTACAATGTTGAACAGAAATGAGTGGGGACACTGTTGCTTTGTTCCCATTCTTAGATCTTGGTTTTTAATAGGCGCCTTTCTTCAGATTGAGGAAGTTCCTTTCTATTCCTAGTTTGTTGAATTTTTTGTGTTTGTGTTAAATCTCAAAAGATTTTGTCAAATGTTTTTATGTGTCTGTTGAGATGAACATATGGATTATGTCCTTTATTCTATTAATATTGTTTGTTACATTAATTAATTTTCAGATGTTGTACCAACCTTGCATTTCTGGGATAAATTGCACTTGGTTTTAGTGTATAATCCTTTTTATATATTGCTGGATTCATTTTGCTCCTATTTTCTTAAGGATATTTGCCTCTATATTCATAAGACATACTGGTTATTTTTTTGAGGATATTTGCATTTATATTCATCAGACATACTGGTCTGTAGTTTTCTTGTGATGTCTTTGTCTTGTTTTCATATCAGAGCAATACTGGTCTCATTTCCTCCTTACTCTTTTGTGCTATTACTGTCATTCAAATTGCATCTTTATAGAGCCTAAATCAGTCAATACAACATTCTAATAATTGCTTCATGCTGTTGTGTTTTATACCAGATAGAAGAGTTACAAAACATACACTTAAAATGTCTTTTATCTTTACATGTGTAGCTGTCTTTACTGGTGCTCTTATTTCCTTTGTATACATCTGAGTTACTCTCTAGCCTCTTTTCATTTCAGCCTGAATGAATTCTTTTGGTAATTATTTGTAGGGCAAATGGGCTAGTGACAATTTCTCTGTTTTTGTTTATCTGGGAATTTCTAAATTTCTCCTCTGTTTTTGAAAGATGGGCTTTCTGGATAAAGAATTGTTGATTGACACTCTTTTCCTTTGGCAGTTTGAATATATCATTCCATTTCCTTCTAGACTCTATATTTTTTTCTGATAAGATAGCTGTTAATCTTACTGAGGAAATCTTGTACATGATGAGTTTTTCCTCTCTTTCAAGATTCTCTTGACAGTTTGTCTATGATGTATTACAATTCGGATGCCCTTTAGTTTATCCTACTTGAAGTTGAGCTTCTTGGGCATGCAGGTTAATCTTTGTCATCAAATTAGAAAGATTCTGGCAATAATTTCTTCGAATATTCTTTCTGCATTCCCCTGCCCTATCTGGGATTCTCATTATGTGTATAATACTTAAAGGTGTTCCACAAATCTCTGAGGATTTGTTCATTTTTCATCATTCTTTTTTTTTTCTGCTAGATTATATAATCTCATTTGATCTATCTTCAAATTTACCAACTCTTTCTTCTGAACTCAAATCTGCTGCTGAGCTCCTCCAGTAATTATTTCATTTCAGTTATTGTACTTTTCAACTCCAGAATTTCTATTTGGCATTTTAAAAATAATATCTATCTATTCTTTAATGGTCTAGTTAGTGAGTCATTTTTTGTCATATTTTCCTTGTGTTATTTACACGTTTCCTTCAGTTCTTTGAATATAGTTGTAATAGCTGATTTAAAGTATTTCTAGCTCAACATGTCTTTCCCTCATGGAAAATTTCCATCTCTTTCTCTCATGGGAAATTTCTATTGACTGCTTTTATTTTTTCTGATCATGGGCCATAATTCCTGTTTCTTTGTACGTCTTTTTGTTGCAAGTTGGATATTTTAGAGAGTATAATGTGTCAACTCTGGAAACCAGACTTCCCCTCCCCCAGTGGTTTGTTGTTGCTGCTGCTTTTGTTGTTTTGCTTCTGTCACTGCTATTTGTTCAGTGATTTTCCTGGGCTAATTTTGTAGAATCTGAATTACTTGTTGTGTGGAGCCAGCAAAGTCCCTGCTCAGTTAGCTTAGTGGTCAGGACATGATTGGACAGAGATTTCCTTAAATTCCCCAAACAATAAGTCTTCACCCTCTGCTGAGGTGCCCTGCATGCCCGTTGGGGCACACATTCAGCACTAGCTAAGATGGTTTACAGCTCTGCCTTACCTACTTCACTTGCTGCTTGCACAAGTCCTCATGGTTAGCCATGGGTGAGAGGTTAAGGCTTTCTCAGATCTGACTTGAGCATGTTGACAGCCTTACTAGATCCTCAGAAACAGGTCAGAGCTCTTCAAAGCACCCTCCCCCACCCCCAAGCATCTTGTTCCTTGGATCTTCCTTTTAGTGTTTTGTCCAGGGTCTCATTTGCCCTAACTGGTATCATAGCCTCTAGCAGCTGTGACATAAAACAATTGCTATTAGTATTTTGATAAATGCCTGGTGAATGGGATTTTTCCACAGAGCTGGGAGACAGGCCAAATAGTGACAATGTTCTAAGAATGGGACTTTTGGAGACACTCCAAATCCAATTCTACTCTTTCTAATAGTCCCAACGCGACTGGTTTTCACGGCTACTGTAGTTGTGAGGCTCCTGGTTTTCAGGCTGCCACTGAGCTGGGGAGGCACGTTACAGTCCATAGGCCCCACTATTCTTACTGAGGTTCAGCAGTTTTCCTTGAATAAATTCTCCTCAGATTGTTGACAGTGCTTTTGTTGGTTTTATGGAGGGTAGATTTACATAGATCCCCAGTCCACATCTCCAGATTTCCTGCTGGTCTTACCTCCTTTTCTCTTTGCAGCAACAGTGTTATGGACATCTAATTATCACGTTGTCATTGACGAACACATTGTACCTCGAGGTGTGCTTGTGGTCACACAGCGAATGAGTGATCTGGCTTTCTTCTTTAACACAATGATTTGCCCTTCACAGCCTAGGAGGACCCTCTGTCCTTGACCCGTGAGTCACAGATGTCCCTTCGGGTCCCTAATTTGTCTCTGCCTGCTTTGGTGCTCTAGATCAAACTGCTGATTGTCAATTATGGAAAATCCCAGAAGCAGTGGCACTGGCTCTTCAACTAATTCTGTTTATGCTTTCTGGCTAGTTCTAGTTTTGAGTGACTTTCTCTTTCTTTACCAATTGCTGAGAATGACGAAGTCAGCAGTCTAGCACAGCCATGCCTGATGCTACAGCCATAGAAATACTACCCACGTCTCATCTAGTAAACACATATTTCATTTCACTCCTGACCTTTACCTCCCAGGGAACGTCTCTCCATTGGACAGAAGCAGTCACATGGCCCCACCTCACAACACAGCTGAGAAGACTAGTTTCGCCATGTGCCCAGGAAAGAGAAGTAATCGGACGCGGATTAACACAGAAGCCTTACCACACTACCGAAGGTTGGCCATGGTCTGTTCCCCTTTTCATGCACTGATTCAGCTCAGAATATCCATAGGATTTGGCATTACTTCTGCATTACTGCTCTCCTGGGCAAGTTTTAGGTTAAGTAAGGTTTTTTCCCCTCATTTCTTTCTTAGTGTGATCTCTTTTGCTTATTATCTTCTAGGAATCTTAAAACAATTTGGTTTGCTAATGATTCCCTTATTTTTTGAGTAGTGTCATGATCCAAGTAAGTCAGCTGAAGGCTTTTTCTTTATTTTTAAATTAATTTCCTTAATTTTCAAGTGTTTTTGGACTGAAAGGGGAAGGAGTTCACTATGTACTATAACTGTGTTTTTATGTTGAGGATTGCTTGGTGCCTTTGTCCTACCAAATTCTGTAAGCTCCTGAGTGCATGGACTGTGTCCATTGGCTCCACATTTAACATGGGGTCTGACGCAGTGTCTGGCACACAGCAAGCATCTGATGTTTATCAGCTGAATGACGACTACACGTGTCAGGAGTGTTACGGAAAATCTCCTGACAGAGGTGAGGAGCTACGCCCGACAGCTCTGTGTGCACTTGATTCCTTGGTGCTAAAATCGTGAACTCTTCCTACTTAAATTGAGAGCTATGTACATATAAATATGTGGTCATGTGAACAGAAAACTTGGATAATCAACTTAGAAAGGATTAGAGTTAAAAAGGAGAGGCTACACGGCATATCGGACAGGGCATAAGCCCTGGTTTTACCTCTGCCCACACCGGCCATGTGACCTCGAGCAACTCAGCTAACCTGTTTGTGCTCAGTGCTCCTATCTGTGTAGTGGGGGCACTAACACCCTCTCTGTCTATCCCACACGGGAGTGCTGATGACCAAAAGCTGCACTTTGTCGGGCAATTTCCTTTACAAGCTAGAGTTTCTAAAAATACAAAAGGCATAACAAGGGACCTCGCTCTCTGCAAATATCGAGCCCCCGTTGGTACTGGTCAGTTTTGGGGGGAGTATTTTGTTACCAGCTAAACCTGCTGTCTGTTTAAACCTACTGTCTGTCTAAACCACTGCATGAGCCAGAAAAGTAAAAGTTGTGTTTTCACAAAACTAGATTGAACTAGAATTAGCTGAACTAGTTGTCAGTTCAGTTTCATTTAAGCTCAGTGGAAAGAAGTTTTTAATGAAATCAATTCTTATAGTCTTAACGTCCCCTACGGGCACTTAAAGAGTGTTATTGTTCCAAGCAGGACCATTTGGAATGAAGAATAGAACTGATGGCATTTTAGAATTGTTGGAATAACCAGCATTAGGAGACACTGAAAGATAATTAGAGTAAAATCATGCAGAGGATCCTGGATGGGCTGGAAGGGGAGAGAGAATTGTGATGTTCTGAGAAGAGTGACAGCCCAGGACCAGGGAATGGGTGTGACAGTGAAGGAGGTCAGGACTGGCAGTCTCCAGGTCATAATAGTCTCCTCTGTTTTGTGTAGTAAATTAGATCACATGAGCTTTCTGAAAGCAAGCCTAACTGTCCATTATGTCTTTCAGCTGGGGCCTGAGCAGGGGTGGTTTTGGGGGTGGTCATGGAACCATTAGTCCAGATGCCTGTAAAGATGGTGTTCGTTTTCCTTCACATTTACTGCTCAGCTTTCCACTTTTTCTGCAGGCCCAGTGTACATACAACCACCCTGCTGACCTGCTGGAGGGTACCTGAATGCACCTGCTGCTTCATCGCCTGCTCAGAAAGGAGCCCCCACCCCCACTGGGTGATCCACTGAGCACTTTATCATCCTTTAAGGCCCTGCTCAGTCACTCTGTTTCCTGCAAATGCTCCCAGGTCCCCTAGGCAGAGGGCCGCCTTGCCATTGTGGTCATTCCACAGGTGAGGAGATTGGGTCTCAAAGAGATCAAGCTACTTTTCAATGTCTCAAAGTTTGTTACCACTGAGCAGGGATTCATACCGCATAAGCTGTAATGGACTCTTAAATCTGTAATCTTGCCTATACACCTGGACAAAGGTGGCCCTCCTGTACTCCTTTGGGGGTCCCACTCTGGCTTCATTCCAGCTATGCCCTCTCTATGGCACAAGGTGCCTGTGGTCCAATGAAATATGTCCCCTTGGTACCGGTACACCGTTCCTTCTAGATATAGACCTAAGAATTCCGTGCCTAAACAACTTTTGACCCTCTTCCTAGCCTGGGTGAGCCTCCTCCCTGAGTCTGTCCTCCTGAAGGTGGCTTGTGACACAGTGTGTATCCCAATGCCTGAGGGATGGCAAAATGTAGTCGATGCAGAAAGCCTAGATGTATGGACTGAAGTGTCTGCAGCTTCACAGCACAGGCCCCTGGGGCAGGTGGAGCTGCTGTGGGAAGAGAAAGGGAGTCAGCAGAGACCTGGGGCAGGTGGAGCTGCTGTGGGAAGGGAAAGGGGGCTCGCAGAGACCTGGGGCAGGTGGAGCTGTTGTGGGAAGGGAAAGGGGGCTGGCAGAGACCTGGGGCAGGTGGAGATGGTCTGGTTCTCTCTCTGTTGTCGTATTCTGGCTTAGAACTCCAAGGAGTCCAAGGATTCTAAATTTGGACCTCATCTTTCAGGTTGCTATAAAGGCATACTCATCAAGGAAGAAAGCTGGAACATATGTTACTTAGCAATTCTTTCACCTGACTTAGTATTTGGACATGAGGTTCATGGGCCTCCATTTGTACTCTTGTAACTGCAGGCCCTACAGGACCAGTTCAACTGACCCCATCTCTTATCAACAGAGTGACTAAGAATTGTCTTGCAGAAAATCTGCAAAGTCACGTAGCCAGGGAATATGCAAAAGAAGAAATATTGACCTGAAATGACTGTGGAACCAAAGATCTTCCCCACAGAACCCAAGGACCAGGTAGGACATGACCAGAACTTGAAAGTCAGACTCTTATCAGGAGCTAGGGGTCTCTCCTTCAGGAAGATCCAATGTTAAAATTCCTTCCCCACCTAATAAAAATGTTTAGAACCCTATCATAAAAGTTTAGAACCTCATCATAAATGTTTAGAACCCTGTCATAAATATTTAAAACCTTACCATAAATGCTTGAGGCCCACCAATCAAAACCTGTCCCACCAGCATTTCCGTGTCCCAGCCTGTTCTCCTTAACTTAAATTTTACCCTAAATCCTGAATCGGGGAGACAGACCTGAGACCATAAGCTCCTGTTCTCTCTGCAGATTGATCTTGCGGAATAAAGCTGATCTCTTTTCTCAAAGGCTGATGCCATAATCAATTGGTTTGTTTATGTGCATTGGGCAAGTGAACCCCAATTTTGTGCAGTAATACTCTTGCTCTGCATCCTACAAACGTTAAGGGGCCGATTTCCACTACACACCACTGTCCCTCAGAGAATAATGGCTCTATTTCATGCCCTTTAAGAGGCCTCCATATATTAAATTCTTAGGTCCCTGAGTCCAGGCCACGACTCCCTGGTTTACTGTGCATCCAGCACCCAGCTCTGTTCTCGTTATACATAGATGCTCTGTATGTTGTTTGTCTGAATTAAATAAGGCCTGTGAGGTCCACAAGACAGGAATTTTTGTTCTTTATCTTCTGAGATTAATAAGTGAAGAATGGAGCTGTTAAATGTTTGCCTAAGACCATGGGAAGAAAAATGACTTTGGATGGAAAGAATGAAGAGCCCGAGTCTCCAGAAGGCCCTTGACTTCGGCAAAGCATGCATCAGGGAGAGGCAGCCTGAGGGGGAAGAAGCTGCACATCCTCACTTAACACAGATGTCAGCTAGAATCCCTTGCTTTTGGAGACTTATGGACACACTTCCTTGTGCCCCAACTTCCCAGCCTTCCCCTTTGCCTCCAGATCCTATGTTCAGAAAAGTGCCATGAATATTTCTCTCTATGTGAGCCAGAACGAAGAGCACAACCCCTCCCATTCTCACAGAGCATCTCATAAGTTTGGTAGAATTTACTGAAGATGTAGCGGTTATGGAGAAGATGTCTGCTGCCCACTGGTCCCTCCTATTTCACCCTCTCTCCTCTCCTTATTCACTCCCTCTGGATTGTCCAAATAATCCCAAATTTCTCTTCCTCTCCATATTCTCTGCCCACCTGTACACACGTGGCCCAGCTGGTCGTCTTTCCATGTAACCAGCTCCACCCTCTGCCCAAGGATGTCTGACTGTAGATGGCAGATCTGTGTCCCTCGTATAACAGATACACGCTCACAGAACATCAAGCACTCACAGGCAGACTTGGGTGGCACTTGAAGAGGAGCAGAATTTGCCACCCAAAAATATGCTTCTTTGGCATAAGGATTATCTTGAGCTGGTTATTTTTAAGAAACAGCAGTCACAAGAGAAGCTCTGAAAACAGAGTAGAAGTTACTTTTTTGTAGGAGAAATTTACATTTATTAGGGAAATCTCCATCTCTAAGGGTATCTCCCTCTCTGTACCAGGAAGAGGAGGATGACTCTAAATCTCTAGAAACTCTGAGATTAATAAGTGAAGAATGGAGCTGTTAAATGTTTGCCTAAGACCATGGGAAGAAAAATGACTTTGGATGGAAAGAATGAAGAGCCTGAGTCTCCAGAAGGCCCTTGACATCGGCAAAGCATGCATCAGGGAGAGGCAGCCTGAGGGGAAGAAGCTGCACATCCTCACTTAACACAGATGTCAGCTAGAATCCCTTGCTTTTGGAGACTTATGGGCACACTTCCTTGTGCCCCAGAATGCCATGCCTTCTCCATTGGCCTTTAATATGTATAACAGTCACACCCTCATTTACTGTGCTTTTAACTGGCCTTCTGGGAACTCAGGCTCTTTCCTTCTTTCATAACTTGCTTTCCCCCACCTCCCCAACATCTTTCTTCTGCCTTTAGCTGAAGATGGTATTTAGGGTGATACCTGGCCATTTCAGGGAGCTGCTCAGTTTTCCTGGGTCTCTCCCATGTATACAGGAGGTATACATGTTGTTGAACTTCTGTTTGTTTTTCTCATGTTAATCTGTCTTTTATTACAGGGGGGTGGAGTCTCAGCCAAGAACCTAGAAGGGTGGAAGTAAAATTATTTTTCCTCTCGTACACAATTCTTGGCAGTTTTTCCCATCCAATATTTGTCATATAAATTTTAAGTTGATCACATGTGGCCACACACATTTACTCTGTTTCATGTACAGTGCTGAGAATTTTACATCAGTTCCTGAATTTTATTTCCACAACAACCCTATAAGATATAAACTACCATTACTCCCATATTTCAGGAGAGAAAACTGTCTCAGAAAGGTGAAAGACTGTCACCTGAAGTCACATGATTAATAAAAGGGAGGGCCAGGATTCAGGTGAATCCACACTTTTAATTGCTACCATACAGTTGAAGGGGAGGAAGACCTTCCTCTACCCACTCTGGGTCCTTTCTGGCTGGGCTACAAATTAAATTGACTCATGAGACCAAATATCAGGAGAAAAATCAAACAAAGCTTTATAACATGTATACAGTGGAGAAACTCAGAGAATAGAAACTGAGCAACATGTCATTCTGACTAAGTTGCTTGCTCAAGTATTTTTCAGCTCAATATAAGGAAGAGGTTAGGGTAGAGGTTTGGGATTTCAGAGGGGAAGAAGACAATTCACATGGAGATGGAAATACAAATGTTTGTCAGACAACTCTTTGCAGGGCCACCTATAGAGAATGTGGCTGGAGAGACAGGATTTTTGATAAGATGGGCTTGTTGGTGCCTTTCTTATCACATCTATTTTACATTATACGACAGCTATCATATGGTAGTAGCTCCTTCTTGGAACAGGCCTTCTATGTTAAATTCTTTAGGCACTTTGGGAGAGGAAGGTCAAATGTCCTTCAGAGAAAATAATCAAGATAAAGAGACGTATTTTGAGGTAGCCAATTTTGATCTCCCACACAGTGATACTGTGATTTATAAGAAATACACATTTAGTCATTCAAATGACCAAAATATATTTCTCATATATGTCTGATCTTCGTTAACAATTCCTGGCTTACAGCTCCCAAACCCTTGGAGTTTTCTGAGTGATAAAAACAATGTCTATTTTGCTCTCTTGTCCTCAATTCCTAAAAACACTTCAGAACTGTAGAGGTGAAATGAATGTCTTGTTTTTCATAACAAGCCCCTTTCCACCACAGCATTAACTATGTTAATGATGTGACTTTTGGAAAGAAACTAAGGATGAGATCTGGTTGTCAGGGGAAACAATCATGAATAGAGGGTTGGAACTTTCAGTCTCACCCCTGGATATTCAGGGAGGGGAGAGGGGCTGGCGGTTGAGTCAATCACTAATGGCCAATGACTTAATCAATCATGCCTATGTAATGAAGCTTCCATAAAAATCCAAATAAGGGGGTTCAGAGAGCTTCTGGGTTGGTGAACACGTGGATATTTGGGAAGAGTGGTGCCTGGAGAGAATATGGAAGCTCTGTGCCCTTTCCCTATATCTTGCCCTATGCATTTCTTCCATCTAGCTGTTCCTGAGTTATGTCATTTTATAATAGAGCAATAATCTAGTAAGTAAAATGTTTCTCTGAAGTTCTGTGAGCTGCTCTATTGAATTAATCAAACCCAAGGAGGGAGTCCTAGGAATCTCCATAGCCAGTTGGTCACAAGTATAGGTGATAACCTGGGTTTGTGATTGGTGTCCAAAGTGTGTGTGTATTGTGAAAAGATTTCAATCTAAAATGGAACTGGTGGATATGAAGTAGAGAATCTCACACATGTGCCTTCAGAAGAACAGAACTTAAGAAATGACAGACTGATTTCCCCTAAATGCCTGATTTATGGAAGACTGAGACTTATCTCCTGACTGATGAATATCCACCAAGACTCTCTCCCCATCCTCAAACCAGTGAACTTACTACTTGGACTCCAGCTAGGCTTCCCCCTCTTTGCACTCCTTGCTCAAATACAACCCACCCCAAACCTTCAATGGACTCACTTGTAGCTTACTACAGCATACATTTCCTGAATTACAATTCCTCTGCTATTCCCAAATAAACTAAATTTCTGGTAATTTGAGCTTGCCTCCATTTACTCCTTTATTTGACAGTGTGTGTATGTTTGTATGTGGTGGGGGGGCACTCTTGTAGGACTGAGTCCTTAACCTGTGGAATTTGATACTGTCTCCGGGTAGATAGTGACAGAATTGAGTTAAATTGTAGGACACCTTGGTGTGTGGGGAAACCCCCTTGCTATACACACACATTTGAATTGGATGCAGAATCACTAATTGGTGTCAGGACATTGTTAAAAAGAAACAACAGGTCCCAAATGGAGTCGTTTATGCTAAACACTACCAAGACTTAATACCTAACCTAGGTGCAGTTTCAGCCTCTCCCAGAGGTGAAATTTTAAACCAATCAGTATGGAATTTCCTGATCAACACTAGTCAGGCAACCTGCTTGATAAGACCTTGCCCTAAGGGAAGGCGACCTTGCCTGAAATAGTCTACTCTTTTAACTTCTTCATCCCACTCTCTTTCTGCTTATAAAAACCTTCCATTTTGTACAACTCCTTGGAGCTCCTTACTACTTGCTAGGTGGGGTCTTGCCTGATTCATGATTCACTGAATAAAGCCAATTAGATCTTTTTCATTCTTTAACAATATTTATATACCTTGCCTTGGTCTCTCTTGAACTTTTCCTTTCCATTAGTTTTCATATTTCAGCCATCTGTAAATTCTTTTTTTTGGTGAGGAAGATCAGCCCTGAGCTAACATCCATGCTAATCCTCCTCTTTTTGCTGAGGAAGACCGGCTCTGAGCTAACATCTATTGCCAATCCTCCTCCTTTTTTTTTTTACCCCCAAAGCCCCAGTAGACAGTTGTATGTCATAGTTGCACATCCTTCTAGCTGCTGTGTATGGGACGCGGCCTCAGCATGGCCGGAGAAGCGGTGCGTCAGTGCGCGCCCGGGATCCGAACTCGGGCCGCCAGTAGTGGAGCACACACACTTAACCGCTAAGCCACGGGGCCGGCCCCATCTGTAAATTCTTAAAGCCTGCACCTCTTGGAACCTCATGTTAATTCTCCTCTCTTATATTATATAAACTCAAAAATATTTGTTGAATTATTGTGTTAACAACTAATGGGTTAAAGACATTTTTGGTGACAGTGGAACAAGAGGCAGGAATCTCCAGGCTGCTTAGCTGCTATTCTGGGGACATATGCATTCACCTGCCTCTTGAAAAAACTGATGGAGATCACACTGCAGTGAGGCTTTGTTCCAGGGTTGCTGCCGTGACCCTCAGGGGCCTCACAGATTGGTGGAGGAAGCACACATGCAATCAGATACAGGAATAAACTGGAATAAACCTTTATGTTGGTAAAGAGCCAATTTAAAAGGAAGGCTATTGCTGGAGTCTCAGATCAGGGCTTGGCAGGTTCTGCCCCTTGATGGCTATTTGACAATGGACAGGATTCTTAACCTTTTGTAGATGTCATCCTCCCAAAAATCCACCATAAAACCTATTGATCAGGCAAAGCTAACTTTAATAAACCTACTGCAATAAGGGAGGACACCACTTGACTGAGTCTTAGTGGTGTCTCAGAAAGGGGAAAATTGGGGGAGTGTCTGGGCTGAGGTCTTGAAAAGCAGGAAACTGATTGGGATCAAGTAGAGTTAATGACATAGTAGTTTTGAATTGGTGGTAAGTTGAGGGGTCACAAGTGGACCCGAATGACAAAGCTGATAAATAATCTTTTTTGTGGGCTCACCGTCTATCTTCTAGGAATCAATATTTCCTGGAGCAAGTAGCTGAGCAACTTTTGCTTGTTTTCAGTATTGTTTAACAGAGGAACAAGGAAGCATGCTCAGTATAGTTTAAGGCAGGGACTGGGAGTTAGGTGGTTTTAAGTTCTCACTTTCTAAAATGCAGTCACATAGCAAGAAGCCCTGGACATAGCAAGCATGTGGTCAAGGGTGCCTATCATAGACCATAATAATGCAATGCCTCATGTGTGATGTGCAGGTAATGAAAGTGGGGCATGATACACTTTACTGATGGGGCATGTGGTAGAGTTTAGGGGTGTGGTCTGAGCACACATCCTATGTTGTGGGTATTGTGAGGGGCATGGTCCACAGTCTGGGAGATGTGATCTGTAGAAAAGGTGCAGAGCCTTCAAAGAGGTATTACTGACAAAGATTTGGAAGATTTTTCCATGTGGAAAAGAGGAAGAAAGACATATAAGACAGAAGAAATGGTTTGCTCAAAAGCACATGGTAAGAACGAGACTACCATGTACTGGAGAGGATATTTTGACTAATGTATAGCAGAAAGGTAGGACAGGAATGTTGGGCTTCTCAGCACAGGTGTCAGTTTTCACCTGAGGTCACTGCTGTGGCCTAGGTCGCTGAGTCAGAACGCTCTTGTTGACATGTAACTGGGAGGAGTGGGAGGCACGTTTCTCCACTAGCACCCATGTGATGACAGCCTGGGTAAGTGTGTCCTTGAGTGTGCTGGCCATTAGAACCCCCTAAGAGACCAAGGCCCTAGAATGACAGGGTCAGGTCTGATGGCAGAGAGGCCCACTGTGCCTTCTGGGGCCTGAGGGATACTTGAAACAATGCATGGGATGGAGGAGAGAAGTGGCAACAGCAAAATCTTCAGGCAAAGTGTCCTGCAGGACTGTATAACTTTGGGGTGGTCTGGCATTCCTGTCTCCACTGGCAAACCCCTCACTGGGTCAGTTTCTCCCTCAGACGTGTGCTCATACCAAGTAGGGAGGGGATGCACATAAACCTTGGAACTTCAGGTTCTCCATCAAATTCACGATTATGAAAAAAACAATCGTTGCAGGGAATGGAGATGGGAAGTCAGATACATGTCCTCAGTTCTTTCTGAAAGGGACAGGAAACCTCACATGGCATCAAGAATTCAACTCTAGTAACCCTCAGGCTGCAACTCTTCCAGGAGCGGGTGTACTTTGTGCAGGGGCATGACTTTCTCTTTGTTTTTAAAGAGTATTCTGGGATGTCTCCTAATCTGATTAACAAATAAGATTATAGAGGCCAGCCCCATGGTGCAGCAAAGTGTGCCCACTCTGCTTGGGTGGCCCGGGGTTCGCAGATTTGGATCCTGGGCGTGCATCGACGCACCGATTGTCAGGCCATGCGTGGCAGCGTCCCATATAAAGCAGAAGAAGATGGGCACGGATGTTAGCCCAGGGCCAGTCTTCCTCAGCAAAAAAGAGGAGGATTGGCAATGGATGTTAGCTCAGGGCCGGTCTTCCCCACCAAAAAAAAAAAAAATAAGATTATACATACACATATGCATACATAGTGTGTGTATATATATATATATATGATGTCTTTAAGCATGCAGGCCTAGACATATTTTTACCATATAGATTACTTTAAAATGCATTAATGTTTTTAAGTAGAAATTGATTTTCTTTGGAAATAACGAGTTCTCTCTAATGCTTTTGTGGTAATTCCCATAAGACTATCAGAAGCCCTGTTGTTTAATGAAGATCTGTAAGGAATACCCTTAAAATCCTGAGGTGACCTTTTGCTTGTCTGAGAGGTTTTATGAAACACCGCTTTTGATCTCTGAGGTCTTAGAAAAAGGGCAGCCTAGTTCCAACTTGGAACTGATTTTTGGTCTGAGACCCTTTGTAATTTGAAAATTGTTTGTCCTCTGGAGAGGCTGAGAATAAGAAACTACTTGGGGCCAGCCCCATGGCTTAGCGGTTAAGTATGTGCACTCTGCTACTGGCGGCCAGGGTTCGGATCCCGGGCGCGCACCAACGCACCGCTTCTCCGGCCATGTTGAGGCCACGTCCCACATATGGCAAGTAGAAGGATGTGCAACTATGACATACAACTATCTGCTGGGGCTTTGGGGCAAAAAAAAGGAGGAGGATTGGCAATAGATGTTAGCTCAGAGCCGGTCTTCCTCAGCAAAAAGAGGAAGATTAGCACGGATGTTAGCTCAGGGCTGATCTTCCTCACCAAAAAAAAAAAAAAAAAGGAAACTACTTGGTTTCAAACCTAGCAAGTCTTAGCTCACTTGAATTTAACAGTTTAACTTTTAGTTCATCTGTATCCTAGCCATTTTAACATAGGCAGTGATAAGAAACTGGGTAGAACTTTCAATTTTCTGTATAGAAATCTCCATAATTAGATGACTGAGATTACAAGTAAATTTTCTATTTTCTGCATTTTCACAATGAACTATGTTGTCAAAATCTCTGCTACCACATAACAAGGATTCTCTTTCTTCCAGCTTCCAGCTGTACTTTACGTTGCTGTGCGCCCTCCCTGCTGGTCTCTTTGAGGCCTGTTAGGTTTACATTAACTGTCTCCTCAGTGCCCTTCCGGCTACCGCTCACCATCCAGGCCCCAAATCGATGCCACAGGTTTTAGATTTTTTTTTTTTGTTTCAGTACTTCATTTTGGGGTAACAAAATCTGCATCAGTTATCTGTTGCTTTGTAACGAGTCACCCTTAAACTCAGTGGCTTTAAAAAGCAATTATTTATTGTGTTTGTGCATCCATAATTTGGGAAAGCTTGCTGGGGACAGCTTGTCTCGCTCCATGTGGTGCCCTTTGAAGTGGCTCACTGCATGGTGTCTGGATTCCCAGAGTGAACATCTCAAGATAGAGTAAGTAGAAGTTGCCAGATTCATTTTGTTGTTGCTGTTGGGGAGACTCTGGCTTCCTCAGTGGCTACCTTGAAGTGATGGAACCAGAAGTGTGGAGGATGGAAAGTGGGGTTGGAGAGCAAGCAGATGTACGGTCAGAAGACAGAAGAGTTTCATGGGCCTTTCTGGAGGTTGATTGCAAAAAGCAAGCAACCAATTGCTTTTGTAGAGCTGTGACCTGCTTAGAATGTCCACCATTATGGATCATTTTCCTGCCTCCTCTCCTCTCCTTCACTATTATTTTGCTGGGGTTACTTCCATCCTCAGGAGTCTCCTTTTAAATCCTTCTTCTTTGCATTTATTTTTTGTTCAGCAGATATTTCTTGGACAGTTACTATGTTCCAAGATGATGCTAACTGCAGTTCCTTGTGGGCTGTACTAAGAGGTTTGATAAAAGAGTGTTGTTTTTTTTAAAAAATAGGAAGAAATATGACCTAGTAATAGGAGTTTTAAAAGGTCCCTCTATCTGCTGCACGGAGCATAGACTGCTGATGGGCACGTGTGGAAGCAGAGAGAGTCCCTGGGAGGCTGCTGCCCTGCTACCATCCCTGGGGGCCCGAACAAGGGTGATGTTAGTCAGGATGGGGAGGAATGGACAAATTTATGATATAATTTACAGATAGAAGAGACAATGTTTGGCAATGGATGGAATAAGGAGATGAATGGGAAAAAAGGAGAATTAACAATGACTGCTAGGTTTGTGACATGAGGAAATGGGTGAGCCACTTACTGAAATGAGGAAGATGGCAGGGGAGGGGAGTCATGGGAGCATGACCAGGTTTATGAGATAAATAGGAACCCTCCACTTCTTTCCTGTACTTGAAAGACTTGCATCACATATTCACCTCTTTAAAATCCCACTTTCAGCAAAACAACTCTCTACTTAATAAAATAAGCTTATTTTTCTATGTGCATATTGAGTCATAGTTGATCATTGTGTAAAGACAGTCATTTAAAAAAATATCTCCCTCTCTAATTTTGTGACTCTGCCAACATTTCTTCCTTACTCATTAAGGAGTTCTGCTCCCAATAGTATATATTCGGCTCATTCAATTTTGATTTTACTGAGATATAATTGACACATAACATTATGTTTGTTTCAGGTGTACAACGTAATGATTTGACATATGTATATATTGTAAAATGATCACTGCAATAAGTCCAGTTAACATCCATCACCACATATAGTTACAAATGTTTTTCTTGTGATGAGAACTTTTAAGATTTACTCTCTTATAAACTCACACATCTATGGACAGTTAATTTTTGGCAAGGGAGCCAAGAACATACAATGGAGAAAAGAAAGTCTCTTCAATAAATGGTGCTGGGAAAACTGGACAGCCACATGCAAAAAAATGAAAGTTGATCATTATAGTACACCCTAAACAAAAATTGATGCAAAATGGATTAAAGACTTGAATGTAAGACCTGAAACCATGAAACTTCTAGAAAAAAACATGGGCCATACAGTCTTCGACATCAGTCTTAGCAGCATATTTTCAAGTACCATGTCCGACTGGGCAAAGGAAACAATAGGAAAAATAAACAAATGGGACTATGTCAAACTAAATAGCTTCTGCACAGCAAAGGAAACCATCAACAAGACGAAAAGACAATCTAAAAATTGGGAGAAGATATTTGTAAACCATATATCTGATAAAGGGTTAATCTCCAAAATATATAAAGAACTCATACAGCTCAACAACAAAAAACTAACAACCAATTAAAAAATGGGCAAAAGACCTGAACAGACATTTCTCCAAAGAAGATATACAGATGGCCAACAGGCACATGAAAAGATGTGCAACATCATTAACTATCAGGGAAATAAAAATCAAAACTACAATGAGATATCACCTCACACCCATCAGAATGGCTATAATTAACAACACAGGAAACAGCAAGTGTTGAAGAGGATGTGGAGAGAAGGGAACTCTCACACACTGCTGGTGGGAGTGCAAACTGGTGCAGCCACTACAGAAAACAGTATGGAGATTCCTCAAAAAATTAAGAATAGAACTACCATACGATCCAACTATCCCACTGCTGGGTATTTATCCAAAGAACATGAAATCACAAATGCATAAAGATACACGCACCCCTGTGTTCACTGCAGCATTATACAATAGCCAAGACTTGGAAGCAAGCTAAGTGCCCATCAAGGGATGAATGGATAAAGAAGATGTGGTATATATACACAACAGAATACTACTCGGCTATAAGAAACGATGAAATCTGGCCATTTGTGACAACATGGATGGACCTTGATGGCATTATGTTAAGCAAAATAAGTCAGAGGGAGAAAGTCAAATATCATATGATATCACTCATAAGTAGAAGATAAAAACAACAAAAAACAAACACATACAGACAGAGGTTGGATTGGTGATTACCAGAGGGGAAGAGGGGAGGAAGGAGAGTGAAAGGGATGATTAGGCACATGTATGTGGTGATAGATTGTAATTAGTATTTGGGTGGTGAACGTAATGTAATCTATATAGGAATAGAAGTATAATGATGTATGCCTGAAATTTATATAATTTTATAAACCAATGTCATTGCAATAAAAAAAATATTTACTCTCAGCAACTTTCACATATGCAATACAGTACTGTTAACTACAGTCAGCATGCTGTACATTACGTCCCCATTGCTTACTTATTTTACAATTGGAAGTTTGTACCTTTTGACACCCTTCACCCATTTCACTCATCACCCCTGCCCCCACTTCTGGCAACCACCATCTATTCTCTGTATCTATGAATTTGGGTGGTTTTTTTTTTAGATCCAGGTATAACTGATATCATATGGTATTTGTCTGTCTCTGTCTGACTTATTTCACTTAGCATAACGCCCTCAAGGTTCTTCCATGTTGTTGCAAATGGTAGGATTTCCTTCTTTTTTATGGCTGAATGATATTCCATTGTTCATATATACCACATCTTCTTTACCTATTCATTCCTTTACTGACACTTAGGTTGTTTCCATATCTTGGCTATTGTGAATAATACTGCAATAAAGATGGAAGTGCAGATATCTCTTTGATAACCTGTTTTGATTTCCTTCGGTTATATACACAGAAGTGGAATTGCTGGATCATACGGTAGTTCAATTTTTAATTTTTTGAGGAACCTCCATACCATTTTCTATAGTGGCTGCACCAATTTACATTCCCACCAACAGTGCATAAGGGTTCCCTTTTCTCCACATTCTCACCAACACTTATTTATTGTCTTTTTGATAACAGTCATTCTAACAATTGTGAGGTGATATCTCATTGTGGTTTTGATTTGCATTTCCCTGATGATTGGCGATGTTGAGCAACTTTTCATGTACCTGTTGGCCATCTGTATGTCTTCTTTGGAAAAATGTCTATTCAGATCCTCTGCCCATTTTTAATCAAATTGTTTGTTTTATGGCTATTGAGTTGTATGAGTTTTTTGTATATTTTGGATATTATGCCCTTATCAGATAGACAGTTTGCGAATATTTTCTCCTATTCGGTAGGCTGCCTTTTCATTCTTTTGATGGTTTCCTTTGCTGTGCAGAAACTTTTTAGTATGATATAATCCCATTCGTTTATTTTTGCTTTTTTTGCCTTTGATTTTGGTGTCAAATCCAAAACAATCATCACTAAGACTGATGTCAAGGAACTTATTGCCTATGTTTTCTTCTAGGAGTTTCAAGTCTTATGTTCAAGTCTTTAATCCATTTTAAGTTAATTTTTGTGTATGGCATAAGACAGTGGTCTGATCTCATTTTTTTTGCACATGGGTTTTCTGAACACCGTTTATTGAAGAGATTTTCCTTTCCCCATTGTATATTCTTGGTTCCTTGGTCATAAATTAATTGACCATAAATACATGAGTTTATTCCTTGGTTCTCTATTCTGTTCCACTGATCTACGTGTCTGTTTTTGTGCCAATACCATACTGTTTTGATTATTATAGCTTTGTAATATAGTTTTAAATTAGGAAGCATGATGCCTCCAGCTTTGCTCTTTTTTCTTAAGATTGCTTTGGCTATTTGGGGTCTTTTGTGGTTTCATACAAATTTTAGGGTTTTTTTTTTTGTTGTTGTTAAAAATGTCCTTGGAACTTTGATAAGATTGCATTGAATCCATAGATTGCTTTGGGTAGTATGGACATTTTAATTATCCATGAGCATGCAGTGTCTTTCCATTTATTTGTGTCTTCTTCAATTTCCTTCATCAATATCTTATAGTTTTCAGTATAAAGTTCTTTTACATCCTTGGTTAAATTTATTCCTAGGTATTTTATTCTATTTTATGCAATAGTAGATAGGATTATTTTCTTAATTTCTCTTTTTGATGGTTTGTTATTAGTATATTGAAATGCAACATATTTTTGTGTATTGATTTTATAACCTACAAATTTACTGAATTTATTATTAGCTCTAACAGTTTTTTGGTGGAGTCTTTAGGATTTTATATATATATAATATCATGTCATCTGCAATAGTGACAGTTTTACTTTTTTCTTTCGAATTTGGATGACTTTTATTTATTTTTCTTGCCTAATTTCAGTGCTTAGGACTTCCCATACTATGTTGAATAAAAATAGTGAGAGTGGGCATCCTTGTCTTGTTCTTGATCTTAGAGGAAAAGTTTTCAGTTTTTCACCCATTGAGTATTACGTTAACTGTGAGCTTCTCATATATGGCCTTTATTATGCTGAGGTATGCTTCCTGTATACCCAGTTTGTTGAGAGTTTTTATCATAAATGGATGTTGAATTTTGTCAAATGCTTTTTCTATATCTATTGATATGATCATATGATTTTTATCCTCCATTTTGTTAATGTGGTGTATCTCATTGATTGATTTGTGGATGTTGAAGTGTTCTTGCATCCCTGGCATAAACTCCACTTGATCGTGTTGTATGATCCTTTTAATGTGATGTTGAATTTGGTTTTCTGATAATTTGTTGAGGAGTTTTTCATCCATGTTCATCAGAGATATTGACCTGTAATTTTCTTTTCTTGTGGTATCTTGTTTGGTTTTGGTATCAGGGTAATTCTGGCCTTGGTAAAACGAGCTTGAAAGTGTTCCTTTCTCTTTTACTTTTTGGAAAACTTTGAGAATAATTGGTATTCTCTGAATGTTTGATAGAATTCACTAATGAAGCCATCTGGTCCCAGACTTTTGTTTGTTGGGAGATTTTTGATTACTGATTGAATCTCCTTACTTATAATTTATCTGTTTAGATTTTCTATTTCTTCATGATTCAGTCATAGTGGATTGTATGTTTCTAGTTTATTCACTTTTTCTACACTGTCCAATTTTTTGGCACATAATTGTTCATTGTAGTTTCCTATGATCCGTTGTATTTCTGTGGTATCAGTTGTAACATTACTTCTTTCATTTTTAATTTTATTTGAGTCCCTTGTCTTTTCTTTGGTGAATCTAGCCAAAATTATGTTTAAGAAGCTGTCATTTTCTTAAGACCTGGGCCTGGATACTGGCCCAACTTTTTTCTCTTGCATCATGTTAGTCAAGCGGTCACCAATCCTTCTCTGGATTCAAGAGGAGAGAAGAGGGTCGAAGTATTTTGGAGCCATGTTTTAAACCACTGTTATGTTAATGATAGAATGAGAAATCCACAGACAAATGAAATGAATAATAACGGGGAAGAACCATGTCTGGTCAAACTAATTCCTCCTTGGGTAAGGTCTGGGGGCACTCTGGGGAGGACTTAGGCTGGGCAAAAGGATGGGATCAGAAGATGGACACTGTGAGTCATAAATCAAAGGAACGACCCTGAACCTGAGACCTCAAGGATGTTTTAGTTACTCACAACTATTGTGTCTCCAGCTGTTCAGTATGAATAGTCCACATGCTCATGAAACCATGATCTGCTTTGTTCTATCTGATGAGCAGCGTTACATGGAAGGAAATCTGAGCCCTGGAGATGGCAAACTCACTCAGGCTACAGATAAATACTTTTGAAATGTGAGGCTTTGATTTGCAACAGCTGGGATTTTTGAGTTTCAAGATTCTAAGAATCAGAACAGTAAGTCTATCCCAAAAACACCTGGTAAATACTTTCTGAAACGATTTCCTCACTTGAAAAGATATAAACATATCCTGACCAAAGGAAGTTGATAGAGACAAAAGATGGATAGTGGAGGTGTGGGTGCCTGAAAAAGGTACATTGTCTCCATCAAATGTCAAGACTCCGAGGCAGAGAAGTGAAATAAGAGAACCCCAGGAATTATTGGGATCTGTGAGTAGAGACCTGGACATTCTTTCCTAGGTAAAGCCCAGCATGGTGGCCACCTCTGCAGAGAAACTCTACAACCGGGAAAGCACTGACTCAAATATTAGAAAGGACAGTCCGCAAAAAGCCTATAGTACAAAGTTTCCATATGTCATAGAGCCAGTGCCAGTTCTGGGACACATAGGGCATTTTGGCAGTGACACAAGTCCTTTTAGTAAAATTGATAATTCCCCTCCTCTAAAAATGGTGGCTAGTTGGAACTGTTTTCTTTGCTTTTTGCAAATCTATAAAAAATGGAAAGTGTTTCTTAGCAAGGTCTGGAAGAAAAGGGAAAGATTGACTATGAAAGCAGAGACGTGTTTACTTAGCATGGGGCTAAATGGAGGAGTGAAGGTCTGTTATTGAATGGAGACCATTTGAGAGGATAGAGGAAACACTTGTGATGAATGTGTGCCTGGCTCAGTGGCCGGCAGTGGGTGTGAGATGGTTGTTAAGAATGTGGTATGTTGTCACCTGCTGTCCTCCTCAAATAGGGTCCTCTGTCTCCAGAAGCATTAGCTCTGATAGGCAGACCCCTTCGGACCCTTATCCTCACTGCTGTTCTCTGAGGTTTCCTTCAATGGAGACACCAAGAAGCCCAGACAGAAAGCCCTGGGGCATTGGCCTTTCGTCTTCTTTTTTCGTAGAAGACAGAAACTGGCCCTGGATTGAGGAGCCCTAAGGATCAGAGGACGATGCTCCATCCCACTGACCAGCAGCCCTGCATATCTTCATTAGAGATTCTTCCAACTGCCCAGGCCCATGCCTGGACACTGCTCCATAGACACAATAAACTTCAGACTCACTCTCCAATTTGCATCCCCACCACAGACTCCACAGGAAATTTGCAGCACAGCATGCAGGGACTTAGTTACACACCTGTCATAGATGTTAATGGAAATGGCACAGCTAAATCTTCAGGCACCACTTTGAAACCAGTCCCCCTGGTGTTATGATAACATTCCTTCCATTACTTCTTAAAGAGCACAACAGAATGTCAAAGGAGATATGACACACCAGGAAGAAAGGTCTGTGCCTCTTTAAAACCAAACAAATGTGTTCACTTTTCATTGCCATAAACTATTGTATCTGATTTAATAAATCTAAATTGATTATTTATAGGCACAAGGGATAAACAGAACAGAAAAGTGCAGACCATTATGCTAGATAATACTGTTCATGACAGTAAACCCTCCCTCCTCATGCTCTACCTCTACTTTCACACGGAGAGAAGGAGGATGTCTCTGTCTTGTACGGTAGCTTTCTGTTCCAATACTGCTCCTCAGGAGGGTAATAACACAGCAACTTTGGTTTGAAAGCACCTTGAGTGCTTCATCTTTCCTAATAAGTCATGGAAGCAGAGAGTTCCAAATGGGGTGGAGGAGTTTGTGCTAATTAAAAGGCAGAGTTTCAAAAATGGCGTAGCTGTGAGTTTGGGCAAACCCTTAAAAATGTTTTCTCTCCAAGAAAAGGCTAATGGCATCATTTCTTTGGCTACAGAGTAGGAATTATTCCTCAGGATGCTGACATGGTGAATGTCAGCCTCCTGATCTATGGTCTTCATTAACAATAATTCTGCTACCCTGTCAAGCTCGAGGAGGGAAGGGACTTTTCATATGGCCAGACTGTAGCTTGATGGGATCTCCTCTCTCTGGCAACCTTATATGGCCTCTTCACGTAGCAATATCTCTTGAAAGGAGATGCTCTGTAGATTTCTCTGCGGCAGAATCAGAGATGCCAAAATCAGCATATGCACTGAAGAAGCCGATCTGGTGCAAAGCTATTTGCACCTTGTAGTGCTGTCTGACAATCCGTATGTCATGATCAATGAACTCTCAGCCCTTAGCTTCAGGCTCAAGCTCCTGAGAGGTAGCAAGACTTCCCCCATGCTGCCTTCACACAGTCAATAGCCAGTCTCTGAGAGCCTGGTGTGGGAATGCAAAGGTGAATAAATAATAGTCTTCAAGACATTGAAAGTTAAAACTCATAGTTTGATGGAGAGTGTGCTATAATAGAGGTACAGATAAAGGAAGCAGGGTGGGGAGAAGGAGCAGATTGTGTTGGATATGGCTGAAGCAGAATTGAAGCTATTTCTCAGGTTTAGCAAATTCCATCAGAGGAGTTGGAACTTGTATTTTTCATAAAATTTTGATGATGAAACCTTTATGTCTACAAATCCCCTCTTAGTGTATTTACATTATTAAGGTTTAAGAAATGATTGAAAGGAAAATGTACTTTAGACAAGACAACATTATGGAATTGTGTATCTGTCTTGGGGTTTCACTTGTGGGGCTCAGAATTACATTTGGAAAAGGCTTGTTGGAATTCAGGAGAAACGCTTCGCATCCTGTGCCCAGCTGCTTTTCCTTGAGCTGCATCTGTCGTCCCACCTTTGGGAGATCTGGCAAAATTAAACAGTTGAGACCAAGACAATGTCAATCCTTCACTTCTCTATAAGGAGTGGGAACTTCCTTTGAACCTCTTTGGAGTTGAACAGACTCAGGAAACCTTCAGCTGCTATAGGATTGGTCGTTGTTGCCAGCACATCATCAGGGAATCTAACTCCGGCACACCTGTGTCATTAGTATGCCATGCCTTACCTACAATTAAAATTACTTGAGGTGCTCTGGGATGATGTATTCAAAATGAAAGTCATATATTTCAGTGGCACCAGACCGAATGAAGAAATGATTACCAATCTACCCGCCTATTTATGGCATAAAACAGTGAGCACCAGACAGGTGGTGGTGATGGCAGAACTACTGCAAAGAGGGAAAAGGAGAGGCCAAAATATTGGGAAATTCTATGTATTCCTGGATTTTTATGTCTGTTGCTAGTTTGAACCTGGCTTCATCTTTAAATCTAGAGTATTTTGTTCATGTAACCAGATATTCTGTAGACTGTCTTTCAAATGGGATTTTTCTGATTTTTTTTTCATGGTTAGACTGAATGATAGATTTGGGGGAGGAAAATTTTGAAAATAATTTGCAATTCTCATCACATCATATCAAGAGTAAATACTATCAACATGACTTATCACTGTTGATGTTAACCTTGATCGCCTGGCTGGGCTCATGTTTGTCTGGGTTCTCCACTGTGAAGTTACTCTAATTTCCTCCTCTCCATACTGTTACTCTTTGGAGGGAAGTCACCATCTATAGCCCACACTTAGGGGGTAGGGATTTATACTCTATCTCTTTGAGCAGGAGTATCTACATAAATTATTTGGAATTATTCTGAATAGGAGATCTGTGGATTGCCCCACATTTATTTATTTATTCAATCATTTCTTTATAACTGTATGAATTCTTAGATATTTATTTTATACTTTGGGTTAAAATCCAATATTCTTTTATTTATTTTCTTTCTCAAACTGTTCCAGCTTTGGCCACCGAGAACTCTTTCAATTGGCTTGTAGGTCCCTTTGACATACCCCCATCCCTGTCATTGCCCGTTTTTTTTTTTTTTATCTTGAGCACTTCCATGCTTTCTGCCACTACAAGATGACCTAGGCTCACTGCTCCAGTCCTAGAATCAACTATTTCTCCAAAAATTCTTGGTAGAAACCAAGATCCAATCACAAAGTATATTGGTTGCTACTGATATGTAGTTGCTTCTAGGTCTTCTCAGTTGACATAGCAAGGAAATACATGTATGTATACTGACTCACTTATACACATATCTACAAACATTTCTGAATGTATCCATTTGTTTCCATATTAAGCTAAATAAGGGATCGTCGCACTCATGTATCTATTACCATATGGTTCATTCTCGCTTTCTCCCTTGCTATAACCTCCCACTCCAACAGTAACAAACTTAGCTCCCTCCATCTACCATCCATTTACATGATAGTTCATTCCAGTAAATATGTATAAAGACTTCAGAAGTATTAACCTATAACCCTGTTAACCTATACCCCTATGTGAAAAACTTTATCAAGAATACAGTGCTTATGCATAGTGTCTTTTGCATTTAGCCTCACAGTCTCTACTCACTTCCAAAGTTACTTAGGTCAGAATCTTTTTCTCCCTTCCTGGTTAGTGAGGTTATTTCATATACTTATAACAATCAGCTTCTTTTGTTATAGTCTGCATCCCATCCTGGGATCCCCTGACCTCCTAAATGATTTTTTAAAATTTGCATACATTAAGTTTCATTCTTTGTGCTGTAAAGTTCTAAGGTTTTTGACAAATGTATAATGTGTTTTTACCAATATAATATCATACAGAATAGTTTTACTCTCCTAAAAAATCCCCTGTCTTTCATCTAGTCAACCCTCTCTTCTCCCAAAACTGTGGTACCTACTTATCTCTTTACTGCCTCTGTAGTTTTGCCTTTTCCAAAATGTTGTATAAATAGAATCATAAAGTAAGTGTCCTTTCAGAGATTGGGTTCTTTTACTTAACAATATGCATTGAACATTTATCCACTTCCTTGTACAGCTTGATAGCTCATTTCTTTTCATCACTGAACAGTATACATTTATGGATGAAGCTACATGTATGGATGCATCACAGTCTGATTATCCACTCACCTGTTGAAGCTTGGTGCTTCCAGTTTTTGGAATTACTAATAATGCTGCTATAAATATTTATGTACAGGTTTTTGTGTAGACATAAGTTTTTAAATCATTTGGGTGAATACTTAGTACTGTGATTGCTGGACATAATAGTAAGACTTTGTTTAGCTTTGCAAGGAAGTGCCAAACTGTCTTCCATTGTGGCTTGGCAATTTTGTATTTCCATCAGCAATAAATGAGAGTTTTTGTTGCTCTGCATCCTCACCAGCAATTGATATTGCCAGTTTAAAAAACAATAATAATTTTTAAAATCAGTGAACAACACTAAATGTATTTTTCTGAAGATCACACGGAACATTCTCCAGGATAGACCATAAGTTGGGCCCAAAAAAAGTCATTTGAATAGATTGAAATAATATAAATAATAAATATCAACATCTTAAAAAATCCCCAATCAAAATTTCCAATTAAGTGGAATGAAACTAGAAATCAATCACTAAAGGAATCTGGAAAATTCACAAATTTGTAGAAATTAAACAACACACTTTTTTAAAATAAAAATTTGTACATGTTTAAGGTGTACAACATGATGTTTTGATATACATATGCATAGTGAAATGATTACTACAGTCAAGCTAATTAATATATCCATGTCCTCACAGTTACCATTCTTCTTTTTTGTTGGTCATGAGAGCCCCTGAAATCTACTCTCCTTGCAAATTTCCAGTATACAATATAGTATTATTAACTATAATCATCATGCCATACATTACATAGACTTATTCATCCTACATAACTGCAACTTTGTGCCCATTGACCAACATTTTCCTGTTTCCCCATCCCCCAATCCCTAGTAACTCTCTGCTTCTGAAACAACACACTCTTAAACAAACAATAGGTCAAAGAAGACACCACAAGGGAAATTAGAAAACATCTAGAGACAAATGAAAATGAAAACTTACGGGCTATAGTGCAAGCAGTGCTAAGAGGAAAATTTATAGTTGTAAGTACATACGTTTGAAAAAGAAGAGAGATCTTAAATCAGTAATGTAACTTTACACCTAAAGGAACTAAAAAAAGAAAAGCAAACTGAACACAAAACTGGCAGAAGGAAGGAAACAGCAGAGATTAGAGCAGAGATAAATAACATAGAAATAGAAAAACAATAGAGAAAAACAAAAAATGGTTATTAGAGAAGATTAACAAAATTGACAAACCTTTAGCTATGTTAACTAAGAAAAAAAGAGAGAACAATAAAACTACTAAAATCAGAAATGAAAGTGAGGGCATTACTACCAATATTACAGAAATAAAAAGAATTACAAGAAAGTACTACGAACAACTGTTGTATGCCAACAAAATGGATAACCTAGATGAAATGGATAAATTCATAGAAACACACAACCTACCAAGATTGAATCATGAAGAAGTAGAAAATCTGAATAAAGCTACAACTAGTAAGGAGATTGACTCAATAGTAAGAAAAACTCTCAACAAGAAAAGGCCCTGAGCAAGATGGCTTTGCTGGTGACTTCCACCAAATCAAAACTGCAGAGAGATACTACTTCACAGTCATTAGGATGGCTTTTTTTTTTTTTTTTAAGAAAAAAAGAAAGATAAGTGTTGGTGAGGATGTGGAGAAATTTGAACCCCAGAGCATTACTGATGGAATTTAAAATTTTGCAGCCACTGTTGAAAACACTTTGGCTGTTCCTCAAGAAGTTCAAGGTAAAATTATCACATGATCCAGCAATTCCACTACTAAGTATATACCCAAAGTAATTGGAAGCACGGTTTCAACCAGATACTTATATACCAATGTTCATAGCAGCATTTTTTACAATAGCCAAACATGAGAACATTCCAAATATCCATCAACAATAGAAATGATGAACAAAAATCAAGGATAGAACTACCATATGATCCAGCTATTCCACTGCTGGGTATTTATCTAAAGAACTTAAAAACACCAATGCATAAAGATACATGCACCCCTGTGTTCATTGCAGCGTTATTCACAATAGCCAAGACTTGGAAGCAACCTAAGTGCCCATCAAGGGACGAATGGATAAAGAAGATGTGGTATATATACACAATGGAATACTACTCAGCCATAAGAAACGATGAAATCCAGCCATTTGTGACAACATGGATGGACATTGAGGGCATTATGCAAAGTGAAATAAGTCAGAGGGAGAAGGTCAAATACCGTATGATTTCCTTCATTAAGTAGTAGATAATAACAACAATAAACAAACACATAGAGACAGAGATTGGATTGGTGGTTACCAGAGGGGAAGGAGGGAGGGAGGAGGGTGAAAGGGATAATTCGGCACATGTGTGTGGTGACAGGTTGTAATTAGTATTTGGGTGAACATGATGTAATCTATGCAGAAATAGAAGTATAATGATGTACACTTGAAATTTATACAATGTTATAAACCAATGTTACTGCAATAAACAAAAAATTGAAAAAAAATGATAGAAGACAACAGGAATCAAGCAATACTGTGAACACTGAGGCTACAGCAGTTAAAAATATCTGACTGCATGTTCATGCCAGCTGTCATAATTTTTTTGTTTTATGTTTGTTTGTTAAAAAAAAATGTCATGTATACACACAATAGAATATTAGCCTTAAAAAGGAATGAAATTCTGATACATGATACAACATAGATAAACCCTGAAAACATTACGCTAAGTAAAATAAGCCAGATACAAAAGGACAGCACATCTTGTAGGATTTCACTCATATGAGGCACCTAGAATAAGCAAGTTCACAGAGAGAGAAACAAAATAGAGGTTACCAGGGGCTGGAGCAGGGAGAAAGGGGAGTTATTATTTAATGGGTACAGCTTTTGTTTAGGATGAAAAAGTTTTGGAAATGGATAATGGTGATGGCTGTACAACATTGTAAATGTACTTAATGCCACTGAATTGTAAATGGTTAAAATAGCAAATTTGTGTTATGTATATTGAACACAGAAAATTGGAGGAAAACCCTCTAAAACCTCCCAGGTGATGCTAATGTACAGTGGGGTTGATAACCACCGGCCTTGACCCTTAAAGCACTGATTCACCAATGAGGAACTCTCCTTGAAATGAGACTTTTCACATCTCCTTGAAATGCAGGCTTTAAATTAGCCTACATTCCTTGTATGTTGTACCTGTGTACGGTGGGCATGCTCCTTAACTTTTCCAAGACTCAATTCTCTCAGCTGTATAATTGGGATGTTCCATGGGTTTTGTTTTGTTTTGATTAAACAAACAAGATAATTCATACAGAGAGCTTAGAACAGTATATGGCACCTGGTTCACATGATGGTAATAACTATGATGGCAATGATGAAGCTTTCCTAAATCAAAGGTTGGGGATGTGTGAGTAAAAATGGGCTTAGAGGAATGGTTCTCACATTTGAGCAGTACCAGAATCACCGGGAGGGCTTGTTAAACTATACTCTCAGGCCTGAATGGGGCCAGGAAAGTCGCATTTCTAACATGTAATTATCTCAGGTGATGCTAATGTTGCTGGTCCAGGAACCACACTTTGAGAACCATGGACTTAGAACTAGCACTGAGATTCCCACCCACTGGATGATCCGATGCTACCTGATAGTCTCTGCTCCCAGAATGTAACTATTTTTTTTTTGTTTTGCTGAGAAAGATTTGCCCTGAGCTAACACCTGCTGCCAATCTTCCTCTTTTTGTATGTGATCTGCCGTCAAGCATGGCCACTGACAGAGGAGTGGTGTAGGTCCGTGTCCGGGAACTGAACCTGGGCCGCTGAAGTGGAGCATACCGACCCTAACCACCGTGCCACTGGGGCCGGGCCTCTCAGAATGTAATTTTTTTTTTTTTTTGTGAGGAAGATCAGCTCTGACCTAACATCCATGCCAATCCTCCTCTTTTTGCTGATGAAGACCGGCCCTGGGCTAACATCTGTGCCCATGTTCCTCCACTTTATATGGGATGCCATCACAGCATGGCCTGGCAAGCGGTGCATCGGTGCATGCCCAGGATCCGAACCCGGGCCACCAGCAGTGGAGCATGCACACTTAACCGCTACACCATGGGCCGGCCCCCAGAACGTAATTTTTAAAGAGAATTCCTAGTTTATTAGAAACAAGATTTCCTGACCTGTCAGACACATGTAATTTTAACTTTTAGAACTCACCAAGCATCTCAAAAGTGCATATACATTTTAAACAAAGTCAGAATTTGAACTAAGTTTGAAACTAAGTTAAAAATTTCACAATTTAAAACTCAGTACAATAGTAATAGAGAGTCTGGAAATCCGGAGGATTATTTAGGCATGCTTCAGGGAGAACAAGCCAGTGAGAAGTTATGTCTGAATAGTCTGGTCTTCTCTAGCTACTGAACCTCTGCTACCTGCGAAGGAGAAGGGGTGTTTGCATCAGACTTTCTGCCAGATGTCCTTATCACAGCTTTCTGTCACACCAGCGATGAAACAAGCATATGCGGATGCATTGGCCTCAGAAACCAGTGGACAGAACGTCTCAAGCCCCTTCCCTGTAAAAGATGGGAAAACTGTACTTGGGTTAGAGGCCAGAAATTCCTGCTTAAAGACTGCAGGTAGATTGACAAATTATTTGGTTTTAGCATTTGTAATCCCATACGTAAAATGGGGAGAACAGTCACTGCCTACTTTGAAGGATCGGTATTGTACTTGGCACATGGAAGAAACCCAGGGAAGGACTGTTGGCATTATTATTAGTTGTTGCTATTGTTTGATGATTTCAGGAGTAGAGATTCAGTCTGAGATTTGGTCCTTGCAGCTCATGAAACAAAAAATCATGCTAATTCCCTTTTCTCCTCTTCCTCCACCTCCTGTTCCTTTGTCTCCTCCTCTTCCTTCCTCCTCCTCTCTCATATTTCCTGTTGACAAACTTCTGTAGGCGAGTTTTTCAGCAGGTTATCTAGAGTGTGCTGGTACATTGCCCCCTCCTGCGTTTTCCCCTCCTTAGACCCCATCAGGAGAGGCAGCATTCTAAAGAGTTCCTCTGATTCCACTTGCGCATCTCCACAATCAGTTAAGCCAAGACAGGTGGCATCCCACACAGCCTCATTGGTACGCTGCTCCACCCCAGAGTGCTGGGCGCTATAAATGACACATGAGTTATGGATGCGGGGCTTGGTATCACAGTTAGCAAGCCTGAAGCACCACGCATTTTGAAGGAAAGTCATTTTGATTCTGCAACGTATTACATATCCACACACTTTGCAGGAGTCGAGGCTCCACGCTGGCGTCTGAGAGCTTACTGGGGTGAGCATGGTATGGCTGTAGCCCTCTGCTCCAGGTCCTATGGCTGCTGCACTCAAATACTCAGCCCAAAGTGGGAAGCTGCTCTCCCATTTGCCCCTCCCTTTGAGTCAGGTCTTTAGGTTTTAGTCCTGTCTTTTGTCCTGGAATGTGCTGACTTCTCAAGCTTTAAGTTGAAGTTCAGTTAAACCCAGCCTCTCCTGGCCTCTGGAGTAAATGTAACCTCCAAACATCATTTTGCTCTCTGCATCACAGGACTATGGCTCTCTCCAGCCCTTCAGCAATGCTGCTGCAACTCCCCAGATGGAATCCTTCTCTGCTCATAGGACCATGATGCTCTGCACAGTGGGGACTTCAATAGGGAACTTTATCTGCTGAAATGAACCAAGTCACTCCTGAACGATGTGCAATGCCCTGAAGATACCCACTCTGCACGCATGAGTCCCTTCACCAGGAATGCCACTGCTTCCCTTCTTTATCTGGGAAACTCTAGGCATTCCTTTCAGAGCCCATTCCAGTGGAATCCTCTATTAAGCTTGTCCTACTCCTCCTATCTGCCTGCTCCCACGACTACCACCACCCCTCGCCCCAGAAAAAAGAGATACACAAAACGAAAACAATATCTCAAGTGGACATCTACCCTGCCTGGCAAAAGCCAAATTGTTGCATATTTCACATTTTACTGTCGTTTTTTCCCCGCTAGACTACTAGCTTCTTGAAGCACAGAAGTATGATCTCTTTTTATCTCTTGTCACTAGCCTCTAGCATCGTGCCTGGTGTTGCAAAGTTGCAGAATAAGCTATTGTCTTGATTTTGTGAAGATATGATTTGTTCAAGGGATAATGCCTGCACAAAGTGGTGTGTGGCTGGATGCTGTGGAAACAACAAGGGACTTAAAATTCGAACCCCTTGGCTTCAATGCTGACTTTGTTAATGACCTTACCAGATACATTAATTTTGACTGCTGAACCCAAGCCCACCTGGCTTCCTTGGCCACTGAAAGGACCAAGTCAACACAGTTTAGGACATGAGCCTGGCCCAACCCACAAGGTAGATGTGAAGGAGGTGTATTACCTGAGAGAGTGCATTCACTTTCCAAAGCATTCTTACTTATTATTTAATTTTAATTGCCCTAACAACAGTTCTTAAAAAGTTAGATATGATACCTGAGAACTGTAATCAACAGCTGACCTGTTTCCTGTGCTGAACTGGACCAAGCAAATGTAACTTAGCTATTTTGTTTTGGAAAGCACTTGCTCCTGGAAGGTAAGACTGGGAGCCACACAAAAGACCTTACTTATCCAAACTAGCTGCTTGATATGTCAATGTTCGCTTCAAGACCTTTGCCCGTCTGTGACCACCAGGCCAAATCTGTTACACAAAAATCCTTTCCAGTCCCTACCAGTTCCTTTCCTTGCACAACCTGCTTTAAAGTGATCCCTAAAACCAGATAATTATCCTTCCTAAGGTCCCCTTTCTGAGAAGCTACCAGAATGCTGTCAAGGTGGTGCTCTTCCTTACAGCAGTAATTTAATAAACAGCTTTGCTTTATCAGAAGTTATTCTCATGGTCTTTTGAGGAGCTGTCAGCCTATGGCCCAAATGGGTAACAAGGTCATACTTATCTGATGTCACATGGTCTGCTTGGGTCTCTAGAAAACATTGAAGATCAGGGTGGTAGCAAACAAACTCCCTAAGTAGGAAAAAAACCTACAAAATCCATACATTATACTTCATGTGTTTTACTTACCAGTCAGAAAATATCTTCATTCCTCCTCAAGTCAATCTGTTCTTGTTTCAATGTAATGCTAACAGCCTTAGGTGCCTGATTTCCCAACCTATATCATATTAAAAACTGCTAAGCCCTTAAGGAAGTGAGGAAAGAGTCTCTTCAGAACCAGAGAGAAAGGGGCTGTATGCTTGCGTCTGGCCTTGAGGACCACACCCGCACATTTCTGGGTGTGTCTGCAAGGATGCTTCTAAAAGAGGTCAACATTTGAATCAGTAGACTGAGGAAAGAAGAGCACCCTCACCAAGGTGGTTGGGCGTCACACAGTCTGTTGAGGACCAAATAGAACAAAAAGACAGAGGAAGGAATAATTTCTTCTGTCTCTTCCGGAGCTGGGACATCTGTCCATCTTTTCCTGCCCTCAGACATCAGAGCTCCTGCTTCTCAGGCCTTCAGACTCAGGCCAAGTTACACCACCAGCAGCTAGAACTGCAAACTCTGTAGAGGACGAGCCCTGGCACCTTACGTTCTCCTGCCTCCAGGTACCCGTGTGCCTGCCGGGCCACCCTGTGTGTAGATTCTCAAACACAGAGATGATCTCTTTCTCCCAAAGTCTCTTTTCTCCTTCCCATTTCCAACCTCACCATCTGTTGGATGCTCACCTGCTTCTGTGGAAAGTGAAGGGAAAGGTCACCTCCTCAGTTCAGTTTTGTGGTCCTTTCCTGGTAGGACCGATCGTTTCCTCCTCAATGGCCCAGCTACATCTATTAGATTTCTTTACTGGCTTTCCTGGGACCCTGGAGGGTACCAATTTGCCCCATGTGTCCAGCACATACTTATTGAGAGCCAGCTCTTTGTCAGGCCAGTGCTAGTGATGACTGCCTGCCGTAGAAATGGCTGTCTAGTGAGGGAGGCAAAAATTAGTAAGAAAACAACAAAAAACATGATTGTGATGTGTAAGGAAGGAAAAGAAAAGAACCCAGTACTATGAAATGAGAACCACGGGAGGTGGGTGTCACCATGAGAGGGACTGTCTACTGTAAACTGGGTACTCAGGAAAGTTCTTCTTCCTGGGGCTCGCAGTCTCTCCACAGTGGGCCCCCCAGTTGTTCAGGAGGGTGAGAGACCAGCCTTGCTGGGAAGCCAGGAGAAGATGTCCCCATGTGGGTGGCCACAAGGACTTGTGAGGACAGGGAGACTTACTGCAGTCCCTAAAGTATTTGCAGTGCATTGCACAGCTTGACCTCCCTCTGTCATGCCCAGCTATTGGTTTTTCAATAAAATGTATGGCTCTCTCAAGTGTCCCATGTACTTAAATTGCTCCCTTTGGTGGAAAGCAGCAACGAGGCTGCTGGGTTTCACATCTGGACTAATGTGGTATAAACAGCCACACACACCTAAGGGCTCCTGGATGGCCCTGCAAACACAATGCCTCAGGCCTGGTCAATCATGAGGAGGGCTCCGGCTCCATGGAGCTGGGAGCAGAGCGGGTGGCATGTCAAAGACACCCAGTGCTCTGGAGACATCTGTGCTTCCCTCCACCCCTTAGGCTTGGTCTGAAGACCAGAGCTGAGAGTACTAGCTGAGGCCAAGTCACTGAGGCTCTTATTTTATGTCTTATGCACATGCCCTGTCTTGGTGTCTACGTTGGATCCAGTGTGACACTTCTCCTCCTGCCTGTCCCAAGGCATGTCGTTGTCAGGAAAGACCTCACCGAAGTCCATACAATCAGGTCCGGGGTCTATCCCAGCCCAAGCAGAGGCTTAGCCAGATTCTATGCAGCCTGTGTCCAGTGCATCTTGCAGATGAGGTAAGTGGCCAGAGGGAGCAGCTCTTAGATCAGCCCCAAAACATCTTTGATGGCAGCCTGGCAACAGCACAGCCACTAGCCTATTTCCTCCAAAAAGCTGCTTTCCTCACAGAGTGAACAGTCAGGCATTTTTGAAATGTTACATCGACCACTCTACTCATCCCAGGAAGTTGCCAAAGGGCAAGAATAGATGTCACTAGTGGACTAAATGAAAGTCTTGATGATGAAAGAACACCCTGTACTACAAGTGGGGGCATCTTTAAAGAAGGTGGCCTTCTCCACAGGCCTGGAGCTTCCAGCCCCACCCTGCTGGCAGCCCAGCCTTGGCACCGTGCTGCCATGACAGGCAGGCCATATATCTCCCTAGTGGTCACGTGGATGGCCTCGGGAATTCAGTGATCTGTGTAACTCTTGAAAAATGAAAGAAGGTCTATGAGATTTCTGGATTGTTCTACACATGTTAAAAATTTGAAATGATGCATCCACCTTCTATGATGGTCTCCTGGCTGCCCATCCTTGAGGGAAGGTGGTATACATAGAGAATGAGGGCGGGGGGGGCGCCAAGGTGGCCTGGTCACTTGGGGCCATGTGACCACATCACTGGAAACCTCTGTCCCAGCCTCAGGACTGGACGTGGACATTCGAGGCTGGCTGAACCTGTGGACAGAGAGAAGCTGGGCCAGACTGGAACAGGCTTTCCCCATAAGGCTGAAAGGGAGTGGCAGGAGCTTGGAGAAGGGGAGAGCGTGGCTAGGGAAGGCTGGAGGCCCAGATGGTGATCAGGTGTGCACTGGGGGATTGTGGCTATAGAAGTAAAGGCCAGAGGTGGAAGGAACTGAGAGGACAGCCAGAGGCAGCAGCGAGTAGTGAAAACGGCAGATCTGACAATCCGTGCAGTCTGTGCTTGAGGAGGGTGTGGGTTTGAGGGGTTCCTCTGACAGGGCTGGCTTCTGGGTGACATGGCCTGCACAGCAGCCTGACGGAGCCCTTCTGGACATGCTCGTTCTAAACGGTGACCTCCAGCCCCAGGACATGACTGAGAACCTCCTGATCTCAGGGCCTGCCCTCCTGTCACCTTGCATCTCCAAGCTCTTCCCTCTCCCAAGCTCCCAGGCACATTTGGTCAAGACTTCTCTCTTTGCAGCCTTTCTTGAGATGATGCCTGCATTTGGGCTTTAAGGACTGTTTATATATGCTGTGTTAGTTGATTTTTCACCAATTTAGATGCCCAGAGGGCTTCCAGGCTGTTACCATCAACAGCACTTTGAAAAGTCATAAATTCGGAGTGTAAATATGACTTGGAGATGCACAAGATGTGGATACCCATCAGACACAGAAAGGAATATTCCCCTTTCTTTCCTCTTCAGAAGTGCATAATTTTGTTGGTCACAAGAGTAACCATTAAAACGTCAAATGTGCTGAATGATTGAGGCATAAGACGTATTTATTTATTCATTCATTTTACAAATGTTTACTAAATATCTTTGATACACAGGAAAAGAAGTTATCACTCTGGGTGACACAAGGGTGTCAGCAACATGGGCTCTGGCCCAAGGGCACTAACTAGTCAGGACTGGTGTTAGCCTTCTCTGTGACCCAGGGCTTATCAGAAGGCACACGGAGGCTCTCTGGGAAGCTAGTCGATGAACGTCACCCTCTCTCAGAGGCACTGAGATGGGAAGATCCTGCCTGACATATTGCTTTCTTTTTCATTTTTTCACAAATAATGCATAATACACCCAGGTTGGAATGCCCCAAACCACCTCAAAAGTTGCTGACTTCAATAAACTGAACCAACACGCTATTTACCAAGGACAAGAGGTGGGTAGGCGATATGTGCAGTTTTCCTATTTTGATCATGCCATTCATAGCTGCTTTTCATATGAACTGGCTAATAATCTGTATAATTGGCTTCTGGTTTAGGCTGCTGGGATGTAGTTCCAGTAGCCCAGAGTCTAGCTAAGTGGACCTGTTTATAGTGTTCTAGAACTCACACAGTGACACACAGATAGACAGCCACTGCTTTCTCGACTGTGACCACATGTGGCTGTGCCCAGACCAGGGGAGGAAGCCGAGGCCCTGGCACCGTGGAGTTTGGTGGCAGCATTGGCTCTACAGGTTGCTATCCAACCTCCCTCTCTGTCTTGCCATTGTCATCATGGAGTTAGGAGCTCTGACAGAGCGAGTTAAGGACACAGCTGGCACACTGATGGTCAGGCTTTGGGTCCAGGAGGAAGCATAAATGTGAACAAGACCCCTGTTCTGCCCTCTAGGATGCAGGGATGTGGGTTTCTCCAGGACTGGAATTTAGTTCTGTCCAGTATTACATTCCCAGACCACATCACAGAACCTGGCACATAGAAGGCCCTGGAAACATGAATCCATAAACAAAGTACTTCTAGTCCCTCAAAGTCTATCAAAAAGTCACCCATACTGTTCATTAGAAAGAAGAATAATAACCACGTAAGTCATTGAGGGATTAGGCTGAAATCAGCAATGACACAATTCTACTATGGCTCCACATTTGCATTAGTCACAGTCAGGGAAATATGCCCATGCTGTGGTCAGCCAGGTATGTCAGCTCTTCCATCTAAGGTTGATAGAATTTTGTTTTCAACTGTGAAACTTAGATTGAAGTAAATAGTATCTTAACTTAATTTTCCGAAAAGCAGAGTCTGAAACAAAAGTCTGCATACAGGTCGTTTATTTGGGAAGGATTTCAGGTCTCAAGAGAGAGCAGCAGGGGAGGGCACTGGGTGAAGCCAATATAGGGAAGCAGTATATGCATTTGGCCATGGCCACCGTCGACTTGGGCTCTACCGGCAGGTCTTCTGAGTAAACTTGTGGTATGACTGTCCACTTGGGGGACCAAAGGGTCCATTGGCTCCCATCCCATATTGGTAAGTGTGTCCCAAGGTCCATAAGTGCCATAGTGCAAAAGCTTAAAACCTGAATTCAAATTCTGGCCCCTACTGTTTACTTTCAGTATAAACTTCATGCAAGTTGCTTAAAACCTCTGTGTGTCCATTTCCTCGTAGCCAAGTGGACAAAATAATAATATCTGTCTACCGATTTGGTGTGGGGATAAAACATAACGATGGCTTAAAGTACCTGGAACTCTGTCCAGGAGGGGCTAACAGGCTTTTCTCTATTGCAGTGTCTCGATATTTCTCGATCTTTCCTGAAGACCCACCTGAGAGCTTGTTAAAAATTCAGATTCTGAGGCTTCTACCCTACAGAGGCCCTGAGATCAGAAGCTTCCTTAGAGCTGCTTTTGCAGCCTTACTTGAAGAGAGCTTGCTGTGGTTTGTGCATGTCTATGGGTGTGCGTGACTGCAGTTTTATCCTGAAGGGGGAGGACGGAAACCCTCATAGGTAGTTGAGATTTCCAGGATATGTTCATTCTGGTTTGTCAAAGTTCATCTAGAGTTCTTTCTCAAGGAAACACCTTCAGGACCCCTCCCAAGATGTGGAATGCCCAAGAATTTGGTCTCCAAACTGCGGAGGTCAGAAAGCGAAGGGCAACTGGAGAAGGGGAAGATTCAGCCCAGGTCTGAAGCCAAAAGGATGACAACTAAGAGTAAACGCATGTCTTCTTCCCAGTGAGGTGGTCTGCACAAGCCCAGAACCATCTAAAACAAAAGACAACGGTCAAGGAAGGCATGAGCAATGAATCCCTCAGGGATGTCAAGCATGTCCCTCCTCACAGGGGATGGAGGGTGACACAGAGATGTCTCCTCGGTCCACGGCTCTATGGCCACCTCTGCCAGGGATGCCTCTTGGACATTGAGACTAGCTTCGGAACAGACCACGGATGTGCTTCTTGATCTCTCCTCAACAAGCCTGGAAAAGCCAGCACTTTTCTTTCGGAAAAATGGGCCCTGGTAACAAGAGGATGTGCAATTCCAACTGAAGTGTCAGGCAGCCCTCTGGAGTGCCTCAGGACCCCTGGGAGAAGAGGGTAGCACAGGCACCTGCTGAGGACGATCCTGCCTCAGGAGGATAGGACAGGCTGTCGTCTCTTGAAGGACCTCAGGGAGGTTTCTGTAGGTGGTGGGAGGGACCCAGAATGCAGGAAGCTGCTCCCTCCTCACCCTTTTACAGCTCAGATGTTGCTGTGTCTCCTGCCTCTATTGCTGCCTGAGTCTTTCTTTCTTAACTCAACTACTTGTCTTCCTCCGTCTCCTCTCCTTCACCTCTTCATCTCCTCCGTCTGCTTCCCTTGCCTCCTCCCACATATCCTTCCCACTCACCCTCCCAGGTGAGCCTTGCCTCAACATCTTCCTCCTTGATGATCTTCCCACCAGCTATGCTGTAGCAAACCCCGTGCAGTCCTTCTGACTCTGGGAGCACTGGGCTTGGCCCAGACCCTTGCCTTCACCACACGCCCCTCCTGGTACAGCTCTTTCTGATGTCCCCTGCCCAGCTTGATCTGGACCTCAGTTCTGAGCACATCTCTCCCCTGGGAAATGTGGAGTGCTGGCATCACCTGCTTCCTGGTTTCCACTTGAAGCGTGCTGGGATCAGACAGGAGACCTGCAGGATGCAGGAACAACACAAGGAGGTGCTGGCAGTCCAAGTACCTAAATCCAGTGGATCCAGAACAAGGAGCTATCAGGGAGCTGCCAGCCCAACAGGCCTGATGTGGCAGTCTGCCACATGGCATGTGCCCTCCAGGAGAGGACAGACAGAAACTGGGCCTTGGGGTCTGAGTGAGGGCTGCCAGGGAAGTCAAGTGAAATACAGAGGCCTGGTTAAATCTGAATTTCAAATACACTGTCGGGAGAGAGGGAGAATCTCCCTCTGCCCTTTTCCTTAAGGTTCTTATGGCTGGCCAAATAACTAACCAGACAGGTTAGCAGGAGAAAATAATACCAAGTTTAATAACATGTATACATGGGAGAAAGCAGGGACACTGCGTTTCTCAACACAATAGCAGAAATTCTCTTCTTAAATACCATGTTCAGCCAATGACAAAGGAGGATGTTGGGGGGGGGAGTCAGTTACAGGAGATTACCACTAAAGCACAGTAAACAAGAGTAATGTTATTATGCAGATTTAAGGCCTCACTTTCCACACTGATCAGTCTCTAGAAATGAGGCCATCCCCCCTTTTCCCAATACAGAGAGGGAGATACCTTTACAAATGGAGATTTCCCTTATAAATGTAAATTTCTGTCTGGCAACTCCTCGCAAGGCCATCCAGAGAATGTGGCCAGAGAGACATAAGATGGGCTTGTTGGTGCCTTTTCTATTGTAACATCTATTTTACACTATATTACAACCATCAGATAGAAGATCTGTTCCAGGAAGGAGTTACTATGTCAAATTCTTTAGGCAGTTAGTGGGGGAGGTCAAATGTCCTCAGAGAAAACAACCAAGGTAAACAGATAGATTTCAGGGTGGCCAAATCTTGATCTCCCACAACACATATGATAAATTCTGCTGTAATTATGCTTCATGCAATATTTGGGACATATTTATTGTGATATTGTAGCCAAAGGCAATAAGATATATTGGAGTATATGAGGAAGCCATTTGGTTTACAGCTGATTCTGCCTGACCTTGTTTTTCCAGAAAGTCCTAAAGTGGCCTGTTGAGCATGCCTTGTACATCTGCTTTAAACATTTACAATGTCCCAAAGACAAGAATGAGGCCATTAAAGATAGGGATGTTGCCTTTCCCCATATTAGCATTTCCTTAAAGATAAGCATCTCTTCCTGAAAACCAAGGATTAATTACCACCTGCTGTGTTCACCTCGTGACCACTGACCTGCTGTACTGGCTAAGCATCTTGTGACAGTAGTAAAAGGGACATTCCTGTCATATGTGATGCATGATGTTTGTTCCAGATGGTATATAACCACTCGGTACAGCCCACTTCTTTGATGTGTTTTCTTCTTTGGGGAAGGAAGCCCCCTGGGCTATAATCCTCAGACCTGGCTCATAATAAAATCCCAAATTTTGATTTATAGATTGATTATGGATTATTTGTTTTGACAGCAGCATAAACCTCCCAAGGAGATGTCCTAATCCCTAGAAACTATGAACTTTACATAACAAAGGGAAATTAAGCTTGCTAATGAACCTAAAATAAGGGCATTATCCAAATTATCTGATGGAATTCAATGGAATCACAAGAAACCTCAAACGTGGAAAAGGGAGGCAGCATCAGAGTGATGTAGGATGAGAACAGCTCAACAGCCCATTGCTTTGAGAATGGAGAAGTGTCAGAGCCAAGGAATGCAGGAGCCTCAGGAAGCTGGGATGGGCAAGGACTTGGATTCTCTCCTAGGCTTCCAGAAGGAATGCAATCCTGCAGACACCTTGATTTAGCCCAGTGAGACCCATTTCAGACTTCTGACTCCAGAACTGGGAGATAACAAATGTGTTGATTTAAGCCATTTAAGTCTGTGGTAATTTGGCACAGCATCAGTAGGAAACTAACGCATATATGTTACTGCACAAAGCGCACGATCTGCTTGCAGCGAGACAAAAGCCAATTGTCAAGAGGCAAGATGGTGGAAAGGAAAGGGCAGTTTATTATGGCCTGCTAGCAAGGGGGAAAGTGGCGGCCAACTAATGTCTCAAAGCACCATCTTAAGGGGGCACAAAATCTTACAGCAGTTACATAGACCCGTGGGTTATAGGGGAGGGGGTTAGGAATGTTGACCTTCTGGTGTTACAGACTGGGGGTCGCCACACTAGATCTTTCAGTTGTCATCAATGATGGCTATCAGCATAGACTCTGTTCAGAGGTCATCACATTCCTAAGGAACTCAAAAAAACGCAGTTATCATCTGATCGCAGCTGGGATGTACATGCACAAGCAGGTGTCGTAAAATCTATAGAGCAGTTAGATCTCCTGGAGGGTGCATATCCAGCTGGGTTAGTCTGTCAGAGGTCATTCAAAGTTACAATAGGGCTTCTTTTCTACAATATGGCTTCCCTCACGTCAACCTTGTCTTGAGCCGGTATCACTTATACAAAAAAAAATGTCGTTTATTTGAAATTTAAATTTAATTGAGTGACCTGTATTTTAAGTGGCAACTCTAATCAGAACCCTAGTAAACAGCCAAACTGAATTCGGGTAAGAAACCGGGTCAGAACCCCTGTCAGGGGCAATAAGTCCACACAGCAGGGGATCAGGCAGGGGCCTCAGTGTTCTCACTTATAAAAAGGGGACAATAGCGATAAACTGGTAAGAAAGTTTCTATGTGTTGCCCCGCCGGTGTGTCCTGAGTGTTCATTATGATGACTACTAGAGGGCCAGCACAGTTTCTGGCTTGTGGTGAGTAGCTGAAATTGTTTGCCTCCCTTCCCCCTCCCCTGTAGCTGTGGGAAGGGTCCTGACACTTTCTACGGCTTGGTTCTCCTGCATTTTCAGATGGGGCAGTGCTGGACACGCAGGCACAGCCTTGGTGGGGTGTGGGGAGGCCGAGGACTGTTGCTCCTAAACCCAGAGTGAGCTTTACAGGGAAGCGAGATTGTTCGCCACGGATCCTATTGCTAGGAGACTTCTGAATGCTAAACCTCAAAACAGCTTCAGGCAAATGCTAATCCTGCTCCCAACCAGTTCTGATTAAGAAATCCCATGAATAAAATGCAGAAGGAAAATGGAGCTTCCGGGAGCTGACTGGCCTGTGCTTTCTGCTACAGCAAGAGCCTTGGCCACTCTGCAGAGCTCTTCTCCACCCCCTGGCTTTCCTTCTTGGGATCTCTGGAGTAATGGGAGAGAGAACTCTGAGGCTGAACACATATGCAAAACGGCTATTAAAACAAGAACCAATCATGGGAAATCCAACAGTGGTTTCAGGACAGTGCTTTAACATGCCTGGGAGCAAAACTTCATCTGCATAATCAAACCACAGGAGAGCCAGACCTGCCCAGGGCTCACACACCTGCTTAAGAAACCCTCGGAACTGCATTCCCATGCAGTCCCTAGGGTCTTCCCCAGGCCTTGTGGGTGCAGCCAGGTCTCCTCAATTAGCTTCATGTTCCTCCTGGCAAAATAAACAAACATGTGGCTAGGACAATTAAAGCGAAGGTATTAAATTAATCCTGTCACTCTCAAGTTTAAAAGCCTTCCGGGGGTTCCACTGCCCTTAATAAAAGGTCAGGATTCCTAACGTGCCCTGCTCAGGCCTCTGCCCACTTTCCTGGTTCCGCCTCCCGGCTCCCTGCACACCAATCTGCTGCGCTGCACATGCACACCATGCCCTTTCTACCCGAGTATGCTGTGCAGCCAGTTGTGTACCTGGCCCAGCCCCTGTTCTGGCCGAGCTCACTCCTTCCTCCTTTGGGCCCAGGTTGAGCTGTCAGTGCCTAGGGAAGAGGTGGGCTAGTCCTGTGGATTGGGGGCCCCTCCTCGGTGCTTCCACAGTGCCTTGTCCTGGTGATCACCCCTCGTCAGGCTGGCCTGCTCTTGTTTGCCTTCTTCTTCCCCCCTGACAACAGGCAGTTTGGGGGAGGGGATGTTCACTGCCGTGTCTCGGTTGAATCCATGCAGAATACCTGGTTGATTGCTCGTTCAGGTGGAACACACCACTCCCAGACACCCAGAAAGGAGGGGTAATCCTTTAGACCAAATGGAATCTCTGCCCAATGAGGGGGTAAATGTCCATCTGCACAGAGTTGGTGAGGAGACTATATGGATGTTTCTCTCACCGTGTTCTAATTTGTTGTATGTTCCTGCAATGAGGGCACTCCTCCTCCCAAGGCTCTGTCCTCTTCTCTCTTCTCTCCGGTCCTCTGGGCTTCTGCACTGAATTGGGAGACCTTTGGCTTCCCTCCGTTCACGCGGTAGCCTTCACTCTGCAAGGCTGCAACAGGGTACCATCACTGCCCTTCACTGTTTCCACAGCAGGCTGCGGTAGCCGCTGCCCCTCAATCACCAAGGCCACGCTGCACTCATGCTGGAAGTACCCTCCTTGGCCATTCAACTTCTGAGGAGGTGCTGGTTCTGCTTCCTCCCTGACGCATGGTGGCTTTGCTGCGTTACCTGCCCGAGGTGGGCAGACGTGGAGGCGCTGTTGCTGCAGGGCCACATCTGGCCTGTGCCTGCCCTGCTGTGGCCTCCTTCTGCCTGGGCCATTCCCCGCCCTTCTGAGAGAAGAGCACAGTGGAGCTACATTGGGTTCCTTCCCTGTGGAGTCACCAGGGAGGAGGCCCAGATGCCCCAGGGACCATGTCAGGGCTCCTGGTGCCCACTGCTGCACACTGATGCCCGCCCCCTTCTCCGTGGAGCTCCAGGGGATGGGAGGGTGACGGGGGGGGTGCGGAACAGGATAGGACTGGTCATGACAAGAGAGGAAGAGAAGACAGAAAGTGAGACTAGAGGGCCTGCTCCCTCCCTTTCTGTAGCTGAGCCCTCTCAAAGGCTTAGAATTGGAATAAACCTGACATCATCACTTCCAATCTTTTTTGTGATGCAGGAATTGCCACAGCACCCCTGTCAAATGGCCATTTGAGCTTTGTTTGAACAGTCCCAGTGCCAGGGAGAGCACTACTATAATTCCTCAATGAACACCTTAGAATGCTGCTAGTTTACTCACTTGTTCAGGTATCTCTGAAGGACAGATTCCTAGATGTGGAACTGCTGGTCAAGGGGTGTGCACATTTCATATTTTGATACCTGCTAACTGCACATTAAAACACACACACAAGGTGAACAAGAATAAGTGCATGGCAGTTATGGGCTCAAATGAATAAAGATCTTTCTGACAAAACTGTCCCACAGCACACTGGACTGCCTGGTTGCAGGAATGAGTGTTCAAGTGCTAGGGCCATCAGGATGCTGTAGAGGGGATCTAAACATGGGGTACATGATCAGAGTGGCTGGCATCCAGGAGACCCCTGAAACTACGCTTATGGCAAGCTCTGGAGAAGCAGCAGGACCCTCTCTCGGTGCTGAGTTCACAGCAGTGGCTCATTTGGCCCTGGACCTTTCTGGAGGCAATGAATTTCCAGGCCAGCCTCAAGGAGCACTGGGGTTTTGCAGGGCAGCATTAGTGGTTCCCCCAAAGCACACAGCCCATTTCTCTCAAGTCTGTGCAGAGGCCTTCAGGCAGAACCTGCTGGTCCTCTCCTCAAGCTCAGCCTTAACTTCTGTGAACTCGGACTTGTACCATTCCACTTCTGAGTACCGCAACCAGGAGAGCCAGGGCACTGCTGTCACCGTGTGCTGGTTGTCTCAGGAAATAAATGAGCTTTTCTCCCAATAGGCCAAGAGGACATCCTGTGTATCTGAAGGGGGCACACCCGAAGGTAAAAAGAACAGCCAGTAGCAAAGCTATAGGTCTTGGATAGAATCCTTTACAGACTTCAAGGAAGGAGCCTGCTGGCTCTAAGGTCTTTGAAGGCTTGTAGCCCCTGCTTCTGGCAGGCCGGGTATGTCTAGCATGCACTTCATAGTCTGTAGCTGGCTGGGCCAGCATGGTGACATTAGTGGGAGGATGGGAAGTGATACCATGAACATCATTTGGAAATGGTTGTACATGGCGGTGGCCTCTCCTTTTGTTCTGCCCTAGACAAAGTCATTAACATACACTAGTGCCCATGGAGTATATCACACTCCCCTCCCTTGTACATTTGTCCCTGAAGGTCACCAGTAAAGGCACTAGACATACCCACAGCACGGCTGCTGAGAGCCAAGCAATACAGCAATGGAGTCCCAGCTCATTGTGGTCTTTGATCAAGTCAGTTCCACCTCTGGTTGTTGATCCTTCAGAATAGGGCCACAAAGCACAGGTCCAGGGAGCGGAGCAGCTGTGCACCCCCTCCTGGACCTCCACCTTGACCCACCCCACCCCATGCAGCCACAGTTAGCCTCTCCTGCCCTTTGTGAACTGCCCCTCACAAGCTGCCCTCTCAGGACAGGGACACCATCCCACTTCAACACACACATCAAATGTATGGCCTAAAGATGGAGTTTAAAGCCGTAGACTGGCTTAAATCACTGAAGGAATAAATGTAGAGAGAGCCCCAGGGCTCCAACATTTAGAACTCAGACACAGCAGAGGGGTGCACACAGGAAGTAGAGAAGGGGAAGAGGCCAGGGTGATGGGCTGAATTCTGTCCCCTCTAAGTTCATATGTTGAAACCCTAACTCCTAGTACCTCAGAATGTGACTGTATTTGGAGATAGGGTCTCTAAAGAGGTGATTAATGTAAAATGAGGTCATTGGAGTAGACCCAAATCCAGTGTGACTGGTGTCCTTACAAGAAGAGGAGATTAGGACACAGAAATGCACAGAAGGAAGATCACGTGAGGACACAGGGAGGAGATGGCCATCTATAAGTCAAAGAGAGAGGCCTTAGAAGGAACGAACCCTGCTCACACCTTGATCTGGGGCTTCTAGCCTTTAGAACTGTGAGAAAATAAATTTCTGTTGATGAAGCCACCCAGTTTGTGGTAATGTTATGACAGCCTAAGCAGAATAACACAGTTTGGGGAACACAAAAGGGGATGCAGTCAAAGAAGTCAAAGGGGGTTTCATTTCACAGAGCAGGCAGTGGTTGGTACAAATCCCATGTAGATTAGATGCAGGGCATTGCTAGTGTGGGGGATAAGATTTTGCCACCCCAGAATGTGTCACTTTGGCTTGATTATTTTTAAGAACAAAAGATTGAAAGAAACTTTGAATTTCCCCCTAACTGCCTAAAAGAATTTGAGATAGAAAGCCTGTTCTAGGAAGGAGCTAATACTGTAAGATAACTATAGCATAATATATGCTAGATGTGATAGACAGGAAGGAACCTACCAAGGGCCTTGTAATCAAAGTCCTCTCTATTCCTCATTGTCTTTGCAAGGCATGGTCAACACTTGTTTATCAAACATTTGCTTTTCCAACTCCATGTAAATTTTCTTCCTCCCCTTTGAAGTCCCAAAATACTACCCCCAACATTCTCTTTTGTCTTTAGCTGAGGATGGTATTTAAAGTAGTGGCTTCCGCCATTTTGGTGAGTTACTCAGATTTCCTGGGTTTGCCCCATGTATACATATTATTAAAATTAGTTTGATTTTCTCTTGTTATTCTGTCTCATGTCAATTTGATTCTTAGACCATCCAGAAGAACCTAAAAGGTCTTCCTCCCCTACACTAGTGAACCCTGCAATATCCGCTCATTGTTGAGTTTCTCTTCTGTTGCACATTCTGTACCTCCTACTCACCCTGCAGTTTATGGCAGGCAGCAATTAACTATCCCCATTCAATAGCCAAGGAAACTGAGGTTCAGAGATTGTGTGACTCATCTGTAATTTATAAACATTTGGGGCAGGTCCCCTGATCCTCTTCTTGAGTTCCCCCACAACAATTCTCCCAGGACACCCTCCTCTGCAGAGTGACTCTGAAACTCCAGAGTCCTACCAGGAGCTTGATTGCAGCAGCTGCATTTGTCACAGCTTTGCCACATCAGTTCTGGCCTGATAGGAGCAAGGCCAAGTACAAGTTAGTGATGCAGACAGATAGACACATGATCTCATCTGCAGCTGGCAAGGCGATTCCACCTGGCAAGCACCTTGTTTTTTTTTTTTTTTTTTTTTTTTTGTGAGGAAGGTCAGCCCTGACCTAACACCCATGCCAATCCTCCTCTTTATGCTGAGGAAGACCAATCTTGAGCTAACATCTATGCAAGCACCTTTGATAAGCCCACTGAGGGTGGCAGCCTCAGGCTGGAGCTTTGGTTCCTGGTGGTGGGAGCTGGCTTTCCTGCCAACAGACAGGGATTGAGGGGAGAGAGAAGTACAGGACTTAGGAGAACTGAAGGGACTGAAGGCAATTTATTATCCACAAGGTGTTGGCTGGTGGGGAAAGCCCCTCAGCTTCCCGCTCCACAGAGCCTTCAGAAGTTTGTGCGTGACTCTGCAATCTTGCAACAATTGATGTGTGTGTATGTGTGTGTGTGTCTGCATGTGTGTTCTTCCAAGCGTGGGGGACACTCAGAAGAAGATGAAAACCAGGTATTGAGGTTACTTAGAGGTAAACCAGTGGCACAGAAGCAGAAACACTAATTCTAAAGCTCCCTCCACTCTCCAGGGCCCCTCCTTTTTGTGTACCCCATTCCCCACAACCCCATAGCATGGACACATCTTCACCACACTGTCTCCCTGGGCCTCGATCTAGGCTTTGCCATGTCCTTTGTCTGCTTCTCTTCCTTTCCGTCCCTGGCACCAAAACTTTCTTCAGAAGACCTCCTTTTCATTCATTGGCCTAAACGCTGCTTTGGTTCAACAATCATTTCATAAACCTTCACAAAATGCCGTCTCTCACCTGGGTACACCTCCCTCATCTACTCCAAGTCAGCTCTGGGATTGGGTTTCTTATCTAGTTCCCTGCTTGGGCCCTTTGGCAGCTTTTTAGAATGGCTCCACCTCTCACTTCTGTGGAAGCCAGAATAAAGGGCTGGGACTGCGGGGTTGAGGGTGTTAGCAGAACACAGGGATTCCTGTGCTGTGTATGTGTGTGTGTGTGGGGGCTGTAGCTCTCTGCCAGGGCCCTTTCTAGGTGAGGACAGTGTTGTGGGGAGTCATTGAGTCATGGATGAGAGCTGGGTCAAGCCTTGTAGGTGAGTGGATGGGGAGCACAGGTGTGTGTGTAGGGGGGAGTGTGGGTAAAGCACAGATGGGCTGTTTGGGAACATTTTAATGACTCAAACTCATTCCTTGTGCAAGATGGCAATTCAAACATAACATATTAGAAAAGAGAAAATGTGCAAAAATAAGATAAGAGCTTGAATCAGGAGCAGGGAGAATTCTCTGGGATTTTTTTCCTTCCAGAATTACCAATATAAGCGATCCCTTTTTCTATTACAAACCAGCATCAACACATAACAACTTAATTGTATATTTGTTATGACAAAGTGATATCCATGACTGATAGAAGCGCAAACTTTAATTGGAGAGGGAGAATCAAATAGCACCTGTGTCAAGCTGAATGAATATCAGCTACAAAAACCTCCCTCCACTGGGAAGAAGCTGTACCTCCAGTATTCAGCCTCAGGCAAGGCCATTCAGCCAGCAGAGCTCATGCCTTCTCTCCCCCCAGCTGGGTCCTGTCTGCCTGCTACCCACACACAGGATGGGAGGTGGTCCTTCTCTCAGGCCCCAGCTCTGAATCACATCTGCAGTGCTCCTGTGGACTCTTCAAGGGCTCCGGACACTTTTGAGACTTTTCTAGATTTTCTGCAGCTCCACCTATCTCCCTGGGGAGATGGTATTGAGGGGAAGGAGGGGGGAGTGCTGGCTTTTGTGCCAGAATCTTTACTTACCCACCTTGGGTTGTGTCAATTAACCTCATTTGCCCATCTTTAAAATGTGAAGAACAATGTTCATTCTAAGAGGTGTTTTTAGGATTAAATGAGTTATAATAATAAAATTCCTGGCTTGTAGAGATCTCCTCCTTTTTATATAGCATTTTATATAGCATTCATGTGAATATGCCATATCAAATCACTCATCCATGCATTTGTTCAACAAGTTTATTTCATGCCTACTATTTGAAAGGCATTATGCTAGAGGCTAAATTGACAATGAGATTACACATTCATTTTTCTCCTTGTGTATCCTCACGATACCAGAAGTCTTACTGTCCTGTTGATTTTAGTCAGCCTGGGTTAGCATCCCACATGACTCCTTCAACCCTCTTTCCTGTCCCTTAGACACAGCCTCAACAATCGTTAGCTTTGAGAAGCATGCTCAATCTTTAACCAGAGTAAATGCCAGTTCTGGATTTCACAGCTCACTTACTCCCAGGATGGTCCTGGCTGTGTTTCTGGTGAATGGGAACGAGGTGGCACACCACATCTGGTGTTTTCTCATTCATTCATTTGGCGTACAACAAATATTTATGGATTTTTTTAAATGTCAATCTTGAAAGGTGTCAAGATGGTGGTGTAGGCAGATTCTGAACTCACCTCCTCCCACAGACACAAAAAATTTACAACTACTCATGGAACAATTAGCCCTGAGAGAGAACTAAAACTGGATAAAAAGAGCCCCCACAACAAGGGACAGTGCTGACTGAGGTGGAAGAGGAAAAAATTCCTTTTTGGAGGGAAAAAAGCCACCTTCTAGTCATGGCACTTCACAGCTGGCTGGGAGCTATCTTAAGATGTGAAGCCTTCCTTGGAGGAGTGGGGAATCTGAGCAAGGGTGTGTACCATACAATAAGCAACTTTTGGACTCATCACAACTGAGACAAGTGTCATAATACCTGGCTTTTCTGGCTATTAACTACAATGGGGAATACTCCCAGAAAAGCTATCAGACATAAGGGAAAGAAAAGCCTACTCTTAAAGGGCCCATGCACAAATTCACCCATTTCAGAAAGCAACCTAAAATTACCAGAAAGAAAGGTGCACAGTCCTTTGATAAAAAGAGACTCACCTGACAGGCTCTGGGTGCATCTCGGTGAGATGTGAGACCTCTCCAGGCTGGGAGCACCTCCCCAGGGACTGAGAAATTGGCAACAGCCATTACTGTGACCTAGTTCAAGAGTGCTGACACAGATGCTGGCAGAAGCCATTGGAGTTCTTCCCCTGGCCTGTTAGCACAGGGATCAGCCCCACCCACTACAGCATGGATTTAATCCAGCTCAGCCAGGGCAAGCAGGGACTGGCTAGCCACACCCAACAGCAAGCCCTCAGGAAACTTGTGGGCCCACATAGGTGGAGTGTTTGGGACTTCGGCAGTGGAGTGAGTTGGTATGCTTCTGTGGGTTGGGGCATATGTGAGGGGCAGGCCTGCATTGGCAGAGTGTGTGGGGCCTCTGCAACAAGACAAGTGGGTCTGCTTTAGAGGGTCAGGTCATGTGCATGGGGCAGGACTGCATTGATGGGGTGTGTGGGCCTGTGGGCAGTGGGGCTTGTCAGCTGCAGCAGACTTGTGCTTCTTAAATAGCCACATAGGGGATCAGCCTCACCTTCCAAAGCCCCAAGCAATTGGGTGCTCCCATGCCTGGGGCCAGCACCACTCAGCTGCACTCCTGAGAGAGCTGACAATAGCCTTGCAGATTGCAGGCCTACAGCAATTGTAAACCCTTGAACCTAACAACCAGCCATGCTGTGGATCTACTCACTCAACGGAAAAACTGCAACAGGAATGTGCTATTATACCTTGTAGCCAGCTGTGCTGGGGCTCCCCACACCTGATAAAGTGACTGAAGGAACCATAGCAGCCACACACAGCTAAGCATTACAACCAGCTGGACAGGGGGACAGCCTAGCCTCCCCAGGCACCTGCAGCAAGAGCAATCCTGTCACATCAGAAGGACACAGGTAGCTCACATAGAGGACACTCCTGGAACATTTGGACTAGGTGACAGGAGGGAAGCACACTGCTGGGTCTAATAAAGAATCTCTTACATAAGGGGGAGACATAGCTGAGCTACCTAATACATAGATATAAGTACAGGAAAAGAGGCAAAATGAGAGGACAAAGGAATGTGTTCCAAATAAGGGAACAGGACAAATCCTCAGAAAAGTACTAAACAAAACAGAGATAAACAATCTACTTGATAAAGAGAACAAACTAATAGTCATAAGGATGGTCACTGATCTTGGGAGAAGATTGCATGAATTCAGTGAAAACTTCAAGAAAGAATTGGAAAATATAAAAAAGAAGCAATCAGAACTGAGGAATACAATAATGGAAATGAAAAATTCACTAGACAGACTCAGTAGCAGAGTAGATGATACAGAAGAATGGATCAATGAGCTGGATGAAAGACTAGAGGAAATCACTCAGGCTGACAGAAAAAAGAAAAAAGAATTAAAAAGAGTGAAGACAGTATAAGGGACTGGGACAATACCAAGCACATTACAATGTGCTGGGACAATGTGCTGGGACAATACCAAGCACATTAACATCCATATTATAGGTGTCCCAGAAGGAGAAGAGAGAGACAAAGGGCCAGAGAATATGTTTGAAGAAATAATTGCCAAAAACTTCCCTAACCTGAGGAAGGAAACAGACACCTAGGCACAGGAAGCATAGAGAGCACCAAACAAGATAAACCCAAAGAGCCCCACACCAAGACACATTATAATTAAAATGTCAAGAATTAAAGATAAAGAGAGAATCCTAAAAGTTGCAAGAGAAAGGCAACAAGTTATATACAAAGGAAACGCCATAAGGCTATCAGCTGACTTCTCAGCAGAAACCTTACAGGCTGGAAGGGAGTGGCATGATATATTTAAAGTGCTGAAAGGAAAAAACCTATAGGCAAGAATACTCTACACAGTAAGGTTATCATTCAGAATGGAAGGAGAGATAAAGAGTTTCCCAGACAAGCAAAAAATAAGGAGTCTATCAGCCTTACAAGAAATGCTAAAGGGATATATTTAAGTGGAAAAAGGAAGACCAGAAATAGGAATAAGAAAATTATCAAAAATAAAAAATAAAAAATATAATAAAATAACTGGTAAAGGCAAATATACAGTAAAGGTAGCAGATCCACCATCTACGAAGCTAATATGAAGGTCAAAAGACAAAAGTACTAAAATTATCTATTTCTATGATAAGAGAGTAATGGATACACATGCACAAAAAAGAGGTTAGATGTATCTAAAAAATATAAAATATGGGAGGATGGGAATAAAGGAGTAGCGCTTTTAGCAAGAGGTCAAACTTAAGAGACCATCAACTTAAGATAGATTGCTACATATGAGGGTTATTGTATATGAATCTCATGGTAGTCACAAACAAGAAATCTATAATAAATACACAAAAAATTGAGAGAAAGGAAACCAAACATAATACTAAAGAAAGCCATCAAACCACAAGGGAAGAGACCAAGACAAGAAAAAAAAAGCAGAGAAGAACTACTAAAACACACTGAAAAAAAGTAACAAAATTACAATGACTATGTACTTATCAATAGCTACGTTAAATTTCAATAGATTAAATGTTTCAATCAAAAGATAAGGTGCCTGACTGCATAAACAAACAAGATCCACGTATATGCTGCATACAAGAGATAAATTTCTGACCTAAAGGCACTCACAAAATGAACGTGAAGGGATGGAAAAAGATACATCATGCAAATGGCAATGAAAATAATGCTGAGGTAATGATACTTAAATCAGACAAAATAGACTTTAAAACAAAAAGTGTAACAAGAGACAAAGAAGGGCACTACATAATGATAAAGGAAACAATCCACAAGAGGATATAACACTTGTAAATACTATGTATGCAACATAGGAGCACTTAAATATGTAAAACAATTATTAACAGACATTAAAGGAGAAATAGACAATAATACACTAATCGTAGGGGACTTTAACCCTCCCCGTACATCAATAGATAGATCATCCGAACAGAAGATCAACAAGGAAACATTGGCTTTAAATGACACACTTGATCAGATGGACTTGGTAGATATATACAGAACATTCCATCCAAAAACCACAGAATACACATTCTTTTCAAACTCACATGGAACATTCTCCAGGACTGATCGATCATCTATTAGGCCACAAAACAAGTCTCAATACATTTAAGAAGATTGAAATAATACCAAGCATCTTTTCTGACTACAACAGTATGAAACTAGAAATCAACTACAGGAAGAAAATCAGAAAACCCACAAACATGTGGAGATTAAACAAAATGTTACTGAACAACGATTGGGTCAATGAAGAAATCAAAGGAGAAATAAAAAAATACCTGGAGACAAATGAAAATGAGAATACGACATGCCAAAATTTATGGGATACAACAAAAGTGGTTCTAAGAGGGAGGTTTATAGAAATACAGGCCTACCTCAACAAACAAGAAAAATCTCAAATAAACAATCTAACAGTGCACCTAAAGGAATTGGAAAAAGAGGAACAAACAAAGCCAAAAATTAGTAGAAGCAAGGAAATAATAAAAATCAGAGCAGAAATAAATGAAATAGACACTAAAAAACAATAGAAAAATATCAGCGAAACTAAGAGTTGGTTCTTTGAAAAGATAAACAAAATTGACAAACCGTTAGCTAGACTCACCAGAAAAAAACAGAGAAGGCTCAAATAAATAAAATCAGAAATGAAAGCGGAGAAGTTACAATGGACACCTCAGAAATACAAAAGATTATAAGAGAATACTAGAAAAAGCTATAAAACAACAAATTGGATTATCTAGAAGAAATGGATAAATTCTTAGAATCACACAACCTTCCAAACTGAATCAAGAAGAAATAGAGAATTTGAATAGACCAATCACCAGCAAGGAGATTGAAACAGTAATCAAAATTCTCCCAAAATATGAAAGTCCAGGACCAGATGGCTTCCCTAGTGAATTCTACCAAACATTCAAAGAAGACTTAATATCCAGCCTTGTCAAACTCTTCCAAAAAATTGAAGAGGAGAGGAAGCTTCCTAACTCATTCTACAAAGCCAACATTACCCTTATATCAAAACCAGACAAGGACAACAACAACAAAAAAAGAAAATTACATGCCTAATATCACTGATGAACACTGAAGCAAAAATCCTCAACAAAATACTACCTTTTTGAATACAATAACTCATTAAAAAGATCCTACACCATGATCAAGTGGGACTTATTCCAAGGATATATGGATAGTTCAACATTCACAAATCAATCAGTGTGATACACCACATTATCAAAATGAAGAATAAAAATCATATGATCATCTCAATAGATGCAGAGAAAGAATTTGACAAGATACAGCATCCATTTATGATAAAAACTCTGAATGAGGATAGAAGTAAAGTACCTCAATATAATAAAGGCCATATGTGACAAACCCACAACTAATATCATACTCAATGGAGAAAAACTGAAAGCTATTCCTCTAAGAAGAGTTACCAGACGAGGATGCCCATGTTCACCACTCTTATTTAACAAAGTTTTGTAAGTCATAGTCAGAGAAATCAGGCAAGAAAAGGAAATAAAAGGGATCCAAATTGGAAAGGAAGAAGGGAAACTGTCATTATTTGCAGATCACATGACTTTATATATATAAAACCCTAAAGAATCCACCAAAAAACTTTTAGAAGTAATAAATGTATATGGTAAAGTTGCAGGATACAAAATCAACATACAAAAATCAGTTGCATTTCTATACACTAACAACGAAGTGGCAGAAAGAGAAATTAAGAATACAATAACATTTACAATTGCAATAAAAGGACTATAATATTTAGGAATAAATTTGATCAAAGAGATGAAAGACCTATACTGAAAAGTATAAAACATTGTTGAAAGAAATTGAAGAAGACATAAAGAAATGGAAAGGTATTCTGTACTCTTGGATGGAAGAATTAACATAGTTTAAATGTCCATACTTCCTAAAGCAATCTACAGATTCACTTCAATCCCTATGAAAGTTCCAATGACATTTTTCACAGACATAGAACAGAGAATCCTAAAATTTATATGGAACAGCAAAAGACCCCTAATAGCCAAAGGAATCTTGAGAAAAAAATACAAAGCTGGAGATATCACACTCCCTAATTTCAAAATATACTACAAAGCTATAGTAACCAAAACAGCATGGTACTGGCACAAAAACAGACACACAGATCAATGGAATAGAACCAAGAGCCCAGAAATAAACCCACACATCTACAGACAGCTAATTTTTGAAAAGAGAGCCAAGAACATACAATGGAGAAAGGAACGTCTCTTCAATAAGTAATGTTGGAAAAACTGGACAGCCACATGGAAAAAAATGAAAGTAGACCATTATCTTACACATTAGGCAAAAATTAACTCAAAATGAATTAAAGACTTGAATGTAAGACCTGAAGCCATAAAACTTCCAGAAGAAAACATAGGCAGTAGGCTCTTTGACATCAATCTTAGCAGCATATTTTCAAGTACCATGTATGACCAGGCAAGGGAAACAATGGAAAAAATAAACAAATGTGACTACATCAAACTTAAAAGCTTCTGCATAGCAAAGGAAACCATCAACAAAATGAAAAGACAACCTAACAATTGGGAGAAGATATTTGCAAACCATATATCTGATAAGGGGTTAATATCCAAAATATATAAAGAACACATATATCTCAACAACAAAAAACCAAATATCCAAATTTAAAAATTGGCAAAAGATCTAAATAGACATTTCTCCAAAGAAGATATACAGATGGCCAACAGGTACATGAAAACATATTCAACATTACTGATTATCAGGGAAATGCAAATCAAAACTATGAGATATCACCTCATGCATCAGAATGGCTATAATTAACAAGACAGGAAATAACAAGTATTGGAGAGGATGTGGAGAAAATGGAACTCTCATACTTTATTGGCGGGAGTGTAAACTGGTGAAGCCACTATGGAAAACAATACAGAGATTCCTCAAAAAATTAAGAATAGAACTACTATGTTATCCAGCTGTTCCATTGCTGGGTATTTATCCAAAGAACATGAAAACATGTGTGCATATAGATACATGCACCCCTATGTTCCCTGCAGCATATTCACAATAGCCAAGACTTGGAAGCAACCTAGGTGCCCTTCAAGGGATGAATGGATAAAGAAGATGTGGTATATATACATGATGGTATATTACTCAGCCATAAAAAAGGATGAAATCTGGCCATTTGTGACAACATGGATGGACATTAGGGGTATTATGCTAAGCAAAATAAGTCAGAGGGAGAAAATCAAATACCATATGATCACTTATAGATACAAGGTAATAACAACAACAACAAACAAACAAACACATAGAGACAGAGATTGGATTGGTGGTTACCAGAGGGGAAGGGGGGAGGGGGGAGGGTGAAAGGAGTGATTACACACATGTGTATGGTGATAGATTGTAATCAGTCTCTGAGTGGTGAACATGATGTAATCTACACAGAAATAGAAATATAGTGATGTACACCTGAAATTTATATAATGTTATAAACCACTGTTTTCACAATAAAAAAAAAGTTTGTAATTTTGATGAAGTCCATTTTGTCTATTTTTTTTTCTTGGTTGCTTGTACTTTAGCTATCACATTGGAGAAATCATTGCATTGATATTTTTGTCTAAGGACTTTATAATTTTAGATCCTACATTTGTATCTTTGATCCATTTTGAATTGTTTTGCATGTCATTTGAGTTAGTGGTCCAAATTCATTATTTTACATGTGGATATCTTGTTATTCTGGTATCATTTGATGAAAAGACAGTTCTTGAATGGTTTTGGCGTTCTCATCAAAAAATCAATTGAGCACAGATGTATGGGTTTATTTACAGGCTTTCAACGGCATTATACTGATCTATAATCTCTCCATATGTCTCTGCCACACTGTCTCGATTGTAATAGCTTTATAGTAAGTTTGGAATAAGGAACTGTTGGACATTTTTGAATTTGCAATATTTTTTTGGCTAACAGGTATCTTGCGTTTCCATAGAGTTTTAGGATATACTTGTCCTTTTGTGCAAACAAACAAAAAAATGGTTGATTGGAATTGCATTGACTCTACATCAATTTGGAGAGTATCTTCTATGTAAGTTTATGTCATCTGCAAATTGAGATGTCTTTACTTCTTTCTGCTTCATTTTGTTTCTTTTTCTAGCTATAAACTCTAGTACAATGTTGAATAGAAGTGGCAAGATTCGACATCCCGATCTTGTTCCTGATTAAACTTAGGGGAAAAGCTTTCAGTCTTTCCCTGTTAAATATGATATTAGCTGATTTTTTTCTTTTTTTCATAAATGCTCTGTATCAGATTGAAGAAATTCCTATCTATTTCTAGTTTTCTTAGTGTTTTTACCACGAAAATGTGTTAGTTTTGTCTGTATCTATTGAGATGATTATGTTTTTTTTCTTTATTCTATTAATTTGATGTGGTATATTGATTAACTTTCATATGTTGAGCCAAACTTGAATTCCTGAAATAAATCCTGCTTTATCATGGTATATAATCCTTTCAATAAGATGCTGGATTTTGGTTTGCTAATATTTATTAAGAATATTAGTCTGTGGTTTTCTTTTCTTGTGATAAATTTTTCTGGTTTTGGTATCAGGGTAATACTAGCTTCGTAAAATGAATTGGAAAGTATTTCCACATCTTTAAATTTTTGAAAGGACTTGTGAAATTTAGTGGTAACTCTTCAAACATTTGATAGAATTCACCAGTGAAGTCATCTGGGCCTGGGCTTTTCTTTGTGGGAAGTTTCATTATTACTACTCAATCTCTACTTGACATCGGTCTATTCAGAGTGTCTATTTCTTCTTGAGTCAGTTTCAGCATTGTCAATCTTTTAAAGGATTTTTCCACTTCAACTAAGTTATCTGATTTGTTAGAATACAATTGTTCTCAACATTCCTGTATGATAGGTTTTCTTTTTGTAAAGTCTATAGAGACATCCCCTCTTTGATTTGTAATTTCAGTAATTTCTGAGTTCTTTTCCTTTCATGTTGGTTAGTCTAGCTAAAGTTTTATCCACTTTGTTGATCTTTTCAATAAACCAAATTTGATTTCGTTGATTTTATTTATTGTTTTTCTGTTCTCTATTTAATGTATTTCCACTTGTCAAGTAATTATACAAGGGGGCCATTAGACTGAGGTGGGTTTAATGCCTTGGTAGCCTCTGTAAGCAAACCAAAACCTAAGCCAGAGTTGATGCACCAGAATCCAAGAACAACCAGTCACAAAGAGCCAGCATGCCTTCCGAAGTAAGGTAACCACTTAAGTATAGAAGACCAAATAATTTCTTTTCTTTGCTTCTGCATCTTGTCTATAAAAACCTCTCCTCTAGATTCTCCCAGTAGTCTCCTAATCCCCTTTGATTTGGTGCTTCCCAATTTGAATCAATGTATGCTCATATAAACTCTTAAAAATTCTGATGTACCTCAGTTTACCTTTTAGCAGTTCTGGTGTCAGCAGTGGAATCTGAAGGAGACCCTGACAGCTCCAGGAGCAATGAGCAACTGGGCACAAGTCCCCCCTATGAGCCTTTGCACTCACTGCTTTCTTGCTGTGCCTGAAGGTTGTTGGTAAGTTCCTCTCTGATATCTGAGCTCCATAGCTTTTGCTTTATGAGTGTACTGACTTTATTTGAGCATTTCTTCATCCGAACTAGATCCAAAGTTGGACTGGATCTGACTTAAACCAGACTGGGTTCAACTTAAACTAAATTGGTTTCAATTTGAGGCCTCAGATAGGTAAAATTTTGTTCTAAGGAAAAAAATAGAAAGAAAATGCGTTCCTATAAGTCCAAAGAGTCTTGAATTCCTCCATCTGGGACTCTGGCTAATTATATGTGTAAAAATTACAAGCCCAGGGCATGTGTTTGCTTCAACAGGTGGGTTAACCTTACCAAAGATAATCCTGAATTACTGTGGCCACAGTGGGGAACTTTTAACCCAGAAAAACTTATTCATTTACAAGGTGCCTTAGAGAAAAAAGGTTCTTGAACATCCAAAAACAATGAGATAAATTTTTGATTTGTATGCATAAGCTTCAAAGACTAAATGAATCAAAATTTGTGTCTTTGAAAGAGTTCAGTACTGGCAAGAATCTTCACTGTTTGTCCCAGCTGAAACCTGATAATAAAATGTTTGAAAGGATTTTTTTTTTCACTAAAGGGAGCTCTATGGTCAGAAGTTGGCCAAATTGGAGAATAATATTAAGAGGCTGAAAGGAAAATTTTTAAATCCTTCTTTCCTAAGCTAGAATAGAATTCTATACCCAGAGGGAAAGACAATATTCTGAGGCCTTGGTGGAACAATCTACTAAAACGTTCAAAATGCACACAGCTCTAAATCCAGAGCATAGTAATCATGATTTCCATCTGAGTTTGAAATCATCTGCCTGATATAAAGAAGAAAATTGAAGATAAAGTAGTTGGATGGGTGGGTCAGCCCCTTGATATCATTCAGGCTGCACCCCAAATCTTTGAAGAATTAAAAACAATTGTCCTTGTCTTACAAATCAAGTCTTGAGAAGAATAAAAATGTGGCTCTGGATGCTTTTCAAAGCCCACCTATTCTTTTACCAATCCTAAAGGGGTGAAATACCATGTACCAGTTGCCAATCCCAAGGGAGGACTCTGAACACTTCTGCCCACTGCATCTTGGCATCAGAGTCACCAAGAAAACACAACACAGTCAAACATTGGATGGAACAATGCTTTACTTACATAAAAAGAGATAGAGTAAGATCAGCTTCTATACTGGATATCAGTCACCCTTGGCCAGCAGGACAATTGGCCTAGCACACCCCTCTACAGTGCAGTGGAGAAAACCTGTCCCCTCCCAGTGGAGGACAGATATAACAGTGGACTGGCCGGGTGCCATATGATGCATATGCTTTAAACAGAGACAAAGGAGTACCCATCAAGTTAAACACGGACGGATGTTCCACACAAAGTGATGAGCCTGGCACGAGCTGAGTGGGCTCTTTGTCTCTTAGCGGGAAAGCGTCCAGACCCAAGACCTGTTTTGTGTGGCTGAGTGGGGGTCAAGGGACTGCAAATGTGAGACCACCTTTACAACAGTCTCCAAGTGAGATAAAATACTAGAACATTAATTACTAAACATAAGTGTATCTACTTTTGGCTTCTTATTACAGAGGAACTAAAGATATTTGGTCAATAAACATGTCTTTGCCATATTGAAAAATTTACTGTGAGGAAGAATATACTTCTAGAAATTATGAAACGTATTCATAAATTTGCCGATCTATAGAATGCGCTGGAACAGTCCACAACTGCTTATTTCTTAGTTTTCAATAGAAATTAAGGTTTCTAAAGGTTAAGAATTTTAAAACTATTAGAAATAATAAGAGAAACAACTCTGTATGCAGTGAGAGTAGGATGTGTTTTCGGTAAGAGTAGGTATGAGGTCTGAGAATGCACTTTTTAAGGAAAAAGATAAATTTATACTAAAGTAGACTAGCTAGTTGTTTCAGGATGAGAAGGAGAAAAATAAAGGACAAAAACTAAATGGATATAGAAAGTAAGAAGAGAGAGAGAATATCTTATGTCATCAAGCTGGCTAAAATTGGATGAACATATTATAGGGGTTTTAAAAGTAAGCTTGAATGTCAATAGCATGTCCATGCAAAATTAAAATGTAATTCTCTTTCATTTGTTAAAAGGACAAAGTTTTCTTGGACTATTGGTCTGCTCTTCATAAGGTTAGGAAAAGTTTTTCTTTATCTTTCAGGTAAAGATTTTCTGTTTTACCAAAATAATTTCCTGTGCTTCATGTTGTCATTGTCAGGTCTTTTATTATTGGAAGAACTGAGTCTTTTCTATTAAAAGACCTAATACTTTTTTTTTTTTTTGGTGAAGAAGATTGTTCCTAAGCTAACATCCCTGCCCATCTCCCTCTATTTTATGTGGGACACCTGCCACAGCATGGCTTGACAAGCAGTATGTAGGTCTACACCTGGGATCCAAACCTGCAAACCCCGGGCCGCCAAAGCAGAGTGCACGAACTTTACAGCTATGCCACTGGGCCAGCCCCAAGACCTAAGATTTTTGTTCATAAGAGCTAAAGTTTTATACAACTGTGCAACTTTTTGTGTTAGCCTTAGAACTGTTTATTTTTGTTGAATAGATAATCAAGATCATATTTAATCAAGTGTTCAAACCTTTTCATTTTTTTTTTTTTTACAAAATTCCCATAATAAAATTCTAAATGAAGTCTTTTTGACCTCAAACTAACTTGAGGATTTTCCAGAGTGCCCTTGGAACATCTCAAATGATTTGTTCTCTCTCCTTATAAAAGAGAGACGTTAAACTAATTAAACTTATTTGATGTGTTAAAATACATGGAAGCACTGTCATATAAGTGATGCTAAACCTTCTCTGGGTTATATTTGTATATATATATTTTATGTAATTGTTTCATAAATTGTATGAAATTCCTAGAAATCTGATAAGTCCTGGTGTAATGTTATCAGTCATAATTCTAGTTATTATCTTAAACTGTTGTATGTCACAGAAATAATGGCATTTCCTTGCCAATTGCATTTTAATGAACTCTCATCAGACGGTTATTGTTTTACTCTGATGATTTTACAAAAGTGCTTCCTCTTCAAAAAGATTCACAGAAAGGACTCTGACAAGTACAGATTTCTGATAACTTAAGATCACACCACTGAACATTTTCAGAACTCTAACAGAGAAATTGACAGATTCATAAAATCACTAAACAAAGATTAAGCATTAATCAAGAATTAATTACATGGGAGTAAACGAACTGATGAGGATGATTATAATTTTTATGATGTTGTTTGAAATATTGCTGGATCTTCAATGTTTTGCTTTCCAGATATGAAGACCATTTTTCTCCTTTCTTTTAAGCTATCTATAACTTATTACAATTTGGTAAAGTATCCTTTTGTAAACAAAAATGGAATATTTATACTTTTTTCTCTACCTGATCCCTCCAGAATTCAGAACCTCTTATTGAATATTCTTATTTTTCATGACAATAGAGGAATGTAAATAAGTTCAATAAGAATCTGTTCTCCTTGTAATAGGACACAATTGGGCAAGTCCTTGGCTTGGCATCTTAGCCTAAAGATGCTTTTAAAAGTCTAATCCAAGATTCCTTATTACACGACAATTTTAAGAAACTCAGGTGGAGTTTATGGAGGCAATAAAGCCCCTTAGCTATTACCAAGATTTAACGGGGATATCATATTTGAGAATATATATAAAACCACTATTCTTACTGCACTTATGTATATAATCAGGCCAAGTTTAATGAGACTAGATTTATTTTGCAAACAAATTAGTCTTGCAGTGATTATCTTAGCTAGAAATTGAGGTAATTATATAGAGAAAAATTATATTTAAATAAAAAACTATAACCTACCCTTTTGGATATCAGATTCCAGTCTTGTTCATTGTCTTTGAGATTTTGTTATCTACCTGTAAAATGCACTAGATCCTAAACTCTTCTGGTTTCCTCTAATATCTGGCTACAGCTCTCCAAACTAACATTCCTAATTTTATTCCACCCTTCTGACTTGAAATCATTAAAAACAAAATTACAGGCCAGCTCCGGTGGCCTAGTGGTTAAGTTCAGAGTGCTCAATTTTGGCAGCCTGGGTTCAGATCCTGGGTGTGGATCTTTACCACTCATCTGTTAGCAGCCATGCTATGGCAGCCACCCATATAAAAAAGAAAAAAAAAGAGGAAGCTTGGGAACAGATGTTAGCTCAGGGTGAACCTTCCTCAGCAAAAAAAAAAAAAAAAAAGAAAAAGAAAAGAAAATTGCTTTTTTCCCAAAGACCTACAAACTGAAGCTGGATGACTTGATGTAAAGTTTAGAGAAATCACCACAGCTACTCATGTACAGACAATCTTTGTGCCTGTTGCTATGTGAGCCACTCAGAAAGTTCAACAGAACACTTAATGACATTACCAGAGACATCCAAACTACAAAAGATGCTCCAAGCCCAACGTCTAGGAGCCCAATATCTGGAAATTTTCTCAACTGGCTGCCTGCCCTCTGGACTCAGAAATTCATTTGTAGTCTGCTCTAACCACTAACTTTTGTTTTTCTTTTGTATACATAGCAATGCCTCTTACCAAATATATGATTGCTCACATGCTATAGACCTTACTTTGGGAACCCACTTGCAACACTGCCTACTGAAATGAGACACAGCTGTTGAACTGAACTCACCTAGTCTCAGAACTAAGATACTGGTCCAGTCAGATGGAGCAATCTACCAACTCAACCTCTAGACTATGAAACTTCTTGAGGAACTTTCAAAGATGAGAAATGAAAGGTAGCAAAATACGCCACTCCAAAATATATGTCTTTGGCATAAGGATTATTTTGAGCTGAGAAGGCTGGTTTTAGATAATAGAATTACATTAGATTACTTGTTGGCTGAACAAGGAGGAACCTGTGCCATAATGATTGCCTCCTGCTGTACCTGGATAAACACCACTGGTATTATAGAAACTCAATGCAAAAAATTTACAAACAAGAGTGACGTCAGCATCACGGCGGAGTGAGCTTTCCCGTGAACTCTTCCCCCATAAGATACAACAAAAGCAACAGCCACAGACCAACAACGGAATCCCAGACAGTGAAAACCTAGAGCGGAGGGATCCACACTGCTGCACATCTGAGAGTGGAACGTGCTGGGCCCCCAGAGGAAGTGGGGAGAGGTAAGGAGAACTCCACTCCCTCCCCATCAGATCCGCGATCCCGGTCCGCGCGGCTCCCAGAGAGGGGGGAGGGGCGGCCCTCGGCGGGGAAACTGTGGATCTTCGGACTCTCTCAGCTAGTGGGAAACTCCCGCACAGAGGACTCAGAGGCACCACAGGGCTACCATCAACATCTGAGCACCCCAGAGAGCAGATAAAGATGGGCAAACGAGAAGCCTCCCACGTCAGGGACCCAGAGGGCAAAAGAGAGAGCTCCCCCCTCCCTGCAACCCGGACTCTGCAGCTCGACCAGACCAGACGTAGCGATCCGAGGCAGACCTGATCAAACTGGAATGGACCCGTGGATCGCAGCGGGAAAAAAAAAAAAAACAAAACTGCAGATCGCAGCAGAAAAACTGGGGCAGAGCGCAGGGGGCTTAGACTATACAGCCCTTTACCACCAGACAGTGGCGGCAGGTGGAAATTGCAACCAGAGACTTCCAGGATGAGGAAAAACAAAACCAACACAGGAACCACAATGCAAAAATATATGAAATCACCAGACCAGAAACAAAATGACAAGCACCCAGAAATCAACCCCGAAGACACAGAAATCCATAAACTAAATGACAGAGATTTCAAAATAGCTATCATAAAAACACTCAACAAAATACGAGACAGCACAAACAATTCAATGAGATTAGGAGTTTCTTCACAAAAGAGATTGAAATCATAAAGAAAAACCTATCAGGGCTGATGGAGATGAAGAACACAATGGAGGAGATAAAGGAGAATCTGGAATCTTTAAAGAACAGAGCTGACAATATGGAGGAAAGAATTAGTACTTTAGAGGATAGGAATACAGATATACTCCAGATGGAAGAAGAGAGAGAACTAAGACTAAAAAGAAATGAAGAAAGACTCCGAGAAATATCGGACTCTATTAGAAAATGTAACATAAGAATTATAGGTATTCCTGAGGGAGAGGAGAGAGAAAGAGGAACAGAGAGCCTATTCAAGGAAATAATAGCTGAAAATTTCCCAAATCTGGGGAAGGAGCAGGAAATACCAGTAAGCGAAGCCAATAGGACACCTATATATATTAACAGACAAAGGCCTTCACCACGACACCTAGTGGTAAGGCTAGCCAGGGTCAATGACAAAGAAACAATATTAAGGGCAGCTAGACAAAAACAAAAAATAACGTACAAAGGAACTCCCATCAGGCTCTCAGCGGATTTCTCAACAGAAACTTTTCAGGCTAGAAGAGACTGGAATGATATATTAAAAATACTGAAAGACAAAAACTTTTAGCCAAGAATGCTCTATCCAGCAAAAATATCCTTCAAATATGATGGAGAAATAGTAACTCTCCCAGATAAACAAAAGCTAAGGGAGTTCATGGCCACGAGACCGCCACTACACGAAATACTCAAGAAGGCCCTCAGGCCTGAAAAAAAGAAGAGAAAGGGAACACAAAGCTTGGAGGAAGGAGAAACGTAGGTAGACAAAATCAGAGAAACAGTAGATCTTTACCGGAATAGGTTAGCAACCACTTAAATACTAAACTCAAAGATCAAAGGAAGAAATTCACCAAAAATAAATTTAACCTCATCACTGTAAACACACAGCCACAACACAAGATAGAATAAGGTATAACAAGAGCAACTTAGAAGGGGAAGAGGAAAGTGACTGAATTGACTTAGTATAAGGAAATAGGAGGCTATCAGATAATGGACTATCTCATACACAAGATTTTTTGCCCAAACCTCAAGGTAACCACTAAACAAATAATCAAAGCAAAACCACATATGAGAAACAAAGAGAAAACTAGAAGAATCATAAGACAGAACAACCAGACTGAATTGGCAGGCCAAAACAAATGGGACAAGAAACAAAGGAAATGCAAAAGAACCAGAAAATAAGTGACAAAACAGCAACATTAAGCCCTCGTATATCAATAATTACCCTAAATGTAAATGGATTGAACTCTCCAATCAAAAGATACAGAGTGGCAGGATGGATTAAAAAGCAAGACCCAACAATATGCTGCCTTCAGGAAACACATCTTAGCACTAAAGACAAGCACAGGCTCAGAGTGAAAGGATGGAAGACAATACTCCAAGCTAACGGCAAACAAAAGAAAGCAGGTGTTGCCATACTCATATCAGACAAAGTAGACTTCAAGATAAAACAGGTTAAGAAAGACAAAGAAGGGAAATATATAATGATAAAAGGGACACTACATCAAGAAGACATATCACTTATAAATATATATGCACCCAACATGGGAGGACCAATGTACATAAAGCAACTATTAACAAACCTAAAAGGAGAAATCAACAACAACACAATAATAGTAGGGGATCTTAACACCCCACTTACAGCAATGGATAGATCATCCAGACAAAAAGTTAATAAAGAAATATTAGACTTAAATGAAAAACTGGATGAGATGGACCTAGTAGACATATACAGAGCACTCCATCCAAAAACAGCTGACTACACATTCTTCTCAAGTGCGCATGGAACATTCTCTAGGATAGACCATATGTTGGGAAACAAAGCAAGCCTCAATAAATTTAAGAAGATCGAAATCATAACAAGCATCTTTTCAGACCATAAGGCTATGAAACTGGAAATGAACCATGAAAAAAAAACTGGGAAAGTGACAAAAATGTGGAGATTAAACAACATGCTACTGAACAACCAATGGATCATTGATGAAATTAAAGGAGAAATCAAAAACTATCTGGAAACAAACGAAAATGATAACATGCCATATCAAACCATATGGGATGCAGCAAAAGCGGTCCTGAGAGGGAAACTCATAGCGATACAAGCCCACCTTAACAACCAAGAAAAAGCTCTAATAGGCAACCTTAAATTACACCTAACAGAACTAGAAAAAGAAGAACAAACAAAGCCCAAAGCCAGCAGAAGGAGAGAAATAATAAAAATCAGAGCAGAAATAAATGATATTGAGACCAAAAAAACAGTAGAAAGGATTAATGAAACAAAGAGTTGGTTCTTCGAGAAGATAAACAAAATCGACAAACCCTTAGCCAGGCTTACTAAGAAAAAAAGAGAAAAGGCTCAAGTAAATAAAATTAGAAATGAAAGAGGAGAAATTACAACGGATACCATGGAAATACAGAGGATTATAAGAGAATACTATGAGAAATTATATGCCAACAAATTGGACAATCTAGAAGAAATGGATAAATTCTTAGACTTATACAACCTCCCAAAATTGAACCAAGAAGAAATGGAGAATCTGAATAGACCAATCACAAGTAAAGAGATTGAAATAGTAATCAAAAACCTCCCAAAAAATAAAAGTCCAGGACCAGATGGCTTCTCCAGTGAATTTTACCAAACATTCAAACAAGATTTAATACCCATCCTCCTCAAACTATTCCAAAATATAGAGGAAGATGGAACACTTCCTAAATCATTCTATGAGGCCAACATCACCCTGATACCAAAACCAGACAAAGACAATACAAAGAAAGAAAATTACAGGCCAATATCGCTGATGAACATTGATGCAAAAATCCTCAATAAAATATTGGCAAACCGAATACAACAATACATTAAAAAGATCATACACCATGATCAAGTGGGATTTATACCAGAGATGCAGGGATGGTTCAACATCCGCAAATCAATCAACGTGATACATCACATCAACAAAATAAAGAATAAAAACCACATGATATTCTCAATAGACGCAGAGAAGGCATTTGACAAGATACAACATCCATTTATGGTAAAAACTCTCAATAAAATGGGAATACAAGGAAAGTACCTCAACATAATAAAGGCCACATATGACAAACCCACAGCTAACATCATACTCAACGGGGAAAGACTGAAAGCCATTCCTCTGAGAACAGGAACTAGGCATGGCTGCCTACTCTCACCACTCCTGTTCAACATAGTACTGGAGGTTTTGGCCAGAGCAATTAGGCAAGAAAAAGGAATAAAAGGAATCCAAATAGGTAACGAAGAAGTGAAACTCTCACTATTTGCAGATGACATGATTGTATATATAGAAAACCCTAAAGAATCTGTTGGAAAACTATTAGAAACAATCAACAACTACAGCAAAGTTGCAGGGTACAAAATCAATCTACAAAAATCAGTTGCATTTCTATATGCTAATAATGAACTAACAGAAAGAGAGCTCAAAAAGATAATACCATTTACAATTGCATCAAAAAGAATAAAATACCTAGGAATAAATCTTACCAAGGAGGTGAAGGACCTATACAATGAGAACTACAAGACATTATTGAGGGAAATCCATGATGACATAAAGAAATGGAAAGATATCCCATGCACGTGGATTGGAAGACTAAACATAGTTAAAATGTCTATATTACCTAAAGCAATCTACAGATTCAATGCAATCCCAATCAGAATCCCAATGACATTCTTCACAGAAATAGAAAAAAGAATACTAAAATTTATATGGGGCAACAAAAGACCCCGAATAGCTAAAGAAATCCTAAAGAAAAAGAACAAAGCAGGAGGCATCACAATTCCTGACTTCAAAACATACTACAAAGCAATAGTAATCAAAACAGCATGGTACTGGTACAAAAACAGACACACAGATCAATGGAACAGAATTGAAAGCCCAGAAATAAAACCACACATATACGGACAACTAATTTTCGACAAAGGTACTAAGATCATGCAATGGAGAAAGGAAAGTCTCTTCAGTAAATGGTGCTGGGAAAACTGGACAGCCACATGCAAAAGAATGAAAGTGGACCATGTGCTATCGCCATTCACAAAAATTAACTCAAAATGGATCAAAGACCTGAAGGTGAGACCTGAAACTATAAAACTCATAGAAGAAAATATAGGCAACACACTATTTGACATTGGGTTTAAAGGAATCTTTTCGGATGACATGCCTACCCAGACTAGGGAAACTAAAGAAAAAATAAACAAGTGGGACTTTATCAGATTAAAGAGCTTTTATAAGACAAATGAAACCAAAATCAAGATGAACAAACAAGCAACCAGCTGGGAGAGAATATTTGCAAAACATACATCTGACAAGGGGTTGATCCCCATAATATATAAAGAACTCACACAATTGAACAACAAAAAAACAAACAACCCGATCAAAAAATGGGCAGAGGAAATGAACAGACACTTCTCCAAGGAAGATATACAGATGGCCAACAGGCACATGAAAAGATGCTCAACATCACACTAATCATCAGGGAAATGCAAATCAAAACAACACTAAGATACCACCTCACGCCTGTTAGAATGGCTATAATCACCAAGACAAAAAACAACAAATGTTGGAGAGGATGTGGAGAAACAGGAACCCTCATACACAGCTGGTGGGAATGCAAATTGGTGCAGCCTCTATGGAAAACGGTATGGAGATTCCTCAAAGAATTAAAAATAGAAATGCCCTATGATCCAGTCATCCCACTACTGGGAATCTATCCAACGCACCTGAAATCAACAATCCAAAGAGGCTTATGCACCCCTATGTTCATTGCAGCATTATTCACCATAGCCAAGAAGTGGAAGCAACCTAAGTGTCCCTCGACAGACAATTGGATTAAGAAAATGTGGTATATATATACAATGGAATACTACTCAGCCATAAAAAAAGACAAAATCGTCCCATTTGCAACAACATGGATGGGCCTGGAGCGTATTATGTTAAGTGAAATAAGCCAGAAAGAGAAAGACAAACACTGTATGATCTCACTCATATGTGGAATATAAACCAACACATGGACAGAGAAAACTGGACTGTGGTTACCAGGGCAGTGGGGTTGGGGGGTGGGGACAAGGGGTGAAAGGAGTCATATATGTGGTGATGGACAAACAAGAATGTACAACCCAATATTTCACAATGTTAGAAACCATTAAAACATCAATAAAAAAAATTACAAACAAGTCATTTGGCTAAAACAGGTTGATACCTCTTTAGGTACATTCTTTGATTTATTTGATACCAACTGTTTGGTTCTTGGGGGCCCTGAGTAAGGAGCATACTTCAGTCTCTTGGTATTATCCTCCTGGTAGTCATCATTGTAGTCTTCCCTGGTGCTTTATGTTCTCTCAAGTTCTTAAATACGTGTTTGAAGCCATCAGCAGTACATCAGATGGTCTAGCTGCACTCGGAGAAACAGAAACAAAATGAACAATGAGGTGAACAGCATAAACAATTCTTCTCCAGGCCTGACATCAAATCTATGAGTTTCATGACAAGACAAGAACAATTTAACCCTGATAGTGACTGAGAGTGATGCTAAAACCAAATTTTTGGTCAATCTCTCATGTATGAGAGGATGGTCAAAAGAAGGAAATTGTGACAGTAATTAAATGAGGACAACATTGGACTAGGGTGACTCTAATGTCCCAATAACCTCTGTAAGCAACCCAAAACCTAAGCCAGAGTCAATGCACTCAAATTTGAGAAAATGAAACTTAATAGCCATTCACAAATAGTCAGTTAGGCTTTCCTGAATAAGGCAACCATTTAAGCTATAGCCAATTAAATAATTTCCTTGTATTGCTTCCATGTCTTCTCTATAAAAATGGAGCACTCCTAATCACTTTTGGTTTGGCACTGCCCAATTCGAATCAATATATGTTCAAACTAACTTTTGAAAATTTTAATGTCTCCATTTACCTTTACACATTTACACACTCTAATCTCTCTTATTTCCTTCCTTCTAATTGATTTGAGTTTAGTTTGCTCTTATTTTTCTAGTTTCTTAAAATAAAAGGTTAAGTTATTGATTTGAAACCTTTCCTTTTTAGTATAGGTGTTCGCAGCTATAAATTTCCCTCTGAGTACCGCTTTTGCTGAATCCTATAAGTTTGGGTATACTGTGTTCCAGATTTCACCCATCTCAAGTATTGTCTAATCACCTTGTGGTTTCTTCTTTGACCCATTGGTCATTTAGGAGTGTGTTGTTTAATTTCTACATATTTATAAATTTTTTTTTTCTCCCCAAAGCCGCAGTAGATACTTGTATGTCATAGTTGCACATCTTTCTAGTGGCTGTATGTGGGACACTGCCTCAACATGGCTTAATGAGTAGTGTGTAGGTCCACGCCCAGGATCCGAACCGGCGAACCTCGGGCTACTGAAGCAGGGAGCACAAACTTAACTGCTACACCACTGGGCTGGCCCCCATATTTGTAAATTTACTAAATTTTCTCCTTTTATTGCTTTCTAATTTCATTCCATTGTGGTTCTTTTACATTCATTGAGTCTTGTTTTATTGCCTAATATTTGATCTATTCTAAACAATGTTTCATGTGAACTTGAGAAGACTGTGTATTCTACTCTTGTTTGGTGGTGTATTCTAAGGCTGTCTCTTAGGTCTAGATGGTATATAGTGATGTTAAAGCCTTCCATTTTCTTGCTGATAATCTTTGTAGTTTGTCTATCCATTATTGAGAGTGTGTTATTGAAGTCACAAACTATTATTTTTGAATTATTTACTTCTATCTTAAATTCTGTCAATTTTTGCTTCATGTATTTTGAGGCTCTGTTGTTAGGTATACAATACATATATATATATACATACATATATATTTTTGCGTGTGTGTGTGAAGAAGATTAGCCCTGAGCTACCATTCCATGACAGTCGTCCTCTTTTTTGCTGAGGAAGACTGGCCCTGGGCTAACATGCGTACCCATCTTCCTGTAGTTTATATGGGACGCTGCCACAGCATGGCTTGACAAGAGGTGCATCGGTGCGTGCCTGGGATCCGAACCTGCGAACCCCGGGCTGCCGAAGTGGAGTGCACTTAACTGCTACGCCACCAGGTTGGCCCCTACATATATGTTTTTAATCATTAAATCTTCTTGATGTGTTGACCTTTATCTTTATAAAAATGTTCTTTTTGTCTTACTAAGAATTTTTATCTTAAAGTATATTTTGACAGATATTAGTATAGTCATTCTAACTCTCTTTTACTGTTTGCGTGGTTTATCTGTTTCCATCCTCTTACTTCCAACTTATTTGTGTCTTTGAAACTAAAGTATGTGTCTTGTAGACAGTACATAGTTTATGATGTTTTTTGTCCATTTTGCCATTCTGTGCCTTTTAATTGGAGAATTCAGTTCATTTTTATTTAATGAATTTACTGGTAAGATAGGACTCAGATCTGGCATTTTGTTATTTTCTATATGTCATGTGTTTTTTGTTCCTCTATTTCTCCATCATTACCTTCTTTTGTGTTAAATACACATTATCTAGTGTACCATTTTAATTCCTTTGTTGTTTTTTTATTGTGTACTTTTAATTTTTTTTTATTGTTTGCCTTGGAGATTGCAACTATCTTAATTTATAACAATCTACTTCAGATTGGTACCAATTTACTTTCAGTAGTATACAAAAACTTTGCTCCAATATATCTTCTTTCTCCCCCTTTATGATATTATTACTACATCTTTATACATTGTATGTCCATTAACATAAATCAATAATTATTTATGTAGTTATCTAAGTAATATTTTAAAAATTCAAAAATATGCATTTATACTGTATTTTATACTTACCTATGGCTGGTTATTAGGGCTTTACTAGGGATCTTTATTTCTTAATGTGGATTTAAATTACTGTCTTGTGTCCTTTCATTTGAGCCTAAAAGACTGTTTAATATTTTTCATACAGAAAGTCTACACTTCAACTCTAAAATTTCTGTTATATAATATCCATTTCTTTATTGATATTCTCTCTTTGTTATGACATAATTCTCATACTTTCCCTTAGTTCTTTAGACGTGGCTTCCACTAGCAATTTGAACATATTTAATATAGTGGATTTAAAGTCTTTGTCTAGTATGAACACTATCTGGACTTTCTCAGAGACAATTTCCACTCATTACTGCTTTCCCTGGCTTTGGGTCATACTTTCTTTTTCTTTGCATGAGTCGTAATTTTTTTGTTGAGTACTGTACATTTTAATGTAGTAATTCTAGAAACAAAATTCTTCCCTCCCCCCAGGGTTTGCTGTTGATACTGCTCATGGTGGTTGTGATTTGTTTACTGACTTTTCTAAAGTAATTCTGTAAAGTCTGTATTTTCTCACATGTGGCCACTGAAGTCTTTACTCAGTTAGCTTAGTGATCAGTAATGACTGGACAGAGATCACCTTGGATGCAAGGAACCAATCAATTTCCCCAGTTTACGCCTAGGAGTTCTGTGAGTGCGTTCAACATTCAGCTACGTGATTTACGACTCCAAGTTTACCTTCACTTTCTGCCTGTGTAGGGTCTCAAGATCAGCTAGAGACATGAGTTTAGGGCATTCTTAGGTCTTTCTTGGGCTGAAACATAGGCCCACCCATGTGTGTGACCTAACAGAGTCTCAGGAATATGTCAGAGCTTCTAAAGACCCTCTGGACAGCTCATCTCTCAACTTTGTCTTCTAAGCTTTTTAGTTAGTCTATTGCTTACCCAACTCTTATTTGTCACCTCTGACAGCTGCCAAGTGAAAACACTTACCTCTAATTTCCTTCAATAAAAGCTCCCCAGGGAGCTGGCTGTTCACACAGGTTGAGCTCTGAGTCACCACTGTAAATCAGGTCTTTGTGGAAACTTCAGACAGGTCAAACAACGACCATTTTTAGGAATGAGGTTTTGAAACAGTTACAACACCATTCTGCTCCCTCCAGTGTCTATGAAGCTTCCACAGAAATATGGGCTGTTATTTTTCGAGAGTGTCATTGACCTAGAGAAGGACAGATGGATTAGGGCAAGGTAAAACACCGCAAAGTTTGCTGTTCTTACTGATAGTTAAGTATTTTTCTTGAATAAACACTCCCTGGGAAGCTGCAGGTAAATTTCCAGAGTTCTGCAAAAATTGATTCTGACATTTTTTGTCATTTAAAAATTTCTTTTCTGGAGGGGTGAATTTTTGGAAGTCCTTATTCTACCATTTTCACTGGCATCACTATGTTTGTTTGGAAAAGAGATATTTTAATATTCAAAAAATCTGCTATTATCATCAGCTTGCTCCCACTGGAAGTTTACCTCACCTTTATTTTTGAGAGTAGTTTTCCTCAGTTTTGTATTCTAGAAGAACTTTTATTTTATTTTATCACTTTGAAGGTATTATTCCACTGTCTTTTGGATTCTTTTATTTTTGTTGAGAAATCAACTGACAGTCTAATAGTTCTCTTTTGAAGATAATATTCATCCCCAGTAGCTTTTAAGATTTTCCATTTTATTTTGCTTTTAATAGCTTAATTTTTTAAAAAAGATATCCTACTTATGGTGTATGGGACTTTGAATTTTTGACTTGATACAGTTTGTTAGTTTTGAAAATATTCTCAGCAATAGTCTTCAAGTTTTGTGTCTTCCTCATTCTCATTCACCTCGCCTAGTGGACCTTAATTACACTTATACCTCTACTTCACATCTCTCACTCTACCTTTTGTGTTTTCCGTGTATTTTTAATATTTATCATTTATTCTGTAGATTTTAGTCTAACCTAACTTTCAGTTAAGAAGGTCCTGCTTCCACTTAAAATATAGAAAAATGCAAGATAATGCCGCTTCAGTCCTAACAATGTGGTAAAGTTGGATAATCCATAAAATCATAACTTTTCTTGAACTCATGAGAGAGCTGAGAACAGAAGGCAACCAAGTGGACTGAATTCCAAGGAATAAAAAGCCCCTCTAAGAATAGACAGGGCATATGAACTCTTTCATTTTTGACAAAGCGAAATGTGGCCACCAAATAATGAGTCAGAATAAAAATTTTATCACATTTTAAAATTTTAACTACGTACTAACATATCAAGTGAAATAATTAGGATCCCAGATAAAGAGAAAGCTTCCAGTCACTTGCAAACTTTTTTCAATCAACCTCCACCAGGCTCACAGAAAAGACTGAGAGCTGGGCAGGACACCAGAGAAAGCATGAAGGTAATGGGTGATTGGCTGCTGCTGAGAGGTAACCATGAAACACACTGCTTGCCCAGACTCAACTTTCACGCAAAGCAAAACCTTAGGTTACTGGGGAAGGGACAGAAAAATCTCCTGCCCCTGGGGCCTAGGCAAAGATACACTTTGTCTGGTGTAAGAATATAAATAAAAGACTTCCGTCCTTGGGGAAGGACAAGGAAAACTTAGTCAATCTGCTGCAAACCAACGACATCTTAAAATCAGATTTAAAGAAAAGGGAACCTTACGTAGAGAAGAACAGAGAGAATTACATTATCACCGCAGTTAGTGGACACTGCCAGACCTCTTGGAATAGGTAAATGAAATTTCAGAGCTAGGAGATTGGTGCGACCAATTTTTCTTTTATTATAAATGACTGACTAAGACTCAGGGAATGGACAGTCATCTGTCAGAAGTTTCCAAGTAACTTGTGAGGGATGTGTGGGAGATCAAAATTGACCACCCTGAAATATGTCTCTTTACCTTGATTATTTTCTCTGACAGACATTTGACCTCCCCCAAACTGCGTAAAGAATTTAACTCTGGGTATGGACAGACTGGGAGGGTCCTTGCTAAGCCCATTCTTGACAAAGTCCTTTTTACCAAATATTTACATTTGAAAGGGTATCTCCCTCTGTGTAGTGGGAAGAGGGGGATGATCTTGTCTCTGGAAACTCTTACCAGTACGGAAGGAGAAGACATAAATCTACGTACTCTTGATTACCATAATTCCTGTCTCTCAGGCCACATTCTCTATAGGTGGCCCTGCAAAGAATTGTCTGACAAACATTTACATTTCCCTCTTCATGTAAATTGTCTTCTTCCCCTCCGAAATCCCAAAACACCATCCACCCCCAACATCCTCCTTTGTCTTTAGCTGAACATGATATTTAAGACGAGAATCTCTGGGTTGTGTTGAGAAAACTCAGTTTCCCTGGTTTCTCCCATGTATACATGTTATTAAAATTGGTATTATTTTCTCCTGCTAACCTGTCTTTTTAATTATTTGGCCAGCCAGAAGAACCTTAAGGAAAAGGGTGGAGGGGGATTCTCCCTCTTCCCCGACAGATGCTGCTTAATTCTGAAGGACATATAATTCAATTATGCCTCACGACTATTAAACAGACTGAGACCAGTCCTAGAGAAGGGGATAATTGGAACTGGTTTTTCTCTTCCTCATAACAGCCCATTAGGAATAATTTCATCATGGCTTATGTCTCTCTTTATGTTGTCATAACAAGAATCCCAAGGTACTCTTCATGCAGACTTTCAGTGAGTTCTCTCCTTCACTTAATCTTACCCAATCTCTCGACATGCCCTCAACACCCAAGCCCTTCTACTCTGCCCCATGGATTACAAACTCTCACTAGCAAAATCCTCTATACAATAAATCTGTTTGCTGAAAATTGCCTTCACTTTTGTTCTAACTTTCCCCTGAGGACACTTATTCACTTATTGCCCTATGAAGTAGTGGTTTTTTTCCCTCCTACATTGCATATACTGGCCATTCAGTATAAAGGTGCAGTTGGTTATCCTTGCTCCACACTGCAATTTCTAGAACACTCTCTCTCCCTCTTCTCTGTACCTTCCCAGGTTCTTTGAAGTAAATATCATAATGCACCTCCCCTATGTCTTTTTCTTGCTTTCTTTCTCCCCTTCCTCACTATCCCTTATTGGGATCACTCATTGACAATTTTACTATCTGCCTTCTGCCTTTCTCTAAGAGTTAATCTGTCCAAAACTCTATCCTTCAAACATATCCCACATCTGACTGCTTCTCTTATCACCACCCTCATCTAAACCACTCTCACCTTTCTCATGCTGGCAAATAAAATATAATAGCCTCCCCCTCAGTATCTGTGAATCCTCTCTTGCACCTATGCAGTCTATTCTGTCAAAGGGGCTAGAACAAGGCTTTTAAAATTTAAACATGTCACATCAATGGTTTCTTATTACTCTTAGAATGAAAAATAAAAGCCTTAGCATGGTCTATAACATTACATTTAGTCATAATGTCTCCTTAGGTTCCTCTGATAAGTGAGTGTTTCTGACTTTTCTTGTTTTTATGACCTTGACAGTTTGGAGGAGTACTGATCAGGTATTTTGTAGAATGTCCCTCAATTTGCCTTTGTCTGATGTTTTTCTTCATGATTAGAGTGGGGCTATGGGTTTTGAGGAGGAAAACCAGAGAGACAAAGTGACATTTTCATCACATGGTATCAAGGGAATATATTATTAACACGGCTTACCTTGTAGATGTGAAACCTGAAGACCTGGCTGCATTATAGTCTATTTTTATTTCTTAGTTTTCTCATTGTCTGTTGTCTAATTTCTTACAGTATTTAATTTCTTATTGTCTAAACTTATCCCTTAACAACTGCCCTGTATTTTAATCTATGGATTATGTTGCTTACAGCCAAGACCTGGATCAACAATTAATTTGAGAATTCTTTCTCAACATTTGCATCAAGTTTCACAAAAAACATTAAAGACATTAAACCAGTAATTTAGTATTACTCTAACTTTTACTGGTTTTGTTATTTAACATTATTTATTTTATGCTAGTGATTCTTAACACTTCAGTTTGTTACATTTCCATGTCGTTGTGGGATATTGTTCTTTACATCTACTTCAAATTAACTTGTTTTTTTATTAAGCCACATCCTGTGAAATAATGAGTTTGAAAGTTTTTTTTAAATTTATGCAAAAATATATTGCTATGAAAATAAAAATATTCAGCTCTACATAATTTAAAATTCTCTCGCATTTTCCAGTGGTATAGGTACTCATTTGGGGAAACTGTTCCCGTCTTGAACTGTCTATGTCAATTTCCATTTGCCTGTAGGATGTGCATCAGCATTTGCTACTGCCAACCCAGAGAGGGTAGACAAGTGGTGCGAGTTTCTCTGAGACTGCATCTCACACTTCAGGAAATATCTTTCTTTTTTCCTTATATATGACGGATAGTAAAGAATTCTGAGCCCTTAATAATTTTCATTCAGAGCTCTGGAAATATTGCTCCATTGTTTTCTAACTTTCAATATTTTAGTTGAGAAAGTCATTATCTCCATTTAAGGATTTTTCTTTGGTAGATTGCTTGCTTATTTTTGGTGATTTTCTTAAAAATAATTTTTCTCTCTCTTTTTGATTGATTGAAGAACATTTTTCAGTGTGAGTGAAAGTTGGAAATGTCATCAGGAGCTGCCCAGTTTTCGTAATTTTCTTCAATTACCTTGATCAACATTTAGTGAGCTCTTTCAATCAGAAAACTCAGCCTTTAGTTCAGCGAAACTATTGTTTCTGTCTGTCTTCTACCTGCTCCATCTTATCCTCTAGAATTCCCAATGTTCATATATCAGGACTCTTGGGAGTCTTCTGTTCTTCTCTTTATCATTTAAATTTTTCCTGTTTATCTCTTTCATCTGAGCTACAGGAGAATCCCCTGAACTAATGCAACAATTTGCTTTTCTTCTGTCTCCAATGTGCTGTTTACTTCAGCAATTATGTCATCTTTTTTACATCTAATAACTCTTTTTGAGATTGCAGCTTTTTATAATTGTCTACTGCTGTTTCACCAGTGCTCTGTCTTTCTTGCATCTCTCAAAAAAGATGAACTAGAGTTTTGGTTGTTATTGTTGAAGTAGTTTGCTCTCTCTTTTTATTGTTCTTTCCTCCCTCCAGTGGTATCTTTATTTAATAGGAAACTATTTGCCTTAAATGCTCACAGTGGTGGTGTTCTTTGGGAATAGTAGTTTTCCTGGGTTCTGTGATCTTGCTCTTTGCAAACATTTGCACGGGGGGATCTGCTTCATTCATACTGAGAATTAAGATGAGTTCTGTCAGAGATTTTGTGGGTCAGTGTTCAATTTTTTATGGCTACTCACTGTGATACAGAATTTTGCCTTTTAACATTAGTTGAGTTATTTTAGTGGGAAATTGGTAGAGGAGAGTGTTTAAACATTCTCACTTAGGATACCATCTTGATCCTGGAGGACCTTAGGTTTATTTCTTTTAAATATCACCATAGAGGTAACTTTGTGTTGATTCACCTCTTACATAGTGGTTATAGTAAAAAATACACTGTTTTAAGTGTAGTTTTTTTTAAAATTTTTATTTATTTATTTTTAATTTTTTTATTTTTGTGAGGAAGACGAGCCCTGAGCTAACATCCACTGCCAATCCTCTTCTTTTTGCTGAGGCAGACTGGCCTTGAGCTAACATCCGTGCCCATCTTCCTTCACTTTATATTGGATGCCGCCACAGCGTGGCCTGACAAGTGGTGTGACATCAGTGCACTCCTGGGATCCAAACCTGTGAAACTTGGGCAGCCACAGTGGAGTGCGTGCACTTAACCACTGCACCACTGGACTGGCCCCAAGTGTTGTTTTAAGAGAAGAATGCAAACCAGACTTAGATTGCAGGCTTTTTCATGTGGATGGTGTAAGTGCAGAGGTGTAAGTGTTCTCCTACAAGATGCTCATCCATCTGGTGACTAGAGCCATCCACCATCACCTGTGCCTCTGAGGAGCCTGCAAAAGAGGTACCTCTAACTCTACCAAAGGCATACAGTTTTATATGTTAAAGGAGCTCATGCTTGCCTATTCTGCCAAGTCCAGAATGGCCTAAGCTGCTATATCTGAAGGACTTTCTCCAGCAAGCTTACTTGTTGCTTCTGTGCAACATCTATAAACATTCTCAACATAATCTCCAGAATTTTCCAGGTATCCCTCCACGTGCCTTTATGCATTTCATTTCCCTCCTCTGCCAAATGCTCCTTGCTTCCCATTTGGCTGTATTCTTTGGTGTCTCCTCTATGTTCAACACTTCTAAAAGAAGAATTATCACAATAGCTTTTCCCACGAGCCTCTCTGGCATCTACCTGCTTCCTCCATTTGTTACAACTTCAGGTCCATGAGACCTACCTAGCCCAGGGCATTTGCCAGGCACCAGCACACCTCCCAGGCAGCCCGTCCTGGCCCAGCCCACATCAGATAAGGGAGAGGCTTTAAAGAGCTGCTTCTGATTTGACCCTGTGTGTTTTCTGAAGGCTGGCAAGATGCTCCTTAGGCTCAGTGCATGGACACTCAGGCTTCCTGTTCTCACTGTGCTGGCCGCCTAAATAGTTCTCTGTCCTATGGTGAGTCTCTGTGCTCTCAAACTCTTGGCTGATTAACTTTAGCAGTTCTCTTAGACTTATTCTTATTGTGCCATCATGTCATATGTATTCATTTTTGTCCCTTTAATCAGGATGTAAGTCCACTGAAGATTTTTTTTCTTTTTCTTTAAATTGCAGACAGGTTTAGTGCTTGAGCTTTAGAAAGATATAGGTTTAAAATGTACTCTATTTACTCCTTTCTGTGATACCTGGGCAAGATACTCAACTGGGTCCAGCTTCAGATTCTTTTGCTGTCAATTAGTGATAATATCAATGAAGAAGTAGTGAAAAGACATCTGGAAATAATGCTTGCAGAATGTCTCACGCATTCAGAAACTATTTTATTAATAACTTTTTTCTGCTAGAACAGGACTATGCAAACAGAGATATGCTCTGTATCCATGTGGAACAAACAAACCAGCCACATTGTGCAAGAGTAATGCCTACAAATCATAGATGCACCTCATAACTGGCCACTTCCCCTTTCCCACCAAATTTTTGCTACATAGAATCCTACTCAAGGTAATATGTCTCCTGCTGCTTTTCAAATTCCAAAATAATTTTTATGATTGTTTCCAAAATTCCTCCTTTTCCAAGTGAAAAGTAAAACCCTCCTAGGTTCAGGTCTGTCATCGAAAGCCAAAGATTTATAAACTCCTTGGGGAGGACCAACTGGCTTGTGTTCACCTTCCTACAAACAGCACCAGATCTTGTCTCTGAGGTGTTGTTGCCTGTATGAAATGCTTATTCTCCTCTCTCTGTTGGCTTTCACATTCCTTGAGGCCATCCCAGATACCCAGGTCCCTGCCCATCTCTGCTTCTCCTGTGCCCCAACCTTCAGTGCCCCTTTCTGATCATAGTTCCAGGCCTTACAATCCCTTCCTTCTGGAACTCCAGGAGCACTTCTCATCTACCTGTCCCACCCAATCAGAGCCAACCCAGGAGCATCCAGGAGCTGGAGGAACAGGTATGCCTCTGAAGATCTCACTGCCTAGCTGGACCCACAAATCATAATGCACTGTGTTATGCAATCTAAGGAATATGGACCATGCAGGTGTGTGCTAGAGGCAGACTGTTTTCTCTGGGGACAAGAGATGAGCATGGCTTTGAGGAGGAAAATGAGCATATAGGCAGACCTGGCTTGGACACAAAGCACCACCCCACTGCATGCTGCTATGTGAACCTTTATGCACTTTCGTCTGTGAAATGGAATAATAATACCTCTTCTTTCCTTTTATTGTGAAGATGGCATTTGCAAAGCACTTTGTACTTTACTTATCCCATAAACGTTAGCTATATAACTATAATCACTATACATTAAATCCCTAAAAAATCATTGAAGATGATCTAACTTCATTCACAGTTGCCAATTCTTAGGCACCTATGCCCTGCTAATGGAAGGGAATAGAGTGATGAATAAGACACTTCCCATGTCTTCATTCTAATGAATGAGATAAATGAGATGAAAACACACCTCCACTAGGAGAATGCAACAGGTTCTATAATTAAATAATCAGTGCCAAAGATGAAGTAACTGGGAATTAAAGTGCCCCCCTCCTTCCACATCATCACTAACAAGAGGTGGGGGCAGCTGCTTTCTAGTGCATGTCTAAGAAGAGGCCAACACCCCTGCAACAGTCCTGCGTCCTGTATTCTGGCGAGAGGTTCTGCTACCCAGACCTGAGATACAATGACAAGATTATGATAGGCAGCAACAAATTACAGTGCAAACCTTAGCTACCCTCTATGCCTGAATCTTATACTATGAGCCAGGCCTAGGAATGCAATTGATAAAAAATAGAGCATCCCTATCTTCTTCCTTAAGCCCTCATAACTGGAGATGCTGGCTTCCACGGCCTGGTTTATAGGTCCTTGAACAGTTTGCTGTATCCCCTTGGTCAGCTCAGCTGCACACCCAGCACAGAGGCTGGTGGAGTTGTGCTTGTATCACCTCCACTTTCTAATGCCTGCAAGAGTGTCATAACACTCAGCTCTAAGTAGGCCTGGGGGTTAGAGGATGAAGAAATGACAACTGCAGAGAGGATGTCCTGACTTTCCTGCTGGCATTTATAACTGGCCACAGGGGGCGTATTTCATACTCTCCTGCTTTGCTGTTAGAGCTCTGATCAATGAAGGGCCTTGAAATTCTTCTTTAGTGACTTCACATACTATGAAAGGAAACAAATTGCCCAAACAGAAAAACATAGATTAAATTCTATCACAGACAACAAGGAAATATTTAAACATCAGTGAAACATGCTAAATGCTAGAGAAATTGAGAAACATCAGACCTTGCTCTTCTTCTCAGGAATCTCATAGTCTGGGGGCTATAGGGTAAGAGAAAATGGAAGCAGGATTATATGATAGGAGTGAGCCAGTTCACACAAGGGGCCCTGGGTCCAGCCCTGGGAAGTAAGTCAGGGAGAACTTTCTGCAGGGGCTGAGAACTGAGTTGGGTCTTGAGGAATGGATAGCAGTTGGCTGGGCAAGAGGGAAACAGGGCTAAGTTGGGAGGAAGGGCCTCCTTTAGGCCTGCAAAAGTAGAAAGGAGCATAGCTTGTTATGAACCGCCACTGTGCAGTGGGTGGAGAGGCTGGCAGAGAGGGCTAGAGAGGTGAGCACATGCTGCCCTGTGGGGGCCTCTGGTGATGAGGTAAAGTTTGAAGTCTGCTGTCAGCCTGGGGAGTCACAGGCTGGGAAATGGCTTTTAACCATGTGAACAGCACAGAGAATAGAGCTGAGAGGAATGAGACTGAAGTTACCTTATACACCTTAGGGCTAAGATCCAAAGTTTGTCTTCTTGTGAAAATGTCCCAGAGGCAAGAGGACCTGTTGGGCAGAGGGCCTGTTCCCAAACCCTTCTCTTCACAAAGCAGTCCTAAGCATGAAGCTGTATTGCTGTACTGCTATACTGAAAACTCTCTGTGGCCACAGGCTGCGTCCACCATCTGCGATCCAGGACCCAGCTGGCCTCTCCACTCTGCCTCCCAGGTGAGAGCTCTCTCTGCCAGCCCCATGGTCAATCCTTGGCCTGCACTTGTCCTCGCTGCTCAGCAGCTGATTTACACTGTCACTTCACTGCCAACCAGATGGTGAAAGCACTCATGCCGGCTGCCAGCCCAGAGGGAAGTCAGTCTCCTTTGGAATTGAATTCCATCCAGACATATGCATGGAGAGGGCTGGCACTTCCACTTGATTGATGCATATGGAGTTTCCTTTAGTGATCTGATGGAATGAGATTTTGCTCTAGTCTGCTTACATTCCCACAGTTTCAAACTCCTGGGCTCATCAGCCTGATTCCTAATTTTATTTCTTCCCAGCCTCTCTCCTCATCCTTACTCTTAGCTCTGAGGCAATAGCTCTCAAAATAAAAGCCACAGTTTCTGAGCCCGTAAACTTGCCAGCATAGTTTAGGAGTGAGGATGTGGTGCACACGCGTAGACCAGTAACAGCCCAACTGAAGGCAAGCACCACACACTCACACCTGCCTACCAGCCCATGCACCTCCTGCTGTGTGTGTCACAGTGTGTGCTCTGTTTCCCTCACATGACAGACATGGACAGTTGGTAGGTGCTTTTTATTTTAGAATACAGAATGACTAGCTCTGGTAAGTAGTGTCTTCTGGTAGCTACCATGTGCTGCTTGTACGTGAATCCCAGCTGGACAGAGGTGAGCCACTTCAAGAGCGGTGTGTTCAGAGCAGAATCAGTACCACCATGAGGAGCTGTTTCCTGACATGCATGCAAATGAAAATGTGTTAGAGCTGTGGTTCTGATAACATAGATATGACTCTTGGTGGTTATTGCCATGATTATACTCTGTCCCAGCTTTTCTCTCTGTGTTGAAGAAATAAAGCCATAAGTGCTTTGCTCGTTGCCGTATCTTTTATAAGATGGTGGTAGGCAGAACTCAATGAAGACCCCATGCCCTGATCTGTCTGTTATTTTAAAATTCCAATCTTAACCATGAAAGCTACTTGACTATTTTCACCAGGACAGTGCAACCAGGCGTGACCGTGGACCCTGCCCTCTGTCAGAGTCCTGTTTGATCATAGTTAAAAGACACAAGAAGCTTCAGGACACAGAGGCCTTTGTCACAAGTATCCTGCTGGGTTGCATATTTATGTGCTAAGGAAATATGCCTTGAACATTAGTGGAACATCTGTTTAACTCTGTGTACTCAGAAACAGCAAAAATAACAGGGGGGCCAGAAGAAGCCAAAAGCAGCTTCGCAGATTCTCTTGTTAAATTGCGTTAACCTTTCCCCAAATTCTCCCCAAGAGTGGGGAGATCTTGCAACACCTCATAGAAGGTATCAAAGCAAGTCTTCCTAAACTGGATAGTCAAATCACCCTGGCTACCAGCAACTCTCAGGGATTTTAAAGAGATCACAAAAAAATTGTGAACCTGTGCGATCACCCAAAGGAATCAAAAAGAACTGTTATGCATGATTTCAATAGAGAATTAAAGAGTAAGAGCTGGTTCATTTAGAATCAACAATATTCTACAATGTACAACATAAGAAAAATAAATCAAGATGCGTTATCTATGCAAAAAGTGTACCCAGTATTATGATCTTCACTTCCATGTATTTGCCAAAGAAGATATCGCCTCCATGACTGCAGGATGTTTTTCTGCTCGGCTGAGCATGCTAATGTCATCACAGGGCACGTTCCAAACCAACGCCTCCTCTCCCATGCTGGTGTGGCTCACTGGGCATTGAGAACTCTGAATGCTTTATCATGGCCTCAGACTTGCTAAAATTATCTGAAATGTCAACCATTTATTAATTTCTTTGCCTCCAAGAAGTAATTTAGTGGATGACTTTGAAAGTGGAGAGTTTATTATTTGCCTAGAATACATGGCCCATATATTCAGCGCCTCAGTGACTTGCCACTTGAATGTGGTGGGTGGTGATGGCAGGAATGGCCCCAAAGAAGCTGACCACTTTCTCACATCACTTCTTGTTGGATAGAACAGTGATATCCACCCAGACGACACATCAGGACCACATGAGGAGCGCTTTAAAACACAGATCCTGGGGCCCCAGGCCACACACATTATGTAATTGATCTGGAGTTGGTTGAAAGACATCTAGCTTTTCTCCAAGTCCACTAAGAAGCGAATCCAAGGTGCAGCGGGGCTTGAGATAACTGGGTACATTATGCAGAAGAAAGAAGTCTCCCCAATTTTCCAGTTTTTGAGTCAACAGTAAGTTTTCCTCTTCCCCTCAATGGGGAAGCCCCCCTTTCAATGCTGGTGGCCAGGTCCAGTGGTACGGGGCTGCTATACTTACCTGGGGGTGTGGGGATGGGCTCCAGCCACAGGCAGATGCTCAAATTCCTTTTCTCTAATTTTCACTCTTCTTAACAGCTGAACTGCTTTGACAATATTAACATGTTCTTTGCCAGCAGAGGTAGAAGTCACACATGTCCAGGTAGGTTCTAGTTGAAAGAGTGGTTAGTTCAGCTGATTTCATTCTAGGACCTATAGCCCCTCTGGTCTAACAAGAAACCTCCAGCTGGCCCAGCCATATTCTCTGTGATTCCATTTATGGTTTTAGGGACAAAGCCCAAGACCAAGTGCTCATTTGCTGACTGTTGTTCCCTTCCGTAAGGGACCTGATGGGTAGATATGGCTAGACTAGGAGAAAAGTGAGTGTTTGGAGACCACATCTCTGGGAAAATATGGTTGTTATCACAAACCATCTGTAGCAACAGAGCCAAACCAAGGAGGAGTGGTGGGAGCAGCCCACGCCAGCTATAGGCAATATGGAGCATGTTGTTGGTAGAGGAGTTGAAAACAACAAGAAAACTTACTAAGAGTTGATCTGCTTTTTATTATCACCATCCTAAAGAATGTCAGTGATAACATGATTCTCCTCTGAAAAATCTTATGTTTGTGTAAGTTCTAAACAACTGGTGTGGTTACTGTTGAGTTTAATAACATAAGTATTAGCCTCAGATTAGCACATTTTCATGACTTATCCTTAAATAGACATTGTATTCTCCATGGAAGTCAGTTCAGAGAGCTCTCTTATACAGTATGTCCCAATACACACCAACTCAGTTTATTTCACTTGTAAGATGGAAATCATCCAAATCTTCCTTTGGTAGTTTGTGACTCCAGCCCGTACGGTACTTCATATCCTTTTATTTAAACAGCACATTTAAAATAATCAGTGGTAACACGATGGCAAATACACAAAACTAGAGTTATTTCAACTGTAATTCTGTGACCACATGGAGTTTTCGTTTGGGTTGAAAATTTAAAACAGTGAAATAGTAGAGATTACAAAGTATAATATCTTTTGTTTGGTAAATGCAAAATTTATCTCATACATGAAACATTTAATTTAATTTAATAATATATTTAAAATTAAATCTACTTAAGAAAATAGTATCAGTGGTTATGACATGATTGTTAACGACGATGACTTCGTTGAGTAGAGGAAGGACAGAAACGATGCACCATGCACGTAGGCTGTTCTGGCTGTGCCCCTGCAGCCAGGTGTTAACAGGCAGCAGTTCACGTCCCTGGCAGTCAAGGAGAGCCACCCGTCCCCAAGTCCGGCCCCAGCCCTGCCTGTACACTCCGTATAGCCATATTCATCTAAACTCTCAGGCCCGTTCCTTCACCAGAAAAGCAAAGCCCGGGGAGAAGAACACCTTTTGGAACCAAGATCAAATGTTGATTCTGAAGCATATGGTGCAGTCACTACTCCGAGGCACTCGCAACACAGGCAGAAAGATGAGACATGCGACTCAAGAAAATTTAAGTCTCTATCTACAAAACCAGCATAAAATAAATCACCAAGCAGAAAATGATAGACGTGGAGTAAATGGAGCCTGCACTCATTCCTGCCCTGGGTCAGTGCCTGGAGAGAAGCTTTCTAAACACAAGGGTACTTGAGGCAGCTTCTGGAGGCACTTCATTTACTTATACTTAATTTACAGCCCCAGGCTCATTTTGCTATGGATTAAAACTGGATCGATGCAGTCTTCTTTGGGTCGGGGCCTTAGAACCCTGAGGAAAGCACTGATGTAACGCGATGACAGAAGGGGCTCCCAGAGGCAAGTGTGGCTGGCTCTGTGTCTGCCCCAGGTCCCCCGTGATTACAATTCATCCTGCTTCTCTCCTACCAGGTGAACAGTTTGTGAACCCGTCTCCCAGACCAGCACATTTCTCCAAAAGAACAGACACCATCTCTATGCTTCCCCCTTAGCCCAGGACTTGTCAGCTCTTCGGGGTGCTCTCCCACTGCTACCTCCTACTGGGCACCTCCTGGGGATGTTTTTTTCTACTACACCTGAGAAACCAGATTTCCTCATACTCAGAGTTACAGTGTTGCTGCCAGTCAGGTTATGTGTAGCTGCCCTCACTGTAATTCCTCTGGTTTATTTATAAGGCTGCTTTCTGCATTCTTGCTTCTCCACATTTTCTGTTCCTCTGGGGGCAACGGGAAACCAGGCTGCCCCACATTTACTGCATCTCAGTGTTCTCTGAAATGCAATTAAAATGTTAAGGAAGATGGACAATCAATATTTCATAATCTATACAAAAAATCCCCTTCCTAATGGACTGGTGTGGGTTGTGATGCTGGGAGAAAGACCGAGGCTGTGTCTACTAAATGCCAAAGCAACTAGTTGCTTAGTGAATAATTTCTGTCTCATTGTCAATCTCCACCCAATTTCTTTAGCTCTTCTCCCCGTAACCCATTAACTGGACAATTTGTTCTGACATTGTGGAAGGCAGGGCCACAGAAGAGGGAGACCCAGATCCAAAGCAGGAGTGGATACAGCCTGATGGAGCCCTTCTGGGCTCCAGAGAAGAACCACAAAACACCATTTTCCTGAGATCCTACAAAGGCATGGTCTAGAGGGAAATAACATACAGGTAGTGGGCACACACATTACTACCCTAACTTTCTCCGTGTCCCAGACCAGGCCCCAGAATCCTTTCCATGAACCCCCCAGGCAGCCATGACCACCTAGAGGTAGGATCTGAAGAGATAAGTGTTTTCTGTCTGAGGCTAGGTGCCTCTTTTATGTTATGTCATTATTCCTCCCAGCAGCCCAAAGAATCACTAAGTGCCCTATTGATTAAACGTGGAAAATGGGCACAGAGAGCTTCCTAGTAGCCTGTCATGATCTGCAGCTAGGCAGGAGCAGAGCGAGTTTCGAGTCACCTGTCTGCAAAGCCTCAGGCTCCTTCCCCTGACCCATGTGCTGCTCAGGTGTCACCGTCAGTGAGCATTCACCGTGCTCCAGGCACCATGTCAGACATCGGGATGTGAATAAGATAGAACAGTCTTTCCCTTCAGAGCGCTCAGACTGCGGGGATGGCTGTCAGGCCCTGCTCATGAATGTGGCACTGCCCCTGCTCTGGGGGACAAGACAAGCTGACGTCAGCGCTTACAATCTAAGTGAGGAGGCATGAGCACAGCACACCAGCCCAGGTGTGGCAGACAGCGAGCCTGCCGGGCCTCGATGGGTGGGCCCCTGTGGCCAGGGTGACCAAGATTATCACAGGCATGGGCATGGAACTTGGTGGCTGAGGAGATTTTAGACAAGAGACTAAGGCAGGCAACCTAACAAATTAACAAGCACAAAACTAGGAGGTGCCTGCAGGTGAGACTAGAGGACAGACGGCACGAACAGAGCAGAGACTTTGTGTCAGGAAGTGAGAGGGCTCATAGCTGTGAAGTGGCCATCTGTGTGTGTGTGCTAGGCAATTCCAGCTCCACTATCTATGTGAGAATAGTAGCCTGGCTGTAAACTGAGTGTCACAGTGAAGACACTGAGTCCAGAGAGGTCAATGAACCTGCACAAGTAGCACAGCATGGATGTAGCAGAGCAGGCTAGAACCAGCCTTGCTTCCTCTGAAACCTGTTGTCCCCACCTTGTGCCCTGCAGGAGAGGCCTCCAGGCAGCAGGCCCTGAGACCAGACGGGATCTGCACCACACTGTGTGTATGAGAAATGGGAGGCTGGGTAGATGGGCTTCGTGGTTTAGACAACAAGGAATATTTTTGACAAAGAAGATTAAATGATCTGATCAAAATTAAGTCTTATAAAGGTTGATCAAAATTGTGTCTTATAAAGATTGGTCTCACACTGGTGCTCAGCATTAAGGGGTACAGGGCAACCGAGTGAGGTGGGCAACTTAGGAGATGATCCTATATGCAGGTAGAATGGCAGTCTGGACCGAAGAGGAGAGAGGAGAGGAAAGAAGAGGGAATGGGTGTGGGAGACCTTGTGAGGGGCTGACCCCTGACTGGTGCCTGGAAGGAGGAGGAGGTGACCTGGAAGAAGAGGAGTCCAAGGAGATTCCGAGTCCCAGGCTACTGGGGAAGAGGCAGGGACCAGGAGGTTAGGAGCAGGAACGGGTGCTGGAAGGAAGATGCCAGACCTCATTACTTCCATTAGAAGTGCACCAGGAGTGATGCTATTTCCTCAAGAGCATTTGGAAATGAAACTAAATAAACCAGATTATTCTGAGCAAATAAAGCCAGGAGTATCTGCCTGGAAACAATTTCAAAGGGAGGACCAAATTTCAGAAAGGTGAAATGCCAGTGCTCGGGCACAAAGCAGGGGTACCGAGGTGAGATGCTGTGCTGGGCACCCCCTCTGAGGGGCCTTACCCCTCTCGGCCAGCAGTGGATGGAGGCAGACGTGCCTGCCTGTAACACTGCCCTCCGTGCCTCCCCCATCCCTGCCCTCCATCTGTCACGGGACTCTGTAGCTCAGTTGAACATGGGACCCAAGCAGGAGAATGAGCTTGTTACCTGGCTCTGCCACAGCTCGTCTTGTGGCCCACTCTGGTGCTCTGTCTCCTCTCTGTAAAAGCAAGAAGTGGGATTACATTGTCTCTGAGGTTCTTCCCATGAATCCTTGAGTATTTCTGAATACCTTCTCAGGGACCAGAATCACAAATAGCGGAACCTTATCATAGGCACCTGAAGACTTGGTGAGGAGATGACCGAAAATCTGGGTAAGACAGGAGAGTTGCAGCTGGAGACTGTCTCTCTGCAGAGGATAAGCTGTGGGCTCTCAGCCAGGCACACCCAGATTTGAATCTGGTCTATTGCTTGCTGCTGGTGAGCCCTGGGTAAGGCGGTTTTAGAATAGAGCACAGCATATAATGAAGCAATACACTGAATTCTTCAGAAAATAAATCCTATAGAGCTCAACATGGGCTGATACAGTCCAGGAAGGCTTCTGGAGGAGGTGGGGTTGGGAGTCCTGTGAGTCTGTGTGTGGGCTTGGGCGTGGGTGGGGAATGACAAGAGTTAAGGCTCTGGGGCGGGAATAAGAAGCTACCTTCTCAGAGGGGCAGTGGGCCTGGCGGGATCAGAAGACCTGGAAGAGTGAGAATCAGGGGAGACTCAGTGCAGAAGAGGGTGGACCAGGAGGGCTCCTCGATGAGCTGCATCCATCTCTGGCTCAGCCAAATGCATTTTCCTGCTGCCCAATCCCACAGCTTTTGCAGAGGGTCAAGTAACCCCACCTTTCATCGTTATGTTGTTGTTGCTCTTCCTCCGAGTATACTCCATGGGCCAGGGGCCACTGGGACATGTCAATTTTGCTTAGGTCTGAGACAAAATATTTTTTTATTAATACAAGCATGTGATGAAAAAACTTCACTCAAAATGTTACATTTAAACACAAGATGTCAGAAAACGTTGCTTTGATTTGGATCCCTTGGGCCCTTTTGGAGGCTTGCCTCCAGCCTCCTCAGCCAGGAGCGAGGCTGCTCAGTTGGTCTTTATTCTCCCCCTTCACCCTCACCCTGGCCCTGAGAGGCTCCAGGATAGTCAAAGAGGCTGGCATCCCTGTGGCCTCCCCTCTGCCCTCAATGTGGAGCCCCAAGAAGTCCAGGGAGCCAGTGGGTTCTCCCTCTGCATCCAAATGTGGGGTTTCCCCCCTATTGGTCCACACTGTCTCCTAACGTGCTGCTGCACCTGGCACCTTCTTGCTCTCCTGCAATGATGCTCCGAGGGACTGATCTTGTCATATCACACTAGGGTCCATGCCAGTGGCCAGCGTCATGCTTGCAGCTCCCATTTGGGTTCAGTTCTGACTTGGTGGTGTGCACTCCGAACTCTGGCTTATTGAAGAAAGAAGCACATAGCTGAGCCAAGAGATTTGCCTCTCCCAAGCCCAAGCCATCTGCTGGAAGTGTGGAAGCCCTCTAGTGGATTCAGTTTTACCTAATCATTCATTAGAAATTCTAGAAAAGAAATATGTTTACTTGGTAATGAATTTACTCCGTATCCCTTACTCTGAACAGAAAGAAGTAAGAGTAAAATATAATTTTCCATCTGAAAACATGCTTTCCTATTTGTGTTCCTCTTACCTTATGAAAGAATATGAACTCTTTGCGGCAATTCTTCTTTTAAGAGAAACATTTTCCTAGGTACTGCCCTGCCAAGGAGGGCACATCTTCTGAAGAATGTAGATATTATAACACCAAACATGTTCTGATAATTCACATCAGCAACGAACTCAGTGGGCTTCATTGATAAGGGTTTTAACAATGTGCCCCCAACTCCAGATCCAGGAGTAGTAGGAAGGATGGTCACAGTCCCCTGGACACATGCAACTCATCTTGTACTTTTCAATTTATTGTTATTATTTTAATCATAAATATTTCTTATTATGAGATAACCAGGCCAAGAGCCTCAAAGTCCAAGCTAATGTAGGTGTCTTATCTGGGGTCTCACAAGCAGGGCCTCCCAATGCCCTGGTGTGACCTGTGTGGGTGCACCAGGCCCTGGAGGGGACTCGCCCTCCTCCGTCACTGAGGCACTGAGATCCAGCTTATGAGATACAGGATGAGCAGATGAAGCCTCCTTTAAGAAAACCAAGGAGCTGAAGAGCACTGCCTCTTTCTTCCAGACAGCTCCCTCCCACTGCCTGAACGACCAACAGCTGGGGATGGCATGGAGCTCAGCAGTCAGAGGGACTAACCTCAAACCAGGCCAGCAGCAGCTCGAAGGGGGCGTGATTTTCAGATGGTCCCAGGGAGCCCTGGTTGTTCCACAAAGCACCTCAGCATGGCTTATAGGGGGCACCCTGGCCCCTCCCATGCACACACACTCCATATCAGGGCACTTTTGCTCTCAATTGTTCTACTTCAGGCTGGATTTTAGGGATAGATATTTCACCCAAAATTGCTTAATCATCATTGGCATGATGACTAAAGCATTGACTTTGGACATAGACAAACTTTGTTTCAATCTCAGCTCCCTCCCCACTTGTGGTGTGACCTTTTGTATATCAAGAGGCCTCTCAGAACCTCATTCCTCTTACCTGGGAAACAAGGCAAATACCAGCTATTTTGCAGTGTTTTTGTGACAAATGAGAGAGAAAAAGCTATTTCCATAGTGCGTGGTACTGAGTAAATAATAAGTAAATATTAGCTACGGTCTTAATTAATATTTTTATGTCAGGCTTGCATTCACCCATTCATTTTTTCATTCAAAAACTATTTATTGAGTACCTTCTCTGTGACAAGAACTGTTTTATTAAATAATATTACCTGTAATAAATTATACCTATATTACAAGTATTGGTAAGAAATATTGAAGTGTTCATGTCCTTACTCCAAAAGAATCAATGCATATACAAATATCAAATCATTATGTTATACACCTGAAACTAATATAATATTATATGTCAATTATACTTCAAACAAAAATAAAAAAAATAAAGAAAAGAATCAGTACAGTGATACCACCAATAAATGCATGTCTCTGGCACATATGTAATATGTACGTGTGCTTCCCATGTCTGTGCACTTGTACCTCAGTGCACTCTGTCCTGGGTTTGGTGCCCTGTAGATGTGGGATACACACACTGAAGGATCACAGAGTTTGGCTGTGAAAATGGGATTGTAACAAATGGAGAGGTAAACACTACAGGACAAGCACAGACACTCAATAAGTCAGAGAGGGTTTCCTGGAAGAGGTGAGATTCAAGCTGGGTCTTTAAATGTCACTTTGTAGATATTACACATTGCTTGAGTGAGTCCATGCACATCCAGCATTCATCTTCCCTCCCAGCACCTGGATTTCTCTCAGGCAACCCCCTTTAACCCATCAGTCCACTTCATTCACCACAGTGATTGCTCCTGGGGTGGACACAAGTCCCAATCAGGGCTAATGAGAATGATGCCCGGGCTCATGCTGGTGTGGCTGGAAACAGAGACTCTCTTTCTTCTGGAGGTGCACAGGGAAGGACGTCAGCTTGGTTCCCTGGAGGTAGCTGCAGGAGAGTGAGCCTGGAAGGCAGAGGATAAAGCAGACCCACCCTGACCCAACACGGAGCCCAATACAGGCAACAAAGCAGGACTTGGCCTTGGACTACTCAGTTATTTCAGCAAACAAAATCCATCCAATTTGAGTGGGATTTTCTGAAACAGGAACTTTGAAAGACAGAGGCACAAAGAGTGTTTTAACAAACACTTCCCAGGGAAGAACGGGTGCAGGCCCTTAGCCAGGTGTATCTGAGGGAAGAATCTGTCTGGCTCTGCTCTGGTTCTCTTCTCTCTTGACTACCAGGTTCTGCTGGTCCCCACAGCTCAGCATTGAAGTTTCATTTCCATTTTACATAGTTCTAGTAATATTTCTAGTTAAATATTACTAGAAAAAATATATATATTACTAGAAAAAATCTATATATTCTTGGTCTCCTGTCATAAGTTTGATCTAAGTTTAGATTAGAGTAATTCTCAAGTGTATAACTTGTGTTGCCGCTGTTTGACTTCTTCCCAGACTCTTGCAGAAATAAGACTGACTGTGTCCATCATCAATCACTACCAGGAAAGGAAGCCCCCAACGGGATGTTTGCTGCTCTTAAGAGGGCTCAGCCCTGACTTATCCTCATATTTCCTGTCTTTGGTTTTTCCTCTTCTGTGTACAGGTTTGTCTCTCACAGTGGCAGGCAGGTGTTTACCTTTGTCACTTTTTTATAGTTAAAGAAATCCCCTGTGCGGGTCTGAGCAGAGAAGCCCCCTTCTGGTGGAAAGAAAGATAACATAACACTGTTCTGGAAATTGTGTGCTTCATGTTCAGCATTTCTCACTGGCTCTCACATCAACTACGTTGTTTATGCCTTTCCTTCCATCTGAAATGCCCTCTAGACCAACCCTTCCCACCATTTTCTAGGTCCTTAGGGACACGATGAAATCTTTCTTCCTCCAAGGATCATTTTCTACCCATGTTAAAAGAGAAATAACAGGACCAAGTGGAGTCATTTGCCCCCAAGACAGCAAATCAAGGCATAATTGCAGTTTCAACCTCTCCCAGGAATGTGATTTTTTTTTTTTGTGAGGAAGATTAGCCCTGAGCTAACATCCATTGCCAATCCTCTTCTTTTTGACTGACCCTGGGCTAACATCTGTGCCCATCTTCCTCTACTTTTTATGGGAAGCTGCCACAGTATGGCTTGATAACTAGTGTGTAGGTCCATGTCCGGGATCCGAACCTGTGAACCCCGGACCACCAAAGTGGAGCACGCAAACTTAACCACTATGCCACCAGGCCAGCTCAGGAATGTGATTTTTAAACAGTCAATTTGAAATTTCCTGATTAGCACTAGTGAGGTAGTCTGCACAATAAGACCTCTGCCTTCCCTTCTCCCACAAAAGATGACTTGGCCTGAAACAATCCTTTCTTTTATTTTGCTATTAACTTTCTTGTCCCACCATTATGCCTATAAAAACCTTCCATTTTGTACACCTCCTCAAAGTTTCTCTGTACTTGTTTGATGAGATTCTACCCAATGCACAAATCATTTAATAAAGCCAATTAGATCTTCAACTTTACCCAGATGAATTTTGTTTTTAACACCACATTCTGAGGTGGTGACCCTGCCTCTCTATTTGATACCCTTGTGCCCCCACCTGCCTTGTGGTTGGTGTGTATGCCTCCCTCACTAATTTATGAGATCTGGTAAGAACACTACTACTGACTCAGTCTCCTGGGACAATGTAGGTGGTTAACAAATGTGTGTTAAAATAAATTTAATTGAACCAAGCTTGAAGTAATCTAAAAACTGGCAGTAGGAAAGTAATCTAGTAAATTAACATCTCTAGACAGGTGTGGTTCCAGAGTTTATAGTGGGCAGCCAGCATTCAATGATTTGGTGCACTCTTTAAGGTTGAACTGTACACGAGCTTCACTGTCACTGTTGATGGCCTGAGCAGCATTAATAATTCAGATGCTGCATTTGGAGAGGATCGTGTGATGCCAGAGCTGGGGCAAAGGCAAAATGACTCAAACCTAGAGAAGAGGGGGGAAGAAAGGCTAGAACACAACTCTAATCTTGACTACTATTAAAAAATCTCCATCTATCAATTTTATATGCAGAGCATGTCAGACTCACAAATGAACCAGGGGAGATTTCTTCAATAGCAGCCAAGGAACGGATATAATTTATGTGGGGGATTGAAAGTGAAGCATTAAAAATTACAATTTTTTATTAATAATTTGGAGAATTTTTAAAACATTTGGGACAGCAATTTTGAAGGGTCACTGGGTATATTCATCACTGAAGTGGTTTCCCCAAGGCTTTGTGCTGTCTTGGTGCAGACAGAGCAGCATTTTCATGAAATCCTACAGTCTTAATGAAGGTAGAGCATCTTGGGAAAAGAAAGCAGTTTATATACAGATGTGGTGAAGAAGGAAAGAAAATGGATTGCGCTAGCTTCTCAAATCAACAAATATTTATTGTAAGCACCACACCTAGGTGCAGGCTGCTAAGCTGGGAGTTGGGAAAATAGAACCAGACCCAAGGCTCTGCCTCCCGAACCCCCCCAGGAGCTCACTGTGGGAAGCAGAAGATCAAGCAGGAATCTATCAAAAGATAAATAGTGATCTAAGTATCTACAGGACACTGGTGAACATGGAGAGGTAGAGAAGGCTGTTCCCTATCCACAACAGCTTACAGCATCCCTGGAAAATAGTTCACAAACCCACACACAATTACATCATAGAAGCTTGCTAGTAGCACAAGATAATGAAGAAGGGCATAGTGTGTGTACTACAGTGGTCACTAAATGAAATCGTTACTGAACCTGGTTCATTTTGCCCACTGCACAATTATGCCAATCACTGAGATGATGAGTTTGCAAAGAGAACGGTTTTAATCATAAGGCAGCCAAGTGAGGAGGTGGGAGAATCAATCTCAAATCCTCCTCCCTGAAAAATGAGGATTAGGGATATCTATGGGATGAAGGGTAGGGTGGTCTGAAGTGGGAATATATGATTGGAGGTAAGGAGAAGTGAGGTAATTGAAGATCCGCGCGAGTGTAGTCAAGCTTATGGCTCTTCACGGGATGCATCTTCACAAAATGGCAGCATTACTGTGATCTGAGTGTGGAGTTTTCAGCTCCTTGATGTCAAAGGGTCACCTATTGGTCAAGAGCACAGGCCCAGTTGATGACTTGGGGTCTTAATCAGCCTGAACTGGACAAAGAGTGGACTCTCAGTTCCTGAAAAACTCAAGCACTTATTACCATGGTGACCCACGCATCAGAGATGTTATCTATAGGGTGAGTTTTGGTAATGCATTATCTAGCTACTTTTGCAAACAGACAACTAACTGAGTATAATTAAAACAAGTTGGCCCCTGGTTTCAAAATCAGAAGATGGAACAAGTACTTCAGATTATGTCAATGGAACAACTTTGTTGAAGTTGACAAGAGATTTTCACATATTGAGGTATATGGGATTACTATTGTGGTTCACAGCTGATTCAACTTGAACTAAAGAAGTCTGACTTATGGATTCTCAAGCATACATTGTACATCTGTTTTAGTCATTAAAGTAAAGAGTGCATTAAACATTATCTCAAAGTAAAAGAATACACTCTCTTAAGATAAGAATGCACACTTCCCCTCCTACAACGCCACTATCGGTAATTCCCATATTAGTACTACTGAAGATAAGTTTCCTTTCCCAGACATCAGGGTCATGTTGACCTGCTAATTTGCAATTGAATACCTCTTTGAAACTTTGATGAATATATATCCTTGACATGTTTAATATATGTCTTTTGTTCTAAGAAGGTATAAGATGGTACTGAAAACCATGCTTCACAGGAATCCTTTCTGCCTTTGTGAAGACTGTCTTCCCAGATTATGGTCCTCACCCTGGCTCAAGTAAAGGTCACTTTATCTCTCTCATCTATGGATTGGTTATTGGTTATTTTGTTTCAACAAAGTCATAGAACCTGAGCTAAAGAGTGAAGAGCAGGTTGGGTGTAGACACAGGACAAAAAAGTCTGGAGGAGGCATCAGGCTTTGGGAAAAAGAGCACATGATGGCAAAGTGGAAACTTGAGGCTAGCACTAATCAGTATGAGTCATTGTCTTTCCTTAACAGAGACTCCATTTACCCATCCTTAAGATAAAACATTAGAGGCTCACTACGGGCAATTCCATTTCAGCATTCTATGAAATAGGTGATTGAAAAGTTGGATTTTGCAGGAGATGGAAGCAAAACAACAGAGAGACTAATTCAAGAAACATGACAGTAAGAGGAGTAGCACTATTTGCCCATAGGTACACAGACAGTCAAGCAGTGAGGTCTCTAATGGCTGGGACAGTGTCAACCTGGACTAATTTTACTCAAATATCTAGTGTAGTGTCAAGGATTCTTGTTTACATATCAAAAACTTTTTTTAAAAGAATTAGTATGGCAAAAAGTTAAATTTTAAAATACAGGTTTTGGCTAGATTACCGTAGTTTTCTAATGCTCAACTCAAGAGTCTAAGATTTTTTTTCTATGCAAGATAATTTCTGAGACAGGCTGGTGACTGGATGACATAATAATTTGGGAGTAAGCATGCCAGAAGTTTATCATTTCACTCACTTATGACTATTTTAACCTTTAAACAATGTTCAAGTATAACTTGCAAATATTAAATATCAAGTTAAGAAAAACAAAAAATAAAGGATAGAAAAAGATATATCAGGAAGAATATTAATGAAAAGAAAATGATTTAATGAAATAAATTTTAGGGCAAAAGGCAATTGTTCTTGAGAAAAAGTGTCCTTAAACATGATAAAAGACTAATTCACCAGAAAACTATAGCAATCCAGAGCCTATAGGTATCTAATAAGATAGTTTTTAAGTATATAAAAATAAAACTGACAGAATTACAAGGAGAAATTGAAGAATCAAAATATATAGATGTGAGTATTTAACTCACATCTCAGAATCTGAGAAATTGGTTGTATAAAAAAATGAGTAAAAATACTAAACAATATAATGAGTGATATAATGGACATAAAGAATGGTTCAAACAGTAATTAGAAAAATGCCACATTTTCAAAAATAGACCACATACAAAGCAAGGGTAATCAGATTTTAAATAGTTTACATATTTTCCTGGGTATAATATATAAAATTAAAAATCAATGACAAAAAGTCAGTAAAAAAATACCCTTCACATTTCTTTGGAAATATGAAAAGATAATCAAATCAGTTTATTGCTCAAAGAAGCAATCCTAATGGAAATTACGAATTAGTGAGAATTCAACAATATTTTATTAGATATTATATATATATATACAGATTCCTAAAGAAAGTATTAATGAACTAAATTTAATTACTAGTTTAGTTGTATATATTAGAAAAGAAGAAAGATTATCCAAGCTTGAAACTCAAAAGAATAGTAAAAGGACAAAAAACAAAACTTAAAACGTGGAAACAGGGAAGAAAATGAGATGAATGAAAGTTTATGAAGTAGAAAATAAATAAATATTAAAGAAGATTATGAAAAATAAAAGTTTATGCTATATAAAAAGACTAATAACGGGGACAGATTCTAAAAATAAAGAGAAAGAAGAAATAATACTAGGAATAAACAGGAGCTATAACTATAAATATAAAGAAATTTTTAAGTTATAAGATATATACACTATTTCATACCACTTAATTTGAAAACTATAAAAATGACCAATTTATTAGAAAAAATACACCTTATAAATAAATCAAAAATAGATGGCACTATCTGAATAGATTTCTAACCTTGAAAGAAATTGTATGAGTTAATCAGTAGTCTTAAATCTACTTACCAAATTTTAACAATAAGCATCAGGCTGAGGCACTTTTAGGAAGAAATTCTACCAAATATTCAAGAAATTTCTATCTAAAAATACTTTCCCAGGACTTATATTTCCAATCAAGGTGGAGTAACAGAGACTGAATTTACTTTTTCAGCTGAAACAACTACTAAACTGGACCAAATACATAAACTATAGTTTTCAAGACACTGCATCAAAGGACAAGGATCCTTGAGAGATGGAAAATGAATGAGATAAACCCTACAGTTCATCCAGCTTATGACATTGAGAGAGTTTCCATGGCACAGGAGGGAAGAACCCTAGTGGAGCCCAGTACACCCCCGCGTAGAGGAGATGGAGCTGAAAATATGGGGAGACCAAGGTAGATAGATTTTGAAGGATATAGCACTGGAAAGGACAGAGCTGCACATGGAGAGAGAACCCCAGAGATATGCAGAGGGTCCCTAACATGTGTTCAACAAGGTACTGATCAGTACATATGGTTCTTTTCTGGGGCTGGAAAAGAACTACCCCAAAGGATTAGAAGAAAATCTTCAACACAAACACAAAACCAAGAATAAAGCTTGTTTCCCACAGGCAGACTGGAAATTCCAGAATGCATAGATCATTGGATAGAATTCTCAGAAAAATCCTGTCTCAGTAATGAGCAATAATCAACTCTAGACTGAACACTGCTCTGGACTCATGTAAAACATATTCAAAGAAAAAGTTGAAAGGATAAAACTGTTTCAAACTATGTTACAGTGTCCCAAAACACAGTTCAATAAGACTAATAGGAATACAAAAATATCCAGGAACTAACAACATAAAATTCTCCATATTTATCATCTAATCAAAACCCCAAGATGAAAAGAAAAATCAATCCAGTGAAATCAAGCTAGAACTGATACGCATGTTAGCTGACAAGAACATAAGGGCACTTATTATAACATATGTTATAAAGGTAACATATGTTACCTTTATATGCATATGTTTAAAAAGGTAAGTTGAAACATAGGTATGCATATGTTTAAAAAGGTAAGTTGAAACATAGAAGACATAATAAAGACCAAAACCAAACTTACTGAGATGAAATCTATATCACCAGACAAGAAAAATATATGGATACTCCAGTTTCAGATGTGATATGGAAAGAGCTTGGAAGTTATCACTCTCATCCTTACAACAAGAAAAAAGTGGAACAAACCAAAAAAACAGTGAATTTTCTTGGACCTATCAGAGAATCAAGGTCACAGAGAAAATCACAACCCCCAAATTTGGAGAGACAGGTGAATGCAGAGATTCATAGCTGAGATCAGCTTATGCTGCTTGAGTCATAAACTTGTAGGAACACTTAAATGATAATTTGACAAATTTCTGGAGGCTGAGTGCAAAACTTCTGGGGCCATGGTATTAGGGAGGGGCCCATACTTTCATAGGTTTTACCTCCAGAAGCCTCATCAAGTTGTCACTGTAAAGAGTTAAGAAAATCATTTGTGTCTCTGGCAGTGGGAAGGGAAAGCAATCATTTTGGTATATATCCAGTGTGTTCTCCATAACAAAGCCCTACTCTTCATAAGAAAGACTTTACTGGAGCCTTATTCCATGTAGGGAGAAGGATATTTACACAACTTGAGCCCCTTTTAGCCTTCCTACCTAACCTAAAGGAGAAAGGAAAAAACAACTAAGACACATTCATGTAGGTGTCAACCCAGGGACACAGTCCCACTAAAAGACTGAGATTTAATCATAAGATTATGGGACACTTTCCCATTCCCACTTTTTACCACTACATTAACAGCTTTCCAGTATAACAGCAATGGCTTACAGATAAAAGAGTGGCTCAGATTTTATTTAACAAAGAATTCTTAGGGAAACTCAAAAACTACAGGAAAGACAAAAAGAAAAACACTAGAGTAATTTAAAGCCCCTGGCCCTACAACTACAGCAAACATTAGGAAACAGCCTAACTCCTAGTCAGATTAAAATAAAACCTTATACAAAAGACCTATTTACCTCAAATCCTATTATCCTATATGTCATATCTGGCTTTCAACAAAAAAAATTACAAAGCATTCTAAATTTTAGACAAGAAAAATCATAGTCTGAAGAAGCCATGCAACCACCAGAACCCGATTCAGATATGACACAGATTTTGGAATGGTCACACAGGGAATTTAAAATAACTATGATTAATGTGCTAAAAGCTATAATGGAAAAAGTAGATAATGTGCAAAAACAGGTGGGTAATGTAAGCAGAGAGATGAAAACTCTAAGAAAGAATCAAAAGGAAAGATTAGGAATCAAAAACACTGTAACATAAATGAAAAATACAATTGATGTACCCATTAATAGACTAGACTCAGCCAAGGAATGAATCAGTGAATTTGAAGAGATATCAATATGTCAATAGAAACTTCTCAAACTGAAGTTCAAAGAGAAAAAAGAATAATGAAATATATATCCAAGAACTGTGGGGCAATATCAAAAGGTGAAATATACACATAATTGAAATACCAGAGATAAGAGAGGGGATGAAGCAAAAGAAAATTTGATGTAAAAAGAACCAAGAACGTTCCTAAATCAATAGCAGACACCAAACCACAGATTCACAAACTCAGAGAACACTAAGCAGGAAAAATACCAAAAAATCTACATGTAGGCATATTGTATTCAAAAGTCAGAAAGATCACTGTGGAGAAGGGAAGGGGGTCTATGGGGAAACTTACTTATAAAGGATAAAAGTTAAGAATTACAGTGGATTTATTAAAAACCATGAGGGTAAGAGGAGATTGAAGAGAAATATTTAAAACATTAAAAGAAAAAAATCCACCAACCTAGAATTCTACATCCAGCAAAAGTATTCTTCAAAAGTGAGGGAGAAATAGAAAGCTTCCAAACAAACACTTAGGGAATTCATCACTAGGAAATCAGCCCTGCAAAAATTGTTAAAAGAAGTTCTTTAGGGAGAAGGCAAATTATATAGATCAGAACCTCAGAACAACATATTATGTGATTATCTTATGTATTAGTTTCCTAAGGCTGCTGTAACAAAGTACCACCAACTCCATGGCTTAAAACAACAGAAATTTATTCTTTCACAGTTCTGGAGGCTAGAAGTCCAAAATCAAGGTCAGTAGAGCCATGCTCCTTCTAAAACCTGTAGGAAAATCTTTCCTTGCCTCTTCCTAGCTTCTGGTGGTTTGCCAGAATTTTTGACATTCTTGTGCTTACAGCTGCATTACCCTACTCTCTGCCTTTGTCATCACATGGCATTCTTCCTGTGTGTATCTGTCTTCACAAGGCTGTATTCTTACGTGAACACCAGTCATATTGGCTATAGGGACCACCCTAATCCACTATGACCTCATCTTAACTAATTAAATCTGCAACAACACTATGTCCAAATAAGGCCACATTGTGAGGTACTAGGGGTTAGGTCTTTAACATATCTTTCATGGGGAGACATAATTCAACACTATAGCATTGCATATAGATAAATGAAATGAATAATAGCAATGTTGTAAGGGACAGGAGGGAAGAAATGAGAATACTCTATTTTAAAGTACCTGTACTACCCATGAGACAGTATAGTGTTACAGAAAGTAGACTTAGATCGGCTCTAAAAATATATATTGCAAGTTCTAAGGCAACCGCTAAAACAATTTTTAAAAGGGATATAATTTATATGCTAAGAGAAGAGAAAAAAATGAAATCATATAAAATACTTGATTAAAACCAGAAAAGGAAGAAAAAGAGAGGAAGAACAAAAAACAAAAAGTAAGTGGTTATAAACATGGTAGATATTAATCCAACTACATAAAATAACTACTTTAAATGTTAATAGTCTAAATATACAAATTGAAAGACAGAAATTGAAAGTCAGAGAGAATTTTAAAAACCAACTAAATATTCTCTACGAGAAACTTACTTTAGACATAAAGACACAGATAGGTTAAAAGTAAAAGAGTGGAGGAATATATACCATGCTAATACTAAGAAAAGAAAGCTGGAGTAGATATATTAATTGAAGAGAAAGCAGACTTCATAACAAGGAACATTATCAGTTGTAAAATGGGACATTACATGATAAACGTGTCAGTTCTCCAAGGAGATCTAATAATCTTTACCATGTATGCACTTAACAGAGTGTAAAAACGTATGAGGAAACACTGAAAAACTACAAGGAGGAAGAGATAAATTCACTATTATAGCTGGAGATTTCAACATCCCTCTTTCAGTAATTGATAGCTCGAACAGGCAGAAAATCAGTAAGGATAGAGTTGACTTTGACAATACTATCAATCAGCTTGATCTAATTGAAATGTATGGAATATTGTATTCAACAATAGCAGAACATACATTCTTCTCAAGCTCACACGGAACTGAACAAAGATAGACCACATTCAGGGTTACAAAACACAACTTAACTGTAAAAATAAATCCAACTACATTTGATATTTGCTAACATCTTGTAAGCCTCACCCCTCTTTCTTTCTCATCTGCACTAGATCTGGGAAAACTGATAAGAAATCCCAGATATTCTCTCCTTTAGTGCCAGTGGGAGTTTTAAACTATGCAAACCCCTTCCAACATAAGAACCATCATAATAGCCTTACCTGAGCAAGCCCCAAATTGGATAAACAGAAAAAAATCTGTGTCAAGACATATCATAATTAAAATTCTGAAAACTAAAGAAGAGTTTAAAAAATCAAGAGAGCAGCCAGGATTAAATGACCTATTATGAGAGAACACTAATTTGAATTACAGCAGATTTCTTATCTGAAACCATGGAGGCCAGAATAAAGTGGCACAGTATTTTTCAAGTGCTTATAGCAAAGAACTGTCCATTCTGAATTCTATATTCATAAAAATATCTTTCATAAATGAAGAGGGAGGAATAAAGATCTCAATTCAGCAGCCTAACCTTAAGAATCTAGAAAAGGAAGACCAAATTAACTCAAAAGCAAGCAGAAGAAAGGAAACAGAGATTAGAGTAGAAAGAAACAAAATAAAAGTAGAAAGCAATAGAGAGAAACAGCAAAATCAAAAATTGTTTTTTGAAAAGATCAAAAAATTGATAAACATTTAGCTACACTGATGAAGAAAAAGGAAAGAAGAAACAAATTACTAAAATCAGGAGTGAAAGAGGGAGCATTACCATCAATCTTACAGAAATAAGAAGTATTATAAGAGAATACTATGAACAATTGTATGACAACATAAATAACTGAGATAAAATAGAAAGACACATACTACCAAGTATGATTCAAGAAGACACAGAAAATCTGAATAGATATATAACAAGTATATAGAATGAATTAGTTACAAAACATTTCCCCATAAAGAAAAACCCAGGAAAAGATGACTTCACTGGAGAATTCTAACAAACATTTAAAGAAGAATTAACAATCCTTCATAAGCTCTTCTAAGAATAGAAGAAAAGGAAACACATCCTAATGTATTTTATGATGCCAGTATTACCCTGATAACAAAACCAGCCAAAGATATCACTGGAAAATGCACCTATAGACAAATAGCCTTTATGAATATAGATGTGAAACTCATTGACAGAATACTATGAAATAAAATCCAGCAGTATATAAAAAAATTGATATGTCTTGACCAGTTGGAGTTTACCCCAGGAATGCAAGGTTCATTCAACATACAAAACTCAATCAATGTTATACGTAATATTAATAGAGTAAGGGAAAAAAACACATGATCAATAGAGACAGAAAAGTCATTTGGCAAAACCCAGCATCTTTTCATAATAAAAATACCAAAAAAGTAGGAGTAGAAGGGAACTTCTCCAACCTGAAAAAGGACATCTATGAAGAAAACACAGCTAATATTATACTTAATGGTGAGGGACTAAAATCTTCCCCTTATATTAAAAAAAAGTAAATGATATTTACTCTAGCCACTTCTATTCAACATTATATGACGATATGCTAGCCAGGTCTATTGAACAAGAAAATAAAATAAAAGTTATTCAGAATGTAAGAAGAAAAAAAGCAAGGCTATCTGTATTTGCAATGACACAAACTTATAGAGAAAAATCCTTTAAAATCACCTCAAAAGATTAAAGCTAATAAATGAATTCAATAAGATTGTAGGAAACAATATCAATATACAAAATCATTTGCATTTCTATACACCACAATGAAATATCCAAAAATTAAATTAACAAAAAAATTTCCAAGTACAATATCATAAAAAATCATAACACAATTAGGAACAAATTCAACCAAAGAAATCCAATCATAACACAATTAGGAACAAATTCAACAAAAGACGTACACCAGAAACTGCAAAACATTGCTAAAAGAAATTGACTAAGACCTTAAAAATGCAAAGATTTCTTGTGTAATAGATTAGAAGACTTAATATTGGTTAAGATGGTAATACTTCCCAAACTGATTTAGAGATTTGACACAATACCCATCAACATTTCAACTGCCATTTTTAAAACAATTGGCAAGCTTATCCTAAAATTCATATGAAATTGCAAGAGAATAGCCAGATACCTAGGGAATAGCAAAGAAACAACCATAATAACTGAAAAAATATTGAAAAAGAAAAAAAGTTGGAGTACTCACACTTCCCAATTTCAAAACCTACTATAAAACTACAGTAATACAGAAAATATGGTGCTGGCATGAGGATGGAAATATAGATCACTATGAAGTTTTCGAGGATCCACAAATAAGTCTATACATTTATGGTCAATTGATATTGACAAGCATGCCAAAACCATTCAAGGGGATAGAGTAGTCTCTTCATCAATCAGTGGTGGTAGAACTGAATATCCCCATGCTAAAGAATGAATTTGGACCCCCACCTCACACAATATGTGAAACTTAACTCAAGATGCATCAAAGACCCAGATGTAAGAGCTGAAACTATAAGTGCATTAAAATAAAACAAGATATTAATCTCTGTGATCTTGGCTTATGTAGAAGTTTCTTAGATATTACAATAAATGTGTAAATAGCCAAAGAAAAATAGACAAGCTGGGCTTCACTAATATTGAAAAATTTTATGCATCAAAAATATCATCAAGAAAATAATGATACAACCCAAGACATGGAAGAAATTATATGCAAACTATTTATTTGAAAAGTGTCTAGTGTCCAAATATATAAGATCTCTTACAACTGAATAATAAACAAACAAAATTTTTTGATAATTTCAATATACATTTCTTCAAGGAAAATATACAAATGACCAATAAGTACATGAAAAGATGCTCAATATCATTAGTCCTTAAGAACACGCAAATCAAAGCCACAATAAGATATCAGTTCTTATTCTTTAGAATGACTTTAATTAAAACAAAAAATAAATAATAATGGGTCTTGGTAAAGGTATGGAGAAATTGGAATCCTTACATGTGGCAGGTGGGAAAGTAAAATGGTTCAACGCTGGGGAAAACATTTTGGCAGTTGCTCAAAAAGTTAAACGTAGAGTTACCATAGAACTCGTCAATTTCATTCCTAGATACAAACCGAAAAGAAATGAAAACATGTTTTCATATAAAAACATGTATAGGAGCATTATTTATAATAGCTGATAAGTGGAAATAACCCAAATACCCAACAACTGAAGAATGGATAAATGAAATGTGGTTTATTTATATAGTGGGTATTATTCAGCCATAAAAAGGGAAAGTACTGGTATATGTTACAACATGGATGAATCTTGAAAACATTATGCCAAGTGAAAGAAGCCAGATACAAAAGGCCACATATTATGATTCCAGTTATATAAAATCCACAATATGCCAATCCTTAGAGACAGAATATAGATTAGTGATTATCAGGTGCTGTTTGAAGCAGTGAATGAGTAGACTGTTAATGCGTAAGGGATTTCTTTGGAAAGTGATGAAAATATTCTGAAATTAGATAGTAGTGAGGTTGCACAACTCTGTGAATGCACCAAAAAACACTGAATTTTACAGTTTAAAATGGAGAATTTCTTGGAATGTTAATTATATCTCAAGAAATAATAAATAAATAATAAAAAGATAAGAAGAGGACATAAATATGATCTCAGATGAAGGAAAACTAAAAGAATTTGCTGCTAGAAAAAAATGAAATTTCCAGAAAAGTTTTTGTAGACATACACGAACTTATTAAATATATATGGAAAATCAAAGGACCTATGGTAGCTAAAACATTTTTTAAAAGAAAAAATTGAAGGGGTTTTTTGACCCAAAATTAGGGCTTACTATTTAGCAACAGTAATCATGATAGTGTGGTACTGGCAGAGATATATATACATATAGATTAATGGAACAGAACAGAACATCAGAAATAGGCTGATACAAATGTGCCTAACCAATTTTTTACAAAGTTTCAAAAGCAGTTCAATGGAGGAAGAATAGACTTTTCAAAAAAGGGTGCTGAAGCAATTGGACGTCCATAGGAAAAAAAAAAAAAAAAAAGCATGTGCTTAAATGGAACACACAAAACTATAACTCTTTTAGAAAGACATAGGAGGAAATTTTGGGGATCTAAAGTTAGATAAAGAGTCATTTAACTTGACACAATAAGAAAAATTAAATTGGGTATCATCAAAATTAAAAACCTTTGATCTGTGAATGGACTTATAAAAATAATGAGAGAATAAGCCACAGACTGGGAGAAAATACTTTCAAATGATATATCCTAGAAAAAGACTTGTGTATAGAGGATATGAAGATCTCTCAAAACCCAACAGTAAAAAAACAAACAATCCAGTTAGAAAATGGGCAAAATACAGGAGGAGACATTTCCCCAAAGAGGATATACAGATGGCTAATAAGCACACGAAAAGATGTTCGGTATCATTAGCCATTAATGAAATGCAAATTAAAACTGCAATGAGTATATGTATATCAAATCAACACATTGTATACCTTATATATGTACAATTCTATTTGTCAACTATACCTCAATAAAACTGGGAAAAAAATTTAAAAACCACAATGAGATATCTCTTTATACTGATCACAATGTCTTAAAAAAAAATAGAGCACCAAATGCTGGTGAGGATGCAGAGAAATGACCACTCATACATTGCTAGACAGAATGTCAAATAGTACAGAAATGCTGGAAAAGTGTTTGGCAGTTTAAAAAAAAAAAAAAACTACTTGTCATATAACTGAACTCTTTGTCATTTATCCCAGAGAAATGAAAACTAATGTTCACACAAAAACCTGTACATGAATATTCAGAACAGTGTTATTCATAATAACCAAAAACTGTTGACAACTCAAATGTTCTGTGAGGGATGAATGGTTAAACAAATTGTGATACATTTATACCATAGTGGATTACTTAGCAATAAAAGAAAAGACATGAGCTATTTATACACACAACTACTTGGATAAACTTCAAGGAAATTCTGCTGAGGGAGAACAACTAATCTCAAAATGTCACATACAGTATGATTCCATTTGTATAACAATCTCAAAATAATAAAATTGTAGAGATAATGAGCAGAGTAGTGGTTGCCATGGCTTAGGGATGAGGAGTAGTTGGGTGGGTGTGTCCATTAAGGGACAACAGGAAGGAGCTCCATGGTGATGTAACAGCCAGGTTTCTTGACTATGGTGGTGGCTGCACAAATCTACATGTCATATTGTTGCATAAACACACATACAGTGATGTAAAACTTGTAAAATCTGAATAAGCTATGTGGATTGTACCAAAGGTAGTATCCTGGTTCTAATATTATACTATAATTATACAAGATGTCACCATTGAGAGAAACAGAGAGAAGGATAAACGGGATCTCCCAGCACAATTTTTGTAACGTCTTATGAATCTATATTTCAAAATAAAAAGATTATTTTTTAAAAAGGGAGTAGACTAATGATAAGCTCAAAAATATGGATGAATCTCATAATAATTATGTCAAATGAAAAGAGACAGACAAAAATGAGTACATACTCTATGACTCATTTCTATAAAATTATAGAAAGTCTAAATTAATCATTAGTGATAGAAAGCAGAGCAGTGGTTGCCTGTGACCAAAGACAAGGGGTCTCAGAGGAGGGAATTGAAGGTGGAACCATTACAGAGACAAGAGGAAATTTTGTGTGGTCATTGATATATTCATTATCTTGTATGTAGCGACAGTTTCAAAGGGAAAACATATGTCAAAAATTATCCGATGGTACACCTTAAATATGGGTGATTTGTTGAATGGCAATTATACATCAATAAAACTGTTAGAAAAAAAGAAACTATTGCAGATATTAGAAGAAATAAAACAGAAAATCCCCAGCTACTTTCAAAAGACTAGTATAATTCTGATACTAAAATCAAAGATAGCAGTTTCCAGTTCAAGATGGCCATGTAGGAAGATCCTGAACTCACCTCCTCCCACAGACACATTGAATCTACAGCTACAAATGGAATGATTTCCTCTGAAAAAAAACACTAAAGTTTAGCTGAGCAACTCCTATATGTCAGGCAAATGAGAAAAAATCCTACATAAACTTAGATACGAGAAGCTGAGACACAATTTTGCCATAAAACCCACTACCACCATTGCAACCCCTATTGGGAAATGACTTGAAATCTGGAGCTTCTCCCTGAAGAGCAAGGGTTTGAACCCCACATTGGGCACCCCAACTTATTAAGACCTGCACCTAAAGGATGAGCCCCCAAAACACGTAGCTTTGAAAACCAACTGGGCTTGTCCCTAAGACCCACAAAGCTACAGGAAACAGAAATTGTTCTTGAGCACTCGGACTCACTCGCCTCAGGGCCCAACACAGAGGCAGCTAATTGAGAGGATTCCCAGACTCTTACTGCCCAAGGTGGGTCATCTGCCCACTGCAAAACATGCCAATAGTTGAGAGGCAAGGTTGTAGGAGAGAAAGAGTTTTATTATAGCTTGCTGGCAAGAGGGAAGAGGCTAACTCATGTCCGAAAGAACCGTCTTCCAGAACAAAGACTACAGGCCAGTTACATAGGGGCTAGTCTCCTGGTGTGGGAGGCGTCTAGTCTTAGTTCCTGATAATATTTTGTTTTACTGGATAGGCATCAGAGATCAGAGCAAAGCCATATACCATGATTTAGTTTAAAGATAATAAGAATAAAATCTTTAATATGTGTAGTAAAGATTACTGTTTATGTGAGTGGCACCAATAACTCCCCACTGTCGGTTGTAATCCAGCATAATCATATTCTGGTAATGGGAACAGAGAAGAATTGTCATATGTCTGACTACTTCCTGCTGAGAGGGGTTGGCATAGGGAGACCATCAAATGAAAGAGTCACTCGTGTTTTGCCACCTTGACTCTGGAGAGGGAGTTGTCGAGTCACTGATGCAGAAAGTATAGATATTAGTTTAGAAACACTTTTGACCCCCAGCTTAATTATAATGAATAGCCAGAGTTGCCACACCACATCTTTCAGTTGTCGTTGATGATGGCTATCAGCATAGACTCTCTGCCAGGGGTCATCACATTCCTAAGGAACTCAAAAGAACAACATTATCAACTTATAGCAGCTGGGAGGGGCCATAAAATCTACAGAGCATATATATGTCCTGGAGGGTTCATATCCAGCTGGGTTAGTTAATCAGAGGTCATTCAAAGTTACAATATGGTTTCTTTTTTACAACATGGTTTCCCTTACGTCAACCTTGTGCTGAGCTTGTATCAAGACTTTATGAGAAAGGCTTTTTGCTTATCTTACAGGGTTAGCCTTAGGGGCAGACATCTAATTTAACACACATCTAGGGGCTGGGATACTCTCCAGGGACAGAAGTTGGCGGGTGTCATCTTTGCACTCTCCGTCTGCCTCACACCAACTCACTAGTATCTCTGGAGAGGAGCTGGTACCCCTCTCTGGCACTTCAATTTTTGTGGCTACTGCCCAGGGGACATCTCTGGATCACCTGGCTCTGGTAGCCAGTGGGGCTTATGCTTGAGGGTCCTACAGGGCTGTAACGAATAGAGAAAGAGTTTTTAAATGGCTATGACTGCCAGGGCACAGCAAGAGGCAAGTCAGAGGAGCGCAGTCTTTTTGTGAAAAAAGCCTATTAGTTTGTTTTCATAGCTGCTGTCTAAGGCTCAGGCTTGTAATTAAACACACATCCAAGGGCTGACTCTCATTCTTTCCAGAGACCTTGGAGGGTAGGCACTATTTTCACTCTCCTTGTGTGGTGCTAGTTCTCCCAAAGAGGAGTTTTACATGGGTCTAGTGCCCTAGTTTTTACGTCTTCTGGCTCAATGTCCCTGAGTCCCACAGAACTGTAATTGGTTGGCTGGCTTGTTGGTTAGCTACCTCCCCCAGGCCACTGCACAGACAACAGACCGAAACACACTCCAAGCCTTTCTATGAAAGAGGCCTATTTGCTTCTCCAGGGGCAGGCCTGTGGTTTGCACATACCTAAGGTTTTATAAAAAGGCTCTCAAGGAACAGAGGCTGGTGAATGTAGTGATCTTTGCACTCTCCCTCTGCCTCACTCCAGCTTGCTGGTATCTCCCAGAGTTTATACCCTTCTCTGCTGCCCTGATTTTGGTGACTGCTGCCAGGGCACACTTCTAGATCTCCTGACTCTGGAGGCCTTACACTGTGGGCCCACAGTACTGTAACCAATGGAGAAAGAATTCTTTTTTTTTTTATTATTATTATTATTTTTTTTATTGATATTTTAATGGTTTCTAACATTGTGAAATTTTGGGTTGTACATTTTTGTTTGTCCATCACCCCATATATGACTCCCTTCACCCCTTGTGCCCACCCCCCACCCCCACTGCCCCTGGTAACCACAGTCCAGTTTTCTCTGTCCATGTGTTGGTTTATATTCCACATATGAGTGAGATCATACAGTGTTTGTCTTTCTCTTTCTGGCTTATTTCACTTAACATAATACGCTCCAGGCCCATCCATGTTGTTGCAAATGGGACGATTTTGTCTTTTTTTATGGCTGAGTAGTATTCCATTGTATATATATACCACATTTTCTTAATCCAATCGTCAGTCGAGGGACACTTAGGTTGCTTCCACTTCTTGGCTATGGTGAATAATGCTGCAATGAACATAGGGGTGCATAAGCCTCTTTGGATTGTTGATTTCAGGTGCGTTGGATAGATTCCCAGTAGTGGGATGGCTGGATCATAGGGCATCTCTATTTTTAATTCTTTGAGGAATCTCCATACCGTTTTCCATAGAGGCTGCACCAATTTGCATTCCCACCAGCTGTGTATGAGGGTTCCTGTTTCTCCACATCCTCTCCAACATTTGTTGTTTTTTGTCTTGGTGATTATAGCCGTTCTAACGGGCGTGAGGTGGTATCTTAGTGTTGTTTTGATTTGCATTTCCCTGATGATTAGTGATGTTGAGCATCTTTTCATGTGCCTATTGGCCATCTGTATATCTTCCTTGGAGAAGTGTCTGTTCATTTCCTCTGCCCATTTTTTGATCGGGTTGTTTGTTTTTTTGTTGTTCAATTGTGTGAGTTCTTTATATATTATGGAGATCAACCTCTTGTCAGATGTATGTTTTGCAAATATTCTCTCCCAGCTGGTTGGTTGTTTGTTCATCTTGATTCTGGTTTCATTTGTCTTATAAAAGCTCTTTAGTCTGATAAAGTCCCACTTGTTTATTTTTTCTTTAGTTTCCCTAGTCTGGGTAGGCATGTCATCCGAAAAGATTCCTTTAAACCCAATGTCAAATAGTGTGTTGCCTATATTGTCTTCTATGAGTTTTATAGTTTCAGGTCTCACCTTCAGGTCTTTGATCCATTTTGAGTTAATTTTTGTGAATGGCGATAGCACATGGTCCACTTTCATTCTTTTGCATGTGGCTGTCCAGTTTTCCCAACACCATTTATTGAAGAGACTTTCCTTTCTCCATTGCATATCCTTAGCACCTTTGTCGAAAATTAGCTGTCCGTATATGTGTGGTTTTATTTCTGGGCTTTCAATTCTGTTCCATTATGTGTGGTTTTATTTCTGGGCTTTCAATTCTGTTCCATTGATCTGTGTGTCTGTTTTTGTACCAGTACCATGCTGTTTTGATTACTATTGCTTTGTAGTATGTTTTGAAGTCAGGAATTGTGATGCCTCCTGCTTTGTTCTTTTTCTTTAGGATTTCTTTAGCTATTCGGGGTCTTTTGTTGCCCCATATAAATTTTAGTATTCTTTTTTCTATTTCTGTGAAGAATGTCATTGGGATTCTGATTGGGATTGCATTGAATCTGTAGATTGCTTTAGGTAATATAGACATTTTAACTATGTTTATTCTTCCAATCCACGTGCATGGGATATCTTTCCATTTCTTTATGTCATCGTAGATTTCCCTCAATAATGTCTTGTAGTTCTCATTGTATAGGTCCTTCACCTCCTTGGTAAGATTTATTCCTAGGTATTTTATTCTTTTTGATGCAATTGTAAATGGTATTATCTTTTTGAGCTCTCTTTCTGTTAGTTCATTATTAGCATATAGAAATGCAACTGATTTTTGTAGATTGATTTTGTACCCTGCAACTTTGCTGTAGTTGTTGATTGTTTCTAATAGTTTTCCAACAGATTCTTTAGGGTTTTCTATATATACAATCATGTCATCTGCAAATAGTGAGAGTTTCACTTCTTCGTTACCTATTTGGATTCCTTTTATTCCTTTTTCTTGCCTAATTGCTCTGGCCAAAACCTCCAGTACTATGTTGAACAGGAGTGGTGAGAGTGGGCAGCCCTGCCTCGTTCCTGTTCTCAGAGGAATGGCTTTCAGTCTTTCCCCGTTGAGTATGATGTTAGCTGTGAGTTTGTCATATATGGCCTTTATTATGTTGAGGTACTTTCCTTGTATTCCCATTTTATTGAGAGTTTTTATCATAAATGGATGTTGTATCTTGTCAAATGCCTTCTCTGCGTCTATTGAGACGATCATGTGGTTTTTATTCTTTGTTTTGTTGATGTGATGTATCACGTTGATTGATTTGCGGATGTTGAACCATCCCTGCGTCTCTGGTATAAATCCCACTTGATCATGGTGTATGATCTTTTTAATATATTGTTGTATTCGGTTTGCCAATATTTTGTTGAGGATTTTTGCATCAATGTTCATCAGCGATATTGGCCTGTAATTTTCTTTCTTTGTATTGTCTTTGTCTGGTTTTGGTATCAGGGTGATGTTGGCCTCATAGAATGATTCAGGAAGTGTTCCATCTTCCTCTATTTTTTGGAATAGTTTGAGGAGGATGGGTATTAAATCTTCTTTGAATGTTTGGTAAAATTCACTGGAGAAGCCATCTGGTCCTGGACTTTTATTTTTTGGGAGGTTTTTGATTACTATTTCAATCTCTTTACTTGTGATTGGTCTATTCAGATTCTCCATTTCTTCTTGGTTCAATTTTGGGAGGTTGTATAAGTCTAAGAATTTATCCATTTCTTCTAGATTGTCCAATTTGTTGGCATATAATTTCTCATAGTATTCTCTTATAATCCTCTGTATTTCCATGGTATCCGTTGTAATTTCTCCTCTTTCATTTCTAATTTTATTTACTTGAGCCTTTTCTCTTTTTTTCTTAGTTAGCCTGGCTAAGGGTTTGTCTGTTTTGTTTATCTTCTCGAAGAACCAACTCTTTGTTTCATTAATCCTTTCTACTGTTTTTTTGGTCTCAATATCATTTATTTCTGCTCTGATTTTTATTATTTCTCTCCTTCTGCTGGCTTTGGGCTTTGTTTGTTCTTCTTTTTCTAGTTCTGTTAGGTGTAATTTAAGGTTGCCTATTAGGGCTTTTTCTTGTTTGTTAAGGTGGGCTTGTATCGCTATGAGTTTCCCTCTCAGGACCGCTTTTGCTGCGTCCCATATGGTTTGATATGGCATGTTATCATTTTTGTTTGTTTCCAGATAGTTTTTGATTTCTCCTTTAATTTCATCAATGATCCATTGGTTGTTCAGTAGCATGTTGTTTAATCTCCACATTTTTGTCACTTTCCCAGTTTTTTTTTCATGGTTCATTTCCAGTTTCATAGCCTTATGGTCTGAAAAGATGCTTGTTATGATTTCAATCTTCTTAAATTTATTGAGACTTGCTTTGTTTCCCAACATATGGTCTATCCTAGAGAATGTTCCATGTGCGCTTGAGAAGAATGTGTAGTCAGCTGTTTTTGGGTGGAGTGCTCTGTATATGTCTACTAGGTCCATCTCGTCCAGTTTTTCATTTAAGTCTAATATTTCTTTATTAACTTTTTGTCTGGATGATCTATCCATTGCTGTAAGTGGGGTGTTAAGATCCCCTACTATTATTGTGTTGTTGTTGATTTCTCCTTTTAGGTTTGTTAATAGTTGTTTTATGTATATTGGTGCTCCTATGTTGGGTGCATATATATTTATAAGTGATATGTCTTCTTGATGTAGTGTCCCTTTTATCATTATATATTTCCCTTCTTTGTCTTTCTTAACCTGTTTTATCTTGAAGTCTACTTTGTCTGATATGAGTATGGCAACACCTGCTTTCTTTTGTTTGCCATTAGCTTGGAGTATTGTCTTCCATCCTTTCACTCTGAGCCTGTGCTTGTCTTTAGTGCTAAGATGTGTTTCCTGAAGGCAGCATATTGTTGGGTCTTGCTTTTTAATCCATCCTGCCACTCTGTATCTTTTGATTGGAGAGTTCAATCCATTTACATTTAGGGTAATTATTGAAATATGAGGGTTGAATGTTGCTGTTTTGTCACTTATTTTCTGGTTCTTTTGCATTTCCTTTGTTTCTTGTCCCATTTGTTTTGGACTGCCAATTCAGTTTGGTTGTTCTGTCTTATGATTCTTCTAGTTTTCTCTTTGTTTATCATATGTGGTTTTAATTTGATTATTTGTTTAGTGGTTACCTTGAGGTTTGGGCGAAAAATCTTCTGTATGAGATAGTCCATTATCTGATAGCCTCCTATTTCCTTATACTAAGTCAATTCAGTCACTTTCCTCTTCCCCTTCTAAGTTGCTCTTGTTATACCTTATTCTATCTTGTGTTGTGACTGTGTGTTTACAGTGATGAGGTTAAATTTATTTTTGGTGAATTTCTTCCTTTGATCTTTGAGTTTAGTATTTAAGTGGTTGCTAACCTATTCCGGTAAAGATCTACTATTTCTCTGATTTTGTCTACCTACTTTTCTCCTTACTCCAAGCTTTGTGTTCCCTTTCTCTTCTTGTTTTCAGGCCTGAGGGCCTTCTTGAGTATTTCTTGTAGTGGCGGTCTCGTGGCCATGAACTCCCTTAGCTTTTGTTTATCTGGGAGAGTTACTATTTCTCCATCATATTTGAAGGATATTTTTGCTGGATAGAGTATTCTTGGCTGAAAGTTTTTGTCTTTTAGTATTTTGAATATATCATTCCAGTCTCTTCTAGCCTGAAAAGTTTCTGTTGAGAAATCCGCTGAGAGCCTGATGGGAGTTCCTTTGTACGTTATTTTTTGTTTTTGTCTAGCTGCCCTTAATATTGTTACTTTGTCGTTGACCCTGGCTAGCCTTACCACTAGGTGTCGTGGTGAAGGCCTTTGTCTGTTAATATATATAGGCGTCCTGTTGGCTTCGCTTACTGGTATTTCCTGCTCCTTCCCCAGATTTGGGAAATTCTCAGCTATTATTTCCTTGAATAGGCTCTCTGTTCCTCTTTCTCTCTCCTCTCCCTCAGGAATACCTATAATTCTTATGTTACATTTTCTAATAGAGTCCGATATTTCTCGGAGTCTTTCTTCATTTCTTTTTAGTCTTAGTTCTCTCTCTTCTTCCATCTGGAGTATATCTGTATTCCTATCCTCTAAAGTACTAATTCTTTCCTTCATATTGTCAGCTCTGTTCTTTAAAGATTCCAGATTCTCCTTTATCTCCTCCATTGTGTTCTTCATCTCCATCAGCACTGATAGGTTTTTCTTTATGATTTCAATGTCTTTTGTGAAGAAACTCCTAATCTCATTGAATTGTTTGTCTGTGTTGTCTCGTATTTCGTTGAGTGTTTTTATGATAGCTATTTTGAAATCTCTGTCATTTATTTTATGGATTTCTGTGTCTTTGGGGTTGATTTCTGGGTGCTTGTCATTTTGTTTCTGGTCTGGTGATTTCATATATTTTTGCATTGTGGTTCCTGTGTTGGTTTTGATTTTCCTCATCCTGGAAGTCTCTGGTTGCAATTTCCACCTGCCGCCACTGTCTGGTGGTAAAGGGCTGTGTAGTCTAAGCCCCCTGCGCTCTGCCCCAGTTTTTCTGCTGCGATCCGCAGTTTTGTTTTGTTTTGTTTTGTTTTTTTTCCCCACTGCGATCCACGGGTCCAGTCCAGTTTATTCAGGTCTGCCTCGGACCGCTAGATCTGGTCGAGCTGCAGACTCCGGGTTGCGGGGAGGGGGGAGCTCTCTCTTTTGCCCTCTGGGTCCCTGACGTGGGAGGCTTCTCGTTTGCCCCTCTTTATCCGCTCTCTGGGTTGCTCAGATGTTGATGGTAGCCCTGTGGCTCCTCTGAGCCCTCTGTGCGGGAGTTTCCCACTGGCTGAGAGAGCCCGAAGAGCTACAGTTTCCTGCCGAGGGCCGCCCCTCCCCCCTCTCTGGGAGCCGCGTGGACCGGATCGCTGATCTGATGGGGAGGGAGCGGAGTTCTCCTTACCTCTCCCCACTTCCTCCAGGGGCCCAGCACGTTCCGCTCTCAGATGTGCGGCAGTGTGGATCCCTCCGCTCTAACTTTTCACTGTCTGGGATTCCGTTGTTGGTCTGTGGCTGTTGCTTTTGTTGTATCTTGTGGGGGAAGAATTCACGGGAAAGCTCACTCCGCCATGATGCTGACGTCACTCGAGAAAGAATTCTTAAACAGCTACCACCCTCACAGCACAGCAAGAGAAAATAGACCCAGCAGCCAGCCCAGTCTTTCTGTGAAAGAAGCATATTAGCTAATCTTCATTGCTGTGGCCTGAGGGGCTTGTAATCAAATGCACCTCTAAGTGCAAACTATAATCCTTTTAGAGACCTTGGAAGGCTGGCATCATCTTCAAGGTCTCCCTCTGCTGCATTCCAGAGGTGTAGTACCTCCCGAAGGGGAGCATTTACCTGAAACAGGTGCCTAGTTTTTGTGGCTGCTACCCAGAGGACATCTCTTGGTCACCTGGCTCTGGTAGCCAGGGGGCTTGTGATCCTGGGCCCATGAGACTGTAACAATGAAAGAGATAGTTCTTGGCTGGCTACCACCTCAGGGCACTGCACAGACAACTGAAATACGCTCCAAGTCTTTCTGTGAACGAGGTTTATCTGCTTGTCCTAGCGCTTCTGCCTGAGGGGCAGGAATCTGGTTTGGAACACATCTTGAGGCCTACTTAGGTGCACTCTGGGAGCAGAAGCTAGTGGATACCATCTTTGTGCTCTCTTTCTGCTATACTCCATGTTGCCAATATCTCCTGGAAAGGAAATTTTACACAAGTATGGTGCCCTGATTTTGCCAACTGCCACCCAGGGGGCACTCTGGTGGCCAGCAAATCTTGCATTTGTGGTCCCATAAGCCTGTATATATTTACATTCTTTAAAAGCTGCTTCCTGAGGGTCTGGCTTCCAATCAGACTAAATCTTGGTGCCGACTGAGATTCTCTTTCTTTTGGACACCGATAGGCCTTGGCTCACTCTCAACTACTGGGAGCCATTAAAAAAAACAGGCTGCTTGGACAATCACAACCAAGACCTAGGGAAAGTTGAACAACAAGATTGATCTACACGAGCCCAATCCTTCAAGATTGGGAGCAGTGGCTGTTTTATCTAAGACATATAAACCAATACAAAGAGTCAAGGAAATTGAAGAAAGAGAGGAATATGTTTCAAACAAAAGAACAAGATAAAACCTCAGAAAAAAATTCTTAATGAAATGGAGATAAGTGATTTACTTGATAAGGAGTTCAAAATAATCATCATAAAGATGCTTACTGAACTAGGGAGAAGAATGGATGAACAAAATGAGAACTTCAACAAAGAGATAGAAAATATAAGAAAGTACCAAATAGAAATCACAGAGCTGAAGAATACAAGACCTGAGCTGGAAAACATACTAGAGGGATTCACAGGATAACAAGATGTAAAATGTGACACTAAGAGAAAAACGTAGAGGAGGGAGTAAAAATATACAGCTTTAGAATACATTCAAACAAGTTATCAACTTAAAATACACTGTTATAGATACAAGTTGTTATATGTAAGCCTCATGATATTCACAAAGCAAAAACATGTAGTAGATACACAAACGACAAGAGAAAGAATCTATGCATGCCACTAAAGAAAGTTATCAAGCCACAAAAGGAAGAGAGCAAGAGAAGAAGGAAGGAACAGCGGAACTACAAAGCAGCCAGAAAACAATTAATAAAATGGCAGTAAGTACATTGTTGCTAGTGCTGTTGAGTCAATTCTGACTGCTAGTGACCCTGTGTATAGCAGAGTGGGAATCTGCTCAGTCTTTTTGAGCCATCCTCTCAACTTCTGGCACTATATCAGACAATATTCTGCTGCTATTTATAGGATTTTCATGGCCACTTTTTTGGAAACGGGTGGCCATGTCCTTCTTTCTAGTCTCTTTTAGTCTGGAAGCTCCACTGAAATCCATCCACCAGGAATGACCCTGCAGGTATTTGAAATGCTGGTGGTATAGCTTTCAGCCTCAAAGTAACATTCAGTCACCACACTATGACAACTGACAGATGGGTGGTGCAGTTCCCTCAGTGGAAAACAAACCCAGGCTGTGGTATTGAGAGCACCAAATCTTAACCACTATAAGACCAGGGGTATACAAGTGCATACCTATCAATAACAACTTTAAATGTAAATGGGCTAAATTCTCTAATCAGAAGACGTAGACTGGTTGATGGAAAAAAAAAAACAAACAAGACCCTTCTATATGCTGCCTACAAGAGACTCACTGCAGAAGTAATGACCCATACAGACTGAAAGTGAAAGAATTAAAAAAGATATTCCATACAAGTAGAAAACAAAAGAAAGCTGGGGTAGTTATACTTATATCAAGCAAAGTAGGCTTAAAACAACTAACAAGAGATAAAGAAAATCATTACATAATGATAAAGGGGTCAATCCAACAACAGGATATAACATTTGTAAACATTTATGTACCCAACATAGGAGCACCAAAATATATAAAGTGTACATTATCAGGCATAAAGGGAGAAATAGCAATACAATAACAGTAGTGAACTTTAATACTGCACTGTCATCAAAGGATAGATCATCCAGAAAGAAAATCAACAAGGAAACATCAGCCTTAAATGACAATTAGACCAGATGGACTTAAGAGATATATACAGAACATTCCATTCAAAAGCAACAGAATACACATTCTTCTCAAGTGCACATGAAACATTTTCCAGGATAGATTATATGTTAGGCCACAAAACAAGTCTTAAAAAGTTTAGGAAGATCAAAATCATATCAAGCATCTTTTCTTACCACAATGCTATGAAATTAGAAATCAATTACAAGAAGAAAACTAGACAATTCATATATATGTGGAGATTAAGCTACATGCTACTGAACAACCAATGGATCAAAGAAAAAATCAGAGATATCAAAAAATACCTTGAAACAAATGAAAATACAACATACCAAAACTTATGAGATACAGCAAAAGCATTTCCAAGAGGGAAGTTCATAGTGATAAGTGCCTAGATCAAGAAATAAGAAAAATCATAAATAAGCAACCTAACTTTAAACCTTAAGAAACTAGAAAAGAAGAACAAAGCCCAAAATTAGTAGAAGGAAGGAAATAAAGATAAGAACAGAAATAAATAAAATAGAGACTAAAGAGATAATAGAAAAGATCAATGAAACTAAGAGCTGATTCTTTGAAAGAAAAACAAAATTGATGAACCTTTAGCTAGACTCACCAAGAAGAAAAGAGAGAGGACTCAAATAAAATCAGAAATGACAGAGAAGATATTACAATGGAAACCACAGAAATACAGAGGATCCTAAGAGACTACTATGAACAATTATAGGCTAACAAATGTGACAATCTAGAAGAAGTGGATAAATTCACTGAAACATACAACCTACCAAGTTTGAATCACAAAGAAATGGAATATCTGAGAAAACTAATCACTAGTAAGAAGATTCAATTAGTAATCAAAAATATCCCAAGAAGCAAAAGTCCAGGACTAGACAGCTTCATTGATGAATTCTACCAAATATTCAAAGGAGAATTAACACCAGTCCTTCTTAAACTCTTCCAAAATATAGAGGAGGATGGAACGCTTGCAAACTCATTTTATAAGTCCAGCAGTACCCCGATACTAAAACTAGACAAGAATACTAAAAGAAAAAAATTACAGACCAATATCCATGATCAAAACAGGTGAAAAAATCTTCAACAAAATATTAGCAAACAGAGTTCACCAATACGTTAAAAAGATCATGCACCATGATCAAGTGGGATTTATTCCAGGGATACAAGGGTGGTTCAACATCTACAAATCAATCAATATGACATACTGCATTAACAAAATGAAGGATAAAAATTATATCATCATCTCAATAGATACAGAAAAAGCATTTGACAAAATTCAACATCCATTTATGATAAAAATTCTGAATAAAATGGGTATAGAAGGAAAGTATCTCAACATAATAAAGGCCATATAAGACAAATGCACAGCAAACATCATACTCAATGGTGAAAAACTGAAAGCTTTTCCTCTAAAATCAAGAACAAGAACAAGGATGTCCACTCTCATCACTTATTCAACATAGTATTAGAAGTCCTAGCCAGAGCAATTATACAAGAAAAAGAAATAAATGTCATTTAAATAGAAAAAGAAGTAAAACTGTCACTATTTGCAGATGACACAATATTATACAGAAAACTCCAAATATTCAACCAAAAAAGTGTTAGAGCAAATTAACAAATTCAGAAAAGTTACTGGATATAAAATCAATTTATAAAACTCTATTGCTTCACTATACACTAAAAATAAACTACCAGAAATAGAAATTAAGAAAAAAATTCAATTTACCATTGCATCAAAGAGAATAAAATACCTAGGAATAAACTTAACCAAAGAGGTGAAAGACTTATACATAGGAAACTATAAAACGCTGATGAAAGAAATTGAAGATGACACAAATAAATGGAAAAATATTCCATGCTCGTGGATTAGAAATTGTTAAAATGTTCATACTACTCAAGGCCATCTACAGATTCAATGCAATCCCTATCAAAATTCCAATGGCATTTTTAACTGAAATAGAAAAAACAATCCTAATATTTGTATTGAACCACAAAAGACCCCAAATAGCCAAAGAAATCTTAAGAAGAACAAAGCTGGAGGTATCATGTTCCCTGATTTTGAACTATATTAAAAAGTTATAGGACTTAAAACAGTATGGTACTGGCATTAAAACAGACACATAAAACAATGGAATAGACAGGGATCCTATAAATAAACTCCATTCATTCACACAACAAATAGTTATCTAGCACCTACTACATGCCAAGCACTCTGCTAGATACCAGGGTTACAGTGGTAAGCAAACTGACATGGTTCCTGGCCTCATGGAGAACACAGTCTGCTAGGGGAAGCAGAGATTAATAAAAGATGCACAGACTTATGGATAATAAAAACTGTGACAAGTGCTGTGAAGGAGAGAGCATATATGTTTGATTAATTTACAACAAAAGAGGCAAGAACATACAATGGGTGAAGGACAGCCTCTTCAATAAACTGTATTGGGAAAACTGGACAGCCATATGCAAAAGAATAAAACTGGACCACTATCTTACACCATATACAAAAACTAATCCAAATGGATTTTACTTAATGTAAGACCTGAAACCATAAAACTCCTAGCAGAAAATGTAGGTGGTAAGCAACTTGACACCAGTCTTGGTAATTATTTTTTGGATTTGACACCGAAAGCACCAGCAAAGAAAGCAAAAATAAACAAGTGAGACTACATCAAACTAAAAAGCTCACACACAGCAAAGGAAACCATCAACAAAATGAAAAGGCAAACTACTGAACAGGAGAAAATATTTACAAATCATATATCTGATAAGGGGTTATTATCCAAAATATGTAAAGAATGTATACAACTCAATAGCAAAAAACCACAAATAACTCACATAAAAAATAGGCAGAGAATCTGAATAGACATTTTTCCAAAAAAGTCATTCAGATGGTGAACAGGTTTGTGAAAAGGTGTTCAACATCACTAATCATCAGGAAAATGCACATCAAAACCACAATGAGATATCACCTCACACCTGTTAGAATAGCTATTATCAAAAAGACTAGAAATAAGTGTTGGCGAGGATGTGGAGAATAGGGTACACTTAACGCTGTTGGTAGGAATGTAACTAGGTGCAGCCACTACAGAAAACAGTATGGAGGTTTCTCAAAAAATTAGAAATAGAACTATCATATGATCCAGCAATTCCAAGTCTGGGTATTTATCTGAAGAAAATGAAAGCTAACTCAAAAAGATATATGCACTCTCGAGTTCATTGCAGCATTATTTACATAGCCAAGATATGGAAACAATGTAAGTGTCCCTTGACAGATGAATGGATAATGAAGTTGTGGTACATATATAAAATGGAGTATTATTCAGTCATACAAAAGAAGGAAATATTACCATTTGAGACAACATGGATGGACCTTGAGGGCATTATGCTAAGTGAAATAAGTCAGACAAAGAAAGACAAATACCATATCATCTCACGTATATGTGGAATAAAAAAATAAAGGCTTACAGATACAGAGAACATATTGGTGGTTGCCAGAGGCAGGCGTTGGCGGGGGGAGGAGAGGAAAATGAGTGAAGGAGGTCAAAAGGCACAAACTTCCAGTTATAAAATAAATGTCATGGGGATGTAATGTCCAGCGTGGTGGCTAGGGTCAATAATGCTGTATTGCATATTTGAAAGTTGCTAACAGAATAGATCTTTCAAGTTCTCATCAGAAGAAAAAAATTTTTGTAACTATGTATGATGACAGATGTTAAATAGATTCATTATGGTGATTATTTCACAACATATACAAATATCTAATTATTATGGTGTACACATGAAACTAATACAATGTTATATGTCTATTATACCTCGGTACAAAATAATAAAATAAAATATGGTTGAAGAAAGCAAAAATTATAGCCCATTCATTAAATAAATACAAAGATCTGGAATAAAATATATTAAGGTGGGTTTATATCAGAACTGTTAAATGTTTAAACATTAGGAAACCTATTAATGCATCTCATTTATTACGAGATGCTATTGATTATAATACACATCAAATATACCTCTATGAAAGAAAAAAACTTTTCCATTCTAATAGTGTGGTAGACTATTAATTCTAAGACATTCTGATTTCAGAAGTGTTAAAATGTGAAAAAGGTATATCTTAAAAGAATTAAAATAAATCAGAGAAAAATCTATTAATATATTTACTTACATTTTAATGGAGGAAACTATTTGGATTATAGCAATAGATACTGAAAAGATTTAATCAAGATTGCCAACTATTATTTATGGTTTATAAATAAACAATCTAAATCATTAAGAAACAGAATGGAATTGCCAAATTTGATAAAGAATATCTACCAAAAACATTTAATATAATGGTTACTAATTAAAAACTTTGCCTTTAACATAGAAGTCATGGTCACCATGATGTCAAATAAAATAAAAAAAAAAGTCAGAGACATTATGATTACTCACTTAGAAAATCCAAGAAACTCTACAAACTACTAGAACTAGTTAGGGCAGATAGCTGGATATAAGATGGATATGCAGAATTAATAACATTTCTAATAATCAATTATAATATGCAATAAAATAGAAGATTCAAGTCACAATAGCAAAGAAAAATTATATAAATATAATTTTAAATAAATATGGGCAAGATCTCTGTGTATAAAAATTATAACTTCATTGAAAGGCATAAGAAAGACCTCAATAAATTGAGAGATATATCATGCTAACGTCTGTCAAGTCTCAATAGTTTAAATATGTCAGTTCTCCGAAAACTAATTTAAAAATTCAATGTAAATCTAATGTTAGTTCCAACAGAGTTTTTCCTGAAACTTGCCTGCTGATCTTAATATATAAATAGAATTTTAAAAGCTTAAGAATATTAAAGATGATTTTTACCAAAGAATAAGAAGGGATTGCATACCATGTTAGATTTAAGATGTATTATAAAGCAATAGTAATTAAAACAACTTACCATTGCAAAAGTAGGAAAAAATAACTATGTAATAAAATACAGAGGCCAAAAATAGATTTGTGCATATATAAAAACTTGATATAAGACAGTGGAGTCATTACAAATCAGTGGGAAAGGAGGAGTGCCAGTAGATGATGCTAGGACAATTGGTAAATATCAGACTTAAATGAGTAAAGCAAAATTTTAAACTTTTGAAGAAAAATGTGGAAGGATATCTTTGGGGAAAATGAGTCACCAAAAGCAAAATTCAGGAAGGAAAAATTCACTCATTTGAGTAGAGGAAAGCATAGATTATTTACCTCATTTAAGGGAACTGAGGCAGGGCTAGGTTTGCACAAAGGGTCACTTAAGGAGCATGATTATACCCTCATTTCACAGAGAACATTTTAAGGTAGTGAGAAGGAATATGATGGTGAGTTGTATGCAAGGGTGCAATGTAAGCACATCCTCATCAGAAAGAAGGTGGTGACTCAGTGAGAACCCAGGACTCCTCTCGGCCAACCAGCTGGTTTACCTTTCAAGATTTTTTTTTGTTGTGGTAACATTGGTTTATAACATTATACAAATTGTAGGTGTACATCATTATATTATGATTTTTGAGTGGAGTACCTTTAGTTCACCACCTAAAGACTAATTACAATCTATCACCATACACATGTGTGTAATCACTCCTTTCACCTTCCTCCTCCCCCCTTTCCTTCTGGTAACCACCAATTCAATCCCTGTCTCTATGTCTTTGTTTGTTGTTTTTATCTTCTATTTAGGAGTGAGAACATTCAGTACTTGACTTTCTCCCTCTTATTTATTTTGTTTAGCATAATACCCTCGAGGTCCATCTATGTAGTCACAAGTGGCCAGATTTCATCATTTTTGATGGCTGAGTAGTATTTTGTTGTGTGTATATCAACATCTTCTTTATACATTCATCCCTTGATGGACACACAGGTTGCTTCCAAGTCTCGGCTATTGTGAATAATGCTGCAATGAACACAGGGATGCATATATCTTTATGTGTGTGTGTTTTCATGTTCCTTGGATAAATACCCAGAAATGGGATAGCTGGGTTGTACAGTAGTTCTATTGTTAATTTTTTGAGGATCTCTGTACTGTTTTCCATAGTGGCTGCATGAGTGTGCAAACCCGCCAGCAGTGTATGAGAGTTCTTTTTCCTCCACATCCTCTCCAACACTTGTTATTTCTTTTCTTGTTAATTATAGCCATTCTGACAGGTAAGAAGTGATATTTCATTGTAGTTTTGATTTATGTTTCTCTAATAATTAGTGATGTTGAATATCTTTTCATGTGCCTCTTGGCCACCTGTATATCTTCTTTGGAGAAATGTCTGTTAAGAACTTCACCCATTTTTTAATTGAGTTGTTTGTTTTTTTGTTGTTGAGATGTATGTGTTCTTTATATATTTTGGATATTAACCCCTTTTCAAATAGATGATTTGCAAATATATTCTCCCAAATGTTCGGTTGTCTTTTCATTTTGTTGATGGTTTTCTTTGCTGTGCAGAAACATTTTAGTTTGATGTAGTCCCATTTGTTTATTTTTTTCTATTGTTTCCCTTGCCCAGTCAGACATTGTACTTGAAAATATGCTGCTAAAACTGATGTGGCAGAGCGTATTGTCTATGTTTTCTTTTAGAAGCTTTATGGTTTTGGATCTTACATTCAAGTCTTTAATCATTATGAGTTAATTTTTGTGTATGGTATAAGATAATGGTCTACTTTCATTCTTTTGCATATGGCTGTCCAGTTTTCCCAACACCATTTATCGAAGAGACTTTCCTTGCTCCATTGTATGCTCTTGGCTCCCATGTCAAAAATTAGCTGTTTGCAAATGTGTGAGTTTATTTCTGGGCCCTCAATTCTGTTCCATTGATCTGTGTTTTTTTGCCACTACCATGCTGTTTGATAACTATAACTTCAAAGTAAATTTTGAAATCAGAGAGTGTGAAACCTTCAGCTTTGTTCTTTTTTCTCAGGATTCCTTTGGCTATTCAGGGTCTTTTGCTGTTCCACATAAATTTTAGGATTCTTTGTTCTATTTCTGTGAAAAATGTCATTGGAATATTGATAGTGATTGCATTGAATCTGTAAATTGTTTTAGGAAATATGGACTTTTGAACCATGTTAATTCTTCCAATCCAAGAGCGCGGAACATGCACAGTTCCATTTCTTTGTGTCTTCTTCAATTTCCTTCAGCAATGTTTTCAGTGTACAGAAATTTCACTTATGTGCTTAAATTTATTCCTACACACTGTACTCTTTTTGTTGCAATAGTAAATGTTATTGTAGTCTTAATTTCACTTTCTGCTACTTCGTTGTTAGTGTATAGAAATACTACTGATATTTGTATGTTGATTTTCTATGCTGCACCTTTACCACATTCATTTATTTTTTCTAAAAATATTTTGGTGGATTCTTTAGGGTTTTCTATATATAAAATCATGTCATCCCAAAACAGTGACAATTTCACTTCTTCCTTTCCAATTTGGATCCCTTTTATTTGTTTTTCTTGTCTGATTGCTCTGGCTAGGACTTCCAATTCTATGTTAAATAGGAGTGGTGAGAGTGGGCATCCTTGTCTGCTTCCTGTTCTTAGAGGGATAGTTTTCAGTCACCATTGAGTATGATATTAGCTATGGGTTTAACATATAAGGCCTTTATTATGTTGAGGTACTTTCCTTCCACACCCACAATTTTTCAGAGTTTTTATGATAAATGGATGCTGTATCTTGTCAAATGCTTTCCCTGAATCTATTAAGATGATCATGTGATTTTTATTCTTCATTTTGTTAATATGGTGTATCACATTGATTGACTTGCAGATGTTGAACAATCTCCGCATCCCTGGAGTAAATCCCACTTGATCATGGTGTGTGATCTTGTTAATGTATTGTTGTTTGTGATTTTCTGGTATTTTGTTGAGGATTTTTGCATCTATGTCCATCAGCGATATTGGCCTATAATTTTCTTTTTTTGTGTTGCCCTTGTCTGGTTTTGGTATCAGAGTAATATTGGCTTTGTAGAATGAGTTAGGAAGCTTCCCCTCCTCTTCAATTTTTTGGAAGAGTTTTAGAAGGATGAGTATTAATTCTTCTTTGAATATTTGTTAGAATTCACCAGGGAAGCTGTCTAGTCCTGGACTTTTATGTTTTAGGAGGTTTTTAATTACCGTTTCAATCTCCTTATGAAGAACCAGCTCTTACTTTCATTGATTTTTTCTATTGTCTTTTTGGCCTCTAATTCATTTATTTCTGCTCTTATTTTTATTATTTCCTTTCTTCTATTGGTTTTGGGCTTTGTTCTTGTCTAGTTCCTTTAGGTGCACTGTTAGATTGTTTATTTGAGATTTTTCTTGTTTGTTGAGGTTAGCCTGTATTGCTATAAACTTCTCTCTTAGAACTGCTTTTGCTGTATCCCATAAATTTTGGCATGTCATGTTTTCATTTTTTTTTTGTCTCCAGGCATTTTTTGATTTCTCCTTTGACTTCTTCGTTGACCCCATCATTTTTGGTATCATTTGTTTAATCTCCATATATTTGTGGCTTTCCTGATTTTCTTTCTGTAGTTGATTTCTAGTTTCATACCGTTAGGGTCAGAAAAGATGCTTGGTATTATTTCTGTCTTCTTAAATCTATTGCAACTAGTTTTGTGGCCTCTTATGTGATCTATCCTGGAGAAAGTTCCCTGTGCACTCACAAAGAATGCGTATTCTGCAGTTATTGGATTGAATGCTCTGTATACATCTACTAAGTCCATCTGGTCTAATGTGTCATTTAAGGCTAATGTTTCCTTATTGATCTTCTGTTTGGATGATCTATCCCTGTTGTAAGTGGAGTGTTAAAGCCCACTACTATTGTTGTGTTACTGTCTATTTCTCCTTTTATGTCTGTTAATAATTGCTTTATATATTTAGGTGCTCCTGAGTTGGGTGCATAGATATTTACAAGTGTAGTACCCACTTGTTGGATTGTTCTCTTTATGATTACATAGTGCCCTTCTTTGTCTCTTGTGACAGTTTTTGTTTTAAAGTCTGTTTTGTCTGATATAAGTATTGACACCTCAGCTTTCTTTTCATCGCCATTTGCATGGAGTATCTTTTTTTCCATCTCTTCACTTTCAGTTTGTAAGTTTAATTAGGTCTGAAGTGTGTGTCTTGAATGTAGCATATATATAGATCTTTTTTCTTTTTTTCCGATTGACCACCCTAGGCCTTTTGAGTGGAACATTTAGTCCATCGACATTTAAAGTAGCTATTTATAAGAATGCACTTATTACAATTTTGTTACTTTTTTTCTGGGTGTTTTAGTAGTTCTCTCTTCCTTTCTTTTTCTCTTGCTCTATTCCCTTGTGCTGTGATGGTTTGTGCTGTGATGGTTTTCTTTAGTGTTATGCTTGGATTCCTTTCTCTTGATTTTTTTGTGTATTTATTGTAGGTTTCTGGTTGGTGATTACCATGAGGTTAATTTATAATAACCTACATATACGGCAATCTATTTTAAGTTGATAGTCTCTTTAGTTTGATCTCTTGCTAAAAGCTCTAATCTTTTACTCACCTCCTCCCATATTTTATGTTTTTTTTACATCAAGTCTAACCTGTTTTTTCTGCATGTGTATCTGTTACCCTCTTATCATGGAAATAGATAATTTTAGTACTTTTGTCTTTTGACCTTCACATTAACTTCATAGGTGGTTGACCTGCTACCTTTACTGTATATTTGCCTTTACCAGTTTTTAAATTTTTTTTTCAACATTATTTTTTGATGATTTTCTTATTCCTATTTCTGGTCTTCTTTTTCCACTTAAATAAGTCCCTTTTGCACTTCTTGTAAGGCTGGTTTCTTGGTGATAAACTCCTTTAGGTTTTGCTTGTCTGGAAAATGATTTATCTCTCCTGCCATTCTGAATGATAACATTGCTGGGTAGAATATTCTTGGCTGTAGGATTTTCTTTTCAGCACTTTAAATATATTGTGTCACTTCCTTCTAGCCTGTAAAGTTTCTGCTGAGAAGTCAGCTGATAGCCTTATGGGATTTCTTTGTGTGTAACTTGTTGTCTTTCTCTTGCAAATTTTAGGATTCTCTCTTTATCTTTAATTCTTGACATTTTAATTATAATATGTCTTGGTGTAAGCCCCTTCGGGTTTATCTTGTTTGGTGCTATCTGTGCTTCCTGTACCTGGATGTCTGTTTCATTCCTTAGATTAAGACAGTTTTCAGCTATTATTTCTTCAAATATATTCTCTTCCCCTTTGTCTCTGTCTTCTCCTTCTGGGACACACGTAATATGGATGTTAGTACACTTGATATTGTCCCAGAAGACCCTTAGACAGTCCTTGTTCTTTTTGATTCTTTTTTCTTTTCTCTGTTCATCTTGGGTGATTTCCTTTAGTCATTCATTCAGTTCACTGATCCATTCTTCTGTATCTTTTACTCTCCTGTTGAGTTCCTTTAGTGAATTTTTCATTACCGGTATTGCATTCTTCATTTCTGATTGGTTCTTTTTTTATATTTCCCAATTATTTTTTAAAGCTCTCACTGAATTCATCCATTCTTCTCCCAAGATCAGTGAGCTTCCTTATGACATTTTTGTTTGTACTCTTTGTCAGGTAGATTATTTATCTCTGTTTTGTTTAGTTCTTTTTCTGTGGTTTTGCCCAGTTCCCTTACTTGAAATGTATTCCTTTGTCTCCTCATTTTGCCTCTTTCTCTGTGCTTATATCTATGTTTAGGTAGGTCAACTATGTCTTCTGGTCTTGGAGAGGTAATCTTATGTAAGCAATGCCATATAAGGCCGAGCAGTGTGCTTCCCTCTCATCACCAGTTCCAAATGTTCCAGGAGTGTCTCCCGTGTTGGCTACATATGTCCTTCTGTCGTGATAAGGTTGCTAATGCTGCACCTGCCCAGGGAGGCTAGGCTGTCCCCCTGGCCAGTTGGTTGTAATGCTCAGATGTATGTGGCTGCTATGATACTTTCAGTCACTTTATCAGGTATGGGGAGCCCCAGCACAGTTGGCTGGAAGGTCTAATAGCACATTCTTGTTGCAGTTTTTCTGTTAAGTGAGTAGGCCCCCAGTGTTCCTGGTTGCTAGGCTCAGGGGATTACATTTGCTGTCAACTCTCTCAGGATTGCAGCTGAGTAGGAATGGCTCCAGGCATGGAAGCACCAAATTGTTTAATGCATTGGAGAGTGGGACCAATCCCCTATGTGGCTGTTTGAGAAGCACAAATCTGCTGCAGCTTATAAGCCCCACTGCTTACAGGCTCAAAAACCCCATCAATGGAGTCCTGCCCCATGTGCATGCTCTGGCTGACTGAAGCAGACTCAATTGCTCTGCTTCAGAGGCCCCATGCACTCCACCACTGCAGATCTGCCCCTTGCACATACCCTGCCCTGCAGAGCTGGACCCACTCACCTATTTGCAGATGTTCCAGGAATCTCACCTATGCTGGCCCACAAGTTTCCCAAGGAGTTGCTGTTGGGTGGGGACAGTCCTTAGGGTGGGCTGCCTGCCCCAGCTGAGCTTGATTAAATTGGTGTTGTAGTCGTGGGGTAGACTCTGGGCTAACAGTCCAGGGGAAGAACTCCAATGATGTCTGCCAGTGTCTGTGTCACTATGCCTGCACTAAGTCACAATAATGGCTGCTGCCAGTGTCTCAGTCCCTTTGGAGGTGGTCCCAGCCTGGGCAGGTCTCACCTCTCATTGAGATGCCCCCAGAGCCTATAAATTGAGTCTCTTTTCATCAAAAGACTGTGCACTTTTCTTTTTGGTGATTTTAGGTGGCTTTCTGAAATGGGTGAATTTGTGCATGGTCCCTTTAAGAGCAGGCTTTTTTCCCCCCTTGTTCTCCTTGATAGCCTTTCTGGGGGTATTCCCTGTTGTTGATAATAGCCAGCAAACCAGATATGACACTTGTCTCAGTTGTGATGACTCTGAAAGCTGCTTATTGTGGTAATGTTCTCTCACTCAGACCCTCAGTCCTCCAGGGAAGGCTGAATTCCTTAGAATTGCTCTGGCTGGACATGACTGGAAGTGCTGCAGCTGGAAGGTATTGATTTTCTCTCCAGAAAGGAATTTCTGCCTCTTTCCCCTCAGTCAGTGCTGTCCCTTTTTGTGGGAATACTTTTTATCCAGTTTTCAGTTCTCTCTCATGGGTAATTGTTCCAAGAGTACTTGTAAATTTGTTGTGTCCATGGGAGAAGGTGAGTTCAGAGTCCACCTACACCACTATCTTAGCCCCAAATTAAATACTTCTGTGCATCAAAGGGCACAATCAATAAAGTAAAAAGACAACCCACAGAATGAAAGAAATGATTTCAAATTATGTATGATAAAAGTATAATATCTACAATATATAATGAGCATTTATAGCTCAACAATAAAAATATAATTAGCCCAAGTAAAAAGTAAGCACAGGTGGCCAGCCCAGTGGCCTACTGGTTAAGTTTGGCATGTTCTGCTTTGGCAGCCTAGGTTCATGGGCTCAGATCCCTGGTGTGGATGTATACCACTCATCAGCCATGCTGTGGCAGTGACCCACATACAAAATAGAGAAAGATTGGCTACAGATGTTATCTCAGGGCAAATCTTCCTAAAGCAAAAAAGAGGAAGATTGGTGACAGATGTTAGCTCAGGGTTAAACTTCCTCAGCAAAAATAAAAAAATGAAAAAAGTAAGCACATTTCTTACATTTTTCCAAAGGACATTTCTACAAAGAAGATATACAAATGGCCAATGCACATATGTAAAAATGTTCAACTTCATTAGTCATTAGGTAAATACAAACCCTAAGGAGATTGCAATTCACATCCACTAGGTCAACTACAATTAATAAGACAAATGACTAGTGTCAGCAAAGATGTGAAGAAATTAAAAAATGCTGGTAAGAATGTAGAATGGTGAAGCTGCTGTGTAAAGCAGTTTGACAGTCCTCAAAAACTAAACATTGAATTACTCTATGACCCACCAATTGCAGTTCTATGATTATACTAAAGATAATTAAAAACATATGTTGACATAAAAACTTGTACAAGGTGACAGTATTCACAGTAGCCCAAATGTCCATCAACAGATGAATGGATAAACAAAATGTGGTATATCCATACAATGGAATATTATTCAGCCATTAAAAATGAAGTACAGATAACAGATATACACTGCAACATGGATTGATTTTGAAAACATTATGCTAAATGAAAGAAGTGAGACACAATGACCACATATTGTATGATTCCATTTATATTACATGTTTATAATGGAAAATATACAGCTATAGAAAGTTGATTATTGGTTGTCAAGGGATAGGGGAAGGGGGGATTGGGGAGTGATTGTTATAAGTATGGAGCTTCATTTTGCAGTGATGAAAATATTCTGGATTTAGATATTGGTGATGGTTGTACAACCTGTGAATACACTAAAAACACTTAATTTTATACTTTCAAAATGTAAATTTATTGATATGTGAATTATATCTTAATAATAATAAAAAGTGAACAGAAAAAATGGACAAGCAAAAACAACTTCTAGAAAATGATCTTCAAAATACTAGGTAAAAAATCATCCCCATTAACCCAGAATATGCATGGGTGGTGTTAAAACACCTGTAATAACAGAACTTATGTAAAGTCTGCAAAATAAGCAACTGTGTGGAGATAACAGACTTAAGATGGTGAGGTGTTCTGCTGCTAAAAAAATACCCAGGAATCACTATCAACTGCCCCATTAGAATACAGAGGAGCCTATTCTGGCTAGAGACAGATCTGAGAACAATCAGTGAAACTGTGAGAATGTAGCATGTGCTTTAATTAGTGAGTCAATGAAAAACAACGACCATCCTAACTTTCAGAAACCTTTCAAAAATACTTTCCAGAAGTGTAAGAGAAATAGTCAGAAATAGAACCCTAATTTAGCAAAATAAGGACAATATGGTAAATAAGAGAGAAGATTCTGATACAGAGGCTAAAATGTCTGGGGGAGTTAGATCTCAGAATTGTGGAGATGACCACATAGAGAGAATCCTTGAGCAGTGAAGCTAGGAAAACTACTCTGACCTATCTCTCTGATCTATGGATAAACTTCCACCTAAAGGTCCAGGAAACCACCTCATTTTCAATAAACAATGACAAATGGTGAATGAACTCTATACTGTGATATCATGAGCTAAATGATAAAAAAGATAAAAATTAATAACTGTATTATAACCTGACAGATAATAAAGGCATACCATAAAATTATGACTCAGAGTAGATAAACCATAATCTAATATAAAAAAATAAGATTAAATCAAGAAAGTATAAAATCCACAAAAAAGGCCAAAGATGAGAAGTAGAAAAGCTCAGAATTTAAATTATTCAACAAATGGAGAATATGAAAAATAGCAGACACTGCTAAAAAAAGTGTGAAAAAAATTATTTCAGAAATGAAAAGTAAATTACAAAGAAAACATCAATAAGCAACAAGGAAAGTATAGTAAATAGAGAAATAAAAGGACAATGAAAAGAGAAATTTAAGAATGAGAGAAAATGATAGGTTTAAAAAATAAAAGAATATGTATATGTATATCTATATATAAGATTCTCAAAGAAAAAATAAGAAACAGTAGCAAACAAAAGCCAAAATATAATATTCCTTATATGATATAAGACTTTAGGTACATATTGAAATGCCACAATGTGTAGCTATAAGAATCAATTCAAAAAAATCAACACTAAGATACGTTTCAATAAAATTAAAAGAACTTCCTTAAATATAAAGAAAAAAATAGTTTGCATTAAGGCAAAAAGTCTAATTTGTAAGGAAAATATCAGATAAGTATCAGGCTTCTTGAAATCAAGATTTCATATGAGAAAAACAGTAGAGCCACATACCAAGGATGCTTAAGGAATGAACACCTGACTCGAGAATATCATATTTAGTCAAACTGACCTACAACTATAAAAGCTACAAATAATCAGTTATGCATTTGCAAGAACTCATGGAATTTATTTTCTTTTTAGCTCTTCCTAAATAATAAAAAAAATGAGATTTAGACCATCAAAAAGTCATAGGAGAAGCTTTGGCATAAAGTCTGTTGTTGAGTATTATATATATTTAATTTTATAACTAAAGCTCAATGATGGTGATGAAAGTGACAGAATTATATGTATGTAATACAAATACAAAATGTATATCCATATCCATAGCATGTAGCAATAAAGAAATATCAAAAATAACAAAATGTGAGGAAGGAGGATGTACGGAAAATGGAAAAAAAGTTTGCTGATTACCTTGTAAGTGTTATTGGAGAGTAAGGATATCACTTTATAGTAAAAGAGAAGAGGAAAGGAATGTGGGAGAGGATTATAGCTCATTTCATTATTTCTCATACAAAAGAACCAGTAAACAGTATCCAAAAAACAGAAGACTGAGGGTATTATATGTAAGAGGAAATTTTTCTCCTTACAGAAACATTTAAGTACAGTTAGGGCCAGAAATGGCTCACATCCCCAATATATAAAGAAATTCTAAAAACTAGTAAGCAGAAGAGAGAGAAATCCATAGAAAAAATAGTCAAAACTCTATAAAGGCACATCATAAAAGAAGACAAATAAATAGATAATGAACAGAGAAAAGTAATCAACTTCATTGGTCTTTGGAGAAATGTGAATTAAATACAAATGCAAATTAAAACAGTGATGTAATGCCATTACACACACACCAGAGTGGCTAAAATGAAAAGGGTAGATGACATAAAATGTTAGAAATAATATTTGAAGAAATTATAGCAAAAATTGTCCAAATATTATGAGAAATATTAATCTAAACATTAGTCTAATATCTAAGAAGCTAAATGAACTCTAAGTAGGAAACACAAAAGGATTCATAGTAAGAAACATTAGAGTGAAGCTGTCTGTTATGGACTGAACTGTGTTCCACCCCCGCAAATTCATATGTTGAAGTCCTAACACCTAGGACCTCATAATGTGACTGTATTTGAAAATAGGCCCTTAAAGAGGTGATTAAATTAAAATGAGCCCATTTGGGTTGGCCCTAATCCAATCTGACTGGTGTCCTTATATAAAGAGGAGATTTGGACACACAGAGAAACACCAGGGATGCATGTGCACAGAGGAGAGACCATGTGTTGATATATTGAGGAGGTGGCCATCTGTGAGAGAAACCAACCGTGCTGACACCTTTATCTTGGACTTCTAGCCTCCAGAACTATGAGAAACTAAATTTCTCATTGTTTAAGCCACTGACTCTGTGGTATGTTTCATAACAGCCCCAGCAAATTTATTAATTTGCTATCAAAAGCCAAAGATGAAGAGACAATCTTATTTTTTTTTTAATTTTTTGTTTATTGCAGTAACATTGGTTTATAACAGTGTATAAATTTCAGGTGTACATCATTATACTTCTATTTCTGCATAGATTACATCATGTTCACCACCCAAATACTAATTACAACCCATCACCACACACATGTGCCAAATTATCCCTTTCCGCCTCCTCCCTCCCTCCTTCCCCTCTGGTAACCACCAATCCAATCTCTGTCTCTATGTGTTTGTTTATTGTTGTTATTATCTGCTACTTAATGAAGGAAATCATACGGTATTAAAAACAGAAAAAAAGAATCAACTAATCTTATACAAGTGATCTTCAAAATATTAACAGTTGATTTTTCAGTAGAAATAGGAGAGGCTAGAAGGCAGTGAGAGGACAAGTTCAAAGTGTTGAAAGGAAAAACTGTCATATAAGAAACTGTCAGATAAGAATTCTATACCCAACAAAAGTATCCTTCAAAAGGGATGGAAAAATTAAATCATTCCAGATAAAGAAAAATGGAAAGAGTTCATTACTAGCATAAACTGTCCTACAAGAAATGCTAAAGAGAATCCTTCAGGCTAAGATGAAAAACAACTAGATGGTAACTTGAATCTAAGTGAAGAAATAAAGAACACCAGGAAAGTTAGCTACACTGGTAAATATAAAAGACAGTATAGATACATTTTGTTTGTAACACTTTTCTACTCCCATATAATTAAACCAACAGCTGCATAAAACAATAATTATAATAATGTGTGGATGGGCTTATAGTGTATAGAGGTATAATTTGTATGACAATAATAACACAAAGGAGTGGGAGAGAATGAAGCTATATTTAGATATAATTTAAATGAAATTGATATTAGTCTGAGCTAGATTGTTTTGGATAAAAATGTTAATTGCAGTTCCAAGGGCAACAAAAAGTAAGAACACAAAACGATATAGTAAAAGACACAGCAAAAGAATTTAAATGCTAGACTAGCAAATTACTACTAATCACAAGAGAAGAAGAGGAATAAAGGAATAGAAAAAGAAAAAGACATGCCAGGAAGAAAACAAATAGCAAAATGCCAGATATATATCCTACCTTCCAAGAATTAACTTTAAATGTAAATGGACTAAAACCTACAATTAAAGGCTGAAGTTGGCAGGAAGAGTTTGAAAAAATGATCCAACTATTTGAGACAGACTTTAAATTCAGAGACACAAGTAGGTTGACGATAGAAGGATAGAAATAGATATACCATGAAAACAGTAACTAAAAGAGAGTTGAAGTAGATATATTAATATCAGACACAGTAGACTTTGTCAAAAATTATTACTAGAGAAAAAGAATACTTTAAAATAATAAAAGGGCCAATAAATCAGGAAGACATAAAAATTATAGCCATATGTAAATCTAAATAAGTCCAAAAATTGGACTAAATTAAGTCCAATAATTAAGCCTAATAAATCTAAGTCCAAAATTACAAAAAGCAAAAACTGACAGATATGAAGGGAAAAATAGATAATTCAACAAAAAAATTGGAGACTTCAATATCTCACATTCAATAATGTATATAACAGCTAGACAGAATAATCAAGGAAGTAGAAGACTTGAATAACAGCATAAATCAACTAGACCGAGCACATCTCTATAGAACATTCCACCCCAAAACAGCAGAATACATACTCTTCTTACGCATACATGGAACGTTCTCCATGATACTCTGTATGCTAGGCCATAAAACAAGCCTGAGTAAATTTTAAAAGAATTGTAATCATACACAGAGTATTCTTGACCACAATAGAATTAAATTATATGTAAATAACAGGAAAATTCACAAAAATATGGTGAAATGTGAAAATTGAACATGACACTCCTAAATAACTAAGAGCAGATTTTACAAGGAAACTTAAAAAATACTTTGAGATGAATGAAAACAAACACATAAAATACCAAAATTAAGGGGATACAGCTAAAGCAGCACTTGGAAGAAATACTATAAACAATTTTATGGCAACAATTTAGATTACCTTGATGAAATGGACACATTTCTTCAAAGATATCAACTCTAAATTCTGACTCAAGAACAAACAGAACATCTGAATGCCTATAACAAACAAGGTGATTGAATTAGTAATCAAAAACCCAGTACAAAGAAAATCCCAGGAGCAGATAGCTTCGCTGGTGAATTCTAAACTTTTAAAGCAGAAGTAATGCTAATTCATCACAATTTTTTTCCAAAAACAAAAGAAGAGATAATAATTCCCAACCTATTCTATGAAGCCAATATTACCCTTAAACTGAATACAGACATTAAAAGAAAAAAAATTACAGACTAGTGTTCCTTTTGAAGATAAGCACAAAAATTCTCAACAAAATACTAGCAAATTGAAAAGAATGGTACATAAAAAAGATTATAAACCACAAGTAAGTAAGTGGGATTTATTACAGAAATGCAAGGCTGATTTAACACAACAAAATCAATAAATGTAATATACCATACTCATAGAGTAAAGGACAAAGAAATAAGGTCATCTCAATAGAAAAAGCATTTGACAAACTCTTCCATCTTTCCCTGATAAAAACAGAAAAACAAAAACTCAGCAAATTAGAAATAGAAAAGTATTTCTTGAGCCAGGGAAGGGAATCTAAAAAAATTCCATAACTAACATCATATTAATGGTGAGACACTGAATGCTTTCTCCTTAAGATCAGGAAACACACAAGAATGTCTCCTCTCATGGCTTGTTTTCAATATTGTTTTGGAGGTTCTAGCCAGGATAATTAAGGAAGAAAGTAAATAAATGGTACTCAGATTGGAAAGGAAGGAATAAAAATATCTCTATTCACAGAATACATGATTTTGTATATATAAAAATCATAAGAAATCCACAAAAATACTAGAACTAATAAAGAATTTCAGTAAGTTTGCAGGCTACAGGATCAATAGGTAGAAATCAGTTGTATTCTATACACTAGAAATAAATAATCTGAAAATTAAATTAAGGAAACTATTCCCTTTACATTATTATCAAAAAGAATAAGCAGTTAGCAGTAAATTTAACAAAAATTGCAAGAGTTTTACACTCAACAGTACAACGCCTTATTAAAGGGAATTAAAGAAGACCTAAATAAATGGAAAGAGATTGTATGTTCACAGATATGAAGTTTAATATGGTTAACATGGAAATACTCCCCCAGTTGATCTACAGATTCAGTATAATCCCCAAGTTATTGTTGTTTGCAGACATTGACAAACTGACTTTGAAATTCATACAGAAATGCAAAGGATCCAGAAAAACCATATAATCTTGAAAAAGATAAAATTGGAGAACTCACACTTCCTGATTTCAAAACTGACAATAAATGGACAGTTATTGAGATACTATGCTACTGGCATAAGAATAGAAACAAAGATCTGTGGCATAAAATTGAGAATTCAGAAATAAATACTTAAATTTTTCGTCAATATATTTTTGATGAGTGCCGTTATATTTCACTGGGGGAAAGAATAGTCTTTTCAACAAATGGTGCTGGGGCAACTGGAAATCCGCACGCAAAGATTGAAGTTGAACCTGTACCTCACACTGAATATAAACATACACACAAATTAACCAAAGAACTAAAGTTAAGAGCTTAAACTATAAAACTCTTAGAATAACATGTAGGATTAAATTTTCATGACCTGGGGTTTGATTTAAGTTTAGATATAACACGAAAGCAAAGAAAACAAAAGAAAATTAGAAAAATGAGATTTCATCAAAATTAAAAACTTTCATGCTTCAGTGGACACCATCAAGAGTTTGAAAGGCAAAAAGAATAGGAGAAAACACCAACAAATAATACACCTTATAAGGGACTCCTATTCAGAATAAATAGGAGACTCATAATTCAACAATAATTTGCTGCTAATCATCAGTATCAAACAAATACATCTACCATGGAGGAGAGAAAAATAGACCTTGGGTTGGGAGTCAGAAATGACTTGAAAGCTGAAGTCCTCTGGCGAACCCGGCCATAGCTCAGAAGAAGGCAAGAGGAGTGACTCATAGGTGAGTTTATAGGACTTCTGCTCCCTAGGTTTGAGCTAACACAGCCAAGTCTATGTCACTTCCATTAGCCCTTTATATAATTAGCACTTTCTATTTAATTTTGCATTAAATTATACAAATTTTAAAAAGGGGTAAATATTTGAATACACCTTTTTCCACAATAGGTATACATATGGCCAATAAGCATAAGAAAATATAATAATCATCATTAGTTATTAGAGAAATGCAAATGAAAACTATAATGAGATTCTACTTATATGGGCTAAGATGGCTAAAATAAAAATGTCAGGTGATAAGATTTGGCAAGGATGTGGAGAAATTGGAACTCTCAGGCATTGTTTTTGGGAATATAAAATGGTGAATCTGTTTTGGAAGATAGTTTAGTATTTCCTCAAAATGTTAAAATTTGAGTTACCGCATGACCCAGCAACTCAACTTCTGGATATATACCCAAGGGAAATAAAAACATATTCACATAAAATTTTCTATATAAATGTTTATAGGAACATTATTTATTGCAGCCCCAAATAGAAACAACCAAATGCCCAACAACTGATTAATGGATAAATAAAATGTGGCATATCCATGCTAAAAGTTCTGAGCACCCCAATTTTAATGGTGGGAGGTTCCCACACCTCCAAGCGATACTCTGACACGCACCGAGTGTCCTGCCATACAATTCAATTCTGATACTATCTACCCAGAGATAGCATCAGATTCCACAGGTTGAGAGCTCAGGCCCACAAGACTGTCCTCTGCTCCAGATGCCAATCACAAGACCAGACTGTCGCCTGTACTTCTGACAGACCAGCTAGATTAGAGCTTCCAACGACCCCCTCCTTGGGTTTGATTAATTTGCTGGAACAGCTCACAGAACTCAGAGAAACATTTTTCTTACTAGATCGCCAGTTTATTATAAAAGGATATAACTCAGAACAGTCAGATGGAAAAGATCTATGGGGAAAGAGCAAGGAGCTTCCTTGCTCTCACCAGGCACTCTGTCTCCAAAACTCCACATGTTTACTAACCCAGAAGCTCTTCGAACCCAGTACTTTTTGGGTTTTTACGGAGGCTTCATCACCTAGGCATGATTGATTACCTAGTTGGCCACTAGTGATTGAACTCAATCTCCAGCCCCTCTCTCTTCCCTGGAGGTCAGGGAGCTGGGAATAAGAGTTCTAACACTCCAATCACATGATTGGTTCTCCTGGCAACCAGCCCCCATCCTGAGGTGCTTTGCAAAAGTCACCTCATTAACATAGCAAAAGTTACTTTTATCACTCTCATCCCTTAGGAAATTCCAAGGGTTTTAGGAGCTCTGTGCCAGACAGGGGACAAAGACCAAACATAAGTTTCTTATTACAAATCACAGTATCATATATACAATAGAATATTATCTGTCAAGGAGAAGGAATGAAGTACTTATTTATGCCACAACATGGATGAACCTTGAAAACATAATGATAGGTGAAAGAAGGTAGTCACAAAAGAATATATATTATATGATTCCATTTATATGGACTGTCTGTAATTGACAAATCCATAAAGACAGAAAGTAGATTAGTAGTTTTTCTGGGCTGGAGAGAGAGGGATTTAGGAAGTATTTGCTAATGGGTTCAGAGTTTCATTACTTTAAAAGGTGATGAAAATATTCCAACATTAAATAGTGGTTGCACAACTCTGTGAGTATACTAAAACTCATGATGAATAAATGAAAAGCAATAGGATATATTGCAGTATATGAGGAAACCATTTGGTTTAAAACTAATTTGGCCTGACCTTGTTTTTCTAAAAGGGCCTGATGTGGCCTGTTGAGCATGCATTGTATATCTGCTTTAAACATTTATACTGTCCCAAAGACAAGAATGATGCCCTTAAAGAGAGTGATGTGTCTTTCCCCCATATCATCATTTTCTTAAGGATTATTATCTCTTCCTGGAAACTAAGGACTAATTACTGACCTGCTGTGCTCACCTGGTGACCACTGACATACTGTGCTAGCTAAGCATCTCATGATAGTAGCAAAAGAGGTATTCCTATCATATGTGATATAGGCTCTTTGTTCCAAAATGGTATATAACTACTCTGTACACCCCACTTCTTTGATGTGCTTCCTTCCTTGGGGGAGGAAGCTCCCCAGGCTATAGTCCTTAGACCTGGCTCATGAGAAACTCACTGCAAATTTTGATTTGTAGATTGATTATGGATTATTCACATTGACACTCACTAAATTGTACACTTTAAAATGGAGAACTTTTGGTATATGAATATGGTTGTCATTAAAAAAAAAAAGAATAGATTACTTTTTCTTTTTTTTTTGGTTAGGAAGATTGGCCCTGAGCTAACATCCACTGCCAACATTCCTCTTTTTGCTGAGGAAGATTAGCCCTGAACTAACATCTGTGCCCATCTTCCTCTATTTTGTATATTGGATGCTGTGACAGCATGGTTTGATGAGCGGTGCATAGGTCCACGTCCGGGATCTGAACCTGTGAAGCCCGGGCTGCCAAAGTGAAGTGCATGAACTTAACTGCTATGCCACCAGGCTGGCCCCTAGATTATCTATTTTTCACACTTAAATTCAATTTAAAATAAGACTCTGAGAAGACCCTAAAAAATCATGATTTGTGTCCCCAGTCAGTACAATGACCACCTCTTTGTATCCTCTGGTAGATGATTATACTTGTGGTCTGCATCTCAGAGAACCACACCACCCATCTGTGGGTTGTCATACTGTGGTGGCTGTGTGTTGCTGTGATGCTGAAAGCTATGCCACCAGTATTTCAAAATACGAGCAGTCTCATCCATGGTGGACAGGTTTCAGCAGAGCTTCCAGACTAAGACAGACTAGGAAGAAGGACCTGGCCCCCAACTTCCAAAAAAATTGGCCATAAAAACCTTATAAATAGAGCCAGCCCTGATGGCCTAGATTCTAAAGTTTGGCACACTCCACTTTGGTGGCCTGAGTTCGGTTTCCAGGCATGGAACCACACCACTCATTTGTCAATAGCCATGCTGTGGTGGTGGCTCAAATAGAAGAACTAGAAGTTCTTACAACCAGAATATACAACCATGCACTAGGGCTTTGGGGAGGTACAAAAAAAAAGAGGAAGATTGGCAACAGATGTTAGCTCAGGGTGAATCTTTCCCCACAAACAAAACAAAACAAAACCCTATGAATAGCAGCAGAGCATTGTCTGATATAGTGCCAGAAGGTGACAGGATGGCGCAAAGGCCCAGGCAGGGTTCCCCTCTGCTGTTCACCAGGCGCTAGAAGTCAGAATAGACTTGACAATACTAACAGCAACAACTGCAAGTCGGAGGCAGGTTTCTCCTTTGGGGGCCTCCCCTAGGCTCTAAGGTCTATGAGGGCAAGGATCATGTCTTTTATATTTCCATCCTGTAGCTAGCACCTACTGCAGTGCCAGGCTCACAGAGGTGGTCATATGTATTTGTTAAATAAATGAACTGTCTCTCATTCATTCATCCCGTCTATACTGATCAGTAGCAATCTGAGACATCTACCATGCAGGAGAGAAAAAATCAGGCCCCAGAGTGAAGGCCAGAGCGGGTTTGGAGCCCAAAGTCTTCTGGTGAGCCTCACACAAAGGCATGAGGAGAGTCATAGACGAATTTGCGGTGACTTTTGGTCCCTAGATTTGAACTATCCCAGCCAAGTCTAGGCCTATTTCATCAGCCCTTTACATAATTAGTACTTTTTATTTGATTTTGCTTTAAATATTCCTATAAAGGCTGCTGCTCTGTTCTACACAAAGAAGGGAATTTACTTTTTTCTTTAGGTACCAAGTGACACCTGTCTGTTCTCCCTGGGAAGAGCAATATAACATCAATAGGAAAGCCTTTTAATATCTGGTGCTGGGTTTTATTTTACCATCAATTAAGTTGCCATTTTATTCTTCCCTGCAATGTTTTCAATCTCGGACCAATTTCTTGGTAGAAATTACAAATCTGACCACTCAAGATGCCAACTGATATAATCATTCTGTTTTAGCAGTGTCCAGAATGCAAATAAAAAAGGGCAGATTTTTTTCTTCAATAAAATGGTGCTTTGCAATAGAAAGCTATGTTACTTATTTACTTATTAAATTAAAGAAAATGCAGAGAGGGTGAAAATGTACTGTTGGTCACAGAACAGAAGGAAGACACAGCAAAGTGAGAGGCTAAATGATGGTTCTAAGCCTGGAGTTTGCACACCTTTTGCAGGAGCAGTCGGGCACTATCTGCTTTATCCAAAAGTCTAGTCTCTCGAGTCCACCCTGCGGAAGGCTCATCTTGGGTGTTGGGTGACCTCCCACAGCAGCTGACCTGTTACACATGGGGCCCAGCTTTCCTCCTCCCTCACCTTATTCTAATACAGCCCCCATCCTGGGTCCCAGGTGTCCTAAGGCACTCCTGGATGACAGGTAGCTACTGGGTTGATATGCATCCATCTTCCTTCAGGAAAGCCATCATTGTTCAGAAGAGAACTCTATCACCTCTGATCGGTAGGTGACAGTGGGTTTCAGTACTTGATGTCAATAGCATTTTGAGGACATGTCTGGAAATGGAAGCATGATTAATCAGCACTATCTCTTAAAGGGTGCTGAGATGGGAAGAATGTTATGTATTTTCCATCTAATGCAGTCCAGCCGTCTCATTTAAAGTTGAATGTATTTTAAACAAGTAGGGACCCACACCAGTCACAGCAGTACCTGTGGATTCGCAGATTGTGTTGCTTTTCAGGCCTCCATGCTGCTCCTCAAAGACTGCAAGCACACTGCCATCCCAAGATTTAGCCCTGCTCATCCTCCTGCTTATCCTTTCTTGTTCAAATACTAGTGTTCAGCAAGGCCTTCCCTAAAGACTTGATTTACAACAACAATGCTGCTCCTCTTCCCTGCCTGTTTCTTCTCCATAGTACTTATCATCAACTGATCCACTGCACTATTGACTTAGTGGTGTTGATAATCTCTCTTCCTACCCAGGGCACGAACATTTGAGGGCAGGGGTATTTGTCTTATTTTGTCTGTGCTGTTTCCCTAGTGCTAGGATATTGTCTGGCACAGAGTGGTCCCTCACTACATAGCTGTTTAATACAAAAATGAATTGATTATTAAACTAGATTTTTCTTAATGAAGTCCCCACCTTTTAAATTTTTCCTTATTTTTGGCTCTAATTTTTGTTTTCTTTCTGCACTTTTTTCAAGTTTCCTTTCTTTTTGTTTTTCTGAATTTTTGAGCTTTACCTATGTCTGTTACAACAGACACATTAATTGAATTAAAATGTTCCTTATCCATATTCACAAGGAGTACTGACAGGGTGTTTTGTGGAATGCCTTCTGGAATTTATCTGATATTTTTCTCATAATCAGACTAGAGTTATGAGTTTTGGGGAGGAAGACCACAGAAGTACATCACAACGTATCCAGGGTCTGTCCTATCAACATGACTTATCAATGTTAATGTTGAACTTGGTCACTTGGCTGAAGGAGTGTTTGTCAGGTTTCTCCACTATAAAGTTACTTTTTTCTCCCTTTACCATAGTGGACTCTTTGATAAGAAGTCACTATGCACAACTCACATTTAAGAAGAGGAGAGTGATACTCCAAATATTTGAGGGGGAAATCTACATAAATTTGGGGGGAATTTTTTTCTGCACAGGAGATTGGTCTCTTTTCTCCCATATTTATTCAATAAGTTATTTATATGAGTATAGACTCATAGATATTTATTTTATGCTTTGGGCTACAATCTTATACTTCGTTATTTATTGAGTAGCTCAAATTATTCCAGCTTTGGCCATTGAAAGTTCTTTCAGTTGTGTCCTGTGACCCTTCGAAGTACTCCCATCAATGTGAATTTATATTTTTTTGAGCACTTCCTTGCTTCTGGAACTACAAGTTGCTCCAGACTCATTTTGTATGTTCTCTGCCTCAGCCCTAGAATCAGTTATTTCTCAGAAGAGTCCTGGTTTCTTTTATTGGAGAATAGTAGTACAGTGAAGATCTGGACACCAAGTGCACTCATACTAATAGGGAAGTGTTGCTTCCAGGCCCTCTCGGCTGACATAGCAAGGGAATATATGTGCATATACTATTCTATGTATACACATGTATCTGTTAGTATCTCTGTATGCACCCATCTATGCCTGTATCAAGCTAAGCATGAGCTGATACTGATATATCCAAATCCAATCAAGTATCACACTGATCATTCTAGCCCCTTGCTTATTTGTAAACTCTCACTTCAACAATGAGAAAACTAGCTCTCTCCATCTGCCACTCATTTACTTAGATTTCAGTACACACGGTGAAACAGCTCTGCTCCCAAATCCGAATGTGGGAGAGTGTCACCCCCACAAACAATGCTCTGGACACCATCTGGGTGTCCTACTATTCAACTCAATTCAGACACTATCTACCCTGAGATAGCATCAGATCTCTCAGGTTAAGGGGTCAGTCCTACAAGACTGCCTCCCCCACTTCAGACATCAATTGCAAGTCCAGATTAGGACCTGTGCTTCTGACCAAACTGCTATAGATTGGAGGCTCCAATGACCCCTCCTTGGATTTGATTCATTTGTTAAAGTGGCTCACAGAGCTCAGAGAAACATTTTACTTACTAGATTACCAGTTTATTATAAAAAGGTATAACTCAGGAACAGCCAGATGGAAAAGATGCATAGGACAAAGTATGGGAAAGACCCCAGAGGTTCCCTTCTGTTTCCAGGCACCACTCTCCCAAATCTCGGTGTGTTCACCAACCCAGAAGCTCTTTAAATCCTGTCCTTTTGGGTTTTTATGGAGGCTTCATTACCTAGGCATGATTGATTAAATCATTGGCCACTGGTGATTGAACTCAATCTCCAACCCTTCTGCCCTCTCCCAGGGGGGTGTGACTGAAAGTTCTAATTCTCTAATCACATGGTTTTCCTGACAACCAGCCTCTATTCTGAGGTGCTTTCAAAAAATCACCTTGTTAACATAACAAAAGACACTTTGATTATTCTCATCTCTTAGGAAATTCCAAGTATTTGAGGAGCTCTGTGCCAAGAAACAGGAATGAAGACCATATATATATATTTTATTGTAAATCGTAATGTCACACATGGTTAGAGGTTTCAGAATTGTTAAACTGTAGCTCGTGGGAATCAACTTCACCAACTAGAGTAGAGTGGTTATGTACTGTTCCTCTTGCCTTTTAATATTACTGCCTATTCATTTCCAAAGTTACTTAGGTCAACTCCTTTTCCCAAACTCCCTTCAGTGAGGATGTATCATACATTTGTAATACAGTTAGATTCTATTGTCCCTGTCTGTAGCCCATCCTGGGATACCCCAACCTCCTAAATAATGTTTAAAAATTTGTATATATCAAGGTTCACTCTTTGTGCTACAAGTTCTATGGGTTTTGACAAATGCATGTTGTTATGTATCTATCCTCAGAATATTGTACAGAATCATACAATATTGTACTGTGCAGTATCATACAAATGCTATGCAGATATACATGTTTTCTAAGTATTTTATCCCACTAAGTTACTTGTCTTTTCCTAAAGACATTTTTTGTAGAGAATTAGTTTTTAATTTTAATAAAGTGCAACATATCTATTTATTATATTATGGATCATCCTTTTATTGTTTTATCTAAAATCTCATTACCAAATCCAAAGTCACATAGATTTTTTTCCTATGTTTCATTCAAGAATTTTTATACTATTGCATTTTACTTTTAGGTTTATGATCCATTTTGACATCATTTTTGCATAAGGTTTCAGGTCTGTGTCTAGATTCCTTTTATTAGTTTTCTAGTTTTCTGTGTGTAGATCCCATGTATATTTTGGCACTTCATTTTTTGACACTATTGTAAAAGATGTTTTTTTAATTTAAAATTCCAATTGTTCATTACTGTATATGAGAAAGCAATTAAATTTTGTATATTTACCTTGTATCCTGCAGCCTTGTTATATTTGATTATTATTTCTAGTTTTTTTTTTTTAGATTCCCTATAGTTTTTCTACAGGAATGATGATGTCATCAGGTATTAAACGCAGTTTTGTTTCTTTCTTTTCAATTTGTGTTCCCTTTATCTTTTTTATCTTGGCTTATTACACTAGATAGGACCTCCAGGAAAATGTTGAATTGGTGTCATAAGAGAGGAAATCCTTGCCTTTTTCCCTATCTTAAGAGGAAAAGTGTTCAGTTGCTCATCTTTAAGTACGATGTTCATTGTATGTTTTCATATATTTCTTTTATTAATTTAAGGAAGAGCCCTTCTAATCCTAGGTTTTTGGGAGTTTTATTATTATTATTATTATTATTATGAATGCATATTGAATTATGTTGAATGCTTTTTCTGCATCTATTGAGATAGTAATATGTTCTTTTCATATTTAGTCTGTTAATATAATGTATTAGATTGCTTGTTTGATTTATAAGTGTTGAACCAGACTTGTATTCCTGGAATGAACCATACTTGGTTGTGATGTATTATCATTTATCTATATATTATATATGTAGCTAGATTTGATTTACTAATATCAACGTCTGTAGTTTTCTTTTAATGTCTTTAGCTTGTTTTGATTTTACAGTAATCCTGGTCTCAAAAAATGAATTGGAAAGTGTCTCTACTCCTATTATCTGAAAGAGATTGTGGAGAATTGATATTAGCTCTTCCTTTAATACCTGAGTGAATTCTTCAGTGAAACTCTCTGGGCCTTGAAAGCTTTAAATTATTAATTCCATTTCTTTAATAGATGTAGAGATATTCAAGTTACCTCTTTATCCTGGAGTGGGTTATAAACATTTGATTGTTTCCAGGAATTGGTCCATTTCATCTAAGTTGTCATATTTGTGGGCGTAGAGCTGTTCATAGTATTCCCTTATTATCCTTTTAGTGTCCATGGGATCAGTGCTGGGTGAATCCTCTTTCATTTCTGATATTGGTAACTTATGTCCTATCTCTTTCTCTTGGCTAGATGGGCAAGAAGATTTTCAACTTTATTGCTCTCTTTAAAGACATAGTTTTGGTTTTGCTGTTTTTCTATTTCTAATTTCATTGACTTGTCTTCTAGTTTTTTTTTTGTGTGTGTGTGTGTGTGAGGAAGATCAGCCCTGAGCTAACATCCATGCTAATCCTCCTCTTCTTGTTGAGGAAGACTGGCTCTGAGCTAACATCTATTGCCAATCCTCCTCCTTTTTTTTTTTCCCCAAAGCCCCAGTAGATAGTTGTATGTCATAGTTGCATATCCTTCTAGTTGCTGTATGTGGGATGCAGCCTCAGCATGGCCGGAGAAGTGGCGCATCGGTGCACGCCTGGGATCTGAACCCGGGCCGCCAGTAGCAGAGCGCGCCCACCCAACTGCTAAGCAATGGGGCCAGCCCTCTTCTAGTTTTTATTATTTCCTTTTTTCTGAATGTTTAAGTTTAATTTGCTCATTTTTTTCTAATTTCCAAATGTTGAAGCTCAAGTAATTGATGTTAGACCTTTCTTCTCATCTAATATATGCAGTTAATAGTATAAATTTTCCTCTAAATATTGCTTTAGCTGTTCCCGTTTTGATGTTACCTTTTTATTTCATTTCATTCAAAATGTTTTTAAATTTCTCTTGAATTTCCAAATTTTTCTTTGTTATTTAGTGTTAGAGGTATGTTGTTTAATCTTCAAGTATTGGGGAAATTTCTGGCTATCTTTCTGTTATTGATTTCTAATTTATTTCCATTATCTTCTAAGACACACTTTATATGATTTCTATTATTTTAAATTACTTTAGGTTTTTCTATAGCCATGAATATGGTCTATCTTGGTGAATGTTCCATATTAGCTTGACAAGAAAGTATACTTTGCTGTTGATGTATGGACTATTCTAAAGTGTCAGTTAGATTAAGTTGATTCACATTGTTTTTCATATATACCATTATAGGTTTTCTGCCTGCTTAATCTGTAAGTTATTGAAAGAGGCATGTTGAAATTACCAACTATTATAGTGGATTTGTCTGTTTGTCCTTTCACTTCTGTTAATGATTGTTCACATATTTTTATGCTCTTTTATTAGATGCATACACTTTTAGGATTGCTATGTTTTCTTAGAGAATTGACCCCTTTATAATTAAGTAATACCCCCCTTTAATCTTGACAATCCTTCTTATTCTGAAGTCTGCTTTTTCTTAAATTAATATAGCTACTGCAGCATTCTCTTGATTAGCATTAGCAGGGCATGTGTTACTTTATTCCTCTATTTTTTAACATGAATCCCTATATTTAAACAGGATTCTTGTAGTCAACAAATATAGCTGTGTTATGGTTTTTTTTTTAATCCACTCTGCCAATCTCTATGTTTTAATTGGTGCATTTAGATCATTCACGTTTTAAGTGATTATTGATGTGGCTAGATTATCCTCCATCATGTAACTATTTTTCATTTACTGCATTTGTTCTTTGCGTCTTTTTCCCCCTCATTTTTTGCCTCTTTGGTTTTAATTGAGCATTTTATATGACTCCATTTTATCTCCTCTCACCATATCATTTCTACTTAAAAAATAGTGATTGTCTTAGAGTTTACTCTATACGTTTTTAACCAACCTAAGTTCATCTTCAAATAGTACTATGCCACATAATATGTAGTGCAGGCACCTTGTATTTACAGTTTTCCTCTTCCATTCCTTGGAACATTGCTGACATTCATTTCTTGTCATGGTGACTTCAAGTACTTCTTATGTCCTGTTCTTTCTTTCTTCTCCATCTGTATTTCAATTATGTGTATGCTATATCTCTTAATATCATCCCACAGTTCCTGGATTTCTCAGGATTATTTTTGTTTTTTATTCTTTTTTTCTCATTGTGTTTAACTTGGAAAGTTTCTATTAACTAATCTTAAAGTCTGCTGATTCTTTATTTAGTTGTGTTGAGTCAACTGATGAGCTCATCAAAGATGTTCTTCATTTTTATTACTGTGATTTTGGTGTCAATGATTTTCTTTTGATTATTTCTTATAATTTTCATTTGTCATTTGACATTTTCTGTCTGGTTTTACATACTATGTTCTTTTTCCATTAGAGACCTTATCATGATAATCATAATTATTTCAAATTCTCTGTCTGAAAATTTCAACATCTATGTCAGATGTGAGTGTAATTGATACTTTCTTTGTCTCTTCAGACTGTTTGCTCTTTTATTTTGGCATGCTTTGTAATTTTTTATTGAAAGCATACATGTTATAGTAGGTAACTGGTACTGAGGTAAACAGGCCTTTAGTGTGAGGGTTTATGCTAATACTTCTATAAGTTCAGCTGTGTTTAATGTTTACTGTAGTTTTCTGTGCCAGAGTCTTCAAATTCCTCTAGTATTCTTATTTTTGTCTCTATCTTGGCTTGAGCCTTCCTTGTAAACAACTCTTCAAAGAGAAGTTGTCTTGTAACTCTTGTTGACGTAATCCTGTGTTACACTGGAGACTTGGTGTGGGGACAGAGTTTTGGAGATGAAAACATTTTACAATCTTTGAGGGACGCTCATTCTTTCAGTTGGCCTGTGTCTCAGGCTATGGCCTTCATGCATGTTCCTTTCTCTCTTCCCCCTTCCCTCTGACTGATTTTCTTGGCTGTAGCCAAGTCGACTTTGTGTGGAGTTGATGTTGTATTTTTCTCCACTTATGTGAGATAAGAAAGCTAGAGGGGGCTGAAGTCAGGAAGAATACCATTCCCAGCTTGGATAAGGTTTCAGAAATATGCTCTGGTAAGGTCATTTACCTTGGAAAGTAAGCCTTTATTATGGAGAAAATTCTGGCATGTTTCACAGTGAGTAATATTTTCATCTCCCCTGCCAGTGGATTTTTCTCATGCAAAGCCATGAAAGTGTGGGGGCCCCCTAATACTGCAGCCCCCAGGGAATTTCTCACTCAACTAGACCACGCTTGGCCTCCAGCAATTTGTCACAATGACTACTTAAGTGGTCCTACAAGTTTGTGCCTTCAGAGGCTTAACTCTTGCAAGCAACTCTGGGTAAGCAACTCTTGGGTGCTGGATCTCTCTGGATGTACCTGAGTCTCTAGGTTTCAGGGTGGCAGTTTGCCCTGTGATGTCAGTTTTCTGATGGTTTCAAGAAAAGTCATTGATTTTCAGTTTGTCCAGCTTTTCCTGATAAGGATGAGAGTGATGTCTTCCAAGCTCATTACATGTCAGAGCTGAACACTTCATTTCTCTTTAAATATTTTCTGTCTTATCCCTTGGTACTGAATTCTGGCTGATATCTTCAGATCTTTCTTTCTAGTACTACTATACACCCATGTGTCACTTAACGATGGGGATATGTTCTGAGAAATGCGTGGTTAGGAGATTTCATCATTGTGCAAATATAGAATGTACTTACCTAGATGGCAGTCTACCACACACCTAGGCTATATGGTACTAATCTTATGGGACTGTTTTATATGCAGTCCTTCATTGACTGACATGTTTTTATGCAGCACATGACTGTATTCCACGATTGTCTTTTTAATTCAATGAAAATATATGTGTGTTTATATATATATATGATGAAATATATATATTTCATTTTTAGAAGTTTTATTTAGTTGTTTGCTTATGGTCTTTAGTCATTTTAAAATCCCCTTTAATACTTTTAAATACACTTACATTTAATCATATTGTTCTATCTCTTCTTTGAACATAGGCTCTGAGTTGTGAACAGTAGGATTGTGGGAAGGTGTAGGTAAGAGACTCTACTTTGTAATCAAGGTTATTGGTTCAAAATCCTCATGCCAACAACTCCTAGTGGTGATGTGGCCTTGGGGAAGTTGCTTTTGCTCTCAAAAATATAGTTATCTCATTTGTGAAATAGTAATATTAATAATTGAGCGTTTAATGTCATTGGCAAGTCTACATCGGTGCCTAGCATATTTATTTTAGACACGTCAATTCTGTTTATTCTCATACCTTATCTCATTGATGTTGTCTAGTTTACCAAGGATGAACCAATTCCCTAAGAGATAGATCCACTCAGCCCTTGAACTCTGAGTCCTTCCTTCGCTTATTCCCCTCAGCCTCAGGGCTAATGCCGTGGACATGCTGGAGACAGACGATGCTCTTCCCTTTGCTTCCTGGGCTCTATTCCACTCCTGCAGCGCTCATGCCTCTGTGTTCAGCACTGTCTGATTTCATCACTCTCAATCTCTCCTCCCTCTTTCACATCTTCAGCTGAACCTAGAGGCTGCCCCTGCCTGTGAAGTATGATTATTTGCCTCTAGTTGGCATTGCCAGTGATGACCAGAGGGAACAAACTTCTGCTCAGTCTTTTTCATATTCAGCCAACAATTGGGTGACAACTGTGTTTGAGGCACATTTCTGGGTGCCAAGGATACAGCAGACAGACAAAGGCCCTGCACCCACAGGGCTTATATGCCGATGAGGGGAGACAAACCATAGACACCTAAATAGACTCTAAAATACCAGATAACAAGAACTACTAACAAGAAAATAAAGCTGGGTCACTGGTAGAGAGTGATGAGTGGGTGGATGGGGATAGTCCTTCCACAGTCCATCCACTGTGAACAGGATGAAACCTAAGACACCTGTAGAGTCAGACTCAGTTGTCTCCTTCCAACACCCTTCCCTCACGTCGCTCTTTTGGGCACTTGTGCTCTCGTCTTGCCTCCTTGTTTCCCAGGGTCCCCAGTGTGGGGCCCCATGAAGAATTAGACTTCTCCTTTTTATTAAACCTTGCATACATTAGCTGGCAGTGACCATAGGGGCCAAAAAAACTATTTCCACCACAATGTTAATGACTAAAAATTGCAGATATATTCACAATAAGGAAGGATAACTTAAGAAACCCCACACATCACTTCAAGAGAAAAATCATTATTTAATTTCGGGCATCACAAAATAGGGCTGGGGAAAGATTTTGGTAATTATTACAGACAGGCAACCTTCCCTTGCTCTTTCTTAAGAAATGGAAAATACAAGCAATTTGTAACTAAATGAGAATGTCACCCTTCCCCACACTAAGGCCACGTTTTTTCATTTTTACAAAATGCAAAAGATATTCCTGCCCAGTTTCCAAACAAGGTGGTATAGACTTACTTTTTCTAACAGGTGGTTTTGTCTGCACGACGCCTATAAATACAACTAAATACCCCTGGAAATTATACATCAAGCAATGAGATGGTTCTGAAGGCTGGAAAGAAGAAGGTAAAAGACTAGGAATCTTAGGACTGAGTAACAATACTGTTGTGAGTTTCCTTTTTTATTTCCTATATATCCTTGGATTGGGCACCAGGGAGGCCTGAAACCCCATTCCTACCTCCAATACCCCCAAAAAGAAAATAAAAAGCCTGCTCTCTCTGTCCACTGGACAAGGAAAGGGGAAGCCCAACCAAGACCAAGTGTAGACTCAACCCCTGCCCCACAACTGTAGCCCCAGTGGGTGGTCTGATCTGCTCTGATCATCTTCTCTCATTCCGTAGCCTAGGCCCAGGAGTCCAATCCACTAGCAGCAGCAGCAGCAGCAGCAAAACTCTGGTCATCCCAGCCCATGATACACAATTAGTTCTCTGGTAGGAAGACCAATCTACTCACAGTGGGAGCAACAGAAAAGCTCTGCACTCAGGGGCATAAGGAAATCCATGTCGAGTGGCTTCTATTCTTTATTTCCCCCAGAATGTCACCTAGTGACAGTAGGTGGCCCAGGGAAGTGCCTCTACCACTGTACACATCATCAGCAGGCAATGAGAGGAGCACAGCTGCAGCTGAGGAATGAAGCAGAGGGGACAAATATCTGCTAAAATTGGAGACTTAAATAGGATCAAGAGTCTCCTAGTATAATAAACAAAGTGTATAGAATACAACAGGAAAATCACTTGTCAAAAAAGAAGCAGGAAACTACAAGTAGAATGAGAAAACACAATCAAATAATGCCAACAAAACATGAAATTGTTTGACAAGGATTTTAAAGCTGCCATCGTAAATATGCTTCAACAATCAATTACAAATCTCTTGAAACAGATGAAAAAATACAAAAACTAAGCAAATATATAGATTATATTAAAAAGAACTAAATGAAAATTATAAAACTGAAAGTAAAATAACAGAAATTTAAAAATTTGCTAGATGGGGGCTGGCCTGGTGGCGTAGTGGTTAAGTTCATACACTCCACTTCAGTGGCCCAAGGTTTGCAAGTTCTGATCCTGGGCTCAGACCTATGCACTTCTTATCAAGCCATGCTGTGGCAGGCATCCCACATATAAAATAGAGGAGGATGGGCACAGATGTTAGCTCAGAGATAATCTTCCTGCCCCCCCCCAAAAAAAAAATTTGCTAGATGGACAAAATACCACAGTCAAGGTGATAAACAATAGAATCAGTGGACTTGAAGATAGATTAATAATATTTACTCAATCTGAACAACAGAGAGAAAACAGACTGAGAAAAATTGAACAGTGCTTCAAGAATATGTAAGACAAAAATTTTAAAAAATGATCTAACATTTGTATCATGAAAGTTGTAGAAGGAGTACAAATTCATGGCTGAAAAAGTATTCTATTAAATAATCATTCAAGAATCCCCAAATACGGCATCAGACATAGACCTGCATGTCCAAGATGATGAGAGAATCCCAAGTAAGATAAATTTAAAGAAATTTATGCCATGATATATCATGTTTAAGCTTCTGAAAACTGAAGACAAAGAAAAATATCCTAAAAGAAACCATTTTTCCTATAGGAGAAAATAATTTAAATGACAAAAAATTTTCTCATCTGAATCCATCAAGGCAGGAGAGTGTGACACATTTTTCAAGTGCTTAAAGGAAAGAACTGTCAATCAGAAATCCTATACCAATGAAAAAAACCCTTCAGGAATTAAGAGAGAAAAAGATATTCTCAGATGAAGAAAAGGTAAGAGAACCCGATGCTAGCAGACCTATACTTAAAGAATGACTAAAGGAAGATTACCCAACAAAAGGAAAAACAAAACAAAAGAAGCCTGGATGTTCAGAAAGAAAAGAAGAATGTAACCGAATGTGTAAAAGTAGAGGTAAACATAGTAGATTATCTTTCTCCTTACAAGTTTCTTTAATAATATTTTAGGGTTGAAGCAGAAATTATAGCATCATCTGATGTGGTACTCAATGTAAACAAAAGACTTAAGGTAATTATACTTTAACAAGTGGTGAAGGTAAAGGAAACTAAATGTATATAAGGTTTCTACACTTCACACAAAGTGGTAAAACATGGACACCAATAGGCTGTGATAATTTACATATGTGTATGGTAATATCTAAAGCAACTACTAAAAACTATACAAAGCACTATGCTCAAAATCATTATAAATTAATCAAAATAAAATTCCCCCAAATGTTCAAGTAACAGAAGCAAGAAAAAACAAATAGAGGTATGAGAAACAGAAAGATTAAACAAAAATAATAAAATGGTAGATATAAGTCTAACATATCAATAATTACTTCAAATGTAGAAGAAGAAAAGTAGATGTGGCTGTACTTATAGCAGTTAAAGAAGATTTTGGATGAAATGAAATTATTGGGGACAAACTTGGACATTGCATAACAATAAAAAGGATCAATCCAACAAGCATATATAACAACCCTAATGTATATGCACCAGCAACAGACCTTCAAATTCATGAAACAAAACACTGATAGATTTGAAAGGAGACATGCATGTTGAGGACTTCAATATTCTACTCTTAGCAATTGTAAAACTTCTGGAGAGAAAATGAGCAAGGATATGGAAGAACTGAACAACACTGATCCATCAAATGTTGAATCAACATTTACAGAAGGACAAATCAACAATGTAAGTTTCTACTTCAAGGTTAGAAAAAGAACTAAATACATCCAAAGGAAGAGGAAGGCAATAATAAAGACAGCAGAAATGACTGCAATTGAAAAGAGGAAAACAGAGAAAATCAACGAGACAAACTTTTGTCTAAATATAAAAAAAGTGTTAAAACTATAGCAATATTTATAAAGGTAAAAATAGATGAGATAAAAACATCCATATCAAACTAAGACAGGATATGTCACAACAGATCCTGCAAACATTAAAAGGATAATAGAGGAATGCTATGAACAAATTTAAGCTCATAAATTTGACAACTTAGAAGAAACATACCAATTAATTACACAACCCAAAAATTGCTTAAACTCAGTCAAGTTGAAAAGATAATTTGAATAGTCCTATAACCATCAAATAAATTTAATTCATAATTAAAATCCCTCTTCCCAAGTCTTCGATTCAGAAGATTTCACTGAATAATTTTACCAAACGTTTAAAAAAGAACTAACATCATTTTACACAATCTATTCCAGAAAATAGGAGAGAAGGGAATCCCTCCCAGCTCATTTTGCGAGGTCAAATTGCCCTTTGTTATGAGAGGTTCCGGGATTCGATCGGAGACGTAAAAGAAACTTTTCACTCCAAACAAATGGACTGAAGGTATATTTTATTATATAGAGGATAGTAAAGGCGATAGTCTGCAAACGGATCCGAATAGGTCAAATAATAAGAGGGAAAACACACCAGCTCAACTGGAAAGGGAAAACATCCACATCAGCTGAGACAGCAGCAGATTGGGATAGGTCATATAATAAGAGGGAAAAACATCAGATGGATCAGAAAGGAAAACACCAGATCGACTGAAGGGAAATGACACAAATCAACCGGAAAGAGAAACACCAGGTTGACCGAAAAGAGAACACATCAGATCAATTACTTTACAATAAATCAATTACTCCACAATAAATCAATTACTCACAACATCCCCGCCCCACTGCCGGGAGAGTCCTGTCAATCGACACGGCTGGGCAAGGATCACTCGTCCTGGGCAAGGCGTCCCTTCCACAGGTGGAACTCTCACCAGGTCTCAGTCCCCAGCAGTTATTTATAGCATCAATAATTTTCAGAGTAAGCAGTTACAGAGCTTTTTTCAGAGCAAGCATCTAGTGTTCCCATGCACAAATGGTTATCAGTGGCGTACGTGCACTGAGCCCCTAGCTATCGTCCCACCCCAGTAGTTATGTACATGCATTGTTTACCCTGCTTATCGTTCCAGCTCGGCATAGACGGCCAGTCTGTCCCAGGCTGCGGCGCCCGAAGGGCCTTGAAATTCTTACACATTGCAACTATCTCCATGGCAGAAGGGCCAGTTCCCACCATGCAGAAAGCAGCGTTTATACTTCTTTTTGTGCTGGTGGCTGTAGGTCAATGGAGTGGCCAAACATGGCTGCACTCATGTCAAGACACCCTGTTATCAAAACCAGACAAGTAGCGTGGGCCTGCACACACACACAGACACACATGCATACCCCTAGAGATCAATATCTCTCATGAACATAGATGCAAAAATTCTCAATAAAATTTTACTAAATCCAATCTAACAATACATATATAGTCCTCTATCAAGTGGGATATATTCTAGATATACAAGGCTGGTTCAATATTTTTAAAAAATCAATCAATGTAATCCACAATATTACAATCTAAAGAAGAAAAATCATAATTACATCAACTGATACAGAAAAAAAGTATTTGACAAAACTCAAATTCAGTCATGGTAAAAAAATCTGATTACAGAAGGAATAGAGGGGGACCTTCCTCAAACTCAAAGCACTTACAAAAATCTACAGCCAACATCACACTTAACAGTAAAAGACTAAAGGCTTTGCTTATAATACTAGGAAGAAGGCAAGCATGTCCTGTATCACCACACACATTGAACAAGGTTCTGGAAGTTCTTGCCACTGCAATTAGGCATGAGAAATAAATAAATAGCATGAAAAATGGAAAAGAAGAAAGAAAACCGCCTCTATTTGCAGACAGTGCAACTGTCTACATAGAAGATACCAAGAAATTTACAAAAACAACAAAAACCTCCTAGAACTAATAAGTGAGTTCAATTAGGTCATAAGATATTAGATAAACACACAAAAATCAATTGTATTTCTATATACTGACAATGAACATGTGGAAACCCAAATAAAAATGCAATACTTGCTGGAAAAAAAATGAAATACCATAGTATAAATATGAGAAAACATGTACAGGATCTGCATGATGAAAATTAGAAAATGTTCATGAAAAAAATCAAAGACCTTAATGCTTCATGAAACATAGTGTTCCAGGATTGGAAGACTTAATAGAGTAAAGAAATCAATTCTCCTTAAAGTGATATGTAGATTTAAGAAAACTCCTATCAAACTTTCAGCAAGACTTTTTGTAAATGTAGATAAATGTGTACTAAAATTTGTAGGAAAGGGAAACATTCTAGACAGCCAGAAAAAGGTTAGAAAAGTATAATGTGAGAGAAATCACTCTTCCCTATGTTAAGAGTTGCTGTATAGCTACAGGAGCCAGGACACTGTGGTGTTGGCAGAGAGATAGACATGGATCAATAGAAAACCCAGAAATAGATCCACACAAACACGTCCCATTAAGTTTCAACAAAGGAGCAAAAGCAATCCAATTGAGGATGAATAGCCTTTTTAATAAATGATGCTGGAGCAACTGGATATTCATAGGCAAAAAAGTGAATATTGACCTAAACCTCACACTTTACATGAAAATTAACTCAAAATGAATCGTCATTCTTAAGTGCAAGATATAAAACTTTTAGAATAACACATAGGAGAAAATGTTAGACTTGAAACCAATTGCGCTATGCATACAAGGGAAAATTGATAAATAGGACTTCATCGAAATTAAAAAGTTTTGCTCTGTGGAAGACTCTAAGAGGGTGAAAATACAAACTACAGACTGAAAGAAAATATTTGCCCATTATGTGTGTAACAAAAGACTAATATCTAGAATACATAAAAATTCTCTCAAAACTCAGCAGTAAAATACAAGTAATTAAAAAGAAAATGGGAAAAGAAATGCATAGACAGTTCACTGAAGAAGTTATACTATATAGATGTTATATAAGCACATGACAAGTTGTTCAGTGCCATTAGCCATTAGATAAATGCAAATTAGAACCACAATGAGAGATACTATATACCTATCAGAATGGCTAAAATAATTGATAACACTAAATGCTGGTGAGGATACCACCAGAAATTGAATCTCTCATACATTGCCGGTAGGGGTGTAAAATAGTACAATCATTCTGGAAAATAGTTTGACAGTTCCTTACAAAAGTAAAAATGGACTTTCCTTATAACCCAGCAATTGCTCTCTTGGGCTTATATCCTAGAGAAATGAAGTTATTTCCAGGCATAAACTTGTAAAAAAATTACTCATGGCAGCTTTATTAGTAAACAGCCTCCAAACTGGAAACTACCTAAATTTCCTTCAGTGAATGAAAGTTAAACAAACTTGTAGTGCATCTGTACCATGGAGCACTACTCCACAATAAAAAGGAACAAATGATTGACACACAACTGCATGCGTAAACTTCACAGAAGTTATCTTGAGCGAAAAAAAGCCAATCTCAAGGTAATGCATATTGCAGGATTCCTTCTATAAGATATTCGTGAAATAACAACGTTACAGATATGAACAGCAGAGTAACGACTGTCAAGGGTTAGGACTGGAGGGGGCAGGGTGGGTGTGGCTATGCAGGGAGTATGGGGAGTATCGTGGCGATCTGATAGTTAAGCATGCTGAATGCAGTGGTGATTACACCAAGCTACACGTGATAAAATTACTTTGAGTTAAACACACACGTATACACACACAAGTGAATAGTCTGAAGGAGCTCTGTGAATGTGCCAATATCAGTCTCCTGGTTTGATACTGTATTCTAGTTTGATACCATATTCTAGTCTGATATTGTATTATAGTTTGATACTATATTCTAGTTCGATACTGTATTCTAGTTTGATACTGTATTATAGTTTTGCAAGATGTTAACATTGGGAGAGGCTGAGTGAACATTGCACAAAATCTCGCTGGACATTCTTTTGCACTTTCTTGTAAAATCATATTTATTTCAACATAAAAAGTGTTTTTAAAATGTAAAAATGGTCATAGTTGTGAATGGTTCTTAAGAACTTTCACTGCTTTCATATCCACTTTGATACAAATAGTTTCATATTAGAGGAAATTGTGATTTTATTTAAAAGAGAAAGCTCTGTACGTTTTGTTCTTTGCTGGAATGGATAGGAACATGAGAGAAGAGCAAGGCTCCAGTGTCAGTTGACCGTCGGGTTTTAAACCTGTCTACTAAAACTCGCCCTTTTGGATCCCCAAACGCCAAGCCAGAAGACAAGGGTCCTTTTCCATTTATGTCCCATGTTTTCTCAATGAATTGATGCTCCCAGTATATATGCTTATATTTAGCACTTGCCTTAATATCAATTATATACATTCCCCACCCAACCCCTCGGCATATTGTCTCCAAGTAGTAGGTCCTGACATTTTGAGGATTGTTCACTTATGCTGTTTAACATTTCACTTTCATTGTCTCCAGACTCCTGACCAAGATTGCTTCTATCATCTTCCTCAAAGTTTTAACTTGGTCTAGTCTACCTAATCTTGAAGAGTTATTGGGAATATTTGGGAAAGCATCAGTTTTAATGTCAGACAATTGTGAGCTCAAACCCCAGTTTAGCCACTAATCAACTGTGTAATTTTGGTGACAGGCTCCTTACTTTCACCAAGCCTCAGTATACTCATCTGCAAAGGGACACGATCATACCTGCCCAGGAGAATGGACTGAGTGAGACCATGTATGTAAAACATCCAGTAGCATGCTTGGCAAATAGTGCCATGCATGCTGAAATGCATATACAGTCAGTCTCACCGTCTCTCCTTCATAATCAATATTCTCTGAGTAAAGTTAACAATGGCAGAAATAGAGGAAATAAAATAGAGAAATAGATATGGGGCAGAACATTTTGAACAGCACATTAGGATATTTGAACTTTTTCAAGCAACAAATGGAGAATATTTTGAATAGGAGAGGGATAAGAAAAGCCAATGAGTGTGTCACTGTAGGGCAATAGGCGGAGTGACTTCTATTTGTTTGAGACCTACTCAATACCAGGTATTTTATCTCAGTATTCACAGCAATGCAGAGATGGGCTTGTGTGTGTGTGTACACTCAAGAGCTCAGAGGTATCACATGATTTGCTCAAATTCTCAGAGTTAGTGCATCATTGTCCATTACTGCATAATAAACCACTCCAAAATTCAGAGGTTTAAAATAATAAGCCATTAGTATCCCTTACAGGTCTACAAGTTGGCTGGGTGGTTCTTCTGGTCTCTTGTGTCTGTGCTCAGTTGCAGGCTGGGTAGATACCTTGCTGCTCTTGACTGGGTTCTCTCACACATCTGTAGGTCAGTTGGCTGCAGGCTGGTCTAGAACAGCCTCAGCTGGGGCAACGGGGTCTTCTCCACGAGCCTCTGTGTATGTCTCTCATGTAGAGACTATCATCTCCCTTCAGCAGGCCAGCCCAGGAATGTTCTCAGGCTGTCCTTGGTGGGATTTTGTTTTGTTGTTATTGTTTGTTTGTTTGTTCAATAGCAATGAAAGATAAATAAGAGAGAAATGAAATACATAGCACTTTGTCAAGACTTATTGTGTCAATCTTGCTACTGATCCTTTTGTCAAAGCAAGTCGCATGGCTAAGCCCATAATGAGAGAGTGAAGGGATATAAAATTACATGAACACACATGCAGACGACAGGATGATGTTAATGTGATCAGCCAACCACAATTACTAAGATGAAAAATTAAGTTGGACCCTCAAATCTAAGGTTAGACCCAGACCACACTGCTTCTCCAGACGTAATGCTTTAACTACATCCTGGAGTGGATGACTGTGTTTGTTTTGTGCTTACAAAACAAAGCAATTGATGGCTATTGAAATTCCAAACAGAACCCAGGCTGCTTGGGACTGGACCCAAACTGGGCCCGTAGCAGAGTGCAAGGATTAGAAATGTGACTCTGAAAGGCTGACAAGTAAAGAAGGACCACCTGCCTCACCTTCCCCTAGAGTCCTGATACTGCAAAATGACTGTAGAATTCTAGTTATAATTTAGTTTTTTTCTTACTTCCTTGAGACACATTACAATAGTCTCACGTGTCTAAAACACATTCACATCTTAAAGGCCATCTGAGCAATCTGAAACACAGCTCAGAGTGAGGTCCCTCTTGGAATTCACAAGAGGGCAGCTGAGAAGCAAATGGCATTAACTGAATTCCTTTAGATATGTCAAAAGAAATCTTGTCTCTCAAGTAGATAAAAATTAATGAGACATCTAGGATGTTTTTATCTGATTTAGTCTATGTAGAAATGGTGAGATCTTTCTGGAGACTGCAATATGTAAAGTTACATTTCATTACCAAACCTTGTGGAGGATCTGCAAATTACATTTGTTTAATTTCACTGCTATGAAATGTCAGCCACTTGACGTCTTTGAATACTGGCTTCAGCTGACTTTGAAAACTTGGAAGATCTTGCTTCATTTTCTCCAACATTTTAACTTTTCAACCAATAAGTGGCAATAGAACAAGGATCCCTGATATTACAAGCCAGGTCTGATGTAGAAGCAATTCTTTTCGGAATCCTTACAGCCCAATTTCCAGGCAGCCTTTTCCTTCAGCAGTTTGATTTGCATGGGGCAGTTTTGTTCCTGAAATTTATTTTGTTTCCTTAAAGTGACTTAAGACTTGCCAGAAAGTCTGTGTTCCTCAGTGAGAATGGAAAGTTGTCCAGTTTTCAGTTCACAGTCAAGAAACTGTTATGAAGCTCAGAATCTGAAGAAGACATTTTGATGAAGGATAGATGTAAAGATGAATAGGACATGTCCCTACCCGGGTTCAGCATCTAGTGCAAGGAGTAGTTGTGTTCACCAGCAGGCATAACAGAACGTGAGAGACAGGTGGTGTGAGGGCCAGCTCTATTCTCCTTCCTGCACCTTCCCTACCACCCCTTCTGGCAGGAACTCTACCATCCTAGAGGCCTTACCCGCAGGGATAGGTCAGGTGAGTCCTTGAGCCAATGACTCCCAGGAAGCGATAGAGTTAACCCACCCAGCTTATCACAAAGTTATTGGGAGCCAGGCAAGATCCCAGCATGCCTTATTTGTGCCCTTGTGCCCTTGTGCCTTTGTGTGGCTGGTCCTTCTGTCACAATTGTCCTCCTCTGCCATCTATCCACTTCATAACTTTCCACTCCTCTTTTATGATCTGGCACAGGTGTCAGGTCCCTTGACAGGCTGAGCCCACGGCCCGTCTCCCAGGGTTGAAGTTGTGAGAGAACTTTTAGGACCTGCCTTCGTCCTAGTCTTCTGCACATGGCCAGGCTGGCCTGAGAAAGCAGCCGCCAGGCCTTCTCATATTTGTAGCAAAGGGCCTGGTACAAAACTTGTCATTGGTGATGAAAGTGCCTGTAAAAGTCAATCATATCACAATTCTTGATTTTTATTTTCATCTCCGTCTCCCCTACTAAACTCTACATGGGGACCACAACTGACCTCTCATTTTATCCTCATTTCTAATACAGGATCTGGCCCATTATAGAGATCTGATAAATGCAGATAAAGAAATTAATGAATTAATTAATAATGAAAATATATTCCCCATAATTATATTCTTGGAATAGCTCCCTTCTGGGCCATGTCAAAGATTCCTTTCCATTCATGAAAGCTTCACAGTGTATAAAATGCCTTCAGAGTCTTTGTCAGGCCATAAATGAGAGGAAAGTCTCCAGCTACAGATGAGGTTTTTCTGAGCTTCCCCAGGAGGTCAGAGTTCTGGCTCCACACCTTCTCTCTGCCCTACAATCAGCACTCAGTGTTGTCCCTCCCTGTGTTTAGGCTGCGTCCTCCGCAGACAGCCAGCTCTCAGCACCAAGAAGTGCCCAGCACGTCTTGGTGAGTGGCAGGCACAGGGACTCTGCACTGCACACCTTAGCGAGAGCCCTGGATCAGACAGGACAGGCTCAGACCGGTTGCCAGGAGTCTGGCTGTGCAAGCTGGGAGGCTCTGAGCATTATGTTAGTGGGGAGCATTTATACCCTTCTTTCCGCTTGTGTGGACAGACCCAGTGCTGGGAGGTTTAAGAAATTTTTGTACTTAAAAAGTTCATTTCTCTAAAATGGAAACACCACTGAGAATCAAACCTCCTTACTATAGCCTCTACCACCTCACATCTTTTTTTGAGCTAAAAATTAGATCACAAGGCTGAACCAGAGTCTGACATTGCACCTCTTACCAGAAGTTTTGCCTCGGGGGGCTGTGGACAGTTTAGCTTGCCCATGCTAACTCTACTCACACAGGTGGTTATAGCGGTTTAGGGGCATGATGTGAGCTGGCCCAAGTCTGTGCAAGCAGAATAATGATAACTGATTGTGGCCTGGGGGAATATTTTTAAGTCCACTTTATCCCTAAACGCACAGTCCAGGGAAGGCTTTCCAAGAGAGCAGCAGGTGTGAATAGACCCACTGGCTGCCAGTCTCCCATCCTCACACATCCCACCCTGCCCACCTCTCACTCACCTCGAGGGGTCTGAGTCACCTGCAATGGGTGGACGGAGAGGAGAAAATCAAGAAACAGCAGAAATTTATTTCTCACAGTTCTGGAGGCTGGAAATTCCAAGGTCAAGGTGTCCACAGATTTGGTTTCTGATGAAGATGCTCTTCTGGGCTTGCAGATGGCTGCCTTCTTGCTGTGTCTTCACATGGTGGAGAGAGATGGGGGTGCTCTCTGGTATCTCTTCCTGTAAAGACTCTAATCCTGTCAGATCAGAGCCCCACCCTCATGGTCTCCTTTAACCCTAATCTCTTCCTTAGATGCTCCATCTCCAAACACAGCTACACCAGGGGTTAGGGCTTCATCAGATGAATTTTAGGGGGACACAAACACTTAGTCCATAACACACTCCTAGGAGCACAGAGTCAGGGGCTCCATGGTTCAGATGCCACCTCTGCCTCCCAAAGCTGGGTGACCGTGGGCAAGTCACTTACCTTCTGCAGGTCTCAGTTTCTTATCTTTAAGACAGGGATGCTAGTAGGCCTACTTCTAGCACTGCTATGAGGATTAAGCGATTTAATTTACATGGAGTGTTTGGAATGAACTTAGTATATGTGTTGGCTTTTACTATTACTCTTTATAATTGCATGGTATGAAATATTATAAGATCATTAACATTGTATTTACTCATGGACTATGGAACATTGATTAATACTACTTATAGACTAGAGAAACTATTTGGGGGCAGTACTGATGACAACCAGTGGTGGGTGAGGGCTCTTTGTGCTGCGGGCCCGGCACTGCTTCTGTAGTCACGGTCCCACACGAGCTGCACAGCTCCCTAGATCCTAGTCTTAACTCTGACAGATGTGACAGCTGCAGTCGGAGTGAGCCAGTGACTTCCTCAAAGTCACTTGGCTGAAAAGGGGAAGATTTCTGATAAACGTCCTCTCATCACACGCTTTTTACTATTACACTACATTGTAATACAACATAACGTAGGATTTGTTTTTCTACAAAGTAGATTTCAGTTCCTCCAGTGGAAATCGTGTCTGGTTTGCACCTGTTCACAGATCCTCCTCTGTACTGTGGATGTGCTCAGGCCAGGTGCCTTCCAGAGAGACCAGCGAAACCTCAGAATTACCAAGTGCCTGGGCTCCAGAGTGAGCGCCCTGTGGGTGTGAGGACATGGGATGCTGTTGGGGAGAGTCAAGCTATGTGAGCCACAAAGAACCTTTTGACAGGGCTGGAGGGAGGAACTGTGGGACAGATGCTCTGGATGCGTTACGTGTTCTTCCCATAGCGCCTAGTTCACCTGAACAGGCGTTTCAGGGTGCCTGCCACCCAGGTACTGTGCCAAATGTCAGTGGTAAAATATAGCCGTGTGAGGACAGCTGTCCACACAGCCTTTCGGGAGGCGCAGTCCAGTGGGGGAAGAAGATGGGTGGGAGCAATTAAAATACAAGGTGGGCGTGAACTGGGCAGGTCCGCAGGGCAGCCTGGTGGTGATCGTGGGCTTCCTGGAGACTTGTTGCTCGGCTGATTGTGGAGAGGAGAATGGAAGAGAGATGAGGAGGGTACAGGATGAACACTTCAAGGGGGATAGCTGAATGGAGGCCAGAGGTGCCTCACTGCTGAGTGTGGGGAAACCGTGTGAGTTTTTATGAGGTCTTTATCGCCTAGAGAATAAGAAGGCTCGGGGACTGACCAGAGATGGAGAGATACACCTTGCCTCTGGTTTTCAGCTTTGGTGGCTGAGAGGTGGGGCATCTCACAAGAGCAGGGACACCAGGAAGACCAGCTCATTGAAGCCACGGAAAGTCAACTTCAGACAGGTCATGGTGAGGTTCATTAGATGTTTGCAAACCTAGGGGCTATAGAAATTATTTCAGAGCTGAAAGAGAGCTCGTGTTCAGGCTTGCCTGTCCATTTTCTTGTGCTGCTGATAATCCTGTGGGGTCAGTATTGTATAGTGGACACTGATGGTTTAGCTCTCACCCTGTGCATTGGCTTCCATAAAGCTAACATTTTGTGACACAGCCCGTCCCGTGACGTTGCACCCCATCTGGAGGTATGCAATTGTAGCCAATTGCTCCAAAGATCCCTGTCTTGGCATTTTGGACTTGGGGACTTGAAAGCCAAATCAATTATTCCCTGGAGTGGAAGTTGTAAGGTGTAAAGCATAGGTGGTGTTGACAGCTCTATTTTTACATTTTTGGCTGTGTGGAGAAAGATGATCTCAAATGAACAAATATTAGGATGGTATCCACAGTCAGCAAAGCTGAGAGGTAGACCTGTGATGCAGCGATGGCAGGCCTAATGCTGAAGCCTTGGGCCCCATCACATCCTAGTGGAGAGCACTCCTGGTCTTTTCATGGCTTCCTTTAATGCCTCTTTGGATTTTGTGAGCCAGTGCCCCCTCTTTTCAGCTAAATTTAATTAAAGATTTGTGGGATTTTTTTGTCTACTTACATATTATGTTCACAAACACATATCATAATCCTGGTTGTATAGCCTCTTAGGTGGTAAGTAGCTTGCCCAGGATCTAGGGTAACATGGCAGAGACTAGATCCCAATTCAGATCAATGTGACCATGTATTTACCAGGTTTGTTTTCTTAGCTGCTATAACTAGTAGCCTGCAAATCTCAGTGACTTAATATCATGAAGTTTCTTTCTCTCATGCAAAGTCCAATGTGATGTTCCTGGAAGAGCCCTCCCCCAGACAGTCACTTAGCAACCCAGGCTGCCTCCCCTTGCGGCTCGCCATTTTGTGACTTTTCAGTTTTCTTGGCATCATCCAGCTGCCAGATGGGGAAAGCAGGATGGCATGGAGGATCTCTTGCCCAATACTTAGCAACCTCAACCTGAGAAACATTCACACCATTTCCACCAGCATTGTGTCGGCAAGAACCAACAACATGATCACCTCTCAATGCAAAGAGAGTGGGAGTCAGTACTTGGCTAGGTAGCCCCATCCCAGCCACAGTTACTCACCACAGAAAGGGAACATCAATCCCCGGGATCTTCCCTGTCTCTGCCACAGACTCCAAGCCCTGGATCCTCTCCACTCCGCCAGTGTTCACTGGAAGGGGAAAGGGGCGAAGCTCTATAGAGCCCCTCGATTGACCTGAGGTGCAAGTCTGGTAACATCTGGTGTTCATGTAGAGAGGGAGAAGCTGAATTCCATTACATCATCAGTATCTGGCCATGGACAAAGATGCTCTTTTCCTTACACAAGACCTAAATCTCTACGGGACAAGGTGGTAGGAATGTGGGGGCCAGTGCACACCTTTGAGCACAGACTAACCCCCTACTTTTTTCCCTGTTGATGAGCAGCAGGAAAAGAAGCAGCAAGAAGTAAATATGGGAAGAAATCAGTGATGTGAAATCACAGAGCAGGGAGTCAGCAATGGAATATTAAATCCTGCCCTCAGAACCTGGGAGTGAGAATAACGGGTCAAGGGTTGTCCTTTTATCTTCTGGCTTGTTGGCTCCTGTGACATCACAATGAAGAAACATGGCATTTTTCCACATAGAGGCCTGCTGTGCCTCATCTATGTGATCTTAGAAGTGCTATGGGAGCTCAAGGGAGTCCTTGAGGGTGTGGCAGCAGCATGGCTCTGCCATAGGCCTTCCAAGGTGGGATGAAATGGACTCACACAGCCTTCAGAGGAGTCTCCCCAGACCTGGCACCCACCCCATCACACCTATCATACACATGCACAGCAAACACACACACACTGCTATCTGCTTTGGGCCTCTATAGATGGAGACTCTCGGGCTCCTTGTGTTGCAAGCAAGCAGCGTACTGTATGTGAAAATGACGTTAGTTTGCAGGGCCTTTCCTGAAGGGCTTATTTTGGTTTTCCATGCACAGAAGGATGGAGTGAGTCCTGCTCTGATGATCTCTGAACAAGTCCTTTACCTTGAAATAACGTTAAAGTTGCTACTTTCTAAGAATCTTGGAGTCTGTTTACAATATAATTAGCATGGTAATCAAAGGCAGTCAATGAAACACAAAAAACAACTACTGTGGCTTTAAGCTGTTTGGCATTAAATAGTAAAACTTTAGGAACAATGACAAATCCTGTTTTTCTAGTGAACTCTCAGGCAAAATATGTTTTGTGAGGCTTTGAAGTAAGAAAAACATAATCAATTCATCTCTGTCTAAGACCTTAGCTTATAAACATTTGCTGATGGCAAAAAGCCAAGACCACTATTACGGGGTTTCCACTAAAGCAAAGACATTTTTCATGCTATTCCCAAGGAAGGAAAGTTGATTTATTTATTTCTGGAGTAAAGATCTATAAAATATATATGTATGTTCTTTATGCCATATTTAGGCTTCTGAAGTGTTCATAAAAATATTTGGCAACATTGAGTTGAAAGTTGTGCTCCATCTCAATATCTCCATAGGTGCCCACTCTGGAGTCAGGCCTGGGCTGTGGACCAGTGAGGGTGGTGGGTGGACTTGCAGGCCAGAGCCTCCCCTGGTCCAGAGCTTCTATCATGGTGGGGCAGACTGGGTGGGTGAGCACACCTGGAGCTGTTCCTGCACAGGTTCTTGAAGGGGCAAGCAGGTACCTAAGGGGCCTTCATGTAGACGGATAAGGTGGGGTGGGTGCACATAGTGGTCACTCAGCTCTACAAGCAAAGACGATGGCACAAGTTTTGAAGCCTTGCTGTATGCCTCTCTCCAGTGAGAGAGAATTGCTTCTAGTTTTTAGATGAGAAGACACACTCAGAGTGGTGAAGTTGCTTGCCAATGTCACTGGCAAAATACTGACTCCACATACTATGCTCTTTCCACTGCATCAAGCAGCCTCTGGAATGTGATCTGAGACATCTATTCTCCTAGATGGTTACCTTCTGCAGGGCAGAGACCGTCAATAACTCATCTCCAAAGATAGCATCCAGAGCAAGAAAAGTATAACTCAAATGCCTCTTTTTCATTATGTTAGCCATCAAAAGATGTCATTCACCCTCTGAAAATTTTAAATTTGATTTAAATTTGATTTAAATCCCTTGTTGGATTCACTCTACTCATGTCCCCCAGATCTTTTGCTCTCCCCTTTTTAATACTGCAAATGGAAGCCTGACTTCTAGTTAAGCTGCTCATTCCACACGGCATTTTCTGTTTATCCTGTTGCCCCACCTAGAATACAACATCCATACTACTCTAAGCAGATCGTAATTACATCAACACCAGTCTCTCATTACTGGGCGTTTGTTTTGTAAATGGGGTGCTAGAGGCAGGTAACTCAGATTTCCTGCCATGCCTTCCATCAGAAAGATTGGCATTGCTTACACCAGTACATCCAGCTCCATTGTGCTATCATATTTGCATTAATTTTAATTTACAAATTTAAATATGCTTACAAAGAAATTTAATCTATGTATTAAACCATGGTAAACCAGAGTTGGCTTTCCTTCCTTCACTAACAGAATCCATTTTCCTTCCCACTAACAGAACCATGGAAAATAAAAACAAATTAAAATAGAAATTTCAACAACATAAGAAACTTCATTTTACTTGAATTGACAAATTGCTTTATTTTAGAGCTAAATTTTTATCCTCAAGAAATTGGATGCAGAAAATAGACAATTTTTCTATCATAACAAAAATTTCTCCCTTGAAAACAAGAAAACTGAAAACTGATCTTCATAAATGTATGCTCAGAAATTATAAATAAAATTTTATCAAATGGAACCCAACAGTACAGTAAAAGGATCCATACCTCACACTACATACAAAATTTAACTTAAAGTGGATAATAGACCTAATGTAAAACCTAAACTATGAAACTTCTAGAAGACAACAAAGGAGAAAATTCTTGTGACTTTAGATTAAGTAGTGATTTTTTTAATAATGACACCCAAAGCACAATTTATCAGGGAAATACAAATTAAAACCACAATGAGATGTCACTACAGACATATTAGCATGGCTAAATTAAAAAGTCTGACCATACCAAGTGCTGATGAAGGTGTAGAGAAACTGAAATTATAATATACTGCTGGTGCAAATGTAAGAAACAAACAAATCAAAAAAAAAAAAAAAAGAAAGAAAGAAAGAAAATGGTACAACCATCTTGGGAAACAGTTTGGCAGCTTCTTAAAAAGTTAAATATATACCTACTATATGATCTAGGTATCATTACCAGATGTCCAGTGTCTTGAAGACCACTGTTTCATATATTTTGTCTCATTTTTTGTTGTTAGCTTTTTTCATGCAAGAGGGTAAATCCAGTTCCTGTTACTTTATTCTGGCTAGAAGTGGAAGTCTGTGAGCAGTTTAAGAGACAGACTATTATCTGCAGGGCAGATAATAGCACACATCTTCTAATAAAACTGACACCAGTGGCTTCCCATTGGCCACCAAAGCCATGCTTGGGTTTTCCCTCCTGTCTAACTTTGCGTACCTTCTGTTTACTTCCATGTCTGAGGCATCTCTAGTTGCCTATCACCAGAGATCCAGTCATAGCTCTGGAATTTCATGTTGGGGACTGCACTTCGGTTTGATAAAATGTCTTGAGCCCATGCTCTTTGCCAGGCTTTGTGCAATGTACTGGTAATAGAGAGAGGTATTCATCACAGTCTTTAATGTGGAAAAGAGATGGGTCATCCAGACATTCCAGGTGAGTCTGGAGGAAGTGGTGATAGAAGTGTGACCAGGACAGTAAGGGTCAGGGGCACACCTGTGCTGAGGAAAGGCGCTCTGTCAAGCCTTAGATATCATCCTCACAATCTGCGCATAGCCCTATTTTAAGCAATGCTCATAGCACCCATTCCCGCTCAGTCTATGCCCATTAGATTTGCAATCTTACAATATTGGAATCTGACCAGGTGGCATCTCATTTCTCTCAGCAACAGCCCTACAAGTAGGTATTATTACCCACATTTTACATAAGAAGAAATTGATGCTCAGAAAATTTAAGGATTACTTCAGTGTCATTCTTTTAAGTATTGGTGAAAATTTAGGTGAAAAATGAGATATCTCCATACTCTACAAAATCTGTTTTTCCACCACATACGATTGGTCCGAAGCACAAAACACAGGTGCAAGAACAGAGCAGGCACTTGATCAGTGCAAGTCTTAGTATTACTACTAGTGAATCCAGTAGGATGGGAAAGAATGTAAGTATATCCATAACTGTCACTCTTATGTTCCCCTGACTTTATCCTCCCAAATTCTTTTTACTTTCTTGGTCTTCACTCTAAAATTCAGAAGTTTTTGAAAGAGGCTCACACATCTTGTCATGTCTAGCTGTATCAGAGTGACAATACTACTGCTCTCCTCGTCTTGTTAATATAAAACGTCATCTCCCCCCTTAATCGACTACCAACCACTTCTTGAAACAACTGCTGCCTGTGCTTTCATCCTGGACAAGGGCACATTTGATGTGTTCTCATCCTTTCTCTGATATGGCAGCCCTGTGTATTCTAAACAGACCTGATTTTATTTACTTGTTTTCCAAACCACATGGTTAACGTGTTCATTATGTGGTGGGACAGAATGGCCTAAGGGGAAGTTTGTGTTTCATTTAATAAGGACAGAGGCAGATGAAACTGCTCAGAAATTCATTCTCTGTTTATTAAGGCAAAGAGGAGGGCTTCCTATTCCAAAATTTAACCGCAGCACCGCCAGTGGTTTAGAAGAGTCATACACTAGTTCCCCAGGGGCCAAAGGAGAGGCCAGTCCCTTATGGGTGGAACGTCCTAAGGATATGTGGGCTCCTCGAGGACTGTGTAGGGAAGTAGTGACCATAGCTAACACCTATTGGGCACTTGCTGCAGGCTGGGTTGATTGGGTGCCACTTCCTTTATGTAGTCTTACTCATTCTGACCACAACCCTGTGAAGTAGGCACTATTGTCCCCATGTTACAGTGAGGGAGCTGAAGGTCAGTCAAGAGGTAACTTAACATGACCAAAGTCTCATGGATAATAAGAGGAAGAGCCAGTTCTATCTGGCATCTTTGAGAGTCCCTGCTTTTTACCTATATGGTATACTGACTCCCTAATATGGGCCTCATACCTACCTGAAAGGGAGTTCAATGAGCCAGTGGATCCAAGGTCTCAATTACAGGATGGGAAGAAAGCCCTTGGCTGTTAAGGTGAAGACTAAAATCCTTACCATGGACCACAGGGCCCGATGTGTTGCCCCTGCAGAACTCTTCAATCTTCTTTCATCGCACCCCTCTTCCTCTACTTTGCTATGCTCCAGCCTCCTGGGCCATCTTGCCATTCCCGTCCCTGAACTGCAAGGCCCTGAGCTTCCTCCCCTCCTAAGAGTTTTGTGTGTACTGTTCCCACTGAAAGAGGAATGCCTCCTCTTTCCCTTCCTTCTCTTCCCAGTTATCCTCTCATCCCCCACATCAGGAGGCCTCCCTGACCCCAAGCCAGACCCTTCTTTACATGCTTACCTAGAACCACCTCCATTTCCTTTGAAGCGCTTATCTTATTTGGTAATCAGGCACTTATTTATCTTGAGTATCTGTGAGTATCCCATTGACGTCTCATGCACCCACTAATCTATAGGCTCCCTAAGAAGATGGACGATGTGGGATTCTGCTTATTATGATTTCTCCAGTACCTAAAATGGCAAATAGGAGATGTCCAATAGTTACTTGTCAAGTAAATGATTGCCTGCACCATAATAGAAAGATGACAAGATTTGGAACCAAAGAGACCTGAGTCTAAAGTATCACTTTGTCACTTCCTACCTGTGAGATCTTAGGCAAGTTACATAATCTCTTGGAGCCTGTTGACTCCTCTATGAAGTGGGAACAATAACACTGACAAATAAGGGTTCCTAGGAGGATTGACATTTCACGCCTAAAGCTCCCAATATGGTACCTAGTGCATGGCAGTAATGGCAGAACATGCAAGGCTTAGCAAAACTTTTTAGTTGTAATCAGAACGTAACACAATTTTTGTCTCCTACTTCCCCTTTGTATTTATTCAGTGGAGCTCTTTCTTCCACTGCCATTGAGATAGTCAAAGGTTTTTCTGTCACTCTTTGCTAACGAGATTCCTTACAATCACTCTAAGTTACCCGCCACTGTGTATTTCAGTAATTAGAATTTTATAATCTCAGGTATTGATCAAAACTTCTAACCACATTTTAAAATAAGACTTTTTCTTTTCTCAGTTCCCTCCATGGTTGTGGATGGGCATCTCATATTCCTAGGGTGAGGTGTGGTCTGACTCATGTCTATCCCCTTTCCTCTTTTACCTACTCCTCTATCCATCTTGCTCAGAAAGGGAGGAAAAGGAGGCAGGAAAGCTCTTCCCTGACTAGCCTGGTTTGGATTGGCCTTATGCTCTGTGCCTGGAAGGTATTTAAGCTGATTCTCTCCCTGAACATCTCACCCTGACACTCTGTGCTCCTACCCTCACTGTTGAGTCTCACACCCACAATTCCCTCGACCTACATGACCCACATAACCCACGTTCAAGTGCTTTTTCTTTGTTTGTCTGTTGTTTACTTCACCCTTAGCTCCTATTACTCCAAAGGTGGATTTCTAGCTTCTTTGTTGACACCTGTTTGCCCCTGCTCTCGGGTGGTTCTATTGGACAGGGTCAAACAAGACCTGATTCTCTCTTTCTAACTTCTTCATCTGTGTGGAGAATGGGTTTCATATGCTCCAGGAGCTCTCTCCAAATAAATCCTTCACTATAGGGGGTGAGGATAGAGTACAGTGGGCACCAACCCAAACAGGGAGGGTGGGGGCGTCTGATCAGAGCATAAATCCTGAAGATAATGTCTTAAATTTACTTGTTAATGGTCATCTCTTATTTCTCAACCCTCCCTACAATCTCATTCTGACCTACAATATCAACAAAACATCCCCACCAATAAAAACAAATGCAGGCAATGGAAACTTGCTTCTCAGGAAGTCTCTAGCCAAGGAACTAGGACACCCATTTGTCTGACTCCCAGGCACTCCTATTCTCTTTCTACTGGGGCCTCCTGACTCGGTTGGGTAAGGGGAAAGCATTCTCTTCTCTTCTCTATGGGGAGTAGAAGAAGAAGTCAAAGTATTATCCTTTTATTTTGTTTTGTTTTATTTTATTTTCAGATAACTGATTTTTATTACTTAAGTTTCTAATATTATAAATGTTACTAAGTTTCTAATATATAAATGAAAATAAAATAAAAATGTTTAAATATAAATATTTGTGGTTCTGGGACAAAAGGATGTAGATTTGCTTTTCCCTGCCTTCTCCCTCCAAACACAGTGAAAAACCTAGAAGTGATTTAACAGATAATCATAAAATGACTTTGAAACGTAGAAAGAAGAAGGCAGACTGGTAGAGACTTTCGTATTTGAGGAAAAACACTGTGGTAGGTTTCCTGGGTTTTCTTTTTATTTCCTGTATATCCCAGACTGTGCTCTAGAGAGGCCTGAAAGGAAGAATTTCTACTAGGTGTAGACCAACCAACTAAGAAACAAACAAATTAAAAAATCTGCTCTCTCTCGCCAAAAGAACAGGATATGAGCAAAACAGCAACAGGGACCCAGAAGAATGATTCATGTATAGGCACCAAACAACAAAGCTTCCAAACAGATGAAGCAAAAACTGACAGAGCTGAAAGGAGAAATAGACGAACACACAGTTATAGTTGGGGAATTAAATATCCCTCTCTCAGCAATTGATAGAACTACTGGAAAAAAAAAATCAGACAAAGAGAAGATAACATAACATCATCACACAAAAGGATCTAATTGATACTTATAGAATATTCCAAGTAACAACAGCAGAGTCTACACTCTATTCAAGTGCCTGTAGATCATGAAATTTTTCCCAGAGAAAGAAAAAATTATTTTCACATAAAAACTTATGCACAAATATTCATAGAAGTTTTACTAATAATGTAAGACATCCCAAGTCATAAGACAACACTTAACAAACTTAAAAGAATTGAAATCATGCGGGGTATGTTCTATAATCAGAGTGAAAACAAACTAGAAATCTATTAAAGAAAGATAATAGGGACATCTTCAAACACATGGAATTTAAACAGCACACTTCTAAGTCATCTTTGGGTCAAAAAGAAAGTCTCAAAGGAAATTTTATAAATTACATGCAGCTTTGTTCGTCAAAGCCAAAACTGGAAACTATTCCATTGTCTTTCAAAGGGTGAATGGTTAAACAGACTGTGATACGTCCATACCATGGAACACTACTCACACATAAACACAAGAAACTATTATTATATGACTACTTGAATGAACTTCAAGGGAATAATGCTAAGTGAAAAAAGATAATCTCCAAAGGTTATATAATGTATTATTTAATTGATGCAATATTTTTGAAATAAGAAAATTGTAGATATGGAGAACAGATTACCAGTTTTAGTGTGTGCCAAAACAAGGGGCTGTGAATTTCCATCTTGTTTGTGTCTGTGTGCCCCAGAGCCTGGCCTGGCACTGAGTACCTGGGAGTCAGTCAGCAATACTTGCTCCACTGACTGTGTCTGCTCAAATGGAAATGCTTGACTGTACCACTGTGGGCAGACAGTGAGGGGGACATATTTTCTTTAGAAAGGAAAATTCATTTTATTGGAATGACTTACAGCCTTTTATCTTTCCTCCAATGGAGGACTCTAACTTTGCATGATTGGCCTAAATTAATTTTAATCTTCCCTTCCGTTTCCATGGCAATGTATTTCATACTTTCCCTCATATTGCCAATAGCAATTTTTCTAATGTTATATTTGCCAAGTAATTTGCAAATATTTCCTGTCATTGTTTTTCTGGTCATATCTTCTAGAAAGAATACTACCACTTTGCAAAAAGATAAATGAATAAAAGGCTATATAGGACACACACAGTGCTCAGTAGCTCAATGTGCATCTGGTTAATTAATGAATAAATATGCAAGATTCAAACGATATCTTCTTTATTCTATTCCCAAGCATCAGTTAATTTAAGTTAAAAATCATTAGAGGCATCTCCTATGAGAAGATCCTTGTGTTAGGTATGGATTTACAGAAGTGCTTAGAGAACAGGAGCCCTTCTCAGTGTCCTACAGTCTTCTCAGGGTCCTGCTTTGTGGTAAGCTCTGCAGAGCGAGAAGCACAGGGCTCGGAAGCACAGAGAGGGGACACTTAAGCTAGCCCTGGACAGGGGATGCTAGGGTAGTCTGTGTGTGTGTGTGATGTGTGTGTGTGATTGTGTGTGTGTGTGTCTGTCAGGCATAGGAAACAACACAGCACAAGTCAAAAGGCAGCAGGCAGCAGCAGGCTGGGGACAGCAGTTTCTCCTGGCCGGGCAGATTGTGTTCTTCTATGTCCTCTGTTCACATTCCTCAAAGCTCCTACATAGATGACGGCTCCTCTTCTGACCACGAATCCAGCTCTTCCTGTGACAGTAGAAATAGCGAACAGATTTGAACTCTTCCTGTGTGTCAGGCATTCCTCCTAGCCTTGTTAAGTGCATTCTCCATTTTAACCTTGAGCAAAGTGCTTCACCTCTCAGTTTCTTCATCTGAAGAGTAGAGATAAGATAATAATTGTTCCACCTCAGAGGTTCTGGTGAGGTATAAATGAATTCATCCACAATGAGCCCCAAGAAGAGTGTCTGGCTAGAGTGAACATGTGGCAAATGTTAACGATGGTGATGAGGGTGAGGATGGTGAATATCCCAGCTTTATCACTGGGAAACTGAGGTGGCAATGTGTACATAACTTACCAGGAAGTGGTACTGGTGAGCCAGGGCTGTGCGTCTCCCCAGAGCCAAGCACATCTGTGTCTTAAATCTGCCTGCTTTCCAGAGAGCCAGCCTGATGTTGAGACAGCCCCGACGTCTCCCAGGTGTCATCAGTAATAATGGCTGTTAACTGCAGTTCACCTTTATCAGTACTCCACAGTTTACACAGCACTTCCACATGCGCTGTTGTCACGCACATACCCTGGGAGTTGCAGAGAATTTCTGAATTGATTGACTTCTCAAGGGAGCGTTCAGTAAAATGTGCAAGGCTGTTATCCTCACCTTCAAGCTCCAGGCAGTAAATGGTCACGTTCACCAGCATTAAAACCACCCAATGTGTCCATGTAAGTAACCGGAGCGGCTGGCCGTGCTCGTCTTTGCCCCGCCCTCCGCTGGCTCCGGGTAGCAGAGTCCCTTACATCGCCAGCGCAATGTGACGCCTAGTCGGGGCGGCCTCAGACTGCGTTCGTGGTGTTCAGCTCCCAGTAATTTCCGAGTCTGTAGAACTAGAAAAGATAACTCTTTTTATTCCCATTGCCTTTTTAAAGAACATGACAAGAATTCTTGAGGAAATAGCCAAATAAAATAAAATAAAATAGAACAATTCTAATTTTAAACATAGTCAGGAAATCTGCTGAGTCAAGGCCTGGATGCTTTATTCTCTGTCAAGAAACTATTTCTATGCAGAGCTGGCAGCTTGCCTGGAAATGGAGGGTGAATGTGCAGAGCCCAGGGGCTTTAGGGCAGGGAAGGGACAGAACCCTCCATGCCTTTTGCCTGAGATTCAAAGTGACTGACATGTGCAGTTCCTATTAAATAGTCAAATAAACACTATAAATGCTTCAGGGCCATTTTATGGGTTTCTTGGATGGCTATTGTAAAATAATTAAAGATCTTCAACCCAAATCAAGCTGCATAACTTAGAGATCTATTTCAGAGCTTCACCAATGCTGTGAAATAACGCAGCACACTCGTGTGTGTTTGTGTGTGCATGTATTTCCAAATGCCACAAGGCTCATACAGACATTTGTGTCACTAGCTTTGGCCAGTAGCGATCCTCCATGACAGCACCATCCAGCAAGCAAAGAGGCCCAGAGTTTCAGAAGCAAGCTTCTCGGGCCACACCGTCCCCCATCAGTTTATGTGCTGGTAGGGACAAAGCCATAACAAGTCAGGATGAGTCCGAGACACAGAAGCAGAAAAACTTCTGCTTCCTCCCAAAGGTGCCCTCAGCCCTTCAAGCAGGCCCTGCCTACCTACTCAGAGAACCAGGAATGTCACAGCAATGCTCAAGGGTGAGGTCCCCACAGAGTGGACATTTTGGGACACTCATTAATCCTAGAGAGTCACTCTAGTTGGCTGTGGGAGGCAGCCACCACATAAGTGCCTCCTAGAGCAGTGCTATAGCAGAGCACTCTGTAGAAATAGAGGGAATCACATGAGAATGCCCGTGAGCTCTTGGATGAGAGGAAAGAATATCACCATCAATATACTGCCATAACAGAATTCTGGAGCTCAAAGCTTTCCAAACCCACAGCACAACCTCCCCATGAAGGAGGAGAGTGCAGAGCATAGGAGCTGAACTAAAAGCACAAAAACAGACCAGAGAGCACTGTTTAATTCATTGTCCTTTACAGTGTGTGGTTCAAACAGACCTTTTTGTGTCTGTCTGTTCTTGGTAGTATATACAGAATCTGGGTGGGGTCCTCAACTATATCAAGGAGGTATTTATTTATTTATTTTTATTTTTATTTTATTTTCTTATTTATTTTTGGTGAAGAAGATTGTCCCTGAGCTAACACCTGTGCCAATCTTCCTCTATTTTGTATGTGGGTCGCCATCACAGCATGGGTTGATGAGTGGTATGTAGGTCCATGCCTGGGATCCGAATCCGTGAACCCTAAGCCACCAAGTGGAGTGTGCAAACTTAACCACTATGCCACTGGGATTGGCCCCAAGAAGATATTTATGTATCAAGATTGCAAGCTAGATCCTAAAAGTGACTACATGGATGGGACAAGAGAAATCTACTTTCACAGTAGATTTAACTGAAGAGCTTGCTGAGAGAAGAAAGATCAAGGCACAGGAGGCTGGTCTAGTGACACAGGGAGAGGCAAATAATGGTATGGCATGCAGTGACCTAGATGTCAACTGCGCATGCTCCCTGTGGGCTTGTGTTTGAGTTTCATGGAGTGCAGGGTGGCTGGACTTAAGATTCGCTAAAAACTCACAAGGACATTTCAAGCAGTGAGACTGTGAGACCCTGTTGATGGAGGGAGAAACCTTCACCCCACACATTAATGGAAACTCCAGGCAGAAGAACGCAGTTCTTCAGCAGTAGATGACACATGAGCATGAGTGAGACTCTTATTGGGGATACCTAGACAGGACAGGAAGAGGCTATGCAGGACTTGGGAGTTCATGAAGAACGAGTGAAGAGAAGAGTTAGGAAGAGTGTGAGCCTGGCCAACATAGAGAGATATTTCCTGTGTAGAGACTTCTTTGTGATGGTAAAATAAATGACTGACTCTGTCTTTGAGAGGATATTGGTGAGCATAAACTTTGGGATTATACAAAGAAGGGGCTGGGTATCCTGTGCCATTTATTTAACTTTTCTCAGCTTCAGTTTCTTCATCTTTAAAACAGAGATAACAGTATCTGACTCTTGAAGAAGTCATAAGGAATGAAGTGTTCATGCATATACAGCACTTAACTCATCACTTGGCACGCATCATGTGTTCAGTGAACGTTCATGAAAAAAATATGAATGCATCATGACCACATGCTGACAAAATCTATATTCTTTGAGGAGGCTTATTTATTTTACTAGGATTGATCTTGCTTATTCGGCATTGATTTCTCCTATAATAAGACTCATGGGCCTGCCTTGATCTCTGGGTTTCAGGAAATGAAATAACAGTGACCTGAAGGTCGTTGTGAAGGGCCCCTCAATAGTGCCTGAGTCAAGCAAAAGTGATCTACACCAGGGGTGGTAAGCCTCTAGGCTTTGACTGAGGGTCTTTCTGAGCATTGAAGCAGATCTAGAGAGGTTTTAGAGAATGACCCTGGCTCTGCCTAGAAGGGCTTTCTAATGTACCTTCATGCACCGGTGGATGACAGCTACTTATCAGCTAGGTCAATAAAGCAGGGTTACCTTTTGTTCAGATCATTTACATAAGGTCATCTCAGCCATTATTTGTCTGCATTTCAAACTATGTCCAAGTACCAGTTTAGGCACTGATGCTATTCTGGATTCATTCCTGCATCCCATAGTTACTTATTGATGCTAGTTCTATGCTGGGCATTATAATGGTAACCGGGGATAATATGTGGATTAAGCACCATCCCTGTCCTTTCTTTGAATGGTGGGGACAGACGATTATACCACAGTGAGATGAATGTTCTGATGGAGGGAATCACTGTGTGCTGAATCCAAACTAGGGTCATAGTGGACCTCATAAAGGGAGGTGACACCTGAGTTGAGGTTAGAAAGACAAGTAGGAATTAGTCAGATGGAAAAGGGGGAGAGGGGAAGCTTTTAATTCAATAATTATTAATTTAGTACCTCATATTGTCCTGTGCTCTGGTTATAGAATGATGAATAAGACAGAACCTTTGTCCAAGGAGGCAGTGAAAACACAGAGTAATAATTGCTTCCAAAGGGGAGATGGAAGTTGCTGAGGGCTGACCTTAATTTCTTGAACCTGGTGGGAAGAAGCAAGGTATATGTGGATTAAGCAAGTCTTAAGATGACATGTCAAGGCTTGGCAGGAGTTGGGTGGTGTGGACAGAAGATATTTCAAGCAGAGGGGAGGGCACGTGAAAGAAATTAGGAAAATGTTGGAACTTTCAAGGAAGTGGTAGAATTTCAATCTGTATAGAACATGAAGGGTGGAGGGAGAGGTGAAAGTGCAGAGGCAAGAGCGGCCTGGTCATGCCAGGCCATGGAACTCAGATCAAACTGAATGGACAGTTGGAAGCATTTTAATGATGGCCATGACATTTAGATTTCTGATTCAGACAATCCATGGAGAATGTATTGAAGATGAGGCTGGAAGTAACTCTACTCTTCCAGAGCAGGTCCGGTGAAACGGGAGCTAAGAATCCACTTAAGAGTCCACTTCAATCATCCAGAAAAGGTGGTCTGAACATCAATCAGTAGAGGCAGCAGAGATTGAGATTATGGTTGGATAATAGAGACAATATGGCAGATGGCAATTGAAAGCCACATATTAAAAATTCTTTCTGACTGATAGGGATAAAAGATTGCTTAATACCAGGCTCTCATGGAAGGAGCAGTGGCTGGCATATCAGACTTCCTGGACAAAGTTGGTAATAGTGGCACCAACTGCCCACCCACCACCCTCCTGTCAACTTTTCTCTCATTGCAAGACAATCCTGAGACCCAAAATTTCTCCCTCAGCATGGATGTTGCTATCAGTAGGTGGTCATAGACCCTGACTGCACTCAGCACCAGGTTTTACCTGTTAGTTCCACAGGGGAAATCATAAGAGGTTAAATTATCCTCAAATATCATGTGAACTGCCAAAATGACCAAAAAGTCAGTCCCAACCCTGGTCAAACTCAGGCTTCTGTACACTTCTTCCCCAAGCTTCTGACAGTCAGAAGGCCAGCACCCTGGAACACCATCTTCCAGAAGGCTGCTGCAGCAGAAGAAAGACTCATCAATCTCTGCTTCGTTTCTTTCTAAACCTTTGTCAAAGTAACAGGGAACTGCATTTTTATCTTACTAAAGATGGTCAATTTTAACGAATGTTTACAACTTTTTATGTTCAGCACTTGATCAGCTAGAGTTCTTTCCACTTAATATGGTATTTTTAACCAAAACATATTCCTTACTGATCAGAGACCGTTGGTACAACCAAATGTCCATTTCCCTGCCTCTGTTGCAATCAGCTGGAGTCAAACGACTGCACTGTGGGCTGTTGGTTGTAGCCACATGTGATGTAAATGACTTCCAAGCTTGGATCTTAAACATGCACCCCCTGATAATCCAGCCTTCTCTTCCTCTTCTGTGATGGGGTTCACCCTGGATTCCCTGTTCCAGGTGGCAAGCCACAAGGTACAAGAGGACCACCCAATCCCCTTGAACTTAGCTTGAGTGAGAAATAAACCTTTCCTTTGTTAAACCAGTGGAATTTTGGGGTTTATTTATTAATGTAGCATAGCACAGCATATCCAGACTAGTGCACCTATATGACTCTAACTATATTCAGTATGACTTCTATGACTTTTCCAAGACAAAATACTCATCAACAAATTTGAAAATGCCCATTTCCAGGCTGTACCAGCACCCTGCTCCATCTTGAAAAGGGCACAGTTATGAAGAAAACTTTTAAATTTTTTATAGGACATTTAGAAAGTACAGTAACAATACTTGAATCTTTTTCGTATGTGGGGATGGAGAGGGGCAGAGATGATGAGAAACTGCTAGATGGCTGTGTCTTCCGTGGAAGAGAGAGAAATCGAAAAGAAAAGTGCATTGTAGTCTGACTCGTTGTGTTTTGATTTTGTGGAAAGTGAGGAGAGATGATCAACTCCACATTGGACTTGCTGATTTTAAGGTACCTATGGACATCCAAGTTGAGAATCCAGTTTAAAGTTGGATACACATGCCTGAATCTTAGAAGAGAAACCTGTACTGGAATTATAGATTTTTGAGTTGTCAGTATATAAACTGAAGCCATTGAAATAAATGAGCTCACCCAGAGAAAAGGTGAAAAATTAAAAAGACAATATCCTAAGATAGGATTCCCTGTGAATACTCACATGAAGCAAGCAAGTTCAATGCAGAGGTTGTGAAAAAGGCAGGAATGTGTGTGTGGAGAGATAAGCTAGTGTAGTATCAAGGGAGCCAAGAAAATAAGGAGGGCATGGACAATGGTGATGACTGATGCTGGGAGATCTTCTAGGATAAGAACCAAGGGATACTGGTCAGCCCTAGAAGTAAAGAAGCCTTTGTGACTCTGACAGAAGCAATCTGAGTGGACGATGGGCTGGCTGCCCTGTGCTGAGGTGTGAATGGGAGGAGACAAAGTGCATACGGTGAGTACGGAGAATTCCAAGAGTTTGGCTACCGAGAAGATATGGGAACAAGAGCAAAAGGATGCATGATTGTGGCAGAACATTTTTTTTTAAGGTGAGTTAAATTAACATGCTGATGGAAAGGAGTCAGAAGGAAGGGAAAGGAAGGATAACTGAGGTCTGCCCCTGAGAGTAGGCAGGGAGGATGGGGTGCAGAGGAGGCAAATCTCTTCCCCTAGGATGGGCAAAAGGGGAAGGGGGCAAGTAGAAGCTCTGATCTAGATATGTTTGTGGTGGGCACTAGAAGTTTGGGAAATTCCCACTAAGTGGAGTCCATTTTCGTAATGAAGAAGGATGTCTTCTTGGGAGGGGTGGGGTGAGAAGAAGAAGAGGGGTTTTAGAAGTTGGATGAAGCATTCCTGGGGGATTGGGACAGAGGGCTTTTCAGGGAAATACAGAAGGCCTATTCTCACAGTTTAGGTTGGAGACCAAAAGTTTGTAGTGGCAGCAATCTATATAGTTTTCTGTTATTCTCAAATGATGATTAGTAACATATTTGTAAAAGTGGCAACAGCAGATGCTGAAGTCATCTAGGATTGGAGTTTTGTGGAGTGGCTGTGAATAATGGAGAGAGAGGTAAAGGAGTTGAAATTTCAGAAAAACTTATATCTCTTTGTATATCTATATCATCTTATTTTTTTTCCCATTGATGACCTTGGAGTCCAGAAAGACAGAGAAGGGAATAAATGCATGATTTTACTATTTTACAGATGGATAGCAGTGGACTAAGTTAAGTGGTCTTAGTTCGTCATGATGAATGCAGCTCTGGGTTTTCTCAGAAAGTAGTGCCTGGCACTTTGAGTGCTGGTGTGAATGGCAGCCCAAGATCAAACTGGGCTGGGTGTTCTAGCTCTAAGGGGATACCATCTCTTTCTCCCAAGATCTCACTTTTACATCAGCCATTGGGCTCTTTTTACCTTTATGATAAGAATTAAGAGCAGAATGATTCCTTTTTTACTATTTAAGAGAAAAATTTAGTATTGTAAGTAATGAAAACTTTGAGAATCTCTGGTCTAATAGAAATTAGACTCTGATCCATCATCTGTCCATCCATTCATCCATCCATCCTTCTACATGACTGAGTACCCTCTCTGCTCTAAACACTTCACTAAGAGACTAGAGATGAAGACTGTGGGCCACGTCTTCTGCCCTTGAAGTTATTGTGACCACGACACTTGGCCTCTGCTCTCGGGATGCACTAACACAACATCACACTTATTCTGCACAAGCCTGGTCAGTCTACAGCACCTTCCCACAGCCGCATGGCTTCACCTTGTCTGCCTCCCAGCATGAGCTTGTACGATGTTTTCTGCCACTTTATTTACAAAGTCTGACCTTATAAAGCTAAGTGGCTCCAAATAATCATTAGCAGACTTTATATATCAAAGCATAGATAACCTAACATATTTTTTGATTAGTTGGTTTCTCCTTAAAATTAGATCTCAATTAAAACAATGGAGCCTAAAATTAGCTGCTGCATGAGTGCAGGGCCACGTCTAATTTGTTATACACCAGGCTGTGGGCTTGCAGTGCATTGAGTACATGTTGGGTAGATACTCAATAAGTATTTATTGAGTAAATATGATCATGGTTCAAGACTATAGCTTATTCAAGGGAGTTTCACAATGTCCAAGAGTACTACAAATAGAAAATAGCAAGTTCCATAGTTTGTAGTAATAAAGCAAAACTAAATGGGTAAAAGATTGATTGGATCAGGAGGACTTCAAGGTCCCTTGCAATCCTGAGCTTTTATGATTGTAGGACATCGGGGCAGGATAAGATGGGAATCAGAAGTGGGGATATTTGGATTATGCATGGATTATTTGGGAAGCTCATATACGTGGATGTAGATGGCCCTGCTGAACCACCTCAGTGAGGGGCACTCTGGGGCATTTTCCTCACAGCAGGCATAGAGGCCTATACTCACTACTGTTGCCAGTTGGGCTGATGAGAACTGAGAGTCAGTCTGTGATCTGGGTCTAGTCTCCTGACCTGGCCACGCAGCACAAGATAGTGTGGCCCAAGAGCCACCTGCCATGGATTTGCCTGTGGAAAGCACATGTTGCAGGGCCACTGAGTTAGCAACTTTGGGAATCTGCAGAAGCACACAGGCAACCCCTATGCACACTAACATTTGAACACCGTTGGTAAGTGCAGCACCACTGAGACCCTTTAGTGAGATCACAACAGACCCCATATCTGGGCCTCGGCTTTGCCATTTCTGGGTGTGTGTGGCTTGGCATTCATCACCTACCTCCACTGAGATTTCTTTTCTCTTGATGACTATCAACACTGCCCTAACTTCTGCCCCAGGTGTCTTGGGAAGGACCAATGATGTAGAGCCCATGAAGGGGTCTGTTGAAAATTGGAGATGTTGAAAATTGGAGACTGTTGCTGAAATCCTGATCCTCAGGTTAGGAGTAAGACTACGCCTGAGGTGAGTGGGCGACTCTTTGTCCAGATTTTGAGGTGAATCTTCAGTGGGTTTTGGGGGTATCTTACGACCAACTAACCCTGGTGGTAAAAAGTCCAGTCTTCAGACAAGCAGAAACCGAGCTCCATCATCACAGGTTAGTGCTAGGGCTTTGGAGAAAGTGGCATTGTTGCCAAGCAGTGGAAGGGGGATCCCCCAGAGTGGAGCCAGCTTACTAGAGAGTAGGAAGCTGCCCTCACTGGAATGGTTAAGGCAGAGGGTAGATAATCTTTCTCAGGAGTTCTTGGAGGATTCCTCCTTTGCTGTGCAAGTAAGGCCAACGACCTCCAAGATCCCCTTCAATTTTATACTTGACCGTTTTATGACCCTATAACTAAGCTAACCAGCCACAGATGAGGCTGTTACTTTACAGCATAATTTGCCATAAATACTTCAATGATAACCTCAGTGTGTTAAAGAATTCTTTAAAGCTCTCTTTAATCTAGACACAAATTCCACTGAGAATCACTAAGTTATAAGGTACCCTGTGTTTTTATAGAGTTAAAATGGAAAAAAAAGATGTTACCCTGACAGCGTAGTTCTTGTTTTTTTTTTTTTTTCCCAAGCCTTTTTGATGAAGCTGACCTGACAGAGCCTTAGTTTCCCTCATGACAGTTTCTGCTAGTATACTTTGGGTATTGGGAAGCCAGCAGTTCCGACCCCAGAGCACACACTTGCTGAGGCAGAGCAAAGCGAGGACATGGGCTAATGTAATGAGTCTGAATGAAGGTGCAGACAGGTCCATCAAGTTCTAGACCTTGAAGATGTGGAAGTTATCTGGTCCTCTTACAGACAAAGCCATTGAGGCCCAGAGATGAGCAGAAATCAGGTTTCAGTGACAGAGATGGTAGTTCAGTGTCTCTGCATGGCCCCCACTCATGAGGACCAAGTAGTGGACCCAGTGTTGTTCAAAGGTGACATAGAGTGGTTCTACCAAATACAATATTTGTTATTCACCTACATCAAAGCTGGAATATCCTTCACCTTGTCTTGGAAATAAACCAGCCTGTAAATTCAGAAAAAAGTGTTGGATATGCAGGATGTATTAATCATTCATATGTGCCTGAAGCATTATGTCTAGTAGAGAAAAAAAAAAAATCTGAGCCTTATTTATTCTCTGACCCAGACAGAACCACTAGGAGAAGTTTTCCTCAAGGTGTATTTTGTGAATCACTAAATCTGTGGAATATTGGTGAGTGAAAATGAAAAATAAGTTTCACAATCAAGTATATTTGGCAGAATTATTCAAGATTTTTTGCTGCAGATTGGCTTGGAGCCTTTAGTATAATAATGTACAATAGGTCTTTCCAAGAAGGATAGGGTACTTATCCAGTATTCTTTGACCATGCATCTCAAAGAACTAGTGTTTCTCAGAATACACTTTAGGGAATTCTAACTTAAAGATTTCAGTTGAAGAAAAATACAAAGAAAAAAATCACCAAAATTCCCTGAGATGTAGTAGTGAGTAAACAGAAAGAACACATTTACTATATTTAATAAATCAGATTTCTTCAGCACTTTCATCCACAGCAATAAAAGAAAATGAAAAACAGAAAATAAGGTGGTAATTTAAATAATTCACTAGAACTTATTAAGCCCTAAATTTTATGTAATAATGGAATTTTAGAGGCATTTTTATATACGCAGAATCAGAAAAGAACAAGAGTTCTTAGAACAGCTTTCCTGCTGAAAAAGAAAACAAGATGAATTTACATGGTAAATTAGAAATAGAGGGGAACTTCTTTGACTTGGAAAAAAAAAACAACTACAAAAAACCTAGAGCTGACATCATAATAATGAGAAATTGAATGCCTTTCACCTAAAATCAGGAACAAAGCAAGGATGTCCTTTCTAACCACTCCTATTCAGCATTGTACTGGAATGCCAAGCTAATGCAACAAACAAGAAGGAAGTAAAAAGTAAACAAATTGAGGGGCCAGCTCCATGGCCTAGTGATTAAGTTTGGCACAGTTTGCTTCAGCGGCCCGAGTTCAGTTCCCAGGCATGGACCTACACCACTCATCGGCAGCCATGTTGTGGCAGCGACCTACATACAAAATAGAGGAAGACTGGCACAGATGTTAGCACAGGGTGAATTTTCCTCAGCAAAAAAAAAAACAAACAAAAAGTATATACAAGCTTATAGGAATTAATGTTGATATACAAAATCAATTGCTGGTAAGCAATGAATAATTGAAATTTGAAATTAAAAATGAAATTTCATTTATAATAGCACCAAAAAATGGAACACAGGTATAACTGTAACAACATATGTACAAGATCTATATGAGGAAAACTACAAAATTCTGATGAAAGAAATCAAAGAAGATTTGAATAAATGGAGAGATATTCTATGTTCACAGATAGGAAGATGCAATATTGTCAAGATGTCAGATCTTCCCATCTTGATTTATAGATTCAATGCAGTCCCAGTCAAAAGCCTGGCAAGTTATTTTGTGGATATTGGCAAACTGATTCTAAAGTTTATATGGAGAGGCAAAAGACCCAGAATAGCCAACACAGTACTGAAAGACAAGAATAAAACCAGAGGACTGAGACTACCCAACCTTAATCAAGACAGTGTAGTTTGGCCGAAGAGACAATAGATAATTGAACAGAATAGAGAGCCCAGAAATAGACCTACACAAAAATAGTCAACAGATCTTTGAAAAAAGAGTAAAGACAGTTCAATGGAGAAAAAAAGTATTTTTTCAACAAAAAACTAGAACATCACCATGCAAAAAAAAAAAATTAATCTAGACACAGATTTTTTTAGCTTTCACAAAAATGAGCTCTGAATGGATCATATACCTAAATGTAAAACACACAATTATAAAATTCCTAACATAGGAGATGAAATCTAGGTGACCCTGGGGTTGGTGATGACTTTTTAGATACAACACCAAAGGCATAATCCATGAAAAAAAAATTGATAACTAGGATTCAGTTAAAATTAAAAACTTCTGATCTGTGAAAGAGATTGTTAAGAGAATGAAAAGATAAATCACTGACTGGGAGAAAACGTTTGAAAAACAGATACCTGGTAAAGGACTAGGATATCGAATATACAAAGAACTCTTAAAACTCAATAGGAAACAACCCAATTACAAAATGGGCAAATGGTCTGGACAGACACTTCATCAAAGAAGATAGCCACATGGCAAATAAGCACATGGAAAGATGCTTAACATCATATGTAATCAGAGAATTGCAAATAAAAATAGTAATGTCATATCACTGTATACCTTTTAGAATGGCTAAAATCCCAAACACTGACAATCCCAAATGCTGACAAGGATGTGGAGCAACAGAAACTCATTCATTACTGATGGGAATGGAAAATGGTACAGCCACTTTGGAATACAGTTTGTCTGGTTCTTACAAAACCAAACATACCCTCACCATATGATCCAGAATTGTCCTTCTTGGTATTTACTTAAATGAGCTAAAAAAACTTGTGCCTGCAGAAAAACTTGCACACAAATGTCTATAGAGGCTCTATTTATAATTGCCAAAACTTGGAAGCAACCAAGATATCCTTCAATAGGTGAAGTGATAAACTGTGGTACATCCAGACAATGGAATATTACTCAATGACGAAAAGAAACACTGTCAAGCCATGAAAAGTCATGGAGGAAACAAATGCAAGGAGTGAAAGGAGCCAGTCTGAAAAGGCAACATACTGTACGATTCCAAATATATGACTTTCTAAGAAAGGCAAAATCAGGGGTTTGGGGGAGGGAGGGAGGGATGAGTAGGTAGAACACAGGTGATTTTCAGCACAGTGAAACTACTCTGTAGGATACTGTAGTGGTGGATACATGTCATCATTCGTCAAATCCTATAGAATGAGCCACACAGAGTGAACCTTATGTAAACCATGGACTTGAATTAATGATAATGTATCAATAGTGGCTCATCAATTGCAAAAAATGTACCACACTAATGCAAGATGTTAATAATAAGGGAACTGTGTGTTGGAGTGACAGGATATATGGAAACTGTACTTTCCACTCAATTTTTCTATAAACCTACAACTCCTCTAAAACTAAAATCTACTAATTTTTAAAAATACAAGAAAAATCATTGAAATTCACTGATATGGCAGTGAGTAAACAGAACACTTTTTACCATATTTAATGTTTTCTTCAACACTTCAATCAAAGGCAAAAAAGAAAAAAAACAGACAATAAGCTGGCACCTAAGTCACTCACCAGAATTTATCAATCCCTAATTTTTGTGTAGTGGACTTTTGGGGACATTTTGATGTAAACAGAATCATGGAAAAGAATGAAAGTTCATAGGATGTTTTGCCTGCTGACAAAGAAAACAAAATTCATTTAAATGGTTAAATATCCTGGCAAATGGGAACCCCTTGGCATAGTGCTTGTCACACGGTATATACTCAACAAAGCAAAGTGCCAGGCAGTTTGTAATCTGTGCTAAATACGTGTAATACACAACCCAAAGATTAAGACCATGAAGAACTGAAAACTCATTGCAGACTGAAGTATTCAGATGGCACAAAAGTTTGAGCTAATATTAAAACAAACAGAAAAGAAAATCTGAAAGGTCAGTAAAAGAGATACAGGCAAAAACAGGGAGAGGCAATAGAAAGGTAGGAAGAAATATGATGTGAACAAAAATGTAGAAGTATATACCCCTTAATTCTTGATCAGAAATATTGTATGGAGTGTTCTTGCCAAGAAAGGCAATAGTTCCAAGAAGCCATCAGAATAAGGCCTTTTATTATGAGGCAAGCAAGATCACCAGATGGAGAAGCAAGAGTGGACTGGAGGAAGGCAGTGAAGGCTGGTTTCACAGCTCATGTCCCCTGGCTGTCAAAGGTGGGAATGCATGATGGCAACACGACAGTGGGGCAAAAGACAGCTGGGACTTCAGCGAAGGCGTAAAAATCTGTTCCCTGAAGTTTCCACCACAGAAATAATAGCAACCAAGGGGTCCTACTTAGTAAATTTAATGATGTAGCCTGAGAGACATTTCCTAAGTTAACAACAAAATGAGCAATAGCACATAAATGATAGGATATTACAGTGATTTCTTTCATTTGGAGGTTTAAAATGACTTGAATAGTAACTGCTATTTTTGTGAAACCTGATGATGGTGGCCATTTTTTTTAAACAGCTTTGTTAAGATATAATCCACATACCATAAAATTCATCCATTTAAAGTGTACAATTCAATGATTTTTTTTTTACTATGTTTACAGAGTTGTGCAAATGTCACCAAAATAAAATTTTGGAACATTTTCATTATCCTCAAATAGACTCTGCACCATTAGCAGTCACTCTGCTTTCACTCCAACTCCTAGCCTAGGCAACCTCTAATCTACTTTCTGTCTGTAGATTTGCCTACTGTGGACAATTCAAATGAATGGAATCCTATAGCATGTTGTATTTTGTGTCTTGCTTCTTTCACTTACCATAATGTTTTCAAAATCCACCCATATTGTAGCATGTATCAGCACTTCATTCCTTTTTATTGCCAAATAATATGCAACTGTGTGGGTGTACCACATATGGTTTACCAATTCTTCATTTGATGGATATTTCAGTTATTTCCAATTTTTGTCTATAATGAATAATGCTGTGAAGAACATTCATGTACAAGTTTTAGTGTGTTTTAGTTTAGTTTAGTTACAAGTTTTAATGTACATATGTTTTCATTTGTTGTGGATATATACCAAGAAGAGGAATTTTGGGGTAATATGGTTAATCTATATTTAACTTTTGGAAGACTGCCATTTGTTTTCCAAGGGGCTGCACCATTTTGCATCTCTCTCAGAAATGCATCAGAGTTCTGATTTCTCCACATACTTGACAACAATTGTTATTGACTTTTACTATAATCTAGCATCCTAGTAGGTGTTAAGTGATATTTCATGGTGATTTTGATTTGAACTTCCTTAAGGACTAATGATGTTGAGCATCTTTTCATGTGTTTATTGGCCATTTGCATATATTCTTAAGAGAAATGAGTGTTTCTCTTAAGATCCTTTGCTCTTTTTTTAATTGGATTGTCTTTTTATTATTGACTTGTAAGAATTTAAAAATATATGTTCTGGATATAAACTCCTATTAAATATATGATTTGCAAACATTTTTTTCCTATTCTCTGAATTGTTTCATTTTCTTGATGGTGAAACACACAGTTTTAATTTTGATAAAGTGAAATTTACCTTTTTTTTTTTTTTTTTTGGTGAAGAGATTAGCCCTGAGCTAACATCTGCTGCCAATTCTCCTCTTTTTGCTGAGGAAGATTGGCCCTGGGCTAACATCCGTGCCCATAATCCTCTATTTTATGTGTGGGATGCTGCCACAGCATGCTTGATAAGTGGTGCATAGGTCCATACCCAGGGTTCCAAACCTGCAAACCCTGGGCTGCCCAAGCGGAGCACGTGAACTTAACCACTATCCCGCTGGGGTGGCCCCATCTAGTCTTTCTTTTGTCACTTATATTTTTGGTGTCATAGCCAGTGGTGTCAAACCACTGTCTAACCCAAGGTAGGAAGATTTCCTCCTATATTTTTGTCTAAGAGTTTTATATTATTCTATCTTCCTTGTAGGTCTGTAGTTTTGAGTTAATTTTTGTGTATGGTATGAGATAGTGTTCCAACTTCATTCATTTGCATATAGATATCCAGTTGTCCCAGTATCATTTGTTGGAAAGACTTTTTTCTCTCATTGAATTTTCATGGTACTCTTGTCAAAAATCAACTAACCATAAATATAAAGGTTTATTTCTGGACTTTCAAATGTATTCCGTTGATCTATGTCTATCCTTCTGCTAATGCCACATTGTCTTTTCTGTAGCTTTGCAGTAAGTTTTGAAATAAGAATTTGGGTCCTGTAAATTTATTCTTCCTATTGAAGATTGTTTTGGCTATTCTGGATCCTTTGCATTTCCCTGTGAATTTTAGGATCAGTTTGTTTACATGTGTGAAAAAAGGCAGCTGGGATTTCAGTAGGTATGAACTGAATCTATGGATCAATTTGGGGAGTAGTGCCGTGGTAACAATATTAAGTTTCAGATCCATGCGGATGGAATATCTTTCCATTTATTTAGATCTTTAATATAGTTCAACAATGTTTTGTAGTTTTCCTTGGAAAAAGTCTTGCATCTCTTTTGTAAAGTTTATCCTCATGTATTTTATTTTTTTTTAATGCTATTGTGAAGAGAATTGTTAATTTCATTTTCAGGGTTTTCATTTTTTATTTTTATATATTGACCTTGTATTTTGTAATCCTGTTGAAGTCATTTATTAGTTTTAATATTTTTTCATTGGATAACTGTAGATTTTGTATATACAACATCACGTCATATATAGATAGAATACGTTTACTTTTTCCTTTCCAATCTGAATGCCTTTCTTTTCTTGCCTAATTGCTTTGGCAAACCTCCTTGCCCCAGAATAATGTTAAATAGAAGAGTCAAGAGCAGAAATCCTTGTATTATCCCTGATCCTAGGTAGAAAGCATTTAGCCTTTTACTATTAAGTATGACGTTGTCTGTTGTTTTTGTAGATGCCCTTATCAGAAAAGAAGGAAATTTCCTTCTATTCCTAGGTTTTTATCATGAAAACACATTGGATGTTGTCATGATTTTTCTGCGTCTATTGAGATGGTCATGTGATATTTGTATTTTGTTTTATTCATGTGGTGTATTACACTAATTGATTTTTGTATGATAAATCAACCTTGCATTCCTGGGGAAAATTCCACTTGGTCATGTCATATAAAAATGTTTATATGTTGCTGGTTTGCTAAAATTTCTAAAACAGCATTGTGTCTGTATTCATAAGAAATATTGGTCTATAGGGGCTCTTTCATTAAAAGCTTTAAATTTGATTTCAACTTAATTGCCATGTAAAAGTAGAAGGCAGAATTTTTCAAACACTACCAGTATCACTATGACCAAAAACAACTGATTAACAAGGAGGCAAACCATGGCTATGCCTTTTTAAAATTAAGATAATTGCAGATTCACATGCAGTTTCAAGAAATAATACAGAGATCCCTTATAAACTCTGTCCAGTAGGCCCCAAGGTAAAATTTGCAAAACTGTAGTATAATATCACAACCAGGATATTTATCTTGATATAATCCACTGATCTTATTCAGATTTCCTAGTCTTACTGTACTTGTATGTGTGTATTAAGTCCTATAATTTTATCACTTATGTATGTTCGTGAATCCATTACTACAGTCAAGCTACTGAAGAATTCCAATACCACAATGATGCCATCTCTTGCCCTTTTATAACCCCACCTACTTCTATCTCTACCTCTAAGCCATGCCAATCACTAACCTTTCCTCCCTTCTAAGATTTTTGTCATTTCAAAAATATACAATTTTAATAATACATTATGTAACCTTTGGGTATTTTTTTCACTCAGCATAAATCGTTGGATATTCATCCATGTTATTAATAGTTAGCACCTTTTAATTGATGAGTAGCATTGCACATAATGGGTATACCACAGTTTGTTTGAATATTCACGTGTTTAAAGACCTCTGAGCTGATTCCAGTTTTTGGCTATTAAAAATAAAGCTGCTGTGAACATTTATGTACAGTTTTTCTGTGAGAGTATAAGATTTTATTTCTCTGGGATAAATGCCCAATAGTGTAATTGCTTGGTCAAATGGTAGGTTTACATGTTAAATTTTTTTAAAAAGAAACTGTCAGACTTCATTCTAGAGTAGTTGTATGATCCTACCATCAATATATGAGTGGATCCAGATTCTTTCTCTTATTTCCAGCGTTTGATGTTGTCATTGTTTTATTTTTTATTTTAACATTCAAATTCCCTAATTGTTATTTATGCTGAATATCTTTTCATGTGCTTATTTTCTATCTCCATATCCTGTTCAGTGAAATGTCTGTCTATATCTCTTGCCCATCTGCTAATTGGATATTTTCTTTTTACTGTTGAATTTTAAGAATTCTTTATACTCTCTAGGTACAAGTCCTTATTAGATATACGGTTTGCCAATATTTTCTTTAAATCTATTTCTTGCTTTTTCCTCCTCTTCATATGAACTTTCCTTGAGCAAAAGCATTTAATTTTTATGAGGCCCAATTTATCTCTTATTTTTGTTTTGTGGAACATTCTTTTGGTGTCATGTCTGGGAACTCTTTGCTTAGACCTAGATTCCAAATATTTTGTCTTTTTTCTTCCCTAAAAGTTTGGAATATGTTTTTGTATAAAGCATGAGGTTTATTTTGAGGTTTTAGGGTTTTTTTTTTGTTTTCTTGTTTTGTCTATGGGTGTCCAATTGCTTCTTCCCCATTTGTTGAAAAGGCTTTACCTCCTTCATTGAATTGGTTTTACAAATTTGTCTGTAAACTCATAGTTATATGAATTTATTTCTGGATTTTCTGTTCTATTCTATTGATCTCTGTCTATATCTCTGCCAATACAACACTGTCTTTATTACTATACCTAAATAGTGAGCTTTAACATTGGGTAGAATAATTCCTACCACTCTGTTCTTTGTCAAGATTGTTTAGTTAGTCTAAATGCCTTTTGATTTAAAATTTAGAATAAGCTTTTCTATATCTACAAAAAAATTGCTGTGATATTGATATGAATTGAATTAAATGCTTAGATCAGTTTGGAAAGACTCAACATATTTACTATTTTGCACCTTCGAATCCATGAATACCGTATGTGCATTTATTTAAATCTTTGATTTCTTTCATCATATTTTGTGATTTTTAGCATATAGATGCTATGTTTTGTTAAGTATATACCTAAGTATTTCATTTTATTTGGAACAATTTTAAATTGTATTATGTTTTTAATTTCTGTTTGCAAATGTTCACTGTTAGCATATAGAAATGTGATTGATTTGTGTGTGTGGGGGGGTTGATATTGTATCCTGTGATCTTGCTGAACTCATTTATTAGTTCTAGGGTATTTTTGTTGATTTATTGGAATTTCTATGTAGACAGTCATACCATTTTCAAATAGAGATGATTTTATATATGTATTCCATTTATTATTATTATTGTTATTGTTTTGCCTTCCTACTGTGGCTAGAACTTCAGGTACTATGTCGAATAAAAGTGGTCAGAGCTGACATACTCACTTTGTTCGTTATCTTAGGGGGAACTGTTCAGAGAAGGAGCAAAGGTGTGATGCCAACTGTAGGTTTTTGTAGATGTTCCTTATCAATGTGAGATAATTTCCCTTCACTCCCAACTTGCTGAGAGTTTTTCTCATAATCATATGATTTTTTCTTTAGCTTATTAATATTATAGAATGATTTTCAAATATTGAACCAAATTTGGTTTAACAAATCCCACTTGGTCATGGTATATAAATATTTTTATGCACTGTTGGATTTGGTTTGCTAATATTTTGTTGATGGTTTTTGCATCTAATTTCACTAAAGACATTAATCTATAGTTTTCTGTTTTTTGATGCTGTCTTTGTCTGGTTTCAATTATCAGGGTAATACTGAGCTCATAAAATGAGTTGGAATATGATCCTTCCTCTTCTATTTTCTGGAAGAGATTGAGTAAAACTGATGCTCAATTTTCTTTAAATGTATGGTAGATTTCCCAGGGGAACCATCTGGGTCTGGCAATTATTTTTTTAGGAGTTTTCAGATTATAAATTAAACTTATTTGATGTTTGGTGACTATTTTGATTGTCTAGTTCATCATGACTGAATGTTGGTAGTTTGTGGTTTCTGAGGAATTTGTTCATTTCTTCTAAGTTGTCAAATTTATGAGCATAAAGTTATTCATATTATTTTCTTATTTTGTTTTTAATGGCTGTCATATTTAAAGTGATATCCCCTGCTTGATTTTTTTATATTGGTGATTAGTATCCTTTCTCTTTTTAATTTTGTCAATCTTGCTAGATGTTTATCAATTTATTTACGTTTTTTCAAGAACCCGCTTTTGGTTTCTCTTTTAAACTTTATGGATTTCTGCTATTATGCTAGTTATTCCTTACTTTTTCTTATTTCGGATTTAGTTTGCCCACGTTTGCAGTTGGAACTTAAGTTATTGATTTGAATCTTTCCTCTTTTCTGAAGAAATCACTTAGTCCTATGAATTTCCTTCTCAGCATGCTTTAGCTGCATGTCATATTGATATGTTGTGTTATCATTTTTCATCCTGTGCATTCTGCCTACTTGCCCTAGAGTATTTGGTTAGGGAGGGTAGTCTTGGGTCCAGCAGGGAAAGAGACGTCTTCCCTGACAATTTTAATGTGGTGTCATTCTTGCCTGATTTTGTCAGATGGACTCTCCTTACATTTGGAGGAGAAATTAGCCTGCCTGGGTTGCTAGATTGGAGGTCATAAAACCCCAGGCTGTGTGGTCTTCCTCTGTTGGATGGGTGGACACAAGACACCTTGTAGCTATGCAGTTCCTTCAGCCCTGGAGTCCCAAACCAGCACATCTTCTTCTTATCACATTATATTTTTAATTTTTTGTTTATTGCAGTAACATTGGTTTATAACTTTGTATAAATTTCAGGTGTACATCATTATACTTCTATTTCTGCATAGATTACATCATGGTCACCACCCATATACTAATTACAACCCATCATCACACACATGTGCCAAATTATCCCTTTTGCCCTCCTCCTCCCCCCTTCCCCTCTGGTAACCACCAATCCAATCTCTGTCTCTATGTGTTTGTTTATTGTTGCTGTTATCTACTACTTAATGAAGGAAATCATATGGTATTTGACGTTCTCCTTCTGACTTATTCTACTTTGCATAATATCCTCAATGTCCATCCATGTTGTCGCAAATGGCTGGATTTCATCGTTTCTTATGGCTGAGTAGTAGTCCATTGTGTATATATACCACATCTTCTTTATCCATTTGTCCCTTGATGGGCACTTAGGTTGCTTCCAAGTCTTGGCTATTGTGAATAACGCTGCAATGAACACAGGGGTGCATGTATCTTTATGCATTGATGTTTTCAAGTTCTTTGGATAAATACCCAGCAGTGGAATAGCTGGATCATATGGTAGTTCTATCCTTGATTTTTTGAGGAATCTCCATACTGTTTTCCATAGTGGCTGCACCAGTTTGCACTCCCACCAACAGTGTATGAGAATTCCCTTCTCTCCACATCCTCTCCAACACATGTTGTTTCCTGTCTTGTTAATTATAGCCATTCTGACGGGCGTGAGGTGATATCTCATTGTAGTTTTGATTTGCATTTCCCTGATAGTTAATGATTTTGAACATCTTATCATGTGCCTGTTGGTCATCTATATATCTTCTTTGGAGAAATGTCTGTTCAGGTCTCTTGCCCATTTTTTAATTGGGTTGGTAGTTTTTTTGTTGTTGAGATGCATCAGTTCTTTGTTTATTTTGGAGATTAAGCCCTTATCAGATGTATGGTTTGCAAATATCTTCTCCCAATTGTTAGGTTGTCATTTCGTTTTGTTGATGATTTCCTTTGTTGTGCAGAAGTTTTTAGTTTGATGTAGTCCCATTTGTTTATTTTTTCTATTGTTTCTCTTGCCCGGTCAGACATGGTGCTTGAAAATGTGTTGCTAAGACCGATGTTGAAGAGCATACTGCCTATGTTTTCTTCTAGAAGTTTCATAGTTTCAGGTCTTACATTCAAGTCTTTAATCCATTTTGAGTTAATTTTTGTGGATGGTGTAAGGTAAGGGTCTACTTTCATTTTTTAGCATATGGCTATCCAGTTTTCCCAACACCATTTGTTGAAGAGACTTTCTTTTCTCCATTGTGTGTTCCTGGCTCCTTTGTCAAAGATTAGCTGTCCATAGATGTGTGCATTTATTTCTGGGCTTTCGATTCTATTCCATTGATCTGTGTGTCTGTTTTTGTGCCCGTACCATGCTCTTTTGGTTACTATAGCTTTGTAGTATATTTTGAAATCAGGGAGTGTGATACCTTCAGCTATGTTCTTTTTTCTCAGGATTCCTTTAGCTATTTGGGGTCTTTTGTTTTTCCATAAAAATTTTAGGATTCTTTGTTCTATTTCTGTGAAAAATGTTGTTGGAACTTTGATAGGGATTGCATTGAATCTATAGATGGCTTTAGGAAGTATGGACATCTTAACTATGTTAATTCTTCCAATCCAAGAGCACAGAATATCTTTCCATTTCTTTGTGTCGTCTTCAATTTCTTTCAGAGATGTTTTATAGTTTTCGGTGTACAGCTCTTTCACCTCTTTGGTTAAGTTTATTCCTAGGTATTTTATTCTTTTTATTGCAATTGTAAATGGGATGGTATTCTTAATTTCTCTTTCTGCTACTTTGTTGTTAGTGTATAGAAATGCAACTGATTTTTGCATGTTGATTTTGTATCCTGCAACTTTACCATATTCGTTTATTACTTCTAAAAGTTTTCTTGTGGACTCTTTAGGGTTTTCTATATATAAAATCATGATATCTGCAAATAGTGACAGTTTCACTTCTTCCTTTCCAATTTGGATGCTTTTTATTTCTTTCTCTTGCCGGGTTGCTCTGGCTAGGACTTCCAGTACTATGTTAAATAGGAGTGGTGAGAGTGGGCATCCTTGTCTGGTTCCTGTTCTTAGAGGGATAACTTTCAGTTTTTCACCATTGAGGATGATATTAACTGTGGGTTTGTCATATATGGTCTTTATTATGTTGAGGTACTTTCCTTCTATACCCATTTTATTCAGAGTTTTTATCATAAATGGATGCTGTATCTTGTCAAATGCTTTCTCTGCATCTATTGAGATGATCATGTGATTTTTATTCCTCATTTCGTTAAAGTGGTGTGTCACATTGATTTGTGAATGTTGAACCATCCTTGCATCCCCGGAATTAATCCCACCTGACCATGTTGTATAATCTTTTAAATATATTGTTGTACGTATTTGCTAGTATTTTGTTGAGGATTTTTGCATCGATGTTCATCAGTGATATTGGCTGGTAATTTTCTTTTTTTTGTGTTGTCCTTATCTGGTTTTGATATCAGAGTAATGTCACCTTCATAGAATGAGTTAGGGAGGTTCCCCTTCCTCAATTTTTTGGAAGAGTTTGAGAAGGATAGGTATTAAGTCTTCTTTGAATGTTTGGTAGAAGGCACCCAGGAAGCTGTCTGGTCCTGGAGTTTTATTTTGGGGGAGGTTTTTGATTATAGTTTCGATCTCCTTACTGGTGATTGGTCTATTCAAATTCTCTATTTCTTCTTGATCCAGTTTTGGAAGGTCGTATGGTTCTAAGAATTTATCCATTTCTTCCAGATTGTCGAATTGGTTGGCATATAGCTTTTCATAGTATTCTCTTATAATCTTTTCTATTTCTGTGGTGTCCGTTGTAATTTCTCCTCTTTCATTTCTGATTTTACTAATTTGAACCTTCTCTCTTTTTTTCTTTGTGAGTCTAGCTAAAGGTTTGTCAATTTTGTTTATCTTTTCAAAGAACCAGCTCTAGGTTTTATTAATTTTTTCTATTGTTTTTTAGTCTCTATTTCATTTATTTCTGCTCTGATTTTTATTATTTCCCTTCTTCTACTGATTTTGGGCTTTGTTTGTTGTTCTTTTTCCAGTTCCTTTAGATACATTGTTAGATTGCTTATTTGAGATTTTTCTTGTTTGTTGAGATAGGCCTGTATTGCTATAAACTTCCCTCTTAGAACCGCTTTTGCTGTATCCCATGAATTCTGTCATGTTGTATTTTCATTTTCAATTGTCTCCAAGTATTTTTTTATTTCTCCTTAAATTTCTTCATTGACCCAATCATTACTCAGTAGCATTTTGTTTAATCTCCACATATTTGTGGCTTTTCTGATTTTCTTCCTATAGTTGATTTCTAGTTTCATACCATTGTGGTCAGAAAAGATGTTTGGTATTATTTCAATCTTCTTAAATTTATGGAGACTTGTTTTGTGGCCTACTCTGTGATCAATCCTGGAGAATGTTCCACGTGCACTTGAAAAGAATGTCTATTCTTCAGTTTTGGGAGGGAATGTTCGGTATATATCTACTAGGTACATCTGTTCTACTGTGTCATTTACAGCCAATGTTTCCTTACTGATCTTCCATTTGGATGATCTATTCATTGGTCTAAATGGAGTGTTAAAGTACCCTACTATTATTGTGTTACTGTCTATTTCTCTTTTTATATCTGTTAGTAATTGCTTTATATATTTAGGTGCTCCTGTGTTGGGTGCATCAATATTTAAAAGTGTTATGTCCTCTTGTTGGATTGTTCCCTTGATCATTGTGTAGTGCCCTTCTTTGTCTCTTTTTACAGTTTTTGTATTAAAGTCTATTTTGTCTGATATGAGTATTGCAAACCTAGCTTTCTTTTCATTGCCATTAGCGTGGAGTATCTTCTTCCATCCCTTCACTTTCAGTTTTTGAGTGTCTTTAGGTCTGAAGTGTGTCTCTTGTATGTAGCATATATATGGGTCTTATTGTTTTATCCAATCAGCCACCCTATGCCTTTTAATTGGAGCATTTAGTCCATTGACGTTTAAAGTAGCTATTGATAAGTATATACTTACTGCCATTTTTAAACTTTTTTTTCTTGATGTTTTAGTAGTTCTTCTCTGTTCCTTTCTTCTTCTCTTGCTCTCTTCCCTTGTGGTTTGATGGCTTTCTTTAGTATTATGTTTGGGTTCCTTTCTCTTAGTTTATTGTGTATTTATTATAGGTTTCTGGTTTGTCATTACCATGGGGTTCAAATATAGTAACCTATGTATATAGTAGTCTATATTAAGTTGATAGTCACTTTAATTTGACCTCTGTCTGAACGCTCTACTCTTTAACTCCCCTCCTCCCACAGTTTATATTTTTGATATCATATTCAACCTCTTTTTTGTGCATTTGTATCCATTACTCTCCTATCATGGAAATATATAAATTTTCCTATTTGTAGTCTTCTCTGTTCTCCTTCAATAAGTCCCCTTAGCATTTCTTGTAGTACTGGTTTCTTGGTGAAAAACTCCTTTAATTTTTGCTTGTCTGGGAAACTTTTTATCTCTTCTTCCATTTTGAATGATAACCTTGCTTGTTAGAGTATTCTTGGCTGTAGGTTTTTTCCTTTTAGCACTTTCAATATATCATGACACTCTCTTCTAGCCTGTAAGGTTTCTGCTGAGAAGTCAGCTGATAACCTTATGGGGTTTCCTTTGTACATAACTTGTCTTTCTCTTGCAGCTTTTAGGATTCTCTCTTTATCTTTAATTCTGGACATTTTAATTATGATGTGTCTTGGTGTGGGCCTCTTTTGGTTTACCTTGTTTGGGGCTCTCTTTGCTTCCTGTGCCTGGATGTCTGTTTCCTTCCTTAGGTTGGGGAAGTTTTCATCTATTATTTCTTGGAATAGATTCTCTGCCCCTTTGTCTCACTCATCTCCTTCTGGGACACCTATAACACGGATGTTAGTGCGCTTGATGTTGTCCCAGAGGTCCCTTAAACTGCCCTCACTCTTTTTAATTCTTTTTTCTTTTATCTGTTCAGCTTGGGTGACTTCTTCTAGTCTTTCATCCAGCCTGCAGATCTGTTCTTCTGTATCCTCTACTCTGCTTTTGAGTCCTTCTAGTGAATTTTTCATTTCCAGTATTGTATTCTTCATTTCTGATTGCTTCTTTTATATGTCTTCCATTTCTTTGTTGACATTCTCTCTGAGTTCATCCATTCTTCTCCCAAGATCAGTTAGCATCCTTAACACTCTTTGTTTGAACTCTCTGTCGAGTAGGTTGCTCATTTCTGTTTCGCTTAGTTCCTTTTTTGGAGTTTTGTCCTGTTCTCTTACTTGGAAAGTGTTTTTTTGCCTCTTTCCCTGTGCTTGTGTCTATGTATTAGGTAGGCCAGCTACGTCTCCTGCTCTCAGAGAGGTCACCTTATATAAGTGATGTCTTAGGAGACCTGACAGTGTGCTTCCCACTCCTCTCCAGTTGCAAATGTTCCGGGAGTGACCCCTGTGTGGGCTACGTGTGTCCTTCTGTTGTGGTAGGGTTGTTCTTCCTATAGGTGCCCAGGGAGGCTGAGCTATGCCACTGACCAGCTGTTGCAATGCTCATCTGTATGTAGGTGTTGTGGGCCCTTCAGTCTCTTTATCGGGTGTGGGGTGTCCCAGCACAGTTGGCTACAAGGTCCAATAGCACATTCCTGTTGCCGTATTTCTATTAAGTGAGTAGGCCCCCAGTGTGGCAGGTTGTTAGGCTCACGGGCTTAGAATTGCTGTAAGACTCTAGCCTTTAGGTCCCTTGTAAACTCTCTGAGGATTGCAGCTGGGTGGGGCTGGCCTCAGGCATGAGAGCACCCAATTGTTTCAGGCTTTGGAAGGTGGGGCAACCCCCTCTATTGCTCTTTGAGAAACACAAGTCTTCTGCAGCTGACAAGCCCCACCGCCTACAGGTTCACACACACAGTCAACACGGTCCCACCCCATGTGCACGTCCCAACCTCCTGAAGTGGACCTAGTCTCTCCAAGGCGGGAGCCCACACTCTCCACCTGCTCCTTGCATACACCCTGCCCTACGGAGGCAGACCCAGTCACCAGGCTTTGGAGAATCCAGGCAGCTCCCTTATCAGGCCCAGAAGTTGCCCAGTTGGCCAAGGGCTTGTTGTTGGGTGAGGCCAGTCCCTAGGGTGGTCTGCCTATCCTGACTGATCTGGATTAAATTGGTGGTCTAGTGGGTGGGGCAGACCCTGGGCTAGCAAGCCCCAGGGAGAACTCCGATGGCATCTGCCAAGGTCTGTGTCTGCACGCCCACACCAGGCCACAACAATGGCCTCTGCCAATGTTCCAGTCCCTGGAGAGGTCTCACCTCTCATCAAGATGCACTCAGAGCTTATCAGGTGAGTCTCTTTTCCCCAAAGGGCTGTTCACCTTTCTTTCTGCTGATTTTCAGTTGCTTTCTGAAACGAGTGTGTTTGTGCATGGGCCCTTTAAGAGCCAGTTTTAATTTCTTTGTGAACCATGTTTTCTGGGGGTACTCCCCAATGTTTTACTAGCAAGCAAAGTCTGATATTATGCCACTTGTCTCGATTGTGCCGCATCTAAAAAATGCTTATAGCGGGTATGGTCCCCGGCTCAGACCCCACTCCTCTAGGGAAGGCTGTGTACCTTTGGGCTATTCCTGGGTGGCTGTGAGGTGCTGCGGCTTGTGAAGGTAGCATTTTTTTCTGTCAAGAAAGGGATTTCTGTCTCTTCCACCTCAATTAGGATTGTCATTTGTTGCAGGAGGTCCTCATATCCAGTTTTCAGTTCTCTCTCAGAGGTAATTTTTCCAAGAGTAGTTGTAGATTGGCTGTGTCCGTGGGCGGAGGTGAGTTCAGAGTCTGCCTATGCTGCCATCTTGACTTCTTTCCTCTATTCCTGCTTTATTGCCTTCTTTTGCTTTAAGTGAATATTTTCTTGTGTAACATTTACAATTTTTAATGAATTTTTACTTTATAATTTTTAGAATTTTTTCTTTTAGTGGTTGTACTAAGGCTTATCACAAAACCCTTAACTTATCAGAATCTATCTCCAATTTTCATTAATTTAATTCCAGTGATGAAAAATGTCTGTTTCTCTATGGCTGTATTCATTTTTTCTTTTTTTTGTGTGGTTCTTGCTTAAGTACTTTGTCTAATATATGTTACAAATTATTTAATATATAGTTATAATTATTATTGTATTTAATTTTATGTCTCAAAGGAAGATGAGGAAAAAAAGAGTAGATAGCTATGTAGAGAATTTGTAATATTGTCATTTCTTAACTAGGATTTGAATTACCTTCTAGTGTCTTTTTCTTACCCAATATAGCTTTAGTCCATCCATGTCCTTTTGTGTTGTCATTGTCTAATATATTGCATTTCTATATGATATAGGCACATAATACAATAACATATATATATTATTTTGCAAAATTTTAAAAAATTTCTTAAGAAATAAAGGAGAAGAAATATAAAATTATACGGTCTTTTATAATTTTCTACATTATTACCTTAAATGGCAATCTATGTTTTTTGTGTGGATTCAAATTACTCTCTTGTGTCACTACTTTCAGCCTGAAGAATTTCCTCTGTAATTCTTGTAACGCAGGGCTGCTAGCAACAAATTCTCTTGGATTTTGCTTATCTGGTGTATTAGTCAGCTCAGGCTGCCATATCAACATACCATAGACTGGTGGCTAAAACAACAGAAATGTATTTTCTCACAGTTCAGGAGCCTAGAAGTCCCAGATCAAGGTCTATCGGGGTCCGTTTCTGGGAAGATCTCTCCTTCTGGCTTTCAGATGGTCACTGCTTGCTGTGTCCTTACACGGCAGAGAAAGAGAAAGCACTCTCTGGCATCTCTTCTCATAAGGACACTAATCCTATAGGATCAAGGCCGCACCCTTATGACCTCATTTTACCTTAATTACCTCCATAAATACTCTATCTCCTAATACAGTTACATTGGATGTGGGGCTTCAACGTATGAATTTTGAAGAGATACAAATGTTCAATTCATAACACTTTTATTTTAGCATTATTTTGAAATGTAATTTTGATAGATATAAGATCCTGGTTGAGAGTTTTATTTTTTTGTACTTTGAATATGTCATCATACTGACTTCTGGTCTCCATTGCGTCTGATTTGAAGTTGGCTGTTAGTCAACAGCCAATTCTCTTGTTTGTGATGAGTCATTTTCTCTTGCTGTTTTCAAGGTATCTCTTTGACTATCATGAGTCTATCATTGGTCTCTTTGTGTTGAGCTTCTTGAACATGCTAATGTTTTTCACTGAATTTGTCATGTTCTCAGCACTTACTTTTTTGAGCATTTTGAATTCTATTTTCTTTTCTCTTCTTCTGATAGTCCATTATTTGTATGTTGGTATGCTTAATAATATCCATCAGTTCTCTGAATATCTGTTCATTTTTCTTCATTGTTTTTTTCTTTGCTGTATAATCTTTGTAGTTCAGTTTTCAAATGTTTGTTTTTCCTTCTGCCAGCTCAAATCTAATGTTGGTTACGCTAGAGAAATTTTTATTTCAGTTATTGTATTTTTCAACTGCAGAATTTCCATTTTTTCTTTTATAATTTACATCTGTTTATTGATATTCTTTACTTGAGACATTGCGATCATAATTTCCTTTTATTCAGTATACACCATTGTCTTTAATTCTTTAAATAGAATTATGATGCTACTTTGAAGTATTTGCTGCTCATTCCAACATCTGGGCCCCCTCAAAGGCAAATACTATTGTCTGCCTTTTTTTTTCCCCTTCCTGAGGATGGATAACACTTTCCTGTTTCTTTGTATGTCTTGTAAGTTTTTGTTGAAAAATGGGCCTTTTAAAAAATATATTGTAGCAACTCTGGATACAGATCCCCTCTTCCTAGTTTATTAAATTTTTTGCTTCTTTATATGTTATAATGGCTGTGGTAGTTCAGTGAAGTCTATTTCCTCTCCAGTATGCTGACTCTGATGTCCTGCTTAAAGTTTTACTCTTTATTTTTATCTTAAGCCTCAAGTCTTAGGCTCTGTCATTTGGTTAACACTATTTAGTTTCCAGCCACTGATTGGTCAGAGGTTGTGCTTAAGCCGTTTGAACTAGTAAGGTTTTCTCGCCTTTACCAATAGATCTGTATGTGGCTTGGGGGCTTCGTTTATTGATGAAGATGTTTATGAGTTTTCCCCACATTCAACTAGGGACTTTTATCTCAAAAGTTCCCTCTCATTCGCTCCTTAAAGGGAATACCCTTGAATAGGCATAGTCTTCTGGACCGCTGGGATGAGTATAATTTTGGGAGTCTCTTTGATTCTCTCTTTCCTGAATCTCCCTGATGAGCTTCTAAATAGTCTGCTTCTATTAGTATTACATGTAGTGTTAGGCTCCACTAATTGCTAGCTGACCTTAAAAATACCCTGGGATATAATTTGCTCCACAGTCTGATTCAATTAAGTCAGGCCCCTTGACAGGAGTGGAATGTTAACAGTCTTTGAGGCTTGTTCTGACATTTCCCTGGGTGGAACCTCTGCTGTGGAGAGCAGGAGCTGGTGGAGGAGTTCCTTTCCACTGGCTGCCCCTCCTGTATTCTCCTTATGAATCAGGAGCTATGGTGTATGTGTGTCAGGAGGAGGTGGAAACTGGTGCCACCACTGGGTACCACCCATTATGGATCTTCTGCATTATAGAACCAGGGAGGATAGGACTTGATGGTTGTCCAGATTTCAAATCTATCCAGAATGGCTTTTTTATCCCAGGAAGCTGGAGGAGAAGAGATTTGCTGTTTTCCTGTCAACTCCACTAAAGAATCTCCCCCATAATATAGAACTGTGTGAGGAAAGGGTAGGCCATCTTCACCAGTTGCTCTATCCAGACCCTCCCTACTTACTGGGAGTTGGGGGTGGAGAAATGGGCATTGCCATCTGACTGCTACCACACTCACAGCATAGACCTTTTGCAGCATGGAGACGTGGAAAGTGTAATCTTCTGGTGTCCCTCTAGACATCAGAAAGATGCGGTTTCTAGAGAATTGGGAGGATGGGAACTGCTGCTTGGCTGCTAAAAGAGGAGGGCAGGAATTCTGCTGGGCCTTAGCTGGTGCCTTCTGGTCTCTAGGTGATGTGCCTTGTCCTCCTGTTCCTCTTTTGACCTGATAACTTTTGATGATGCTAATGTAGTTGGGTGGACTTGTGCACTATTTCTCTGCCAACATTGTGCTTCTGGAGATTATTTACTTTAGTCTACGGATAAAACTTTCCTAGCTGGCTTCCTTCAAGATTTTCTCTTTGTCTTTGGTTTTCTACAGTTTGAACATGACATATGCCCAGATGTGATTTTGTTTTTTTAATTTATCCTCCTTTGTGTTCTCTGAGCTTAATCATCAGACTAATCTCAGTCTTTTGATGTGTCGTTAATTTTTGAAAGTTCTCAGCCCTTTATGCTTCAAAAATTTTTTATGCTCTATTCTCTCTTTCTTCTTTTTGCATTTCCATTATGCATATGTTTATGTTTTTGAAACTATCACACAATTCTTGGATGTTCTGTGTTTTCCATGCTTTGTTCCCTTTATGTTTCAGTCTGGGGAGTTTCTATTGACCTATCTGCAAGTTCATTGATTCTTTCTTTGCTGCATCAAGTCTGTGTCCATCAAAAGCATGTTTCATTAGTATTACAATGATTTTGATTTCTGGTGTTTCCTTTTGATTTCTTTTCTTAGAGTTTCCATCTCTCTGCCAATAATACCTATCTGTCCTTGCATTTGTGCAGTTTTTTCATTAGTGCCCTTGACATATTTATCATAGTTATTTTAAATTTTCTGTCTGACAATTTGACATCTGTGTCATATGTGAGCCTGGTTCTGATGGTAGCTTTATCTCTTCAGGGTGTTTTTTCTAGCCTTTTCTTGCCTTTTTGGTCGAAGTTTGGATATGATGTTATAGGAGCTTAGCCAAAAGGCCTTTAATGTGAGTATTTATGCTTTTCTGGCTAGAAGTTGGGTCATGTTTAATATTTGCTGTAAGTGTAGCTACCAGAGGCTACAAATTTCTCCAGTATCTTAGTTTGTCTCTCTTCTTGGCTTAGGGGCTTCTCCTTGTACTGCTCCTCAATGAGACTCTGTGTTCTGCATCTTTTCATTTGTAATGTGCTGTTATTATACTGGGAGCTCGTTGGTGTGGCAGTAAGTTGTGGGGTGGGGGAGAGTTCTATAATCTTCAGATTAAGTCTCTGTCTTTTAGTGGGCCTGTTTCTCATGGGTGTGGCCTTCAAAAGTGTCTCAGTTACTCCATTTCTAATTTATATCCTTGAATTTTTGTCCCTTGTTGATTATGATTTTTATTATTTTTCCACAGGTGAGACAGAAAAGCAGGAGGGGTCTGCAGTGGAACAGAATTTCCTCTCCCCTCCCCACTGGAATAAGTTTTCTCTATTGCCCTCTGGTGAAGATCCTCCCCCTGGAGAGCAGGCTTTTGTTAGGGAGAAGGGCTTGGAAGGTTATACAGTGACATAATGGCCACCCCTCCTTTGCCCCTGCCAGGGCCCTGAGGAGATATTTCTGGGGCTCTCACTGTGAGAACCTGGTGAGTTCCTGGAGGGAAAGCTTGGAACAATTTTCTTTCACCCATGACTGTGGGGGTATCTGCAGAATTTTCTCACTATTGTGCTAATTTGCACTCAGCCTCTGGCAATTTGTCAAAATTACTAGTTAGGTAAGTGATTTTGTCAGTTTGTGGTTCCAATGACTTCTCATCCAGGTGAGCAAATCTTGGGTGCTGCATCTCTCTGGGTGCAGCTGACCCTACAGATTTCAGGGTGGTTTGCTTTGTGATCTCAGGTCTCTAATGGGCTCAAGAAAAGTTGTTGATTTGCAGTTGGTGCAGTTTTTCCTGTTGTAAGGAATGAAATAATGACTTCCACGCTCTTCACTTATTGGAGCTGCTATGACAAGTCTAGTCACCATCATTTTAACCAAAGGTGTTTCATTGTGGTGGGCTGAGGACAACCTCTCCTAGAGATCATGGCTGGAATGAGGCTAATCTACTTTTTCTGCATTTCCTCTCAAAAATGGGGAAAATATAACCAGAACCATCATAGCTGACTTCACAGAGCAACCATACTGGTAGTAAGAAAGAGCACATTTCAATTAATCTGATGTTAATTAGGAAGGAAACAGAATAGCGATGGGAATTTGCCTTGAGCAGCTGATTAACTGTCTCGAGGTTTCCAAGGAGGTGGTGGAAAGTGGGCAGTTCTGGTGTGAAATCAGACAGATTTGCATTATTAATAATAGCTCTTCCCTTCACTCTCTGGGTTCCCTCCATAGTCATACTTCCCTCATTTTTATACAGAGATTAACAATATAGACCTTAGAGCTTACTGCGAGGATTAAATGAGATCATTCATTTAATACCCCTGGCGCAGTGCCTGTCTCCTGGTCAGGACTTGGTGATCTAAGCCATCGACATCTCCCCGTACCTTTCTTCTGCCCCTGCAGACTCATCAGCCTGGGCATTTTACCTCCACTGCATGGAGACACAGGTACTTGATCCTCACTTGGTCAATGCCTTCTACCCTGCTCCCTGTGCCATCTAAGTCTGTGACACAAAACTGGCACACTGGGGGTTAGCTCCAAGTTCAGGCGAGTGCTTTACTCCCTAATTAGCAAAGGCAGATCTCTGCTAAATTACTGGCAGATGGAATGTCTCCATACCTTTTACTCATTACTGGCTTCTAATTGTTCTAAATTGTTTCTTAATTATATTCTGTCCACTAGAAAATGGATGTGAAATGAGCAGAACACAGGATGGACCTCCAGGGTGAAGTAGACAGTGCATGACCCCTCAGAGACAGTCTTTGTCACCAGGAGAGGATGCTTCATTTGAAGGTTCTATTTCCTTGCCAGACCCCTCCAGGCCCACTTTTCCAGCCCCCAAGGAGAACATCATCTCTCCAGGGCTCTCAGTGAGGACAGGCTATAGTCTATCAGGAGCAAACATTCCCAGCAGACTCCCAGTCTGGAGCAGGAGGCCTCCTTTGAGGAAGAGTGAAAAGAATGAGGCAAAATCACCCCTGGCAGTTGTGTCTCCTTGGAGATCCTCTTGTCCATGTGGGTCTTCTCCCAACCCCTCTGCAACCCAGAGCCATTATCTTCCTTCCTCCCCTACCAGAGAAAACAACCCAAGATAAGGCATTGCTCTTGTTTCTTACCCTTCCCTTTGTGTTAGGGATACTATCCTCTCCAGGAGACTAAAGACACTTCTTAAAAAGTCTCATCTCTAATTGTAAATGAAAGATATTTCTCTTACAAAAATGCAAACTATGACTTTGATAGTATGCAACAAAGATCTAAAAACTTTATAGGCATCATCTCTATTCCTGAAAATTTAAGAAAATAATCCCAAATGCAGATAAATCTTGAGCTCAAAGGTAGTGTTATGAGTTGAATTGTGTCCCTCTAAAATTCATATGTTGAAGTCCTAAACCCCAGTACTCCTGTATGTGACTTTATTTGGAGATAGGGCTTTAAAGAGGTAATTAAGTTAAAATGAGGTCATTAGGGTGGACCCTAATCCAGTATAACTGGTATCTTTATAAAAAGGGGGAAATTTGGACACAGAAATATGCATAGAGAGAAGATGATATGAAGAGACACAGGGAGAAGATGGCCATCTATAAGTCAAAAAGAGAAGCCTGGAACAGATCATTCCCTCACAGCCTCAGAAAGAGCCAATACTGCCGACACCTTGATTTCAGACTTCCAGCCTCCAGAACTGTGAGACAATACATTTCTGTTTTTTAAGTTGTCCGGTTTGTGTTACTTTGATCCAGCAATCCTAGAAAACTAATACAAATGGACCCTGCAGTAAAGTTAAAACTGAGAAATTGGGGCTAAATGTTCAGTGATTGGGAAATGATTACGTAAATGTGACATGTCCATTTAATACCATTTCATGAAGCAATTCAAAAGTATGTTTACAAAGAGATATTGAAAACATGGAAAAATAATTTAAGTGAAAAAATAGGCTTAACATTTCTAGGCAGAATGCTCACATATATATAAGCCAGACAAAAAAACTCTACATAGGAAGGTCATTGGGGAAAACGTTCAATCACAGTAGTAATCAAAGAATACAACTTTAAACAACAAAAAAATACATCTTTTCCCAGCCAAATTGGAGTTTTTAAATCAGACTACTTAATTCTGAGGAGGTCCAGTTAGAGTTTTCTCATATGCCGCTGGTGGGAGTATGAGATGGTATAACTTTCCTGGAAACCAATTTGGCTAAAAATGGAAGAACTCTAATATTTTTTGTGCTTTAGGGGCTAATACTTCAATTTCTAGAAATTTATACTTAGGAAATAATCATGGTTTTGAAGCAAGATTAAGAAACAAGGGTTTTTAGTACAATTGCTTCACAATAGAAAAGCAAATAGAAGCAACAAAAATGTCCATAGTAAGAAAACCGTTGTATAATTTCTGATACACTTATGAAATTATGTATTATGAAATGGTTAAAAATGTTTTTAAGGGGCCGGCCCCGTGGCGTAGCGGTTAAGTGTGCATGCTCCTCTGCTGACGGCCTGAGTTTGGATCCCGGTTGCTCACCGAGTGCTCACCCATGCACCGCTTGTCAGGCTGTGCTGTGGCAGCATCCCACATAAAGTGGAGGAAGATCGGCACGGATGTTAGCTCAGGGCCAGTCTTCCTCAGCAAAAAAGAGGAGGATTGGTATGGATGTTAGCTCAAGGCTGACCTTCCTCACAAAAAAAAAAAGGTTTTTAAGAATATGTTTCATACTGTGAGAATGCATTGCCTATTTTATAAAATTAAAACCACTAAATGTATTTTTAAAGAAATGTCCAAGATTTTATACAAATTATCTTTAGTTATAGGAATGTGTATTGTTTTCAAATTATTACTTTATTATTCCATATATAATTTTAACTGAAAATATGTAATTACTTATATACTGTGAATAATTTAATACTCTTTTTAAAAAAGAAGAATTGAAAAGCATCATTGAGAAGATATAATAATGTGTGAAGGACAGGGGTGGATGTGAGGTTTTCTAGTATTCTTGAAATCAGCTATGTAGTTGATTGCATTTTGTTGACCTTCCTGAGCCCCAAATAGAGATAAATAGTTAAGCAGTAAAACCACAGATGCTTCACTGGGGAAGAAGATTCACAGACAGGAGAGGCAGGAATATTTGACAGAATGTAAATCAGAAGAGCAATGTCCTAGTTTACCCACACTAGTGAGGCACTAGGTGGGCTATGTCAGTCAAGCTGGGACAGCCTAAAGGACACGCAGACAGGCGGGACACAGCAAACAAGCATCAGCTAACAGCGTAGAATGAAAATGCGGGAGGCTGGACCTGGACTAGGTAGACGGTAACTCCTCAGCACGTAGAACCAGTGCTTTTCCAGCTCACTTATTGAAGAATTAAGACATTATCCTACAGAGCAGCAGTTCCCAAACCGTTTGGACTCAGGTTCTTTTACTCTCTTGAAATTACTGAGCACACCTAAGATCTTGTCTATCAATATTTTCTGTATGAGAAATTAAAACTGGTGTTTTAATATATTTATTATTCATTTAAAAATAATAATAAACCAATTTGATAGTAAAATAACTTATAAGTTTTATAAAATTTAACTAAAATTTTCTTAAAAAGAAAAAATAGTGAGAAAACTGTCACTGCTTCACCTTTCTGCAAATCTCTTTAATGTCTGGCTTAATAGAAGACACCTGAATTCTACTTGCTCTGCATACGATCTATCACGTTGTATAGCCTCTAGAAAACCCTATTGTACAGTCATGAGATAATGACAGTGAAAATTTTTTTTTGTTTTTTTGATAGGGAAGATCAGCCCTCAGCTAACATCTGCCAATCTTCCTCTCTTTGCTAAGGAAGACTGGCCCTGGGCTAGTATCCATGCCCATCTTCCACCATATTTGAAGTATATGGGATGCCGCCAAAGCATGGCTTGACAAGCGGTGTGTCGGTGCGCGCCTGGGATCCGAACCCCGGGCCACCACAGCGGAGCACTCGCACTTAACCACTATGCCACCGGGCCGGCCCCAGAAAAATATTATTTTTTAAAAAACACCTCTTTGGCATTATCATGAAAGTGATTTTGAATTCATGGACCTATTGAAAGGCTTTGAGAGACCCTTAAGGATTTCCTGGACCAAACTTTGATAACCAATAGATATTGCCAGAGATAGGACTATAGGTAGATGTGAAACTGCCCAAGGACCCATTCGACATTCCATAGAGTGTGTTCAGCAGCCCTAAGGAATCCTGACTTCCTCCTTTCCCAGCGCATGAAATCACTGAATCAGTGATAGCTCTGGAAACAAAAAGCATGCCCCAGATGAACAAGACATACTAAAAATAGGAAACAAATTGAATCCTATATATGGCAAAATGTGCATAGGAGTCTACATTCCATCATGTGAACACTGAGCAACTGCTGCAGAAGTGACACAGGTGAGGCTTAGAGCCGGTGGCACTGGGAAGCAGGACTGAAGCTGAGACAATGCAGAAAGTATCTAACTGGGCAATTGCCACCTCTGTAGAGGATCTGCAGACAGCAGTGATTGCTCCTCAGAGCATTGGGGCGTTGTGTGTGGGTTTGGAGAGTCAGGATTGTGGCTCAGGTGGTTGGGATCACCCCGGAGGGTTAGGGGAGTCTCCACCCAGAAGACACCTGCTGGCAGATCCCCTCCTTAAGCCTGGCCTGTGCCTCCCCAGCAATCACAGAAGGCAGCCTGTGGCACAGGGAGCTAGCAAATAAACACCATGCTCTAATAAAAAGACGCACAGACAGTCCAGAATCATCCAGCATTTGTGGAAAACCCCACTAGGAAACCGAATCTCCAAAGTCAACCAGAAGTAACCATTTGTTCAACAAATACCTATTGATCAACAATCATGTGCCAATAGATATAGTATGATTTATTTAACCATTCTCCTATAAGGAACATTTAGATAGATTCTATTTTTATTGATTACTATAATCCTCACTACAATTAACATCTTTGTAAAAATAAAAATAGTTAACATTGTATATTTACAAAGTATCAGGCATTGTTTCAAATTTAAAAGAAAAAATTTTTATTGCAGTAACGTTGGTTTATAACATCATATAAATTTCAACTATACATCATTATATTTCAATTTATGTGTAGAGTACATCATATTCGCCACCCAAAGACTAATTACAATCCGTAACCACACATATGTGCCTAATCATCCCTTTCACCCTCCTTCCTCCCTCCTTCCCCTCTGGTAACCACCAATCCAATCTCTGTTTCTATGTGGTTGTTTGTTGTTGTTTTTGTCTTCTACTTATGAGTGAGATCATATGGTATTTGACTTTCTCCCTCTGACTTATTTCGCTTAACATAATACTCTCAAGGTCCATCCATATTGTTACAAATGGCCAGATTTCATCCTTTTTTATGGCTGAGTAGTATTCCATCAGGTACATATACCACATCTTCTTTATCCATTTGTCCCTTGATGGTCACTTAGGTTGCTTCGAAGTCTTGGCTATTGTGAATAATGCTGCAATGAGCATAGGGGTGCACGTATCTTTACACATTCATGTTTTCATGTTCTTTGGATAAATACCCAGCAGTGGAACAGCTGGGTAGTATGGTAGTTCTATTCTGAATTTTTTGAGGAATCTCCATACTGTTTTCCATAGTGGCTGCACCAGTTTACACTCTCACCAGCAAGGTATGAGAGTTCCCTTCTCTCCATGTCCTCTCCAACACTTGTTTCCTGTCTTGTTAATTATAGCTATTTTGATGGGTGTGAGGTGATATCTCATTATAGTTTTGATTTACATTTCCCTGATAGTTGATGATGTTGAACATCTTTTCATGTGCCTGTTGGTCAACTGTATATCTTTTTTGGAGACTTTTGCCCATTTTTTAATTGGGTTGTTAGTCTTTTTTGTTGTTGAGATGTATGAGTTCTTTATATATTTTGGATATTAACCCCTTATAAGATACATGGTTTGCAAATATCTTCTCCCAATTGTTAGGTTGTCTTTTTGTTTTGTTGAGGGTCTCCTTTTCTGTGCAGAAGCTTTTTAGTTTGATGTAGTTCCATTTGTTTATTTTTTCTATTGTTTCCCTTGCCCAGTCAGACATGGTACTTGAAAATATGTTGCCAAGACTGATGTTGAAGAGCATACTGCCCATGTTTTCTTCTAGAAGTTTCATGGTTTCAGGTCTTACATTCAAGTTTTTTTTTTTCCCCTGAGGATGATTTGCCCTGAGATAACATCTGTGCCAGTTTTCCTCTATTTTGTATATGGGTCACCGCCACAGCATGGTCACTGACGAGTGATGTAGGTCCTTGCCTGGGAGCCAAACCCAGGCCTCTGAAGCAGAGCACACTGAACTTAACCACTAGGCCACAGGGCTGACCACTCAGGCATTGTTTCAAATTGTTTACATACATTTTTTTAATCTGTCTCATGGCTTTCTTTGGAGTTGGTATTGTTATCATTTGTGGACATTTGTGTAAATATATCCATAAGGATTCTTGGTATATGTGAAATTACTGAATGTAAAAGTCATGCAAATTTTAAGTTTTAATAATTTAGCAAATTGTCTTCAAGATATTTGTATAAATTCACTTTTATACAAAGTATATCACTTTTAATCTGCACAAATCCACACCTCTGCCAATAATAGGTGATAGCTTCAATTTTCCTACCAATACTGAATTGACATCAATATTCTTTTTAGTTTTTGTCTATCTGGTCAGAAAAAAAATCTCATTCTGATTTAAATTTCTTTTTAAATATTTATCTTATTTAAATATCATTTGATTATTAATAAAGTATTTTTTCAAATGTTCATTGGATATTTGTGCTTTTACATGTAAATTGCTTGTTCATAGCCCCTAGTAAAACTTCTATTATTTTTTTCTCTTTTCATTGATATGTGGGCACTCTCTGTACACCATGAATATTAATTCTTTTTTATCACATAAATTACCAATATTTTTCCCAGGTTGTTGCTAAACCGTTTATATGATGCCTTTCACAGTACCAAAGATTTTAATGTTTATGAAATCAAATCCTGCAGCCTTTTTCCTTAATGGCTTCTGTATTGGATCTGTTTCATGCTCAGAGTGTTGAGATTGTAGTTAATTTTCATTTTCTTTTTAAATTTATCTTTTCCTTTTCTAAACAAAATGTGTTATTTTATAGTTGGGAAAATCCATATTTTAAATATTCACATGCCACATTAGATGGACCAAAATTACAGGTCTCCTTCCGCCATGAAGCCTCGTTCTTTTTTTGGTTAGATTCCATGTGTCAGCCATCCATTGAACTAATGACTTCATGAATCCATCCATAGCTCTTAGGATCTCCATTTTTGAATATTGCCAGACAGGCAAATTGATGTCACTGTCACAATGTCATACACTAGAAAATGTTTGTTATACAGCTACCCTTCCTCCACGTGGCTCCTAGGAGAGAGGTCCGGGACTCCCTCTCCTCAGGTATAAGCCTAACACTGTATGTTATTTTCAAGGTGGTGTAGTAAGGCACGGAGCACGAAGGTCTATGCTGTCCTTCTCCCTTTTGTAAGGACCGTGTGCTGGGGCAGAGGAGCACATACCATTGGTGAACATGTTATTCAAACCCTCCTCTAGGCCTGGCCTATAGGAAAGGCATGAAATTTGAAGTTCGACAGGCTCCAGGTATGGCCCAGCCCAGAGCACTGGATGAGACTGGCTGAGGTGCCTCTGCGGGCACAGTTCTCTGGGAACCAAGTGGCGGCTCTGGAGTCATGGCTAAAATTTTCTCCTGTCAAAACCAGTTTTATTGCATGCTCCCCCTTGCCCTCACTGAAGGTATACCGTACTTCTCCACCCTTCCCTTGGCCTTGGTGAGACATTTCTGCACTTCGCGCTATGGGCCAGATAACTCTCCAGTTAGAAAAGCTTAGTGCCCCTCATAATTTAGGAGATCTCGTTGTGTAGCCTGTCCATAAATGCACTGCTGAGGAGAAAATAGAAAGCAACATAAGCCTTTCCACCAAATGAGACTCCATTCTCAGAGGGCCTGCAGCATCAGCTAGGCATTCGGAAAGACAATGAGATTTGGGATAAATGGAAGTAATTTACTTCCACGAGATTTTCATCAATTGCAGTTGGGTTAGAGGAAACTTTGCCCAAGCTATTTCTTTCAGCCCGAGGCTTGATAATTTTATCATTTTGTTTACCTAGTGATGAGGCTGTCATGGAACTGGAGTAAAATATGTAACTCAGATGTCGCTCAAAGTATAAGCTGAATTATGAATTTTGACTGACAAAGGTAGTGGAAATATAAGGCCAGGAAAAGATCTTGAGGCAAGGAGTATATTTGTTCAGAGAATGATTGAACAATAGAGATATCACTCATTTGCTTTTAGTACTCATTACCTTACTTTTTTTCATTGTTTCACTTTATTTTGAAATAATTTTAGATTTACAGAAGAGTTGTGAAGATAATACAGACAGTTCTTGGATACCCTTCCTTCCCTTACATTAGCATCTTACATAACCATGGTACATTTATCAATACTAATAAATTTATATCAGTATAACACTATAAGCTGAACTACAGACTTTATTCAGATTTCACCAATTTTTGCACTAATGTTTATTTTTCTGTTACATGATCCAATCCAGAACACTATGTTGCATTTAATGATTATATCTCCTTAGTCTTCTCCAATCTGATTTTTTCCCAACCTTGTCACTTTTGAAGAGTACTTAGATATATTTGCAGGATGTACCTCATCTTGGGTTTGTCTGGTACTCTTTCATAATTAGACTGTGTACCTTTCATCTCTTCATGTCAGGGAGTACGTGATGTCAACATGATTTATCACTGATGATGTTAATGCTGATCTCTGGGTTAGGGTAGATTTTGCCAGGTTTTTCCACTGTAAAGTTATTAATTTCTCTTCCGTACTCTACCCCTGTGGTTCTCAGCCAGGGCTGACTTTGTTCCCCAGGAAATATTTAGCAATGTTTGAAGACATGTTTGGTTGTTGCAGTTGGGAGAGGCGGGTGCTATTGGCATCTAGTGGGTAGAAGCCAAACATGCTGCTACACACCTTACATTACACGAGTAGCTCCTGCAACAAAGAAGAGTGAGGCTGAGAAACCCCACTCCATCTGTTAGCAGAACGTTACTACATTCAGTTCACATTCAACAGGAAGTGAATTAAGCTTCACCTTTTAGAATGAGTAGTATCAAAGGATTTCTGGACATATGTTAAAGCCAGCACAGTCATTAAATATTTGAGAAGAGATATTTGGAGGCTATGAAAATTCCTCTTACTCCTTAAAGTACCACCCACTAATTTTAGCATTCATCAATTAGCTGGAGCAATTATTACTGTGCTGTTCTAATGGTGATTTTCTATTTCCCTCATTGCTTTTATATTTATTATTTCTGCCTTGATTTTTCAATTAGCTTTTCATGTAACCATAATTCGAGTATAAAAACAGGAATTTATTTCCTGTGTTACTAGTAGAATTGGCCTAAAAAATATATAATCCTGTCTTATTCATTTACATCCTCATTCATTTATCCATTCATCTATTTACTCAATTAACATTGATTGAGAGTTTATTATATAATATGCATGTGTTCTAGGCCTCAGGCATATAGTAGAGAGTTAAATAAGCATACTCCTTGTCACGTAGAGCCTACCCTCGAATGAGAGAAGACAGACACTGAACCAGTAAAGAGGTCAGGAAGATATCTTTATGGAGGATGATGGTATAAGAGTAGTAGACGGAAATGTGAAATAAGAACAACTCAATTCCCATTGTATTTCTGCTTTCAGCTGCAGATGCAGACTCATCTTCAAGCTGGAAGTGGAAAAATATCATCAAGAACAGAAGCACCAGGTGCTAGAGAAGTGTGAGAGAACTGGATTGCTGTTAGCATGATTTCACCATGGCATGGCAGCATGGCTTAGTGGGTCCAGGACTACCCAGAACTCTTGGTGAGTCTCAGCCCTTCCACAGGCTGGTGTCACTCTAGGGCTGTCACAGGATGTGTGCCTACACAAACACTGCCAGTAGAGTCAGGGGGCTGTGGTCATACAATGTGAAGGGATTGCAATGACCACAATATGAGTGTCATGTTGACATATTAAGGGTCAGCACTGTATCCAGCACTGTTGGAGTTCCATAGGAAACATAATTCAACCCAGATGGTCCAAATAACAAGGTCTTAATGAAGGGACCATTTACAGAAGTGTGGACAGGGTTAAGGAAATAAGTAAGGGATGCTGATTCTACTGAACAGTGCAACAGAGAGAAATCATCAGCACCCTCAAGCTGAAGGGACCTGAAGAACGAAAGGTTTATCAGAGCCCAATGAGGGCTGAATGCATGGAGGGCAGGTCTCCTGGAGCAATGGTCAAGAAATACAGGGTACTGGCCAAATGCAGCCTCCAGGCAGGGAGAGAGTAGGAAGGATACTTGAAGCTCTTTCACCTCTGTCTGTCCTCCCATCTCCTGCCCGGGCTGCCCATGGTTGAATCCATCCAGAACCAGCCAGCAAAGATAAGGAGTCCAGGTGATGAAATCTCTTTGTATCAGCCTCTGGAGATGCAGATCAGGCAGAGAAGGGTGGATAATGGATCTGGGGATGAGGAGAGGCAAACAGAATAACCAGCACAATCATGACAAGGGGGCAATAGCTCCAGGTGGCTTAACTAGGACCTGTGCATGGGTAGTTTTGGCTCAGAGAATCCTCTAACGTCACAACTACTGAACCCCAGTCTGGGTAGTCAAGGAGATCACAATCTCCTCCTCAATCAGAGCTACCTGGGCTGGGCAGCCTTCCTCGGGGCCGGTGCAGAAAAAACTCCTGCTTAAAGTCAGATGGTTTCTAAACCCCTTTGTCTCCCAGGGGGTAAGGGCAAGCTTGCATCTCCCGTTGAGTGATAGATAAACTGACTTAGCTAAGGGGCCTCCATAATCCCACACTTCAGAGTGGAACTGTGCGTTATTCATGTAGAAAAGTGCAGGCACATCTCAAGAAATGCGATTCTCTGAGTATGTGATATATATTTTTTTCTGTTTAATTTCTTGTGAAAAATATCTCTATATGTGGCACAAGAGTACTCCTTAAAATGGTGAGATGATGCAGTTATCCAGTCGCAAGATTCTGTGTGTTCAGAGCCTGCAGCATTAGCATGGAAGAGAATGTGTCCTGGGCTTATGCTAGCTAGACCTGCAGGCTATGAATTAATCAGCCCCTGCTAGGTATATTTTATTGTGTCCTCCAAATGAACTATTTTTTTGTCAACATTTTAACAAAATCGTATGGAAAAAACAAAGACTCTGTATTAAAGCATGCCAGTTTCCTTGTACTGTTTTTGTTATTTTTCCTACAGTCTTTTCTAGATACACTATGTAGAGTAAATATATACATTTTAAGCACATCTTGATTAATTTTGCAGGTACTCCTATGTGACCAGTTTTTGAATGAAGGCACAGAAAGTTTTCTCCCCAGAAGTTTTCCTCAAGCCCTTCACCTGTCAATACTCACTGCCCCACCCTCACCTCCACCACTGCAGGGTATCACTTTCCAACTTGTATCATCATGTATTTGTCCATATAATAGTTTATAGTTCCTACAAACTTTATATAAAAGGAATCAGTGTGTATGCACTCTTTGTTCTGGTTTATTTTGCTCCTTATAGTGTTTCTGAGAGTACCCATATTGTTGAGTCTAGCAATTGTTTTGTTTTGTTATGTTTTAATCATCATTTGGTACTTCATTGTATAAATATATGACATTTGTTGACCCATTCTGTCTTTCTTGGGCATTTGGTTTATTTTCAGTTTTGACTATTATGAATTAAACTGCTATAAACTTTCTTGTATGTGACTTTCAGTGGACAAATGCATTTATTTTTGTTGGGTATTGTTATGGCTTGAAATGTGTCTCAAAATTGGTATAGTTGAAAATCCATATTGTATCTCAGACTGTGATCTTATTTGGAAATAAAGTCTCTGAGATGCAATTAGTTTAGATGAGGTCATTATGGAGTAGGATTGCCCCTAATCACATATGGCTGGTGTCCTTATAAAATGGGGGAATTTTGAACACAAGGAGAATGCCATGAGAAGACTGGAGTACTGCCACAAGCCAAGGAACTACCAAAAACCAGGACAGAGGCTTGGAACAGATCCTTCCATAGTGCCTTCAGAGGGAACAAGGCCCTGCTGGTAACTCGATCTCAGACTTCCAGCATCCAGAACTATGAAACAATACATTTCTGTTGCTTATGCCACCCAGTTTGTGGTACTCTGTTATGGCAGTCCTAAAAAACCGATATAGGTGTACACTTAGAAGTGGAACTGCTGGGACATAGGTAGGAATTGGTTAAACGTTATTAGAAACTGCCAGTTTCCAGAAGTTGTTGCACATTCTACAATCGCAAAAGCAATGTCTATTTGTCCCCTTCTCAACATTTGAATTATATGTGTTTTTCATTTTGGCCATTCTGGTGAGTGTGTAGTGATATATCATAGTGGATTTTTTTTTGCATTTCCCTGATAACTAATTAATGTGAATAATAATAACCTAATCATATGTTTATTGGCCTTATGAATATTTTCTTCTGTGAAGTGTCTGTTCAAGTTCTTTTTTAATTTTTGAATTCAATTGTGCAATTTTTCATTGAGTTTTGTAAGTTTTTATATATTCTGAATAAAAGTTTTATTAAATGTATTTATTGCAAATATTTTTTCTCAGTCTAAGGCTGTCTTTTTGTGTTTTTAATGGTATATTTGATAAGCAAAATGTTAAATTTTGATGAAGTCAATTTTACTTCTTCCTCTTTGATTAATGCTTTTTGCATCTTTCCTAAAAAATCTTTGCCTACTCTAAGTCCATGAAGACATTTTCCTGCCTTCCTCCAGAACTTTATGGTTTTAACTTCTCTCACATGCAGCTTTATAATTTATTTCAAATTAACTTCTTAGGATGGTCAAAGTGTCAAGATTAATTTTTTTTCACGTGGATATCCAGAAACATGAGCAGCTGCCCCTTTGGCAAGGTTGGGTGACCCTGGGCTTGGCTCTCCCAAAAAGGGAGATTGGAAGTGCATTAGGAATGCTAGGTCTCAGATTTAATCAGAAGATCCACTTAAATTTAACCAAATGGTGGCTGCAGAAATTAAACTTATTTTTAAACCAGTGGCAGAGCATTTGTGCCACAGTAGGAGCCATGTGAAGCAGGAGCATGTGGCTGGGCACACCTGTGTGTTCTCACTCTTGCCCACTCATACCACTTCTGCCCCCAAATCAGGGTGCATGTGCTGCTACAGCACACAAACTCTGCCCATCCTTTCCTCCAAATCACTTGGTGGCCTTGTTAGGTTGAATTTGAGATCATGGGAGTAATTGGAATCTGGTGTCCAACAGTGGGGACAGATGAAAACAGCCATTTGGGGGCTGTTATCACTGCAGCTACGAGTGTGTGTGTGTGCATGCATGTGGGTATGGGTACAGATGTGCATGTGTTTGTGCATGTACACATGTACAAGTGCATTTGTGTGCAAGTACATGCACATGCATGTATGTGTGTGTGCATGTGTGCTGTGTGTTCACGTGCACATGCACTCTTCAGAACGTGAATAGGGCCATCTCGTAGGGTACGCTCCCCATAAATCCAGAGCTCCACCAGAAGAAATGGACTGTGTGCCCGCTGTGCACCCTCAAAATCCATCTTTTCTTATGTATTTTATCTCCTTGTGATTTGTTCAATGTTTTGTTTACTTCATTTTATCTTTTAACATTTTCTTGGGGGGGTGGGACGTTGCATTTTTTTTTTAAGAGCTTTCTCCCTCTTTCCCTCCCTCCTTCCTTCTGCCTTCCTACCTTCCTTCCTTTTGGTCTTTTATCTTTCTTCTTTAAGCAGTCTGCTGCTGTTTTATGGAGGGTGTATATGTTGAAACTTCACCAAAGACACTAGACTTCTTTGCACGTGAACATATTTCGCATTTCCGGAATTACCTGTTCCCTCCACTGTCGGTTTTCATGACTCTTCCCTTGGCCAGTCATTCGTTCAGGGAATAGTCATGGAACATCTTCTATCTTTTCTTAAATGTCTGGTTTCCTTGGTTGTCACATTTAATTTCATATTTAAGAGTGAACAGTAGTAAGCCTGACGTGTGCACATGGATAGGGATTGTCCACTGGAGTCCTTTACTTTGAAATGAGCAGGTTGGGTCCCAGTCTGCCTGATTATGTGGAGGAGAGGGCAGGAGTAGAAGGTTGCATGCTTCTCTAAGGTCTTCTGATGACCACGTCAGGCACTCTAGCTCTCTCCCAGATTGTTCAAATTCTTTATAACTTCCCACCTTCCTATCTGGAAAGAACAAGTCTGGCTACTGAAATTCCTGTGTGTCCATGTTGTTTGTGGGTGATGGGAATCCAATACTCCATATCCCGAACTTAATTACCCACTTTCCCAACAACTGATGCCTCTGACCCTCCATTATACCTATAGCCTTCAAATCCAACACCCTGCAGGGTTGACCAGGTCAGATTGGCACCTTCCAGTGGTTCTATATCTTTCCTAAGCTTCCATAATGCAGCTTCTCAACTCTACTCTATTTGTAGAGTTGAGAAGCTATCTTCTTTTTTCTGTCTTCTTGAACTTAGTTAAATTCTCTCTTCTGCCAGTGCTTTCTTCTTGCATCATCTTATTGCTTCACCATTATTTAAATGAAATATTAAAAGGGAGAAGGTATAAATGCATAGTCTCAGTCCATTATTTGGAACTAGAACTCACCTTAGTTCAATTAGTTTTTCAATGAATATCTTGTATTTTCAAAGTAAGCTACTTTACTGTCTGCAAAAAAAAAAAAATAAGACGGTTTTGATTTCTCCTTTCTAATATTAAATCTTATTTGGTTGCTTGGCTTGATTTCATACATTAGGAAGAGCTTTCAGTACACTAATGAATGGTAGCCATGATGGAGGTCATTCTTATCTTAAAACTGTCTCATGGGAATGCCCTGATTATTATTTCCACTAATTATTGTTTCCTTAGATTTCTCAAGGAAAGTGTTTATCAGATTAATGATAGTTCCTTCTATTCCTGATTTACCTGTAATTTTGAGTTTGTTGTTATTTTCAGGAATATCAGTTGAATTTTGGTCAATGTTTTTCACCTTCTTTCATACGATTTTGTATTTTTGTCTCTTTAATTTGCTGAATTGCACTAATAGACGTAACCATCTTCGCAATCTCTTCAGAGTTTAATCAGTCTCTTTAAGAGTTCTATTTCTCTTTGTGTTGATTTTAATCATTTATATTTTCTAAGGAAAACATCCATTTTGTGTAGGTTTTCACATTTATGTATGAAGCCATACATAATATTTTGTAATTTTCTATATTTTGTTAACTTTATTTATATTCTTTGTCTCCTTTTTTCAATCCCAATTTTTTCTTAGTTTTTCATATCAATTTTTATTGGCTCACATTTGCCAATTTTATTTTATTGTTCTTGACAGAACCATATTTTGGTTTTATTGATTAAATACTATTATTTTTCTAGTATTGATTTTTGACTTTATTAAATTATGCTTGTTTATTTTTGCATTTTTTTATTAGTTTCTGGTGTGTCTTAGTTATTCTACTTTCAGTTTTCTTGTTTTTCCCTGGCTACTCCTTCCACAGTTCACAGGTTTTGAACTTCCTATTAGGACCAAAGGAGGGAGCACCCAGTCTTCCTTATCACCTTAGCCAGATGTGGGGCAGAAGGCAAAGGGGAGCAGTAGGATTTGAAAGCTGTCATCAGTCAAACATTAAATATAGATTCAGTGTCTTTAGTATACATGTGTAGATTTTCGTGTCTCTGGGATCCCAGGAGTGCAATTGTTTAGTATGTTTAAATTTTTAAGGCATTGTCAAACTATAAATTTTCCAGAGTAGCTGTAACATTGCACATGGCAACCAGCAATATATAAGAAATGCAGTTTCTTTGTAACCTCACCAGTATTTGTTATTGTCACTATTTTTTATTTTAACTGTTCTAGTAGATGTATACTCATATGTCATTGTGATCTTAATCTGCATTTCCCTAATGGCTAGTGGTGTTGAACATCTTTTCATGTGCTTATTTGTCATCTGAATATCCCCTTTGGTGAAATGTCTCTATGTATCTTTTGCCCATTTTCTAATTGGATTGATTGCTTCTTAATGGTGAGTTTTTTCATATATTTTAGATCTGAATCCTTTGCCAGATTTGTGGTTTGCAAATATTTTCACCTAGTCTGGAGCTGATCTTTTCATCCTCTTAGCAGAGTTGTTCACAGGGGAAAATTTTTAATCTTGAAGAAATCTAATTATTTGATAGGAATACAGACATGTCTTAGTTTATTTTGATCTTGTTTGATTTCTTTCATTAGCATTTTATACTTTTCAGGATATAAGTCCTGCATACGTTTTGACAGATTTACAACTAAATATTTCTTTCTATTTTGAGCAATTGTAAATTGTATTGTATTTTCAATTTCAGTTTCAATCTGTTAATTGTGAGTATATATAAATATATAAAATTATATACAGTTATTATATAGTTATAAATATATAAAGTTGATTTTTATATGTTGATCTTGTGTCCTACAAACTTGTTGAACTCTTTTATTACTTCCAGGAGTTTTTGTTTGTTTGCAGAATTGTTGGGATTTTCTATGTAGACCATCATGTCATCTGCAAATAGGAATCATTTTATTTTTTTATTTCCAAAATTTGTGTCTTTTATTTCATTTTCCTGTATTATTGTGATGGTTAGAACTCCCAGTGCTATGTTGAACTGCAGTGGTGAGAGTAGAGATCCTTGCCGTGTTCTCAATTAAAATGGGAGAGCATATTCAGTCTTTTTCCATTAAATATGGTGTAAGTTGTAGTTCTTTCATAGTTGGTCTTCATTAAATTGAGGATGTTCCCCTATATTTCTAGTTTGCTGAGAGTTTTTGAAATCATAAATGGATGTTAGATTTTATAAAATACTCATGCATCAACTGATATGATCACATGATTTCTCTTCTTTAACTTGTTGACATGGTGGATTTCCTTGTTTGGTTTTTGAATGCTAAGCCAGTTTTGCATCCCTGGAATAAAACCCACTTCATCATGATGTGTTGTACTTTTTAAACATTGTTGGATTTGATTTTCTAATATTTTGCTGAGGATTTTTGCATATAAGTTCAAGAGAAATATTGATGCGTACTTTTCTTTTTTTGTACTGTCTGTTCAATTTTACTCCCAGTTTACTACAGGCTTCATAGAAATAGTTGGAAAGTGATACTTCTATTTTCTGGAAGAGATTTATATAAAGTTATATTAATTGTTTAAATATTTGGTATATTTTTTCTTGTAAAACCATATGGGTAAAGAGTTTTTTTTTCCCAGAAAAATATTTTCATTCCAATTTCTTATAGTCATGGGATTATTCAAATTATTTCCTATCGAATGAGTTGTGAAATGTTGAGGCAGATTTTGAGCAATCGGTCCCTTTTATCTAAGTTGTCAAATTTATATGCATAGAGTTGTTCATAGTATTCCATTACTATGATTTTGAAGTCTGCAAGATCTGTAGCCATATCACCTGTTTCCTTCCTGATATTGGTGATTTGTATCTTTTTTCTTTTTTTTTTTGTTGTCACACTTGCTAACAATTTGTCACTTTTATTGATCCTCTCAAAGATCCAACACTTCAATTCACTGATTTCTCTATTGTTTGTCTGTTTCAATTTTAATTGTTCTGCCCTTATCTTTATGATTTCCTCCCTTCTCTTTATTTTTGGTTTACATTGTTCGTTTTTTTCTAGTCTTTAAGTAGTCCAGCTCCTTGTTACTAACCTATTTGTGATTTTTGAGGCCCAACCACAGGCAATTAAAAAGGCTTTACTTGCCCTTCTGCCACCAGACTTGGTGAACAGCCAGTGCAGTGCAGTCCCTGACAGGAGTTGCTGTCAGGACTCAGGGTCCCTGGCTGTGCTCTTACACATAGCTGCATTCCTAGCCCCGGCAACCCCATTCAGAGGCCTCTTTATTTGAGGCCTTCAGCTGATGCCTTCTTTAAATGCCTCTGCTGAGACCTTCTCATCAGGGAAAAGAGAGAGAACCTTGAAGACACTTTTTCTCCACTCTGACTCAGTACTTTTCCACTCCTGGGTCTTCCCTCTCTCTCTTCCCCAGGTACCCAAGTCTGTAAATGCAAGAGGCTTTTGTTCAGGGCTCCCTAGGCAGTGAAACAATCTCTATGTCTGGTCTGCTTGACCCTCCATCAGTGCCATCGCATTGGGGAAAATAGAACAGAGAGTAGCCAGTGCTTTCTCAGGTTTAGCCTCTTGCTTATACTATTGCAGTATGTGATTAAAGACTTGACTACCATTTTCATTTTTTTTTTTTTGGTCTTAATTGGCAGCTCTGACATCTGGCAGCTCAGCTTTCTCCAGATGATCTGAGGCCCTGACAAACTGGCACAGAAACCAGGGTAGTCACTTAAGCACAATGCCATTCTGGAAGAGCAAAAAGGTTGAAGATCCCACAGGCACCTTTGGAAGGTGCAGCAGAGAACATGGGGCATCATAGAGGTATGATATCAAGAGTAGAGGGTCCTGCAGGGCACTCTGCCAATGAGTCTTGGAAGGTGTTAGAGGATCCATGAGGCTAACCCTGCCAATGGGTCTTGGGAAGCACTAGCAGAAGCCACAGCATGTTCTTGATGATGCTAGGGGATTTTTTACATAAGTGTTTTGGTTCTGAGGGGGACTTTTGGTTGTTCTATTTAGCCTCCAGTTCCCTGGCTAAGCTCCCTCAGTGAGTCAGATTAGAGATAGAGCAGAGGAGTTCAGAGAAAGCTGGAGAAGCAGTCCCCAGGCAGTGCCCACAGAGCTCTGACAATGAGACAAGAGGCAGGTGGAGGCTCCCACTAGTTGAGTAACTCTAAGCAGTTCTCTGGTATTGATAAACTCTTCACAGTGCAGCACGTTGTTGAAGTTTCAGAAGGGAAAAAGAGAATGTAGGGCCTTTTGAAATCACTTTGCCCAGTGACTCCAAAGAGACATTAGAGACTTAATTAGATGCCCTTCAGAGGTAATCTTGCTAAAGATAGTAAGAGAGAGTGGCATGGCATGGAATACATTATTAAAAATCCCTTCTTCAGAGTGCCCTTACAGCAGGCATTGCTGGGAAAACAGAACTCAAGTAGCAACTGCAATAGCATTCTGAATGGAGAAGCCTGGGCTCTGCTTGAATGAGCCTATCCTGTGCCATCCTTGGGAGTCCTGGCTGGGAAACAGCTGTCCACCCTTTCCACTCCCTCTTCCCACCCCAGAAAAGTTGTGGCCAAACCCTGACAGGTGACCTTACTGAGGTCTTTGTACTTTGGCATCCCCTGTGTTTGATAAATGTATCTTTTTCCATCCTTTTGCTTTCCACCTATGGATACCCTTTTATTTGAAGTGAGTCTCTTGTAGACAGCATATGAATAGGTCATATTTTTGTTCTTCTTGCCAATCTCTTTTAATTGCTATATTTAGACCATTTATATTTAATGTAATCATTGCTATTTTAAGGCATACACCAACCATTTCATTTTTTGTTTTGCTTGTTCTTAATGTTTTTTGTTTTCTTTTTACTGCCATCTTGTTTACTTCAACATTTTTTAAAATTCTATTTTGATTTATGTATAGTGGTTTTAAGTGATACGAGTGGATTTCCTTAGAAATTTCTTTTTTATAAATTTATGTATGTAGGTGTTATATTATATATACACACAGCTTGTCAAAGTCTATTGACACTTTACCAGTTCAAATGGAGTGTAGAAACTTTATGTCTCTCTAACCCCCTCATTATAATATAATCACATTAAATATTTCCTCCACATACAAAGGAAAATGTTATAATTTTCTCCTCAATCATTTAACACAGCTTATAAAACTCAAGAGGAAAATTCAAGACAAAAAAGAAAGTCTATTATATTTATGTTTAAGTCTACTCTTACTATCTTTCTTCCTTCCTGATATTCTCAGATTCCTGTTTTTATCACTTCCTTTCTGTTTAGAGATCTTTCTTTAGCCATTCTTTTAGGGTATGTCTTCTGATGAAAAATTCTCTTAGTTTCCTTTCATCTGAAAATGTCTTTATTTCCCTTTCATTCCTGAAGAATATTTTTACTGGATATAGAAATCTGGGTTGATACTTTTCTTTTAGTACTTGAAAAATGTTCCACTTCTGGCCTCCATGGTTGCTAATAAGAAATGTGCTGTCATTTGAATTGATTTTCTCCTAAAGATAATACTTTTTCTTTTCCTGCTTTCAAGACTTAGTTTTTAGTTTTCAGAAGTTTCACTATGATGTGTTATGAGGTGGATTTCTTCTGGTTTTTACTGTTTAAAATATGTTCAGGTTCTTGAATCTATACATTTATATTTTTGTCAAATTTAGGACATTTCAGCCATTATTTATTCAAATACCATTTCACTCTACTCTTTTTCTCCTTTCCTTCTGGGACTTCAATGATATAAACAATAGATCTTTTGTTATAGCTTCACAAGCCCCATAAGCTCTGCTCATTTTGTCCAGGCTATTATTCAGTGGTAGTTCAGATTGGATAATTTCTATTGTTCTATCTCCAAGTTTCTTTTGCATTCTCCTTTCTGCTTTTGTGCCCTCCACCTTTGAGGTTTTATTTCAGTTCTTGTATATTTCAATTCTAAAAATTAAATTTGTTTCTTCTTCATATCTTCTATTTATTTGCTGAGATTTTTTATTTCATTTATGAGGCTTTCTCCTTTTTAATTTGTATCAAGTATATTCTCAATTGCCTGTTAAAGCATTTTTTATGATGGATACTTTAATTTTTGTCAGATAATTCTAACATCTGTGCTCTCTGAGTGTTGGCATCTGTTGATTCAGTTTGAGATTTTCTTGTTTCTTGGTGTGATGAATGATTTTCAATTTATAATCTGAGCATTTGGTTTATTATATTTATTCTGTGTGGTCACAGCAGAATACACATTCTTCTGAAGTTTACATGAAACATCTAGTAAGCTACATCTCATACTGGGCTGTAAACCACATATTAACACATTTAAAATAATGGAAAGCAGACAAAGTATGTACTCAGATCATAATGGAATTAAACCAGAAATCAGTAACTGAAAGCTCAAAACTGGGCAACTATTTGGAAACTAAGTAATATACTTCTAAATCACACATAGATCAAATAATAATCTGTGTGTCTATCCCTCTGTTACTATCACACAGCCTTGATATTGTACTTATATAAGAAGTCTTGACATCAGATAGACTAATTCCTTTTGTTTATTTTTCAAAATTCTTTTAGATATTTTAGTTTTTTTGTCTTTCAATATACATTTTAGAATAATATTGTCAATATCTACAAAAAATCTTACTGGTGTTTGATAAGGAATTGCCTTTAATTTATGTATCTATTTGGGGAGAATTGATATCTTTGGTATGTTGTCTTCTAGTTCATGAACATGGCGTGGCTCTCCGTTTATTTAGATCCTTGTTGATTCCTTTCATCAGCATTTTGTAATTTTCAGCATACAAGTCCTATACATGCTTTGTTAAATTTATACTTAAACATTTCATATTTTTCAGCAATTATAAATGGTATTTTATTTTTAATTTCAGCATCCATGTGTTCATTGCTAATAGTTATGTATATATGTACAATTATTTTTCATGTTGATCTACTAAACTGCAATTTCACTGAAATCACTTATTAATTCTAGAAATTTTTTGGCAGATTCCTTGGGAATTTGTTATGTAGACAATCATGACAGCTCCAGTTAAGGGATAGTTTTATTTATTCCTTTGCAATTTGGTGGCCTTTTATTTTCGTTTATTGCTTTATTACATTGACTAGAACTTGAAGCACTATGTTGAATAACAGTGATGAGAGTGGACATCCTTGCCTGTTCTGATCTAAAGGAGAAAGTTTTCAGTCTTTCACTGTTAAGTATAATGTTAGCTATAAATCATTTGTACATGCTTTTAATCAGTTGAAATTTCCTTCTATTCCTATTTCCTGAGAATTTGTATCATGAATGATTGCTGAATTTTGTCAAATACTTTTTGTGCATCAATTGATATAATATGGTTTTTCTTCTTTAGCATGTTAATATGGTGGATTACATTGATTAATTCTAAAATGTTGTACCCCTTATATCCCTGGAATAAATCACACTTGTCACAGTGTGTACTTTTTTAGGTTGTATTAAATATTTTATTATATTGTATTCCATTATATTATATATAATTTTATTTTATTTTTGTTGAGGTGACATTGGCTCATAATATATAAATTTCAGGTTTACATCATTGTATTTTAACATCTATGTAGACTACATTGTGTTCACAACCAAAAGTCTAGTTTCCATCCATCAGGATACAAATGTCCCTCTTTATCCCTTTCGTCCTTCACCCACCCCACATCCCCTCTGGTAACCACCAATCTGTTCTCTGTATCAATGAGTTTGTTTACATTCCACATATGAATGAAATCATATGGTATTTGTCTTTCTCTGTCTGCCTATTTCATGTGGCATAATATCCTCAAGGTCCATCCATGTTGTTGCAAATGGCAAGATTTCATCTTTCTATGGCTGAGTAATATTCCATTGTGTGTATATACGTATATATACCACATCTTCGTTATCCATTCATATATTGATGGGCACTTAGGTTGTTTCCAAGTCTTTGCTATTGTGAATAATACTGCAATGAATATAGGGATGCATATGTCTTTTTGAATTAGTGTTTTTGCATTCTTTGGATAAATATCTAGAAGTGGAATAGCTGGATCATATAGTATTTCTAATCTTAATTGAGGAATTTCCATACTGTTTTTTCATAGCGGCTGCATCAATTTACATTCTCACCAATAATGCACAAGGATTCCCTTTTCTCCATATTCTTTCCAACACTTGTTATTTCTTTTCTTTTTAATAATAGCCATTCTGACAGGCATGACATGATATCTCACTGTGGTTTTGATTTGCATTTCCCTGATAATTAGCGATGTTGAATGATTTTTTCGTGTACATGTTGGCCATTTGTATGTCTTCTTTGGAAAAATGTCTATTCAGATCCTCTTCCTATTTTTCAATTAGATTGGTTGTTTTTTCTTATTGAGTTGTATGAGTTCTTTATATATTTTGGATAGTAACCCCTTATCAGATATATGACTTGCAAGTATCTTCCCCTATTTGGTAGTCTTTTCATTTTGTTGATGATTTTTTTTTTTTTTTTTTTTCGCTGTGCCGAGCTTTTTAGTTTGATGTAGTCCCATTTGTTTATGTTTGCTTTTGTTTTCCTTGTCTGAGGAAACATATCCAAGAAGATATTGCTAGGACGACTGTCGAAGAACATACTGCTTATGTTTTCTTATAGGAATTTTATGGTTTCAGATCTTATATTCAAATCTTTAATCCATTTTGAGTTAATTTTTGTTTACAATGTAAGATAATGGGCTACTTTCATTCTTTTGCATGTGGCTGTCCAGTTTTCCCAACATGATTTATTGAAGAGATTTTCCTTTCTCTGTATGTTTTTAGCTTCTTTGTCAAAAATAAGCTGTCCATAAATGCATGGGTTTGTTCCCTGGTCTCTTAATTCTGTTCCATTGATCTATGTGCCTGTTTTTCTGCCAGTACCATGCTGCTTTGATTACTATAGCTTTACAGTACCCTTCAAAATCAGGGAGTGTGATACCTCAGCTTTGTCGTTTTTGCTCAGGATTACTTTGTCTATTTGCGGTCTTTTGTTGTTCCATATAAATTTTAGGATTCTCTGTTCTATTTCTGTTAAAAATGTCATTATTTTGATAGGGATTGCTTTGAATCTGCAGATTGCTTTAGGTAATATGGACATTTTAACTATGTCAATTCTTCCAATCCTTAAGCATGAAATATCTTTCCATTTATGTCTTCTTTGATTTCTTTCAACAGTGTCTTATAGTTTTTTTTACAGGACTTTCACCTCCTTGGTTAAATTTATTCTTAGGTATTTTATTCTTTTTGCTGGGATGGTAAATGGGGTTGTATTCTTTATTTCTCTTTCTGCCAGTTTGTTGTTAGTATATAGAAACACCACTGATTTTTGTATGTTGATTTTGTACCCTGAAACATTACTGTATTCATTTATTATTTCCAATAGTTTTTTGGTGGATTCTTCTGGGTTTTCTACATATAAAATCATGTCATCACAAATAGTGACAGTTTTACTTCTTCTTTTCCAATTTGGATCCTTATCTTTCTTTATTTTTTCTTGCCTATTTGCCCTGGATGGGACTTTTAATACTACGTTGAATAAGAATGGCAAAGGTGGGCACCCTGTCTTTTTCCTGTTCTCAGAGGGATGGCTTTCAGTTTTTCACCATTAAGTATGATGTTAATTGTGAGTTTGTCATATCTAACCTGTATTATGTTGAGGTACTTTCCTTCGATTCCCATTTTATTGAGTTTTTATCATAAATGGATGTTGAATATTGTCAAATGCTTCTCTGCATCTATTGAGATGATCATGTGATTTTTTATTTTTCATTATGTTAATGTGGTGTGTCACATTGATTGATTTGTGGATGTTCAACATCCTTGCATCCGTGCAATAAATTCCACTTGATTATGGTGTATAATCCTTTACACATATTCTTGTATTTGATTTGCTAATATTTTGCTAAGAAATTTTGCATCTATGTTCATCAGCAATATTGTATTGTCTTTGTCTGGTTTTGGTATTAGGGTAATATAGGCTTCATAAAATGAGTTAGGAAGCATCGTGTTTTTAATTTTTTGGAAGAGTTTGGGAAGGATAGGTACTAAATCCTCTTTGAATGTTTGGGAGAATTCACCAGAGAAGCTGTCTGGTCCTGCCCTTTGGTTTTTTGGGAGGTTTTTGATTACTGTTTCAAACTCCTTGCTAGTGATTGGTCTATTCGGATTATGTATTCCTTTTTTTTTTTTTTTAATTTTTTGTTTATTGCAGTAACATAGGTTTATAACATTGTATAAATTTCAGGTGTACATCATTATACTTCTATTTCTGCATAGATTACATCATGTTCACCACCCAAATACTAATTACAACCCATCACCATACACATGTGCTGAATTATCCCTTTCGCCCTCCTCCCTCCCCCCTTCCCCTCTGGTAACCACCAATCCAATCTCTGTCTCTATGTGTTTGTTTATTGTTGTTATTATCTACTACTTAATGAAGGAAATCATATGGTATTTGACCTTATCCCTCTGACATATTTCACTTTGCATAATACCCTCAATGTCCATCCATGTTGTCGCAAATGGCTAGATTTCATCGTTTCTTACCGCTGAGTAGTATTCCATTGTGTATATATACCACATCTTCTTTATCCATTTGTCCCTTGATGGGCACTTAGGTTGCTTCCAAGTCTTGGCTATTGTGAATAACGCTGCAATGAACACAGGGGTGCATGTATCTTTATGCATTGGTGTTTTCAAGTTCTGTGGATAAATACCAAGCAGTGGAATAGCTGGATCATATGGTAGTTCTATCCTAAATTTTTTGAGGAATCTCCATACTGTTTTCCATAGTGGCTGCACCAGTTTGCACTCCCACCAGCAATGTATGAGAGTTCCCTTCTCTCCACATCCTCTCCAACACTTGTTGTTTCCTGTCTTGTTAATTATAGCCATTCTGACGGGAGTGAGGTGATATCTCATTGTAGTTTTGATTTGCATTTCCCTGATAGTTGATGATTTTGAACATCTTTTCATATGTCTGTTGGCCATCTGTACATCTTCTTTGGAGAAATATCTGTTCAGGTCTTTAGCCCATTTTTTAATTGGGTTGTTAGTTTTTTTGTTGTTGAGATGCATGAGTTCTTTATATATTTTGGAGATTAAGCCCTTATCAGATGTATGGTTTGCAAATATCTTCTCCCAATTGTTAGGTTCTCTTTTCGTTTTGTTGATGGTTTCCTTTGCTGTGCAGAAACTTTTTAGTTTGATGTAGTCCCATTTGTTTATTTTTTCTATTGTTTCTCTTGCCCGGTCAGACACGGTGCTTGAAAATATGTTGTTAAGACCGATGTCGAAGAGCGTACTGCCTATGTTTTCTTCTAGAATTTTCATAGTTTCAGATCTTACATTCAAGTCTTTAATCCATTTTGAGTTAATTTTTGTGTATGGTGTAAGGTAAGGGTCTACTTCCATTTTTTTTCATGTGGCTAACCAGGTTTCCCAACACCATTTGTTGAAGAGACTTTCCTTTCTCCATTGTATGTTCTTGGCTCCTTTGTCAAAGATTAGCTGTCCATAGATGTGTGCGTTTATTTCTGGGCTCTCGATTCTATTCCATTGATCTGTGTGTCTGATTTTGTGCCAGTACCATGCTGTTTTGGTTGCTATAGCTTTGTAGTATATTTTGAAATCAGGGAGTGTGATACCTCCAGATTTGTCCTTTTTTCTCAGGATTCATTTAGCTATTCAGAGTCCTTTGTTGTTCCATATAAATTTTAGGATTCTTTGTTCTGTTTCAGTGAAAAATGTTGTTGGAACTTTGATAGGGATTGCATTGAATCTATAGATGGCTTTAGGAAGTATGGGCATCTTAACTCTGTTAATTCTTCCAATCCAAGAGCATGGAATATCTTTCCATTTCTTTGTGTCTTCTTCAATTTCTTTCAGAGATGTTTTATAGTTTTCGGTGTACAGCTCTTTCACCTCTTTGGTTAAGTTTATTCCTAGGTATGTTATTCTTTTCATTACAATTGTAAATGGGATTGTATCCTTAATTTTTCTTTCTGCTACTTCGTTGTTAGTGTATAGAAATGCAATTGATTTCTGTATGTTGATTTCGTATCCTGCAACTTTACCATATTTGTTTATTACTTCTAAAAATTTTCTTGTGGATTCTTTAGGGTTTTCTATATATAAAATCATGTCATCTGCAAGTAGTGACAGTTTCACTTCTTCCTTTCCAATTTGGATCCCTTTTGTTTCTTTTTCTTGCCTGATTGCTCTGGCTAGGACTTCCAGTACTATTTTAAATAGGAGTGGTGAGAGTGGACATCCTTGTCTGGTTCCTGTTCTTAGAAGAATAGCTTTCAATTTTTCACCACTGAGGATGACATTAGCTGTCGGTTTGTCATATACGGCCTTTATTATGTTGAGGTACTTTCCTTCTATACCCATTTTATTCAGAGTTTTTATCATAAATCGATGCTGTATCTTGTAAAATGTTTTCTCTGCATCTATTGAGATGATCATGTGATTTTTTTTCTTCATTTTATTAATGTGGTGTATTACATTGATTTGCGAATGTTGGACCTTCCCTGCATACCTGGAATAAATCCCACTTAATCATGCTGTATAATCTTTTTAACGTATTGTTGTATGTGATTTGCTGGTATTTTGTTGAGGATTTTTGCATCGATATTCATCAGTGCTATTGGCCTGTAATTTTCTTTTTTCTTTGTTGTCCTTGTCTGGTTTTGGTATCAGGGTAATGTTGGCTTCTTAGAATGAGTAAGGGAGCTTCCCCTTCTCCTCAATTTTTTGGAAGAGTTTGAGAAGGATAGGTATTAAGTCTTTGAATGTTTGGTAGAAGTCACCAGGGAAGCCGTCTGGTCCTGGACTTTTATTTTTGTGGAGGTTTTTCATTACAGTTTCAATCTCCTTACTGGTGATTGGTCTATTCAAATTCGCTACTTACTCTTGCTCCAGTTTTGGAAGGTTGTATGATTCTAAGAATTTATCCATTTCTTCCAGATTGTCGAATTTGTTGGCATATAGCTTTTTATAGTATTCTCTTATAATCTTTTGTATTTCTGAGGTGTCTGTTGAAATTTCTCCTCTTTCATTTCTGATTTTACTTATTTGTGCCTTCTCTCCTTTTTTCTTGGTGAGTCTAGCTAAAAGTTTGTCAATTTTCTTGATCTTTTCAAAGAACCAGCTCTTGGTTTTATTAATTTTTTCTATTGTTTTTTTAGTCTCTATTTCATTTATTTCTGCTCTGATTTTTATTATTTCCCTTCTTCTACTGATTTGGAGCTTTGTTTATTCTTCTTTTTCCAGTTCCTTTAGGTGCATTGTTAGATTGTTTATTTGAGATTTTTCATGTTTGTTGAGATAGGCCTGTATTGCTGTAAACTTCCCTCTTAGAACCGCTTTTGCTGAATCTCATAAATTCTGCAATGTCGTATTTTCATTTTCATTTGTCTCCAAGTATTTTTTTCTTTTCTTCTTTGATTTCTTCGTTGACCCAGTCATTGTTCAGTAGCATTTTGTTTAATCTCCATGTATTTGTGACATTTTTGATTTTCATCCTATAGTTGATTTCCAGTTTCATACCGTTGTGGTAAGAAAAGATGCTTGGTATTATTTCAATCTTCTTAAATTTATGGAGACTTGTTTTGTGGCCTAATATGTGATCAATCCTAGGTAATGTTCCATGTGCATTTGAAAAGAACGTGTATTCTTTGGTTTTTGGATGGAATGCTCTGTATATATCTACTAGGTCCATCTGTTCTAGTGTGTCACTTAAGGCCAATGTTTCCTTATTGATCTTCTGTTTGGATGATCTATCCCTTGGTGTTAGTGGAGTGTTAAAGTCCCCTACTATTATTGTGTTACTGTCTATTTCTCTTTTTATGTTTGCTAATAATTGCTTTATATATTTTGGTGCACCAATATTGGGTGTGTAGATATTTACAAATGTTATATCTTCTTGTTGGATTTTTCCCTTGATCATTATGTAATGCCCTTCTTTGTCTCTCTTTACAGTTTTTGTTTTAAAGTCTATTTTGTCTGATATGAGTACTGCTACCCCAGCTTTCTTTTCATTGCCATTTGCATAGAGTATCTTTTTCCATCCTTTCACTTTCAGTTTGTGAGTGTCTTTAGGTCTGAAGCGTGTCTCTTGTATGCAACATATATATGGGTCTTGTTGTTTTAGCCAATCAGCCACCCTATGCCTTTTAATTGGAGCATTTAGTCTGTTGACTTTAAAGTAGCTATTGATAAGTATGTACTTACCGCCATTTTTTAACTTTTTTTTTTTTCATTGTTTTAGTAGTCCTTCTCTGTTCCTTTCTCCTTCTATACAGAACTGATGGTCTCTTTAGTTTGACCTCTGTCTGAAAGCTCTAGTCTTTAACCCCCCTCCTCCCTCATTTTATGTTTTTGATATCATATCTAACCTCTTTTTTGTGCATTTGTATCCATTACCCTCTTATCATGGAAATGGATAATTTTTCTATTTGTGGTCTTCTCTTTTCCACTTAAATCAGTCACTTTAACATTTCTTGTAGCCCTGGTTTCTTGGTGACAAACTCCTTTAATTTTTACTTGTCTGGGAAATTTTTGATCTCTCCTTCCATTTTGAATGACACCCTTGCTGGGTGGAGTATTCTTGGCTGTAAGGTTTTTCCTTTTAGCACTTTAAATATATCGTGCCACTCTCTTCTAGCCTGCAAAGTTTCTGCTGAGAAGTCAGCTCATAGCCTTATGGGGTTTCCTTTGTATGTAAATAGTGTTTCTCTGGCAGCTTTTAGGATTTTCTCTTTATCTTTAATTCTGGACATTTTGATTATCATGTGTCTTGGTGTGGGCCTCTTTGAGTTTATCTTGTTTGGGGCTCTCTGTGCTTCCTGTGCCTGGATGTCTGTTTGCTTCCTTAGGTTAGGGAAGTTTTCATCTATTATTTCTTGAAATAGATTCTCTGCCCCTTTGTCTCACTCATCTCCTTCTGGGACACCTATAACACAGATGTTAGTACGCTTGATGTTGTCGCAGAGATCCCTTAGACTGTCCTCACTCTTTTTAATTCTTTTCTCTTTTACCTGTTCATCTTGGGTAATTTCTTCTAGTCTTTCGTCCAGCTCACAGATCCGTTCTTCTGTATCCTCTACTCTGCTTTTGAGTCCCTCTAATGAATTTTTCATTTCCAGTATTGTATTCTTCATTTCTGATTGGTTCTTTTTTATATCTTCCATTTCTTTGTTGACATTCTCGCTGAGTTCATCTATTCTTCTCCCCAGATCAGTGAACATCCTTAACACTCTTTGTTTGCACTCTCTGTCAGGTAGGTTGCTCATTTCTTTTTCATTTAGTTCCTTTTCTGGGGTTTTGTCCTGTTCCTTGACTTGGAATGTATTCCTTTGCCTCCTCATTTTGCCTCTTTCCTTGTGCTTGTGTCTACGTATTAGGTAAGTGAGCTATGTCTCCTGCTCTTGGATAGGTGATCTTATGTAAGTGATGCCTTAGGAGTCCTGCAGTGTGCTTCCCTTAGTTCTCAATGTTCCAGGGGTCACCCCTATGTGAGCTACGTGTGTCCTTCTGTTGTGGCCTGTTTGCTCTCCCTGTATGTGCCCAGGGAGGCCTAGTTATGCTCCTGGTCAGCTGTTGTAATGCTCAGCTGCTTGTAGTTTTGGGGGGCCCTTCAGTCTCTTTATCAGGTGTGGGGAGCCCCAGCACAGTTGGCTGCAAGTTCTAATACCACATTTGTGTTGCATTATTTCTTTTAAGTGAGTAGGCCCCCAGCGTGACAGTTTGTTAGGCTCAGGGCCTTACAATTGCTATAAGCCTCCAGCCTTTAGGTCTCTTGTCAGCTCTCTGAGGATTGCAGCAGAGTGGGGCTGGGCTCAGACATGGGAGCACCCAATTGTTTCAGGCTTTGGAAGGTGGGGCAAATCCCCTATGTGGGTCTTTGAGAAGCACAAGTCTTCTGTAGCTGACAAGCCCTGCCTCCCACAGGTCCACACACACAGTCAACACAGTCCCGCCCCATGCGCGTGCCCCAACTTCCTGAAGTGGACCCAGTCTCTCCATGGTGGGAGCCCCACACACTCCACCACTGCCCCACACTCCCCACCTGCTCCTTGTGCATGCCCTGCCCCGCTGAAGTGGGCTCAGTTGCCAGGCTGCAGAGAATCCAGTCACCAATCTATGCAGGCCCACAAGTTGCCTGAGGGCTTGTTGTTGGGTGGGGCCAGTCTCTAGGGTGGGCTGCCTGCCCTGGCTGAGCTGGATTAAATTGGTGTTCTAGTGGGTGGGGCAGACCTGGGCTAGCAGGCCCCAGGGAGAACTCCAATGGCGTCTGTATCAGCACGCCCACACCAGGCCACAACAATGGCCGCCACCAATGTCCCAGTCCCTGGGGAGGTCTCACCTCTCACCAAGATGCCCTCAGGGCCTTTTAGGTGAGTCTCTTTTCACCAAAGTACTATGCACCTTTCTTTCTGGTGATTTTAGGTTGCTTTCTGAAACGCGTGAGTTTGATCTTGGTCCCTTTAAGAGCCGGTTTTAATTTCTTTGTGAACCAGATTTTCTGGGGGTACTCCCCAATGTTTCAGTAGCAAGCAAAGTCAAATATTATGCCACTAGTCTCGATTGTGCTGGGTCCACAAAGTGCCTACAGTGGAGGTGCTCCCCAGCTCAGGGCCCTCCTCCTCCAGGAAGGGCTGTGTACCTTTGGGTTGCTCCCAGGCAGCCATGAAGCTGGCAGCTTGAAGGCGGCATTTTTTCTCTCCAGAAGGGAGTTTCTGCCTCTTCCACCTCAATTAGGATTGTCCTTTGTTGCAGGAGTTCCTCTTATCCAGTTTTCAGTTCTGTCTCAGCGGTAATTTTTCCATGAATAGTTGTAAATTGGCAGTGTCCGTGGGAGGAGGTGAGTTCAGAGTCTGCTTACACCGCCATCTTGACTTCTCTCCTCTTTTTTTGGTTTTGAGAGGTTGTTTGATTGTAAGAATTTATCTATTTCTTAGTTATTCAATTTGATCAAGTATGCTTTTCATAATATTCTCATAATCTTTTGTATTTCTGTGGTGTCTGTTGTAATTTCTCCTCTTTCATTTCTGATTTTATTTATTTGAGCCTTCTCTCTTTTTTTCTTAGTGAATCCAGCTAAAGATTTGTCAGTTTTGGTTATCTTTTCAAAGAACCAGCGCTTAGTTTTATTGATCTTTTCTGTCGTCTTTTTAGCTTTTACTATATATATTTCTGCTCTGATTTTTATTATTCCCTAACTTCTACTGACTTTGGGCTTAGTTTGTTCTTTTTTATAGTTCTTTTAGATGTAGTGTTAGATTGTTTATTTGAACTTTTCTTGTTTCTTGAGATAGGCCTGTATTGCTATAAACTTACCTTTTAGTATTGCTTTTGCTGTATCTTATAGATTTTAGCATATTGTGTTTTCATTTTTATTTGTCTCTTGGTATTTTTTTATTTTTCCTGTGATGTCTTCATTGACCCAATAGTTGTTCAGTAGCATATTGTTTAAGCTCCACATATTTCTGACTTTTCCAGCTTTCTTCTTGTAGTCGATTTCTAGTTTCATACTATTGTTGTTGGAAAAGATGTTTGGTATGATTTCAGTCTTAAATTTAGTGAGACTCGTTTTGTTTCCCAACATACAATCTATCTTTGAGAATATTCCATGTGCACTCGAGAAGAATGTGTATTCTGCTGCTTTGGATAAAATGTTCTATATATATCTATTAAGTCCATCTGGTCTAATGTGTCATTTAATGCTGATGTTTTCTTGTTGACTTTCTGTCTGAATGATCTATCCATTGATGTAAAGGGGGTTCTAAGTTCCCCTACTATTATTGTGTTGCTGTCAATCTCTCCCTTTAGATCTGTTAGTAAGTGCTTTATAAATTTTGGTGCTCCTATGTTAGGTGTATATGTATTAATAAATATGATGTTTTCTTGATAGATTTATCAGTTCAGCCATTTCAGTTCAGTGGTTTGCTGTGATGTGTTTCTTTCTTTCTTTTTTTCATGTTTTGTGACTCTATTCTGAATTTTTATTTTGTAGTTACCATGAGGTTTGCATAAAAGGTCTCATAGGTGAGATAGTCCTTTTTCTGCTGATAGAATTTATCTCCATTTGCCTATGAAGATTCCATCCTTTTCCTCTTCTAGTTCTACGTTTTTGTTGTTACAAATTATCCCTTTGTGTATTATGAGCTCCTTACCAAATTGAAGTAGTTATAGTTATTTTTAATGCTTTCTTTCTCTTTAATATTTATATTATAATTGTTTACTAACTTATTGTGATATTGAGTTGCAATTTTCTGATTCTGTCTATCATTTATCACCTTGCTTAAAGCTTTGTATACCTTTGTCCTTTTGTTTCCAGTAGAAGAGCTGTTTTCAATGTTTCTTGTAAGGCAAGTCTAGTGGTGATGAACTCCCTCAGCTTTTGTTTGTTTGTGAAAGCCTTAATTTATCCTTGAAAGACACTTTTGCTGGATAAAGTATTTTGACTGGCAGTTTTTATCTTAATATTTTAAATATATCATTCCAATGTCTCCTGGTACAATTTCTGCTGAGAAATTTACTGATAGCCTGATGGAGGTTTTCTTATAAGATCTTGTTGTTGTTTGTTTTCCCCTCCCCCTGGCTGCCTTTAATATTCTGTCTTTGTCATTGACTTTTGACTGTTGTAATATAACGTGTCTTGGAGAAAGTCTTTTTGCAATGAATTAATTAGGCATTCTAGTAGCTTCATGTACTTGTATATCCATTTTCTTCTCCAGGTTTGTGAAGTTCTCAGCTCCTGTTTTGCTAAATTACCTCTCTGTTCCTTTCCCCCTCTCTTCTCCTTTTGAAATGCCCATTATCCTTACATTGCTTTTCCTAATGGAGTTGGATATTTATCATAGAACTTTTTCATTTTTTAAAAAAATCTTAGTTCTCTCTCCCCTTCCACCTGAATCATTCCTGGATTTCTTTCTTTGAGCTTGCTAATTCTCTCTTCCATATGGTCTGTTCTATTTCCAATGCTTTCTACTGTATTCTTTATCTCATTTATTGAGTTCTTCAGCTCTAGAATTTCTGTTTGGTTCTTTTTTAAAGTTTCAATCTCTTTGATGATGTTCTCTTTCTGTTCATTAATTTATTTCTGAGCTCATTGAACTGTCTTTCTGAGTTTTCTTGTATCTTGTTGAGTTTCTTCATAACAGCTATTTTGAATTTTCTATTACTTAGAACCCAGTCTTCCATGACTTCAAGTTTAGTCTTTGGAGAGTTGTCATTTTCTTTTGTGACACTGTGTTAGGGTAATTTTTAATGGTGGGTAAGGAGTTGTTCCTCTACTGGTGCAGTTGTGGTAGCAAATGTCTTTCTTATTTGGATAAAACTTTCTTTACTTTGATTCTGAGCTCCTTCTGATTGTAATTGAGAGCCTGTGATTTCCACCATCCACTGCTTCTGCCAGAGGTGTTGTCAGTGCCCTCTTTATGTTGCTTGTGCTTTGTAGGTCACTGTTGCCCTGCTACTGCTTGTGTCACTGCAGTCATGGCCTTTGCCACCAGGGTCACTGGGCTGGCAAACATCTCTCCTGCTTCTGGGGTGGCATGGGTCACAGGATCTCCCATCATGGCAGGGGAGGGGGAAGGTGGGGTTATAACAGAGGTCATGGGCACCTCCACCATGTCTGGGATTGTTGGATCCACAGGCACCACTGCTGCAAGTGGGGAAACCAGGATTGTGGCGCCACTGAAGCTGGAGGAGACTGTGGTCATGTGCTCTGCTATCATTTCTAATGGGATCTCTGCAGCCTTGGGTGTTGCTGTGGCTGGGGGGCCACTGCTGTGTGTCCCACTTACAATGCTGCTTTCAGGTTTTCTGGGGGTGCTGGCACTGCCACTGTCAGGGGTGTTGGGTTAGTGGGTGTCGCCACTGCTGCTTGGCAGACTGGGGTCGTGGGTGCTGCCACCACCACCACAGCCACGGAGGGAGGGGGTACCTGGGTTGAAGGTGCTGCCACAGATCCTGGAGCCACAGGTCATAGGTGCTACCACTGATGCTAGTGGAAGAGGAGGGGCTGGGTTGTGAGCACAGCTGTGATTTCTGGAGCATCCAATGTGGGTGCCACCACATTTCCTGGAGCCTCTTGTCTCAGGTATCACCATGGTTCCTGGAACCTCAGGTTGCGGGCACCACTGCACCTGTCAAGGGCACTGAGGTCTTGGATGCAGCCCCCATTGCCAGTAGGGCCAGGGTTTCAGACACCACTACTACTGCTAGGAGAAGGGGAGGAGACTAGGTCACAGTTGCTGCCATGGTTTCTGGAACCTCTGGTCATGGGTACCACAGTGGTTCCTGGAGGTTCTGGTCACTTGCACTGCCTCAGTTCCTGGAGCCTCTGTTCATGGGCATTGCCATGGTTCCTGGAGCCTCTGGTGGTGGGAGCCGCCTCTGCTGCTCTCCTGGTTCTGCTGCCCTGACGTCCAGTCCACGTAGATGGATATGTCCATGTAGATGTATGGATCTCTCAGGCATTCTGGTGTGCTGTGCAGAGGATCCTTTGTTGGTCTATGGATGTTGAACTGGTTGTAACTTACAAAGAGACAAAGGGAGCAACTCACACTGCCATGATACTGACATTACTCTCTAAATTTTTAATTTATTACTGAATTCTATATTTTGTTAGGAATTTTTGCACCTATATTCATGAGTGATATTGAGTGATATTTTCACCTACATGTTAGTTGTCATCTTTCTCTAGCCAATTTAAAGATTTCTCTCTTGTTTTCAGTTTTCAGAACCTTAACTATGATTTATCTTAGTGCAGATTTCTTGAGTTTAATTCTGTTTGGGGTCAGTAAGCTTTATGAATCTGTCAATTTATGTCTCTCTATTCAAATTGGGAGATTTTCATCCAGTATGTTTTCAGGTACATTTTCAGCCTCACTCTATTTCTCTGCTCCTTCTGTGACTCCTATGATATGATTAGACGTTTTGTTATGACAAGTGATTCTTGATTGAAATTTGAGAATTTGGGGCATAAGTTATGATACTCTGTATCTTATATAAGCCTTTTGTTTTATCTGGCATCCTCTGACACTGCTCTGGTGGGGAAAGAGGAGAGTGCCACCTCATTACTCCTAGTTTGGAGTAGAAGTCCAAGTTTCCCACTTGGCCTCCACTGACACCTGAGGTGGGAAGGCTGATTGTTATTGCTGGGTGAGGAAGGGCTTCCACTAGGCCTCCACTGATGTTTCCTTGGCTGGGAGAGGTAGGAGTTCCAGTTACGGCTTCCCATGTGTCCTCCACTGGCACTGGGGAAGTGGGTGGCCTTGTTACCACTGGGAGGTTGTGAAAGTCTTGATTGTTTCCTAGGCCTCCTCTGACACTGTCCCCGTGGGGGTGGGGGAAGGGTGAGGTGGGATTGGGAGAGCAGTGTTTCCCAGCTGCTGGGTGGGGGTGGAAGTCCAATCTTCTTCTGTGGCCTCCACCGACATCATGACAGGAGAGGGAGGCTCATCACTGCCCAGTGAGGATAAAATCCTGGCCCCCTATTTGGCCTTGTCTGACACTAACATGGCACTCCAAGTCTAAGGGTGTTGGGTGCTTCAGTACAGCTGGCAAGGGTGGATGTCTAGCTCCTTCCTTGACCTTTGCTGGCCTGAGTTGGCCACTTGTTTGTTCTTTTGTGTATGGCTTGAGTAGAGTGGTTATCATCTAAGAGGTTTCTGTCTTGCTAGGCTGGCCTCTTTTCGGGTGCTTTGGGCAGAGAGAGCAGGGTTTTTTTGTCTGTACCTGTTTGGGTTACTGGCTTCTTCAGCTCCAAGTCTAGGATATATAATGCAAAAGGAATCCCAGGGAACACATCACTATGTGGTTCCTTGGGTCCCAAAGTCCCTAGTTGGTCTGTCTTATTCTTTTCACCTTTCAGAGTCTGCTTTGTACTTGTTTCATATATAAAACATCCAGGGATTTTAGTTAAACATTGTGGGAGGAATAGGAAAAGTGTATATACTCTATCTTCCAGGAGCTGATAACTATTTTTGATATGGGAGAAGACCAACATTAAAAAGATTGTCAGTTTTCCCAGATTCCAAGGCAACTGCAGAAATAAAACTGGAAACTTTTTTTTCCTTTTGCTTGAAATTCTGTGTTCTTTTCAAATGCTATGCTAGTATGCTTACTCTGTATTTGAGCTCTGAGTAAACTGGTGCATCATTGTCTAATCATTTCATGCATTTAATTTTGCCACATTAAAAAATAGTCAAAACAAAAGTTCCATCATTTATTTTCCCATCAGCAGTTGAATGTATAATTCACCTAATTCTAGTATATCAATACAATAAAACACTACTCCACAATGAAAATTAATGAACTACTGAGACATACAGCAACATGTATGGATCGGTGAAAGAGTATATGCTATAAAATGCCATTTATATGATGCTCTAGATTTGGCAAAACTAAGCTATGATGAAATAAATCAGATCAGTGGTTGACTGAGGTGGGGGAGTTGCCTATAAAGAAGCATGAAAGAATTTTCTGGGATTATAAAAAGTCCTATATTTTGATAAGGATGTGGATTAGGCAGGGATATACATTTATCAAATTCATCAAATTATACACTTAAAACTTGCTAATTTTATTGTATGTAAGTTATATCTCAATAAAGTTGAGGTAGGAAAAAAAAAAGATTGGCTGCGCTGTGTATTTTGCTTCTGTAGTTCCCAAGGCACAGTAATAATGTTTAAAGGTAACATCATGGAGTGGACTGGAATGGCGTGGAATGGAAGTGGATTTCAATCATTGATGAAAAGCCTAAGAGACAGAGTAGCTAGATTGTTGGAGTCCATTATCTACTAAAGATCATAAAATCCATCTCATTAGTGTTCAGTGAGTAAAGGAGCAGTTGGAGGAGAATTATTTTATTCTCTAGAGGACTCCACTCTCCCTACAAGTGTTTCTGGAGTGTTGGAGGGGACTGTGCCAAGAAGGAAGGTAGGGATAGAAAGTATAAATACATCAAGTCACATGTCCTGTATCTATCTCACACTGACAGTTTCACAGGACACAAATGAGTCAGATGCAAGACAATTTAGTGTGAAAAGGGCAATCTCTTGTATCTTCACAGCAGTGACAAGTAAGCTGACACAATATCATGAATCAAGTTCTAAATGGGTAAGTGACCTGTCCCAGGTGCATATTGTTTGGTAGCAGAGACTTTCCATTGAAGTTTCTGGTTCATAGCCCTGGACTCCCCTGCTGAGGGAAATTTGGGAAGGTCTCTTAGTACCAAGGGAGCCAGGCCTATGAGCATGTATAGGACAAAAATTGACCTGGGGATGACCAAAGTGCTCAAGAAATAGTCCCCTTACTGCTGAGTGTGCATGTTCCTGAGTCCCTGCAGACCAAAAATAAATGTTCTTGTGTCCAGATTAGATATCCTGCAAACCTCAAATCAAGCAGCTGGGTATTAATTACTCTATTCATTAATGCATGTGAGATTCTCCACTAACTTGGGTGTGTTTGTAAGAATGGGAGAGCAACTAGCATTTGAAAATTGAGTTGAAAGGCGCAGAAAGGATGCAATAGTGAGAAGCTGCCCAGATTTGTCATTAAATGAGTGGAATTCCTTGTCCAGGCTGTCAGTGCCAAGGAGTTCTTGTCCCATTGGGCCATAGCCCACTGATTTACCTAGCAGTAGTTAGGAAAAAAAACTTTAACATAGCTGAATTCTTTAGAAAATAATTCTATTCCTGGAGCCACTGTTGATAGAGGTATTGCTGCATAATAAGGCCATATGGCCATACTCCAATTTCAAATCACACCCTGAGGTTAAGAAATATCCTGATTATTCATGAAGCAATATCATATCAGAAAAACTAATTTACAATTTCATGCTTTTCTGACAAGGTCACGCCTTTGTTTTCTGACTCTCCAGGTGCATGCATGCACACAGACACTCGTGCATGCACACTCAAGCACATGCACACCCACTCGCACAGCTGTAATGGCATCACTCCTGGTTGCAGTCTCTGTCCCATAAGTGTACACAAGCCTGGCACCTTTGGTACCAATTTTCCTCAATCACCCTGACTGCCCAAATCTCCTCAGTGAGAGACTGTGACACTGAGCAAACCTCCCAGTGAGACGATGTGTTTTCCTCACTGAACCTGCTTTCTTCTCTCTCACTCTCTGCTCCTCTGCCTGATAGAATCCACTTCTAGCCATGTCTCTGAGCAAAAGTGAGAGAGCTGGTTCTGTTCTCCATCTCCCACAGGAACCCATCTTAGTTACAATATTTAAAAGGCAATGTTTCCAATGTTTTTGATAATTATTTTCCATCAGTAAAATCCCTATCATGAGGTCTTGGTCTTTCTGTTTGGCAGGGCACACAAAGATGGTCTTTTCTGCTGCCATTGAGGGAAAGGGATGGCCAATGGTGGTCTCTGGGTGCCTGGTCTGGTATTCCAACAGAGACCAAGGAGACCCCACATGCCTGGTCCTGCAGTAAAATCCTCTGCAGAGGGGAGTTCTGGACCAGTTCTCAAAGTATGAGTTGAAAATAGTAGAAACAGAGCAAGAAGTCTATATGAGTGGGGACCTGGGACCCTCCCTTGCTGCTCTCCCCATCTGTAGGTGTGCCCAGGATGCAGCTGGCTGAGTATATAGATTGTGAACCCCTGGGCACTGGCCTAAATCCTTAAGGAGAAAACATTTCCCCTGAGGGCATGGGAAAGCTGTTTCCTCAAGAGTGGAGTAGATGAGTCAGGAAAGCCCACTGGGCAAAGATAAATGGAATGGGTTAGTGCTCCCATAACCAGTTGTTAGACTGGTTTCTAAGACAAGAGTAAAGAGAGTCTGAAATAAGTTTGAGCATCTCTTCAGGGCAAATGACAGGTGCTTTGGATGACTCAGATGCTTGGTCTTGACTCTTCCATTTTTTCAGCTTTTTTCTGAAGAAATAAATGAGACCTAATTGCATTGTGGGTGTTTTTGGTTTGTTTGTTTTTGTTTTTTGAGAGTTTGTGAAAATTTTCATTTATCTTTGACAGTCTCTGGTAGCTTATATCTCAGCTCAAGCATGGCATTTGGTTTTTAGTATCCTACGTTTAATAAGAGCTCAGCATGGATGAATTGAATTTAAAAATACCACAAATCACAAATGATAATGTTTCTAGCTTATACAGAATATATTATTTATTGTTGAACTATTTGTTTATAAACAAATAATAGAATGAATGTGTCATTATGTAATTTATAATCAGATATAATTAAATTGATTATATAATTTTGAATCCACAAGAATATTCGTTTAAAAAACAAATGATATTGAGTTAAGAAGCATGTAGATAACAAAACTGATGAATTATATCACTTCTGTTGGGATTTGAGACAATTATGCTGTCAGTTCTGTTTTATTGTACATTCTAAGGTCCAAGACCCCTCAGTCATTCTCATTGATCTAATAATTGGCTTCAATTAAAGCAATTAACAATAGTTAACAGTAATTAGTTGGCCACGTGCTCTGTCTAACCCAGGTGCTATAGTGATCTCTAGGGGCCTGCCATCTGTGATGGGGAAATTGTGACTTTAAGGACCACATCAGCTTTGTTTACTCTCTATGCTGTATCTTATGATACACAACACTAACAATCCCTTCCAGGACATGATGCATTTAGTCAAATCAAAGTTTTGCTGCAACTCTAAGAAAGGATGAAATAGGAGTCTGTTGAGCAAAAGCAGACCCAGAAAGAATTGAGAGGACCAACCACAGAACACCATGGACGGGTCAGGTCTTCTTGGCCAATTCCTCAGGACCTTGAAAAGGAGGAACCAAGGCCCAATATTTAATGGAACCTGAAGAGATATCTGGGGAGTGAATGCATGAATTGTATGAACTTATCAAATTTTATTCATGCATTTCTCTACATTTGATGTTTAGGTTTTTAAGATATGTTTTGCTATTATAAACCATGTTGAAATGAATATCCATATACATGTCTCCTTTACCCATACACGTGATAGAGTTTCTCTAGAATCTATTCCTAGACGAGGGGAGTCTAGGCTGAAAGTCGTGCACATTTTTAACATTGATGGATACAGACAAATTATTCCCCAAAATTGCGTTCCAGTGTTCCTTCATGCTGGTAGTATAGGATCGTTCCTTTTTTCCTA